>NC_053037.3:578787664-581187664 GCF_002575655.3 Aegilops tauschii subsp. strangulata
GAAAGAGATGACAATTTACAAGATGCCGCCGATGGTCTCGATGAGACCATTAGGAGCCAGCCAGCCACTCCACTCTTTACAGGTTACTGGGCATGCAAATTAGAGTACTCCCTCCGTCCGGAAATACTTGTCATCAAAATGAATAAAAGGGATGTATCTAGACTTATTTTAGTCCTAGATACATCTCTTTCTATCCATTTTGATGACAAGTATTTTCGGACGGAGGGAGTATTAGTTAACTCCAGCGCTGATGATCCTGTTGTTAATTAACTCAAGACGAACGATTGAGCAAGTTGCTCACGGTCAGATCAAAAGCTGGATGGTGTCCTCCTTACATGGACATGCTAGTTTTCTTCATGGTTACTCATAAATTGGCCGTGTGCAATCAGTCAGTCATCTCAGGTAGAAAAACTGAAACATAGCAACAGAGAGCAGATAACACAGTTTGGGATCAAGATACTTTTTGCCCGTTTCAGAACATAGAAATATGGTAATATAATACTCTGGGTGTTAAACTTTTATATTACACAGACAATGTAAACTGTAACCACACATAAACAAACAAAATTTGCCAGTATCTACATTTATCAAACAGGAAAAAAACTCACGGACGGAGACAATGCATGGTACAGAAAACTGAATGTGGGTACCAGAGCAATTACCAAAACATAATACATCCAGAAACAAATGATTGGAGTGAACCTGAGACAATCTGTCTGCGACAGAATTCCTGGTGATGTGCTGCTTGAAGCAATCTGCTTTCAACCAATGGTACTCAAGATGGTGTTGCGGCTCTTACAGAGAAAATGAACATATGGCTGGCGGTTACAGAGTATAAAGGGGTGCAAATCTGGACCTCAGCTGAACCATGGTAAACCTTTCTTCTGCTTAACAGTAATTTCTCGAGCCGATGCTGAGATCAAACATCACATGAAGTGTTGATTACTTTAAATGGTTAGAAGCTAAAGTTAAATGATAAGTATCGTTCCAAATCGATGATGCAACACAAAAGCAGAATTATAATATGTATCAATACTAAGCCATGGTTATAACGTAATCTTTCAGTTTAACTAGTGCTCTAAGCTCTTGTACAAAATCAGCTGCAACTTGCTAGTCAATAAGGAGGATGATCTGCCTCATTTCATCGTCAGCTAAAACAAAAACATAGAAACAGTAAACACGTGTATATTTGCTAGATTTTAGTATTAAGAAGATCACCAGGCAATCTCTAAGAAAAAATATCTGATAAGTGGACAGGTCAAATTTTCAGTTAAATAAACATAAACATAAAAAGAAGCAGATAGAATTCCTAACTTGTATTGAGTACTAAGAAAACCACTCTTGGTAATGGGGTAGAAATAAGTTCATTCTTCTGTTCAAGGAAATAGAGAGATGAATCAGAGCAATTGACAAGACATTTCAAACGCTGACCCAAATGACTTGTAAGCATCAACACTCATCGCAGCCACTTCAGTACTAAGGATATTCAAAGAAACGTAACACAACCATGTAAGAGCTAGAGCTTCTTGATCATAACTTTTATACTTCAACAAAAATCTAGTGGGCTGATAGTGGATCTAGTTAATAAATATGTGGATACGGAAAGCTAGGCTGTTAAGAAGCACCACCACACTCACCAGCCCTCGGATGAAAGGCTATAAATGATCATAACATAATTGTCTGGTCAAATGAAAGGTTAAGCACTCGCAAAATAACCCTTTCGTGTCGGAAAGAAGGTATGTGAAACTAGAGATTGTTTGATCCAAAGTCGAGTAGGACCGAGGCCTCTGTGATGGAAACTGGTAACCAACTGGCCATTCATATCAACCTGAAGTAGCCAATCATCAGATTTGACCAGCAGAATCACATCATCGTCCCAAGACGTGGCAACCACCTCCCAATGATGTTCAAACTTCCCAAATTGCACCCTGATCTCTGCAACCGGCAATTCCACCCGGTATTTTAAGGACCAGACCTCACCTTCGTAGTCCCGCATCACCCAGATTTCAACGCTTGTCTCTTCATCATTAAGACCGGACATGCCAAGGATGCCACCCTTCTCAAACAGATCGGCATAGCCAGGAACAATCGGACAGCACATCAGCCGGAATGACTCAGCAATGGTGTCAAATACCATTATCCTGTGGCCTATGTACCAATGCAAGCTACCACAGAATAGAAACAGACCCGGGGCTGCACATGGCTTCCTTCGCTTCGAGGCATCCTATATGCCTCGGCGGCTGGCCGGAGCCTAATGCGAAGACATGAGCGCCATCTTGAGCATCAGGTGCCGGTTCATCAAGCATCGACCTTGGGCATGGATACAGCAGCAGTCGGTACTCGCCGGTAGGGCTGTGCGGGTACATCCCCAAGACCATGAAGCCATAAAGCTGCGGGAGGAGAGCAAGCTGACGAGTTGACGGGTTGCAGATGGCGATGTGCGTGCTGTCCAAGGAGAGGACGAGTAGAGCAGGAGGCTGTGGCCGTCAACGGTGTGAAGTCGCACGATGGACTGGAACTGGTCGGCGGCGTCGACCCCTGCCCTGTGCCTGTGGTCGAACGGAATGATGTCTAGGGACTCGACGACGTCGCCGGCGCGGTTGTAGCAGTCGAGGAGGGGGAGGGTGGGCTTGTGGGCGTGGTGGGCGAGGAGGAAGCCGCGGGTGGAGGTGGCGGGGCCGCGGAGTGACGGCGGCGGCGGAGTGGTAGGTTTTCCTCTCTCGCGCCGCGGAAACAACACAAATACATCTGGGCTGGGTTTAGCCCATCTCGTTGACTGCTCCTCTTAACCGGGCTGGGCTGGCTTGGCTTAGGGTCCTTTGCTTGGGTTGAGCCTATCGACATCAAGCTATAAATTTTTTACTCAAAAACTTCTATCCTCTTAAAGAAAACTACCTACCTCTTACCAGGATGTGTGTGTCAAACTTATGAATTATCTATGCTACTACATAACGTACCAAATTTGAAATTTTCAGTCCTTGAACTGAAACGTGATATCAACATTGATTGATGTCGATCCAATGGTCTACATTGTAGAGATTCACGACTACAATAACCCAACTCCAAATATTGTGTGCATGGTCTCTTTTGGAACATAATCTTCACCAACGCTTAAGAAAAACATGGAAGCGGAGTTCATGCCCAGCGACGTGTGTCTATGTGCATAGCCACCACATGGACGGACGGCGGGTAGCAGCATATCCCCACCTCTTCCTCCCCGCGCCCGCCACACCGACAACAACTCCACGTGTGTTGCTTCGCATTCGCCGCCCCAACCCTACACCACCGGCTACCGCAACTTGTGGGCAGTGGCCGATTTAGGATTTCACACCGGGAAGGGGGAGAGTAGACATTTCTTACAATACCAAAATTAGCATGCCCTGTATAAAAGTTAGAGTGAATTCCGTTTTTTACCCCTATTTTGACTTTCTGACACTAATTACCCTATTTAGCAAAATTTTATCCGTTTTACCCCATTTAATAAAAAAAATTGACACAATTTACCCTGTTTAAATTTTTGTGAGCATTCTGACCGGTCAGTCACAATTGTTAGGTCCAACTGGCATGCCACGTTAGTGGTTTTTCCTGTCTATTTTCCTCACTGCTGAACCGGACCGCTCAGCTTCTCCCGACCGGCTCGGCCTGATGGCGGTAGCTCGCGTCACATCCAACGCACAATGCCCAAGTCGGCCGCCCACCACGCTCGCCTCCCATGGCTTCTCGTTTGCGTTGCTCGCCCCCAATCAAACATGCAAACCGATTTCCGTGTAGGCATCAATTTCCTATAGCATGTTCATCATGTCTGCATCATTTGTTAACTCAACCATGGAGTTCCCGTTGGCAACTTCTTCTGATAATAAACGTTGTCCCAGGGGTTGGAACCCAACTCCTCGATCTTCTCCTTTATATCAAAATAACTAATGAAATCCCTCTCAATCATGTCTGACTTTGGATTCTTTTATCCACGGACATGTAAAATATGCTTAACTCTCCACATCTTAATTGCCATCCGCTTTGTGCAAGAAAAATAAAAATGAATTAGTGGCTGCAATCATAATAAATCATAATCTACTCTAATAAGGTAAATACACATGTTTCAGCATGCATTGTAAGATACAAAGATCCAAAATTCCTTTACAGCTAGCAAGTAGCAACAGATGCTGTCACTTGTGCATGTATTAACACTCTTCCGGAATATATCTGCTACCTAGATATTTAAATATGTAGGTTTATCAGAGTTAGTAAAATGGTATATTTACACCACTTTAATCTAATCCATAGAACGATGCATACTTAAGGCCTTATATGATAACTGAAGAAAAATATACACTATTTCAAATTATATCAGTAACAATTTCTTCAACAATTTATTCAATGGTAATATGCCATGCTGATCAAGTATAGTTGTCCCATCAAAATACTTCAAACTGGAAACGAGTTGAGTAGGGAGAAAAATTGGCACGAAAAAACTGTTGACGTGGCTTGCCGGCCGGTCAGAACGCACAAAAAATTTAAAACAGGGTAAATTGTGGCAACACTTTTGCTAAATGGGGTAAAACGGATGAAATCCCGCTAAATGGGGTAATTGGTGTCAAAAATGTCAAAATAGAGGGTAAAAGCCGGAATTCACTCTAAAAGTTACCAAAAGCACAATAGGAATAGGTCACACAAATAAGCCTTGTTATGAGGCTTTATTAGCGCCAGCTCACCACAGATCGACTGCTAGCTCAAGGTTGGATAACCGGCACCTTCTTTCCCCTAGCGATTACCATCAACGATGGTATGCCTGGTAAGAACTAGCGATCAATTTATATTACTGAACAAATATTATATCATGTTCTATATATTATTGTTTTCAAATGTTATAAGAGTTTTAAAAAATACTTTGTTCAAAATTAATTAAAAAATATTTTTAACATATACAAAAAAGGTTCTTGTGTGTCAAATAAAATGTTTTGTACGTAGCTAATTGCTTTCTTTAAATAACTTTGTCTCTTAGAAAAATATTCATATGTTCAAAACATAATATTGGTATGTCAAATAAATAGTTCGCATGACTTTAAAATAAAATTTTGCCGACTACAAAAAAAACTCTGCACCATGTACTATTAGTGGTCATGTATGCCAAATAAGGTGTTCATGCAACTTCTAAAGTATGTGTTGACAGATATGAACAATATGTTATTTTACGCCGACGAAAATGGTCTTGTGTATCTAATATCTATAAAATGTTCATGTGACTTCTAAAAAAACAACACACAAAGTGATTTTTTTCTCTTCTTTCTAGTATGATAAACTATTGAACTCTACTTCAGAAAAAAAAATGTGGTAATCTTTCAAAATGTTATTGTTGCATGACAAACATGACAAAGTCATTTGTGTGGAGATTATTTCACTTTTCAAAAAATATATACACCTGTGAAAGAATATATTACTTCAACATTTCATAAAACAACATCAAACAGACTATGTATTGGTGGAATCCATGAAAAGTTAAAGCAATAAGTAAAAGGGGAAAAAGAATGAAAGAAAAAACAAAATAAAGAATTGGCGGGAAATATAAACTGAAAAGAGAAGATATAAAAGTAAAACACAAATACTGGAAGGATCCAAAAAACAAGAAGCATCATCTGGATAGAAGTGGTTTGTCGCCTCCTGCTTATAGCTTTTTCAAAGCTTAATACAAATTGCGACGAAAGCCTCCTGAAGGGAACTACGTGCGCAGTTTTGTACTCTGGTCACTACTCAGCGTAATACATAGGTGACGCTGGATCGTCAGTGGTGTCTAAACAAGGAGAAGGCTACTAGGTTGATTATGCATAATTTGACTGTAGTGGCTGACCAAATAATTATGAAAGAATTGGCCGTCAAGCTTGCTCTTCTTCATGTATATTTGTTCTACAGCAGGACAGGAGCTTCTCAAATCTCAACTCCAGTAAGAGCAGCTCGGCAGAAACAACTGTTGCTTATGATCTACAGAAACACACAAAGGCAGGTCGTCCTGTTCATCATATCTTAGAGCATCTTCAACAGGCGCGCAACACGCGGCGCACAAAAAACGTCTTTACAACACCGAAATAGCCAGTTTTTGCGCGCAGGTGAGCGCTGGCTCCAGCGGCCGCTGTAAAATATAGCGCGCGCGAGCCGCTCTAGCAGGCGTTGTAAAAAAACGGCGCGCGCGCCAAGCACAAACAACATATGCACTCCAAACAAAACCAAGAAGATCAAACATATAAAAAATAAATCAACAATAAATAGTTCAATACAACTCAAACAAATAGTTCATCTTCCAATACAACAAATAGTTCAACAATACAACATCAAAAATACAAATCATCATGCGTTTTGTCGGCCATTCCATGCCCACCACTCCTCGATGAGATCTTTTTGAAGATCATCATGCGTTTTGGCACGCCGTATGGCATGCTAGGAGGCAACAAATCGGGCCACCCTCGCAGCCCTCTGCCACACTCGCACGGGATGTCCCAAGAGCTCATACTGAGAGTAGTCTAAATTTTGGCCACGCTCATTCTCGACGATCATGTTGTGCATGATCACACAAGCATGCATGATGTACCAAAGCATCTTTTGATCCCAAAATCAAGCCAGTCCTCTCACAATAGCAAATTGGGCTTACAAAATCCCAAAAGATCTCTCGACATCTTTCCTAGCCTCCGCCTGAGCATTGTGAAAATCTAGATTTTTCTTACTTTCTGGTTTTTTCAACGGCTTCACAAATGTTTGCCTCTTTGGGTAGATGCCATCCGCAAGATAGTAGCCATAGTTGTATGTATGGCCATTTGCTACAAACTGCACCGGTGGCAATTCACCATTTGCAATCTTATTCATGAGTGGTGACCAATGAACAACATTGATGTCATTCAAAGATCTAGGCATTCCAAAAAAAGCATGCCAAATCCAAGTCTCTTGATCGGCCACCGCTTTAAGGATTATAGTGGAACCCTTTTTTTGGCCGTGGAATTGCTCATGTCATGCCTTAGGACAGTTCTTCCAACTCCAATGCATGCAATCTATTGAGCCAAGCATACCTGAGAACCCATGAGCTTTATTCATCTCCAAAAGCCTTCCGACATATTCAGCATTGGGAGATCTCAAATACTCCAGGCCAAACACTTGCACAATTCCGACTGCGAAGCACTCGACCACTACCACTAGTAGAAAAGGGGGCTTTTGTCCCTGTTGGTAAGGGCCTTTAGTCCCGGTTTTTGAACCGGGACTAAAGGGTCGTTACTAATGCCTCCCCCCTTTAGTCCCGGTTCGTGTAAGAACCGGGACTAAAGGCCGCCCACGTGGACGCAGCCTGGATCTCCACCTTTAGTCCCGGTTGGTGTTACCAACCGGGACTAAAGGAAATTTTATGATATTTTTTTTTTGAAAAAAAAATTTGCGATTTTTTTTAATTTTTCTTTGATTTTTAAATTATTGAATTATTTTAACCTCTAATCTCTAATCACCACCCCTCATCACTGCTCAATTTATCCTCTAATCTCTAATCACCCCTCATCATTCCAAATCATCTAACTTCCCGGACGGTCACCCATCCTCTCACTACTCCAGCCTGAGCACGCTTAACTTCCGGGTTCTATTCTCCCTCGTTTCCAAGTCCGCACTTGTTGTGTTCCTGACAATAGTAAGATGTCAATTCTATTAACCCTCAGGAATTTAGCTTGAGCATGAAGTGACACATTTCACTGTTTGAGTTTGAAACTATTGTTTTAAAAAACAATAATTATTTAGTAACACTAATATTTCTGGAATAATTATTTTGACCACTGTTTGACCACAGTTTGACCAGATTTGACCAAAATTCAAAAAAACTGTAATAATTATTTAGTAACACTAATATTTTAGAATAATTAGTTTGACCATTGTTTGACCACAGTTTGACCACAATTTGAAATTTTTTTGCCTCTCCAGATCTTAAAAGCCCCGTATCTTTTTTCTGTTAGGTTTTTGAGGATTTTGAAAATGTTTAACGGGGTTCCCCCAGTTAAATTCGGATGTAACTTTTCGAGTAGATGATTTTTCATATAAAAAACTTTTTCATCCGAGTTCGTATGCAAAAGTTATGCCCATTTTAAGAAATTCCAGAGAGATTTTGCAAATAAAGTCGAAATTCATATTTGTTAATTTTTCCAACAACTAGACCACATATCACATGAGGAACTTTTTTTTTGACATTTCCATCATTTTCTTTTGTTTTTTCTAAAACTGAAAAGGCGGTCGGGGGGGGGGGGGGGGGTAGAGTTTGATGGGCCCTTTAGTACCGGTTCGTGCCATGAACCGGTACTAATGCCTCAAAGCCCATTAGTACCGGTTGGTGGCACCAACCGGGACAAAAGGACCTTTAGTCCCGGTTGGTGCCACCAACCGGTACTAATGGGCATCACACCCTTTAGTCCCGGTTCGTGGCACCAACCGGGACTAAAGGGCCCAGGTGAACCGGGACTAATGCCTTAGCCGCACGAACCGGGACCAATGCTCACATTAGTCCCGGTTCGTGACTGAACCGGGACTAATGTGAATATTGCCCTGTGACGAAAGCCCTGTTTTGTACTAGTGTACTAGGAAAACCCTACCAGTAGCGCTGGTTTTTTGGCTATTAGTAGCGCGGGCAGGCGCGCTACTTCTACGGCGCTACAGCTATTTTTAGCAGTAGCGCTTGTTCTAACCAGCGCTACTGCAGTATGTCTAGTTGTAGCGTGCCTCTGCCCATCGCTACTGCTAATACTAGTAGCCTGGCTCTGCAACCAACTCTACTAGTAAGGCAGCGCTGCTACTACTCCAAAACCCCACGCTACTGCTAGTTTTTTATTTTTTTTATTTGGCTGTATTCGTATTTTTACAGGTTTTATACAATTACAACATACACATACACTGAAACTATATGAAAAAGGAATGTCTCATCATCATCATCGAAGTGGTACAACATAGTCTCATCATATCATCATTATCGAACACAAATGTTGTCGATCTCATCATCATCTCGAAATAGCTATACAAGTTAATGATCACATGTCTCTTATATTGTCACAGTAGACACATGTTTCATCTTCTACCTAAACTATGACATACGAGATAAGAGCGATCACGATGATCAAAAGCGGTATTATGTAGTAGTTTTTGCAGCGGCGCTGGTTCTGAATCCCCTGTTGTGCTATGAATCTCAAGTAACTAGCTTCGGCTTCCGCTCTGCTATCAAACCCTTTCTGGCCTCCGCCGGAGAAGCCAGAGACTTGGTCCTGACACTCTGGCCACTCATCGTACACACCCGGAACATGCCCTACATACACGACATACCACTTCCTCGCCATCCACTGTTTAATTTGGTCTGTCGTTGGAGCAATACCATTGTTACCCTCCGGATAATAATTAGTATAATATATATTACATCATTTGACAGCTAACGGCGGTATACAAAAAAGACACACACAAAAATTATGGATTAGTTTGTCAGCTTGCGCGACGACGACGCTTCAGACTGATCTTCTTCCGTCTTTTGTTTGTTGTCGAATAATTGAGCCCATGGTTGTGACTTTTCCTTCTCCAGGGATTACGATCTTTCATAGGTAATGTAGTCTTCATTCTTCTTTTGACGTATGTTTCATCGTCATCAGCATCATCTTCCCTCATCGGATCACCGTACTGGTCGTAGTCTTCCTCGTTGGCGACTCCATCCATTCCGGCGATGCTCCTTTTGCTTCTCCTCATGACAACACGCTGGGATTGATCGGATCAGTTATGAAGAAACATTGTGTCACGTGTTTAGTGTGTACCCATGGCTCATTTTTGGCGATGGCGTTGACGGTACCGCTATCGGAGTCGGGTATACACATGGTAGTGAAATGTCGGTTTTCTCTCTGTACATTCTTAGCCCATCTGACACGGAACATCGTCGCGCTATGCAATCCAGAGTAGTTAAGCTCCCATATCTCTTCGACCCTTCCGTAATATCTTTCAATTACATTCCCGGTCATGGCTTCCATCGTCACCCCTGAGTTTTGGTCATCACTGTTTATATCTTTCTCCTCCGTGTAGAACGTGTATCCGTTGATATCGTATGCTTGATAAGTCACGAGGTTGGTCGAGGGGCCATGTGCTAAGGCGTATATGAGCGTTCCGTTCGGACAACCCTCTTCCGGGGGATTAGCCAGAACTCGCTCTTTGAACCAACGCAAGAAAGTGGAGTTGTGCTCTCTAATAACTTCAGCATCCGTCCTGTGCACCCCACAGTCACGGTACTTCTTGGCGATGGTCTCTTTGTGCAGTGTCACGAAATCTTCTAGCACATCTAGGTGTTGTAGCACTACTAAGTTTGCCCTGTCAAGGTCGTTTTGTCGGCCCGAGCGTCACACATTCACATCCTTATGACTGTTGGTGTGACCTTCGCCTTCGACCCTTCCACAGTGCTTGTTGACGGGCAAACCAACAACAGGGTCTCCAATGCCTACTAAATAACTCTCACAGAAAGAGACGCACTCTTTGGTCAGATATCCCTGGGCTATGCTTCCATCTGGACGGGACATGTTACGAACGCATCCTTTGATAACCCCATTCATCCTCTCGAACGACATCATGTTGTGCAGGAATGTCGGCCCTAGGTCGATGATGTCGTGCACGATGTGGACACATAGATGCACCATGACATCAAAGAACGCGGGCGGGAAGTACATCTCTAGCCCATTCAGTATGACAACGATCTCTTCCTGTAACCTATGGAGTTGCTTCACACCGATCGACTTTCGAGAGATAGCATCAAAAAAGTGGCATAGGTCAGTAAGCGTCTCACGCACATGTGTCCATAACCCTCTAAGTGCAACCGGGAGTAACTGCGTCATCATCACATGACAGTCGTGAGACTTCATCCCACTGAATGTTTTTTTCTTAGTGTCCAGATATCTGCTTATCTTCCCACAGTATCCGGAACTAACTTTGATTCCGGCAAGGCACTTGAACAATTGATCGACCTCCTTCGGATCTAAGGTGAAGCAAGAGGGGGGGCAATATTGTTCTTCCTTCTTGTTTACTTTTTTGCCCCTATCTTCCGTCTCCGTCTCCGTCTCGGTCTCCTCTGACGACCTTTTACCGGGCATTTGGAGATCTTTCCTGATATTCAAAAATTCCAAGTTTTTTCTTGCCTTCGGCCCATCCTTGGTCCTCTCTGGCATGTTCATCAATGTTCCAAGCAAACTCTCAAGGATATTTTTTGTGATATGCATTTGATCAAGGCTATGAGGCGTGTTGAGTATGGGCTAGTATTCCAAGTCCCAGAAAACAGATCTCGTCTTCCCATACCTTCAGCAGGGGCTCTGGCGCCTTTTTCTTCGTCTTTCCCGGCGAGGGGCACTCTTCCCAGTTCTTCAATAACTCATATATTTCTGCACTGCTATGCTTACGTGGAGGACCTGATGCTCAGCCTTACCATTGAATAGATCTCCACGCTTTCTCCACGGATCATCCTTCTCGAGCCATCTTCGATGCCCCATGTACACGATTTTCGAAGACCCGCCATCTTTCGATAGCTGCAGAGAAGTTGTATCATCCATGCACCTCGTGCATCCGCAATATCCGTGGCACACCTGGCCGAAGAGATAGCCGTAACCGAGATAGTCCTGCACCTCGTGATCAGCGCAGCTCTCATGTAGAAATACTCTCCTTTGCTTGCATCCCATGTCTTGGCCGGCGTTGTCCATAAGATCTGTAGCTCCTCTTTTAGTAACCCGAGATACAGATTTATATCATTTCCCGGTTGTCTCGGCCCTTGAATAAGCATAGCCATGTGTATTTATTTTTCCTTGATGCACAACCAGGGGGGAGGTTGTACATCCATACAAACATGGGCCATGTGCTATGATTGGTGTTCTGGTTGCCAACTGGATTCATGCCATCACTACTAGCGCCAAGCACGATGTTCCTTTGATCATTTGTGAAAAAATCAAATTCAGCATTTAATACTCTCCACTGGCTAGCATCTGCGAGGTGTCTCAGCTTCGGTTCATCTCCATGATCTGGCTTCACCCTCTCCGCGTGCCAGCGCATAAGCTTTGCTTCCTTAGGATCTATGAAATACCACTGCAGACGCGGAGTGATCGGAAAGTACCATACAACTTTCTGTGGAGCTTTCTTTCCGGCCTTTTTATATCGTGAAGCATTGCATTTTGGACAGATGGTTTTTTCCGCGTGCTCGTTCCGATATATGATGCAATCATTGATGCATGTGTGATATCTAATGTGTGGCAGATCAAGAGGGCACACGATTTTCTTTGCCTCCTCGACACTAGTAGGACACAGGCTTCCCGCCTTCTGTAGATACTTCAGAAGCTCATCCAGGCTTGCATCTGTCCATTTGTTTTTTGCCTTCGTCTTTAGAAGTTCTAGTGTGAAACTCAAGCGGGTCACCTCGGGATTGCAACCATCATACAAAGGAGTAATCGAGTCTACCTCCAGTTGCGCCAGTTTGGCCTCCTCTGTAGAAGCAGCTTTGTCGCTAGTCGTCTTCTTGCGAAGCAGGTCTCGAACATGCAAGTCCCGCATGGCTGAACTTAGTAGCGACGAAGACGGCGGCGTGTCCGCGTCTTCTCCACCTTGAACTGCCTCTTCGCCATCGACATTTCCGAGGCCGTCTTCCTCTTCGGGCACATAATCGGTCATCTCTTCGTCTAGTGGCCCCATGTCGTTATTTCCTGCCCCGTCGATGTCCTCCTCCTCATCATCATCATCTTCACTTATCCACCGAGTATGGCCATGCATGAAACCATGCATGAGCAGGTGCACCTTGAATGGACCACCCTCAAAGGGGTCAAGCCTGACTATTCCTTTGCATTTTCGACACGAACATCCTTCAGTCTTTTTTCATACATGCCGTCCACAGCGGATTGCCAGTATCTTTCCACCATCCTTCCATTGACCTTCATGATCACCTGTGCGCGGAGCAAATATTATAACCACGTATATATGCATGCATGGATCAAATTCAAACAAAAATTCGGCATGACCTTCCCTAAACATAGGACATATTGAGTTTGCCCAAAATTCGCCGAAACGGAATTGAATCGACATTTCGGCAAAACATAGGCAACTCATGTCACCCACATTATTTCATCAAATACACAATGTAGGCAACTCAAATTATGCCACACACAATTCGGTATATATATTCTCATATCGCCCATTTATATATAGTTTCGGTCCTATCCACACAAACACCTTTTTTGCTCACCTATGTGTCGAGAGGGATATTGAGCACCTTTCTTCTTAATTACCTAGTAGCTCTAGATATATAGCCCTAACTAGCTGGCTAGCTAGGGAGAGAGAGAGAGAGAGAGCTAGGGAGATAGTGGGAGAGGAGAGGGAGAGAAGTGGGAAGGCATTAATGGAAGGGGGTGGAGGGCAAAGAAGAGGGGGAGGGGGCATTAATGGAGGGGTGGTGGTGGAGGGCACAAAGAAGAGGGGGTGGTGGAGGGCAAAGAAGAGGGGGAGGGAGGGCTCTAATGGAGGGGGTGGTGGAGGGGCAAAGAAGAGGGGGGTGGTGGAGGGCAAAGAAGAGGGGGAGGGAGGGCTCTAATGGAGGGGTGGTGGAGGGGGAGCATTGAAAGGAACAAGCAAGGTGCAAGGAAAGGGGGAGAAAGGAAGGGGAGAGGAAGAAGAAAGGGGAGGAAGGAGGGGAAAGGTGGTAGGTGACTGGCGACCATAGCAGTAGCGCGGGGCGCCAAAGCACACTACTGCTATGAGTGCCAGCCAAAATATCTACTAGTACGTAAAACTAGCTATAGCACTTGTACAAAAACAACGCTACTGGTAAGTTTACCCATAGAAGAAATAGCAGTAGCGCGTCTAGGTGCACAGGCGCTACAACTATTTTCTTAACAGTACCGCTGGTTAGACTGCAAACGCTGCTAATATTTTTTGGTCGGGTGGTGTGTTGTGGCAAACTTACCAGTAGTGTGGCCTCCAGAAACCCACGCTGCTACTATGTTGTACCAGTAGCGCGCTTTATAACAGACGCTACTGGTAATTATCAGTAGCGTGGGGTCCAGAACACACGCTACTGGTAAGCTTCTATGTATAAGCCTTTTCCTAGTAGTGGATACACATGATGGCTTGAATCTCACCCATGGCCAAGTGGTCGTCAACTAGATCACCCGGAATACCGTATGCCAACATACGCAAAGTGGTTGTTACCTTCTGAAAGGTGCTATGACCGAGTTCTCCGGCGGCATTCCTCCTTTGCTGAAAAAACCAATCATGGCTCGCCAGTTTCTCTGCAATGCGCCTAAACAACTCGGTGCTCATCCTAAACCGGCGCCGGAAGTACAACTCGGGGCACACGGGATTATCCACAAAATAGTGCCTCATCAATCTATTGTCGGCATCGATCTTATCCCTCCAAATTTTTTGCCGACCCATAACCGAACACGTGCTTTGGTTTTTTATTGATGTGCATAGCTAGGATCATTGCAAGGTCCTCCTCCTCTTCAATATCAAATTCTTCTACGGAAGAATCATATGATGAACTCATCTACAACGTTGAATTTAAACTAGTCTATAAAAACTACAAACAACATGCACCAAATTCATGTAAAAATGTGATGTTGAAGCAATACATACCTTGCAAGCATTTTGAAGAACACCTTGTGGGCGCCGAGCGGCAGTGGGCGGCCGGGCGCTGTTCGTCGGAGGAGTAGCGTGCGGGAGGTGAGGCGGCGACTAGAGGGAGACGGAGGAGGCGGCGGCGGTGCGGGGATAGGCCGGGGAAGTGTCATCAGGTCGCCGGAGCAAATGGGGTGGCGCGGGCGGTGGCGCCAGTGCCTGGATGGGTGGTAGGCGGACTTCGCGGCACGGGCGCTCGAGTGTGCAGCGCGCGGGAGCAGGCGCACGAAATAAGCGGCGCGCGATGCCATTTCGCCCCTCGCGCTGAACAACTTATGCACTAGTAGAAAATAGGGCATTGGTCCGGCCCTCGTAATACCATTAATCCTGGTTCGCTCGCGAACCGGGACCAAAGGAGGCAACTGCCCCGGTTCGTGAGCCCAGGGGGCCGGCCGGGCCACGTGGGCCATTGGTCCCGGTTCGTCTGGACCTTTTGGTCCCGGTTCCACGCATGAACCGAGACCAATGCGCCTCGCCCCTGGCCCATGACCATTAGTCCCGGTTTGTGCAACAAACCGGGACTAAAGGTTTGGTCCTCGTTGCGGTCAGAGTTTAGTCCCACCTCGCCAACCGAAGGGCGCTCACACCGGTTTATAAGCCCGTCCCTCTCTGCCTTGTTGAGCTCCTCTCAAAGTGAAAATAGATGCCCTTATACAGGGAATTTGACCAAATTCATAGTAAATTTCTTTGAAATTCATAGAAATTTATTATGAATTTAGGTTGAATTCTCTCTATAGGCGCATCTATGCTCATTTTTTTATGTTGGGGTTGGCGATCTTTACAGACTTTTTGTGTGTTGAATATGCACCATTCAAAATCAGTCTTTGCTTTGAATGGTTCAGTTTGAACACACAAAAAGTCTGGAGTTCAAATAAGTTCAAGAAAATGAAATCCCTTTGTAACAGATGAGTTTTCGTCCGAAACCCTGATACTTCGAAAGAGATTGTCCATTTTGTTCACGAAGTGCATCCAGCTTTTGCCGTAACCCTCTCCACTTTTTAGCACATGCTATGTGGGTGAAATGATGATACCATGCCAACTTTCAGCCTTTTCAGAGCTCATTTGTAAGGCTTTTCAATTTCAGGGTCATTTAGCCCAAAACAATCCGTCAGTGCATGAAAAATAACAAATGAAGTCAGAAAGGGTTGAAAATTGATGATGTGGCTTTGAATGGTGCATTTTGAACACACAAAAAGTCTGGAGTTCAAATAAGTTCAAGAAAATGAAATCCCTTTGTAACAGATGAGTTTTCCTCCGAAACCCTGATACTTCGAATGAGATTGTCCATTTTGTTAACGAAGTGCATCCAGCTTTTGCCGGGACCCTCTCAACTTTTTAGCACATGCTATGTGGGTGAAATGATGATACCATGCCAACTTTCAACCTTTTCAGAGTTCATTTGTAGGGTTTTCCAATTTCAGGTTCATTTGAAATGCTTTTCAATTTTAGGGTCTTATAGCTCAAAATAATTAGTAAATGCATGAAAAATAAAAAATGAAGTCAGAAAGAATTGAAAAATGATGATGTGGCCTTGAATGGTGCATTTTGAACACACAAAAAGTCAGGAGTTCAAATATGTTTAAAAAAATGAAATCCCTTTGTAATAGACGAGTTTCCGTATGAAATCCTGATACTTTGAAAGAGATTGTCCGTTTTGTACACGAAGTGCATCCAGTTTTTGCCGTAACCCTCTCAACTTTCATGCACATGCTATGTGGATGAAATGATGATACCATGCCAACTTTCAACCTTTTCAGAGTTCATTTGAAATGCTTTTCAATTTAGGGTCTTATAGCTCAAAATAATCAGTAACTGCATGAAAAATGGTGCATGAAAAATAACAAATAAAATAAATAAGTAATTAGAAACAAAATAATGTAAACTTTATTAAAATATATAAGTAGAAACAAAATAAAATAAACTTTAATAAAATTTATGAAACTAAAATTAACAAAGTATTTTCTGTTCAAAACATTATAAGAAACCTCTAGTATTATTGAAACTAAAATTATATAAAATTGATGCAACTAAAATTATCGAATTATTTTCTGTTCAAAATCATTAAAAGCAAAAAGAATTTTCATAAAGAACTTTTTTTGTTAGAAACTTTAATAGCAAAAAGAATTATCATAAAGTAAAATAAATAAGTAATTAGAAACAAAATAAAATAAAATAAATAATTTTTTGTTGTAAGTAGAAACAAAACAAAATAAATAAAGCAAAAAAGAAAATAAAAAATAGGCAAAAAATAAAAAATATGCCACCTACTGGCCCACTACGGCCTGAATACGACTAGAAACCCATCGATGGGCCGGGATTCAGGCCCGCAGAAGGCCCAGTAAGCCCATCAGGCATAGCAGTGACAATTAGGCCTGTAAGCCTGCAATGGAGAGGAGCTCGAGAGGGGTGCGACAGTAGGGCTTATAAACCACTGCGCGCCCCTCTCAACTAGCGAGGTGGGACTAAACTTTCGACGCGGGCGCAGCAGCACAAGGCCTTTGGTCCCGGTTGGTGGCACCAACCGAGACTAAAGGTGTGCATTGTTACCGGTTCGTGGCACTAACCTGTACTAATGCCCCCCCTTTAGTCCCGGTTGGTGGCACCAACCGGGACCAAAGGCTGCCGCCCTTTGGGCTGCTGAAAAGAGGCCTTTGGTCCCGGTTGGTGGCACCAACCGGGACTAAAGGTCGCATTCGTCCCGGTTGCTGTCACGAACCGGGACCAATGCTTCGTCTATATAACTAGCACTTGTGAAAATTTTCATTCAGTTCGCATCTTCCCCGCCCCGACGACGCCGCCAGGCTGCCCCTCTGCGCCTCGCCGTCGCTGTCGTCGCCCTGCCTCCGACGCCATCCCGCGCCGCCCAGACGCCGTCGCCGCCCCGCGCCCCCTGCCTCCTCGTCGCCCGTCGCCGCGCCCCTCACCTCCGCCCCCCTGCCTCCTCGTCGCCCGTGGCCGCGCCCCTCACCGTCGCCCCCGTGCCCTGCCTCCTCGTCGATCGCCGCCCCCTTAGTGAGCTCATATGAATTTTCCTAATTTAGATGTGTAGTTAATTTAGATGTGTAGTTTAGATGTGTAGTTAATTGAGTTGTTGTAATTTGTTCATAAATGAATATGCAAAAGTTAGAATTTTTTTCTGTTCATAGATTTTTTTGTGATATTATTGTTGAATATGCAAATGTTTGTGTGTTCATATATATGCAAAGAATATGTAAAAAAAATTCATAGAATTTTTATAATTTTTTTCTGTTGTAATTTTGTTCATAGAATTTTTATGATTTTTTTCTGTTGTAATTTTGTTCATAGAATAAGAAGAGAAAGTGTTTAATAGAATTAGTTAGAAAAATAATAAAACTAGTTAAACCAGTTTATTTTTAGTAAGTACTACTTTATTCTATTTATAGTAAGTGCTTAGTAGTTGAACTAGTTGATTTAATAAAATTAGTTTATTTTACTATAGAAGTAGTTTATTTTTAGCAAGAAAATTAATAGAACTAGTTTATTTTTTTAGTTAAAGCAATTATTCCCACATCGACGTCGACGATGCCAATCCCGCATCCTCGTCGTCGACTCGGCGGAGGAGGCCGGCTTGATCAGAGGGGCCATGTCCGGGACTGGGCTCCGCCGGGCTGGTTTTGGGAGGTGCTACCTTCCGGGGGGCGTAGGTTGGTGAGGAGCCAGCCCGTCATTGACCCGATCCTTGTTCGGTGGCGGTCGCGTGGGCCAGTGATGGTGCCGAGGCTTCCGGACACCGCGGAGGTGGTACGTCACCGTGTCAGCGAGGAGGACGAGCACGTCCGTCGGTACATGGTTGCGTTGGAGTGCAGGTTCGACAATACCTGCAGGTTCTTCAGGGATCTCACTGGAGCTATGATCATGTGATGGTTCCTTCTCTTTCCGTATCCACCGCCCGCGCCGATACCCGTCGGGCGCTACGGTTCTAGCTGTACTAGCGATGCTATATGTATGATAGTATTCGAGGTGTATTAGTGATAATATTCGACGATGTACGGACGCATGGAGATGATGTAGTTTTGCTTATAATTGAATGCATCCTAATTTTAATACTACTTTATTTTGTGATTTGATTTTGCTTATTGAATGCTCAAATTAGAAAACTACTCCTACTTTGAATGCTAAAATTGGAGAGCACTATGCAAGGCGTATGCATATGATTAGTTGATAGCTTATAGGGTTTTTGTTTTCGCAGAAATCTAGGAGCCCCCCTCCATCATCCCCGCCGTCGTCCCCGTCACCGACCCCCTCCGACCTCGAGGTGAGACCAGCCACGAACCGGTTTTAGAAAGATAATTAAACGATATTTCGGGTTGACTTTAAGTCTACTGAGTCTCCACCATATATGAGAGGACGAAGAATCCCGACTGTTGTCGTGGGGGTAACTTCTCCTTCGTTCCCGTGTGCTAGACAATTTGGTGTAATGCACTCGGGAACGAAAGGAAGGAGCTACCATCACCGACGGTCGCAAATGTCTGAGAGAAATCAGTGAGGGAGAGTTCCACCATATATATATGAGAGGACGAAGAATCCCGACTGTTGTCGTGGGGGTCTCTTCTCCTTCATTCCCGTGTGCTAGAAATTTTGGTGTAATGCACTCGGGGATGAAAGGAGGAGCGACCATCACCAATGGACGAATGTATACACCACGTGAGCTGAGAGTTTTCAAGAAAAGACTCGACAAACCGATAGTCAACCCGTGATGAATAATAATGATCTAACTTAGGTTTTTTAGTACATATATTTAATTGTAGACGTTTAATATTTGAATTATGAACATAGGAAATGTCGTACTCGGACGACGAAAGTCTCCCGTGGAAGTGCGACTGGTGCCACGACGACCGAGGTCTGTGCGACAGGCCTCACCTGGACGAAGATCGATGCTTCAGTATTAAGCTGGAGGAGACCTTCGATGTTGAAACGGTACGCAACGACGACAAGTGTTATTTTTGCGTAATTAAGCACGACTTCAACTATCTCAACATGTACTTTTCATCTTTTACAATTCGACTAGCTTATCCCATGCCACGCAAGACGCTACGTCTTGGAGAGGATGGGTTTTGAAGACCATGAAAGTATGGAAACAAAGAAAATTCACCTAAGGACCCATCATGATATAGATTTAGAAGTAAATCTGTATAATTCTTAGAGCGTAACCCATTTTGGTTGCAAAAATTGGGAAGCATTTTGCAAGATGTATGGTTTTGATGAGGGTATGCTGTAGGGTAACACATCAGAAAACAAAAAGTTTCCGACCTACGCACCAGCCCAGGACCACTATGGAGACTGCATACATGGTTTGATCTTTTTCGTTACCGACTCGTAGCGCAGCGGGAAGTAGAGTCGATGACGATCGGCGGTGCAGATCCCCGCACCTAGGATTTACAACCTCCCAACCGCGAGAATGTATACCCTCATCTGCTCCTCAGACAGCCCTCTGGGAGGCGGTCGAACAGCCCCCCCGGACGGTGTCGCGGACAGCCCTTCGGGAGGACCTTCGAAACTCGAACGGTCACTCGGACAGCCCTTCAGGAGGGCCTTCGAAACTCGGACGGTCACACGGAGAGCCTTTCGGGAGGCACTCATGAACTAAGACCGAAACTATGATCTCTCTACAGAGTTGCACACATACGGTGTCATCTATCTGGCAGGGCTTCGCCGTCCAGAACTAGTTCCTGCCGGAACCCAGACAGCCTGACGGCTCTACGAAACTCTTTTCGTGGGAGGGAGAGAAGAAGCCAGATAATGCATGGCATGTGTATGAGAGAAAGGGATGAAGAGATGGCAGCCCTCACCTCCTCTATTTATAGGAAAACCAAGGGGTAGTGTGCCTCCACAAATTACCAAAAAACCCCATGCATTAGGTCACACATGAGGGTGTTAAGGACAAAATGGGATGCCATGTGGAGCTCCAAGGAGCTCCACCACCCATGGCCGGCCACCCCTAGGGGGCCCCCCCCAAATGGGGTTCCTTCCCTTGTAAGCCACTTCCTTCTAGAACTTTGACCAAGTCCAAAAAGGTGGCTCTCCAAAATTATCCCAAAAAGCACTTTCACTATTCACGACGACATTTTTCAGCGTCCGTTCGAACTGAAAATATTTATGTGGGCTTAGAACATTTCCAGTACCCACTAAAATGATTTTCAACGCGTTCCGAAACAATTCCGGTTTTAGTGATTTTCATCTGCGAAATGCATCCGGCAGCTCCGGAACATTTCCGGTTTTTACCTCAGAAAATTCCAAAAAGCTTCCAGAATGATTCTGGCATCCTCCAAGAATTATCAGGCATGTGCCGAAACCAATTTTACTTAATGGTGTATCCCGAAACAACTTTTCGGTATCATCGAAACTTATCCGATGACCTCTCTCTGCGGTACGATTCCGCTGTCCGAAACTTTTCGGTGTCCGAAACTTTTTTGGTGATTTTCTCTCAGACTCCCTGTCTAGTATTCAGCAGATAGATGACCCTTAAGTGTGTGACCCTATAGGTTCGGTGAAGTATAGACATGACCCGGAACCCCTTCCGATCAATGATCAACATCGGAGCCGTGGACACCCATATTGACCCCTATACCCACACGAATAAATATTCGAGTGAACCTCCAGTTACCGTGTGCTATTCCTGTTGCTTCGCGATATGTTACAAATACCCAAGGTGAGACATGTTGGCATTCCCGTGGATCAACAACTTGTCCACTATGCTAGTTACCTCGTTACCGTTTTTGTTCTCTTTTCCCGTTTCGTGTTCCGGCATCCCCGTGATCAAATCACAAAGTGTTTGGCCAGACGATGATGGACACCGTAACACCGAGAGGGCCCGAGTATATCTCTCCATCGTCGGAGGAGCAAATCCCAATCTCGAGCTATCAATTTAATTAACATACTTTCCCATGAACCCGCAAGCCGCCGTAATAGCCATCCAATTACGGATGACGTTTGACAAACCCCAAAGTTCATGAAGCAAGCATGAAGAAACTCGATACTCTCATGGTCTTAGGAATTATGCAAACATTAACTATCTCTGTGTTATAAACTATTAACTTGTGACGAATGTATCTCATAGCATAACATCAATCCGGGTCGATTCAAGACAAATGTTCTCTTAACATTGTGCCCTCAAAGTTGCATGGTGTCTCGGCACGATGAACTGTAGCAACGGTGCATACTCAGGGAGAACACTTATACCTTGAAATTTAGTGAGAGATCATCTTATAATGCTACCGTCGTACTAAGAAAAAGAAAATGGATAAAGGATAAACATCACATGCAATCAATATAAGTGATATGATATGGCCATCATCATCTTGTGCCTTTGATCTCCATCTCCAAAGCACCGTCATGATCACCATCGTCACCGGCTTGATACCATGATCTCCATCGTAGCATTGTTGTCGTCTCGCCAACTATTGAGTCTACTACTATCACTACCTCTTAGTAATAAAGTAAAGCAATAACATGGCGGTTGCATTTCATACAATAAAGCGACAACCATAAGGCTCCTGCCAGTTGCCGATAACTTCTACAAAACATGATCATCTCATACAACAATTTATATATCATCACGTCTTGACCATATCACATCACAGCAAGCCCCTGCAAAAACAAGTTAGACGTCCTCTACTTTGTTGTTGCCAGTCTTACGTGGCTGCTACGGTCTTCCTCCGAGCCTCGTGGATATTGCAGACTCGAGAATCATTGCAGTTATAGCATGGAACATAAAACATAATTATGAACTTGGAGATAAATAATACCATTTATTATTGCCTCTAGGGCATATCTCCTACATATGCTTGTCACCATGGATCTTGGTGATCCTGACATCGAGCAAGACAATATGGACATTTGGGTCCTTGTTGATACGCCTCCAATTCTACCGCTATGTGAGTTTCTCAAACATAGTTATTAGCTAATTTATATTGTTCATTTCAAAATAGTTGACATCTTATTTTCATTGACAGCTTATTTTGATTATTCAAACAACGTGCGGAACATGGTAGACAGAACCTACTACACCGATGGCTCTGAGTTAACTTATAAGGAGAAAACTCATCTGGTCGGATTTTGTACTGATCTTGAGAATTACAATATCTATTGTAAAACTCCTCCACATTATGGTCAATACGTGCCACTAGTGCACGTGTTGAACTACGGTAACTACTATGGAGATACCCTGGTAAGATTTCTTACTATTACGACATCCGTGCATCTTTTGCATACTTCTAAAACTAGTACATCATTGCTAACTATGAAGTTATTACTATGTTTTTCAACAGATAATCCCAGAGGATTGTGTGCCTCATTTGATGTACAGAATGGTAGCCTTGATGTTTTGAACATACAACCAGGTCATCCTACGAATCTCAACTGTCCATACCGGATTTCTAAAAGAAGTGGAGACATGAAAATCAAAGAATGGAAAAAAATGTATGGACAGTCGCAAGGAGGTTCTTGGAAGCAAAAGGAAGCGAAGCGCAAAAATTGGAGACAGGATGATCTCCATTCTCCATAATGGAGAGTCGGGGTCTATATTGTTTTATGCTATTTTACCTTAAAGAGGGTATTTAGGTCCTACCTAATCATGAATGAACTATATGATTCAACATCTTCTTTGTCGCTTCTAAAGCGTCAACATACTTAGCCCTTGTTATAGAATTCGCCACAGTAACTAGTTTGAACAAATTCCAACTAACTGTGCCACCACATTGCGTGTTACACAAAACCCTTAATTTAAATCGAAAATCGCATGGAGAAAAGATGAAGACTGTACCGATGTAACATTTTACAACGAACTCTTCATGATCTCTGCTTGCGAGAAAACCATGTCATTAGTACTTACTCTAGTACTCTGTGACATCTTTCACTGTTGTCCCATGATCAGTAATTTGATCACTTTGGTATCCATACTCGCAACACCTTGGGAGTATCGGACATATCTGGTTGTTTTACATACCATGGAATACATGATTAATCTAAACACAAAAGTGTGTGGAATCTGCATCATGTATTTTGCTCATCAGTGTTTTGGGACACCGAGTCTTGCAAAAAACTCTTCCATGTGACTCCGGCAAGAATCACTCCCTGGCGGTTTTAAATGCTAAAAGGTTTTAGCACCTTGTCAATATGTATTCATTGCTTAGCCCTATTAGGTAAATCTATCTCCATAGATCATTATGCCTAATATTGAGGCTATTTAGCCTAAGCACTTCATCAAAAAACTATTTTCAAATGAAGTCCTAATTCGTGTCAAGAAATTCATTTCCAATTAACAATGTGTCAAGCACACAAGGTTTTTAGAAATATTATTACGCTCCCACTTACTTTCTTGAATTACAAGCATCTTCGTTACCCATTGATTAAGTCAAACCCCTTTGACCATTTCATCAAAGCACGAAGATTCCAACTCCATTTTGCTCTCTTCTGTCCATCGCTGGAACTCTGAAGTTTGCACCCTTACTAGCATCCTCTGGACAGACAAAATGCTTTTGACTGTAACACATGCAAGTCCTTGGTTTCATTTCCATCAGATGGAAATCCTATTGTCATCCATGTTTCATATCTCATGATTGAAATATGTATTAATTGCTAGTTCAACCCAAACCGACTTTAAGCATCGCTACGATGAAAACAACCTCATCGTAGTCAACTCTTGAACTTGTTATTTCAGCAAGTCGAGCTTTATGGATAAAACATTTTATCCGTATCAGTTTTAAGTTCCATAAATATTCGTTAGACTCTAAGTCTTCCGAAAGGTGTATCAAGGTTTTAATCTTGAATCACTTATATGGAAACTAACTCGGGTTGTATTGGCATTTAGCCAATTCTGGAGTCAGGGCCCATCAACGCTTCCTTGTGTATCGTAGGTAGAATGTTGTCTAACAACAATATCTCGTTTGCGCACCTGAGAGGTTTGCACGAGCCTTTCCTACGTGGTTCAGCTGCAAGTTCGACCGAAGTTCATACATTTTATTGTAGAGACTTCCGTATCAGTCGCAGTAGGAAACTCTGGAATTACTTCCAAGGTCTCTTTCCTTTGATCTGATGACGTAGATACTGTTTATCTCGTCGAGTTGCACTATTCTCCCACTCACCTTTTTGAAAGAACAATTCTCTTTAAAAGCACACCGTTTCGCGGCAAAACTATTTGCCTCGGTAGAGTGAGGGAGGAATACCCAACATTTTGGTATAACCTACAAAGTAGCACTTGTCTGATTTGGAATAGGTTTGTAACCTTTTACACAAGCCCCATATTCCAAATTTTAAGAAAAGATATAACATGGTTGGGCGTACCATACCATGGCTTCATTTCAACAGACCTGATGTAGCTCTTTTCAGTGCAAAACCCACAGTCTTTAAAGCATCACTTTAAAAGGGATAATGGCAAATTTATTTATGTCATCTTTGACCTTACCATGTCATAAATGGTTTGATTACATCTCCACGGACTTTCCACTAGCAGTGGTGTTCCGGGAGGTGCAAGTTATGAAACCCCTTTCACAACTCATCAGACATTCGCTAAACATGTAACTCAAATATTCCTTTGTGCAATCAAATTGCAGAAACATAATTTTCTTGTTACAATAACTTCTACTTCATTTTTGAAAACCTTTCGAATGATTTCAAAAGATCCAGACTTACGTCTCATCAAGTAAATATCCATATATCTACTTGAGTCATTTCTGAAGATAAATAAATCCACCACTAACAACACTTATCGGACTACACCCATCAGATGTATGATCACTAATAAGTTTGTTGTTCGTTCCTTATGGCCTGTGAACGGTATTTTAGTCACTTCACTTTTCGGAGAAAAGTTGCAAGTGTCAGATGATTCAAAATCAAAAAGACTTCAAAATCCATCATAATGGAATTTTCCATGCGGGTTTCTCCAATGTGACCAAATGTAGTGCCACACTTGTGTGGTATTCTTTTAGTCTTGCGACATTTAGCGTCAGTGTTATGGATGTATCATATTACCATCAATATTCATAACATACATGCCATCTTGGATGGAAGCATGGCCCTTCATGTTATTCATAATACTTAACAACAATTGTTGTTTTTATGAACAACTCTTTTGCAACAAACATTGTGCAATGGGCTAGAGTGTATGAAACTCTAAAATGAATTATGAAAGTAAACCCAGAGGTATTGTATTATTATCAATATTCATAACATACATCTCATTCATAATGAAAGTATGGCCCTTGTGTTATTCATAACATCGAACATAAAAAGTTCTCTTATGAACAACCTTCTTGCAAGATACCTTATGCAATGGGCTAGAGTTTGTAAAACTCTAAATGAATTATGAAAATAAATACAGACGGCAATACACCGATGGAAGGTATAGTAACATTTACTATGTTCCCTGTATATACCTTAACCTCATTTCAGGCTAGTCTTTTTAGGCCATAGTAGCTCTTACATTGATTCGTAACAGAATGCAATCGAGCGGGTATCTTTGTGATTAACTCACAATACCCAAGAATTAGTGATTAACATGTTTAACCATAATTCCCAAGAACTATATCTTTGACCAGCCTACTATACATCAAAAACTTGTATGACATTCATACATGAGCTGGATATTCCAGTCATCTTTCTTTCTGCCTTTATACTTCTAACAGTTTAACTTTTAGTATTTCTCCTACTCGCAAAAGAAGCACCCAACTTAAGAGTGGCATTAGCCTCGGACTTCCTAGGCGTGTAAGTCATACTAACACCCTTTGGACACTTCCTTTCTCTTTAAGTTGTTGTTTTATTCACCTTTCATTATATGAAAGGCGTTCTTCTGGATCCCTTTCCCAACAGTCAAATGCAGAGTAAACACTTTTACTAATACTTGCAAACAAACATTGCTTTGTTTGTATCTAAAAATATTTTTCAGTTCCATGAATATCATATAACTATCCCAACTTTTGAAGTTTGGGTTTCATGGAAGCAAACATATTCCACTTGACCGTAACAGAATTCTAGCTTTTGGATCGAAGGACGAGAGTCAAATGATCCATAGCGTTAGCGGGAGGATACGGAAAGCATGCGATAGGACAAAGTCCTTCTCGGCACTTTTGAGGACAATCCTCATATTACGTTACCAATCATAAAGTTTTAACCAGATATTTAACAGCGATTCAATTTTAACAGGTAAAGTGGAATCGCGAGCCATTATTCTACAACTATTTTCCAAGAAACACTTAGACAGTGTTCATAATTAATTGCACTAACAATTAAACATGTTAATTCATCAGTGCGCTCCCACTCAAATCAATATCTCTCATAATTGATTTGGAGTGATTCAAGATCCATATTTCTATTCGATGCCATTGACGGGTTCATCACTGATGACACGAATTTCAATCGGTAGGCCAACTTGCCGATCACATCTCTATGTGATTCTTGTTCATCTTTCGATGGGCGTGTTCCGAGCTCAGGACTCTCCTGCCTGAACGTCAAAGACAACCAAGTGATCTTGCTGCGAGGTCTGACCTCACCCGCCTCATTCCTCTCGATTCGTTCGTGCTCATGTGTACATGGCGCACCCCGAAAAGATACGAATTTCAGACGGTGCTACACTTGGGTGAACACTAACTACTTTGATATTTTAAGTGAGAGATCACCCTAATAAAAAGCGACTACCGCACACTCAAGAAGGGTGCATCATAAGGGATAAACATCTCAGGCAATTCATAATAGCATGATATGGTATAACCCTTTCTGACGGAGAAGTATTTCATTCCTTCGTCTTCGGCATTCGTGTCAGTGTTCACCTTCACGAAGATTGCCACCACCTTGTCGATGCACCAGATAATATTGCTATCTCTATAGCTAATAAAATAAGTGCATTACTTAAGGTTGACACGCAGGTCATTAAAGTGACAATCATATGGCTCCAGCCATCATGCCGAATCATGACACGCAGGTCATGTTAATCAATTTACATCATATAGTCATCTCATACATAATCAAATTATTATGAGCACTGCTATACCACATCACATGCATATCCTGCAAAACCAAGTTAGACGCCTCTAATCGGTTTTTGCAAAATTTTATTTTACGTGGCTTCTAAGGTTTTGACTTAAACCGCAGCTACCAACGTTTTATCATCAAGTATGATTATTCAAGTTGCTAGATTAACATCTCGGGGTGTATGAAACACGAGATAATTAAATCTCGAGCCCCATACTAAACTTCGTCATACGCATGACCCCCGTGCAGATAATATCTGCAATGCCCTTTCATCTGCGAATTTCATCTTTCTTTTGACTATGGCAGAACCCAAAGAACTGATAGCACTTCCATGATCAATCAGGATCACGGATTGCCAGAACTTTGTCAAATTCCACCATGCTATCTCGAGATTGAGCAAACGCAAATTCTAGGGAAGCAACAAGAACGTCGGGTAACAGATTTCATCTGCCACCCGCATAAATAATTTTCAGCAATAGATCTCATCTACTACCTAATTATATTATGCAATACCCATACATCTCCATGTATTCTAGATCGAAACCTGCATCTACGCATAGCACGGCTCTTGATGCCACTGTAGGGTAACGCAGCAGAAAACAAAAAATTTCTGACCTACGCACTAGCCCAGGACCAATATGGAGACTGCATACATGGTTTGATCTTTTTCGTTACCGACTCGTAGCGCAGCGGGAAGTAGAGTCGATGACGATCGGCGGTGCAGATCCCCGCAGCTAGGATTTACAACCTCCCAACCGCGAGGATGTATACCCTCATCTGCTCCTCAGACAGCCCTCTGGGAGGCGGTCGAACAGCCCCCCCGGACGGTGTCGCGGACAGCCCTTCGGGAGGACCTTCGAAACTCGAACGGTCACTCGGACAGCCCTTCGGGAGGGCCTTCGAAACTCGGACGGTCACACGGACAGCCCTTCGGGAGGCACTCACGAACTAAGACCGAAACTACGATCTCTCTACAGAGTTGCACACATACGGTGTCATATATCTGGCAGGGCTTCGCCGTCCAGAACTAGTTCCTGCCGGAACCCAGACAGCTTTACGGCTCTACGAAACTCTTTTCGTGGGAGGGAGAGAAGAAGCCAGATAATGCATGGCATGTGTATGAGAGCAAGGGATGAAGAGATGGCAGCGCTCACCTCCTCTATTTATAGGAAAACCAAGGGGTAGTGTGCCTCCACAAATTACCAAAAACCCCCATGCATTAGGTCACACATGAGGGTGTTAAGGACAAAATGGGATGCCATGTGGAGCTCCAAGGAGCTCCACCACCCATGGACGGCCACCCCTAGGCCCCCCCCCCAAAATGGGGTTCCTTCCCTTGTAAGGCACTTCCTTCTAGAACTTTGACCAAGTCCAAAAAGGTGGCTCTCCAAAATTATCCCAAAAAGCACTTTCACTATTCACGACGACATTTTTCAGCATCCGTTCGAACTGAAAATATTTATGTGGGCTTAGAACATTTCCAGTACCCACTAAAATGATTTTCAACGCGTTCCGAAACAATTCCGTTTTAGCGATTTTCATCTGCGAAACACATCCGGCAGCTCCGGAACATTTCCGGTTTTTATCTTAGAAAATTCCAAAAAGCTTCCAGAATGATTCTGGCATCCTCCAAGAATTATCAGGCATGTGCCGAAACCAATTTTACTTAATGGTGTATCCCGAAACAACTTTTCGGTATCATCGAAACTTATCCGATGACCTCTCTCTGCGGTACGATTCCGCTGTCCGAAACTTTTTGGTGTCCGAAACTTTTTCGGTGATTTTCTCTCAGACTCCCTGTCTAGTATTCAGCAGATAGATGACCCTTAAGTGTGTGACCCTATAGGTTCGGTGAAGTATAGACATGACCCGGAACCCCTTCCGATCAATGATCAACATCGGAGCCGTGGACACCCATATTGACCCCTATACCCACACTAATAAATATTCGAGTGAACCTCCAGTTGCCGTGTGCTATTCCTGTTGCTTCGCGATATGTTACAAATACCCAAGGTGAGACATGTTGGCATTCCCGTGGATCAACAACTTGTCCACTATGCTAGTTACCTCGTTACCGGTTTTGTTCTCTTTTCTCGTTTCGTGTTCCGGCATCCCCGTGATCAAATCACAAAGTAACACCGAGAGGGCCCGAGTATATCTCTCCATCGTCGGAGGAGCAAATCCCAATCTCGAGCTATCAATTTAATTAACATACTTTCCCATGAACCCGCAAGCCGCCGTAATAGCCATCCAGTTACGGATGACGTTTGACAAACCCCAAAGTTCATGAAGCAAGCATGAAGAAACTCGATACTCTCATGGTCTAAGGAATTATGCAAACATTAATTATCTCTGTGTTATAAACCATTAACTTGTGATGAATGTATCTCATAGCATAACATCAATCCGGGTCGATGCCGTCAAAGTTGCTGGCATTGACATGCCCATGATCAGGAAAACAGAACCATCGTGCAACACTTGAGCTAGTCTTAGAGGCCAGACTAGGAATACTTCTTACCGTTTATTATTCCACACGTGCATATGAGTCTTCCTCCGAGCCTCGTGGATATTGCAGACTCGAGAATCATTGCAGTTATAGCATGGAACATAAAACATAATTATGAACTTGGAGATAAATAATATCATTTATTATTGCCTCTAGGGCATATCTCCTACATATGCTTGTCACCATGGATCTTGGTGATCCTGACATCGAGCAAGACAATATGGACATTTGGGTCCTTGTTGATACGCCTGCAATTCTACCGCTATGTGAGTTTCTCAAACATAGTTATTAGCTAATTTATATTGTTCATTTCAAAATAGTTGACATCTTATTTTCATTGACAGCTTATTTTGATTATTCAAACAATGTGCGGAACATGGTAGACAGAACCTACTACACCGATGGCTCTGAGTTAACTTATAAGGAGAAAACTCATCTGGTCGGATTTTGTACTGATCTTGAGAATTACAATATCTATTGTAAAACTCCTCCACATTATGGTCAATACGTGCCACTAGTGCACGTGTTGAACTACGGTAACTACTATGGAGATACCCTGGTAAGATTTCTTACTATTACGACATCCGTGCATCTTTTGCATACTTCTAAAACTAGTACATCATTGCTAACTATGAAGTTATTACTATGTTTTTCAACAGATAATCTCAGAGGATTGTGTGCCTCATTTGATGTACAGAATGGTAGCCTTGATGTTTTGAACATACAACCAGGTCATCCTACGAATCTCAACTGTCCATACCGGATTTCTAAAAGAAGTGGAGACATGAAAATCAAAGAATGGAAAAAATGTATGGACAGTCGCAAGGAGGTTCTTGGAAGCAAAAGGAAGCGAAGCGCAAAAATTGGAGACAAGATGATCTCCATTCTCCATAATGGAGAGTCGGGGTCTATATTGTTTTATGCTATTTTACCTTAAAGAGGGTATTTAGGTCCTACCTAATACTGATGATAATGTGCTAAGAACAATTAAGTAGGGTTGGTTTGATGACTCTGATGATGATGATCGTATGACTTGTTATTAATACCGAGTAGAAGTTGTATGATGATGATTAGTAGGACTTGATATTATGATGATGCATGATGTGGGCATGAAGAGTAATTATATATCAGTTATTATATATCTCTGTTAGCTTGCTTACACACCCTAAATTACCCCCTAAACCCTCCCCCCTTTCAAAAAAAACAAAAACCCCAGCCACTGAAATGCTAACGCGTGGATGCCTTTTGGTCCCGGTTGGTGTCACCAACCGGGACCAAAGGCCCTCCTGCCTGGGCTGGCCGCAGCGGCCACGTGGAGGCCCATCTGTCCCGGTTCGTGTAAGAACCGGGACTAAAGGGCTAGGGCATTAGTAAGGACCCTTCAGTCCCGGTTCAACAACCGGGACAAAAGGCCCTTACCAACCGGGACAGATGACCCTTTTTCTACTAGTGATGCCGCGCGCGCGTTTTTTGCGCCTCCGCTGGAGCACCCGGAACGGCTGCGCGCGTAAAAAACTGTATTTTTTTAGCGCGGCGCTTATATCGCGCAGCTGTTGGAGATGCTCTAAGACTGAAAAGTGCACAACACTCCGAAAAGTCCATTCTGCACCCGAGCTCATATGCTCCCGCATGAACAGTAAAATCGAAAAAAAAATTCAAAAAATTCCAAATTTTTTTTCAGAGAAACATTGACAAAAGTTCTAAGTGCCTACAAAAATTCACCATGAAATCACATTCCTGTAAGGCGTGGCAAAAAAAACAAATTCAGTGCTTCAAAATGCGTTTGAAAGTAGCTTTTTCAGAGTACTGTTTTTGTTTTTTTTTTTTGCCACGCCTTCTAGAAATGTGATTTCATGACGAATTTTTGCAGGCACTTAGAACTTTTGCCAATGTTTCTCTCAAAAAAATTTGGAGTGTTCGATTTTACTGTTCACCCGAGCTCATTTGAGCTCGGGTGCAGATTAGCCGCGTCCACAACACTCAAACATTTAACCAAACCCTTTTTTAGACAATGATGAAACACTTCTAGCGCGGATGTTCAGGAATAAAAATACAGAAATGATAAATTCCGAATGTTAGATTTGTTATCATGATAAATCAAATGTTTTTTACGACAATTTTAGTTCACGCGATGATAACAAGTTTAGTTGGCAAGCACTATAATTTTCTGGCAAAAATAGACTGATGGCTGATTAGCCATACTTACAACCACACTTGTCATGGTCAACAAATATAAATTGTCAGAGCGATTATTTTTGTTCTTTCCATGGAAGAAAGAGGACCCTCTGGCTAGTTTTTCTCGTGCCTCCCCCGGTGCCGCCGTCAGTCTACCTTATCTCTTGTGGTCTTAGGGCCATAGAGGCACAGTGGATCCCGTCCCTTGTCGGCAGGAGGGGTCCATTTTTCATGTTTTTTTTAGTTTTGTTAGGGTTTGTGTCCTGCTGAGGGAGGTGGGGCGGCGAAGTTTCTATGAAGATGGAATAATCTCCCTCCCTTGTCCCCGTCCCGGTGGTGTTTCTACCTTCATTGCAGGGCGTGTGGAGGTTTGTCTCTGGCGGATCTTGTGGGATTCGGTCGGCATTTGTCTTCCGTGGATCCTGTCTTCGTTCGTATGTGTTCGTGTGTCTACATGTTAGATCTTTCTAATCTATGTTTCTCTTCATCGTCGGCAGTTGCTGTTCTGGTGTGTTGGTCCTATGTTGCTTTAGCACGACGAATTCCCAGTTGTCTACTACAAAGACTTGTCTGACTGCGATGAGGGAGGGGCGAAAATGGTGACGTGCTTGTAGTCGTCACTAGATGGTCTACGAATCTGGATGTACTTTTTAGTTCTGATGTTCTTTATACCTTAACGGTTGATTGTTGATTAATAGATTTAAAAAATCTTGCAAAAAAATATATAGGTTTGTCATAAAAACATTTAATTTGCCATGGTCAAATCCCGAAAATTCCGGACTTAGCGTCTAGGCCCAAAAAGTAAACAAGGCAGCCCATGATTCCCAGCCCGACCCTTTCGAGAGCGATGGACTATCAAATGCGGCTGTGCTAAGAGGGGCCTTTTTAGTGTACGTTCAGCTTACAGGCTCCTGGCAGCCACAAAAAGGAGCAGCGGACTGACTGGCTTGAGGGCAACCTGGACACTCAAATATTGGCGCGGACAGGCACTCTTGGTCAAAATTGTGGGGCGCCACGATCCCATCAAAAATCAAAGTTTTTGCATGGCGACTTGCTAAAACGTCCATCCCCACAGGCGAAGTTCGGAAACACACGAAGATGGCCGACTCGGCTGAATGCTCGATTTGTCATGCGGCTCTGGATACATGGCATCATTCTCTCTTTGACTGCCGGCTTGCAAGGTGCGTCTGGGCGTTGGCCGACGAGGAGCTGACGGATGTGCTTATCTCTAATCGTACTGATGATGCAAAGGTTTGGATGTTGTGGTTAGTTGACACACTACCGATAGCTGATCTTGCGCGAGCACTAGTCACTATATGGGCGATCTGGTGGGCACGCCGACGAGCTATCCACGATGAGCAGTTCCAAAGTCCCATGAGCACTCATTTGTTTATTAATCAGTCCCAGGCCCTGCATGCAAAGGCGAGGGGGATGCATGCAATTTCGAGAGGCATGCATGGAACGCATATGACAGAAACAGTTCCCACAGGCCCCTGCTGGCTGCAACCTGATGCTCACGAGTTCAAAATGAACGTGGATGCCGGCCTGGCTAGGAACGGCTCAAAGGGGGTTGCAGCGGTAATATGCAGGGACAAGAGTGGCAAATACATGGGCGCCTCAGCCGTCGTCTGAGGGGCTCGTCGATCGATCCTGCGACACTTGAAGCCCAAGCGTGCAAGGAGGCTATGGATTTGGCTACAGATCTTCATCTCGACTCGTTGTGTATTGCTTCAGACTGCTTAGAAGTGGTGGCCAATATCACATCTGAGACCACCTGCCGGTACGCGACTATCTTACGAGAGATCAACTTTCAATGGAGTTTGTTCCGAGACGTTAAATTTATCCATGAGTATCGCCAGTTTAATGTTGAGGCCCATAACCTCGCACTAGTAGAAAAAGGGCCTATTGTCCCGGTTCGTGAGGGCCTTTTGTCCCGGTTTTTGAACCGGGACTAAAGGGTCGTTACTAATGCCCTAACCCTTTAGTCCCGGTTCTTATACGAACCGGGACAGATGGGCCTCCACGTGGCCGGTGCGACGAGCCCAGGCAGGAGGGCATTTGGTCCCGGTTGGTGGCACTAACCGGGACTAATAGGCATCCACGCGTCAGCATTTCAGTGGTTGGGGTTTTTGTTTTTTTAAAGGAGGGGGGGGGGGGGGGGGGTTTGGGGGTTTTGGGGGGTTTATTTAGGTGTTTCATATATTGTGTTAGCTAGCTAATTAATAGAGAAGTGTCCTCTCTTATCTCCGTGCTTGGTCGACGCTACGTACTATATACGTATGGAGAGGACTAGACACGCTAGCTAGTAATCAAATGAAGGAAACAGAAGATCGTCATGAACATATGCATACAGAGAGAAGTGATATCGACCACCTCTCCTTCTCCGAGAGATTGATCGAACAACAAGTTCTCGTATATCTATCCGACACTACCGGCTACATATATACAATAATTATCTCTTACAATATAATCTCCTAATTAAATTGTAAGAACACAGGGTCCACATAGTATTCTCCGTTTTCAGTGATCACGTGGTCAAGGAAGAATGCCGTCAATTCCTCTTGAACTGCTCGCATACAATCTGGTGCTAGGAGTTCATCCCGCATCCGAAAGATCTAATTTGAAGAAGGGGGTCAATACATACATACATATATATATATATATATATATATATATATATATATATATATATATATATATATATATATATATATGAATAAATGAAACTCAACACAAATGATGGTAATAAAATAAAATTATGAATATTATTGCTTACGCACTTCATATTGTTCGTCAGAGTAGCCCCGCTCACAGGTCGTGTAGCGGATGGACTCGCAAACGTAGTATCCACAGTAATTATTCCCGGGTTCCTGCCACAACCACTTTACAAGAAATAGAGGTCAATCAAACTGATATGCAAGCATGCTAAATGGTATTGATGAAACTAGCGCTTGAATCACTAGGAGATGCGCGGAACATGCTACTATAGTACTTACTTTCGGGTGTTTAAATTGCAGCTTCTTCGGCAGTCCCGGAGCTTTTTTGGTGAATTTTCTCCAAACCCTACCAGACAAAGAAAACAATTACTTGATATCAGGAAATGAACAAAGTTGCTGATATGGTGGATAATGATCGATTTAACTTACTTCTCGAGCATTTGAGTCATGTCCGCATAGTCCTGGGGATCTTTTCGTCTCGAGTCTAAGACGGTTACTACTCCCTGCTCAAGCTTAATCTCTAGGAGAATGTAGTGGAAGCTGCGCATGCATGCATAAGTCATCAATTACATTACTATAACCTGGACTAATAAGGAAAACCGAATATGCACAAGACAGTAACACTCACTTGAAGTTGTAAGGAAAGAGTATTATATCTTTGTTTTCATTTATTACCAACGATCGTAGCAAGTTGGCCTCGGTATCTTCGGCATGATATTTAACCTGAGTTGCATCTATGAGATTTGTGTTAATGAACCCAATATCACCGATTTGTCTTTTCTTCAATTCGGCGATCTTCAATCTGCATAATATAGTGAGGATAATTATAAATACATGCAATGAAAGCGCTGACCTATATAGAGAGACTTAATGACAGAAGTAGTACTACTTACAGACAGTAGCAAGTGATCGTTGATTTATCGAGGGCCTTTTGATTGAAAAACTGGAAGAACTCCTCAAATGGAACATTCAACAGTTCAATTCCAACGAGGTCATGCTCCGGTTTAACTCTCAGCGTCAAAGTATCCCTCCCCCCAGACTCTCTGTAGGTTTTCATGTACCAATCATGTAATCTTCGCATCATCATTGTTAGAGATCTTTCATCTTTGACGAGAGGCTTCCCGTAATGGTATTTGTGTTCGTCCACCTCCAAGATATCATAATGTACATCGTCGGGCAGGTAATCTCCAAGATTGCTATAACCGGGCACCATCCTCGGATCATTAGCGACGATGTCGCTAGACACCTTGAGCGGGGGGCACGATTGGTTCGCTTGTTCGCCGAGCTGGGCAATTTTTTTCCCAGCTAGTCGTTCTTTTAACCTTTGATCACTGACAGTACTTCCCGACCGCTCCGCTTCGGCAAATGTCTTTGCAATAATGCGCTCATAGTTGCCTCTCGGCGGAGACTTTGGTGGTTTTGTCAGGGCAGCAAGAGTGCGCTTCGCTTTCACCGGATCTACCTTCTCCTCCAGAGGTGGATGTTTATTTGCTTTCACCCCTTCAAAGAAGTTCGTCACTTCGGCTCGCACGATCTTCGTGGTTTCCTCCTCGGTCCTCTCGTATGGTAACTTCTCTGGAGTCTTCAGAGAAGGACCGAATCTGTATTGCCTCCCGCCTCTGGCTGTACTGCTAGACGCCGGCAGAGCAGACGGAGCGGCTGCGGCTGTCTTCTTTCCTTGCTTACGAGGCGGAGGAGAAGGACTACGACGCGCCGGAGCAGCCGGAGCGGCGGCGGGTCTCTTCCGCCCTTGCTGACGAGGCGGAGAAGGAGGAGGCTGGCTGCTCTGGCGCGCCGGCGCAGGCGGAGAAGGAGGCGGAGTGCCGCCACGCGCCGGAGAAGGAGGCTGAGTGCCCTGATCACTCGCCGGAGGAGGAGGCGGAGGAGGAGGCGGAGTGCCCTTACTCGCTGGAGGCGTCCAGTTCGGAAGGTTGATCAGCTCCTTCTGCCATAGGCATGGAGTCTTCAGAGCATAACCCAGCCGAGTCTCCCCTTCACCGGTAGGGTGGTCAAGCCGGAGGTCCTCAAATCCCTCCGTTATTTCATCCACCATCACCCTAGCATATCCTTCTGGAATCGGCCGGCAGTGGTAGGTTGCGCCGGGTTCAGGAGGTAAAACAGAGCCAACAGCCGCCTTGACTTTGAAGTTCTACCATTGCGTCATAAGGTGGCAATGTTGAGACTCCGTGATAGCATCCACAGGGTAGCTAGCAGGAGCCATCAAGACATGCTCCGGCTGAAGCAGCTCGGTGGAAGCCACGCTGCTTCTCCGCTGAGATGGCGGGGTAGCTTCGGGGGTAGTTCCGGCATGTCCATTGCCGTCTCGTTCCTCTAGCGCTTGAACCCTTTCGTGCAGCTTCTGAATTTGGGTCTGCTCCACTTTTTTCCTCCGCTCCTGGCTTTTGTAACCGCCTGCGTCCGGAAAACCAGCCTTCCGTGGAACGGAGCCTGGCGTGCCTCGTGTCCGTCCAGGGTGCTCAGGATTCCCGAGGGCCATTGTGAGCTCGTCGTTCTCTCTGTCTGGAACGAACGTCCCTTCCTGCGCTGCATCGATATACTGCTGAAGCCTCTTGACTGGTATTCTCAAAAGCTCGTCCGTCCAAACGCACCTCCCTGATACAGGGTCCAATTTTCCGCCAGCCCCGAAGAACCAAGTCCGGCAACGGTCTGGCCAGTTCATTGTCTGTGGTTCGATCCCTTTATCAAGCAGATCATTCTCAGCCTTGGCCCACTTAGGCCGGGCTTTGAGGTAGCCACCTGACCCCGTGCGTTGGTGAAGCTTCTTCTTCGCAGCATTCTTCTTGTTTGTCGCTGACATCTTCTTACTCTTTTCCGATGTCTTGTGGGCAACAAATGCGGGCCAGTGATCTCTGATCTTCTCATACCGGCCGATGAATTCTAGTGTCTCTTCTTTGTCGACAAACGTTTTCAGCTCATTCTTCCATTTCCTGAATAGGTCTGCCATCTTCTTAAGAGCATGAGACTTGATTAATTGCTCTTTAACTGGCTTCTCCGGGTCCTCCTCTGGCGGTAGGGTGAAATTTGCCTTCAGCTCAGTTCAAAGATCATCTTTCTGCATATCATTGACATAAGACACCTCAGGGTCTTCCTTCTTAGGCTTATACCATTGGTGGATGCTGATCGGGATCTTGTCCCTAACTAGAACCCCGCACTGAGCAGCAAATGCATCCTTTGTCCGGATGGGTTCAATCGGTTGGCCGTCGCGCGCGATTGCTGTGATCTCAAACCTTTCATCCGAGCGCAACTTTCTCTTCGGGCCTCGTCTCTTTACCGAAGTTGTGCTCAATCCGGAGGGCTAGAAAAAGAAGAAAGACGAGAGTTAATTAATATGTGTACATACCAAAACAATGAATGCATCAATTAGCTAGTCAGCACAGGCTTAACTAATATATTTACCTGGCCGGACTCTGTTCGGTCACCGGAGCCGTCACCACGGGCTCCTTCTTGCACCAGCATTGGGTCACCGGAGCCATCATAATCATGTCTTTCCTCCTCCACTCTTCGATCATCGTAGCCTGCTTCTTCACCCTGTTCTTCCTGACCATCATTGTCGTTAAGATACGACAAGATATCACCTCCGGCTAAGATTATGTCCCCCAACACCTCTTCTGCTTGCTCGTCTCGTCCGTGCTCCATTGTTTCTGCAAATATTACAACATGGCAATTATTACACAAACATGACAGCAGGTGGATATATTAGTGCAAACGTAGACCTAGCTTATTCCGGGTTTGGGGTGGCCTCGGCAACGCTTCAAGGGTAGGGGCGCGGCGGGAGGGGGTAGGAGACCGACATCGTTTTTTTCTAGGGTTTGGGTGTCCTCGAGAGTTTTGGTCGAGCGAGAGGGCCGGGGGTGCTCCTGTGGTATAAGTTATCACGGTCGAAGTTATCCGGGAGGGGGTTATATCGACAACGACGACATACATACATGGGAAAATAATGTTATCGGGGAGGGGGTAGGTCGAACCCCCCCCCCCCCCTCGTGTTGAAGTTATCGGGACACGGGATATATCGACAACGACATATGCGATAAAAATTAAGAAGACGAAGAAGAAGAAGAAAAAAGAGGAGAAGAAGATATTAATAGAGAAGAAGATTGAAGAAAAAAAGAAGAAAAAAAGTGGAGAATATTCTATTTTCTCTTCTTCTCATCTATTCCTTTCTTCTTCTCCTCTTCTTTTTTTTTCTTTTTTCTTCTTCTTATTTATTTCTCCTCTTCTTCCTCTCCTCTTCTTCTCCTTTCTTCCTCTACTTGGTAAATATTCTATGAACATCGTTTCTCATATATATATATCAATGCATACATCCATGGATCATCATTGCTCATATATCCATAGTCATATATAAAAACTTTCTGTATATGAACAAAAAAACATTTTTTGACATATTTAGCACATTCTAAATTTTCCTAACTCTTTTACAACCACAAAAATTACTCCAACTTCATGACAGTACCCACACTCCATTTCACCAAAAACCTTCTGATCCATAGTTCAAAATTTTCAAATTTCATTCAAACGAAATTTGAACCAGATTCAAATTCCTTGCTGAAAACCTATTCTAAACCAATCCAAAAATTCTGAAATTTTGCCATCTAGCATTTGATCAAACACCCTCTATATGCACTGTTCATATCTGTAAAAAAATTCAAAAATTTCAGAAAATTGGACGACGTCTTGCTGCTGCTCCACTCCTCCTCTCCTCTCCTTCTCCTCTCCTTCTACTCTTCAATGCGTCGGGGTCGGCGGCGACCATGAAGCAGTGGCAGAGAGCAAGGGGCACTCGGCGCAAGAGCGGCGCTCAATCGGGACCATGGGAAAGGGGGGGCTCACTTCGAGGGGGCGGCGATGGCAGGAGTCCGGCGACGAGGACGGCGGGCTCGGGGCGGCACGCGGTGACGGGGACGGCGGTCTCGGGACGGCAGGCGGCGACAGGGACGAGGAGGGGTGGGCTCGGGGAGGCACGCGGCGACGGGGACGACGAGGACGGCGGGCTCAGGGATGCCGGCGACGAGGACGGCGCGGGCTCGGGGAGGCGACGGCGGCGGCGTAGACGGCGAGGTGGAGCAGCCTGACGGCGGGGGGGGGGGGGGGGAGGCAACTGGCGATGAAAACTGAAACTTTTCACAAGTGTTTGTTATATAGTCCAAGCATTAGTCTCGGTTGGTGCCACCAACCGGGACCAAGGGCGGGAAGCGGCGGCCTTTGGTCCCGGTTGGTGGCACCAACCGGGACTAAAGGGGTGTATTGGTCCCGGTTCTGCCACGAACCGGGACCAATACACCCCTTTAGTCCCGGTTGGTGCCACCAACCGGGACCAAAGGACATGCGTTGCCCGTGTCGCGGCCAAAGTTTAGTCCCACCTCGCTAGTTGAGAGAGCTCGAGAGTGGTTTATAAGCGCTGCTGCGCCAACCCTCTCGAGCTCCTCTCCATTGCAGGCTTACGGGCCTAATCTTGCACTGCTATGTCTGTGGGCCTGCTGGGCCTGAATCCTGGCCCATTGATGGGTTTCTAGTCGTATTCAGGCCGTGGTGGCCCAGTAGGTGGCATTTTTTATTTTTTTCCCAGTTTTTTGTTTTCTTTTTTGCTTTATTTATTTTATTTTGTTTCTACTTACAACAAAATACTTATTTATTTTATTTTGTTTCTAATTACTTATTTATTTTACTTTATGATAATTCTTTTTGCTATTAAAGTTTCTATCAAAAAAAGTTTTTTATGAAAATTCTTTTTGCTTTTAATGATTTTGAACAGAAAATACTTCGATAATTTTAGTTGCATCAATTTTATATGATTTTAGTTTCATAATACTAGAGGTTTCTTATAATGTTTTGAACAGAAAATACTTTGTTAATTTTAGTTTCATAAATTTTATTAAAGTTTATTTTATTTTGTTTCTACTTATATATTTTAATAAAGTTTATATTATTTTGTTTCTAATTACTTATGTATTTTATTTGTTACTTTTCTAATTACTTACTTATTTTGAGCTATAAGACCCTAAAATTGAAAAGCATTTCAAATGAATTCTGAAAAGGTTGAAAGTTGGCATGGTATCATCATTTGATCCACATAGCATGTGCAAGAAAGTTGAGAGGGTTACGGCAAAAACTAGATGCACTTCGTGTACAAAACGGACAATGGTATCATACTCGTCTGTTACAAAGTTGGCATGGTATCATCATAATAGTTGCGGGAGAAAGTCTTCACTTTTTCTTCGCTTGTGTCATTTGGTTATTGCGCCGTAACCATGGATAATCTTCATCGTTTATCAGGATGCTTGGGTCAGCCTTGACTTTGAAGGGAGGAATTTCAAGAAACTTTTCATAATCTTCAGACATGTCTGTCTTGCCCTCCACTCCCATAATGTCCCTTTTTCCTGAAAGAACTATGTGGCGCTTTGGCTCATCGTATGATGTATTCGCTTCCTTATCTTTTCTTTTTCTCGGTCTGGTAGACATGTCCTTCACATAAATAACCTGTGCCACATCATTGGCTAGGACGAACGGTTCGTCAGTGTACCCAAGGGTGTTCAGATCCACTGTTGTCATTCCGTACTGTGGGTCTACCTGTACCCCGCCTCCTGACAGATTGACCCATTTGCACTTAAACAAAGGGACCTTAAAATCATGTCCGTAGTCAAGTTCCCATATGTCCATTATGTAACCATAATACGTGTCCTTTCCCATCTCGGTTGCTGCATCAAAGCGGACACCGCTGTTTTGGTTGGTGCTCTTTTGATCTTGGGCGATCGTGTAAAATGTATTCCCATTTATCTCGTATCCTTTGTAAGTCAATACAGTCGAAGATGGTCCCCTGGACAACGAGTACAACTCATCACAAAAAGTGGTGTCACCTCTGAGACGTGTTTCCAACCACTGCTGAAAGTCCTGATGTGTTCACATGTAATCCAGTCGTCACACTGCTCCGGGTGTTTGGAGCGCAGACTGTTGTTGTGTTCATCAACATACGGGGTCACCAAGGTAGAGTTTTGTAGAACTGTGTAGTGTGCTTGAGACCAAGAATGCCCGTCCCTGCATATTATTGAGTCCGCTCCTAGCGTGCCTTTTCCAGTCAGTCTCCCCTCATACCGCGATTTAGGGAGACCTATCTTCTTAAGGCCAGGAATGAAGTCAACACAAAACCCAATGACATCCTCTGTTTGATGGCCCATGGATATGCTTCCTTCTGGCCTAGCGCGGTTACGGACATATTTCTTTAGGACTCCCATGAACCTCTCAAAGGGGAACATATTGTGTAGAAATACGGGCCCCAGAATGACAATCTCGTCGACTAGATGAACTAGGACGTGCGTCATGATATTGAAGAAGGATGGTGGGAACACCAGCTCGAAACTGACAAGACATTGCGCCACATCACTCCTTAGCCTTGGTATGATTTCTGGATCGATCACCTTCTGAGAGATTGCATTGAGGAATGCACATAGCTTCACAATGGCTAATCGGACATTTTCCGGTAGAAGCCCCCTCAATGCAACCGGAAGCAGTTGCGTCATAATCACGTGGCAGTCATGAGACTTTAGGTTTTGGAACTTTTTCTCTGGCATGTTTATTATTCCCTTTATATTCGACGAGAAGCCAGTCGGGACCTTCATACTGAGCAGGCATTCAAAGAAGATTTCTTTCTCTTCTTTCGTAAGAGCGTAGCTGGCAGGACCTTGATACTGCTTCGGAGGCATGCCGTCTTTTTCGTGCAAACGTTGCAGGTCCTCCCGTGCCTCAGGTGTATCTTTTGTCTTCCCATACACGCCCAAGAAGTCTAGCAGGTTCACGCAAAGGTTCTTCGTGACGTGCATCACGTCGATTGAAGAGCGGACCTCTAGGTCTTTCCAGTAGGGTAGGTCCCAAAATATAGATTTCTTCTTCCACATGGGTGCGTGTCCCTCAGCGTCATTCGGAACAGCTAGTCCGCAGGGACCCTTTCCAAAGATTACGTATAAATCATTGAACATAGCAAGTACGTGATCACCGGTACGCATGGCGGGCTTCTTCCGGTGATCTGCCTCGCCTTTGAAATGCTTGCCTTTCTTTCGACATTGATGGTTGGTCGGAAGAAATCGACGATGTCCCAGGTACACATTCTTCCTGCATTTGTCCAGGTATATACTTTCAGTGTCATCTAAACAGTGCGTGCATGCGTGGTATCCCTTGTTTGTCTGTCCTGAAAGGTTACTGAGAGCGGGCCAATCGTTGATGGTTACAAACAGCAACGCGTGCAGGTTAAATTCCTCCTGTTTGTGCTCATCCCACGTACGTACACCGTTTCCATTCCACAGCTGTAAAAGTTCTTCAACTAATGGCCTTAGGTACACATCAATGTCGTTGCCGGGTTGCTTAGGGCCTTGGATGAGAACTGGCATCATAATGAACTTCCGCTTCATGCACATCCAATGAGGAAGGTTATACATACATAGAGTCACGGGCCAGGTGCTGTGATTGCTGCTCTGCTCCCCGAAAGGATTAATGCCATCCGCGCTTAAACCAAACCATACGTTCCTTGGGTCAGCTGCAAACTCAGCCCAGTACTTGCTACTCTGCTCTTCGTTTCTGAACAGACGTTTCAACCGTGGTATTATAGGAGCATACCACATCACCTTCGCAGGAACCCTCTTCCTGGGGGGCTCGCCGTCAACATCACCAGGGTCATCTCGTCTGATCTTATACCGCAATGCACCGCATACCGGGCATGCATTCAGATCCTTGTACGCACCGCGATAGAGGATGCAGTCATTAGGGCATGCATGTATCTTCTGCACCTCCAATCCTAGGGGGCATACGACCTTCTTTGCTACGTATGTACTGTCGGGCAATTCGTTATCCTTTGGAAGCTTCTTCTTTAATATTTTTAATAGCTTCTCAAATCCTTTGTCAGGCACAGCATTCTCTGCCTTCCACTGCAGCAATTCCAGTACGGTACCGAGCTTTGTGTTGCCATCTTCGCAATTGGGGTACAACCCTTTTTTGTGATCATCTAACATGCGATCGAACTTCAGCTTCTCCTTTTGACTTTCGCATTGCGTCCTTGCATCGACAATGACCCGGCGGAGATCATCATCATCGGGCACTGGTTCCTCTTGATCTTCAGTAGCTTCCCCCCCCTTGCAGCATCATTGGGCACATTGTCTGGTTCCTCTTGATCTTCAGCAGCTTCCCCCGTTGCAGCATCACCGTATTTAGGGGGCACATAGTTGTCATCGTCCTCTTCTTCTTCGCCGTCTTCCATCATAACCCCTATTTCTCCGTGCCTCGTCCAAACATTATAGTGTGGCATGAAACCCTTGTAAAGCAGGTGGGTGTGAAGGATTTTCCAGTCAGAGTAAGACTTCGTATTCCCACATGTAGGGCATGGATAACACATAAAACCATTCTGCTTGTTTGCCTCAGCCACTTCGAGAAAATCATGCACGCCCTTAATGTACTCGGAGGTGTTTTTGTCACCGTACATCCATTGCCGGTTCATCTGCGTGCATTATATATAATTAAGTGTGTCAAAAACCATTACAGAACATCATGAATTGGACCAAATTAATAGAAGTTCATCATCACATTAAAACCAAAATACATACATAGTTCTCATCTAACAACATATAGCTCTCCAGAGCATCTAATTAATTAAACCATACATTGAAACTATGTAAAACATTTCAATGCGAAAACAAATGCGATCATAATCGCAACCAAGGTAACAATTGATCCAACGGCATAATGATACCAAGCCTCGGTATGAATGGCATATTTTTTAATCTTTCTAATCTTCAAGCGCATTGCATCCATCTTGATCTTGTGATCATCGACGACATCCGCAACATGCAACTCCAATATCATCTTCTCCTCCTTAATTTTTTTTATTTTTTCCTTCAAGTAATTGTTTTCTTCTTCAACTAAATTTAACCTCTCGACAATAGGGTCGGTTGGAATTTCCGGTTCAACCACCTCCTAGATAAATAAAATCTATGTCACGTTGGTCGGCATATTTTTCATAAATAATAAATGAACCAAATAGTTATAAAAAGATAATATATACCACATCCGAATCATAGACAGGACGAGGGCCGACGGGGGCAGATACCAAAACCATCGCACTATGTAATAAGAAGGAATAATAAAAGTAACAAAATTAGACAGGTATCTATCTAAAGTAAGAATTTTTTTCCTTTCAGAAAGAAGATAAGAACAAGAGGCTCACCACGGTGGTGCTAGCGACGAGATCGGCGCGGGCAATCAACGGCGGTGAAGACGGGGACGGGAAGTGACGGACCGCTAAACCTAGACAAATCTCGAGGAAAATGGAGCTCGGAGGTCGAGTTTCGAGAGGAGAAAGATTAACTAGTGTGGCTCAGACATTTCATCGAACACCTCATGTGCATAGGAGGTGAGCTAGAGCACCCAAATGCCCTCCCCTCGCCGGCCAGAAAAAATAGAGCACTGTGGAGTGCTCTGCTGTGGCAATGGGGTATATATAGGCAACTCATTTGTCCCGGTTTGTGGTAGAAACCGGGACTAAAGCTCATCCTTCTGTCCCGGTTCGAGCCACGAACCGCGACCAATGGTTGTGGGCAAGGAGCGAGGACCATTGGTCCCGGTTCGTGCCTAGAACCGGGACAAATGGGTCCATACGAACCGGGACCAATGCCCACGAGGCCCCGGCCGGCCCCCTGGGCTCACGAACCAGGACGAATGCCCCATGGGTCCCGGTTCGTGACTGAACCGGGACTAATGGGCTTGCCATGCCGAAAGCCCTGTTTTCTACTAGTTACCAAAGCGGCATCCTCTCTCTCTACCGGGCGCCATGTTTGGCTCTTAGATTTGCCCGAGATTATTTGTATTCCTATGAACATTTGCAATTAATAAAAGGATGCCGTGTCTCAAAAAAAAAAACAAATGCGGCTGTGTTATAAGCATCCGAGACTGGCCTCAAAAAATAATTCCGAGACAGGGCAAGATGTTAGCCACAATCTCCGCTGCCGTCACAACTCCACGACGGATCGAGAGCTGAGCTCCCACCCGGCGACTGCCGCCGGATCGCCGACGCTCCTCCCGGACGGGGTCGCCACCACTCGTCTAAAGCGGATCGGGAGCTCCCAGGCGCCCACCATGGCGGAGGCTGCAAGAGCGACGCCTCTTCACCACGGCATCCCGGATGAGATCTCCATCTGGGAGATCCTCCTCCGCCTGCCCCCCAAAGCCCTCCTCCGCTGCCGCGCCGTCTGTCGCGCCTAGCGCTGCGGTACCTCCGCCCACGACTTCGTCCTCGCCCACCACGCCCGCCAGCCCGCCCTCCCCCTACTCTGCGCTGACAGTGACGACCACTTGTCCAGAGACTTCATCACCTGCGACCACCTGGCTGCCGACATGCTCCAGTCCGTCGCGCGACTTGACAAATCCTCGGGCTTCTTTCCCGTGGCCTGCTGTGACGGCCTCCTCGTCTTACACACCTGGAATACGAGGGGTAAGGGGCTCTCCATCTGCAACCCGGTCACTCGTCAATATGCTCCCCTCCACAAGCTTGATGGCTTCAGGTTCTTGGGGATGTACCCTCACTTCCCTACCGGCGAGTACCGACTGTTGCTGTGCCCGGACCCGTGGTTCATGGCTGATAAACTGGTACCTCACGCTCAAAGTGGCTTCTATGTCTTCACATTAGGCTCTGCCCAGCCTCCCAGGCACATAGGTGGCCTTGTTGCAGAGGAACTGATGAATTCCCCTGGATCTATCCTTTTCCGTGGTAGCTTGCATTGCCACATAGACAACCTGATAACGGTATTTGACACCACATCTGAGTTATTCCGGCAGATGCGCTCTCCGCTTGTTCCCGACCATGGCCATGCTGATCTGTTTGAGGCAGGTGACATGCTTGGCATGTACAGTCTTAATGAGGAAGAGACCATCGTTGATATATGGGTGATGCAGGACTATGAAGGCGAAGTTTGGGCCTCCAAAGGCCGGGTTGAATTGCCGATTACAGAGATAATGGCGCAATTTGGAAACTTTGGCGCTTGTTGGGATGTGGAGGCTGCATATTGGGATGGCGATGTGTTCGTGCTCGCCAAATTTGACAATGACTCGCTACTTCGGGTTAACATTGATGGCAAGTTAGTTGATAGTCTGCATCGCAGATTCCTCTGGCATACCGGACTTCGGCTCAAACAATCTCTAGTTTCACATAACTTCTTTTCGTCAATAGATGACTGCTGAGTAGATGGTTATCTACTGAATATTATTTAGGATTTCATCTGACCAGATGGTTATCTTCTGAATAACATTTAGGATTTCGTCTGAGGACTACTGAGTGCGTTGGTGCTTCTTAACGGGCTATCTCTCAGTATCCACATGAGCTCCAGTATGTTTTACTGGATCCTCTATGAGACTACTTGCTTTTTTTATGTATACAAAATTATGACCAAGAAGCCTTTGCTGCTATATGGTTGTGTTATATTTCTTTTAATATCATTTTGGGTTGAAGTGGTTGCCGTGAATGTTGATACCAAAATATAAGTCATTTGGATCAGTGTTTGAAATGTCTGCCTATTGCTCTGACTCATCTACATGTTTTCTCGAACTTAAGAATGGACTTTGCTTTTTTTTTTCCCTTTATAGTGTGGCCTGGTTAGTACTCCCTCCGTTCCTAAATACTTGTCTTTCTAGGCATTTCAACAAGTGACTACATACGAAGTAAAATGAGTGAATCTACACTCTAAAATATGTCTACATACATCCGTATGTGATAGTCATTTGAAATGCCTAGAAAGACAAGTATTTAGGAACGGAGGGAGTACTTAATTGTTAGCAATTTAACTCCCTGTTGATCTCTGCTTAAGACCGAATAATTGACCTGTCTTTTTGTTGAGGTCTTCATTTTTAGACTTTATCAAGTTGACCTATTAATACTAAACATTTAGAAAATATACTGTTGATTCCTGTTTCTATGTTTTATTTTAGCTGACGGTGAAATAAGGCAGATTATCCTCCTTTGTTGACTAGCTACTTGCAATTGACCTTTTACACTTATAGGCTACTCATGGTTAGCTTGATAAATCAGAGTGCATGGTTACAGTTACACTGTCGATTCAGTGTAAAAGTTTAACATCTGGATTAATATACCCCAGTGTGTCTGCGATCTGAAACTAGCGAACATTCTCTTTGGCTGAAACTGTGGTTTCAAGTCTAGCTGAGAGATGACGAGCTGCCAACCTCTCGTGGGGAGCTTGCGAGGCGCACGAAGATCTACACTATTGAATACTCCCTCCGTTCCTAAATATAAGTATTTTTAGCGATTTCAATATGAACTACATACGGATGTACATAGACGTAGTTTAGAGTGTAGATTCACTCATTTTGCTCCGTATGTAGTTCGTATTGGAATCTGTAAAAAGACTTATATTTAGAAACGGAGGAAGTACATTGGTACATTATGTAAGAAAGAGAGAGACCAAACGGAGGCTGCCAGCTTGAGGTGGGATTAAGTTCAACATTGACGGGGTGTTTTTGCCGTGAAACTCCTTTGTGGGTTGGGGCATGGTTGCTCGTTATGATTCAGGGACCGTTGTCGAAGCATGCTATTGCTGCTGATCTGGGTGCGATCAGAGTGGTCTTTTCAGACGGACTCGCAATTCCTAGCTGAGGCACTGGATGTTCGAAGAATGGATTCACCAGCTTATGCTCCGGTCACTTGAGGACATCAAATTTCAGCTGAAGATGTGGTTTTCAAAGTATGAAATAGCTGCTTGTCGTTGAGGGGCGAACACTAGTGCATGAACCTGCAAGGCTAGGTAGTGTGTGTTTGCCAAACACTTCTGTTGGCTGGGAGTCTTATGTACCCGCCTGCAGTGGCTATGTTTTTTTTTTCTTCCGCTCAGAAAAATATATCCTTTTCCAGAGCAATACCGTGAGCATCCTTAATTTTTTTCTTTACTTTTCGTTGCAGTCCTTGTTGTATCAAACCTCACTGACTGATGAACTACATGCATGAACATTCACAGTGGACAGGGAGCGTTCCTCGCCTTTGCCACAATTCTTTTCGTCCAGATGATGGCCATGATTTGTATCCTTTTTTTAGGGCTAGCTTCGCTTAAACCAATTAGTTCGTACGGCTTAGGAACCGGAAATAAAGGTAGATGTAACGGCATTTTGACTTTAGTAGCTGAAGCTGCAGCGAGGCTAACTAAAGATGAAAGTCAGTTAAGAAAACACAGTAGGAATTCAATGAAAAACTATCAGACGCATGTGAGAAACCTTGGAAAGGAACCAAATGGAGGATGACCGGGGAGAAAAAGGTTCAAAACTAGTTTGTTGAGTAAAACATGTACTAAGCTTCAAAAAAAAAAGTAAACATGTACTACCAGCTGAGGCTAGGGAAAGAATCACCTATCATCCAAATTAGCACACCATCAGGTGCAACTTGCTTGTCAACAAGGAGTTTGTAGTTTTAGCAAACATTTCCACCGCTTATCCGAATGACTTGTAATTTTAGCATCAGCACATGCGGCAGCATAAAAGAATGTTCAAAGAAACATAACAGAGTCATGTAAGAGTCAGAGCTTCTTGATCATAAGATTTTATACTTCAACAAAGATGCTAGAATGCTTTTGGTGAATCCAGTTCAACAGAATCCACTTATGTGGAATCGGTAGCTGAAAAACCCCTAAATACTGCAGCTGATGTTGATATGAAGAGCTACGCTGTCAAGAAGCACTACCACACTCAACAACCCTCAGGCGAAAGGCTATATATGTGTGTTCCCTACCTTATCATCTAGTGAGATAAAGGCGATTCGTTCACAACATAACCCTCTTGTGTGGCAAAGAAGGCATGTAATACTAGAGTTTGTTTGAGCTGAAGTCAAATAGGACCGATGCCTTTGCAGTGGAAGCTGGCCATCCATGTCAATCTGATGAAGCCAATCGCCAAATCTGACCAGCACCAACACATCACCATCCCAAGACAGGGCCACCACCTTCCAATAATAGTCAAACTTTCCAAATTGCTCTTTTTTTTAGAATTTTCAAATTGCACTCTGATCTTTTCAACCAGCAATTCAACCATGTATTTTACTTTCCATACCTCACATTCGTAGTTCTGCATTACCCAGATTTCAACAATTGCCCCTTTATCATTAAAACTGGACATGCCGAGCATGTCACCCATCTCAAAAAGGTGAGCGTAATCAGGAAGAATCGGAGAGCGCATCTGCCGGAACGACTCAACAACCAATCGGGGTCAAACTTCGTAATGCAGGATCTGTTGCCTCCGTGAATAGCCAGTTCTGAAACACTGGAGCCCCCTCCTCCCGCAACGCTCCCGCGAGCGTCTGGGAGAATAACCTAGCGCCGCCGCCTCTCCTCCCCTTCTCCTCGCCCCCACCCTCGCCGCCGTCGGCGGGCGCGAGCTGGCGAAGCCTGGTGGTCGCCGGCGGTGGCAGGGCCCCCCTCTTCTCCTTGCGTGGGGATTTCGGTGCGGGCCGGATCTCGCGTGCCGGGAAGCGGCGCTGGGTGCCGGCCGCGGCGCCATGGTGGCGCTCCGGCGTGGGCCGACGACAGTGGTGTGGCGGCTGCATGATGGGCGGCATGGCGGTGGTGCAGGCCGGCGGTTTCTTCCCGGCAGCACTGCATAACCTCCTCTGGCGCTGTGAGTCGTGTGCGACCGGGTCATGGGCGGCCCCTCTCACCGTGGCTCTCTGGGGGGGGGGGGGGGCGTGGCAGCGGTGGAGGTGGGCGCCCCCTTCCAGTCGGGCCCTTGCGGCTGGACGGCAACGCTAGGCGCGGGAAGACCTCCTGATGGCCTCCCGTGGCTCCGACGGCGGCAGATCTGCCATCCCATCCCTCTCCTTCGACATCAGCTGGCAGTCGATGCGCTCCGGTGGGTCCGGGCCTTCGGCTTCGTGGGGAGGGGGGGCGAAGCTGGTTGGGGGATGAGTTCACCATTGTCCATTTGTCGTTCCTCCACCTCCCTCTTCCCCTGGCCGGCGTTTGGTCGCGGTTCGTCTCAAGGCAGTGCCCGTCGGCGATTTCAGGAGGCGGTTGGGGACGTGGATCTGGCCAAAGTCGTGTCCTTTGGGAGCTCTCGCGGTGGTCTGATTGGAAGGCGGCGATCCTGGCGGTGGGAGACGTGTTGGTCGTGGGCGGACTGCGCGGCTCGGATGCGTGCGGGCATCTATGGCCGCTCGGGCGGCATGGCTGCGGGTGGTCGCCGGACTGGGGAGGCGACGGAAGGGTTGAAGCACTAGAGTACATCACTCGCCCAGTCCGTGCACTGGCCGACGGTGACGGCATCCGCGAACGTCATGTTCCTCCCTGCAAGCTCTGTCTTGGTGCTCCATCTCCTTCCATCTAGCTCTGGGTGAAAACTTGATTTTCGAATCAGACAGTGGCATAGACCTCCGGTTGTACTTCACTTCATTTGCTTCAGGAAACCCTATGTGCCTCAGCGGCTGGCTGGAGCCAAGTGTGAAGACATAGACCCCACCTTGAGCGTCAAATGCCAGTCCATCTTGCATCAACCTCGGGTACCGGTACAGCAGTAGACGGTACTCCCCGTAGGACCGTGCGGGTACATCCCCAAAACGGCGACGCTATGAATTTGCTGGAGGGGAGCATACTGACAAGTTGCCGGGTTGCAAATGGAGAAACGCCCCCAGGAGAGTGAGAGGATGAGCAGGCCGTCGCAAGAATTTTCGATCACAAAGGTGTCAATGCTGCAAAGTCGTGAGATGGACTGGAGCTGGTCGGTGGCACCGACCCCTGCACTGTTGTCGAAGGGGATAATGTCTAAGGACTCGATGACGTCGTCGACGCAGTTGTAGCCATGGAGGAGGGGGAGGGTGGGCTGATGGGTGTGATGTGCGTGGAGGTGGCACTGCGCCGGACGAGGTTCTCCCATATCACCATCTCGTCCGGGAGGGCAGGGAGGAGAGTCGTCGATCCTGCTGCGGCAGACTCCGCCATGGTCGCTGTCTGGGAGCCCTCGATCCGTGCCAGGAGAGCGAAGCAAGAGGAGCCGTGTAGGTCTTTCGCTCTGGCGAAAATAACACAGATGCATTTGGGCTGGGAATACCCCGTTTCGCTGTCGCTAGCTCTTAAACGGGCTGGGCCTAGCTCAGGTTTGTTTAAAATTTCAACTTGCTATAATATGAAAAAGAACTCTGAGATGTGTTCAAAAAAAAAACTCTGAGATGGAAAACTAGCAGTTCTATCTCTCATTATTTAATGATATATTTAATTCTTAAAAAAATGCTAAACATACTTTTTAGAACACTAATTTTGTTTCTTTGTCACGCAGTCAAAATACGCCAACATGTTTGTTGCCCAAAATTATTCATATTTGTTGAAATAAGTTTTCCTATTTCTTTGAATTCACTTTTCACATGGGTGAGCTCGGGAGCCGAAAAGCCATCTCCACAAGCAAAGGTTATTTCTGTGATTTGTGTACGCAGTAAAAAAGCTAGACTTATTATGCAACTTACTAAATGAAAAAGACTAAATAGAGGCATAGAGCACTTTAAGATATTGTGAATTAGGGATGGCCCTTCGGGACTCTGACTTTTGTTGCATGCAGGTATCTCATGGGGTGCGCCGATGCGGTCAATGATGAGCTTGCAGCAATGGTGAAAGGCCTCGCCCTCTCTCTTCATTGGTCTCCTCTTGCGATCACCTTGGAGTTGGATTGTACTGAAGCCAATGCCCAACACGTCACTATACTCTTTGCGTGTTCAGATAATTCATTAACTAGTCTAGGAAAGAGATGTCACTAGTAGAAAAAGAGATTTCCATACGCCTCCATTAGTCCCCAAAATTATCGAACCGCGATAAAAGAGGTCTTTAGTCGCGGTTCGGGAGGAGACCCGCGACCAACTATCTGGGCCCAGCCCGCTCGGTCGACAGCTGGCGGACGGGAGGGGCTTTAGTCCCGGTTGGCCTGGCCAACCGGGACTAAAGGTCCCCGAAGGCCTTTAGTCGCGGTTGGCCAGGCCAACTGGGACTAAAGGCCCATCCCTATATATAGGACTCAGCTCACTTCACTTCACTCAGCTCACTTCACAATATTCAGAAGGGGGTGGTGGGTTTGCTTTTGGTTCCTCCTATGCACACAAGGTGTTCGATGAAATGCCCGAGAGCCTGAAACAAACATGATATGAAGTGTCCGAGCCACACTTGAGCTTTCTCATTTATTTTTCCTCCGCGATCGCGGTTAGCAACTTGAACCTTTCATGTGTCATTGATAAAATATGCATGTGTGTAGTTCATTGTTTAATTTGTATTATTTCTAGCTAGTTAGTTTAACAAATGCATGATGGTTAATTATATACTTTATATAATAATAATGCAGATGAATCGGCAATGGATGTACGGTCCCCGACTCTCCGGCGAGTTCACTACGGGTTTGAAAGATTTCCTCGTAGTGGCAAATGCGAACAAACAGCGAGGTTTTATTATCTGTCCATGTGCTATCTGTAAGAATCAGAAGGGTTACTCCTCCTCAAGAGACGTTCACATGCACCTGCTTCGGCACGGTTTCATGCGAAGCTATAATTGTTGGATCAAGCATGGAGAAAGAGGGGTTAGAATGGAAGAAGATGAAGAAGGGGATGATATCGATGACAACTATCATGATCATTTCGGTGATACTTTCATGGAGGAGGATGCTGAAGGTGGGGAAGGGTTAGGTGAAGGTGAAGAAGAGGCACATGATGAGCCCGCTGATGATCTTGGTCGGACCATTGCTGATGCACGGAGACGCTGCGAAACTGACAAGGAGAGGGGGAACTTGGATCGCATGTTAGAGGATCACAAAAAGTCGTTGTATCCAGGATGCGATAATAGTCTGAAAAAGCTGGGCTGCACACTGGATTTGCTAAAATGGAAGGCACAGAAGGTGTAGGTGACTCATCATTTGAAAATTTGCTGAAAATGTTGAAGAATATGTTTCCGAAGAATAACGAGTTGCCCGCCAGTACGTACTAAGCAAAGAAGGTTGTCTGCCCTCTAGGTTTAGAGGTTCTGAAGATACATGCATGCATTAACGACTGCATCCTCTACCGCGGTGAATACGAGAATTTGAATGAATGCCCTGTATGCACTGCATTGCGTTATAAGATCAGAGGCGATGACCCTGGTGACGATGTTGAGGGCGAGAAACCCAGGAAGAGGGTTCCCGCCAAGGTGATGTGGTATGCTCCTATAATACCACGGTTGAAACGTCTGTTCAGGAACAAAAAGCATGCCAAGTCGTTGCGATGGCACAAAGAGGACCGTAAGTCTGACGGGGAGGAGGCTTAGTCCAGAAGGCGACGGATAACTTGCGGAGGAGGCTTAGTCCAGAAGCTCGCTTCCGACCAATTCAAGATGAATTAGCAGGATTTTTCATGAGGGAAGTCATCAATCCTAAAGGAGAACACTATACCGAGGACGAAGAAATTTATATGCATACCCGAGATTGAAACTTGTTCGAAGTTGTATATGGTCATCCATCCTAATTGTGTATGGAAACTTGTTCGAAGTTGTATATGGTCACCCGAGATTGAATATATATTATATATTCCTCTTGAATTCTTCTTGTTTGAAATTTCATATGCATGTATATAGTAGCGTAGAATATGTGTACTGAAACTTCATCAAAATTAAAATAAAACACAAAATAAAATATAAAAGAAATAAAACACTACAAATTAAAAAGAAACCAGGTTTAGGGGGGCTAAAACCCTAAACCTGCGGAGGAGGCCTTTAGTCCCGGTTAGCCACGAGAACCGGGACTAAAGGTCCTCCGCCCTGACGGACTCCTGGCGCCCATGTGGACGGGCCTTTAGTCGCGGTTCGTAAGAGGCGCGACTAAAGGAAGGCCTTTAGTCGCGCATATTTAGTCCCGGTTGTACAGCCGGGATAATGGCCTTTGCGAACCGGGACTAAAGGCCTATTCTCTACAAGTGTGTGTCGATTATCAAGATTAATCGCCAAGCCAACTCCTTGGATCACAACTTACGTAGCTAGGTAGAGAACAAGTGAAAACGGCAGTGTGACTACGAAACTTTCTCCAGAAATAGCTACTTCCATGAACTCGGATTGTATCTCTATTGCTAGCTAGCTAATATATTCATTCTTTCCTCGCATTTTATTATTGTGGATCAGAAAATTATATCCAATAAACCCGATATTCATTTCAACTCCAGAGTTCACATGCTCTTGGTTGAACAGTAAAATGAAAAAAATTAGCCGATTATTTAGAAAAAAAATAGATTTTTTTCACAACATGATAATGTATAATGTCTGTTGAGTATCATGATTATTAGTAAAGCTAGGATAGCGTAGGATATTATTCTACCTTGCCTTGTACTCCAAGCACATCATATACTCATTATATATACGCCCACGAGGCTCAAGCAATAAAACGAACTATTCCACCGAATCCCTCCCTCTCTCCCTTCTAACATGGTATCGGAGCCAAGAAGTCTTGAGTTCAAGACCCGGCTGGCGTAATTAAATTGCAGCCCACTTTTGGTCCACTTTAGGCCTGAGGGAGCCACACGTGCGGGGGAGTGTTGACGTATAATGTGCTGCCTAGTCTCTTCCATCAGATCGGTCTTTTGGTTGCATTGGCCAGAGCATGCACTTCTACATGGTATCAGTTTCCGGTTCTAAACCCTAGCCGCCCGTCGCTTCCGTTCCGCGCGGCGCCCCCGGGGTGGTCGGCCTTCCTGACCGCCGCCGGGGGCTGCGCCGCCCGTACTTAGGGTTCGTCTACCGGTCGTGTTGACCGGCTGCCCTAGAGAGTCTTTTTTCTGATCCGTTGATCAGGATTTCACTCTCTCGTCGATCGATTGGTCGATGATCTTTTTTGGTTCTCCGATCTGAGATCGGATTGAGTCGCCCATCGCCGCTCGTCGATTTTTGGTGCGTCTCTACTTCGACCTTGACGATGATTGCTTTGGGCTGGATCCGGATCGACTTTCGCGGCTGCTCGCGCTGTCTTACCGATCGTCCCGCGTCGTGTGGACCAAGGTTGTCAGAATCGTGATTCAGTTATACGATTCTACGACTTTACGATCCAAACTAACTCCTCTGATTCTACGATTTTTCTTCATAGAATCAACGTTTCTACGATCCTGATATTGAAGATTCTACGATTTACGATCCTACTATCGGAGCTCCGATCCGATTTAAAATCGCGATTCTAACAATCTTGACGTGGACCAAGACCACCCGCACAGCCAAAGGTGTTGGCTCCTGTGCGCCTGCGTCTTGCGCGTGGCCGGGTCACCTACGCGTGCCGTGCTGCTCGTGGCAAGTCACCGGTTGGTGTTACTGCATGCATGCATCTTTGTACAACTTGCATGACTCCCATGCTTAACGCATGTAGGCGGATCGGCCGGGTTGCGCTACGGCTGGCTACACGAGGCATATCGCTAGTCTTATTCGTCTGTCTCAGCCTTCTGTATGATCCCTGAAGGTTGTCATCGAGTTCAACATGCTCCTCCATCGATCGAGTAACGGGCTGCCGCTGCGTCGCCCCGTCGGGCCGGAGCATAGCCACCCCGTGGTTCTCCCCGTGGCTGCGTCGATCTGCGCCACCGCTGCGTCGCCCCTTTGGGTCGTAGTGTCGCGGCACGTGATCCCCGCCGCCGCCTTGAGGCCGTTCCCATGGTTGCACCACCTCGCGCGCTGCTGCTGTGTCGCCCCTTCGGGCCGTAGTGCCGCAGCCCGCGGTCAACCGCAGCACCGAGGCCGTCCGCTTCAGGCCGTTCCCGAGGCTGCACCGACCCTCGCGCTGCCGCTGCGTCGCCCCGTAGGGCCGTAACGAGCGTGGCACGCGATCCCTGCAACCGCCCGAGGTCTTCCCCGTCATTTCCCCGATCCGCCCGCCGCCGTTGCGTCGGCCCGCGGTCCACCGCCGTCCACGCGCGTTGACTTCCACGTGATATGCGCCGCGCCGCCTCCCTTGGCGCGGGAACGTCACCGTCCGCGCCGGTCTTCGCCACGCTGTCGAGTTCATTATCGCCTACTTCGAGCACCGCCGCCGCGCTCCAAACAAATATTTAGACATGAATATCAAAATTGGTATCCAAACAAAATTTATGTATAGTTAGGTGGTGGTCCAGCAGTAGTATCAAGGGCAGTGATCTGCGCCGGTGCGCCGGCCCAACAGTTGGGCCGGTCGAGCCCAGGCCGTCCGATGCACTGCCTCCGAACCGTCAGATCGATCCCCTTCCGCATCGTCGTCTACCTTCCGCGTCAGATCGAGCAACGCAAGCGCCACGGGCCACCCCGCACCCAGCCATGGCGCGTCTACCTCGTCGTCATCCCTGTCGCCGTTCGCCCTCGCCGTCGCCCTCGCCGCTCGCCGTCGCCGTCGCCATTCGCCGGTTGGAGCATAGGTGCCCCATGGCCCCACCCCTCTTATGCAGCAAAAAAATGGGCCCAGCAAACAAAAATCGACCCCTGCCGGTCCCTGGAGTTCGTCGCCGTTGCAGCTCCGTCGGGAAGCCACCGCAGTAGTCAGTTGCATCAATGGTGAGTTGCCGATTCGAGCTTTTTGTCACGGTCTGGTAGAAGCTTTTCAGAAATACGGTTGAAGCTTTTCATGTCAACAATTGCAACTTTTTTCGTTGTGTACTCGTGGGGGTGAAGCTTTCTATACAGTTGGTTGAAGCCTTGTATAAAGCAGGTTGAAGCTTTTCAATTCACGGTTGAAGCTTTCCAAGCCGACGGTTGTAGCTTTTTTTCTTTCGTAGTGTTCGCATGAAACTTATCTATTTCGTCGGTTGAAGCTTTTCAAATACAGTTTGAAGCTTTCGCATGAACAGTTGTAGCTTTTTCAGTTTGTATGGGTGGTCTGTTGAAAACTTTTGCAAACTACGATCGAAGCTTTCGTATGAACGATTGTAGCTTTTTTCAGTCATGGTGTCCAGTTGAAGCTTTATATACGAGCGGTTGAAGCTTTTGAATCAATCGGTTGCAGCTTTTTGGGTCATCAGTTGCAACATTGGTGCAGGCACCGCCGAGCTTGTAGCATCTCCGGTGGGTGGGCGGGGGGAACTTGTATCGGGGGGGAGGGGGGGCGCGGCAGCGGAGAAGTGGGCAAGGGCGCTGAGGTTGGAGGTAGGGACCTGCACGGGATTGGGGCTGGGCGGCGGCGGGATCCGAGGGAGGAAGAAGAGGGCCATCAGTGCGCTAGGCTGAGAGAGAGGGAGGGGATCGGGAGGAAGAAGAAAGAGGGAGAAGATAAGGTGGGCCAGGATGATGCGCGAGGTGTACGATGGGGGGCTCATCGCGTGGCTCGCGAGCGACCGGCCGAATCGTTCGGCCGGCGCACCGCGCTGAAACGTTTCCCTAGTTTCAATGTGGCCGGACTGTCATCGCAGAGGATTTGTGACAGAACTGGAGGGGGTACACTTATACTTGTTGCAAGTCGAATAAATTTTTTCTTCATTACTGGTAACAAGAAAAAAAAACTGAATCCTTCGCTTCTCCTCTACAGCGGCATCGGCGTGACCCCTCGCTTCTTCTCTCCCTCCTCATCGTCAGATCGGCGAGAGCCGAAGCACCACTCCCCATCCTCAAATCCATCGACACTGCAACAACCTAAATAGGTGATGATCTAACATTTAATCTCCCCGATCCTCTCTATCCCCAACCTTTTAATTTTTACGGATTTTAGATTATAAATACAGTGATATACTACAATCTTGAAACCGCTTTTAGCACAATAAATAAATCAATCTCATGGTATTTGATGCACCAGAGGTGGTGCACAGGTGGCAGTTTGAAGCAGCTTCGACGATTGCCATCGTTGGCAAGGTTTCAGAGTTGAAGAACTACGGCATACATCGATTCATCTCCCTGACACTGTGCACGTTCGTCAGTAGTTGCTCCTGCCCCCCATCTGTAGGAAAGTAACCTGTAGTCCTGTTATATTCCCCAGTCCAATGTCCAATTGACTCATAGCAAAATAGCCAATAATTTGTTTGACACCAGAAGAAATTAGCAGAATGCCTAATTATTAGGTGTGTGCCCGTGACTTCAACAATTCAAACATTGGCCAGTCAGTTCACTTGGAAATTTGCGGAAAGCCTAATTAGTAATTATTACATGTGTTACTCCATGAGACCACATGACTGGAATAAGTCGTTGTTTTCCTTGTGGGTGATTTGGATCATATGTTTTTCTTCCAGCTACACTAAAAAATCTTCAATTATACACTTGCAATCCAGCATCTATTCTTTGTCAGATGGTTGATGAAACTATCCCAGATGGTTGATGCAGCAGAGGGGAAGGTGTACTAATGGCGGCTTGAGATTGATTAGGTAGCCGCCGCCGTCTATAAGGCTGCCAATTGGAGGAATTATGGCGGACTGTTAACCAGGAAAGTAACTCCATATCCTTATATTCCGTGCTCACTAGTAGAAAACAGGGCTTTGGGCCAAACCTGGCCAGCCCATTAGTCCCGGTTCAGTCACGAAGCGGGATCCATGGGGCATATGTTCCGGTTGGTGAGCCCAGGGGCCGGCCGGGCGTCGTGGGGCATTGGTCCCGGTTCTAGACACGAACTGGGACCAATGGGCCTCGCTCCTGGCCCACATCCATTGGTCCCGGTTCGTGGGTGGAACGGGAAATAAAGGGGGTGCCTTTAGTCCCGGTTCCAGCCACGAACCGGGACCAATGATATGGCTATATATACCCCTCGCCCGCGAGCAGAGCACTCCACTGCTCTGTTTTTTCTGGCCGGCGAGGAGAGGGGTTTGTGGTGCTCTAGCTCACCTCCTATGCACATGAGGTGTTCGATGAAATGCCCGAGCCACACTATTTAAGCTTTCTCCTCTCCAAGCTCGACCTCCAAGCTCCATTTTCCTCAAGATTTATCTAGGTTTAGCGGTACGTCACGTCCCGTCCCCGTCTTCACTGCCGTTGATCGCCCGCGCCGATCTCGTCGCCGGCACCACCGTGGTGAGCCTTTTATTCTTATCTTCTTTTAAAAAAAATTCTTACTTGTATGATTTAGATCAATTGTTACCTTGGTTGCAATTATGATCGCATTTTCCGACTTTTATTATTGTTTGTTAGTATATACTGCGATGGTTTTGGTATCCGCCCCCGTCGGCCCTCGTCCTGTCTATGATTCTGATGTGGTATATATCATATTTTATAACTATTTGGTTCATTTATTATTTATGACAATTATGCCGACCAACGTGACATAGAGTTTTTTATCTAGGAGGTATGTGAACCAGAAATTCCAACCGACCCTATTGTCGAGAGGTTAAATTTAGTTGAAGAAGAAAATAATTACTTGAAGGAAAAAATAAAAAAATTGAGGAGGAGAAGATGATATTGGAGTTGCATATAGCTTATCGGTTTGATTGACCTCTATTTCTTGTAAAGTGGTTGTGGCAGGAAGGCGGGAATGATTTTTGTGGATACTACATTTGCGAGTTCATTCGCCACACAACCTGTGAGCGGGGCTACTCTAAAAAACAATATGAAGTGCGTAAGCAATAATATTCACAATTTTATTTTATTACCATCATTTGTGTTGAGTTTCATTCATATATATATGTATTGACCCCCTTCTTCAAATTAGATGTGGCAGATGCGGGATGAACTCCTACCACAAGATCGCATACGAGCAATTCAAGAGGAGTTGGCGGGATTCTTTCTTGACCACGTAATAAATAAAGCCGGAGAATACCATGTGGAATTTGACATTAGATGTTAGGGAATTTTAAGAGATCTTATATTGTATATATTGAAGGAAATATGCCCTAGAGGCAATAATAAAGTTGTTATTTATATTTCCTTATATCATGATAAATGTTTATTATTCATGCTAGAATTGTATTAACCGGAAACTTAGTACATGTGTGGATACATAGACAAACAGAGTGTCCCTAGTGTGCCTCTACTTAACTAGCTCATTAATCAAAGATGGTTAAGTTTCCTAGCTATAGACATGTGTTGTCATTTCATGAACGGGATCACATCATTAAAGAATGATGTGATGGACAAGACCCATCCATTAGCTTAGTATAATGATCGTTTAGTTTTATTGCTATTGCTTTCTTCATGACTTATACATGTTCCTCTGACTATGAGATTATGCAACTCCCGAATACCGGAGGAACACCTTGTGTGCTATCAAATGTCACAACGTAAATGGGTGATTACAAAGATGCTCTACAGGTGTCTCCAATGGTGTTTGTTGAGTTGGCCTATATCGAGATTAGGATTTGTCACTCCGTGTATCGGAGAGGTATCTCTGGGCCCTCTCGGTAATGCTCATCACTATAAGCCTTGCAAGCAATGTGACTAATGAGTTAGTTGCGGGATGATGCATTACGGAACGAGTAAAGAGACTTATCGATAACGAGATTGAACTAGGTATGATGATACCGACGATCGAATCTCGGGCAAGTAACATACCGATGACAAAGGGAACAACGTATGTTGTTATGCGGTTTGACCGATAAAGATCTTCGTAGAATATGTAGGAACCAATATGAGCATCCAGGTTGCGCTATTGGTTATTGACCGGAGATGTGTCTCAGTCATGTCTACATAGTTCTCGAACCCGTAGGGTCCGCACGCTTAACGTTCTATGACGATTTGTATTATGAGTTTATGTGATTTGATGACCGAAGTTTGTTTGGAGTCCCGGATGAGATCACGTACATGATGAAGAGTCTTGAAATGGTCGAGACATAAAGATTGATATATTGGACGATGTTATTCGGACACCGGATGAGTTCCGAGAGGTACCGGGTAACTATCGGAGTGCCGGAGGGTTATCGGAACCCCCCGGGGGAACTAATGGGCCTTCATGGGACTTAGTAGGGAGAGAGAAGGGCCACAAGGGGCTGGCTGCGCCGCCCCCCCCCCCTTGGTAGCCCAAATTGGACTAGGGGAAGGGGCGGCGCCCCCCTTTCCTTCCCTTCCCCCTCTCCCTTCCTCCTTCCCCCTTCCACCAAGTGGAATACTACTAGGACTTGGAGTCCTAGTAGGACTCCTCTCCTTGGCGCGTCATACAGGGCCGGCCGGCCTCCCCCTATCCTCCTTTATATACGGGGGCAGGGGCACCCTAGAACACACAAGATCAATTGTCTTAGCCGTGTGTGGTGCCCCCTTCCACAGTTACACACCTCGGTCATATCGTCGTAGTGCTTAGGCGAAGCCCTGTGCCGGTAGCTTCATCAGCACCGTCGCCATGCCCTCGTGCTGACGGAACTCTCCCTCATCCTCAACTGGATCAAGAGCTCAAGGGACGTCATCGAGCTGAATGTGTGCTAAACGCGGAGGTGCCGTACGTTCGGTGCTTGGATCGGTTGGATCGCGAAGACGTTCGGCTACATCAACCGCGTTACTAAACCTTCTACTTTTGGTCTACGAGGGTACGTGGACACACTCTCCCCGCTCGTTGCTACGCATCTCCTAGATAGATCTTGTGTGATCATAGGAAAATTTTGAAATACTGCGTTCCCCAACAGTGGCATTCGAGCCAGGTCTATGCGTAGATGTTATATGCACGAGTAGAACACAATGAGTTGTGGGCGATAATAGTCATACTGCTTACCTGCAACGTCTTACTTTGATTCGGCGGTATTGTTGGATGAAGCGGCCTGAACCAACATTACATGACCGCGTTCATGAGACTGGTTCTACTGACGTGCTTCGCACACAGGTGGCTAGCGGGTGTCTGTTTTTCCAACTTTAGTTGAATCAAGTTTGACTATGCCCGGTCCTTGTTGAAGGTTAAAACAACACACTTGACCAAAAATCGTTGTGGTTTTGATGCGTAGGTAAGAACGGTTCTTCTAGAAGACCGTAGCAGCCACGTAAAACTTGCAACAACAAAGTAGAGGACGTCTAACTTGTTTTTGCAGGGCTTGTTGTGATGTGATATGGTCAAGACGTGATGATATATAAATTGTTGTATGAGATGATCATGTTTTGTAATAGTTATCGGCAACTGGTAGGAGCCTTATGGTTGTCGCTTTATTGTATGAAATGCAATCGCCATGTAATTGCTTTACTCTATCACTAAGCGGTAGCGATAGTCGTAGAAGCAATAGTTGGCGAGACGACAACGATGCTACGATGGAGATCAAGGTGTCAAGCCGGTGACGATGGTGATCATGACAGTGCTTTGGAGATGGAGATCAAAGGCACAAGATGATGATGGCCATATCATATCACTTATTTTGATTGCATGTGATGTTTATCCTTTATGCATCTTATTTTGCTTAGTACGGCGGTAGCATTATAAGATGATCTCTCACTAAATTTTAAGGTATAAGTTTTCTCCCTGAGTATGCACCGTTGCTACAGTTCATCGTGCCGAGACACCACGTGATGATCGGGTATTATAAGCTCTACGTTCACATACAACGGGTGCAAGCCAATTTTGCACACGCAGAATACTCGGGTTAAACTTGACGAGCCTAGCATATGCAGATATGGCCTCAGAACACTGAGAACGAAAGGTCGCGCGTGAATCATATAGTAGATATGATCAACATAGTGATATTCACCATTGAAATCTACTCCATCTCACGTGATGATCGGACATGGTTTAGTTTATATGGATCACGTGATCATTTAGATAACTAGAGGGATGTCTATCTAAGTGGGAGTTCTTAAGTAATATGATTAATTGAACTTAATTTATCATGAACTTAGTCCTGAACTTTTTTGCATATCACTAGTACAGCGAGCTGCTAAACAAACGGTTTTTAACCCCTTTCCGCGACGGCCTTCGGAACCGTCGCCAACAGTTTTCAAGAGGATGTCGTGTGTGATTGTTCATTAATCTAACACGGTTTATTTCTATAAACTATGTGCGTTATTGAATGCATCGCACACGGTGTTTTCTCAATAATCGTGTGTAATAGAAAAACCAAATTAGCAGGCTAATTATCCGATTATTCATAATCCATTTAGTAATCTAATTGACATTTCATATTAAGCACACAATATATTTCATTTTCATAATTGAAATACATCAGAGTACAACATCATATAGCTTCAGCACTCAGCTACCCCATTACACAACTACACCAGGACCAAGTTTCACATGCAACATCTATAACCATTCAAAATTAGCATCATAGACGGTACATAGACAGATGTATCTTATCTGGAAAACTGCTGAAGCAGAAGGCGAATATTGAGCCTTCATTGATGTTGAAGGTCTTTGTAACATTAGGCCAGTGCCTGTGGATGATTGACCGTCCATCCTTCATCCTCTTCAGGAACACTTCAATATTGAACCGTGGGTGTTGTATGAATACCTTACTCGCCTCCTGACCATACAGGTGGTTTGAGAGGTAATCATCAGTGAACTGCTTTGGAAAGGCCTAAAAACAAGGATGTGCATAAATATCTTCTCTATATTTGAAATGGGAAAAGGAATAAAAAAGGCAAGGTATAATAGTTAGTACTATCCTGTAGTGAACTGATGTCTTCTTCATTGTGCAGACAAAGATCTTGTTGTTTTTTGTCGCTAATTTCTTTATCCTAACAATCTTTCTGAGTTTCTTGACTTGACTAATATTCATGGACAACTCATTTCCCCATATGCAAAAAGGGTCGAACAGTGGGTCAAAACCTCTGACGGAAGGACCTACATGTGCAAGACCAAATTGTTAAAAACCTAAATATTAGAATGGTTCATGCAATTGCACAATAATGTGCTATTAGACAATGGACCATGCACGTGCTAACCTCGATTGTAAACGTCGGTGCTTCCCCTGCAACACATATAAAGTAGTTAGTCATCAGGTTAAGTAAGGGTTCGCATGCTATCAGGAAAATATGTTGATGAAAAATAAGCACATTGCTGATTCATCGGATTAATTCAAGCCACATGGAAAACCCATTTATCCAAACCAAGCATGATTAAGCACTAGGAAATATAGCAATTATATATGTTTATCATGTATTGAGTGCAGCCAAATTTGATTTATTCCTCACATGCACAACAATACAAAATTCTATCCACGACAGTTGGACATCGCCGTGTAGAATTGAACCAAGCAGTTAGCTAAACACCACACAAATGAACCAAACATTAACATACTCCTAATAGAAGATCAGACAGTTAACCAAACCAAGCATGGTTAACAACTTAGAAATATAGCAATTGTATTTGTTTCTCATGTATTTAGTACAGCCAAATTCGATTTATTTCTCACATGGTATACAATAACAGAATGCAGCCACAACAATTGAACATCGTATTGCAGAATTGAACCAAGCAGTTAACTAAACAACACAACAAATGAACCAAACGTTAACTGAGCACCACATTGCACAATATAACATACTCGTAATAGAAGATCGGACAGTTAACCAAACCAAGCATGCTTAACAACTTGGAAATATTGCACCCTGAAGAATTGAACATCACATTTGCAGAATTGAACCAAGCAGTTAAATGAACACCACATTGCACGACATTTAGAACATATACACTATAGCAGAAGATTGCATGGTAAAAGTAGATTGCACAATTCACTAGAATTTGTTAAGGAAAGGCAGTAGCTAGCAAACGATGGCCTCGAGAAAATGCCACGAACTATCGTTTAAAGCAGCCAACCGCGTCGCAGCGTCGGCGCGCGAGGCGTCAACGGTGGCCTCGACGGTGAGGTGCTCCTCCAAGATCTGGGGGTCGGCACGAATGGCAGCCATCGCAACCTCATCCGCGCGTGTGGCCGCGATTTGCTTCTCCGCTGCCAAATGCTCCTTGAGATCCTAGCTATACTGCGTGAACCATGGCTTAGGCCGGCGCTTATTTGGTGGAGGGGTCGGTGATTTGGGTGGAAGGTGTCGCGCTCGCGCCGGCGGTCGGGGCATGTGGGATGTGGAAGGAGGAGGAGGATGGGGGTCGGGTGTGGATTACCTGTCTGGACGGGCGAGGCCGAGCAGCGTGAAGGAGGGTCGCCGGCGAGGAGGCGGCACTGCAAGCAAGGAGTGAAGGTTTCAACTTGGAAAGGAAGGCGGAAAGGGGGGAAATGTGGCTTTTAGTAAGGGGGAGGGGGCGGGGAGGTAGATATTTTCTGCGGAAGCCGAAAATTTGGAATCGCTTCAGCCAAAAAACTGGCGCGCAAAGTGTCATCAGACACGGTCCCTTATTCAGAACCGTCTACGATATGTGAACATCACAAACGATTCAGATAGCTTAACCCGTGTGTGATGAGTTTGAACGTGAAAAATTTTGGTTCAAATTTCCATGGTTACAGTGGTCATCCACGTCATTGCATAATTTGGGTACACAAAGGAGACTACAGCACACCCACACTTCTTAAGCGAGCAAGTTCAGCAATTAAACAGAGCTAACTGACCTAGACATTATTTAACTAATTAAAGACCGGCGCTCTTAATTAAACAAAACAAAGAGTACTACTACGGCTGGTGCTCGTTGATCTCTGCCGCCGCCTCCATGTCCAGCTCGCGCTCGACGGTCTCCTGGGGAAGGGGCTCCATGTCATCAATCGCACCATACTCGGCAAGCATCTCGCCATCCGCGTCTGCCATAACTTTGGAATATGCCGCCACGAGCAGGGTGTGGGCGGCCGCGATTTGGGCTTTGGCGGGCTCCGTCGTGGCAAGGTATGCTGCGCAGGAATGGATGGCTGCTCGAACTCTCTCGGCGATTGCCAACTCTTCAGTTGTGGGTTGCCGACCATTGTCGGAGAAGCTTCCTTTGATTTGTGCGGTGAGCGCCACGCTGGGCGTAGACAGCCTCGACATGGTGGTGGGCGGCCTCCATCAGGGCTAAGGCCGCCCCTGCGGAACGGACAGCTGTTGTGCCGCTCTCGCCAGTTGCTATCCCCGAGGCTGATGCTACTGCCGCCGCCTGAGAAGCAACGGTAGCCGTTTGGGCTGCCTTGGCCGCCCGGACGCAGATTGCGGTCGCCCTCAAGAAGCTTGCTAGCACGCGCCTGGCGGCTGCGGCCGCGCTCTCACCGGAGTGGGCCGCCGAAGTTGCCCTCACGACGCGGGTCCATGTCCCCATCTTTCACCGGTGACGATTGAACAGTGAAATGATATTTGGGGAGTGAGCTAGCTAGTGTGCTTGACACGCCGGCTGTGGACTATAGCCGACGCACCTTCTCGCGTAAGCCATAGGCGTACTATACGCCGACGGTGCTCCAAGATATTTTGTGCTGCATCTCACACGGTTGGTGATAATAAACTGTGTGCGATCTACTTGATTTTTCGTCTTGATTTGAATTACGTAATGGGGTCACAGCCGCAAAGGATGGTGTTTGAACTGCTAGAATTTTTATTTGCAATGAACATGCAACTATAGGTGTGTCGTAAAAAAATTGGAATTATTCAGGGTTCGTTTGGACGTTTTTATACATTAACTTGATTTTGTAGGCATTTCATGTGCATAATTCAAATTTTAACTACATGCACATGCTCCAATGCATATAAATTGGTTTAAAAATCAAATCTTTGTCCTTGGGTGCATGCTTAGGTCCCATGCAAGAAATGGGAATGAATATCAAACACCCTGCCACCATCACTTGGCCGCAAACATTGAGATGCCTAGTTTTTAAATTCTAGTAAATCCAAAACTCGTCTGAAATTCATGAAACTTGGCATGCTATCATGGAGTGGCATCAACATGCCCTGGTAAATTTTTTGTCCCATTTGGGGCAGGTTTGGGTATAAACTTCTCACAAACCAGAGCTTCTCACAACAAGCGTGATGGTTTCGGTAGGGAACGTGCCACCTTTGGGGACGAAACGATATCAGTTGCCTCTTATTGCTTTCAATTTTTTTCGAGTGTCAACATAGAATAACATGAGTGTTGTGTTCAATTTTGGAATTTTTCGGGGTTCATTTGGACATTTTTATACATTAACTGGGTTTCCCAGGCATTTTATGCGCATAATTCAAATTTGAACTACATGCACATGCTCCAGTGCAGATAAACTGGTTGAAAAATCAAATATGTGTCCTTGGTTGCATGCTTAGGTCCCATGCAAGAAATGGGAATGAATTTCGAAGACCCTGCCACCGTCACTCGGCCGCAAACATTGAGATACCTGGTTTTTAAATTGTAGTAAATCCAAAACTCGTCTAAAATTCATGAAACTTGGCATGCGATCATGAAGCGGCATCAACATGCCATGGTAAAAAATTTGTCCCATTTGGGGCAGGTTTGGGTATAAGCTTCTCACAACAAGCGTGATGGTTTCGGTAGGGAACGTGCCACCTTTGGGGACGAAATGATATCCGTGGCCACTTATTGCTTTCAAAAAATTTCAAGTGTCAACATAGAAACAACAGGAGTGTTGTCTTCAATTTTGGAATTTTTCTGGGTTTGTTTGGACATTTTTATAGATTAACTGGGTTTCCCAGGCATTTTATGCGCATAATTCAAATTTGAACTACATGCACATGCTCAAGTGCATATAAACTGGTTGAAAAATCAAATATGTGTCCTTTGTTGCATGCTTAGGTCCCATGCAAGAAATGTGAATGAATTTCAAACACCCTGCCACCGTCACTCGGCCACAAACATTGAGATACCAGGTTTTTAAATTCTAGTAAATCCAAAACTCGTCTGAAATACATGAAACTTGGCATGCTATCATGGAGCGGCATCAACATGCCATGGTAAAAAAAATCCCATTTGGGGCAGGTTTGGGTATAAGCTTCTCACAAACCTGAGCTTCTCAGAACAAGCGTGATGGTTTCGGTAGGGAACGTGCCACCTTTGGGGACGAAACGATATCCGTTGACTCTTATTGCTTTCAAAAATTTCGAGTGTCAACATAGAACAACAAGAGTGTTCTGTTTAATTTTGGAATTTTTCGGGGTTCGTTTGGACATTTCTATACATTAACTGGGTTTCCCAGGCATTTTATGCGCATAATTCAAATTTGAACTACATGCACTAGCTCCAGTGCATATAAACTGGAAAAAAAATCAAATATGTGTCCTCGGTTGCATGCGTAGGTCCCATGCAAGAAATGAGAATGAATTTCAAACACCCTGCCACCGTCACTCGGCCGCAAACATTGAGATACCTGGTTTTTAAATTATAGTAAATCCAAAACTCGTCTGAAATTCATGAAACTTGGCATGCTATCATGGAGTGGCATCAACATGCTGTGGTAAAAAAATTGTCCCATTTGGGGCAGGTTTGGGTATAAGCTTCTCACAACAACCGTGATGGTTTCGGTAGGGAACGTGCCACCTTTGGGGACGAAATGATATCCATTGCCTCTTATTGCTTTCAAATTTTTTCGAGTGTCAACATATAACAACAGGAGTGTTGTGTTCAATTTTGGAATTTTTCGGGATTCGTTTGGACATTTTTATACATTAACTGGGTTTCCGAGGCATTTTATGCGCATAATTCAAATTTGAACTACGTGCACATGCTCCAGTGCATATAAACTGGTTGAAAAAACAAATATGTGTCCACGGTTGCATGCTTAGGTCCCATGCAAGAAATGGGAATGAATTTCAAACACCCTGCCACCATCACTCGGCCACAAACATTGAGATACCTGGTTTTTTAATTGTAGTAAATCCAAAACTCATCTGAAATTCATGAAAGTTGGCATGCTATCATGGAGCAGCATCAACATGCCGTGGTAAAAATTTTGTCCCATTTGGGGCAGGTTTCGTTATAAGCTTCTCGCAAACCAGAGCTTCTCACAACAAGCGTGATGGTTTTGGTAGGGAACGTGCCACCTTTGGGACGAAACGATAACCGTTGCCTCTTAGTGCTTTCAAAATTTTTGGAGTGTCAGCATAGAACAACAGGAGTGTTGTTTTCAATTTTGGAATTTTTCGGGGTTCGTTTGGACATTTTTATACATTAACTGGGTTTCCCAGGCATTTTATGCGCATAATTCAAATTTGAACTACATGCACATGCTCCAGTGCATATAAACTGGTTGAAAAATAAAATGAATTACTACGGGTCCATTTTTATACATGCACATGCACATTCTCCCACCATGATGCTGCGGGTCCATCAAGCTGATGTGCGGCAAAACGCACTCTTTCCGCATCTGTGCATCCTGCAGTGGTCAACTCCCTTCCAACTTTGCAGAGCCAATCATCTGCTACAATCGGCTCGGTGCTACTGGAAAACACCGGCGGGTTTAGCCTTAAGAAACGGGTTAAGTGGTCAACAGGTGGTGGTGGCGGTGGGTTGTTGTTGTTGTTGTTGCCTTGGTTCTGAACTAACACTTGCATCAGGGCATTCTGTTGCTGAATCAACTGGGTGATCTCTGGCGGGAAAACAAATCCGGTGTCGCGTCTCGGAGGCATCTGATAGGTTTAGAAAAGATGAGAATTAAGAATAGAATGAGGTCTAGAGAGAAAACACTACCCATATGCTCAGGAGACAAATTCAATCAATATCACTCAATCAATCCAAACAAGGCAAAACAATCGATCTAACTAACGTTACAAAGTGCTTGAGCTGTACTACTAAATGGGGGAAAATTACTACTGATATGGTGGTCTACTAAAAATTCTGATCCGTTGAAGACTCCATGATGTCTGCTCCAGCTTCATCAATCCATTCCTCTTCACTTGGTTCCGAGTCGGTGTCGTCGATGATGATGTAGTTATCCGGACAAGTGCATTCGTCGACTTCTGCTTTTGGCACTGGATTTCCCATGAATGCTCCAATCTTATTCTCCGGGTCGTCAATCTTCCCGACTAGTGCGTTGATTTCCTCCAAGTAATCTTCGCGTGTAGTCTTGAGTTCTTCTTGGAGTTCCTTGATCTTCGTGAATGCCTTCTTCAGTTCTTCCTTGTCCGTGCACATCTGATTCTCCTGGCGACGAATATGTTGGTCCTGCTCCTGGATGAAAGCTGCAATTGATCCATCCTTCTTGGTCTTGATCATCTCCCATTGAGCGTCTCGACGTCCACAAATCTGATAAATTGTATCCTTAAGCTCCTGGTGATAGACTTCTCCAATGCGTCCCATGGCGATATGTGCGGCCATGCTCTTCCCTAAACTGCAAGTTGGTGCTTCGAAAACCAATCTCATGGGTTCCGTAATTGGCGCAAACGTTCTTCCTGGAATGATAACTTGAATCTTCCAGCTCTCCTCTTCAGGTAAGGTGGCGTTGTAGGTTCCGGTGACGCTTGGTATTCCTATGTTCAATTACTTGGTGACTTCCTTCAAGTGTCGACCAAACGGCGTGTCTTCATCTGGTTGCATGAACTTGCTCCTTGCATTCGCCATTCCTAAAAGAGTAGAAAGTGGAGAGGGGTCAGAAATGAGAAGAGAGAAGTTTTCTAGGGCTTAAGCTTAGTGGTCGTGTCCTACAGTCAGCGTGTGCTCTGATACCAACTTTGTAGCGACCAGACCTCAAATGGCCTGTGCTGCTGTGCACCAGTGTCATCCCTGGATCAGTAATGCTGACACGCACAGTACAAATGGAGGATTTATAACAGAGTAGCAATCACACACTTATTACATCGAATATCTCCGAAGAGATTAAGTATGATAACATGGCTTAAGGCCATCTAATAACGATAACAACGGAAGACTTGGAAGATAAGTGAGTCCATCAACTCCAGCGGCATCACTGAGTATAAGACCACGACCTAAGGCACCTTACTCGTCATCTGAAAAGTCTGCAACATGAAACGTTGCAGCCCGAAAACGGGTCAGCACATAGAATATGCTGGCAAAGTAACACATAGAGAGCAATGAACAATAATAATGCTATACTATATGCATATATGGCTGGTGGAAAGGCTCTATGGTTACAGTTTTGCGAAAAGCCAATTTTATCCTACTACAAAGGAATAAATTTTATTTAACTATCATGGTGGTTGAAACATTGAGAAGGTACCTCCAACTCAATCCCAATTAAGTATCATCATTAACCCAACAAAATTAATTATAAGTATCACGGTGATGAGATTCAAATGATAATCCAGATACTAGATACTCAAGTTGTCCATAACCGGGGACACGGCTAATCATGATCAGTTTGTACACTCTGCAGAGGTTTGCGCACTTTTCCCCACAAGACTCGATCGCCTCCGCTTGATTCTCGCACTGCATGATGTTTGAGAAACGGATGACCGAGACACAGTCTTTCAGAAACAATCACTCTTTACTCTGGATGGACCGGTACACCTACTTTCCCCTACATCTGCTAGTCCACCTCTTCAAGAGATCCTGTAACCTACTCAGCTATGCTAGAGCCCATAATAGCTTGTGGCTGCACACGGAAGTTTCCAGCATGAATAATCTTATGATCCCTTTGAGCCTGGGTGGCGGACCTTATACATACAGACAACACTGGGTACTCCAGGTGCCTCAATCCACCCAGATGTGAGTTTTAGTTGCCACCTTAAGTTGAACCATTATTAAACATCTCACATCTTTCATGAATATCACTCAAACCCAATCCACGTCTACGAGCATAGCATGGCAATATAATAGCAACGTAGAAGTAACTCCCAAGGGTTTGATATAGTAAAACAGGTAATAGGTACTACCTCAACTACTTCCCAATACCCACAGTTTAATTTGATCCTAATCATGCGATGTGTTTGGGGGAAAAGATCTAATGCAATAAAACTGGGTATGAACGGAATATGATCAAAGTGTTACTTGCCTTGCTGATGATCCGCAAAACCTAGCGAGTCGAAGTAACAAGCGGCACACTCCGGGTACTCTATCGCAAACAAACAAGCATACAATCAGTACTCATATAATGCACAGGTAAAACTCGAATGAAAGATCCAACCAGAAAGTTCAACTTAAGAACTCCGGTTTCCAAAAAGAATCAACTCGAAAGAAGCAACGAAAGTCAAACGGCGACAGAAAGAAACTTCGTTTGCTAATCTGGATCTAGGTCAAATTTTATTGTAGCAAAAACTTGTTTGAGTAGGTTAAATGGAAAGAGAATTTCGAGACGAAACTCTAGGCGCTTGAATCGCCTGATTCCGATAAACGGGCGAGAAGTTAAACAGATTCGAAGATTCGATCAGAAATCGAATCTGAGAAAATAACGAGAAAATCCGACGAAAAAGAAAAACGGACGAACGGTTAAATAACGGACGTTCGTTAACAGAGAAAAACCGACGAACGCGTTCGTAAAAACGAACGGTTCGGTGAACGCTCGCGAAATAAGAAAACCGAAAAAAACCGATCTAGGGTTTTTTTTTCAAAAAACCGGTCAACAACGAAGACGGCCGGCGGCAGTACCTCGTCGGGGCTCCGGCGAGGGCTCCGGTGGCAGGGCTCGGGCGCGAGCGGCGGCGGCTCGGGGGGGGGGGGGGGGTGCTCCGGCGGCGAGGGGCGGCGGCTCCGGCGCTCCAGGCGGCGGCGGCGGCGGGCGATGCGGGCGGCGGCGGGGCTAACGGCGGCGGCGGTGAGAGGAAACGGAGAGGGGGGGCTATTTATGGAAGGGGGGGCTAGGGAGGCTTGGGGAAGGGGCATCCGAGGCGGCGGCGGCTTCCGTGCTCCTGGCGGACTCCGGCGGCGGAGTCGCGTGCGGGAAGAGGAGAGGGGCGACGCGGCGGGCCGTCGGCTTGGGCTCGGCCCAGCCGGCGCGGGCGCGTGTTTTTTTTAAACAAGTTCCGCGGAAAATATTGCGTAGAAAAATAAATAAAAATCAGAAAAAATATGAAATAAATTTTCCCCGTTGAGTTAGAAAATCTAGAATAGGGTGAACATTTTTAAAATCAAAAATAAATATTTTGAAAACATGCAATATTTTTAATGCAATAAAAATTGCAAATAAAATCCAAATAAATTCCAAATAATGTTTTTTTAACATTTTTCCTCCGGTATTTCAATTGTTTTGGAGAAGTCATATTTTCTCCTCTCGTTTATTTTAAAATTGAAATATTTTTCCGGAGAGAAAAATAATTAAAACCAAAATCCTCGTCTTATTATTTGATGAAAATCAAATATGAAAATTCGAGAAAATCCCCAACTCTCTCCGAGGGTCCTTGAGTTGCTTAGGATTTATCGAGGATTTGTCAAAATGCAACAAAACATGATGTGCAAATGATGATCTATGTATAACATTCCAAATTGAAAATTTGGGATGTTACAAACCTACCCCCCTTAAGATGAATCTTGCCCTCGAGATTCGGGTTGGCTAGAAAACAGGTGGGAGTGGTTTTTCCGTAGATCTTCCTCTCGCTCCCAGGTGGCTTCATCCTCCGTGTGGTGACTCCACTGAACTTTGCAAAACTTGATAACCTTGCTGCGGGTAACTCGGCTGGCATACTCGAGAATCTTAACTGGTTTCTCCTCATAGGTCAAATCACTTTCCAGTTGAATTGCTTCCAGTGGCACGGTATCTCTCAGTGGTATCTCAGCCATCTCTGCGTGGCACTTCTTCAACTGTGAAACATGAAATACATCATGAACTCCAGACAATCCTTCGGGCAATTCCAGCTTATAGGCAACTTCTCCCATACGTTCCAACACTCTGTATGGTCCGATAAAACGAGGCGCTAACTTTCCCTTAACTCCAAAGCGCTTCACTCCTCGAAGTGGTGATACTCGAAGATACACTCTGTCTCCGACTTCGTGAACTGTCTCCTTTCGTTTAGAATCAGCATAACTCTTCTGTCTGGACTGGGCTACCTTGAGCCTATCGCGAATCAACCTTACTTTCTGTTCAGACTCCCTAATCAAATCTGGTCCAAACAACTGACGGTCTCCAACTTCGTCCCACAACAACGGTGTTCTACACCTCCTTCCGTACAAAGCTTCGAAAGGGGCCATCTTCAAACTGGTTTGATAACTGTTGTTATATGAAAAATCTGCATATGGCAAATTGTCGTCCCAACTAGATCCATAATCTAGTGCACATGCTCTCAACATGTCCTCCAAAATCTGGTTGACTCTCTCGGTCTGTCCATCTGTCTGCGGGTGAAATGCTGTACTAAATTCCAGCCTGGTTCCCAACGTTTCATGTAGCTGCTTCCAAAACTTCGAGGTAAATTGGGTTCCTCTGTCTGATACAATGGTCCTCGGAACTCCATGCAAACATACTATCCTGGTCATGTATAACTTTGCCAACTTAGCACTGGTGTAAGTGGTCTTCACTGGAATGAAATGAGCCACTTTCGTCAAACGGTCGACTACAACCCATATCGAGTCATAGCCTGAACGAGTCCTGGGTAATCCTGTGATAAAATCCATGCCTATTTTATCCCACTTCCATTCGGGTATCGGCAATGGTTGTAGCAATTCTGCTGGCTTCTGATGCTCTGCCTTCACTCTCTGACATACATCACAAACTGCTACAAACTCCGCAATATCCTTCTTCATTCCTGTCCACCAGAAAGTATTCTTCAAATCCAAATACATCTTGTTATTTCCTGGGTGAATCGAGTACGGTGAATCATGGGCTTCTTGCAAAATCAACTTCCTGATCTCCGGATCATTTGGCACATATACACGGTCCTCAAACCATAAGATATCGTGCTCATCCTCACGAAATCCCTTGGCTTTTCCTTTGCTCATCTTCTCTTTTATCTCTTCAATCTCCTTGTCTGTTTTCTGAGCTTCTCTGATCCTTTCCATCAAGGTAGACTGAATCTCCAATGCCGCTAAATAGCCTCTAGGGACTATCTCCAAACATAGCTCACGTAGGTCATCGGCTAACTCCTGAGGTAACTCTCCTGTCATGAGGGTTTTGACATGACTCTTGCGGCTCAACGCGTCTGCTACTACGTTCGCTTTTCCAGGGTGATAATGCAATCTCATATCATAGTCTTTGATGAGCTCCAACCATCTCCTCTGTCTGAGGTTTAACTCCTTCTGCGTGAAAATGTACTTCAAACTCTTGTGATCCGTGTACACTTCACAATGGTTTCCGATGAGAAAATGTCTCCATGTCTTCAATGCATGCACCACGGCTGCTAATTCCAAATCATGCGTAGCATAATTCTTCTCATGGGGTTTAAGTTGTCGTGAAGCATACGAAACAACTCTTCCTTCCTGCATAAGCACTGCTCCAAGTCCGCAACGAGAAGCGTCGCAATAAACATCATAGTCCTTGCGTTGATCTGGCAGAATCAACACTGGTGAGGTAACCAATCGTTTCTTCAACTCTTGGAAACTAGCTTCACATTCCTCAGTCCAATCGAATTTGGTGTCCTTCTTCAATAGCTTAGTCATGGGCTTAGCAATCCTTGAGAAATTCTCGATAAATCTCCGGTAGTATCCTGCAAGTCCAAGAAAACTCCGCATGGGCGATTCCCAACTTGTCACTGTGTCAACCTTGGCAGGGTCTACTGCTATTCCTTCTCCAGAAATAACATGTCCAAGGAATCCAACTTCCTTCAACCAAAACTCACATTTGCTGAACTTGGCATATAACTGATGTTCTCTGAGCTTCTCAAGTACCAATCGTAAATGCTCCTCATGCTCTTCTTCATCCTTGGAAAAGATTAAAATATCATCAATGAACACCACGACGAACTTATCCAAAAACTCCATAAACACTTTGTTCATCAGGTTCATGAAATAGGCCGGTGCGTTAGTCAGTCCAAATGACATAACGGTATACTCATACAATCCATATCTGGTGGTAAATGCCGTCTTGGGTATATCCTGCTCTCGAATCTTTAACTGATGGTATCCTGATCGTAGATCGATCTTGGAAAATACTTTAGCTCCTTGCAAGCGGTCAAACAAATCATTGATCATCGGCAGTGGGTACTTGTTTTTGATGGTCACTTCATTCAATCCTCGGTAATCAACAACCATCCTTAGTGATCCATCTTTCTTCTCCACTAGAAGTACTGGTGATCCCCAAGGTGACGAGCTTGGGCGAATATAGCCTTTATCCAGTAACTCCTTGATCTGCTTCTTAATCTCCTCCAAATCCTTTGCGGGCATCCTGTACGGTCTCTTAGATATTGGCCCTGTGCCTGGCAAAAGTTCAATCAAGAACTCAATGTCTCTATCTGGTGGCATGCCTGGCAACTCTTCTGGAAATACATCCGGATAGTCCTTCACCACTGGTACTTCCTCCTGTACAACTCCTGATAAGGAATTCACTTGAGTCCTCTTCGGCATATGCCTGGATACATACTTGATCCTTTTTCCTTCCGGGGTGGTAAGCAAAATAGTCTTGCTGGCACAATCGATGTTTCCTCCATACAACGATAGCCAATCCATTCCCAAAATCACATCCAAGCCTTGCGATTCCAAAACAATGAGGTCTGAGGGGAAAACATGCCTATCAATGGGCAAAGGTATCTGAAAACATCCTTGGGTGGCCATATACTCTGCTCCTGGCGAGGTTACTAACATAGGGGTTTTGAGAACTTGGGTGGACATCTTAAACTTGTTTACGAATCCCCTTGATATGTATGAATGCGATGCACCAGTATCGAAAAGAACGGTTGCAGTAAATGACTTAACCAAAAACTTACCTATTACTGCATCAGGCTGAGCTTCAATCTCCTCCACGCTCACGTGGTTCACATGTCCTTTGTTGAACGGGTTCGGCTTCTTCCCAGAGCTTCCATTGCCATTTCCATTTTGGGCTTCGGGACAATCGGTAGCGTAATGTCCCGTCTTCTGGCACTTGAAACAGGTAATGTGACTTAGATCTCTCTTGGTTGGGGTAGATGGGTTGGTGCGGTTCTGTCCGTTTCCTCCTCCATTCCCATTACCATTCTTGGAGCCATTATGGTTGTGCGAACTACCTCCACCATGGGTATGCTGAAACTGTCCTCCCGGCTTCGGGGTAAATCGTGGCTTCTGCTGGGCTCCAGAATTGTACTTCCCTTGTCCATACTTCCTCTTGCGGTTTTCAATCTTCTGTTGCTTCCCTTCAATCATGAGAGCTCTATCTACCAGCTCCTGGTAGTTGTTGAAAGTTGCTACCATCAACTGCATACTCAGCTCATCATTCAATCCTTCCAGAAACTTCTCCTGCTTGGCTGCATCTGTAGCAACGTCATCTGGTGCATAACGTGCTAACTTACTGAAATCCTCCACATACTGGCCTACGGTGTGTCCTCCTTGGCGTAGGTTGCGAAACTCACGCTTCTTCATAGCCATAGCTCCTGCTGAAACATGAGCTGTACGGAAAGCTTGCTGAAACTGGTCCCATGTGACAGTGTCAATAGGGTGCGTGTCTGTATAATTCTCCCACCATGATGCTGCGGGTCCATCAAGCTGATGTGCGGCAAAACGCACTCTTTCCGCATCTGTGCATCCTGCAGTGGTCAACTCCCTTCCAACTTTGCGGAGCCAATCATCTGCTACAATCGGCTCGGTGCTACTGGAAAACACCGGCGGGTTTAGCCTTAAGAAACGGGCTAAGTGGTCAACAGGTGGTGGTGGCGGTGGGTTGTTGTTGTTGTTGCCTTGGTTCTGAACTAACACTTGCATCAGGGCATTCTGTTGCTGAATCAACTGGGTGATCACTGGCGGGAAAACAAATCCGGTGTCGCGTCTCGGAGGCATCTGATAGGTTTAGAAAAGATGAGAATTAAGAATAGAATGAGGTCTAGAGAGAAAACACTACCCATATGCTCAGGAGACAAATTCAATCAATATCACTCAATCAATCCAAACAAGGCAAAACAATCGATCTAACTAACGTTACAAAGTGCTTGAGCTGTACTACTAAATGGGGGAAAATTACTACTGATATGGTGGTCTACTAAAAATTCTGATCCATTGAAGACTCCATGATGTCTGCTCCAGCTTCATCAATCCATTCCTCTTCACTTGGTTCCGAGTCGGTGTCGTCGATGATGATGTAGTTATCCGGACAAGTGCATTCGTCGACTTCTGCTTTTGGCACTGGATTTCCCACGAATGCTCCTGTAACCTACTCAGCTATGCTAGAGCCCATAATAGCTTGTGGCTGCACACGGAAGTTTCCAGCATGAATAATCTTATGATCCCTTTGAGCCTGGGTGGCGGACCTTATACATACAGACAACACTGGGTTCTCCAGGTGCCTCAATCCACCCAGATGTGAGTTTTAGTTGCCACCTTAAGTTGAACCATTATTAAACATCTCACATCTGTCATGAATATCACTCAAACCCAATCCACGTCTACGAGCATAGCATGGCAATATAATAGCAACGTAGAAGTAACTCCCAAGGGTTTGATATAGTAAAACAGGTAATAGGTACTACCTCAACTACTTCCCAATACCCACAGTTTAATTTGATCCTAATCATGCAATGTGTTTGGGGGAAAAGATCTAATGCAATAAAACTGGGTATGAACGGAATATGATCAAAGTGTTACTTGCCTTGCTGATGATCCGCAAAACCTAGCGAGTCGAAGTAACAAGCGGCACACTCCGGGTACTCTATCGCAAACAAACAAGCATACAATCAGTACTCATCTAATGCACAGGTAAAACTCGAATGAAAGATCCAACCAGAAAGTTCAACTTAAGAACTCCGGTTTGCAAAAAGAATCAACTCGAAAGAAGCAACGAAAGTCAAACGGCGACAGAAAGAAACTTCGTTTGCTAATCTAGATCTAGGTCAAATTTTACTGTAGCAAAAACTTGTTTGAGTAGGTTAAACGGAAAGAGAATTTCGAGACGAAACTCTAGGCGCTTGAATCGCCTGATTCCGATAAACGAGCGAGAAGTTAAACAGATTCGAAGATTCGATCAGAAATCGAATCTGAGAAAATAACGAGAAAATCTGAAGAAAAAGAAAAACGGATGAATGGTTAAATAACGGACGTTCGTTAGCAGAGAAAAACCGACGAACGCGTTCGTAAAAACGAACGGTTCGGTGAACGCTCGCGAAATAAGAAAACCAAAAAAAAAACCGATCTAGGTTTTTTTTCTTTCAAAAAACCGGTCAACAACGAAGACGGCCGGCGGCAGTACCTCGTCGGGGCTCCGGCGAGGGCTCCGGTGGCAGGGCTTGGGCGCGAGGGGCGGCGGCGAGGGGGGGGGGTGCTCCGGCGGCGAGGGGCGGCGGCTCCGGCGCTCCAGGCGGCGGCGGCGGGCGAGGCAACCGGCGGCGGCGGCGGCGGGCGATGCGGGCGACGGCGGGGCTAACGGCGGCGGCGGTGAGAGGAAATGGAGAGGGGGGCTATTTATGGAAGGGGGGGGCTAGGGAGGCTTGGGGAAGGGGCATCCGAGGCGGCGGCGGCTTCCGTGCTTCCGGCGGACTCCGGCGGCGGCGTCGCGTGCGGGAAGAGGAGAGGGGCGACGGGGCGGGCCGTCGGCTTGGGCTCGGCCCAGCCGGCGCGGGCGCGTGTTTTTTTTTAAATAAGTTCCGCAGAAAATATTGCGTAGAAAAATAAATAAAAATCAGAAAATATATGAAATAAATTTTCCCCGTCTAGTTAGAAAATCTAGAATAGGGTGAACATTTTTAAAATCAAAAATAAATATTTTGAAAACATGCAATATTTTTAATGCAATAAAAATTGGAAATAAAATCCAAATAAATTCCAAATAATGTTTTTTAACATTTTTCCTCCGGTATTTCAATTGTTTTGGAGAAGTCATATTTTCTCCTCTCGTTTATTTTAAAATTGAAATATTTTTCCGGAGAGAAAAATAATTAAAAGCAAAATCCTCGTCTTATTATTTGATGAAAATCAAATATGAAAATTCGAGAAAATCCCCAATTCTCTCCGAGGGTCCTTGAGTTGCTTAGGATTTATCGAGGATTTGTCAAAATGCAACAAAACATGATATGCAAATGATGATCTATGTATAACATTCCAAATTGAAAATTTGGGATGTTACAGAGAAATTATTGAAAACTCTCAAGAAGTGATACATCTCCAACGTATCTATAATTTATGAAGTATTCATGCTATTATATTATCCTTCTAGGATGTTTTATATGCTATTTTATATGCTTTTTGGGACTAACCTATTAACCTAGAGCCTAGTGCCAGTTTCTGTTTTTTCCTTGTTTTTGAGTATGGCAGAAAAGGAAAACCAAACGGAGTCCAATTGACCTGAAACTTGACGGAGCTTATTTTTGGACCAAAAGAAGGCCATGGAGTAAAAGAGTTGGGCCAGAAGAGTCCCGGGCTACCCACGAGGGTTGGAGGCGCGCCCCCTACCTCATGGACAGCCCGTAGACCCCCCTGACTTGTTCCCGGCGCCAAAACCTCTTATATATACGGAAACCCACAGAACATAACCTAGATCGGGAGTTCCGCCACGCAAGCCTCTGTAGCCACCGAAAACCAATCTAGACCCATTCCGGCACCCTACCGGAGGGGCGAATCCATCTCCGGTGGCCATCTTCATCATCCCGGCGCTCTCCATGACAAGGAGGGAGTAGTTCACCCTCGGGGCTAAGGGTATGTACCAGTAGCTATGTGTTTGATCTCTCTCTCTCATGTTCTTGAGGTGGTACGATCTTGATGTATCGTGAGCTTTGCTATTATAGTTGGATCTTATGATGTTTCTCCCCCTCTACTCTGTTGTAATGGATTGAGTTTTCCCTTTGAAGTTATCTTATCGGATTGAGTCTTTAAGGATTTGAGAACACTTGATGTATGTCTTGCATGTGCTTATCTGTTGTGATATTGGGATATTCACGTGGTCTACTTGTTGTATGTTTTGGTGATCAACTTGCGGGTTCCGTAACATTGTGAACTTATGCATAGGGGTTGGCACACGTTTTCGTCTTGACTCTCCGGTAGAATCTTTGGGGCACTCTTTGAGGTTCTATGTGTTGGTTGAATAGATGAATCTGAGATTGTGTGATGCATATCATATAATCATACCCACGGATACTTGAGGTGACATTGGAGTATCTAGGTGACATTAGGGTTTGGATTGATTTGTGTCTTAAGGTGCTTTTCTAGTACGAACTCTAGGATAGATCAAACGGAAAGAATAGCTTCGTGTTATTTTACTACGGAATCTTGAATAGATTGATCGGAAAGGATAACTTTGAGGTCGTTTCGTACCCTACAATAATCTCTTCGTTTGTTCTCCGCTATTAGTGACTTTGGAGTGACTCTTTGTTTCATGTTGAGGGATAGTTATATGATCCAATTATGTTATTATTGTTGAGAGAACTTGCACTAGTGAAAGTATGAACCCTAGGCCTTGTTTCCTAGCATTGCAATACCGTTTACGCTCACTTTTATCATTAGTTACATTGCTGTTTTTATATTTTTAGATTACAAAAACCTATATCTACCATCCATATTGCACTTGTATCACCATCTCTTCGCCGAACTAGTGCACCTATACAATTTACCATTGTATTGGGTGTGTTGGGGACACAAGAGACTCTTCGTTATTTGGTTGCGGGGTTGCTTGAGAGAGACCATCTTCATCCTATGCCTCCCACGGATTGATAAACCTTAGGTCATCCACTTGAGGGAAATTTGCTACTGTCCTACAAACCTCTGCACTTGGAGACCCAACAACGTCTACAAGAAGAAGGTTGCGTCGTAGACATCAAGCAATTTCTGGCGCCGTTGCCGGGGAGGTGAGTGCTTGAAGGTATATCTTTAGATCTTGCAATCGAATATTTTAGTTTCTTGTTTTATCACTAGTTTAGTTTATAAAAGAAAACTACAAAAAAATGGAATTGAGGGTGCCTCATATGCTTCATATTTTTAATATTTTTCATGAGAATAAGGATTCCGATAATTGTGCTCAATTGCTAGAAGAAGAATGCATTCGGATGTTTGGCAATAAATCTCTGAATGATGAGCATGATTGCAATGTTGTTAGTGTGAACTCTTTGAATATCCATAGTACTAATGATGATTGCACTAGTCATGATGAAAATATCTCTTATAAGCATGTCAATTTTTGTGGAGTGCATAGAGTTTGCAAGTACACACCAAATAGGGAAGATAGATTTTTGTGGAGGCATAAGTATTTAGAAACCAAATGGTTGCAAGAAAGGCTAGATGTTTGTGCTGAAAATTTAAAATTTCTTTGCCATCCTTGTGAACTTTGCAATGAACGTGATCATTTAAATACCCAATGCAAATTGTTTCATGATCGTATCGTGTCCAAAAATTGTGATGACTGGATTTCCCTTGCACATCATAATGAACTTAGTTTGCTTTTGGGTTATGAAGAAATAAAACGTTTAACTAAGGATATGCCAGAATTTGTCCTTGATAAAGTTCTGGATTTTGATCTAGAAGAAATTATATGTATTGTGCGGTGAATTGCATGGAAAATCCTTATATTGCCAATTACACAAAGACAAGAAAACAAATAGAAGATGAAGAGAATACTAAAGAAAGGGAAGAGACTTCCCAATATCTTCCTATTATTTCTTATGATGAATCAGGTAACGAGGAGGAGCCTTCTATTCAACCAATCTCATTAATAAGGAGCTCAAAAAAGAGGGTTAAACCCACACATGATGTGAAGAAGAAAAAGAAAAGACGGAGAAGCAAAGGTAGAAAGGTATCTTTCCCAAATGATGTTGCTGCTATTACTCATTGTGTTGATGATAATTGCTATACTATTGGTGCTATCCATACTATTAATGATGAGAGTGATTATGCTTATCATATGAAAAGGCCCAAGCTTGGGGATGCTATGTTTGATGAGAATGACATGTTTGAGAATATATTTGCTGCAATTAATATTTGTCCCAGGCTTGGGGATGCTATGTGTAATGAAGATGATATTTTTAGCCTCCCAAGTTTTGATGAGCAAATTTATTATGATGATAGCATGCCTCCTATTTATGATGATTATTGTGATGACACTTATGCTATAAAAAGTAGTGATGATTATATTTATAAAACTTGTCATGATTATGATTACCCTTTTTCTGAACATTACTCTTTTAATGTGGAAACAATTTATAGTATTCGAGTTTCTTATGATACTCCCACTATTCCGAATGAGAAGAATTTTGCTTATGTGGAGAGTAATAAAATTTCTATGCAAGTAGATCATGAAAATTGTGCTTTATGTGATATTTATATTGTTGAATTCATTCATGATGCTACTGAAAATTATTATGAGGTAGGAATATATGCTTGTAGGAATTGCAATAATATCAAGTTTCCTCTCTATGTGCTTAAAGGTTTGAAGTTATGCTTGTTTAACCTTCCTATGCAAGTTGATTCTTGTTCCCATAAGTTGTTTGCTCACAAAATCCCTATGCATAGGAAGTGGGTTAGGCTTAAATGTGCTTGTCATATGCTTCATGATGCTATCTTTATGTTTCAATTCATATCTTTTATGCGAGCATCAATGAAATCATCATGCCTAGCTATTAGGTATTAAAGAAAAGCGCTTGTTGGGAGACAACCCAATATTTATCCCTACTATTTTTATGCGCTCACATGATTAAGCTACTTTAGTAATCATGTTTTATAGCTTTTTTCAATAAAGTGCCAAGTAGAACCTTTGGGAAGACTTGGGTGGAAGTTAATGTGATCTTGCTGTAAAAAACAGAAACTTTGCGCTCACGAGTTTAGCTGTCATTTTTTACAGAAGAGTGATTTTAAGTTGATTCTTTTTGCAGAATATTAATAAACTAATTCCTCAGGTGCACCAATTTATTTCAGAATTTTTGGAGTTCCAGAAGTATACGTTTGATACAGATTACTACAGACTGTTCTGTTTTTGACAGATTCTGTTTTCTATGTGTTGTTTGCTTATTTTGATGAATCTATGAGTAGTATCGGAGGGTATGAACCATAGAGAAGTTGGAATACATTAGCTATTACACCAATATGAATTTAGAATGAGGTCACAACAGTACCAAAAGTGGTGATTTATTTTCTTATACTAACGGAGCTTACGAGTTTTCTATTGAGTTTCGTGTTGTGAAGTTTTCAAGTTTTGGGTAAAGATTCAATGGACTATGGAATAAGGAGTGGCAAGAGCCTAAGCTTGGGGATGCCCAAGTCACCCCAAAGTAATATTCAAGGACAACCAAGAGCCTAAGCTTGGGGATGCCCCGGAAGGCATTCCCTCTTTCGTCTTCGTTCATCGGTAACTTTACTTGGAGCTATATTTTTATTCACCACATGATATGTGTTTCGCTTGGAGCGTCATTTTATTTTGTTAGTATTTGCTTGATGTTATTTAGAATAATGTTTTGCATCTCTATTTTCAATAAAAATGTCAAGGATAGCCTTTACCATGCTTGTTTTGCAAGTATACATGTTGCTGTTTCAAAACAGAAAGTTTATCGCTGTTACAAAAATCCCCTAGAAAAGCCAGAATATGATAAAATGTTGAAACTTTTTGCATAATAAGCTCTGATAAATTTTATACAGTGTGCTAGAATTTCATAATGTTTGGAGTTAGGAAAGTATGATGAATCTTGCATTCTTTACAGACTGTACTGTTTTGGCATATTGCTGTTATGTTTGCATTGTTTGCATATGTTTGCTTGTTTAATGATTCTATTTGAGGATAGGAGTATTAAATATGGAGAGGCATTTAGTATGCAATGTTGAATAATAATTTTAGTGATTTGTTACAGTAGAAAATGATAAGGTTTTTGCATTGGTTTATACTAACTTATCTCACGAGTTCTTGTTGAGTTTGGTGTGGATGAAGCTTTCGAGATTTAGGAAACCGTGATATGAGAGGAATTAAGGAGACACAAAAGCTCAAGCTTGGGGATTCCCAAGGCACCCCAAGATAATATTTCAAGAAGTCTCAAGCATCTAAGCTTGGGATGCCCCGGTAGGCATCCCACCTTTCTTCTTCAACAATTATCGGTTAGTATCGGTTGAGCCTAAGTTTTTGCTTCTTCACATGATGAGTGCTATCCTTGAAATGTCGTTTTATTTTGTTTTGCTTGCTGTTTGAATAATATCCCAAGATCTGAAATTCTTAAATGAGAGAGAGTCTTCAAATAGCTACATAATTATTTAACTCCTCATTGATCTTCACTTATATCTTTTTGGAGTAGTTTGTCATTTACTCGTGTGCTTCACTTATATCCTATGAGTAAGTAGTTGAATGATTTGAAAATCATAAATCTGAAATTATATATGTTTCATATGCTTATCCCATGGGGAGTAATGACTTCACATATAAGAAGTAGAGGTGGTAAATTTATTGAAGGTTAGCAAACATTGTATTGGTCACATGAACAATTCATGAAATAATATTGAAGGAAGAGAGATTTCACATATAAATATACTATCTTGGACATCTTCTTTGATTGTGAACCCCATTAATATTTCAAACCTGATCAAATTAGTTGAAGTTGGACAAGGAAGACAACATAATGAGTTATGCTTGGGTATATTTGTACAGAAGTTATATTGTTATGGATCCTCTAACATGTGGTGCTTGCTATTTAGAATCCTTTGCTAGCCAAAATATCTGTACTAAGCGGGAATACTGCTTGTGCATCCAAATTCCTTGAACCAAGTTTATTCCATGAGTGTCCACCATATATACCTATATGCGGTATTTACTTGCCGTTCCAAGTAAATTTGCATGTGCCAAACTCTAAACCTTCAAATAATAATATGTTTTGTATGCCTGAATCGCTCATGTACCGACTAGGGGCTGTCAGTATCTTCCATGCTAGGTGGGTTATTCTCACGATGAGTGGACTCCGCTCATCATTCACGAGAAATTGGCTAGTAACTGGGATGCCCAGTCCTATGATCAAAAGATCAAAAACAAATTCGCAAATAATTTAAACAAACTCCCCCAGGATTGTTGATAGTTGGACGGCACCCGTTGTTTCGGACAAGCCGTGGAGTGTGATAGTTGGTGGAGGGGGAGTAAAATCTTTACCTTTCTGTTTGGGAACCGCCTATAATGTATCTAGTATGGAAGATATTGGGAACTCTTGGTCGTTATGTTGACAATGAAAGCATACCTCTCAAAATTATTTTCATCTCTGTTGTAGCTTCGAGATCTGGCACCTCTGCAAATCCTTGCTTCCCTCTACGAAGGGCCTATCTTTTACTTTTATGCAAGAGTCAGTAGTATTCCTTCTCATTCCAACCTACCTTTTAGTTGGCAAGCATCATGTGGTGGAGAAAGATCTAAGAATATATGGTCATTGAAATATATTCTATCATGAATTATTATTGTTGACAATTATCTATATGATAAATGAGTTGGGAGGCGAAACATTAAGCCCCTATATTTCTCTGTGTTCGATGGATGCTATTTGTTCTAAAAATATGCTTTGAGTGGTAGCAATCATGGAAGACTATATGATAGTTGAGTATGTGGGATTTGCTAAATCAAAGCTCTTACATAGACCCTTCCTGAAAATAAGATGAATTGCAATTGTTTGATGACTGAGAACTGTTTGTTAGTTTTCAAGAAAGTTTATGATCTATACTTTAACATGTGAATACCTTGTTACTTGATCATGAGAAGCTTTATGTTATGAGCTACTGTTATGACATATAATGATGCTAGAAAACGTGATTGAAATTATCATTGATCAAACTTGTCCACCTGCTAGCATTCACACTTCATAAATTATTTCTTTTATCATTTACCTACTCGAGCACGAGCAGGAATTAAGCTTGGGGATGCTGATACGTCTCCAACATATCTATAATTTATGAAGTATTCATGCTATTATATTATCCTTCTAGGATGTTTCATATGCATTTATATGCTATTTTATATGATTTTTCGGACTAACCTATTAACCAGGAGCCCAGTGCCAGTTTCTGTTTTTTTCCTTGTTTTTGAGTATCGCAGAAAAGGAAAACCAAACGGAGTCCAATTGACCTGAAACTTGACGGAGCTTATTTTTGGACCAGAAGAAGGCCATGGAGTAAAAGAGTTGGGCCAGAAGAGTCCCGGGCTGCCCATGAGAGTGGGAGGCGCGCCCACCCCCTGGGCGCGCCCCCTACCTCGTGGACAGCCCGGAGACCCCCTGACTTGTTCCCGACGCCAAAACCTCTTATATATACGGAAACCCACAGAACATAACCTAGATCGGGAGTTCCGCCGCTGCAAGCCTCTATAGCCACCGAAAACCAATCTAGACCCGTTCCGGCACCCTGACGGAGGGGGGAATCCCTCTCCGGTGGCCATCTTCATCATCCCGGCGCTCTCCATGATGAGGAGGGAGTAGTTCACCCTCGGGGCTGAGGGTATGTACCAGTAGCTATGTGTTTGATCTCTCTCTCTCGTGTTCTTGAGGTGGTATGATCTTGATGTATCGCGAGCTTTGCTATTATAGTTGGATCTTATGATGTTTCTCCCCTCTACTCTGTTGTAATGGATTGAGTTTTCCCTTTGAAGTTATCTTATCGGATTGAGTCTTTATGGATATGAGAACACTTGATGTATGTCTTGCATGTGCTTATCTGTGGTGACAATGGGATATTCACGTTATCTACTTGATGTATGTTTTGGTGATCAACTTGCGGGTTCCGTAACATTGTGAACTTATGCATAGGGGTTGGCACACGTTTTCGTCTTGACTCTCCGGTAGAAACTTTGGGGCACTCTTTGAGGTTCTATGTGTTGGTTGAATAGATCAATCTGAGATTGTGTGGTGCATATCATATAATCATACCCACGGATACTTGAGGTGACATTGGAGTATCTAGGTAACATTAGGGTTTTGATTGATTTGTGTCTTAAGGTGTTATTCTAGTACGAACTCTAGGATAGATCGAACGGAAAGAATAGCTTCGTGTTATTTTACTACGGACTCTTGAATAGATTGATCGGAAAGGATAACTTTGAGGTGGTTTCGTACCCTGCAATAATCTCTTCGTTTGTTCTCCGCTATTAGTGACTTTGGAGTGACTCTTTGTTGCATGTTGAGGGATAGTTATATGATCCAATTATGTTATTATTGTTGAGAGAACTTGCACTAGTGAAAGTATGAACCCTAAGCCTTGTTTCCTAGCATTGCAATACCGTTTACGCTCACTTTTATCATTAGTTACCTTGTTGTTTTTATATTTTTATATTACAAAAACCTATATCTACCATCCATATTGCACTTGTATCACCATCTCTTCGCCGAACTAGTGCACCTATACAATTTACCATTGTATTGGGTGTGTTGGGGACACAAGAGACTCTTTGTTATTTGGTTGCAGGGTTGCTTGAGAGAGACCATCTTCATCCTACGCCTCCCACGGATTGATAACCTTAGGTCATCCACTTGAGGGAAATTTGCTACTGTCCTACAAACCTCTGCACTTGGAGGCCCAACAACGTCTACAAGAAGAAGGTTGCATAGTAGACATCAAGAAGCACCGTGCTGCTATTGGATATACTCTTGATGATCTTAAGGGCATTAGTCCCACTCTATGCCAGCACAAAATAAAATTGGAGAAAGACGCTAAACCGGTTGTTGATCACCAACGACGGTTAAATCCTAAGATGAAAGAAGTGGTAAGAAATGAAATACTAAAGCTTCTGGAGGCAGGTATAATTTATCCCATTGCTGATAGTCAGTGGGTAAGTCATGTCCATTGTGTCCCTGAGAAGGGAGGTATTACTGTTGTTCATAGTGATAAAGATGAATTGATCCCACAAAGAATTGTCACAGGTTATAGAATGGTAATTTATTTCCGCAAAGTAAATAAAGCTACTAGAAAAGATCATTACCCTTTACCTTTTATTGATCAAATGCTAGAAAGATTATCTAAACATACATATTTTTGCTTTCTAGATGGTTATTCTGGTTTCTCTCAAAAACTCGTGTCTAAAGAGGATCAGGATAAGACCACTTTTACCTGCCCTTTCGGTACCTTTGCTTATAGACGTATGCCTTTTGGTTTATGTAATGCACCTGCTACCTTTTAAAGATGTATGACTGCTATATTCTCTGACTTTTGTGAAAAGATTGTTGAGGTTTTCATGGATGATTTCTCCGTGTATGGAACTTCTTTTGATGATTGCTTAAGCAACCTTGATCGAGTCTTGCAGAGATGTGAAGAAACTAATCTTGTCTTGAATTGGGAGAAGTGCCACTTTATGGTTAATGAAGGTATTGTCTTGCGGCATAAAATTTCGGAAAGAGGTATTGAAGTTGATAAAGCTAAAGTTGATGCTATTGAAAAGATGCCGTGTCCTAAGGACATTAAAGGTATAAGAAGTTTCCTTGGTCATGCCGGTTTTTATAGGAGCTTCATTAAAGACTTCTCTAAAATTTCTAGGCCTCTGACTAATCTCTTACAAAAAGATGTTCCTTTTGTCTTTGATGATGATTGTGTAGAAGCATTTGAAATACTTAAGAAAGCCTGGATTTCTGCACCTATTGTTCAGCCACCTCATTGGAATTTACCCTTTGAAATTATGTGTGATGCTAGTGATTATGCTGTAGGTGTTGTTCTAGACAAAGAGTTGACAAGAAATTAAATGTTATCCAATATGCTAGTGAAACTCTAGACAGTGCCCAGAGAAATTATGCTACTACTAAAAAAGAATTTTTAGCAGTTGTATTTGCTTGTGATAAGTTCAGACCTTATATTGTTGATTCCAAAGTAACTGTTCACATTGATCATGCTGCTATTAAATACCTTATGGAAAAGAAAGATGCTAAACCTAGACTTATTAGATGGGTTCTCTTGCTACAAGAATTTGATTTGCATATTATTGATAGGAAGGGAGCTGAGAACCCCGTTGCAGACAACTTATCTAGGTTAGAGAATGTTCTTGATAACCCACGACCTATAGATGATAGCTTCCCTGATGAACAATTAGCTGTCATAAATGCTTCTCGTACTGCTCCATGGTATGCTGATTATGCTAATTACATTGTTGCTAAATTTATACCACCTAGTTTCACATACCAGCAAAAGAAAAAGTTTTTCTATGATTTAAGACATTACTTCTTGGATGACCCACACCTTTATAAAGGAGTAGATGGTGTTATTAGACGTTGTGTACCTGTGCATGAACAGGAACAGATCCTACGCAAGTGTCACTTCAAGGCTTATGGAGGACACCACGCTGGAGATAGAACTGCACATATGGTATTGCAATCTGGTTTTTATTGGCCTAGTCTTTTCAAAGATGCCCGTAAGTTTGTCTTGTCTTGCGATGAATGTTAAAGAATTGATAATATTAGTAGACGTCAAGAAATGCCCATGAACTATTCACTTGTTATTGAACCATTTGATGTTTGGGGCTTTGATTATATGGGACCGTTTCCTTCCTCTAATGGGTATACACATATTTTAGTTGTTGTTGATTACGTTACTAAGTGGGTAGAAGCTATTCCAACTAGTAGTGCTGACCATAACACTTCTATTAAGATGCTTAAAGAAGTTATTTTTACGAGGCTTGGAGCCCTAGATACTTAATGACTGATGGTGGTTCACATTTTATTCATGGTGCTTTTCGTAAAATGCTTGCTAAGTATGATGTTAATCATAGAATTGTATCTCCATACCACCCACAGTCTAGTGTTCAAGTAGAACTGAGTAATAGAGAAATTAAATTAATTTTCCAAAAGACTGTTAATAGATCTAGGAAGAATTGGTCCAAGAAACTTGATGATGCATTATGGGCCTATCGAACTGCATATAAAAATCCTATGGGTATGTCTCCGTATAAAATGGTTTATGGAAAAGCATGTCACTTACCTCTCGAACTAGAACATAAGGCATATTGGGCCATTAAAGAGCACAATTATGATTTCAAACTTGCCGGTGATATGAGACAATTTGACATTAGCTCACTTGATGAGTGGAGAACCCAGGCCTATGAGAATGCCAAACTTTTTAAAGAAAAAGTTAAAAGATGGCATGACAAAAGGATACAAAAGCATGAGTTTAATGTAGGTGATTATGTTTTATTATACAACTCCCGTTTAAGATTTTTTGCAGGAAAACTCCTCTCTAAATGGGAAGGTCCTTACGTTATCGAGGAGGTCTATCGTTTCGGTGCCATAAAAATTAACAACTTCGAAGGCACAAATCCGAAGGTGGTGAACGGTCAAAGAATCAAACATTATATCTCAGGTAATCCCATAAATGTTGAAACCAATGTTATTGAAACCATAACCCCGGAGGAGTACATAAGGGACACTTTCCAGAATGTTTCAGACTCCGAAAAGGAATAGGTATGTGGTACGGTAAGTAAACCGACTCCAAAATAGTTCTAATAGCAATGTTTTCTGTTTTGGAATATTTAACAAAATAGGAAAATAAGAAGTAGTCTGGGAAGGACACGAGGCATCCACGAGGGTGGAGGGTGCGCCCTACCCCCCTGAGCGCCCCCTGCCTCGTGGGCACCTCGTGTGCCCTCCGGACTTCGTTTTCTTGCATGATACTTCTTTTGGTCGGTAAAAATTCATTATATAATCTCCCGAACGTTTTGACCACCGCACCATGACACAACCCTCTATTTTTGTTTTGAGTTGTTTCTGCCGCAGATTAGAGCAAGATGTCTTCTCAAGAGTCAGTCGGGGAGAGTTGGGTATATCATCCGACACCGGGTCCAGGAGCAAACAGCGATGCCTATCACTTTGGGCCATCAACTGAGGAGGAGTGGAGGCCGACTTGAAAAGGATAGATGCCATGGAGGAAGATCAAGAAGTTGCCTCTCGTCTCCAAGCCAGATTCACGATGGAGGAACTTCAGAGCTCAGCAATTCCCAACTCGGTTATCCCACCCAATGCTCGATTTCTTTCTTATGAAAATATGAAGAAGAGTGTTACTTGTTCTCCCGCAGCTATGCTACATCCATGGGTGGAAGGATCTTTAGCCGTCACGGATAAGCTCTGTAAGGAAATAATGGATCTCAAGCAGCAAGTCAATAAGCTCGAGGAAGAGAATCATATCCTAAGAGGCATCATCGCCAAGAATATCACATCATCATCACCTCCGAAGAAAGAGACATAAACACATGGGTATGGGCACTCCCCTTGGCAACTGCCAAGCTTGGGGGAGGTGCCCCGTTATCGTGTCACCATCACACTTCTATCTTTACCGTTTTTCTTAGTTCGATCCTTTTGGTAATATCTTGATCTAGTAGAATAAAGTTTTTTTTAGTATGATCTAGTTTTGAGTTTTGCTTTATGATTCCTCTATGTAATCGAGTCCGTGAGCTATATATAATAAAGATTAGTCTTGAGTCGAGGGCTTGGTTATCTTGCTATGATCTTGAGGGAATAAAAGAAAAAGAAAAGAATAAAACGAAATAAAAAGATCATATTGATCTTATGGAGAGTAATGACTTCACATATAAAGAGTATGATGAATAAAAGTTGTTGAGAGTTGACAAATATTGTTTTGGTCATCGTTGCAATTAATAGGAACTAATAAAGAAAGAGAGGTTTTCACATATCAATATACTATCTTGGACATCTTTTATGATTGTGAGCACTCATTAAAATATGACATGCTAAAAAGTTGATGTTGGACAAGGAAGACAACGTAATGTGTTATGTTTTCTCATATCCGAAATAAATTATATTGTCATGGATCATCCAACATGTTGAGCTTGCCTTTCCCCCTCATTCTTGCCAAATTCTTTGCACCAAGTAGAGATACTACTTGTGCTTCCAAATATCCTTAAACCCAGTTTGGCCATGAGAGTCCACCATACCTACCTATGGATTGAGTAAGATCCTTCAAGTACGTTGTCATGGTTGCAAGCAATAAAAATTGCTCTCTAAATATGTATGATCTATTAGTGTGGAGAAAATAAGCTTTATACGAGTTTGTGATATGGAAGAAATAAAAGCGACGGACTGCATAATAAAGGTCCCTATCACAAGTGGCAATACAAAGTGACGTTCTTTTGCATTAAGATTTTGTGCATCCAACCATAGAAGCATATGACAACCTCTGCTTCCTTCTGCGAAGGGCCTATCTTTTATTTTTGTCTTATACCTTATACAAGAGTCATGGTGATCTTCACCTTTCCTTTTTTACACTTTATCCTTTGGCAAGCACTATGTGTTGGAAAGATCTTGATATATATATATATATATCTAATTGGATGTGGGTTTTCATAAAGCATTATTCTTAACGTTACCGTTGAGGTAAAAGGTTGGGAGGCAAAACTATAAGCCCCTATCTTTCTCTGTGTCCGATTAAAACTTCATACCCATAAGTATTGCGTGAGTGTTAGCAATTGTGAAAGACTAAATGATAGTTGAGTATGTGGACTTGCTGAAAAGCTCTTATATTGACTCTTTTCGATGTTATGATTGATTGCAATTGCTTCAATGACTGAGATTATAGTTTGTTAGTTTTCAATGAAGTTTCTGATTCATACTTTACACTGTGAATAGATTGTTACTTTAGCATAAGAAATCATATGAAAATATATATATGTTGCTTTTTTAAGAATGATCATGATGCCCTCATGTCTGTATTTTATTTTATCGACACCTTTTATCTCTAAACATGTGGACATATTTTTCAATATCGGCTTCCGCTTGAGGACAAGCGAGGTCTAAGCTTGGGGGAGTTGATACGTCCATTTTGCATCATGCTTTTATATCGATATTTATTGCATTATGGGCTCTTATTACACATTATGTCACAATACTTATGCCTTTTCTCTCTTATTTTACAAGGTTTACATGAAGAGGGAGAATGCCGGCAGCCGGAGTTCTGGGCTGGAAAAGGAGCAAATATTAGAGACCTATTCTACACAACTCCAAAAGTGTTGAAACTTCACGAAAGTAAGTTTTGGAATATATTAAAAATATTGGGCGAAGAAAGCACCAGAGGGGGGCCACCCCCTGCCTCGTGGGCCAGCTGGCAGCCCCCCCCCCCCGATGCCCATCTTCTGGTATAAGGTGTCTTTTGCGCTGAAAAAATAAGAAGGAAGCTTTCGGGATCAAGCGCCGCCGTCTCGAGGCGGAACCAATCTAGGGCTCTGGTGGAGCTGTTCTGCCGGGGAAACATCCCTCCGGGAGGGGGAAATCGTCACCATCATCATCACCATCGATCCTCTCGGCGGGAGGGGGTCAATCTCCATCAACATCTTCACCAGCACCATCTCCTCTCAAACCCTAGTTCATCTCTTGTATCCGATCTTTGTCTCAAAACCTCAGATTGGTATCTATGGGTTGCCAGTAGTGTTGATTACTCCTTGTAGTTGATGCTAGTTGGTTTATTCGGTATAAGATCATATGTTCAGATCCTTTATGCATATTAATACCCCTCTGATTATGAACATGAATATGATTTGTGAGTAGTTACGTTTGTTCCTGAGGACATGGGACAAGTCTTGTTATAAGTAGTCATGTGAATTTGGTATTCGTTCGATATTTTGATAAGATGTATGTTGTCTTTCCTCTAGTGGTGTTATGTGAACGTCGACTACATGACACTTCACCATTATTTGGGCCTAGGGGAAGGCATTGGGAAGTAATAAGTAGATGATGGGTTGCTAGAGTGACAGAAGCTTAAACCCTAGTTTATGCGTTGCTTCGTAAGGGGCTGATTTGGATCCACATGTTTCATTCTATGGTTAGGTTTACCTTAATTCTTCTTTCGTAGTTGCGGATGCTTGCGAGAGGGGTTAATCATAAATGGGATGCTTGTCCAAGGAAGGGAAGTACCCAAGCACCGGTCCACCCACATATCAAATTATCAAAGTAACGAAAGCGAATCATATGAGCATGATGAAAACTAGCTTGTCGGTAATTCCCATGTGTCCTCGGGAGCGCTTTCCTTTATATAAGAGTTTTTCCAGGCTTGTCCTTTGCTACAAAAAGGATTGGGCCACCTTGCTGCACCTTGTTTACTTTTGTTACTTGGTACCCGTTACGAATTACCTTATCACAAAACTATATATTACCGATAATTTCAGTGCTTGCCGAGAATACCTTACTGAAAACCGCTTGTCATTTCCTTCTGCTCCTCGTTGGGTTCGACACTCTTACTTATCGAAAGGACTACGATAGATCCCCTATACTTGTGGGTCATCACACATGCTCCAGTGCATATAAACTTGTTGAAAAATCAAATATGTGTCCTTGGTTGCATGCTTAGGTCCCATGCAAGAAATGGGAATGAATTTCAAACACCCTGTCACCGTCACTCGGCCGCAAACATTGAGATACATGGTTTTTAAATTCTAGTAAATCCAGAACTGTCTGAAATTCATGAAACTTGGCATGCTATCATGGAGCGGCATCGACATGCCGTGGTAAAAAATTTGTCCCATTTGGGGCAACTTTGGGTATAAGCTTCTCACAAACCATAGCTTCTCACAACAAGCGTGATGGTTTCGGTAGGGAACGTGCCACCTTTGGGGACGAAACGATATCCGTTGCCTCTTATCGCTTTCAAAAATTTCTAGTGTCAACATAGAACAACAGGAGTGTTGTGTTTACTTTTGGATTTTTTCGGGATTCGTTTGGACATTTTTATACATTAACTTGGTTTCCCAGGCATTTTACGCGCATAATTCAAATTTGAACTACATGCACATGCTCCAGTGCATATAAACTAGTTGAAAAATAAAATATGTGTCCTTGGTTGCATGCTTAGGTCCCATGCAAGAAATGGGAATGAATTTCAAACACCCTGCCACCGTCACTCGGCCGCAAATAATGAGATACATGGTTTTTAAATTCTAGTAAATCCAAAACTCGTCTGAAATTCATGAAACTTGGCATGTTATCATGGAGCGGCATCAACATGCCGTGGTAAAAAATTTGTCCCATTTGGGGCAGGTTTGGGTATAAGTTTCTCACAAACCTTAGCTTCTCACAACAAGCGTGATGGTTTCGGTAGGGAACGTGCCACCTTTGGGGACGAAACGATATCCGTTGCCTCTTATTGCTTTCAAAAAATTTCTAGTGTCAACATAGAACAACGGGAGTGTTGTGCTTACTTTTGGATTTTTTTTAGGGTTCGTTTGGACATTTCTATACATTAACTAGGTTTTTCTAGGCATTTCATGTGCATAATTCAAATTTGAACTACATGCACAAGCTCTAGTGCCTATAAATTGGTTGAAAAATCATATTTGTTTCCTTCGGGGCATGCTTAGGTCCCATGCAAGAAATGGGAATCAATTTCAAACACCAGGGCACTGTTGATTGCCAGCAAAACGTTGAGATACTTTGTTTTTAAATTCTAGTAAATCCAAAACTCGTCTGAAATTCATCCTACACATTTTAGTTAGAACACCCGTATGCAAACCGACAGCTTCCCCAGGAAGCCAAGGGAAAATGTGCCGAGCAGAATTTCTGCAGCTCTTGATCGCAAACGTTTTAGATAGAACACCTATATGCAAAGTGAGAGCTATGGTCTTCCCCCTTAAGTCGAGGGAAATTCCGTAGCGCAGGATTTGTGCATCCTTTCAACGCAAACGGTTGTTTTGGATGACCCGTGTGTGACCACGTACAAACAATTTGGTAAGATTTGCATCTGTCATATTGGGTATGTTGCCATTTGTCAAACTGGAAAGATTTACATTTGTTGATCTAGTAACGTTGCCATTTGTCAATCCTTGTAACACTGCGATTTGTCAAAATATGCAGCTAGAAATCAGTAGCACTATCTAATTTTTGCATCTAAAATTCAGTAATTAAGCATAGATTTCATTCATAGATTAAGCAGTCGTTCTTAATTTATACAAACAGTTCAACTCGACAGCTAAAACCGACCAAACTTCTCCCCAATTGTTGCCAACCACGTACTGAAATAGCTAGTTCAACTATATATACTAGTTAATTTTAGGTATGTTGTACAGTTCGACCACACATCTATTTTCAGATGAACTGAACAAAATAGCCCCTAAATACTACTACTACCACGGAGGGGCTTTGTGCTACTTCTGGCAGCCTCTCCTCTGCCGAGCACACTCAGTAAGAGGCAGAGGAGGAGGGGGAGCCTACCGACGAGATGGACATATGCAATACGGTGTCTGCCACTGCTGCACGTTCAGCGACGCTCGCCAGCTCGAATGCCCACTGCCGCTCCAGACGATCCCTCTCGAAGCGGCCGGACTGCTCGTAGATCTCCTTATTCCTCGCCTCTGCGTCGGCATGTGCTACAGCCATGGCTGCGGTAAGGCTCTTTGCGTGCTCAACGAGACGCTCCTCCTTCTCCCGCGGGAACTCGATGTAGCGCGCAAGGTCGCTGACGCACGTGCGGGCCTCCACCTCCGCCTCCCGCCTTCGGGCCGCAGTGGCGGAGCGGGTGATAATCCCGGCGGTCGACAGTGGGCTGGCGGCCACGGCGGCCAACGATGGGGTGGCGGCCACGACCACCACCTCCCACCTTCGGGCCGCGGCGGCGGAGCGCGAGATGGCCCTGGCTTTCGACGGTGGTGTGGAGGCAACGGCGGCCGGCAACAGCTGCCGATGGGTAGCGGCGGTGGAGCATGTGCTGGGTGTTCCGCGCACACCCAACAGGGACGCCACACGCACTACACTACGCCGGGGACTGCGCCGCCGCTGCGGTGTAGCCTCCCAGCTGGAGCTGTCCTCTGATGACGGCGGAGTGGCTGAGCGATGACGACGGACCGATGCCATTGTCTATTGTGGGAGAAGCATACGACATAAGCTACAGGGAGGGAGGGGAAAATGCGACGCGGGACTCGCCGGCCGTAAGGGTTTTTATAGCAGGCCGGTAAGCATTGGGATTTTGGGGGATTTCACCGAGTCGGGCGGGAAGCTTGCGCGGGAACCTGCGAGGTTGCGCGGGAACGGGCTGACTAACGATTCATTGGCACCACCGTTTGGCCAAAAGAACACCCCCGTGCGCTGCGCAAGCTTGTGCTGTAAGCCGTCTGCGGCAGTGGTGTGACAAGACGTGCGAGAGGAGGACGAAAGGACACGTACACATACGGTTAATAAAAAAACGTTTGCGATTTAATTACCTACTATACCCCCGTCCTGGTGTATAAGTAGGATTTAACTAATAAAATATGAATGCATGTCGCCAAATATTATATCGTTGGAGTCGTATTTGAACATAGTTTCCAGGTATACAATTTTTGTAACATGCATTAACACTTTTTTGGTTAAATTTAAGGTTATATACCAGCAAGCGTTTGCCCACGTATCGCACACGCAATTCTAATCTGATTCGTGCTTGATGTCTCCGACATCGCTTGCACAGTTCGTCTTATTTGTCACGTATCACTGTGTCGGCATCTAATCGCGTCCTTCGGCAAGCTCTGCTCGCCGTTAGGTGCCGCGGCGCGCTCTGTCGCGTCCGTTGGCGCGCTCTGCTTTCGTCTGTCGGCGCGCTCGGCTTGTGTACAGCTTTTCCTTGCGTGTTCAACTGCTATATGCATATATATATATATATATATGCTTGCTCGCCGTTGAGGCGACCGCGGAGCGCTCTGCTCACGTCCCTCCACGCGCGCTCTGCCAGCGGTTGGGCATGCGCATGATCACGTCGGGGGGCCCATATGCATGCGGTTGCGCCGCGCGCGTTGCCATGCGATGCAGTTACGTGCGGCACGATGGAGTTACGCGCCGCAAATTAGAACTGCCATCAGGGCCGGTGGATCCGGCTTCCCCTTTAATTCCCGCGGCCATTATAACCTTAGTCTCTTCAACCTTTGGATCGCGCCCCACAACACAACAAGCACACCCACGATGACACATAGAGAGGGGATGTCCAGCGGCTCCAATGGAGTTCGGCGAGCATAGAGTGGAGACCCACGCAAGGGAGACGGATCTCTCGGTGGTGTACACCATTGACCCGGCCGTGGTGGACGACTACATCAACAGTGTTGAGCAGTTGCTTGCTCGAGACAAGTACAAGGTGGTCGGCATCGACCTCCAGTACACCGTCGGTCGTCCCGGCATAGATCAGAAGGTTGCCGCCGCCCAGTTGTGTGTGCGCCATCATGTCCTCATCTACCACTACTACATGGCCACAGAGCCTTGCGACCGTTTCAACAGGTTTGTCAACAGCACCGACTACAAGTTCGCCACGGTGGAAACCATGGACGATGTAAAAGCATTCAGTGTTACGGGCTTGGCCTGCAAGAACCTTGTCGAAATCCGTGACCACTACAGGGTCTGGGGCAGCACGAAGAAGGACTCCCTGGTCGAACTCGCCTCGGCCATCATCCACCCCTACTACAAAAAGATGAAGCGAGATGCCCAGAGAACAAGTCCCCTATCCTGGCACAGGGTCTGGATGCGGCAACTGGATGAACCTCACCTCAGGTTCGCTCAGGTTCGCGGCCAAGGGCGTGTACACATGCTACGAGATGCACATGCGGATCATTGACATGAGGAAGTGCCTCGTTACCCAAATCGACGAGCCCGGATCGAGCCATAAGTAGAGCAAGCGTCACAAGAAGTAGATGATGATCAGATGATCGTTTATGCTAGTTAATCATGCATGTAATATATAGTTTACTTTATTGGTGTGTGGAAATATCATGTGTGTAATAGTTTACTTTGGTGTGTGCAAATGCCATGGTTGTAGTAGCCACCTATGTAAGTGGATGTTTAATTTGGTTATGCAAGCATGTCCTTATAAGTGTGTGTGTGTATGTATGTATATATATATATATATATATATATTTGTTCTCTATGCAATCCCATCGCACAACACACACGTCTTATTAGCAGCAACCGTCTGTGTTATTACCGGTCTTCACACACATTTCTAATTACAGACCTGTTTGCCGCGTATCACACACATCTTTTTAAGTTGAACCATTTCTGTTCTCATGTCTCAACGCAAATAGTTCATCCGAGTGAACCGCATGCCGTATATCGCACACACCTTGATCTGGCTAGCCGTTTCTTTTGTGTTGCCTAATCACAAACATGTCATTCGAGTGAACCGTATGCTGTATATCGCACACACCTCCATCTGGCTGCCCATTTCTTTTGTTCCTCCTCATCGCAAACGGTTAATTGAACTGAACCGTATGCCCTGCATCGCACACGCAACTAAAATCTAAACCATGTTTGATGCATCCCCCATCGCAAATGTTTTGCACCTTTTTTGACGGGTTTTTTACACCACTGTTTGCGATTATGGCATCGCACACAGTTTCGTCGAAGGGTCTCTGATCGTAGTGTCACGTTAGCAGCATCCTGCAGTAGTTTATCTATGTTGTAGATCAATAGCTTGCGATGTAGCTCCCCGTTTATTTTTTATATGTTCCTAGAGAAAAATAAGTTGAGAGATGATAGTAGCAATGATGCGGACTGGGTCTGTGATCTGAGGATTATCCTCATTGCTACACAGAAGAATTATGTCCTTGATGCACCGCTAGATGACGGACCTATTGCAGGAGCAGATGCAGACGTTATGAACATTTGGCAAGCTCGGTATGATGACTACTTCATAGTTTTGTGCGCCATGCTTTACGGCTTAGAACCGGGACTTCAAAAACGTTTTGAACGCCACAGAGCATATAAGATGTTCCAAGAGCTGAAATTGGTATTTCAGACTCATGCCCGAGTCGAGAGGTATGATACCTCTGACAAGTACTTTACCTACAAGATGGACGAGAATAGCTCAACCAGTGAGCATGTGCTCAGAATGTCTGAGTACTACAATCGCTTGAATCAAGTGGGAGTTAATCTTCCAGATAAGATAGTGATTGATAGATTTCTCTAGTCACTATCACCAAGTTACTGGAACTTTGTGATGAACTATAATATGCAAGGGATGACGAAAACGATTCCTGAGCTCTTTGCGATGCTAAAATCGGCGAAGGTAGAAATCAAGAAAAAGCATCAAGTGTTGATGGTTAACAAGACCACTAGTTTCAAGAAAAGGGGCAAAGGAAAAGAAAGGGAACTTCAAGAATGAATGGCAAGCAAGTTGCCACTCCCGTGAAGAAACCCAAAGCTAGACCTAAGCCTGAAACTGAGTGCTTCTACTGCAAAGGGAATGGTCACTGGAAGCGGAACTACTCCAAGTACTTGGCGGATAAGAAGGATGGCAAAGTGTGAACAAAGGTATATTTGATATACATGTTATTGATGTGTACTTTACTAGTGTTTATAGCAACCCCTCGGTATTTGATACTGGTTCAGTTGCTAAGAGTAGTAACTCGAAACAGGAGTTGCAAAATAAACGGAGACTAGTTAAGGGCAAGGTGACGATGTGTGTTGGAAGTGATTCCAAGGTTGATAAGATCACCATCGCACACTCCCTTTACCTTCGGGATTAGTGTTGAACCTAAAATAAATGTTATTTGGTGTTTGCGTTGAGCATGAATATGATTGGATCATGTTTATTGCGATACGGTTATTCATTTAAGTCGGAGAATAATTGTTGTTCTGTTTACATGAATAAAACCTTCTATGGTCATACACTCAATGTTAATGGTTTATTGAATCTCGGTCGTAGTGATACACATATTCATAATATTGATGCCAAAAGATGCAAAGTTGATAATGATAGTGCAACATATTTGTGGCAATGCCGTTTAGGTCATATTGGTGTAAAGCGCATGAAGAAACTCCATGCAGATGGATTTTTGGAATCACTTGATTATGAATCATTTTATACTTGCGAACCATGCCTCATGGGCAAGATGACTAAAACTCTGTTCTCCGAAACAATGGAGCAAGCCACTGACTTATTGGAAATAATACATACTGATGTATGCAGTCCGATGAGTGTTAAGGCTCACGGCGGGTATCGTTATTTTCTAACCTTCACAGATGATTTGAGCGGATATGGGTATATCTACTTAATGAAACACAAGTCTGAAACATTTGAAAAGTTCAAAGAATTTCAGAGTGGAGTGGAGAATCATCGTAACAAGAAAATAAAGTTTCTACGATCTGAATGCGGAGGTGAATATTTGAGTTACGAGTTTCGGCCTTCATCTAGAACAATGTGGAATAAGTTTCACAACTCACGCCACCTGGAAAACCACAGTGTAATGGTGTGTCCAAACATCGTAACTGTACTTTATTGGATATGGTGCGATCTATGATGTCTCTTACCGATTTACCACTGACGTTTTGGGGTTATGCATTAGAGACAACTGCATTCACGTTAAATAGGGCACCATCTAAATCCGTTGAGACGACACCATATGGTTTGGCAAGAAACCTAAGCTGTCGTTTCTTAAAGTTTGGGGCTGCGATACTTATGTGAAAAAGCTTCAACCTGATAAGCTCGAACCCAAATCGTAGAAACGTGTCTTCATAGGATACCCAAAGGAGACTGTTGGGTACACATTCTATCACAGATCCGAAGCCAAGATATTCGTTGCTAAGAATGGATCCTTTCTAGAGAAGGAGTTTCTCTCGAAAGAAGTGAGTGGGAGGAAAGTAGAACTTGATGAGGTAATTGTACCTGCTGCCGAATTGGAAAGTAGTTCATCACGGAAATCAGCTCCAGTGATTCCTACACCAATTAGTGAGGAAGCTAATGATGACACTACAAAAAAAATACACTTCCATGATGATATGTGTTTGTCACAGTAGGTCGCGTTTTCTGTCATGCATGTACATCCATGACAAATTTATGACAGAATCAAGATAGTCATACCTGTGTTGTCGTAGAAGTGTTCCATGACATTGCCAAAATTATCATCACGGAAGTGTCCACTTCCATGACGATAAATCGCGCGTCACAGAAGTGCTTTCGTCAAGGGTGACCGACACGTGGCATCCACCGTAACGGAACGCCGTTAAGCTATCGGGTCAGGTTTTGGATCCGATAACCCGTTAACAGCCCCGACCAATGGGGATTTTCCACGTGTAAAATCATCATTGGCTGGAGGAAACACGTGTCGGCTCACCGTTGGGACGGATGTCATCCGCTCATTGGACCGAAGGCGCCTATGATATGGCAACACGTGGCACGGCCCAAGAGAGGCCCATTCCTGTGAAAAGGCCGGCCCGTTTGACTTGGTCAAAAGGTGGCGGGCCGGCCCACGGAAAGCCTGTTAACGGCCTATTCGCATATAGCCCATTTACAGCCCGCTAACCCAGGGCCCGTTACGCCCTATCCGAATTAGGCCCAGTAGCGTCATCTGGGCCGTCCAATATGATTCAGCCCGTTTTAACTTCCGGCCCATGTGTGGCCCATGACTTCTTTCGGCCCATATGAGGACCTTTGTAACTTTTGGCCCATTAACGGCCCGTGGTGAAACTGGCCCGTAATGAACAGTGTATCACTTTATACCCATTAACGACCCGTTATTCCATTGGGCCGTTTCCAGCCCAAGTTATCTTTCGGCCTTCTCAGGGCCCATTGATTCTTGGGCTCATTTGCAGCATTCGGTTACATACGGCCCGTTACTGTCATTTTCTGCTTGTGGGCCAAATTCAGCCCGTTGTTACAGTCGGCCCGTTTGCGAACCGTTAATACGTTGGGCCGTTTTCATGTCAAAAAACCCGTTGGGTTGTTTTCATAGAGTTATCAAATACGGCCTATTAACGGCCCGTTATGGTCCACGAATAGTACGGCCCATGATTGGCGAAATGATGATACGCCCCATAGAAGGCCCATGGATCCTACGGCCCGTATGAGGCCCATGGATAGTATGGCCCGTAGAAGGCCCATGGATCGTATGGCCCGTAGAAGGCCCATGGACCCTACGGCCGTAGAAGGCCCATGGACCCTAAGGCCCGTATTGAAGGCCGATGGATCCTACGGCCGGACGAAGGCCCATGGATCATACGGCCTGCAGGAGGCCCATGGTTACAACAGTCCATGTGTTGCCATGATTATTTTGGCCTACTTACCAAAAATAGGCTATTGTGGCCACTAGAAAAAACAGAAAAAGAACTGCAGTGACTACAAGCAAACAACTAAAAAGACAATAAGGAAATAAATAAGCAAGCAATTAACGCTAGCCTATTACCGCTATTACACATATTACATCCACTGGGCATCAAAGTTCGCCACCAGTGCAAATATAGGGAACAAAGCAGCACATTACATACACTGGCCGCCAAAATTGGCCACCAGTGCAAATAAACGTGGCAGCAAAACAAGAGCATAACTGAAACAACTTCAGAAGAGCTCAAGAAACGTTATCCTGGGTATCCACCATGCTGGCAATAAGCTTAGCAAGCTGATTTGCTTTGTCCTGTTTGGCGCTAAAATCCTCCAACGCTTGTTGTTGCACCAGAAAGTATGCATCTGAATGCTCCAGGGACTTCCGCAGTCCTTCCGCTTCTTGTCGCAGCACAACTGATCGATGTCTTTCAGCTTGTAGTTGAGACTCAAGAAACCGAACTGATTCAGACAGTGAGTTCGAATAGCTTGTGCAAGCGGTAGTGGCCAGTAACTCGAACACTAAACCAAGACAGGACTTCGGGGTTGTCTCGCTGTCTTCAAGATAGTCTTCCTTAGCTGTTTTATCAGCTTTGTTGGAGACCAACAAGGATGTGTCACTATCCTGAAACTTATCTGCATTACTTCCTTTAACATTGCTTAATAAGGCACTCTTCCCCAATATTCTGCCAGCATTCTAAAAGAAGAAACAAGCAGACACATAACAAGTTTAGCATGTACTAGTATATGAAACTCATTTCGGTGAACCAGTTCATTAGTAAGGTGGACAGGATTAAACTACCAAGTCTTCTATTGCCAAGTACTAGTACATAATAAACGCATCAAACAAACATATATCTATGTCCTATGGTCACTGCATTGTCTTGCCAAATCAAAATAGAGACACGGTTCAAATCATATCAGTTCAAGACAAAGCAGCAGTGAAAGAATACAAAGCGTGGGAAACTACACGGCACAACAAGATTTCAGATGGGTACCATGGGTCTACATGTACAACAACACTATTGGCTCTGTTGTGATGCTAGTAATGTGCATGATATGAAAGTCAACTGTATACACAATTGAAATTGAAATCAACAGAGCTATTGATAAGAGCAAACATGTTAAAGAAACATGCGTGAACATACCTGCTGTGCCATTGGAGTTTCGATTGGATCCTTCAATTTAAAAATAAGTTTGTATGAGTAAATACAGTGATACAAGAGCAAAGCAATCATAGTTAAAAAAGGCGCGCCTAAGCGAGCGCTTAAGCGCGCCTAGGCTCTAGGCGTTGGCAAAACGCATTGCGCATAACTACGCATAATCTGTGCATAAGCATGCGCTTTGGTCAATAAAGCGCAAGGCGGTGGCAAAACGCACAATTAACGCCTAGCACTTTTTTGAACTATGATAGCAATGGAATCTTAAATTAGAACAGTTGTTCTTCAGGTTTAGGCACTTGTTCTACATGAACAGAGTACAGTAAGACGCAAGAATATAATACTTAAAAATAGAAAATGAGCTCATAGACCTTACCACATTCTTGGTTCGGGACCATTACAGAACAAGGCGTTCCCAGTCATCGTCCAGTAAATGTGTCTCAGGAGAACGTAATGGAATTTGATGAGTTTCTTTGCCGGTGAAGTACGTTTTCTTCAGGTAATTCCGATACTGCCACCAAGCATTCTTGAAGATAGCAGAGGTATTAGCACAGGTTACCTCATCCTGAGTTTCCAAATCGGTCCTTCTCTATAGAGAAAAATGGGAAATTTTGATGTATTATAACCATCATGGAGGTAGGATGTATGGGACGAAGCAAAGTAATTGCCATGAATAACATTACTTACACATAACTCCTGGACAAACACCTGCAACTGGCATTTTCCTTCATCTTCAGTATAATATTTCCAAGATGGGAAGATACACACATATGATTTAACAACATCAAATGCGATAGATGCTAAACTACGACTAGCTGGTTGTGCTTCCTCCACAGGAATAGGCGTACTAACTGGTGGAGTTGGGGTTCGCCGTGATAGTACTGGCCCTTTGGGCACTGGAGCGGCCTTACTAACTGCTCTTGTTTGGGAGCTCTGTGGTGGAGATGGTGCTGTGTCAACAGGAACTAGGTTACTATCGGCTGGGGTTGGGGTTAGATTGGGTGTAGCTGGTTCTCTGTCCATCGCAATAGGGGTACAATCTGCGAGAGTTTGGGTTATGTGTGGTAGGGCTAGTTCTTGTGCATGTACAACCGGGGTGCTATCTCCACCAACAAGTAGCACTGTTTTATTTGAAGACCATGTTTTTAGTCCGCTAGATACTGGCATCACCCGCTCCAATTCAAATGGCTGATAAACAGGAAACATAGTTGAATGTACAGACATTGTATGAGAGACAGATGCAATAGAGAGTGTGGAAAAAAGAGGGCATGAAATAGTTGACATGTATATTGTTTAACTAAAACGGATAGCATGAGATAATTTCACATATATGATGTCTATCTAAACTGGATAGCATAGCATAACATAATTCAAAGATATGATGAATAACTAAACAGGATCGCATGACATAATTCACCTACATGTTATCTAAGTAATCAGGATCGCATCATTTAATTCACATATGTGATTTATATGCTAAACAAAGGGCATTCGATATGATGTCTGAACTAAGAACATGGTGTTGAATATTGTGTATATGATGTCTAAACTATGCAATGCAAGACACCGTATGCATTATATGAGCAGTATAACCGTGCCAAGTTAGAGCATACACCTCAGTGGGGGAATAGGACTAGTCATCTGTCTCTAAATCCATCTCTGAGGAGCTATCAGGACCCAACAAGAGATCTGCTTCGACAGGTAGCACTGTCTGCTCTGAAGGCCTTGTTTTCACTCCAGATTTTTCCATCTCCCACCCAAATGGCTGATTTACAGGAAGAGTAGTTTAATGTACAAACATTGTCGACAAATGGAAATGTAATGAAGAAAAGGATGGGCAAGATATCATTCAAATATATGATGCCTGGTTAAACAGGATGGCATTGCACATTTCACATATATTATGGCTGGCTAAAACACATGAGACTGCATAATTCCCATATATGATATAGAAACTAAACAGGTGGCATTACAGAACATGTCTAAACTAAGCAGATGACATATATGATGTCAAAAGTAGGCACTGCAAGGCAACATATGCATGATATGACTAACATCATCATGCCAAGGTAGAGCAAACACCTTGGGGGTAAATAGGAGTGGTCAGCGGCGTCTGAATCCGCCTCAGAACAGATATCTTCCTCTGGATTACAATCTGGAGAGGGGTGGGAGGGTTTGCCATTGAACCCACCATGGAGCGATGTCTGCATGACATTGTATTGCCGCGCAAAACTCTTCTCTTTTTCTCTACATGTTCAGCATGACTGTGTACAATATCTGACATGCATACGAAAAAAATATGGTGACATTATGTAAGGAGAGCATGCAGAAATTTAGAGTGATGGTAACAACCAGTGGATCGACGTTTTTCCGTTGAACCAAAATAGCCCTAATGGATCGACGTGAATGTATAGTAATAAGTGATGCAACAAGTGTACAACCTCTTTGCCGTAGCCATGTCGACCTCAGCATCATTGGGTTGGTCGCTGAAGCAGTTGAGGCAGAGGTGGCTGTCGGAGGTGTGGAGGAAGATCTGAGGAATCTGTAGACGGCGTCCAGGGCACTGCCCTGTTGTGATGGATTGTTCTGTCGTTGGAGCAGCTCCGATGAGCCGTAAGACGTCAAGGCTGAAGCAGCACAAGACAGACATCGTCAATCTCAAGTGGGATTCTAATAGCATCTCCAATAGATGATGTAAAATGGATGTAAAATTAACATCACCAAAAACCACCTGACTACAACAGATGAGGTAAAAACTGTTGACTCTGAACTTAACTGTCGAAACTAAAATTTACTGTGGAATCTGAATGCTATTGTCGAAACTGAACGCAATGGTAGCAGAGAGGCACTTCACATGTAGTTTAGGGAGGGCCTGCAGTTCATCTTCAACCTGCACCCCCCTGAGCCGCCAGCCACCACCGGCCGAACCGCCGGCCCCAGTGCCGCCTCGCCGCCCCGAAACAACTCGCCACCGCCGCCCCGGCCAGCCCTCTAGGACCCCCCCACCCTGAACCCTAAGATAGATAGTGGGGTACCTCTCCGACGAGCCCCCGTCCCATCTGCGGGTGGTTCTTCCTTAACTCCGGCGAGCCCCCCCCCCCCAACCCCTGAAAATCGACTAACCCAAAAGTCGATTCAGTCGACTGAAGTGTGGCTTAATCGGAGCAGAGCAGCAGCAGCAGCTGGGCGAGCGAGAGCCGGAGCCGGAGCAGCAGCGCGAGCGAGAGCCGGAGCAGCAGCAGCAGATCCGGCTGGTATGGACGCCGCCGCCGAAGGGGCCTTGCACTGGGGGAGAACCGCCGTGGAGATGTCGCCTGCGGCGCCGGCTTCAAGGTAGCCGCTCCATGGGGGTGCGGGATGGAGCACCGTCGGCGCCGGGAGGTCGAGTTAAGGAGAAAGTGCGATGCGATGAGTGTACAACCTCTTTGGTGGCGCCGAGTAGGCCTCGGCTTCGTCCGAGGAGTCGGTGAGGATGCTACGGTTCCGGTGGAGCAGGTTAGGCGGCGCTGTGGGGATGGAGCAGCCACGATAGACGAGGCGATCGTCGGAGCAGCTCCTTGGAGGTGGAGGACGGGGCGGCTGAACCGGCGGGACGGCGAGATGGACGACAGATCCTCATCCGGGGAGGTGGACGAGGGACGTCGAGCTGTTGCGGTGGACGACGTTGTTGGGGAAGAGGCTCCGGCTGGGCAGCGGTGACGTGGCGGACGGAGGAGGGTGGGGTTTCGTGGCTGGAGCGGAGAGGTTATGGCGGCCTGGGATTTCGAATGGCGAAAAGGGGGCGATGGGAGGGGGTGAAGCATGACTTAGGGACGCGCTTGTCCAAAATGTAGGGTGTGTTACAAAAGTACCCCCCACCGATTTGAACTAGCGGCCCTTTCGGCTCAGGGTTAGAAGGAGGATTTCGCGTGTCGGGATTTGGCAGCTGGAGGGAGTTTTTGCGCGCGTTGTAATTTCGGGATAGCAAGGCGCGGGTTGTGAAGGCGCCAGTTTTGGGAGCACGATATCTGAATTTTCGGGATATAACAAGACGCGGGTTGAATTTTAGGGACAAGCCTAATGTGTAGTAATATTGTACTGTACGTACCAAATCAATTCGCACTTCCCTCAACCAAAAAGAAAACGAAAAAAATAAAACTATTCACACCACACAAAGAGAGAGTCTTGCCCCGTTTTACTATAGAAATGCTATTCAAAGCTACTCCCTCCTTCCATCTATATAGGGCCTAATGCGTTTTTCGATGCTAACTTTGACCAAATATTAGAGCAATGATATATGACATGCAACTTACACAAAGCACACCGTTAAATTCATCTGTGGAAGGTTCTTTCAATGATATAATTTTCACATTGTGCATGTCATGTACTATTAATCTTGTCAATAGTCAAAGGCGGTCTTAAAAATCTCATTACGCCCTATATAGATGGAAGGAGGGAGTATGAATCCATGTTATGTCCGATTAAATTTTTTTGCTTGCTGTATAATGCATGTAACCTACTCATACCAACATTTTAGTGCATTCCAAATGTCTATACTACCGCTGCAATTCGAACTAAATTTGAATTCGTTTCTCTATTTCAATAAGAATCTACAATCATGATTGTTGCCAACTTCAACCATCATAGTTTCCTTGCTATCCGCCAGATATAAATCGGACGGCCTATGATGCAGGATGGCAGGCACACCATCATCAACAACTCCGTTTTTTTATAAGAGTAGAGATAAAATATATTAAATGTAGTATAACATGTTCATAACCACACCATGTGTATCACCGTTATATATATTCACACATGCGTCGGTTTGAAACACTATGATAAATTTTTCAAATATCCGAATTCGCTTTTTATAATGAAGTATATATGATCTCTATTCGTCTTTTACACCCACACAACCCTCTTATCTTTGTAGCTAGCGCTAACTTTCTCTTGTGCATGCACACGCCCGTATCCCTCTCACCCTCCCTCAGCATTCTCTAGCTCCATCGCGCAAATTCGTCTTTTCACTTTAGGTCGTTCACCCACGGTGTGTGTAGGCCCCCCAGCTCCTTCTTTACGGCACACATCGATCGATATGCCTCTCTAGCCAGGTGTGCCTAGCACAAACACAAGCTTCCCCTCTTCTCTTGTCATCGTCCATGCCTCACTCCCACCACTCTTTTCATCGTTCTCGTACTCGCACACTCCTCCCCCCTCGATATAGTATGTCTCTCGTACCACCTCCTACATGCATCCCTCTCTCTCTATCCTTCTCCTCGTGCCTCATTTGCTTCTAACACACACATGCATGTATACCGATCGATCTCCCAACATATACCTAGATCGACTTTAACTACGCCCCCCCCCCCCCCCCCCGATCGATCGACGTACCTCACAAGTTATGTCTCTCCTTTCTCTAACAAAGGGCGATTGATCTTCCTATGTAGTTACGTCTACTTACCACAGCCACATTGTCCCCCCTCATCATTCGTGCATGCCTCCTGACCCGTCTCTCACACGCACGTGCACAGACAACAAGCAGCCATCTCCTCTCTTATTGATATTGCGGGCGTGCCCTCCGTTTGTCTAGCAAGCCTATCCCACCATTTGTTAGAAGCAACTCCACTACCACCCCCTCCAACACTCTAGCTCTCTCTCCCAACCTTATTCCTCTCCTGCACATATGCATGGATGCCGATCGATCTCCCTGAATACATGAGGCAGATCGATCTCCTTAATACATGAGGTAGGCCTCTCTCCTCCTCCACACATATACCAGCCATTGTACCTCTATAGTTAATTGGGCCTCCCTCTTCCCCCACCACACACCGATAATCGAGCGCTGCAGGTAGGTATCCATGCCACAGAGACAAACTGCACATGTCCCATCTCACGTTCTAGTAGGCCAGCCACTCTATATCTTTGACATGGGCACACACAAATTCAATGGCACTCTTTATCGATCGCGCGCGCACACACACACATCATCCCTCTCTTCGATTCTATGGACACCTCAAGCCGATGATACCTCCACTCTCTTCTCGTGGATCGCCCCCTCTATATATATGTTATATCCAGGACTCTATTTCACACACATTGCATATGTTACATTTTTTGATTGACCCCCCCCCCCCAAAAAAAACTCTCAAGAACCCACACACTATATCTCTCTAGGTTTGTATCTCTCTCACACAACCCCACGTAGGTGGTTTACGTATACAAGAAGAGAATAGGTGCACCGTGCACGTACTCACGCTTCGTGCCCAGCCACAACCACGCGGGTACACGGTGGAGCTCATTTCTTTACGAAATGGCAGCCCACGTGCTAATTTGAACGCTGTAGCGGTTGTTTACCTAGGGAGGTCGTGTACCATGCGTGCATGAAACAAAGTTCGACTTGACGCGTTGCCGCGTTATTTTTTTAAATAAAGTTATAGCGCTCAATGGCACGTACACAGAATATAAAACGATTTTTATGGAGAAAAAGGTAGTCCGCTCACTATATACAATGGAGCCTGCCTGCCTGGTTTGTCGCTCTTCAAAGTATCTCACACAAGGCTGCGGTGGCCTCTCTCTCTCACCATTGGTCACTAATCCGGCCGCATCCCGTCCGCCGGGGAAAGAGAGGAAGTGCATCGTTTCTCCGTTTGATGGCGCCGAGGCAGCACGTCCCGATCTGCGGTACACGCCGTTCTCTCTGACCATGCTCCGGCGCGGCAGGGCCTACGCCACCTGCTCGCAGATTCCGCCCACCGCCGCTCACCTAGTTACATCCCGACGACCTCCAGGTATCCCCTCCGGCCTTGCTCCACTGCTCGTCTTCCCACGTCGCTGCATGTGGATCTTCCATAGTTCTTTGCCCAAAACGTAGCTCGTCCGGCGTACTTTCCATATTGCATTCTCGTCCTCACACCGTTTTAGACAAACACAACCGTGTTGTTATCTTCCCTTAGGACAAGGAATATGCTCTCTTTTTGTCGTCGCATGTGTCATCAACTGTTATTGGCCAGTAATTGTTTCCTTTCTACTCGTTGCTATTGCGACCTTTTGGTGAACTGCACAAATCACTTTTTTCTTAAGAGTGTTTGGTGCAGTTGTACTAAAATGTCACACGGGCAACGTCTCTACATTTCAGTGCGACTGCACAAAGGGAGATTGGTTTTGCTCTATCCTCCTCATCCAACTCCGAGCCTAATCTTCTCCAACTAGTTAGTCTTAAGAGAGACTCCAAAGGTGACCGGCTTCTATTTGTGTGTTTATTGTTTCATCAGCAGTCCTCTATTATCGTAATCACACTTAATATCTTTGGAACAGGGACGCTCAGCTCTATTTTAGTGGAACTGCACAAAATGATCGGAATGTTGCATGCTCCAGACAGCTACTTTTTTCCCAACATGCCTTGTTGATTTAGACATAGCTGGGGGGACGTTGCTGCCAATGAAAGCATGGATCAATTTTAATTTAACACCTTCTCACAACTCTGTCTTCAGTTGTGATGTAATTATTAGCTCTGATCTGCTAATAATTGACATGCATTAGCAAGGAAGTTAGCTTTTTATTGTTTCCGAAAGAGCATCAATGGCAAGACACGCGAAACAAAAGCTGAAAGCTCACACCATTGTACAATTTCATGTCGCTGGAAAATTATTTGTATAGTACGTCAATTATGTAAACAAATGATGGAAGCTTGATAGCATTGCTAGAAGCCTCTTCATCATCCGGGTCCATGTGCCATGCACAAAATTATACTCCTTCGTTCCTAAATATTTGTCTTTTTACAAATTTCAAACGGGCATATTTTAGAGTGTAGATTCACTCATTTTGCTTCGTATGTGTACTCCCTCCGTTCCTAAATATTCTATTCGTCTTTCTAGAGATTTCAACAAGTGACTACATACGGAGCAAAATGAGTGAATCTACACTGTAAAATATGTCTATATACATCCGTCTGTGCCAGTCCATTTGAAATCTCTAAAAAGACAAATATTTGAGTAGTCACTCGTTGAAATCTCTAGAGAGACAAATACTCCGGAGTATATTTAAGAACCGAGGGGGTAGTGCACAACCGCATGGGAGACTCAGCCCGGTCGTTGCGCTGCATTAATAGTGAGTAATGAGCAGTCAAATCATAAGCCCCACCTTTCCCACTGTAAGTTGCTCTGAAGAAGCAACCATCAATACGCTCTTCTTTGAATCCGCTCATACTACTCCATCTGTCACTGTTTATACAGCGCGCTTCAAAAAAAAGAAAAAAATATGTGGGACCAAGGCGACTAGCGATAGGCCTGAAAAATAGCATTGGTAGTTATAGCACGGCGTCTATTACTAGAGGGAATAATGTGTACACACATGCATGCAGTGCTTCCACGCCGGGTACACACATGCATGCACTTACTCCACTCCGTAGTAGTACAGTACATGGAGAGAAAATTGTGGACTTGATTGCGGTTACCACACCCTAATCAATTGAGCATTAAACCACACGCGTCTAAAGTCTCTCTGGTAGTGGAAATGCATTGAGAGAAATGCATCATAATGAAGCGCACCCTGTAAACTGTGACGGAGGGAGGAGTAGTATGAAGGTGCAAAACCAAGTACGCGTATGGCCAGTCGGTCAACGCACCTCCTCTTGGCATATCACTGACATGTGGGACAGGAGTGTGAGCAAACCGATCTCAATTGACAGCAAAGAGCCAACCCGCCGTTCCTTGAGAGAGACAAGGAGCGAGAACACATAGACGGGCTCGCACGGAGGCCAAGATATATTCGAGCATGGTTGGTTGATCGATATCATTCATTACATGTTGGGCTGCCGTTTTCCGCCCTTCTCCGGAATAAACGTGTACTTTATCAGAGATAAAAAAATAAGAGTACAGACGCTCCACCATGCGGTTCTAGTAGTAGTAGTAGTACTTGTACTACTACGCTTGGCTCTCCGCCTCTTCGTGAAGTCGAACAATGATGGTACTCCGCATGTTGGGTACTACAGTGTATGCCTCTGACAATTTGACACCGAATGGACTGATGCATGTCCACCGAGGGTAGGTTGCATTAGTCAAAAGGCGTAAGCGAGCTTCACCTTGCCTGCAAGCTTCTCCTTGTTCTGCGAGTTGAAGGGACACACCAAAAAGTAGTGCCAGTCCATACTCCCTCCTTTCCGGTTAATATGGCTTAATCTTTTTTGCGGGTAAATGAGAGAGCTTTATTCATATATAACCATTCTTAGGACGATCAGCCAAGACACTGGTCACTAGGAAGCGAGGTACCCCACAAAAAAAGAAGTAGGAAGCGAGGTGTTTCATCAAGCCAGCTCTCGGCCACATTCAAAGTGCAGCAAGCACGGTTCGCACGAAGATGCGCCGCAAGGTTTGCTGACCTGTTTACATGCTGAATAACAAAAAAAGAGGAAATATTACCGAGCGCTACTATTTGTAACAGGATATGAGCCAGAATTAAGCGAGAATTGTGGCGAGTGTTCCATGCAATCAACTTCCATTATCACATGCGAGAACCCTCGAAGAGAACCAATGTGTTGAAGATTGCTTTATCACATTTTAAAATTATAATAAGAGTGCAGACGCTCCTCCATCCGGTTCCTCGTACTAGTATAGTACGTACCTTTATAGACTATAGTAGTAGTACTAGTAAACTTTGCGCTTGGTTGTTCGCCTATTCGGGAAGTCGAACAATAATAGCACTAGTAGTATAGTGTATGCTTCTGGCAATCTGACACCGAATTAACTGTTGCACGTCCACCGCCTGAGCGAGGGAGAGCTTGCATTAGTCAAAAGTTTCTCCTTGCCCTGCGAGCCACCGCGCGCAAGCTTCTCCCGTCCTGCAACCTTCTCCTCATTCGGCAAGTTGACGGGACACAACAAAGTAATGCTAGTCCATACTGCCTCCTCTCCGGTTAATATGGCTTAATTTCAATCGAGATAAATACACTGTATGTCATTGTATATTTGTAAAAATACGGTCAGTGGACTTCATAATATGCTCATTGCGCTCAATATATATATTTTCCGGTGTTTATACGGTCACTAGCTCACCCTGACTGAGTATGTGTGTGCATGCACGTGTAGGTTGAGCACTTGAGCGTGACCGTGTGTGTTCCGTCGTGTGCTCGGACATGCATGCATTAGGGCGTCGCGCGCGTTTTTGCATCCATGTGTACGTGTGACTGTTGCATACACGTAGGGGGAGTACGTGTAGGGGCCACTAAGGAGCAGTCAAATCACACAGTAAGTTAGTCGGAAGACGCAACCATCATTTCACTCTTGAATGACACGTACGCAATATAAAATGGTTGATATGGAGAGAAAAAGAAAACCACTATATATACACTAGCAGGAGCCTAAGCTACAAGCCTGCTTGCTTAGGTTGCTCTCTTCACAAGCATAGAACGACGGGCCTGATCCCCCAGCTGGGGGAAGGGAACAATGTTCTGCGTAGACGCGGCCAACATCGGCGAGGGAGAAAACCCACAGTCGGTGCGTCCCAATCGGGGGTCACCGTGGTATGGGTCGATGCCGCGTCCCAACCGCCCTTCGAGCTACAGCCCGACGTCCCAGGTAGTCCATCTTCCTTTTGGAGCCGGCTTGCTCCATTGCCGTAGCTCCATCTCCATGTCGATCTTTCTCTACTTCTACCGGCTTCTACTTGTGATGAGTTTATGTCTCATGAACTAGTGCCAGTACTATTATTCTAATCACACTTCTTCAATATCTTTGCCATCAAGGATGCTCAGGTCAATTTTAGTGGAACTGCACAAAAGCATCGTATGATCCGAGGGTGCCAGCCGTCTTCCCTTCGACAGGTTCTACCTGTCCAGGAAATTAAATCATGTTTAGGGTTTAGGGTTGAAGTCGTAGTGACCCCATCAGTAGTTTCTCTTTCGTACACGCTCTCACAACTTTTTTCTTTAGTTGTGAGGTAAATATTGGCTATGATCTATGAATCATTGAGATGCATCAGCATGCGTGTTAGTTTTCCTTTGTATTTGATGGAATGTTGTAACGGGGCAACCTTGGAATAGGAATGAAAATGGAGTGGAAAGTTTCTGTTTTTCCGGAGAAAAAATGGAAACGGAGAGAAACCAACGTTTCGTTTCGTTGGATCGCGCCATCGAGCAAAACCAACGTTTAAATCACGTCTGTCGTGTTCGTGTCTCACCCTCCTCCACGGCTCGACCCCACACGGTCGCTCGGCATGCCACTTACCGCAAACCGAGTATACGATAACTTTCCCGCCTGCTTGTCGATGGATCGCGCCATGAAGTACTAGCACTACTGCAAGAGATTGACGAGTTGGGGAGGACATCTAGCTGTAGCACGGACTCCCAAGAACTTTTTACATGCATGTTGTAGCCGGCTATTGCGACCTTTGAACGTGGAGCAGCCGCGTGCTCCCGGAAGCGGCGCGGGCGACGCTCTCTCGGCCGGCGCGCCGCTTCAATGCCGGCGCCAGTGAGAGGTCGCGTCCGCTCTGGCCGGGCATGAATGCGGCACTGACCGTTTCGGGCGGGAAGCACGCGCGGGTGATGAAGAGGGTTCGGGTTGGTCAGGACCGGCCGTGGCAGCGGTCCGGACGTGCGCAAACAAGAGATGTTGTACATTAATATTGCTGCGTATATAATTAACAACATAAATAATGTGCCAGTTGGACAAATATGATTGAAGATGGAGATGGAAATGGAATTTTACGTAAACACGGATATGCATGTCTATGTCTATGTGTGTGTGCGCGACGACTCTCGCGACCTGGAAGCGGGGGCATGTTTTTGATCGAGTTTTCTTTCTTGGTATGTTAGAAAATCAGTTTGTCTAATTCACATCTAGATGTTATTTAAGGATATCACATCTAAGCTCCCACAAGTATATAATGTAGCAACAAGAAACAAAAAAAACTAGGAAAAAAATAGACCACAAACAGAGTGGACATCAACTTAGATGTGACATAACTATGTCACATATAGATGTGTCCTAGACAGACCCTTAAAAAATTGTCCGCCAGTTTTCGTTTCTTTTTTCCGGGAACGCGCGTATTCTATTTAAAACCACTGCTATGGAGAGATTATTTTACTCCATTATAGCCTCTTGTTTGATAGAGGTTCTCGCGTCTCGCTCTCTCACCCTCTCCATATATGTTACACGCTGGAGGCTCAGCGTTCATTTGTTAGGGTTTGCTATATTCACAGTCTCTCACCCTCACTTCACCAGATCTAAACAAGACTGCGTTGGCCTCTTGTCTCTCTCTCCCCCCTCACAGCTGGTGAAGGAGGCGTCCGTATCCCATCGCACCGGGAAGGGGAGGAGGTGCAGCATTCACTCTATCTCCTTCGGCAAGGGAGGCAATCCACTGCCGGCTGCGCTATTCTCTTTCACCCAGCGCCTGTGCGGGAGGGCCACCGACCCCTTCTTCCTCGCTGCCGTACGTAGTATGGGCAGATCCGGCCTCCCGCCGCACGCCTTGCCACATCCCGACGACCCTAAGGTATAAGTTTCTTTGAAACCGTCGTTGCTCTAGCTGCATGTGGATCTTTTTGATCTGTAGTCGAATCTAGGTCTTGGTTCAAAGAGGAAAGAAGGGTGCGGTGGGCTGGAGCAAGAATCTAGGACATGGTTCAATGAGGAAAGGAGGGGCGGAAAGTAGTATAGACTGGCTATCCAGCCGCTTTGTAGGTCGAAAAGGGAAAAAGGGGGTAACCCAGTACACACATATGTAAGGAACCGATCTCTTTGTTGAAAAGGGAAAGAAACTGGGGGGTCAGATAGTTTGTGCAGGACTAGATTTGCTGCCCTCACATAGGAAGAAGGTTCAAAGAGAACAAATATGGGACCAGCGCATATATGCTGCTTGGCTACATACTCTGCATCACCCATTTATACGTGTGGACGCACATGGTGCTGGCATGTCCCATACAGCTATTTTGCTGTTGTTAATCTAAGAATGCCGCCGGAAAATTGAAGCAATGCCACTGTTAAAAGTAAATTACATTTTTTAACGAATGTTGTTTCAAGAGAATGTCTCTGTTAATATGAATCAATGCAACCGTTTTAGAAATGCTACTGTCCTACTTTGTTTTCCATCCAAGATAAGTTAGATGCTTCTTTCTGTCACTGTTTGTTTCATCCTCCTTTATCGGCAAGTAATTGTTTCCTTTTTTGCCTCTGTTAAAACAGGGCTATCGATTCAACTTGTTGCTATTGCTACATTTTGCTTCGCTACTCGAAACACTTATGTTTTAAGAGTGTTTGTGCAGTTCAACTTGAATGTCACACCGGTGACTTTGCTTAATTTTGGTGGAACTGCACAAAAGGAGATCGAGATTTGTTTCCAGTCTTCGTGGCGAGTTGTTTCAAATCTTGGTCTCAACCACATGATGTGCAGTGTGCTTTGAGATGTTGTGCTACTTGTTTTGGTACTGTTTTAAATAAATGTTGAATTGAAGCTATTGTATTGCTGTCTTTTCCCATTAAGTAGTGAACAAAAATGGGACCAACCCAGACATGATGCTTGTTGCTTTGTTACAACAAATTCAGCATCACCCCCTTTATAAGCCAGTAATTGATGTCACTCTCAGAATTAACTACTGAATCTTATTTCAAAACTGCAACACTTGTTAGGGATTGGCGGGATTACCATTTTTGTGGCCGCATGTTTCATCCTCCTTTATTAGCCAGTAATTGATTCCTTTTTTGCCTCTGTTTAAACAGGGATATCTATTCAACTTGTTGCTATTGCGACATTTTGCTTCGCTACGCGAAACACTTTGCTTGATTTCAGTGCAACTGCACAAAATGAGATTGGATTTCCTATTCGTGTTGGCAGATTCGTATTTTATCTTGTCCGTCTCATGGAAGGTCAGTACAGGCCTTCATCCACATGATTGTGCAGTGTGCTTTGAGATGTTGTGCTACTTGTATTGGTACTGTTTTAAATAAATGTTGAATTGAAGCTATTGTATTGCTGTCTTTTCCCATTAAGTAGTGAACAAAAATGGGACCAACCCAGACATGATGCTTGTTGCTTTGTTACAACAAACTCTGCATCACCCCCTTTATAAGTAGATGGAAGCACATACTGTTGTTGCGCCCACTCTCCCCTGGAACTGTTTATGCTTTTCGTTAATCTAATGCCGCTGGTAGAATTAAGCAATGCCACTCTCAGAATTAATTAACTACTAAATCTTAGTTCAAAACGGCAACACTTGTTAGGAATGCTACTATCCTGCTTTGTAGTTCTTTCTACATGTTTAACCAAGGTATTGTTAAGATAATGTCTTTGTTAAAATGAATCAGTTGCATTGTTTTAGGAATGGTACTTTTCTGCTTTGTCGTTCTTTATACATGTTGAAACAAGGCATTGTTAAGATAATGTCTCAGTCAATATGAATGAATCACACTGATGGAGAATTGCTACTCTCCTGCTTTGTTTCCCATTAAGATAAAGTAGATCAGTAGATGCTTTTCTTCTGGGAGTACAAGTCATCAACCGTTATTTCTCAGTAATTGTTTCCCTTATACCTATTGTTGCTTACAGGGATATCAAAATTAAAGCTCGGTTTTATTCCGACTTTGATTTTAGTTGAACTGCACAAAAGGAGCCAATGTGTCCAAGGCAAACTGCTGCATTACTGGGTCCAGTTGGTCGTTCCACTTTGCAGAAAGAAGCAGTCACTGTTTGCGCTACATTACAGAAGGAATGACCGAAAATCTTTACAGAGTATTATTAGACACCGGTGACATGACTAGTCTGCAGAGACCATTGGCAATTTAACAACACGTGGAGTGCCCTGGGCAAAAAGTGCCCAAACAAGTACAAGAAGCTATGACAGGACTCCACGATCATATGCATTACATATTTTGAATGGGAAAAGCTTGTCAAAGTTTAATCATTGATGTAGCAAGAAGACGTTAGTTTAATATATTGGAATTGGAAAACCTTGTCAAAATTTGCTCATTGATGTTAGCCAGAAGACATGCATTTGATATTTTTGAATGGGACGCCCTTGCTGTGAGCAGCGTCGAGTGTTTTTTCCTATTCCTGTGTTCAGTTTAGAAGTAAATAGTTACTCTGCTGAGATATTCCTGTGTTAAGAGTTTGTTCTGAATATTGTCTATGTAATGCCAGGCCTTGTGTTTGATTGCAAAGTTGAGCTTGGAATGTTGTGGCATGCGGCATCACGAGTTGTTCACCGTGCCTCCTGAGAATAATGCTTCGTATTGTTTTGCATGTCGATCTAATGCCAGTGATTTGCTTGTTAAGAAGATCATCCTCTTCTGTTGTTTCCGTGCTTAAGAAGTTCATCGTCTGATGTTTCATTCATAGCCTATACGACAAGTCGGGTAGGTTAGACGTGAAACCATATGATCTTCCGACCAACTCATGATATTAGGCCATGATTGGATCGTCGTTTTCCAACCAAAACCGCTTGTAAAACTGACGCTTGTAAATTAAAGCAGATGGTCTCAGGCGAAGGCGCTTGGTTGGTCGATTTCGACTAGTAAAATATCGGAAGTACTTCACACACGATAAAAACGCTGAACGACACTCGGACGATTGCTAATCCAGCCGTTAGCTGCTGTTTCAGCCTTGCCCATGGATGGCATGATACGCACGTCGTGCATGTATCGTCTGGTAATGTCGTCCATATAGCAGTGCTCGTAAAATATACACTGGTCTCTCAAAATACACGCGTAACCCGCCGGTTTTACTTACAGACCTCGGGCCCTCGGTTTCATTACGCCTGTATTTTACGAGTTGTTTCCAATGACGAGTAAATTACACTTGTATGTTAATACAGGTTTGAAATAAACCAGAGCTCCCAAGCGCGGCCTTACCGTTTCATTCTGTCTCAGTTTCTCGAAGGTGCTCATAGGTGTCCGATGATCCTGGCTTCCTGAATGAGCAGTGGGCGCTATATCAGACCATCAGTAGGGCCCGCGAGGCCCTCTCTGTTGTCCTTCGAGTTGTTGCGCTCGCCGTGGCGCCGAGCATTGTTAACATCGTCAACGAACATGAGGATTCAGGAGATGACTTTATTTTGACTGGATGACACTAGGGACCCACTAGGGCCATAGTCGTACGTACGCAAGTGCCTCCTTATTATGTACAACTATATTTTTTTTGCTTTCTCCTGGTTTCCTAACATCACGGTCCCACACCATTGTCAACCTATGTAGTCAATATAAACGAGAGAATTGCACAAGGTGCGGCCGACAGCTGGGACCAAGCACCTCGAGCAGTATTTGTGTTTTTGAGGCGTGAGCACTGCAGAGTTTTTCTTGGCGATGATTTCGTTGTTGTTCAGAGGAGAGCAGGGTATTAACTGGGCGGGCTGTGGCCCGTCTAGCCCAGGCCAGATATCCAGCCAAGATACTAATTTTTTCAAGATGAAAATGGCTAGCCCAGCTATACGTCTTTTTGAGGAATACCCAGGCAAGGTCAACTTATTATTCTCCGCCCCGCTGGGCTGCAAATCTTTCCTAGGAGGGATGCATTAGGCTTAACAGGAAAATGGGCTTTAAAAATAATAAATGGGATGTAATTATAAAAACTGGGCAGTAACTATAAAAAAATGCACCAAACACGAAATTAGTTTATAAAATATTATTTATGGATTTTGAAAATCTTAAATTTTCATTGTTGCGCGCGCAATATTTCGTTGGATTTTTACGTAATACAAATTTATATTTAATCTGACTAAAAATTTTGGATAAAAATATTTTGGATCCCATCAAAATGTGGGAAATTTTATTGAATTATGTCTTCAACGGTTGGTTGCAATTATTAATCGTTGTCCTAGCTAGAAAATGGGTTGTACTTTTAACAAACTATAAATGGGCTGTTGTAAATTCCATTAGAATTCAAAAATGGGTTGTACATTCTTACAAAACGTAAATGAGCTATAAGTTCTCTGCCACACACTTGTGGGCTACTAAGTGACGCGTCCCCTAAAAAAATAAGTTGACACGTATGCAAGGCTTTGTCAACTTATTATAGTCAACACACGGTTCTAGCAGCAGTGGTCGTTGGATATCTATCCAACGGATGTCGTGCTTCTTCTTCAATCTCGGATATTTTTAGCTTCGGCCGCCCAAAAAATATTCCTCCCCCTGACATCTGGGGCGCACCGTTTCGGAGGCTGACCTGTGGGCCTACTAAGTTGGAGCGTACCAAGGGCTTTGTCAACTTAGTCAATATGAACGATTCTAGCTCGAGTGACCGTACGATGTCCATCCAACGGCCGTAGTGCTTCTTCAACCTCTGGTCTTCTTGCTCCAGCTGCCCAAAGCAGCGCCGGTCGTGCTGCCTGCTCCTGCCTCCCGTGGCCGGCTGTGCTGCTGCGGAGGCCTCACCGCCCCCTACTATTCCCACTGCTGGCCAGACCCTGCGGCGACGGCAGCCTCACACCGCAGCCGAACAAGTGAACCCTCATACTCCTCTCCGCGTGGGCATCCATTGCCGCGTCTTCACCGGCTCCGCGTCGTCCCCTTCCTAGGCCTCGCCGTCGTCCACCGCCCTGGTGCTCTCGGCGCGGCGTGGTCAACGTGGTCAAGGAACGACTTCCATCGGACGTGGACGTACGTGGAGAGGCTGATAGCTGGGTCCACGGTGGCAGCAAGGAAGTGCCTCCTTATTACACGGAAAATAATGATTCATCCACCTGACAGCAGGGACCCACCGGACGGGCCACCGTATTTCGTGAAAAAAACGTTTCCCCCCTGACTGCTGGGACCCACCAGCTACACCTTCGCACGCAAGGAAGTGCGTCCGGGCAAAAAAACGATTCGCCCCCCTGACTGCTGGGACCCACCAGCTACATCTTCGCACGCAAGGAAGTGCGTCCGGGCAAAAAAAACACAAAACGATTCGCCCCCCTGACTGCTGGGACCCACCAGCTACATCTTCGCAGGCAACGAAGTGCCTGACAGTCGGGACCCACCTAGTCGAAGCGTACGTAGCGTTGTCATTCTGGTCGCGAACGTGTACGTACATATATATTGGTCGATGTAGAGGCGCGCACGTGTCGTAGTAGAGGCGCGTACGTGTTGTAGTAGAGGTGCGCACGTAGCATGTACACGTACGTACAGCGGCCAGGCTGCAAGAAAGAAAATACGGCCACGTACGTACATACGGGCAGGGTCTCGAACGCCTACTCGCGCATACGTACGGCGAGGGCTCATGTACATGGCTGGGTCGGAACGGAGAAACAACGTCGTCGTCGTGTTCATGGGGAGGCAACAGAATGCGTCGTGTTCATGGGGAGGCAACGGAACGCGTCCTGTTCATGGGGAGGGGTGTGGCGTACCGCAAAACGGAGGAAACGGACCTCCTACGGTCGAAACGGGGGTCCTGTTGATCGGGAGGAGTGTGCCGTACCGCAAAACGGACGAAACGGACCTCCTATGGTCGAAACGGGGGTCCTGTTGATCGGGAGGGGTGTGGCGTACCGCAAAACGGACGAACCGGACCTCCTACGGTCGAAACGGGGGTCCTGTTGATCGGGAGGGGTGTGCCGTACCGCAAAACGGACGAAACGGACCTCCTACGATCGAAACGGGGGTCCTGTTGATCGGGAGGGGTGTGGCGTACCGCAAAACGGACGAAACGGACCTCCTACGGTCGAAACGGGGGTCCTGTTGATCGGGAGGGGTGTGGCGTACCGCAAAACGGACGAAACGGACCTCCTACGGTCGAAACGGGGGTCCTGTTGATCGGGAGGGGTGTGGCGTACCGCAAAACGGACGAAACGGACCTCCTACGGTCGAAACGGGGTCCTGTTCATCGGGAGGGGTGTGGCGTACCGCAAAACGGGACTCCACGGGATACTGTTCATCTCCACCGTTGACCTCCTCTAGCCTCCACGTGCTACCATCGACCTCCTCCAGCCTCCATGGCTCCTGTTCATCCAGCCTCCACCGCGCGCTACTCCACCGGCTACTGTTCAACCACCCCTCCACGGGCACCCCTCCACCGTCTACTGTTTATCCAGCCCTCCACACCATGGGGTCCTGTTCAACCACCCCTCCACGGGCACCGCTCCATCGTCTACTGTTCATCCAGCCCTCCACACCACGGGGTCTTGTTCAACCACCCCTCCACGGGCACCCATCCACCGTCTACTGTTCATCCAGCCCTCCACCACACCACGGGGTCCTGTTCATCCAGAGGCCACGCCACCGCTCACTGTTCATCCAACCCCCCCCCCCCCCGCAACGCTCACTGTTCATCCCAGAGGCAGCATCGATCGGCTTCAGTTAGCAGTAGTAGCGAAGGAATCGCTCGATCGGGTTCAGTTAACAGCCATCGATCGATCGCTCGGGTTCAGTTAGAGCCCAACGCCTCGCTCGGGTTCAGTTAGAGCCAATGCCTCGCACACACGCGCGTACGTGTACGAGAGAAACGCGCATCGCTCGGCCCCCGACCTCCCACCGTAACCGGGAACTCCCCGAAATTTTCCTCCCCCTCGCTTCTACGACGGTTTTTTCCGTCATGGACGGCCCAAAGAATGTCATGCAGCTGCGTCTCCGGCCCGCCTAGGACGAAAAGTCCATTTTCTGTCAAGATTTTTTGTCATAGAAGTAGGAGCCCACCACATCTATGATGATACCGGGTTTTTTCACAATTATCGTCATAGAAGTGTCATATGTATGACAGGAAAAAAATTCGTTCGGCCCAAAATGTCACGGATGTGTCTTTTTTCTACTAGTGTGATGATCATGAAACTTCAGATCAAGTTACTAGGGAACCTCATAGGTCAACCAGAATATGGTTCGCACCAGAGTGGTACGGTAATCCTATTCTAGAAGTCATGTTACTTGACCATGACGAACCAACAAACTATTAGGAAGCGATGATGAGCCCAGATTCCGCGAAATGGCTTGAGGCCATGAAATCTGAGATAGGATCCATGTATGAGAACAAAGTATGGACTTCGGTTGACTTGCCCGATGATCGGCAAGCCATTGAGAATAAATGGATCTTCAAGAGGAAGACGGACACTGATAGTAGTGTTACTATCTACAAAGCTCGAATTGTCGCAAAAAGTTTTCGACAAGTTCAAGGTGTTGACTATGATGAGATTTTCTCACTCGTAGCGATGCTTAAGTCTGTCTGAATCATGTTAGCAATTGCCACATTTTATGAAATCTGGCAAATGGATGTCAAAACTGCATTCCTTAATGGATTTCTTAAAGAAGAGTTGTATATGATATAACAAGAAGGTTTTGTCAATTCTAAAGGTGCTAACAAAGTGTGCAAGCTCCAGGGATCCATCTATGGACTGGTGCAAGCATCTCGGAGTTGGAATATATGCTTTGATGAGTTGATCAAAGCATATAGTTTTATACAGACTTGCGGTGAAGCCTGTATTTACAAGAAAGTGGGTGGGAGCACTACAACATTTCTGATAAGTATATGTGAATGACATATTGTTGATCGGAAATAATGTAGAATTTTCTGGAAAGCATAAAGGAGTGTTTGAAAGGATTTTTTCAAAGAAAGACCTCGGTGAAGCTGCTTACATATTGAGCATCAAGATCTATAGAGATAGATCAAGACGCTTGATATTTTTTTTCAATGAGTACATACCTTGACAAGTTTTTGAACTAGTTCAAAATGGAACAGTCAAAGAAGGAGTTCTTGCCTGTGTTGCAAGGTGTGAAGTTGAGTAAAGACTCAAAACCCGACCATGGCAGAAAATAGAAAGAGAATGAAAAGTCATTCCCTATGCCTCAGTCATAGGTTCTATAAAGTATGCTATGTTGTGTACCAGACCTATTGTGTACCTCACCATGAGTTTGGCAAGAGGGTACAATAGTGATCCAGGAGTGGATCACTGGACAGCGGTCAAAATTATCCTTAGTGGAATAAGGAAATGTTTCTCGGTTATGGAGTTGAAAAACAGTTCCTCGTAAAGAGTTACGTCGATGCAAGCTTTGACACCCATTTGGATGACTCTAAGTCTCGACCTAGATACATATTGATATTGAAAGTGGGAGCAATTAGCTAGAGTAGCTTCGTGCAGAGTATTGTAGATATAGAAATTTGCAAAATACATACGGATCTGAATGTTGCAGACCCGTAGACTAAAATTCTCTCACAGGCAAAACATGATCATACTATTACTCTTGGGTGTTAATCACATAGCGATGTGAACTAGATTATTGACTCTAGTAAACCTTTTGAGTGTTGGTAACATGGCGATGTGAACTATGGGTGTTAATCACATAAAGATGTGAACTATTGGTGTTAAATCACATGGCGATGTGAACTAGATTATTGACTCTAGTGCAAGTGGGAGACTGAAGGAAATATGCCCTAGATGTAATAATAAAGTTGTTATTTATATTTCCTTATATCATGATAAATGTTTATTATTCATGCTAGAATTGTATTAACCGGAAACTTAGTACATGTGTGAATACATAGACAAACAGAGTGTCCCTAGTGTGCCTCTACTTGACTAGCTCGTCAATCAAAGATGGTTAAGTTTCCTAGTCATAGACATGTGTTGTCATTTGATGAACGGGATCATATCATTAGAGAATGATGTGATGGACAAGACCCATACGTTAGCTTAGCATAATGATCGTTTAGTTTTATTGCTATTGCTTTCTTCATGACTTATACATGTCCTTTGACTATGAGCTTATGCAACTCCCGAATACCGGAGGAACACCTTGTGTGTTATCAAATGTCACAACATAAATGGATGATTATAAAGATGCTCTACTGGTGTCTCCAATGGTGTTTGTTGAGTTGGCATATATCGAGATTAGGATTTGTCACTCCGTGTATCGGAGAGGTATCTCTGGGCCCTCTCGGTAATGCTCATCACTATAAGCCTTGCAAGCAATGTGACTAATGAGTTAGTTGCGGGATGATGCATTACGGAACGAGTAAAGAGACTTTCCAGCAACGAGATTGAACTAGGTATGATGATACCGACGATCGAATCTCGGGCAAGTAACATACCGATGACAAAGGGAACAATGTATGTTGTTATGCGGTTTGACCAATAAAGATCTTCGTAGAATATTTAGGAACAAATATTAGCATCCAGGTTTCGCTATTGGTTATTGATCGGAGATGTGTCTCGGTCATGTCTACATAGTTCTCGAACCCGTAGGGTCCGCACGCTTAACGTTCGATGACGATTTGTATTATGAGTTTATGTGATTTGATGACCGAAGTTTGTTCAGTGTCCCGGATGAGATCACGGACATGACGAGGAGTCTCGAAATGGTCGAGACATAAAGACTGATATATTGGACGATGTTATTCGGACACCGGATGAGTTCCGAGAGGTACCGGGTAACTATTGGAGTGTCGAAGGGTTATTGGAACCCCCCGGGGGAACTAATGGGCCTTCATGGGCCTTAGTGGGGAGAGAGAAGAGAAGGGCCATAAGGGGCTGGCCGCCCCCCCCCCCCTTGGTAGTCCGAATTGGACTAGGGGAAGGGGGCGGCGCCCCCCTTTCCTTCCCTTCCCCCTCTCCCTTCCTCCTTCCCCATTCCACCAAGTGGAATCCTACTAGGACTTGGAGTCCTAGTAGGACTCCTTTCCTTGGCGCGCCATACAGGGCCGCCGGCCTCCCCCTCTCCTCCTTTATATACGGGAGCAGGGGCACCCTAGAACACACAAGATCAATTGCCTTAGCCGTGTGCGGTGCCCCCCCCCCCCTCCACAGTTACACACCTCGGTCATATCGCCGCAGTGCTTAGGCGAAGCCCTGCGCCAGTAGCTTCATCATCACCGTCGCCACGCCGTCGTGCTGACGGACCTCTCCCTCGTCCTCAACTGGATCAAGAGCTCGAAGGACGTCATCAAGCTGAATGTGTGCTGAACGCGGAGGTGCCGTACGTTCGGTGCTTGGATCGGTTGGATCGTGAAGACGTTCGACTACATCAACCGCGTTACTAAACGCTTCCGCTTTCGGTCTACGAGGGTACGTGGACACACTCTCCCCGCTCATTGCTATGCATCTCCTAGATAGACCTTGCGTGATCGTAGGAAAATTTTGAAATACTGCGTTCCCCAACATATATGTAGCCAGTACCGTCGGATAGATATACGAAAACTTGTTGTTCGACCAATCTCTCGGAGAAGGAGAGGTCGATCACTTCTCTTTGTATATGTTCATGACGATCTTGTGTACTTAATGGTTTCCTTCATTTGCTTACTAGCTAGCATGTCGAGTCCTCTCTATACGTATAGTACGTAGCGTCGACCAAGCACGGAGATAAGAGAGAACACTTCTCTCTATTAGCTAGCTAACACAATATATGAAACCCCTAAATTAACCCTACAAAAACCTCCAAACCCCCAACCCCCCCCCCCCCCCCCTCCCCTTTCAAAAAAACAAAAACCGCAGCCCCTGAACTGCTGACTGGTGGATGCTTTTTGGTCCCGGTTGATGCTACCAACCGGAACAAAAGGCCCTCCTGCCTGGGCAAGCCGCAACGGCCACGTGGAGCCCCATCTATCCCGGTTCGTAGGCGAACCGGGACTAAAGGTATTGGGCTTTAGTCCCGACCCTTTAGTCCCGGTTCCAGAACCGGGACAAATGGGCCTTTTTCTACTAGTGGCTCCAGATTATTTGTACTCATAATTATCTCTAATACACTAACTTGTGATCTTCCCTCAAATATTATTACTATAGCAACAGGAATCTTTATAGTACAGATAGTATGGAGTAATAATTTAGATCTTCCTGTAACATGTAGAATTAATTTGCTATTATGAAGAAAAGCATTCATCACCTAGATTAGTTAAAGATATTCTACGACAAGCTGAGAAGCACACATATCGCAGCAATTCCAATATGTATTGCAACTGCCTTTGGGTGTACTATGGTATGAAATATGAATCTGTTTTCAGCCTTAGGAGTATTTCTGTTGGTGTTACAAGACAAAGTTGCCAAAATTAGTCCTTGTTATTTACACTTTTGTTCACTGTATATAAATGAAGTTTCTTATACATATCGTCAATTGTTCTGCTGTAGATGATATTCCTAAAGGTTAGATCTAAATCCCAAAATGATCCTCCTATAAATAAGAGCTGCCATTTGTCGATCATATCACTCTGTGGATCTAGATAAGAGAAAATAATTGCCTGCTGTTGTTACTTAGAAAGAATGATCTTCCCAACGCCTATCTTTATACAAATTTCTGGGCACATCACATGATTTCCATGACGTGCATCGGTATATTCTGCCAGCAAAAATCGTACATCAAATGCATATAATTTTACAAGCTAATTCCATATGGAGGAAAGGATGAAGAAACTAGATAAAATGATTGATGTACAGGAATATGCTTATTTTGAATTCCATCCGCCTACACTTCTCCAATACGTCTCAAAGGAATTATGCAGGTACTGCTTCAAGTTTACTTTATCAATCGTACCTTCTTTAACCATTTTAATGTGCTTTTGATATTCCTCATTCTAATGGTCCACAACATTGTGCGCAATAAGGTTGCAGTCATCCTTTTCCATGACCAGAGCTTGATATTGCAAATTTTTCTCTTTTATAGTCACGAATCACTCACATTTACTCAATTGCACCAATATTTCCTTTGCATGTTGGTACTAGTACATATTTTTATGTATGATCTACTTCTATAATTAAGGTAGCTACATCGGTACCCATCCTCCTTTCTCTTCTTGCAGTGAATTATGTTTTAATACGCAGAAACATTCACGCTGTAGTGTACCTCGGCGGGTGGTTACTTGACTGCAGGATAAGCACAACCAGTAGTTACGCTGATGCACGATTTTTTGGATTTTGGCCATGTGTGACATGAACGTAAGATAAACACAACAAGTGGACGATCCATGGTGCTGGCAAAAACGTGGTTTGGGATTTTTTTTCCATCTGCTATGGCACCCGCGGATATACATGTTGAAGTCAATTACGAGAACTTCGAGGTCGTCTCTGTACCGTCGGCTACTGGAGCTAGCTGTGTTCATCATTGGATGCTTGCATGTGTGTGTTGAATGAATGTCAATGTACAGAGCATCCAAAGAAAATCGTGCATCCGGACCTTGTGAAACCGGAGCTTGCATTCTTTGCCTAGAGGGACAAGGGGCGCATGAAGAAGGATGACGAGGAGATGGATCGAAAAATTGTTGACGAGGTCGATGAGATGTTTGACGAGCTCAAGAGGGGGGGCTTCTACGAGGTACGGAGGACGTGAAATTATCTACCGGCAATGAGCACGAGGCAGGCCCCTCCGACAACCACCAGAGGTGAGCAACCTCGATGACGACGATGACAAGGACGACAACTTCAAGTTGTACGAGTACTGTAGGCGTCATGGTCTGTGATGATCTACTATAGTAGTATGTCCATAGTACTGCTGGTCTTTCCTAATACTGCCTCCGTTCCAAAATATAGTGCTTCCTCTATTCCCGTGCTTCAACTTTGACCATATATTTAACCAACAAGACCGACTGCGGCTGGAGCAAAAATTATACCAGTGAATTCATATTCAAAAGAAGTTTTCAATTATATAATTTTTTCTCCTGCCGTAGTCGGTCTTGTTGGTTAAATTTATGGTCAAAGTTGGACCTCGGGAAGCGTCGGTGCACTATATTTTGGAATGGAGGGAGTATTGTATAATTATGTTGTTTGAAATGTTTAATGTTCAACTAGAAATTTAAGAATGTGCAATGAATCATGTTGAAGTGACCATTTTGATGGCACCAGGTGCCCAAAAACCTTCTTTCTCCTAACCTATAATCAAGATTTAATGTTCAACAGCTGCGGGGCCCAAAAATCTTCTTTCTCCTACCTTATAATCGGGTTTTAATGTTCAACAGCTGCCGTGCCCAAAGATCTTCTTTCTCCAACCCTATAATCGGGTTTTGGGCATCAATTTTTTCGTCATCGGTCCATTGGAGATGCTAATTAGTCATGGCACTGCATTGCTCACCGTGCGTCTAACCCAATTATCCTGATCCTCACATGCATCTCTGGGATCCATAAGCACTTCTATTTTCTTTACATTGATAAGCGTCCAGCTTGACATCAATACATACTGTGAAAGCCAATCGCAAGAACTTCGTGATCGTCCACTCCCGCGAAATGTCAACTTCTGAAGTACTCCCTGTAGTGTCAATAATGGTATTACACTTTGGCTCCAAGGGAGTAGTATTCTATGGATCAGTTGATGCATGCATGTTTGAATGTATTAACAAGCATCTGAGAGTTAATTTAGCTGGGTCGTCGCTCACTTCATTGGGGAGTATAATCGACTCAGTGATTCGTTATTTACTTCACCAAGGGTAACGCTGAAGCAAGCAAGCTGGGAACAACTAATATGAATTTCATCTTGTGTTAGTTGTCTCGCTTATCCGCATGCAAATGTGATTCTAACAAGTCACCTTGGTTCCTTTTCCATGGGTTGTCATTTCTGCGAAGTAGCTACGTGCCCATGCATAAATGTCAAGGTCAATGGTGAGAACTTCAAGGTCGCCCCCCAATATCAACTAATCAACTGTCTCATCCGGCTCACAAAGTGCTGAGCTTCTCTAGCAAAAGATTTGTCCCTTTTATGCCCATTGTATTTTTCTTTAGATTGCTCACCACATATGCGAACGTGAGCTTTCACTTAAATTAGTGGATTAGATCTATTTTGTTCTAGAGTTAAAAGAATGGCTCAAAAGCATCTTCCAAATTGTAAATAAGTAAGTAAATAAATATATCAATACTTTCATTTGGCCAACCTTTCTTATCATTTTGATTAAGGTACATCAATATTCCACTGTATCATTGATTAGCACAAAGTAACAAAAAATGGCATATATCGAGCTTATATGAGCTTTATCAGAGCTTGCATCTTGTAATCATCTTTCAGCTACACAAGTCAAGGTTCCATTCCATCATCAAGATATGTAGACTTCCTATCAGCTTTTGAAGCCCTAGTAAACAGAAAACAGAATGCGAGCTAGCCACATCAAGCATTTGAAAACCTTGGATGGATGGGGACTAAAGATTGCCAATAGAGCATCCAAAAAAAATCTCACAGATTTATCTCTTCAGTATACCTATGTGATGTATCCAAGTCAACAAGCACTAATTAAGGAGCTAATTATTTTATGCCTCCACTCAGACTTTGCTAACCAATAGCTCTGTCCAAACCAATAGCGGAGCTGATGGCACACTGTCAAAGATTCTTATAATCAATGGATGGCTACTGCATGCAGCGGCACGTAAGCGCTCAATTAAGTCGATTCGATTACATCCGCGGAGTCGTCGTTTACTTTGATTCCAGCTCTTGCTTGCCATGGGGCAGACAATGGCGACCACTTGTTAACCCAGCCCAAGGGGATCGGTCGACCGATCGAGCAAGTTGCATGCTCATGGTAAAATCAACGCTTATCCAAGCCCACTTGATCATCCATCATCCAGCTAATCAGTTCTTCATGTATGCATGGTTACTTGACTGTAGGATAAGCACAACTAGTAGATATGCTTATGCGTGGTTCATTGAATTTTTGCCATGTGTAACATGAACGTAAGATAAACACAATGAGTAGATGATCCATGGTGCTGGCAAAAACATGGTTTGGAATTTTCCCGTCTGCTACAGCGCCCGCGGATATACATGCCGAAGTCAATTACGAGAATTTTGAGGCCGCCTCTGTATTCTCAACTACTGGAGCCATCACTGGATGCTTGCATGTGTGTCTTGAACGGATGTCAATGTAGCAGTGCATCCAAAGAAAATCCCGCGCAAGGTAATATATCTATTCTTCATCACCTACATGATGTTTATCCAAGTCAACAAGCACTAATTAAGGCGCTAAATATTTTAAGCCTCCACTTGACTTTGTCAACAAATCCCACACCACCAGCTTGGTCGCAAGGACTATAAATATACATACAATCTTTCACTTAAAACACATCTCATCTTGCAAGAGTACACTTTGATAGAAGACACAATGGTAGGCACAAAATTACTAGCTCTTGGTTGTGTTGTCCTGGTGAGCATTGGATTGGCCAATGCTGCAAGGGTGGCTCGGTACTCGAGTGCCTCTGGAGTAGGGACGGGAGGAGGAGAGGGTGGGGGGTCTCAGGGTGGTGCTGGCTCCGGTTCTGGGAGTGGAACTGGGTCGGGTGTGAGCTCTAGTAGTGGTACACATGCAAGCGGTGGAGGAGGTGGTGGAGGTGGCGGTGGTAGCGAATATGGTGGAGCGGGATCTGGTAGCGGGTCCGGCTCAGGCTCCGGTTCTAGTCAATATAGTCAAGGATCTTCCTATCCTTATGGTGGTGGCTATGGTGGATATACTAGTGCTGGTGGTGCCGGTGGTGGCGGTGGTGGAGGGCAAGCTAGTGGTTATCATGGATCTAGTGCATATGGGGCTGGTAGTGGCACTGGTTCTGGCTCAGCTACAGCTACTAACAATTGGTATGGACAAGGTAATAATGCATATGCTGGTGGAAACGGTGGTGGTAATGGCGGTGGAACAAATGGTGGGAGTGGTGGAGGCGGGGGTGCTGGATCTGGATATGGCGATGCCTACCCATAGTTTCCTTGATGTGAGGAATCTAAAAATCTGGAGCCCAATCTGGTGTGTCAAATAGATGTCTTTAAACCTTTTTATTTATTTGTTATCGTCTTACATATTATCAAATAAGGGCTTCATTATTCTAGTGAAAAATGTACTAGTGCTTGTGATATATACCAAGAATGTAACATGTCAATGTATCACTATGTATGTATGAATAAAATCATCTGTGTTTGTGCCAACTGACTTGCAATGAGAAGTATGAACACACGTCCTATGGTTAAGTAACATAAATTGCTCGATTATGGTTAATGACTGACAAATCATCAATTTAGTCATACATGCTGTGTCACGAGAGGGGAAAGGGGGGGTCACCCATAATACATAACAAAATCCATCACTTTTGGTTTGCTTCTTTCTCTCACCTGAAGTGCCTCGTCGCATTTAACGAAAAAGTGAAACGTTTTGTATAGACCTAGATCATCTACCTCTAGGGAGTTCCGAGGCTCCACATCACCATCTTAGAACCACACCACCATAGCCATCACATCCATGCTGATGGGAATGCCCAGACATTCTCCCGGCAGGGCCATGGTCATCGCGAGTGCTACTAGACTACCACCATCATGACTTAGTGCCATGAAGTTTTTTTTTCCTTCATGGTCTCTATCGAGGGGTGTCCTTCCCCACCACTAGCCATGAATGGTCTATGATCTTATTCTCGTGTATTATTATTTTTATTTATTTTCTTTTTTGCAGGCTCCAGCTGTTAGACTAGGAAGTTAGAGTTAAAACTTCTAAATTTCATTTTCATCGATGACCATTATAGAAAATTTTGTTCCAAAGCTTTGCTACTTACTTTAAAGAAAAGATAGTTGTGCAGGGGTTTCTAGAAATTCCCTTCGTTTGGTGTGAAAATTGTTACTACTTTTCAAAGCTGGATGGTATCCTTCTTACGTGCACATCTAGTTTTCTTCATGGTTACTCAAATATATGTATTAAGAACACCAAACAAGCGGCATGGTTCGATAAGCACAACATGCCTACGCTCTTTTGTTCTTACATGCTAGTTTTCTTCATGGCTAGTCATATATTAGCCGTGCATGCAATCAGCCAGTCAGCTCAGGTAGAAAAACTGGAACCCTGCAACGAAAAGCAGACAATACAGTTGGAGAACAAGATACTTTTCACCAGTTTCAGACCATAGAAACACATCAACATAATAATCTGGGTGTTAAACTAGTATATTCCATTGACAATGTAAACTCTACCCCCACCCCTCAACCCCAACACACACCAATACAATTCACCAGTATGTACATTTATCAAACAGAAGAAGAAAAAACTCACACGTAAATGGCAATGCGCATGCTACAGAATGGTGAATGTGGATAGTCTCGAAATGCTACAGAATACTGAATGTGGGTACCTAAACAATTACCAATGTCGCAATACATCCAGAAACAAATAATTGGAGTGAACTTAAGACAATCAGGTTGAGACACAGTTCCTTGTGATGTACAACTAATATGGATCGGAGGGACTAATATAATATTCTGGGCGTTAAACTTGTACTATATTCTAGCAACAGTGTAAACTGTAACCCCACAAACACCCACAATATTCGGCAGTATGAGCATTTATCAAACAGGAAAAGAAAAAAAAACTCACACACGCGATGCCAATGGACATGCTACAGAAAACTGAATGTGGGTAGCCTCCAAGTGATTGGGTAGCTGAGCAATTACCAATGCACATAATACATCCAGAAACAAATGATTGGAGTGAACTTGAGACAATCTGCCCGAGACAGAATTCATGGTGTTGTGCCGCTTGAGCCAATCTGCTTTCGACCAATGGTACGCAAGATGGTCTTACACTGCTTACAGAGAAAAATGAACATGCCTGGCAGTCTAAACGGGTGTATAATCTTGGGCCTGAGCCAGACCATGATAAACCGTTCTTTTGCCTATCAGTACATGTTTTCTCAAGCCGATGTTGAGATCGAACATCACAAGAAGCATTGATTCCTTGAAATGGCTAGGAGCTAAAGTTAAATGATAAATATAGTTCAAAACAATGCAAAACAAAAGCAGAATTACTATATGTTTCAATACTTGGCCATTGTTATTATGCAATCTTTCAGTTTAACTAGTGTTCTGAACTCTAGAAAATAAGGAGGAAGATTCTCCCTCGTTCACCGTCAACTAAAACAAAACATAGAAGCAGCCAAGCTGAGAGTGCAGTTTGAGATTAAGATACTCACTGGTAGAAAAAAGCCCTTTAGTCCTGGTTCGCAACAGCCTTTAGTCCCGGCTGTGCAACCGGGACTAACTATGCGCGACTAAAGACCCCCCCCCCCTTTAGTCGCGCCTCTTACGGACCGCGACTAAAGGCTTTAGTCCCGGTTCTTGTGGCTGGCCGGGACTAAAGGCCCGTCCACGTGGGCGCCCGTGGTCCGTCGGGGCGGAGGACCTTTAGTCCCGGTTCTCGTGGCCAACCGGGACTAAAGGCCTCCTCCGCAGGTTTAGGGTTTTAGCCCCCCTAAATCTGGTTTCTTTTTAGTTTGGAGTGTTTTATTTCTTTTATATTTTATTTTGTGTTTTATTTTAATTTTGATAAAGTTTCAGTACACATATTCTACGCTACTATATACATGCATATGAAATTTCAAACAAGAAGAATTCAAGAGGAATATATAATATATATTCAATCTCGGGTGACCATATACAACTTCGAACAAGTTTCCATACACAATTAGGATGGATGACCATATACAACTTCGAACAAGTTTCAATCTCGGGTATGCATATAAATTTCTTCGTCCTCGGTATAGTGTTCTCCTTTAGGATTGATGACTTCCCTCATGAAAAATCCTGCTAATTCTTCTTGAATTGGTCGGAAGCGAGCTTCTGGACTAAGCCTCCTCCGCAAGTTATCCGTCGCGTTCCGCACGCTATCTGATGCCTTCCGCTCAGAGGTGTGTCTCCGGATGTTCTCACAAACATAGTATCCACATAGATTGGTCCCCGGTGGCTGCTTATCCACATTAACTAACCTTCTGAAATCTAGCTCATGTTTGAATTCACCGACAATTTCTTCTGAGAACCGTCTCCAAACCCTACAGGGCAAAGAAAATTAAATGAACAAGGGAGTTATTAGTTACTTGATATTAGGAAATGAACGAAAGAGACCGATCCATATAGAGCTCAAATGATTGAAAATAATTACTTTTGCAGCATTTTTCTCATGTCGGCCCAACGCTTTGGATCCGAATCCATAGAGTCCATGATTAGAACTCTGGAGGTGTGAAGTTCAATATTTAGCAGAATTCAGTGGAACCTGCGGACACGTTACATGCACAGTCATGCATAACTCATCGATTAGACATACCATGCATGGAGTAAACAAAAGAGAATGGGCACAAGAGAGAAACACTCACCCAAAATGGTAAGGAAATAGAATATGACTTTTGAGTTGATGCTTTCTAAGAAACTTGTACAAGTCTTTCTCCACGTCTTCGGGGTGATGTTGTAACACATGTCCATTAACGATATGTGGGTCAATGAATCCAACATCATGGATGTTTCTTATTTTGCATTCCCAAATCTTCAATCTGCATAATAGCGTACGCAACAATATAGTTAGGACAATATATATATATATATATATATAGTGCAGGCAATGAAGAACGAGATGAGGTAGAAATAAATCACTTACAGAACGTAGCAACTCAGCATAGATTTGTCGAGGTCGCGCAGATTGAACAGCTGGAACAATTCACTCATATGAACTTCTACAGAGTACCGTTTGGTGTGATGCTCATCTGTAACATCCGCATAAACATATTCTTTGTCGGCCCATGTTATGAATTGCTTGTACCAACGTAGCAGATTTCGCATTTGTGGTGGTAGACTCTTTTCCCGCGCAGGCTCGACGAGAGGCCCATCCCGCACATATTGTAATGCTATCTCACATACTGGCGCATCCTCAAGGCCTAAGAAGGCACGAAGAGTCAAACCCATCTCGGACGCTTGTTTCATGGCACTCGCTACAGTCAATCCAAGTGCTGCCGCAGCTGCTATGATCTGGGGGTCCTCTTCCGGACTGGCTTTCACTATGAGCGGGGGGATCGATTGTTTCTTCTGCATCCCGAGCTGGTCAACTTGTTTCCCGCTTTTTTTACTTTCTTCTTTCTCCTCCTTCAATATTTTTGCTTGCCTACGAAGTTCATGTCCATAGTCGTCAGGCATATTCAGCTCGGCTTGGGACGGTGTCGTCAAAAAATCCTTAGCCCACTTCTTTTGCTTCTCAGTGAATACTTGCTTGGGCTCAGGCTCTTTTTTCGCCTTCATATCCGCCTTCCATTTCTCATAATCAGCAGACGCGGCCAATTTGGTTTCAGCTTCACTAAGTTCCCCAGGCCTTGGGAGGAGAGGCTTCAGTGATGGCTCCGGTACCCTTGTGGTCTTAGGTACATAAGGGTCCGGGTTAATAGTCCAGGAGCGGGTTTCCTTGTTGTCCGCCTGCTTCTGCTTCTTCGCCGGAGGTGGATTGGGGGGCGTCGTACCCGCCAGAGGAGGATTGGGGGGCGTCGTACCCGCCGGAGGTTGTGGATCGGGGGACGGCGTCGAATGGCGTGAAGGAGGTGTAGGTGAACCACCACGACCACCACCGCCGCCACCACCGCCACCACCACCACCACCACCATCGGAGGGGGGTGGACTTGCTAGCCTTGGCGCCTCGCCTGGAAACACTATGTACTTCTTTTTCCATAGAATGAACTGGCGCTTGACATCTCCAAGTCTTCTCTCCCCTTCGGGTGTAGGTTTGTCAATCTCCAGGTCCTCAAACCCTTGGACTATGTCTTCCACCATGACACGAGCATAGCCATATGCAATGGGGTTGTTGTGGTGGAGTGCTCCAGGTGTACAGGGTAAAGCACTGCCGCTAGCTACCTTCATGGAAACGTTCCCCACGGGATAATGCAGATCACATTCTTTCATCTCCTTTACATCATCCACGGGGTAGTGAGGCTCCGGTGCACGAATCTCGATCATCGGTGCACTAGCACCAGGCGGGGCATCCGTGGAAGCCACGCTGCTTCTCCGCTGCTGGCTTCCGTGATCCGCTTCATGATCTTCATGCGGCCCTGCAGCCGATTTTTCTTTCACTAGTTCATGCACGGTCTGCTTCAACTCATGGAGTTCCGATGCAAACTTCGTCATAAGATCTGCATCCCGGTCCGTCTTTCTCTTACGGCTTCTGTAACAGTACGGGTCATTGTCCTGGGAAAACCCTACTTTCCACGGAACTTTGCCTTTGCCTCGTACACGTCCTCCGTGTTCATCATTCCCGAGGGCTGTTGTCAGTGCGTCTTTCTCTCTGTTGAACTTGATCAAGCCCTCTTGAGCTTGGGTCATTGCGTCAATAAGGGCTTGGGTGGGAGCAAACTGTCTCTGCCGGTGAACACACACCCCTGTCTCCGGGTCTAGCGATCCCCCATGCCCGTACCACCAGCTTTTGGCCCTTGGGTCCCATCCCTCTGTACCTAGAGGGATTCCTCGCACCCTCAGGTCCTCCTCCATCTTCTGCCACCTAGGCTCCGAAAGGCGGTATCCTCCTGGCCCCATAATATGATGGAACTTTTTCTTACTCGCATTATCCTTATTTTTTTCGATATTTCCTTGAAATGCTCCGATTGCTTTTGCCTCACAAATTCTGGCCAATCATCTTTCAGTTTCTCATGTTGTCCATTGAAATCCGGAGTCTTGCCCTTGTTGACATAGTCACGGGTTAAATTTTTCTTGAAGTTCCGGAATGCTTCGCCCATCTTCTGAAGAGCGAACTCTTTAACTAGCCTCCTCCTCTGACGTCCACCCGGAACCTCGTTACCGAATTCATCGACTTTGTTGTATTCCGGAGGTAGAATGAAATGTTCCATAAGCTTTCTCCAGCAATCCTTTTTCGTTCTCTTGTCGACAAAACTAAAACCAAGACGTGCCTTCTTTGGCTCCTTCCATTCCTGGACGGTGATCGGGACGTTGTCTCTAACAACGACTCCGCATTGGTTGATAAACTTTGAGGTGTGCTGTAGGGGCTTGCCGGTTTCACTGACAAACTCAATGGCATATGTTTCTCCTGTTTTCATCGCCTTGGATTTGCCACGCTTTGTCGTACTCGATCCGGAGGGCTAAAAAAAGAAAGAGAGTCGCGCGCGTTAATACATATGTATTCACATTTCAGTAAGTTTGTATCACGAGAGGCTCAATGTATATATATACCTCGCCAGAGGTGGTTGCTACTTGCAATTCGAGATCGTCGGTTATTGACGGTTGACCTCCGTCGACAATGTCCGTTCCTTCACCTTCTTGATCATCGACAATCTCTGTTCCACCGTCAAGGTTCAGAAAAGAAGAGACTACATCCTCTTGTTGCTCATATTCTGAGCCCGGCACATAAGGAATCTCGTTGTTGATGATGCCCATTAAATAACGTTCAGCCTCCGGATCCCTAAGCGGCTCGGCTCTATCGTCCGCCATATGTCACTCCTGCATGTAGTAAAAATTCTTTAAGTATAAAGGAATTAAAAAATAAGATTAAGGGGACAGAGAGGAGGAGGAATTAAAAAATAAGATTCTTTAAGTAAAAATTCTTTTTTTTCTTCTTCTTCCTTTCTTCTTCCTCTTTCTTCTTTCTTTCTTCTTCTTCCTTTTTCTTTTTTCTTTCTTTCTTCTTCTTCCTTTCTTCTTCCTTTCTTCTTCTTTTTTTCTTCTTCCTTTTTCTTTCTTCTTTCTTTTGGTTTTCATTTGGTTTTCATTTTTTTCTTCTTCCTTTTTCTTTCTTCTTTTTTTCTTCTTCCTTTTTCTTTCTTCTTTCTTTCTTCTTTCTTTTTTTCTTCTCCTTTTTTTCTTCTTCCTTTTTCTTCTTTCTTTCTTCTTTCTTTTTTTCTTCTTCCTTTTTTTTCTTCCTCCTTTGTTTTTCTTCTTTCTTTTTTTCTTCTTCCTTTGTTTTTCTTCTTCCTTTGTTTTTCTTCTTCCTTTTTTTTCTTCCTCCTTTGTTTTTCTTCTTTCTTTTTTTCTTCTTCCTTTCTTTTTCTTCTTTCTTTTTTTCTTCTTCCTTTGTTTTTCTTCTTCCTTTGTTTTTCTTCTTCCTTTTTTTTCTTCCTCCTTTGTTTTTCTTCTTTCTTTTTTTCTTCTTCCTTTTTTTTTCTTCTTTCTTTTTTTCTTCTTCCTTTGTTTTTCTTCTGTTTTTTTCTTCCTTTTTTCCTTTTTCCTTTTTTCTTCTGTTTTTTTCTTCTGTTTGTTTTTCTTGTGTTTTCTTTTGTTTTCTTTTTTCTTTCTTCTTCCTTTTTCTTTTGTTTTCCTTTTTTTCCTCCTTTTTCCTTTTTTTTTCCTTTTTCTTGTTTTTCTTCTGTTTTTCTTTTGTTTTCTTCTTCCTTCTTTCTTCTTCTTCCTTTTTCCTTTTTCTTTCTTCTTCTTCTTCCTTTTTCTTCTTCCTTCTTCTTCTTCTGCCGGCGCGCGGAGGGCGGCAGGCAGGGGCAGCGGGCGGCGGGCGGCAGGGCGTCGGGCGGCGGGCGGCAGGGCGTCGGGCGGCGGGCGGCAGGGCGTCGGGCGGCGGGCGGCAGGCGGCGGGCAAGGGCAGGGCACGGGCGGCGGCGGCGCTCACTGGGGACGGGGGCGGCGGCGCGCAGGGCTTCGGCGTCGGCGTCGGGGCAGGGCTTCGGCGTCGAGAGAGGAAGAATGGGAAATGGCGGAAACTGCTAAGTGCAGTATTTATAGACGTACCTTTAGTCCCGGTTGGGGAGGCGGACCGCGACTAAAGGTACCCTTTAGTCGCGGTTGGCCACACCAACCGCGACTAAAGGGTACCTTTAGTCGCGGTCCGCCTCCCCAACCGGGACTACAGGGTTTTGGCGCCGCTTTCGTTCCCGCGCAGAAAGACCCTTTAGTCGCGGTTGGGGACAACAACCGCGACTAAAGGGTACCCTTTAGTCGCGGTCTGCCTCCCCAACCGGGACTAAAGGCATTGTGCTGGAACTGGCGCGGTGCGGTGGGATGTTTAGTCCCACCTCGCTAGCCGAGAGGCTTCGACAGTGGTTTATAAGCGCGGCTGCGCTGACCACTTCGAGCTCCTCTCAAATGCAGGCTTACGGGCCTATTCTGTCACTATGTGCTTGTGGGCCTACTGGGCCTTCTGCGGGCCTGAATCCTGGCCCATTGATGGGTTTCTAGTCGTATTCAGGCCGTGGTGGCCCAGTAGGAGGCATATTTTTTATTTTTTGCCTGTTTTTTGTTTTCTTTTTTTCTTTATTTATTTTGTTTTGTTTCTACTTACAACAAAAAACTTATTTATTTTATTTTATTTTGTTTCTAATTACTTATTTATTTTACTTTATGATAATTTTTTTTGCTATTAAAGTTTCTAACAAAAAAAGTTCTTTATGAAAATTCTTTTAGCTTTCAATGATTTTGAACAGAAAATACTTCGATAATTTTAGTTGAATCAATTTTATTTATGCTATTAAAATTTATTTTATTTTGTTTGTACTTATATATTTTATTAAAGTTTATATTATTTTGTTTCTAATTCATTTTAAAATCTTAAAAATACAATTATATATCAAAAAAATCAGAAAATAAAACTAATTCATTTTAAATTCTTAAAAATACAAATAATATATCAAAAAAATCAGAAAAATAAAACTAATTCATTTTAAAATCTTAAAAATACAATTATATATAAAAAATCAGAAAAATAAAACTAATTCATTTTAAAATCCCTTGAAGGTTTGACAAAAGGTTTGATACATCATTCAGTTCATCGACCAAATACAAAGTTTGGTACAATAAATTATTACACATCAATTCTTCCCTTGTGTCCCTGCTTGCTTACGATTGTGCCGTATCCATGGAGCATCCTCATCATTTAACTTAATGCTTGGGTCAGTGTTCACTTTGAAGGGCGGAATTTCACCAAACATATTATAATCTTCTGACATGTCTGTCTTGTCCTCCACTCCCACGATGTTTCTTTTCCCTGAAAGAACAATGTGGCGCTTTGGATCATCGCATGATGTACTGATCATTTTCTTATCTTTCCGTTTCCTCGGTTTGCTACTCATGTCCTTCAAATAAAAAACCTGAGCGACATCTTTGGCAAGGACGAATGGTTCGTCAAGGTAACCAAGATTGTTGAAATCCACCATTGTCATTCCGTATTGCTCGTCCACCTTTACCCCACCTCCTGTTAGCTTGAACCATTTGCACCGGAACAAAGGGACCTTAAAGGAGGGTCCATAGTCAAGTTCCCATATCTCCTCTATGTAACCATAATATGTGACCTTTCGCCCATTCTCGGTTGCTGCATCAAAGCGGACACCACTGTTTTGGTTGGTGCTCTTTTTATCTTGGGCGATGGTGTAAAATGTATTCCCATTTATCTCGTACCCTTGGAAAATCGTTATAGTCGAAGATGGTTTCTTGGCCAACATGTACAGCTGATCTCCAACATCATTGCCATTCATTAAATGTTTTCGCAACCAACTGCCGAAAGTCTCCATGTGGGCCTTTCTAATCCAGGATTCAGGCTTCCCCGGGTTGTCCGAGCGTAAAATATTCTTGTGTTGCTCGAAGTACGGAGCCACAAAGCTGGAATTTTGCAGAACTGTGTGGTGTGCTTCAGTCATAGAATGACCGTCCATACATATCGTGGATTTCCTTCCGATCTTGCCTTTTCCACTTAGTCTCCCCTCGTGCCGCGATTGAGGAATACCAATCGGCTTAAGGTCAGGAACATAGTCAATACAGAACTCAATTACCTCCTCATTTCCATAGCCCTTGACGATGCTTCCTTCTGGCCTAGCACGGTTACGAACATATTTCTTTAATACTCCCATGAACCTCTCAAAGGGGAACATATTGTGTAGAAATACAGGACCGAGAATGGAAATCTCTTCGACTAGGTGGAGCAGGAGGTGCGTCATAATATCGAAGAAGGATGGTGGGAACACCAACTCGAAACTGACAAGGCATTGGACCACATCGTTCTGTAACCGTGGTAGATCTTCTGGATTGATTACCTTCTGAGAGATTGCATTGAGGAATGCACATAGCTTCACAATGGCTACTCGAACATTTTCCGGTAGGAGCCCCCTCAAAGCAATCGGAAGCAATTGCGTCATAATCACGTGGCAGTCGTGAGACTTCAGGTTTTGGAACTTTTTCTCCGCCATGTTTATTATTCCCTTTATATTCGACGAGAAGCCAGACGGGACCTTCATACTGCTCAGGCATTCAAAAAAAATGACCTTCTCTTCTTTGGTAAGAGAGTAGCTGGCACGACCTTGAAACCATTCCGGATGCCGGTCATCTGGGTCTTTCAAAAGTTGCTGGTCCTGCCGTGCTTCCTTTGTATCATTTGTCTTCCCATACACGCCCAAGAAGCTTAGCAGGTTCACGCAAATATTCTTCGTAACATGCATCACGTCGATTGCAGAGCGGACATCTAGGACTTTCCAATATTCTAGCTCCCAAAATATAGATTTCTTCTTCCACATGGGTGCGTGCCCGTCAACTCCCCGCGGAACTGATTGTCCGCCAGGACCCTTTCCAAAGATGACTTTCAAATCCTTGACCATATCAAATATCTCAGCACCAGTACGTTCCGCAGGCTTCGGCCGGTGATCTGCCTTGCCGTTGAAATGCTTGCCTTTCTTTCTTACGTTATGATTTCGGGGAAGAAATCGACGATGACCCAGGTACACGTTCTTCTTACAATTAACCAAACATACACTTTCAGTCTCATGTAAGCAGTGCGTGCATGCATTGTATCCCTTATTTGTCTGTCCCGAAAGGTTACTGAGAGCAGGCCAATCGTTGATGGTTACAAAAAGCAACGCTCGTAGGTCAAATTCCTCTCCTTTGTGCTCATCCCAGACACGTACACCAGGTCTGGCCCACAACTGTAAAAGTTCATCAACTAATGGCCTTAGGTACACATCGATGTCGTTCCCGGGTTGCTTTGGACCTTGGATGAGCACTGGCATCATAATAAACTTCCGCTTCATGCACAACCAAGGAGGAAGGTTGTAGATGCATAGAGTCACGGGCCAGGTGCTATGGCTGGAGCTCTGCTCGCCAAAAGGATTCATGCCATCAGTACTTAGACCAAATCTTATGTTCCTTGCGTCAGCTGCAAAATCTTTGAACACTCTGTCGATCTTTCTCCATTGCGTTCCATCAGCGGGGTGTCTCAACTCCCCGTCGGACTTACGGTCCTCTTTGTGCCATCGCAACGACTTGGCATGCTTTTTGTTCATGAACAGACGTTTCAACCATGGTATTATAGGAGCATACCACATCACCTTGGCGGGAACCCTCTTCCTGGGTTTCTCGCCCTCAACATCGTCACCAGGGTCATCGCCTCTGATCTTATAACGCAATGCAGTGCATACAGGGCATTCATTCAAATTCTCGTATTCACCGCGGTAGAGGATGCAGTCGTTAATGCATGCATGTATCTTCAGAACCTCTAAACCTAGAGGGCAGACAACCTTCTTTGCTTCGTACGTATTGGCGGGCAACTCGTTATTCTTCGGAAACATATTCTTCAACATTTTCAGCAAATTTTCAAATGATGAGTCACCTACACCTTCCTGTGCCTTCCATTTTAGCAAATCCAGTGTGCAGCCCAGCTTTTTCAGACTATTATCGCATCCTGGATACAACGACTTTTTGTGATCCTCTAACATGCGATCCAAATTCTCCCTATCCTTGTCAGTTTCGCAGCGTCTCCGTGCATCAGCAATGGTCCGACCAAGATCATCAGCGGGCTCATCATGTGCCTCTTCTTCACCTTCACCTAACCCTTCCCCACCTTCAGCATCATCCTCCATGAAAGTATCACCGAAATGATCATGATAGTTGTCATCGATATCATCCCCTTCTTCATCTTCTTCCATTCTAACCCCTCTTTCTCCATGCTTGGTCCAACAGTTATAGCTTGGCATGAAACCGTGCCGAAGCAGGTGCATGTGAACGTCTCTTGAGGAGGAGTAACCCTTCTGATTCTTACAGACAGCACATGGACAGATAATAAAACCTTGCTGCTTGTTCGCATTTGCCACTACGAGGAAATCTTTCAAACCCGTAGTGAACTCGCCGGAGAGTCGGGGACCGTACATCCATTGCCGATTCATCTGCATTATTATTATATAAAGTATATAATTAACCATCATGCATTTGTTAAACTAACTAGCTAGAAATAATACAAATTAAACAATGAACTACACACATGCATATTTTATCAATGACACATGAAAGGTTCAAGTTGCTAACCGCGATCGCGGAGGAAAAATAAATGAGAAAGCTCAAGTGTGGCTCGGACACTTCATATCATGTTTGTTTCAGGCTCTCGGGCATTTCATCGAACACCTTGTGTGCATAGGAGGAACCAAAAGCAAACCCACCACCCCCTTCTGAAAATTGTGAAGTGAGCTGAGTCCTATATATAGGGATGGGCCTTTAGTCCCGGTTGGCCTGGCCAACCGCGACTAAAGGCCTTCGGGGACCTTTAGTCCCGGTTGGCCAGGCCAACCGGGACTAAAGCCCCTCCCGTCCGCCAGCTGGATGGGCCTTTAGTCCCGGTTGGCCTGGCCAACCGCGACTAAAGGCCTTCGGGGACCTTTAGTCCCGGTTGGCCAGGCCAACCGCGACTAAAGCCCTCCCGTCTGCCAGCTGTCGACCGAGCGCGCTGGGCCCAGATAGTTGGTCGCGGGTCTCCTCCCGAACCGCGACTAAAGACCCCTTTTGTCGCGGTTCGATTATTTTGGGGACTAATGGGGGCGTATGGAAGCCTATTTTTCTACTAGTGACTGTTCGCCGGTTTCAGACCACATTAACAATATGCGTATTAAACTTATGGACCACGATATTTGGCACACGTGTGCCATATAAGCAAAACTATCACACACGCCTTCTTCCTTCTCTCTATCTACATGCATGCATGGATTACCATGATTTCTCTCCCTTCCCGTGCACTCCCTTCTTCTAATTATATGCATGCACTAGAGGACAAAAGAGTTGATGTCATCCTAGATTCTCCTTTTTCAAAGATTAAAAATGTTTTGTAGCTCAAGCCGTCGGTCCGATGCAAAAACCGTTATCACATAAAAGATTCATCGCGATGAGATCTTCAAAACTAGATCCCATGTTGGTATGTTTCGACGACTTTTTCTGGGGGTCAAAAGTTACCACGTCTGGGCTACATAAGTTATCACGTCTGTGATATGCAAGTTATTGTGGTATTTTCACATAAGTTACCGGGGGCATAAAAATGGTTCTCCCACCATTTCCACATGCACATGCATGTCTACACAAGTGTACACAAAATGTTGATATCATTCTAGATTGTCCCTATTCTGAAAATTTAAAATGTTTTGTAGCTCAAACCATCGGTCCAACGCAAAAAAAATTGTTTTCACATAAAAGATTCATGGCGACGAGATCTTCAAAAGTAGATTTCATATTGGTATGTTTGGACGACTTCTTTTTGGGGTTCAAAAGTTACGACACCTATGATATGCAAGTTATCATGGTATTTTTCACATAAGTTACCGAGGTATGTTTTTCATCAACTTTTTCCCAACTTGGTCAAACTTATCACGGTGTTTGCACATAAGTTATCGGGTACGTGACGCGTATATTATCGTGCTATTTTCACATAAGTTAGCAGAGTTATTGTTTTCAACAACTTTTTTCCCTCTTGATCAAAGTTAACACAGTGTTTGTACGTAAGTTATCGGGTATGCGGTTCATATATTACCGTGTTATTTTTCATATAAGTTAGTGGGAGGGGGGTATGTTTTTCAACAACTTTTTTCCGACTTTGTCAAACTTACCAAGGTGTTTGTACATAAGCTATCAGGTATGTGGAGTTATCGGGGGTATGTTTTCAGCAACTTTGCCCCCCTCCTCGGTCAAAGTTACCACGGTCTTTGCATGTAAATTATCGGGTATGTGTTCCTATATTACCGTGTTATTTTCGCATAAGTTACTGTGGTTATGTTTTTCAACAACAAAAATCCGACTTCGTCAAAGTTACCACAGTGATTTTACGTAAGTTATCAGGTATATGGTTCATATATTACTGTGCAATTTTCACATAAGTTGCCGAGGGGGTATGTTTTCAAAAAAAAATCCCCCTCATTGGTCAAAGTTACCGCGGTGTTTGTATGTTACTGTGATATTTTCACATAAGTTACCGCGCGCGCGGGGAGGGGGGGGGTGGGTGGGTGGGTTTCAACAACATTTTCTCTCCTTGGTTAAAGTTACCACGGTGTTTGTACAGAAGTTATTGTGTATGTGGTTCGTATATTATCGGGTTATTTTCGCATAAGTTATCAGGGGTATATTTTTCAAACAACTTTTTTCCTCCTTCGTAAAAGTTACCGAGGTGTTCCTACGTAAGTTATCGGATATGTGGTTTGTACATTACCGTGCTATTTTCACATAAGTCATCGGGGCTATGTTTCTCAACTACTATTTTCCCCGTTGATCAAAGTTACCACGGTGTTTCTGCGTAAATTGTCGGAACGCGGTTCGCACATTACCGTGCTATTTTCACATAAGTTTTCAGTGGTATTTTTTCAATAACATTTTCCCCTCTTTGGTCAAAGTTATGCGTAAAGTATTGGGTATGTAGTTCATATATTATTGTTTTTACATAAGTTACAGGGGCATGTTTCAACAAATTTTTTTGCTCGGGTTCAAATTACCATGGTGTTTTCACCAAGTTCTCAGATTTGCGGTGCGTATATTATCATGCTATTTAAACTTAATTTACCATGTGTATATTTTCAAAAAAAAAATCTTACCACGGTGTTTCGTACCTAAGTTATCACGTCTGTGATACGTATATCCTCATGCTAATTACACAAATTTTACCGGGTATCTTTTCAACAATTCTCTTCCCCATGATGAAAATTACCACAGTGTTTGTACCTAAGTTATCTGGTATGTGGTGCATATATTATCATGCTACTTACAAAGAATTTACAATGTGTATGTTCTTAATAACTTTTTTCTCGGGTCCAAAAATACCGCGGCGTTTGCACCTACATTATCAGGTCTGCGGTGTGCATATTACCGTGTTATTTACACAAAAGTTACTGTTGTGTACTTTTTCAACAAATACAACAGAATATGGACATGGTTAATATGGGCAACATATGTTCATGGCACCTCAAGCAGAAATGAATAAAATACAATTTTGCTTGTTTAGAATGTCATGCTAAGATGCTAACCCAGGTCAAGTACTCTCACAACAAAGATTCTGATGTAAACATGTTACTTTATAGAAGGCTTATGCAGGTTCTGCATATGTACTAGATGAAAAATGTCACCATCCAGCATTGGATGGTTCTCTGAACTAGCAGCAGGATGGTATGAGAAGGCCATATCCAGAACAGAGGTTGGACTTTCATTTTCTTGTTCACACCATAAATTTAACCCACTATATAAACTATGAGCTAATCATGTGCACGTCGAAGACAATCAAAATTGTTGAGTACCGTATGGATGACTAAACTGAATCATGTCCAGATGTATGGAAGAAACCATACTCAATCAGACGGAACTATAAACTTTGGGAAAAAGAACAATGGCAAATAATCTTGATTACAGTCTGTTCTATCAAGGCAGATTAGCAATAGATCACCACTGATACATGTGCTACATCCATGCATGTATCAATCATTTTTGCACACTAGGATCGAGGCACATTTGGGCGGCTTATTCTCTACTAGTTACTCTGCTAGTACATCAGAATTCAGAAAAGTCCACCCGCAATTTTTTTTTTCCAGAAAAGACACCTACCTAGAATCTATACCTTACGGTTGATGCATTGGAGGGCTGCAGCCAGCGCCCGGGCCTATCAGTCCATGAAGGTGATGTCTAGCTTCCGCACCTACACCTTCAGACTACTGCTGATATTGTATGGGACGAGCAAGACAAGGACGAGCTTGGACGTATGTAGAAGGAGGAGTCTGCTCGCTGATCTCAAAGAAACAAGCAGGACATGAACGAGCACGGATGGGAACCTGGACAAGGATGAGCTCGGAGGTCAGCTCGACGGGGAAAGCGGCCAGGCCGGCGGCGTATGAGCAGAGGTGAGGTCGAGGACGAGCAGCGGAGTTGAGATCAGGTCGAATTACTGGGCGTTGATGGAGAGGTCGACGGGGACGACCGGCCCGGCCGGCGGACGACTCCAGGACGAGCTACGGGATTGAGGTGGACGAATGTAGAGTATTGGCGAGTGGTGACGGCGGCGAACAAGAGTTTCCATCTTATCGCGGCATGGTGAGAGACCACACGACTTTGATCAAGCGAATCGGTACGCTGGGTTCACTTAGCGGTGGCATGCATGCGTAAATACATCTCAACTCCATCTTCTGTGTTTCCAGCGCCCGAGGGGGTGTTTGGTTCAGGGACTTTTTAGTTCCAAGACTAGAAAAAGTCCTAAGAACCAAACGGGAGGGACTTTTTCTATAGGGCCTAGAAAAAGACTCTACTAGAGAGTCTTTTTTAATTAGTCCCTGGGACTAAAAAAAGTCATAGGACTTCTGAACCAAACACCTCCTGAGTGGTGAGATCGCGACCTCGCCATCTACAAACGGACGGCATCCAGGTGGGTTGGCAGTTTTGCAAAAACGATTTGGGTTGCCACATACATATTTCGTAAACTTATATCTTCCATGGACAGTTTAAACTATAACATGTCACGCACAAAAAAAAATCAGATACGGAGATGGAAATGTGCATGCTACAGAAAAATGAATGTGAGTAGCCTCCAAGTGATGTGGGTAGCTGAGCAATCACCAATGGGACATAGTACATCCAGAAACAAATGATTGGAGTGACCTTGAGACAATCTGGTTAAGACACAATTCCTGGTGATGTTGTGCTTGAGGCAATCTGCTTTCGACCAATGGCACTCAAGATGGTCTTGTGCCGTTCATAGAAAAAATGAACATGGCTGGCAGTTACAGAGTCTAAAGGGGAACACAATCTGGGATCTGAGCTGAGCAATGATAAACATTGCTTCTGCTTATCAGTGCAAGTATAATTTCACAAGCTTCTGTTAAGATTGAACATCACAAGAAGTGTTGATTCCTTAAAATGGTTAGCAGCAAAGGTGAATGATAAATACAATTCCAAATGATGCAACACAAAGGCAGATGTATATATCAATACTTAACCATAATTAATTATAATGCACTCTTTCAGTTTAACTGGTGCTCCGAGTTCTGGTTCAAAATCAGGTGCAATTTACTTCAACAAGGAGGATAATCTGCCCCATTTCTTCTTTAGCTTAGAAACAGGAAACCGCCTGTAATTTTAGCAAACATTTCAACCACTTACCCAAATGACTTGTAATTTTGGCATCACAATCACAGTAACGACATTGGCCCCAAAGGATATTCAAAGAAACATAATGCATCCATGTAAGTGTCAGAGCTCCTTGATCATAAGTTTTTGAACCTCAACAAAGAAGCTAGCAGGCTCATAGTGCATCCAGTTCAGCAAAATCCACCTCCGCATAATCTGCAGCTGAAACAAACTGACCCTAAATTAAATACTGCAGCTGATGTGGATACGGAGAGCTAGGTTGTAAGAAGCACCACCACACTCAACAAGCCTCAGATGAAAGGATATGTGTGCTCACCACATTATCATCTGATGAAAGGCGAGTTGTTGACAACATAACCCTCTAGTGTCCGAAAGAAAGCATGTGAAACTAGACTTTGTTTGAGTCGAAGTCGAGTAGGACGGAGGCCTTTGCGATGGAAACTGGCAACCAACTGGCCTTCCATGCCAACCTGAAGTAGCCAATCATCAAAATGGACCAGCACGAGCACATGACCGTCCCAAGACGACGTGGCAACCACCTCCCAACGATGGTCAAACTTTCCACATTGCAAGCTGATCTCCGCAACCGGCAATTCGACCCGATACTTTAAGGCCCAGATCTCGGATTTGTAGTCCTGCATCGCCCAGATTTCAACGCTTGTCCCTTCATAATTAAGACCGAACATGCCAAGCATGCCACCCATCTCAAACAGGTCGGCGCAGTCAATAACAATCGAACATTGCATCAACCGGAGCGACTCAGAAATGGTGTCAAATACCGTTATGTAGGAGTTTACGTACCAATGCAGGCTACCGTTGTGAAGGAGGAGGAGCCCATCGCAGGAGTCCTGGAGCAGGAGGCCGTGGCCGTAAACGCTGCGAATGCCAAGTCGCGCGCTGTACTGGAGCTCGTCGACCCCTGCCACGTTGTCCAACGGAATGATGTCTAGGGACTCAACGACGTCGCCGGCGCAGTTGTAGCCGTAGAGGAGGGGGGTGGTGGGCTGGCGGGCGTGGTGGGCGAGGAGAAAGTCGCGGGTGGAGGTGGCGAGGCGCCAGGCGCGGCAGCGGAGGATGGCTTTGGGGGGCAGGCGGACGAGGATCTCCCAGACCACGACCTCATCCGGGAGGCCAGGGAGGAGATGCGTCGCTGCTGCTCGTGCGGCCGCCGCCATGGTCGCCGGCTGGGAGCTCATCCTGCTCTGCTTGTGTGTGTGTGTGTGTGGTAGTGACGGCGGCGGCGGTGGAGTGGTAGGATTTCCTCTCTCGTGGAAACGAACAGAAATGCATTTGGGCTGGGCTTTGCGTATCTAGTTGAGATGAAACCGGCTGGGCCGGGCTCAGGTTTCTTTGCAAACTCTTAATTTACTCAAAAACCTCTATGCTCGAAAATAAAAAACTTATCTTGCCAATGGTCTACGTTGCAGAGATTCACGTCTACAATAAACCCAACTCCAAACATCATATGCATGGTCCCTTTTGGAACATAATCTTCACCAATACTTAAAAAAAAACAATCCATGGAAGCGGAGTTCATGCCCAGCGACGTGCCCAGTGACGTGGGTCATTGTGCATAGCCACCACATGGGCACTGGGCGGCAACATCCCTGCCTCTCCCTCCCCATGCCCGCCACACCGGAAACGACTTCACGTATGTTGCTTCGCATTCTGCCGCCCACCCTACACCATCGGCTAACGCAACCGGTAGGCGGTGGCAAAATTATTAGAATGACAGGTACAAATTTTACCAAAAGCGCTGTAGAAATAGATTCATAAGGTCACACAAGAAACCTTGCGTCCCTTCCCTATAAATTAATGAGGCACGGCTAGCGCTAGCCCACCAAGGGTCGACTGCTATCTAAGGGTTAGGTGATCGGAGCATTTTGTTTTTCCGTAGCGCATAGCACAACGATGGCATGCCTACTTAGAGCTACCGAGCAGTTTATGATCCGGGGTGGGGGGAGGGGGGCAAACAAGATGCGCCAATAGAAAATAGCAACCGTAAATGATATTGTCGAATAAAATATATATATATCATGTTCTATAGATTATTATTTTCAAATTTTATAAGAGTTCTTAAAAAATACTTTATTCAAAAGTATTTTCAAAACAATATGTTTTAACATATACAAAAAAGTTATTCAGTGTCAAATAAAATGTTTGTTAAAAAACGCAAAGATATTTCAATAAATAAAATGTTTTGTACTCCCTCCATCCCATAATATAAGAACATTTTTTACATTACACTAGTGTCAAAAACTATCTTACGCTATGGGACACAGGGACTATGTAACTATTTACTATCTTTATATGTTCAAAATATCTTAACTACGATTTTTCTTTCAATGAGAATGATCTGCATCTTCTGTACTCTTAACTATGATTTTGGCAAATAATTATGAAGGAAGTTGCCCGTCAAGCTTGCTCATCTTGATGTATATTTGTTGTGCAGCAGGACAGGAGCCTCTCAACTCCAGCAAGAGCAGCTCCGCAGAAACAACTGTTGCTTATGATCTAGCTACAGAAACACATAAGGCAGGCCGTCCCTGTTCATCATATCTTAGCGGACCAACCTTTTTGAAGGCAGAAACAATCTTCACCATCCATTCATTTTTTATTTACTCCTAATAACACGCTTCAAACCATCATTGCAATGGCCTCGAGTAGAGGCAAGAGATCACCCAGCAATCAAACATCACAGAGGCTCTAAAGTTACAACAAACTTCTTTTTCACTTCTTTGTTACTTGTTCATTTATTTTACTTAGGTTTTATTACTTCTTTGCTGGATCTAAGTGCCCCCACGGGACAACGGAAACCATTGCATATCTACAAGAGACAAGCACGGGCAGCAGGTTGATGGTGGTGTCCAGAGGCACCAAACGACCTACTACCAGGTCATCCAAGGCAGCATCGCTGAGGCTTCAGATTTTCACCTCTCGCACGTCATTTTGCCCGAAAGGGGTGCCGCAGCCCGGGCACTTCCGGTGGCGTAGCTCGAGGTTCCTCTGGATGCATGTTGAGCAGAACAGGTGGAAGCATTTGGTGATCACAACCTGCGAACAACCAAACAAGCAACAGAAGGCTAATCAGCATTCAGCGGTAGGTGGTATTCAGGTTTAAGAGCATAACAGAGAAACTGGAACTTATAACTCAGCTTCTACCATCTCGAGTCACATACAAATCTGCATCATCCAAAAATAAGGTTGTGCAATTCAATGAACAGCAAGTTACCTCTTTGGGTCGGTCAAAGCACACGCCACACTTGAGAATAGCCTTGCATTCTTTTATCTCGTCCTGGAGCTTCTGGATAGTAGCCTCTTCGTTCTCGGAGGTCAGCTCCGTGACTTCATTCTTCACCTCCTCGTATTCTTCCTCGAGCTTTCTCTTCTCGCTTCTATAATAAGATAGCAAGAGAATGTAACAAGCCCTGGTGGCATTACAGCAAGACCAACTTGGAACCAAAAATTAACACCACGCCAGCAAGCCTAACCTCTCACGCTCCAGCTCCGTTCTGAGCTCAGCTATTTTTTTCTGGTTTTGCTCATATTCTTTCTCAGAGGATCCAACGGCGGACCGAAGCCACTTGAGCTCCTTCTCTGCTTCAGATACCTCCAGCAGAGTCTTTTCAATGGTAATTGCATGATGCCTGTTCTCTGAAGAAGCTTTTATAGCTTGTGCGACATAGGCTTTCATCTGTAAGGTTTATTCAAATAAAGACACTTCAAAACCAGCTCAGTGGTAAACACAGACACACACAAACAATATATTTTTAATACAATAAATATTTGCTTTGAAGTGATTTTCAGTTACTGTTGGCAGACAGCAAACTGAACCATAAATAACACACAGGGCATGAGTCAGAGATTACCTGCTCTTCACCACGGCAGAGTTTTTGTTTAGATGACTCCAGTGAACTGTTCACCTGATGGAGTTGCTTCTGTAACAAATGCTTTTCAGAGAGAAGGGAAGCAGAGGCTTGCTTTGTCTTCACACTATCTGATACTAGCTGTTAGATGAGAAGCAAGTTACTGACGGGAACTAATAAGAAAAGCAAACAACGTATCTTCTGGCAATGCAACAGAGCATAAATGATGTGGGGTTGCAGTGCATGGTTAATAACGCAATAAGGCAAGGTGATGCCAGCATCTAGGTGCTAGCCAGAGACGTGCTGCAAGGCCACACTATATGAATCAACAAGTAGCAGCAACTGGAGTAAGTAGCTAAAAGATAGAGATGGAAAACGGAAAAGAGAGATACACCAGGCCCCCTAGCCCAACAGCCGCAGCTGTCACCATGCTTGTACACATGGAGCATGTAACAGGATCCTAGTGGTGTGTTGCTATATTGAGGGGAGTGCCATGCCGACAGCAAAGGGGAAACGCCCGTGAGACAGAAGCGCGGATTCCACCACAGAAAGCCCAGCAAGCTGGCAGCGAAGATCTGCCCTGGTATCAGATACGCACCTTTATGTTAAAATCATCTCTGTCGGCAACCTGTTGAAGAAGATGCTGGTTTTGTGTCTGCATGTCTTCATATGCTTGACCAATTGTCTGCAGTGACAGCATCATTTGCTTTCAAACACACTCGCACACACACAAAAAAACACTGCTGATAAGAAAACGAAAAATGAGCTAACCTCAATTTCAGAGATATAAGCATCTCCTTCTGCTTCTTTAATTCTTATTGCCTCCTTGAGTTCCAGAACATCTCTGCAAAACAGATCATACAAGGGATGAAGCTGCAGAGATGATACAGAATACCAAGTCCTCAGTGAACAATAAAATATCTACTGGTTCACAAACATAACATATGCTGCCAGCTGTAGGAAAATATAAAAGCTCGTTTAAATTACTGATCACTAGAACTAGTTGGATAATACTTGATAGCAAGATGAGGATTATTGAGTTCGAATTAGGTTTTAACCGAGTTGGCCAAACAGGACAGTAAGGCACAAAATATATGTATTACTAGCAGGTGCAGGAACCAGTTGCAGGAGTTAAACTGGAACCTAGCCAGTTCTGATTTCACCTGGCCTGGTTTACGGCTGCAAAAAAAAAGTCCAGTTTGTTTGTGCATTTGAGCCTATGAGTTTATTAAGAATTTAGTAAATGGAATTTAGGAACAAGGTGTATATGCTCGGATTTCCAATGGAAGTTGTGATCAAGTATGGGGGGTTAAGGGAGTGTATTGGCCATTGAGCGGCAAAATGGGCGGTTTTGAAACCTATAAAGGACTATGTTAACCGTTATAAATAGTACTCCATACGTTATTAATTGACGCTCAAACGGATGTATCTAGACGTATTTCGATGCTAGATACATCCGTTTGAACAACATCAACTAATTCCGGACGGAGAAAGTATGTATTTAACACACTCAACATTTTTCACGTCATTAATAGGAGCAACCAGGATGAAACAACTGCAATAATTAAGATCCTGATCCCCTCAATGGAAAACTCGTTTGAAATAGCAACCCAAGTAAACTGGAGAACTATTTCAGTGCCAGTAAACTGGAGAACACATATCGAATTGTCACTAGGAGAAGATAACTGACCTTTCAGATGCATCTACATCGGTCCTTAACTCTTCCAGTTCTGCTTCAGCAATGCAAAGCCTTCGCTGGCATGCAGTTTCGGCTTCATTTGCTGCTTTTACACGAAGCTCAAGACTATGCTCTTCTAGACTAGTTCTCAAATATTCAGCCTGCTTGCGAGCTCGATTTTCTGATTCCTTGATCTCTGTAATTGTCCTAGATTCACATAGTAAAATAAGAATCTAACAAATGAAGCAAAAATATATTAGTATGAAAAATTGATGAAAGCTGTGAATTGACATTCATTCTATGGATCGTTTTCAAAGGGGAAATCAATGGGCATTTGGTAATGGAGGAAAGCGTAGAGGTAACCAACTTAAGTTTTTTTTCCATTTTTTGAGTTCTTAGCCTATATGAACTATGATTTTTATTCCTTGCCGTTTTGAACATTTTATTTTCAGCGATCTAAACTAGTATATTTTCCTTTCAGCATTTACAAATGTCACATAGCACCTATGTCAGCTAGTGTTAGCAGATTGCATCCAAATTAACACTCTCATCACTGTTGAAGTGTATATGTGGATTGCTTAGCCCTTTCCATCAGTTTGGACTTCTGGTTGCGTTGGCTAGTGCATGAAGCTTAACAATCACATGTTTTAACAACTTGATAGATTTAACCTGACCGCAAATTTTCATATGTAAAGTATATAGCTGAAATTGAGGATTAGAGTAAAGATGGACTTCTTTTAGGCAGACAGTAGAACATGTTTATTCAGAAGAAAAAAAATGCATTGAATGATAGTAGAACTTTAAGAATCATAAAGGGATGTGTCAACTTTATCTCTTGTTCCCAAGGTGTGGTAAACTGTAAATCCCAAGTAAGTAGAAAACATTTTCTAACAGAGACTTTCAAGAATCTGATGGACTACGTGATCATCTAAGAGAACAGCATAAGTCACAGTCATAAAAAATCAACACAACTGATAAGTGATGACGATAACAATCAAGTCATACCTCGACTCAGAACATTCTTTCCCATACATATCCACAATAAATTCCAACTCCTGATTTTCCTTTTCCAACGTCTCAATCTGTTGAAATTTCATTCAGAAAACATGAATGGCAATCCAGACACAGTGCAAAGTTGCAAGAGCTTGGCTTCGGACCATCGAAGGGCAATACTTCCTTGTTTTTCTTAAGAAAATGGAAGATTTTTATATTTATGGTCATTTATGTAACCTCTCGTAGTTGCATATTCACTACCAGATGTTTGTTTGCCCACAATTGTTTAAAATTTAAGGGCCCATACTGTTAGTTGCATATTCACTACCAGATGTTTGCTTGCCCACAGTTGGAAAATAACAACAATTTCAGGTAGCTAGTTGCAAAAGCTGAATATACACCAATGCTTGAAAGACTAAGAACTAACTGTTAATCCATAATGTATTTTCAGAAACCAGGTATCAAGCAAGGACTAATCTTGACAGATCTGACCTTATTTAATGACAAGTAGAGATAACCTAATGGTGCATGCTATCTCTTTTTAAAGAATGGCTTTGTTATAGAGAGCAAGGACTAAATCTTCATAGGTAGCATGTACCCTAACGGACATAGAGATAGCAAGGACTAATCTTGACAGATCTAACCTTATTTGATCATATCTCACCCTAACGTAACTAATTTTATATTTCCTTATATATAATTGGCTTAAGGCCCAAGCTAATTGCTCTCCAAGTTCCTCCTTTGGCCAGCTATGGGGTGAGTCTATGCTAATAAGTAATAACAAATCAGATATAATTGCTTGTGTAATAACTCGAAAATTTCTCCGAGCTGAGAGAACCATGGTGGAGGGAAAAGCAAACACTTTCAGAGAACGCAAATATATCTCAGGCTGTCAGCACAATTAGAAGACGAGAGATTTTCATGGTACCATACCAATTCTTTGAGGGACTTGATCTCAGAGACTTGTGTGTTGTATCTATCAGATATTTCCTTCTGTTCACTGATCTGAAAATTGGAGATACTTCCATCAGATGTTTCGATTATGCTAGAGGTCTATTCACAATTTCTCAGGTATAGTTCAGAAGATAAAACTCTACGGAAATAGTTTGTGAATAATATTGTTTGAAGATCTAACAATGATCCTAAAAACATGTAACAATGCAAGCATATAACAGCATCAAAGTACACATGAGTATACCCGAGAGTATTGAGTTAATCTTATTTTTGTAAACAATCACCCAGCTTTAATAAAGAAGAGACAGCCTGAAGATAATATAACCTTTCTCTTCACTTCTCATTTTGGAGATCAGACACGGTCTCTGATACAAATAATTAACTATAACTTTTCATATACTTTAGAGATAAAATATTGAGGAAAATGACATAGAATAAATTTTATGACAAATATATTTTGAATGACAAACATAAACACTTCTGCATACTATATTGGGGAAAGTAAACGTACATACAGAGGTGGTTGCTTGAGCTAGGTTTTAGATACTTGTGCATCTGGAAAACTTCTCAAAAAAGTCACATATGTGCATCTGTTAGAACATGCTATATTTTAGATTTGGTTGGTTCAAATTGAGATGGTTATGTGCTAGCAGTCGACTATTTAAGTGATGACTTTGCTTCTTTGTAGAAGGTGATCAGTAAACAAACTTCCCTTGACCAGCTATTCTAGTGTTACTACCCCAACTGGTCACCCCTTCAATCTAATGTCGTTCTACCTTAATCCATCTTATTCCATTTCCAACTCTTTGTTCAACTCGGTTCATGACACGGTAAGAATGGACTGGTTCAGGTATGTGGTGCTTGCTCTTTGTACTTAATTAATCTATATGTCAGATATATGAATGCAGAAAATATCCTGTCAGATAAAATCAATGCAAAGTGAGTAAATATGTACAGGAATCACGATGAAGAAACATAAATGATTTATTTTTCATTACACACTGAGTGGCAATCTCACTACCACGTACAAACATGTTAAGTTTCAGTGACATTAACCGACATGGCAACAGATGGAGACTGAGAATCCAGTCTGGAAACATCGATAGATCCAGATCAATGACATACCTTCTTAGCTAACAAAGTTCTCAACGATTCAGCTTCTTCACGTAATGCAAGTGCTTCAGAAGCCGCATCCTTTGATCTATTCAATTGGTTCTCCATCATTTCCATCTCTTTGGAGAGTGCTGCAGCCATGACATGAATCTCATCCTTGAAGTCTTTTTTACCTAGACAGGTGGTGGAATTGAGAACAAAGTATATTACACTGCAGAAGGAGGTTAACCCAGATCTCGATTTAGCAAGCCACTAAGTCAGGCCTCAATACCTGAATCCTGCAATGATTCCTCAACTTTGATCTCAAGATCATTCTTCTCAGCCATGGATTTTAGAATCTGATGTTCCAGTTCTTCGATTTTGGCCTCATAAGCAGTAATGGATTGTTTAATATTGTCGACGGATTCTCCTTTTGCACACATTTCTTTCTCCCTTTGCAAGAACTGGTTCTTATCATTCTAAAGTCAAAGAAAGTAAAAGCTCGTCAAGAGAAAATACCTTGCAAAACAACAGCACAACAGAGGAAAAGCATATTACCTGCAATACTTCAACCAAACCCTTGTATCGTTCTATCTCAGCATTCAGATGATGTAACTGATCGCTAAGAATTGTATATGGTTTTGATGTGAAAATATAGTTATCGTCTTTTAATTGACCCTGCACACATAACACCGGAATGCAAATTATAGGAATAAGAAGACCCAGGATACAACTTGAAAGTACAACAAATATGTCAACCACCCATTACAAAGAAGGTGCCAACCTGCAGATCTTCTAACTGCTTAGACAGTATTAGATTATCCTCTTGAGTCTCATGGAGTTCAAACAGGCGGTCTCCTGCAAGGGTCTGCCCTCCATTGGACAAATTATACTATAAGATGAATGCTGAGCAGATAAGGCATATAAAAAGCATATATGCAATGGAATTCGGTCTGGTTAAATGTACCTTAGCTTCTTCAACAGCATCTTTGAGATCTCCCCAGCCCATGTTTCTGTCTGAAGATTTATCAGCCGAAACAGCACCATTCACAGCGTTTGGACCAGACATGTTCATTAGTGAACCTCCATGCCTCTGCAACTGGAGAATAACCAACTTCCGTCGACTTTCCTCAAGCTCCGCCATGGTTTCCTCTAGCTCTCCTGCATAAGCACATGAATATGGATTGCTTTGCTTTAGAATCAAAGCTTGACCAGTTTTATAGCTCAAAATTTGGAAGCACAGAACAAGATAAGTTTTTTTTTTTTTTGATTTGGCAAGGGTCTGTTAACATATCTTAGTACATTTCTTCCAGTTGTATTGGCAGCAAGTTTTAGCACAATTAATGCCACAAATTATTTCCGTATGAAATATGCAAACTGTGATGCAGGGTCAATCTTGTCAAGAATGCAAAGCTGAGCTTGTTGTGAAAAGGGGCAGCTTTAGAAAAAAGGGACCAGCCAGGACTAGTCCTTGGTGGCATTTTTTAATAGAAGAGGTAACCTTGAGCATCACGCGTGCGAGCCGAGACTCGAATGCGGGTGGGCTGGCTGTGCATTTGCGCGCCTTGCCAACAGAAGAGTTCTTTAGTCTAAAAAAAGGGGGGCGGGGGGCAACTTTTAATCATCCAGATGACAGAAGGAAATGGTATGTTTTAAAATTAAGCCAAATGCATTCGTGTATTGTTACCTGATTCGCGATTGCTATTCGGCTGCACGATTAGCTACCTCAGCACGTATCGGGTTCAATGGGTGTTGTACATCTCTGATTCACGAATCGGAGATCGGGTTTGGCAAACCAGAGATCGGGTTTGGCAAACCAGAGATTGGGGTTCGGGGAATCGAAGGCCGGCTTCGGTAAATCAGAGATCGGGGTTTGGCGAATCGAAGGTCGGGTTCGGAAAATCAGAGATTGGGGTTTTGGCGAATCGAAGGTCGGGTTCGTCAAATCAGAGATCGGGGTTCGGCAAATCAGAGATCAGGGTTCGGCAAATCGGAGGTTAGGGTTTGTGAACACTAGATCTTTAGGCACAAACACTAAAGTAGCACATGGTTCTGCACACAGAAGCATTGGAAAATAGGCAAAGCAAGAAACGGGCCTAGTCAGCCCACACAGCCCATAAACGATCCTGGGTCCCAACTACCAACTCGCATCCCTAATAAGCATCGTGACTGCCTACCCTGCCGAGCATGGAGCGCCACCCCTCCAGTTTCTTTGATCTGCTTGCAAAAAGCTTTCCTTAGGGATTCTATCGACTCCATCTTCCTCACCTCATCCACACATGGTTCACGGATATGGCTGCAGCCGCAGCCCATACCATGCCAACCTACTCGAGAGCACCCAATGGTGATGTTCAACTCGATCTACTCGACATGAGATAGCTGCATGGCAATTCCTTCCATTTTTCTCTCAATCTCCTTGGTTGGAATTTGATGGTCCACCTGAACGATTGGTCACCGCATCCTTACCGATTGGCACCCAATCGAGATTGGGGGTTTGGGGTTCGGAGGGTGGTTTAGTGAATCTGGTAACTACGGAGAAGATAATAACTGTGAATGCCCAGATATGCACACGAGACAAAAATTTAACAAATATATCAAATGAGGAAAGGAGTGACATTCTTTAACACCTGAAAGATGCTTGATTTCATGCAATTCTTTTGAGTAGCTGCTTTTGAAAGCCTCAATCTCATCCAGATACCTTTTATGCTTCTCTTTGACGATAGAAATAGCTTCACGGACATTGCCAACCACCTCTTTCAAGTGATCATTATGGTTTTGAAGGGCAACAACAACATCTAAATTAAATAATGAAAGTTCAAGCGGATGGGTAATTAGCAAATAATAAAGGTGCACTGCAAAAAAATGGAGGGGAAAAGCCAGATATTACTTTTTGTCTTTACCTTCATTTGACTTCTCTCCATTTAAAGCTAATGACAAATATTCACTTCTAGCCTGTTGTGCAGCAATAGCCTCTTGAAGGGACCTCATGAGAGCAAGAGTTGCCGAACGGCGCAAAGCAAGAGCTTCTTCAGCGAATTCCAACAAGCTATTGTCGTCCTTTTTTCCATAATTGTTGGACTTCAAGAGCATGAAGAGAAAAATTTCCTCAGAAGGACACGACTCGATAGATTCTGAGCAACCAAAAAGAACACACAATCAGCTAAAGGCAACATCGCTACTGAAACAAAAAAGCACATCTCACAAAGCAACATCTAACATTTAAATAAACAAATAAGCCAGCAACCTTCTGACAACTCTTCATGGTCAAGTGCAGGCAAATTGTTCAAGCCGCCACCAAATCGAACTCCAAGCAGGATTAAATCATCAACAAGCTATAATTAACATATATTAGTAAGAAGCATTACGAACCAGAAAAGAACCATAAAACAGAGTTTACACGGCTCAGAGGAAAGAACCTGATTCCACATCTTATCCAGGGAAATCAGAGTATTGTCATAAGAAGATTGTTCATTCCTCAACTCCTTGAACTTAGCTTCCAACAAATGCATTTCAGACTTCTGTGCTTCCAATTGCTGCACCAACTTCTGATTTTCATAATGAAGGGCTGTGGCATCCATCTTTAAAGAAAAAACAGAAAGTTAAGTCCTACAACAGGGCACCAAGAAATTAACAGGTTTGCAACCAGATTAATGTCCACTAACCAAACTTTCCAAACTAATTGACCAATCTTATAGAGGCAAGTATTCAGTCAGTATTGTTGGTTTTCTAAAATTTCTAACCAGATTGTAAATTTAAGTTCTAAATGTACTAAATAACTTCAAAATCAAAATGTATCAAAGTTAGAAAAAAACAAAAAAGTTAAACTGGGAACAGTGGGCGAGCCCTCTACAGGTCAAAATTAATAATGCACAGAGAAATAGAGGTAGTATGCCTGATCACAGTTTTATTTAATAAGCTTTTGCTATGCATACTATGTTATTATCTTGACTAATGTTTTGCTCCATTCCAGTTTGAGGAACTGTGGGTAGTATCATTGAGACCATGGTATGAAGCTCGGTTATTGGAGACAACAATTCGAGCAGCCATTGAATAGCATAATGGATTAATGGAAAAAGCTTTCGATTCAGGGAACCAGTTATTGGAGACAACAATCCGAGCAGCCATTTAATTGCATAATGGATTAATAGACAAAGCTCTGAAGCCCACTGGGACAGCACTATGGTGAATGGCACCATCCAAAAACTAGTCGCACATGCCACATAACACATATATTTCCATGAACATGAATTGGGGAGAAAGGCGAGCAGAAACTTGAATGGACAGGCGTGGGGGAGAGAGGCCCGGGAGCAGAAGCGGGGAGCAGCAGAGGGGGGGGGGGGGGGGGGGGGGGGGTGGCGTCGAGCAGAAACAGGAGCAGCCGCGCGCGTGTGGGGGGTGGGGGGGAGTTGCCCGGGAGCAGCAGGAAGGGGGAGGGGTGACGGAGACGGCGCAGGGTGGTCAGAGCATGGGATGAAGAGGCGCAGCAGGGCGAGGGGGGCGGCGCAGCTCGTCGGAGAAGGGGGCGGGGAGGAGAGCTTACCTGAAGGTCTCCGCCGCCGCCGCCGCCGTCCGGCTCTTGGAGTATTTGGGTGTGGGTGGTCTTTTTTTTTTTTTTTTGAGGGGATGTGGGTGTGGGTGGCCTCTCGTGCGTGGGCACTGGGCAGAAATTGCGGGTTCCTGCTCCTGGGCTAGCTAGTGGGCTGTTGGCCTGCTGCCGATGGACTGGACTTGTTAGTATATCTGCTTTCGCTCAAAAAAAAACGTTAGTATATTAATACTATATAATATGATTTTTTTTTTTGCAGAAAAATTTGGGTGTACCTCTGTACAACCAAGACCTATGCTGGATTCGCCCTTGTGTGCGAACAGTTAGTTCCTCGGTGAAGTTCAATGGGAAGTTATCGGAGCGTTTTTCTCCCTCACGAGAACTCCGCCAATGTGACCCATTATCACCTTTTTATTCCTATTTGTGGTTGATTCCTTGTCGGCTTTGATTCTTGATGCGTTGAAACAAGAGGTCTTATATCGGTTGCTATCTATCCAACAGCACCGAGGATATCTCATCTCTTGTTTGGTGATGATACATTGTTATTTTTTAAAGCTTATGAGGTACAGGGCGAACATTGTTAATGATGTGATGCATAGGTATGAAAATGGGACAGGTCAACTAATACACCTGGAAAAGTGCAGCATATTGTTTGGAGAATCTTGCCCTTGGTGGTACAGGAGGTGGTTAAAAATGTGCTGCACATTGGGCGGCAGGATTTCGAGGACCAGTACTTGGGACTACCTGTACCATAGAGGGGAAAGACTAAGGGGCAGTTTTCAATCCCTTCAATACAGTTTGGCCAAGAGACTTGTTGATTGGTCAGAGAGATTGATGTCCTCGGTCACGAAGGAGTGTTGATCAAAGAAGTGGCGAATGCTATCCTGACATATGTGATGAGCATTCAAACTACCGATGTCGGTCTGTGATGATTTGAATAAAATGGCTCGAAGTTACTGGTGGGGTGTGGAGAAATGAAGACACAAGACACACCAAAATGCATGGGAAAATAAACTAATACTCCCAAAAATGAAGGCGGTCTTGGTTTTGGTGGTATGCGCCTCTTTAACCAAGCATTGCTGGCGAGGCAAGCTTGGTGTTTAATCGAATGACCGGACAGTTTATGTTCTAGAGGTGAAAGCAAAGTATTACCGATGGTATAATTTTATTGATATTGTGTTTACGGGGAATTCGTCGGCGGTCTAGAAGGGGATTGAGTATGGTTTGGAGCTATTAAAGAAGGGAGTCCTGTGGGAGAATTGGTGATGGACGGAAGGTGAGGTTTTGGCGTGACACATGAATTCAGAGGGGCACTTTCTGGAGACCTATTACACCTCAAGGGCAGTGCAGGTTTACAAGGGTGTCCCAATTTATTCTTCATGTAGGTTCATGGAATGAAATGCGGCCTAAACAGTATCTCATACCTGATGTCTGTTGATGTAGAAGAAATATTTAGGATATCAAATTAGCAACACAGATGCAAGATGATTTTATAGCATGGCAACCTGAAAAGGATGGACGTTTTCTCAGTGCAAAGCGCATATCACCTAGCCATGGCGAACCTCTTGAAGAACCAGGGGTGCGGTGACCATCTTGAGACCATGTGGGGACCTACCTGTCTGGAAAATGTTTTGGAAAATCCTAGTTCTACAAAAGATGTAAATTTGTGCATGGAAGTTGCTCACACAAGGGTTGTGGACTAGGGACCTCAAATGTTATCGGCATCTTGACCCGATTGCCACCTGCTTGCAATGCGGAAGGGAAGAGGAGTCAACTTTCCATGCTGTCATTTCATGCCTAACGTCACAATCGGTTTGGGGGCGATGCGGAAATCTGGTTGTCCCATGCCGATACGGCGGGGCGATGTGGCACACTAGTTGATGAGATCTGGCATTGCCAGGGCTTGTGTTGAATTATTACTTGTGTGTTTGCACATGAATGGGGGAGTAATAACCATGAGACACAGGTATAAAAAAAATCATTTTTGAAAAATTGCCTAAATTATATCAAGAATGTGTGTGTGTAATGTATCTGTGGTCATGGAATTTTTCCCCATAATTTAAGAGGATGCCCATGTATTTTCAAATGGGGTTACTATACTTTAATAAATACTTTTGTATTTATAAAAAGTCTTCATATGTTTTAATAAATATTCTTGTCTTTTCAAAAATAGTTCATGTAAATTTAATTTTTTTACAAAGCATTAAAATGTTTATGTATTTTAAAATAGTGTTCATGTATTTTTGTAAACATGTTCATGTATTCTTGTAAGTAAAAGTGATTAACAGATTTTTTGTATATTCATAGAATTTAAAAATATCCACATATTTATAGAAACATTCGTGTAATTTAAAATATATTTTGTTTTTGAAAAAATGAAGTAATTTTTGTAAACACAAATTTACAAATATTTATGCAGAGTTTTGAAAATAAAAAAATACAACAAGGTACAATAAAAAATTTAAAATAATGAACAAGGAGAAGTGCAAAAATAAACCAAAACAGCTGTAAGAAAACCAAAAAAAAGAAAAGTAAGCCTGAAAAGAAAAGGAAAAGAGAAAATAAAACAGAAATGTTATCTGGCGATCATTCGTTGGGAGGCCAACCACAGCGAACTGCCCCATCACCATCCCACACATCTTGATGCCCATCCCATGTCACATAGGTCAGTTCGAGCAGGTCGCTGCTTTATGTTTCCCACCGAATTATTTGTTTTTTCTGTCCCAAAAAACATGCGAGCAAGGGGTCTCAAACCAGAGACCTCCCGCGCAAGGCGCGCACCGTCAACAACCTGTACTATAGCACATTTTGTGTACATTTGCAGTTTAAACCTGTTTCTATATATGTTATGAAGCTATTTTTAAAAATTCATAATGTTTCAGTTAAAAAAACATTTTTTTTATTATTGGTAGAAGAAATATCATATTTTTAGAGTTGTTTTCCTCAACTTGCGATGTGCATTTTTATTATATGTAGCATGTCATTTTTTAGGTCCTTGTTTTATTACCCCACATGGCATTTTTTTAGTAAAGTGCATGGCATTTTTTAGGTCCTTTTTCATGCCACACATTGCATTTGTTTTAGCAGAGACCATGGCATTTTTCAGGTCCTTTTGAATGCCACTCATGGCATTTTATTTAGCAGAGAGCATGGCATTTTAATAATTAATAACATGTCATATTCTGTTATTAAGAGGATGACAGTTTTATGTATTAGTAACATGGATTTTTTTTAGTTACAATGCATTTTTTATTTATCAAGAGGGTTGGCAGTTTATGATAAAGAGCATGCATTTTTGTAAAGAGCATGACATTTTAATAATTAATAGAATGGTGTTTTCTATTACTAAGAGGACGGCAGTTTTATTATTAGTAACATGCTGTTTTTATTTTTAGTTACATGGAATTTTTATTTATCAAGAGGGATTTCAGTTTATGTTAAACAGCATGACATTTTTATTATTAATAACATGTCATTTTTATTATTACGAGGATGGCAGTTTTATATTTGGAAGGTGGCAGTTTTATTATTGATAGCATGGCATTTTTAATATTGCTTTCATTGCATTTTTTATTAACTATAGGATGAAATTTTTATTTAGTAAGAGGATGGCAATTTGTTTTTGCCATGGCCAAAGGATAATTCACCGACATTGCGTTTTTATGAATTGTGCACAGTGGACAAAATAAAGCAAAAACATTACATCATAGCATTTTTTTGTAAAGTAGCATGTCCTTTTTAACAAATTTAACATGGCATTTTTCAAAGTAGCATGGCATTTTTCAATTTTTTTATATGCATGGCAATTACACAACGCTTTTTCTCTGTCTTTGCAAGGAAAGTATGTATTTTTATGGCATTTTTTTAAGTAAAAATAGTAAACAAGGCCTCTGGGTATATTAGGGTATACATGGCATTTTAGGGTATATTTCCGTACTCTTTTTTTCTAAAAGGGGAAATTGTGTTCGCATACTGACTCGGACAATCAATAGTCTAATTTTCATATTTGCATGGATGTATAAGAGCAGAGGTAGAGGATTTCTCGTGTCCACCGACAACGACAACGCGCATGTGTACTGGCCGGAGATTGAACTCAATTTCAAGCACGATCGACCAGCAATGGCGTGCAACATCACCAGCGCCCTCCAGTCCTTGCCACTGTTCATCTTCGAACACCGGCCCTCCCGAAATGAGTCGATGACGGCGATCAGAGTCGGAAGCGATGATCAAGAACATAGCACCGAGATGCTCATGTTCAGCATATCAGAAGAGAGAACATGCACGGAGGTGACACCCGCCATGCTATTCCCCGAGGACAACTAGATCTGCTTTGCCACCCAATAGGGCTGGATCTTCATCATCCATGCATGGCGCCTTCCCGTGGGAGACCTGGCTTTGGCATCCGATCACCGGAGAGACCATACCCCTCCCGCCCATACAAGACGACCACTACGTCCCAACCAGCTGCACTTGCCTCCTGACCCATAGCTCCGCCACGCACCCTAACCGCGTCGTCGTCCTATTCAATAAGGAAGACGAGACGGCGGCGGCTCGCTGAAGATGGAATAAGGTTCTTCCCGCCTAGCCCCCATGACGGTGATGCGTCTAGCATCTTCAGAGGGGATGCGGAGGTGTGTCTCCGACAGATCTCGCAGGATTCGGCCGGTGGTTGTCTTTGGTGGATCTACTCGGATTCGATCTTTGTTTGTCTTTGTTCATGTGTCTTCGGATTGGATCTTTCCGATCTAAACTTCTCTTCATCGGCAACGGTTGCTATTCTGGTGTGTTGGTCCTATGGGACCTTAGCACAACGATTTCCCCACTGTCTACTACAATAATTGTGCCCGGCTCCGGCGAGGGAGGGGCGTGACGGCGCCGCGCCTTCGGCTCGATTCAGTGCTTGTAGTCATTGCTAGATGGTCGATGAATCTAAATGTAATTTTTATTATTTCTGGTGATTGTTACACTGCCATGATTGAAAATGAATAGATCGAAAGTTTCCCTAAAAAAAATTAAAAAATGAAAAATAAAACAGAAAATAAAAGGGAAAACATAAAATAAAACCACGCTACTAGTGTGCAGGCCATGAGGAAAGTGTCGCCATATATGGCATTTTAGTGTATATTCTGCATTTTTTAAACAAGGAAAACTCTATTCTTTTCTTTTTTTGCGAGCACAAAACTCTATTCGCATACGGACTAGGACAATCAGAGTCTAATTTAGATGCTTTATTAGGAAAAAGAGGTCAATTTAGATTCGGTAAAAGATACATGGTCAACTTAGCTTCTTCTATAAAGTCATATTCGTATCTGCCGTCCGGAGCGAAATAAGCTGAGAGGAGAGGCAGAGCCATTGGGGATTTCTTTGCGTCCACCTACGACGACGGCGCGCACGTACCGGCCGGAGATTGAATTCAGTTTCAACGACGATCCATCAGCAATGGCGTGCAGCAGCACCGGCGCCCTCCAGTCATTGCCACTGCTCGTCTTGGAGCACCAGCCCACACGGAACGAGTCGACGGCAGCGATCGGAGTCGGAGGCGATGATCAAGAAGATATCCCCGAGATGCTCATGTTAAGCGTATCGGAAGAGAGAACATGCATGAAGGCGACACCGGCCATGATATCCCCAGGACAACCAGATCTGCTTCGCCACCCCGCAGGGCTGGATCTTTATCATCCACGGCGCCTTCCCATGAGAGACCTGGCTGTGGCATCCGATCACCGGAGAGACCATACCCCTCCCGCCCATACGAGATGACCACTACGTCCCCACCAGCTGCACCTGCCTCCTGACCCACAGCTCCGCCGCGCACCCCGACTGCGCCGTCGTCCTATTCAACGTCGACGACCCCGACATGTGGTTCTGCCGAGTCAACGGAGGAAGCAGCAGGGCATGGGGGCAGCACACGTACAACGTCGGCGAGTACACTCTCCCAGAGCCAGAGGACGACGGCGACGGCCACTCCACTTCCACTCCCCCGACCAAGCGAGTCATCCCCACCCTCGTCGCGTGCAGGGAGGGAAGCTGCACTTCATCTTCTCGGAATCAAACCAATACAAGATGGGTGTTGTTCACCTCGACTTCGGCACCCCTCTCGCATCCACTGCCGAGCTTCATACGCTCGAGGACGCGGACGCCGCCATCACTCTACCGGAAGGCATGTGCTCCGGCGTGTCCTGGCTGCTAGACTCCCTCGGGGAGCTGTTCCGGGTCTGCGTTTGCTTTCGGGAATTTAACCCCGACGACATCGGCGCCGTCCTTGTCTTTAAGATGGATTTCGACCATGGGCGCTGCTGGCGCATGGTGCATGACATTGGAGACAGGGTCTTCATGTTGGCTCGTGGGGGTAGTGCAGTTTCTTGCCCGGCGAGCGCGTGCAACCTGCAGGGGAACCGCGTCTACTTCATGAAGAACTTCCTCCAGGATGATGGTGATCTGTGCATCTACGACACAGCGGAACAAATCATGGAGATTCTTGTGGTTCATGAACGTGACTTAACTCTTGCACGCGTCAAACCTTATTGGATCGTACCGCCCGCTGCCTAGTGCATGCATGGGCACAGCCTCAAATCTTACGCTTTCTTTCTAGAGGGTGTGATTTTTTGTGTGCTTGTTCGCACATCCCACATGAATGTAATGAGTTGCTACTAGTAGTAGGGAAGTTAAAATTTTAATGGTAGCCTTTGTTCTAGGCACTTGCGCATTTGTTCCGCAAGTTTTTTGTTTTAAAGTTGACCGCGTTCTTTGTATTAAGAGCATCTCCAATAGCTTGCCCTATTTTAGGGCATCATTTTGGGTTTGGAGTAAAATTTAGGGCATAAAGATGCATTTTTTCGCACGAGAAAGTACCGTCTCCAACAACTGCCCTATAAAGGCACCCAAAACAACGAAACCATTTTTTTTTAAAACGGAACATTTAAACTACTCCGACACATTCAAAGTTTATACATGCAACATAGTTCAACTACAACATGTAAACTTAAACTACGGCATGCAAACTACAGACACACTACATGTTATCCCAGTCAATGTCATCATTGTCGGAATCCTCCTCCTTCTTGACCCCGGATGATGGCCCTGCCTCGGCATCGTTCTTGCACTTGGACTTCTCGAGATCCCTCTTCCAGTACAGCTTCATCTCGTTCTGCATGTACTCCGGGTGCTCCCTCGCAAACCTCGCCATTGCCTCCTCTTCTCCTCTCTCGAATGGTGCCCCACTCATCAATAACAATGAGGGTTGTGGGATCGGGCTAGAATCAATGGTCACCGAGGCTTGACGTGCTCCGCCACCGCTCGAGACTCGTCCTCCGGAAAGTTGAGCCTCTCACTGTTGGGGAACGTAGCAGAAATTCAAAATTTTCTACGCATCACCAAGATCAATCTATGGAGTTTACTAGCAACGAGAGGGAAGGAGTGCATCTACATACCCTTGTAGATCGCGAGCGGAAGCGTTCAAGAGAACGGGGTTGATGGAGTCGTACTCGTCGTGATCCAAATCACCGATGATCCTAGCGCCGAACGGACGGCACCTCCGCGTTCAACACACGTACGGAGCAGCGACGTCTCCTCCTTCTTGATCCAGCAAGGGGGAGGAGAGGTTGATGGAGATCCAGCAGCACGACGGCGTGGTGGTGGAAGTAGCGGGATTCCAACAGGGCTTCGCCAAGCGCTGCGGGAGGAGGGAGGTGTGTCACGGGAGGGAGAGGGAGGCGCCAGGGCTTAGGTATTGCTGCCCTCCCTTCCCCCCACTATATATAGGGCCAAGGGAGAGGGGGGGGGGGCAGCCTTGGCCCTTCCTCCAAGGAAGGGTGCGGCCAGGGAGGAGTCCTTCCTCCCCAAGGCACCTCGGAGGTGCCTTCCCCCTTTAGGACTCTCCGTTTATCTTATCTCTTGGCGCATGGGCCTATTGGGGCTGGTGCCCTTGGCCCATATAGGCCAAGGCGCACCCCCTACAGCCCATGTGCCCCCCGGGGCTGGTGGACCCCCGGACCCCTTTCGGCACTCCCGGTACAATACCGATAAAGTGCGAAACTTTTCCGGCGACCAAAATAAGACTTCCCATATATAAATCTTTACCTCCGGACCATTCCGGAACTCCTCGTGACGTCCGGGATCTCATCCGGGACTCCGAAAAACTTTCGGGTTACCGCATACTGATATCTCTACAACCCTAGCGTCACCGAACCTTAAGTGTGTAGACCCTACGGGTTCGGGAGACACGCAGACATGACCGAGACGACTCTCCGGTCAATAACCAACAGCGGGATCTGGATACCCATGTTGGCTCCCACATGCTCCTCGATGATCTCATCGGATGAACCACGATATCGAGGATTCAATCAATCCCGTATACAATTCCCTTTGTCTATGGGTATGTTACTTGCCCGAGATTCGATCGTCGGTATCCCGATACCTTGTTCAATCTCGTTACCGGCAAGTCTCTTTACTCGTTCCGTAACACATCATCCCGTGATCAACTCCTTGGTCACATTGTGCACATTATGATGATGTCCTACCGAGTGGGCCCAGAGACACCTCTCCGTTTACACGGAGTGACAAATCCCAGTCTCGATTCGTGCCAACCCAACAGACACTTTCGGAGATACCTGTAGTGCACCTTTATAGCCACCCAGTTACGTTGTGACGTTTGGTACACCCAAAGCATTCCTACGGTATCCGGGAGTTGCACAATCTCATGGTCTAAGGAAATGATACTTGACATTAGAAAAGCTCTGAGCAAACGAACTACACGATCTTGTGCTAGGCTTAGGATTGGGTCTCGTCCATCACATCATTCTCCTAATGATGTGATCCCGTTATCAACGACATCCAATGTCCATGGACAGGAAACCGTAACCATCCATTGATCAACGAGCTAGTCAACTAGAGGCTTACTAGGGACATGGTGTTGTCTATGTATCCACACATGTATCTGAGTTTCCTATCAATACAATTCTAGCATGGATAATAAACGATTATCATGAACAAGGAAATATAATAATAATAACCTATTTATTATTGCCTCTAGGGCATATTTCCAACAGTCTCCCACTTGCACTAGAGTCAATAATCTAGTCCACATCACCATGTGATTAACACTCACAGGTCACATCACCATGTGACCAACATCCAAAGAGTTTACTAGAGTCAACGATCTAGTTCACATCTCTATGTGATTAACACTCAATGAGTTCTGGTTTGATCATGTTATGCTTGTGAGAGAGGTTATTAGTCAACGGGTCTGAACCTTTCAGATCCGTGTGTGCTTTACGAATATCTATGTCATCTTGTGGATGCTACCACATGCTATTTGGAGCCATTTCAAATAATTGCTCTACTATATGAATCCGGTTTACTACTCAGAGTCATCCGGATTAGTGTCAAAGTTCGCATCGACGTAACCCTTTACGACGAACTCCTTTTCACCTCCATAATTCGAGAAAATTCCTTAGTCTACTAGATACTAAGGATAAGTTCGACCGCTGTCATGTGATCCATTCCCGGATCACTATTGTACCCCTTGACCAACTCATGGCAAGGCACACTTCATGTGCGGTACACAGCATAGCATACTGTAGAGCCTACGTCTAAAGCATAGGGGACGACCTTCGTCCTTTCTCTCTCTTCTGCTGTGGTCAGGTCTTGAGTCTTACTCAATACTCACACCTTGTAACACAGCCAAGAACTCCTTCTTTGCTGATCTATTTTGAACTCTTTCAAAATCATGTCAAGGTGTGCGTTCTTTGAAAGTATCATCAGGCGTCTTGATCTATCTCTATAGATCTTGATGCCCAATATGTAAGTAGCTTTATCCAGGTCTTCCTTTGAAAAACTCCTTTCAAACAACCCTTTATGCTTTCCAGAAATTTTACATCATTTCGGATCAACAATATGTCATTCACATATACTTATTAGAAATGTTGTAGCGCTCCCACTCACTTTATTGTAAATACAAGTTTCTAACAAACTTTGTATAAACCCAAAAACTTTGATCACTCCATCAAAGCGTATATTCTGACTCCGAGATGCTTGCTCTAGTCCATGGAAGGATCGCTGGAGCTAGCATATCTTTTAGCATCCTTAGGATCGACAAAACCTTTCTGATTGTATCACATACAACCTTTCCTTACGAAAACTGGTAAGGAAACTTGTTTTGACATCCATCTGCCAGATTTCATAAATGCAGCTAATGCTAACATGATTCCGACGGACTTAAGCATTGCTACGGATGAGAAAATGTCATCGTAGTCAACTCCTTGAACTTGTGAAAATACTCTTTGCCACAAGTCGAGCTTCATAGACGGTAACATTACCGTCCACGTCCGTCTTCTTCTTAAAGATCCATTTATCTCAATGGTTGCCGATCATCGGGCAAGTTCACCAAAGTCCATGCTTTGTTCTGATACATGAATCCTATCTCGGATTTCATGGCTTCTAACAATTTGTCGGAATATGGGCCCACCATCGCTTCTCCATAGCTCGTAGGTTCATTGTTGTCTAGCAACATGACTTCCAAGATAGGATCACGCATTACTCTGAAGTAGTACGCATCCTCGTCGTCCTACGAGGTTTGGTAGTGACTTGATCCGAAGTTTCATGATCACTATCATAAGCTTCCACTTCAATTGGTGTAGGTGCCACAGGAACAACTTCCCGTGCCTTGCTACACACTAGTTGAAGTTATGGTTCAATAACCTTATCAAGTCTCCACCATCCTCCCACTCAATTCTTTCGAGAGAAACTTTTCCTCGAGAAAGGACCCATTTCTAGAAGCAATTGCTTTTGCTTCCAGATCTGAAATAGGAGGTATGCCCAACTGTTTTGGGTATTCTATGAAGATGCATTTATCCGCTTTGGGTTCGAGCTTATCAGCCTGAAACTTTTTCACATAAGCATCGCAGCCCCAAACTTTTAAGAAACGACAACTTAGGTTTCTCTAAACGGTGTCGTCTCAACGGAATTGCGTGGTGCCCCTTTTAAAGTGAATGCGGTTGTCTCTAATGCCTAACCCATAAACGATAGTGGTAATTCGATAAGAGACATCATGGTATGCACCATATCCAATAGGGTGCAGTTATGATGTTCGGACACACCATCACACTATGGTGTTCCAGGTGGTATTACTTGTGAAACACTTTCCACAATGTCTTAATTGTGTGTCAAACTCGTAACTCAGATACTCATCTCTATGATCATATCACAGACATTTTATCCTCTTGTCACGACGATCTTCAACTTCACTCTGAAATTACTTGAACCTTTCAATAATTCAGACTTGTGTTTCATCAAGTAAATACACTCAGCATCTACTCAAATCATCTGTGAAGTAAGAACATAACGATATCCACTGCATGCCTCAGCACTCATTGGACTGCATACATCAAAATGTATTACTTCCAATTTGTTCCATCTTACTGAAAACGAGGCTTTTCAGTCATCTTGCCCATGTGGTATGATTTGCATGTCTCAAGTGATTCAAAATCAAGTGAGTCCAAACGATCCATCTGCATGGAGTTTCTTCATGCATATATACCAATAGACATGGTTCGCATGTCTCAATCTTTTCAAAGCGAGTGAGTCCAAAGATCCATCTACATGGAGCTTCTTCATGCGTTCTATACCAATATGACTCAAGTGGCAGTGCCACAAGTATGTGGAACCATCATTACTATTTTATATCTTTTGGCACGAACATGTGTATCACTACGATCGAGATTCATTTTAGGTGCTAGACCATTGAAGGTATTATTCAAATAAACAGAGTAACCATTATTCTCCTTAGATGAATAACCGTATTGCGATAAACATAATCCAATCATGCTCAATGCAAACACCAAATCTCGATGGTAGAGGGAGCATGCGATGCTTGATCACATCAACCTTGGAAACACTTCCAACACATATTGTCATCTCACCTTCAGCTAGTCTCCGTTTATTCCGCAGCTTTTATTTCGAGTTACTAACACTTAGCAACCGAACCGGTATCTAATACCCTGGTGCTGCTAGGAGTACTAGTAAAGTACACATTCATATAATGTATATCCAATATACTTCTGTCGACCTTGCCTGCCTTCTCATCTACCAAGTATCTAGGGTAGTTCTGCTTCAGTGGCCGTTCCCTCATTATAGAAGCACTTAGTCTCGGGTTTGGGTTCAACCTTGGGATTCTTCACTAGAGCAGCAAATGATTTGCTGTTTCATGAAGTATCCCTTTTGCCCTTGCCCTTCTAGAAACTAGTGGTTTTACTAACCATCAACAATTGATGCTCCTTCTTGATTTCTACTTTCGCGGTGTCAAACATCGCGAATAGCTCAAGGATCATCATATCTATCCCTGATATGTTATAGTTCATCACGAAGCTCTACTAGCTTGGTGGCAGTGACTATGGAGAACTATCACTATCTCATCTGGGAGATTAACTCCCACTCGATTCAAGCGATTGTGGTACTCAGACAATCTGAGCACATGCTCAACGATTGAGCTTTTCTCCCTTAGTTTGCAGGCTTAAGAAACTTGTCAGAGGTCTCATACCTCTTGACGTGGGCACTAGTCTGAAATCCTAATTTCAGTCTTCGGAACATCTCATATGTTCTGCGACGTTTCAAAACCGTCTTTGGTGCCACAATTCTAAACCGTTAGCATTACTTACTGAACTATCACGTAGTCATCGAAACGTGTATGTCAGATGTTTCGCAACATCTATAGACGACGCTGAGGTTCAGCACACCGAGCGGTGCATTAAGGACATAAGCCTTCTGTGCAGCAATGAGGACAATCCTCAGTTTACGGACCCAGTCCGCATAATTGCTACTACCAACTTTCAACTAAATTTTCTCTAGGAACATATCTTAAACAGTAGAACTAAAGCGTATGACATAATTTGCAAAGACCTTTTGACTATGTTCATGATAATGAAGTTCATCTGATTATGAACTCCCACTCAGATAGACATCCCTCTAGTCATCTAAGTGATACATGATCCGAGTCAAACTAGGCCGTGTCCGATCATCACGTGAGACGGACTAGTCATCATCGGTGAACATCTCCATGTTGATCGTATCTGCTATACGACTCATGTTTGACCTTTCGGTCTCTTGTGTTCCGAGGCCATGTCTATAGATGCTAGGCTCGTCAAGTCAACCTAAGTGTTTCGCATGTGTTCCGAGGCCATGTCTGTACATGCTAGGCTCGTCAACACCCGTTGTATTCGAACGTTAGAATCTATCACACCCGATCATCACGTGGTGCTTCGAAACAACGAACCTTCGCAACGGTGCACAGTTAGGGGGAACACGTCTCTTGAAATTTTAGTGAGGGATCATCTTATTTAAGCTACCGTCGTTCTAAGCAAATAAGATACATAACATGATAAACATCACATGCAATCAAATAGTGACATGATATGGCCAATATCATTTTGCTCCTTTGATCTCCATCTTCGGGGCACCATGATCATCTTTGTCACCGGCATGACACCATGATCTCCATCATTGTGTCTTCATGAAGTTGTCACGCCAACGATTACTTCTACTTCTATGGCTAACGCGCTTAGCAATAAAGTAAAGTAATTTACATGGCGTTATTCAATGACACGCAGGTCATACAAAAAATAAAGACAACTCTTATGGCTCCTGCCGGTTGTCATACTCATCGACATGCAAGTCGTGATTCCTATTACAAGAACATGATCAATCTCATACATCACATATATCATTCATCACATCCTTTTGGCCATATCACATCACATAGCATACCCTGCAAAAACAAGTTAGACGTCCTCTAATTGTTGTTGCATGTTTTACGTGGCTGCTATGGGATTCTAGCAAGAACGTTTCTTACCTACGCAAAAGCCACAACGTGATATGCCAATTTCTATTTACCCTTCATAAGGACCCTTTTCATCGAATCTGATCCGACTAAAGTGGGAGAGACAGACACCCGCTAGCCACCTTATGCAACTAGTGCATGTCAGTCGGTGGAACCTGTCTCACGTAAGAGTACGTGTAAGGTCGGTCCGGGCCGCTTCATCCCACGATGCCGCCGAATCAAGATAAGACTAGTAACGGCAAGAAGAATTGGCAACATCTACGCCCACAACTACTTTGTGTTCTACTCGTGCATAGAAACTACGCATAGACCTAGCTCATGATGCCACTGTTGGGGAACGTAGCAGAAATTCAAAATTTTCTACGCATCACCAAGATCAATCTATGGAGTTTACTAGCAACGAGAGGGAAGGAGTGCATCTACATACCCTTGTAGATCGTGAGCGGAAGCGTTCAAGAGAACGGGGTTGATGGAGTCGTACTCGTCGTGATCCAAATCACCGATGATCGTAGCGCTGAACGGACGGCACCTCCGCGTTCAACACACGTACGGAGCAGCGACGTCTCCTCCTTCTTGATCCAGCAAGGGGGGAGGAGAGGTTGATGGAGATCCAGCAGCACGACGGCGTGGTGGTGGAAGTAGCGGGATTCCAACAGGGCTTCGCCAAGCGCCGCGGGAGGAGGGAGGTGTGTCACGGGAGGGAGAGGGAGGCGCCAGGGCTTAGGTATTGCTGCCCTCCCTTCCCCCCACTATATATAGGGCCAAGGGAGAGGGGGGGCGCAGCCTTGGCCCTTCCTCCAAGGAAGGGTGCGGCCAGGGAGGAGTCCTTCCTCCCCAAGGCACCTCGGAGGTGCCTTCCCCCTTTAGGACTCTCCGTTTATCTTATCTCTTGGCGCATGGGCCTATTGGGGCTGGTGCCCTTGGCCCATATAGGCCAAGGCGCACCCCCTACAGCCCATGTGGCCCCCCGGGGCTGGTGGACCCCCGGACCCCTTTCGGCACTCCCGGTACAATACCGATAAAGTGCGAAACTTTTCCGGCGACCAAAATAAGACTTCCCATATATAAATCTTTACCTCCGGACCATTCCGGAACTCCTCGTGACGTCCGGGATCTCATCCGGGACTCCGAAAAACTTTCGGGTTACCGCATACTAATATCTCTACAACCCTAGCGTCACCGAACCTTAAGTGTGTAGACCCTACGGGTTCGGGAGACACGCAGACATGACCGAGACGACTCTCCGGTCAATAACCAACAGCGAGATCTGGATACCCATGTTGGCTCCCACATGCTCCTCGATGATCTCATCGGATGAACCACGATATCGAGGATTCAATCAATCCCGTATACAATTCCCTTTGTCTATGGGTATGTTACTTGCCCGAGATTCGATCGTCGGTATCCCGATACCTTGTTCAATCTCGTTACCGGCAAGTCTCTTTACTCGCTCCGTAACACATCATCCCGTGATCAACTCCTTGGTCACATTGTGCACATTATGATGATGTCCTACCGAGTGGGCCCAGAGATACCTCTCCGTTTACACGGAGTGACAAATCCCAGTCTCGATTCGTGCCAACCCAACAGACACTTTCGGAGATACCTGTAGTGCACCTTTATAGCCACCCAGTTACGTTGTGACGTTTGGTACACCAAAAGCATTCCTACGGTATCCGGGAGTTGCACAATCTCATGGTCTAAGGAAATGATACTTGACATTAGAAAAGCTCTGAGCAAACGAACTACATGATCTTGTGCTAGGCTTAGGATTGGGTCTCGTCCATCACATCATTCTCCTAATGATGTGATCCCGTTATCAACGACATCCAATGTCCATGGACAGGAAACCGTAACCATCCATTGATCAACGAGCTAGTCAACTAGAGGCTTACTAGGGACATGGTGTTGTCTATGTATCCACACATGTACCTGAGTTTCCTATCAATACAATTCTAGCATGGTTAATAAACGATTATCGTGAACAAGGAAATATAATAATAATAACCTATTTATTATTGCCTCTAAGGCATATTTCCAACACTCACGGGGCAGGCCCAGCCTCCATAACGCAACATCGTAGGCACGGGCAACAATGTTGGCCGTCGGGTAGGTGCCGAGCCAATACCTCCAACTGTCGTGCTAGAACTCGACACCGAGCCAGCCGGACGGGGGCGGCCGCACCCCCTAGAAGTCGGCGTTGCCTTTGCCCTTCGGTGGCATGACGAGGACGCCGCGACACCAGGGAAGGAGGTGGCGACTCTAGGGAAAGAGGAGGAGAGGCGATACGGATGCGGCGGCGGCGAATTCCGGCTGCGGGTGCGCGACAGATTTCGTCGCATTTCGGCTACGGTAGCAAGATTTCGTTGGTCCCGCGAACGATGGGTAGGTGTGGTGTGTGGATCCGACGACGGAGGGTGCAGTAGTCGTGGATTTGGAGGCGGCGGCACGGGCGATCTGCTAGCCATTTTGTCTTTGCAGCAGCCACCCACGTGTTGTATATTTACAGCATAGGCGGCCGCATTTTAGGGCTGCCCAAATTTGGTTATCCAAAAAGTTTGTGATAAGATCAGCTGTTGGATATTTTTTTGCCCCGAAGTGTCCTAAAAAGAGATACTGGCTTAAAATGGGGCATATTTTACATTTTCTTAAACAAGTCATCAAACAGTGACTCTGCCTCTGCGGGCACTGTTTATCGAAAAAGGCTTCCGCCCCGCTTTATATATAAAGCAAAGATCAACATCACCCGGTACAACACACGCCACCACCACACACGCACACACCCAAGGCGGGAAACATATATATAGGCGCTGAGCGCAGCAACACCCCCCTAGCACTACCACCGAGAAGAGATGAGGCCGCATAAGACGAACTGTGGACTCTAAGACGGCGCCTTCAGAAAGGATACGACACCGGAGCACCGCCACCACCCGATCCAAGGATCAGAGTTTCCCCTGGAGCCGCACGACGGGAGAGTCGCGACGACACCTTCAATAAGGGAACAAGCTTCACCGCGGCCGATCTGTCCGAAGATAGAACAGGTTTTCACCCCGGCGAATACTCACCGCCACCGGACGCCACACCTTGGCCACCACGCCGCCCACACAACCATGGCCACCGGGCAGCACCAAGCCACGACCTCTGCCCAAGAGCACCGCGCTACCACCACCAGGGCCGCCGCCCCGGCAAGACCTAGACACCACCTCACCCAAGACCCGCCACTACCCCAACCAACGCGACGAGTGGAAAGGTCTGACCTTTCGCACCCCTGGGCGGCCCACACTGGCTTCCATCGACCCGTTCAGTAGCACCGGGCGCGAGACAAGCTCAGTCCAGCGGCACCGTGCGCGAGACGAGGTCGTCCTGCTGCACCGTGCGCGAGACGGGCTCGGTCCTGCTGCACCGTGTGCAAGACAAGCTCGGTCCTGCCGCACCGGGCGCGAGGCGAGCGATGGACCGCAGCTGGGAGCCGTCTAGCCCATCGACGAGAGAAGCGACTGGACTACGAGGAGAGAGTCGGAGGCCGACACAAGCCGACCGGGGACGCGCCGACGCCGGCACCTGCCGGCCGCCGCTGCCGCCGACCTGCCAAGCTACCATGGAGCCATCCATGGCCGGAGCAGCAGTCACACCGGACCACTGCCCATCCCGCGCCGCCCGCCGAGCTCCAAGCGTCAGAGCCGCTGGGCACGCACTCGAGCGCCAAGCTGGCGAGGGGGAGGAGCGCTGCGAAGCCCCCAAACCAGGCCGAACCAGGTCGGAGAAGGAGATGCCTGACCCCACGCATGCATCGGCCACCACGGGCCACCACCTCGCCGCCCACGACGCCGCCGACCGCGTACAGGAGCCACCGCCGCCCGCACATGCCGGAGCGCCGCCGCGAGCCCAACGCCCCCGCCTGCCGAGGCCTGCCGCCGCGCGCCCAGCGCTCCGCCCCCGCTGGCCGCCTCGCGCCCGACCGCGAGCGCTGCAGGACACCGCCGCCCGCGGAGGAAGGGAAGCCGGGAGAGGGAGCCCCCCCCCCCCCCCCCCCCCCCCCCCGCCGCCATCTGCCATGCGGGTTTCACCCCGCGGCGTCACCCGGCGGCGGCGCGAGGAGGGGAGGAGGAAAGGGCGGCGGCGGCGCCTACGGTTGGAGAGCCCCCGAGTGGCCGAGTCGCCCAGGGCGGGGGCGACGCGAGGGGAGCATATAAGTCACGGGCACTGTTTCAGTTTATCATTCCATGCTCCATGGTCATGTTAGTAAGAAGAGAAGAGTAGTTGAAAGTTACAGAGAACAGTGGGTGAGCTATTGAACAGCAGTCAGCAGACACATGCACAAGCACACGCTACCTCTATAAATTCTTCCTCACCTCAAACTGCCGCATCAGGTTTGTTTAGTTCTTTCCGATTGAGTTATGAAGTTTTTTTGTCCTACAATTGAGTTCTGAAGCTGAAACTCTGAATGAATGGGTTCTTCAGCAGCTTCTATCTCCTCTGCTGCTGCTGCCTGCTCCAAGATTGCTGCCGCCCTTTCTTTGGCCACCCAGGCCCAGGTGGCCCGTGCCCCCTTTCTGAAAGTTTGCCGAGCCACCGACCGTATCCACCACGGCATATATTCGCTGAAGAACCCACCTGGCTGAAGATGTTGCATACTGTGTCAACACTATAGGTTATCCCAATCAATGTCGGAATCCTCCTCCTTCTTGACCCCGGATGATGGCCCTGCCTCGACGTTCTTGCGCTTGGACTTCTGGAGATCCCTCTTCCAGTACAACTCCATCTCGTACCGCGTGTACTTCGGGTGCTTCCTCGCAAACCTCGCCATCGCCTCCTCGTCTCCTCTCTCGACTGGTGTCCCACTCATCGATAACAATGAGGGTCATGGGATCGTGCTAGAATCAATGGTCACCGAGACTCGACGTGCTACGCCACCGCCCGAGACTCGATCTCTGGAAAGTTGAGCCTCTCGCGCGGCAGGTTGAGCCTCCATGGTGCAACATTGTAGGCACGGGCGGCAATGTTGGCTGTCGGGTAGGTGCCAAGCCAATACCTCCGACCATCGTGCTAGAACTCGACGCTGAACCGGTCGGACGGGCGCGGTCGCACCCCCTAGAAGTCGGCGTTGCCTTTGCCCTTCAGCGGCATGACAAGGATGCGGCGACGCCAGGGAAAGAGGAGGAGAGGAGATGCGGATGCGGCGGCGGCGGATTTTGGCTGCGGGTACGTGACAAATTTCGGCGCATTCCGGCAGCAGCATCAAGATTTAGTCGGTCCCGCGGACGGTTGGTAGGTGTGGTGTGTGGATCCGACGACGGAGGGTGCGGCAGTCGCGGATCTGGAGGCGGCGGCGTGGGCGATCTGCTAGCCATTTTGTTTTTGCGGCAGTCACCCACGTGTTGTATATTTACAGCATCGGCTGCCGCATTTTAGGGCAGCCCAAATTTGTTTTTTCAAAAAGTTTATGATAGATCAGCCGTTGGATGGTTTTTCCTAAAAAGAGCTACTGGCTTAAAATAGGGCATATTTTACATTCTCTGAAACAAGTCATCAAACAGTGACTCTGCCCCTGCGGGCACTGTTTCAGTTTATCATTCCATGGTCATGTTAGTAAGAAGAGAAGAGTAGCTGACAGAGAACAGTGGGTGAGCTATTGAACAGCAGTCAGCAGGTACATGCACAAGCTAGCACAACTACTAGTTCTCACGCTACCTCCATAAATCCTTCTTTACCTCAAACTGCTGCATCAGGTTTGTTTAGTTCTTTCTGATTGAGTTCTGAAGTTTTTTTTTTGACAACAATTGAGTTCTGAAGCTGAAACTCTGAATGAATGGTTCTTCTGCAGCTTCTATCTCCTCTGCTGCTGCTGCCTACTCCAAGATTGCTGCGGCCCTCTCTTTGGACACCCGGGCCCAGTGCCTTCTCTCTGAAAGTTTGCCGAGCCACCGGCCGTATCCACCACGGCATATATTCGCTGAAGAACCCACCTTGCTGAAGATGCTGCATACTGTGTCAACACTACTTAAAGCCATGGTCTTATAGTCTCCTGGAGATCACTGTTTTCAGTCCTATATATTTAGCTACCCGTACTAGTGTTATTTCAGAAAATGAATGCAATCATCAGTGCCCTGATCGCACAAAGAACAAAGATGTTCTCTCCATATAAATATTTGTGTCGCTGTTTGCAGTTTCTGTTTCTAAAGGGATACTATAGATCGACTCTCTTTACATATTTTCGCCATGGCCTCAACTGGGATGGCTAAATGCCCCTCAAGGTCAAGGTGTTCGCCTGGATTATGCAACATGGCAACACTCATACGCGGGCCTTTCTTCTTCAAATTGGTTGTCTTGATTATGATGACTGCCCTTTCTGCCCGGGGCATTCGGAGTCAATCCCGCACCTCTCTTTCTAGAGTGCCCCCGTCTGCATCTGATGTGGGCGCGTGTCCTCAGCAGTCGTTGCTTCCCTGTAGATTGCATGGTGGAAAATGTTTGGTGCGCTTTCTCTGCCTGTCACCCATCCTGGAGCCGTCCTCTCCTAGCATGGCGATGTGCTCTCTCCTCTGGGTAGTCTGGAAGTCCAGGAACCGGTTGGTGTGCGATAACATCCGCACATCTGACCTTGACTTGCAGCACTCGATCCATGAGCATCTTCGATTGTGGGTTGTCCGTGCTTCACCGGTGTGTGGATAATACTTGTGTTGTTCAGAGAATACATCTGTTGATTGGATCATATAGTATGAAACCAAATTAATCCAAATGAACATTTTAATGAGTTGCAACTGATCGCCAAACCATAGTAGTAGACTCGATACAAAAAATTAAATTGTCAGTGCAGGACTTGCTTTGATTTTATTTCAGGCTGGAAAGATTACCATGTGCATTGATGCTAAAGTTGCCAAGCCAGACTGTGTATGAAATGGAGTTATGTGCTAATTAATCTCTTAAATCATGGCGATCTTTTGCTTTTTTATTTCGTGGTCTTTTTGCCACTTACTTACTAGTTAGCAATCTAATTGCATGTCATGGTATCTCCTGAAAATCAATAGTTAGCAATGAACTTCTGAGTCATGGTGTCTCTGTTGAAAATCAGTAGTTAGCAATCTACATGTCTTTCCTGTTTATTTGTTTTCTTCAAGCTAATGATGAAATGCGGCAGATACTCCTTTGACTTGCAAGTTCTAATTCTTAGAAGAGCTTGGAGCACCATTCCTTAAGTTAAACCATTGCATCAGAGTCCATGCTAACATACATGGTTATATTTGCCCCCTTGCGACATCTGTCGATCCATTGACAGATCTAATTAATGGGAAGAGCCTTGCTTCCTTGTGTCTTTATTCTTCCTTTTTTGGAACTGTCTCCGTCAGTTCAACTCAGCTGCTAACCATTTTATACAATGCTTCATGTAGTTTTGCCATTTTTATGTCCAGGCTCAGAATCCTCACCGTGTTCATCTTGCAAAACTGCAGAATTGCCATCCATGAGCCATGTTCATTTCACCATTATATTATCTTTTCTCGAGCAGATGACACCGTCTGGAATTATGTGGCAATATAATTGTACAGGCAAAATTGAAACTTAAAAGCTCGCTCTTAACACTTGCTGCATGCATTTATGAGCGATCAGAAGATAACTGGTAATTTGTTACCGTCATACGTATTGATATGTGTGTGGTTGCAGTCAATTGCTCGGCTTCTCAAATTTAGGCTACAGATCAACAATCACTCATCTACTCCACAATCCTTTTGGAGTGTTTGGCCAGGTTTTACACCATCGATAGGCATCATACAAGTTCAACATCTAGATTGCTAAATAGTCCAGTGTATCTGTGCTACGAAACCGACAATCGAAAGGCATGTTGGTCGTCCTTGGCTGCATTCAGTTTGTGCTCTTGGTTGCATAGTTGCTGCTCAACCAGAGCTAAGCCTACTGATCGACTGCATCATCATCAATGCAACAGAGTGGACACAGTAAATTAGTAATAAGACTTGTGCACCACTGCAATGCCACAAGGGCTGTGTGTACGGTAAATTACTCAGAACCACCACATTTGGGGCAGTCTCCAATCATGACCTACCTGACCAGATGCAATATACGCGTGAAGAAAACTGATCTATGAAGGACACTTCATTGAAAAAATAAAGACATAATGCAGATCAGTTGGAAAATGCTTGAAAAGCAGAGCAAAATGTGTTGATTTTAGAATCAACACGAGATGTAAGACAGGAAGGGTGGATGGAAACAAGCAAAAATTTCATGAAACTATATAAAAGTCACTTCTGAACATAACTTCATATATATCTAAACAAAAAGAAGAAATCAACAGGCTCATACTTGGTCCAATTCTTAAAGATTGATCCAATTCATAGACATCGTAGGTCAAAAGGATACGAAAAATACACCATTAGGAAGCCCCGCCTCACTAAAAAGCCTTCGGATGAGACATAAGATTCAAAGTTCTCACATCATTAACATCTAGTGTCGTAAAGAAGGTATGTGGAACAAGAGTTTGTTTGTGGCGAAAACGAGAGGCATAGAAGCCTTGGAAGCTAGCAACCAGTTTGCCATCAGTGTCAACGTAAAACAACCAATGATTAAAACTAACCAGCAAGAGCACATCACCGTTCCCCGAAGCAACATTCGCATTCCAATAGGCATCATGGTCGTCAAACTTCTCCCTGATTTCTGCGATCGGCAATGCAACCCGATACTTTAGGTTCCAGACCTCACTTTTGTAGTTCTGCAACACCCATATATTAACAATTTCCAAGGTCGTGTTACAACTATAGATGCCAAGTGTGTCATCCATCTCAAACATACATGCCTTGGTGGGAATAGCTGGAGCACGCATCTGCCGGAATGACTCTGACACGGTGTCGAATACCATTACCGGTTCAGTCTGCCTGGAAAGATACATTGGATACCAATGCAGGCTATCACGCATCCGGACAGGTACAGTGAACCACTCCGATGCTTTCTCCGGCCACCCAATGTACCTCAGTGGTTGGTCCGAGCCCAACGCAAAGACACAGCAGCCAATTTGATCTTGAGACGAGTCCATGTATCTCTTTTGTAGTAACAACCGGTACTCACTGGTAGGTCGGTGTGGGTACATCCCCATGATGTTAAAGCGCAACAGTTGCCGGATGGGAGAATGCTGTCGCGTGGTCGGGTTATAGACGAAGAAGCAGTGCTTGGCATCGGTGCCATATTTGTAGAGGATGAGGAGGCCATCGCAGGAGGCCTCTAGAAAAATCTGGTCACGCGGGCCGATAGGTTGGAGTTGGTCTTGGGGAACGGCAGCTCGGTGGTCCAAGGTAGCGATTGTATTGCTGATTTCGTTGCCGTGTATGGAGCTGAAGACGATGGGGAGCGAGGGCTGGCGGGCGTGGTGGGCGAGTAGGAATTGGCGATGGGAAGTGGCATGGCGCCAGACACGGCAGACGGCACGGCAACGTAGGAGGGATTTAGGGGGGAGACGGATGAGGATCTCCCAGATGATGATCTCCTCCGGGAGGCCACAACTGTGAGGCGTCGCCATGGTCGCCGGCAGGGATTCCGTGGCAGGAACGAGAGGCGGCGTGCTGAGAATTAGGGAAACAGTATGGGCTAGGCTAAGCCCAGGTACTTTTTTTTTTGACTTGGAGCCTAGGTACTTCCAATAGAGGTTGCTAAAAAAAGGGAAACGTTGGCTTCCGGCGGACCGGCAGAAGCGTTGCGCCGGTCACGCGTGCATCGCTGGATCCATCGTGATCATACGCACCGGATTAGCGCCACGTCATGCTGCTGCGGGCTCCACGCGGACCGCTTCGGTGTTGCCTTATCTCCACCACACAGCGTGTTCACTCATTTTTTTTCATTCTTCTCGTTGAGGTCGCCGCTTCTCCTATCCCTCTTCTTTTTTCTCAGATCCACCAGATGCTGCGCTCCTCCTCACAGCGGGGCGGGGGCAGCAGCCGCAACACCAGCGCCACCACCACTGCATGAAGCTCCTTCTCCTTTTCTTTCCCCGTGTTGTTACCCTGCAGCCATGTCCGACCAGTTCGACGACGAGATGCGCCCCCGCGGACACCGACCCGCGTTGCTGCAACTATGGCATGGCTGAGCTGGTACCGGCGGGTTGCGGTGCTGGAACCAGCAGCCATGGCTGCTGCATCAAATTGAGAAGATTGGGGCGCCGTCGCGGCCATGATTTTTTTGCTACATCAATTTTTTGCTGGAACCTGTGTTTGATTTTTGCTAGAACCACTTCTATTTCTGTCGGAACCTTCTTTTGATTTTGCTGCAAATTTAGAGGGTGGCGCCGTCTCCCTCATGATTTTTCGCCACATCAATTTTTGCTGGAACCTCTGTTGATTTTTGCTGTTACTAGCATCTGAATTTGCTGCATAGACTATGATGATTTTTGTTGATGAATTTTGTTTTGCTGGATGCGATGTTAATTTTTGCTGGAACCGGCTTCTTTTTTGCTGCATCCTTTTACTAGACTTTTGTTTGCTGGAGCACGGTGGTGCAAGCCGACGACGGCGGAAAGCCGGAGACGGTGATTTTGCTGGAAGCGGCATAATGTTTTGCTGGAATTGGCTAATTTTTTTGCTTCAACAACTACTGGACTTCTTATTGCTGAATTTTGTTGTGCTGGATCCAGCGTTAAATTTTGCTGGAACCGACTTCTATTTTTGCTTCAACCATTTACTGAAAATTTTGTTTGATGTAGCACGGTGATACAAGTCGACGGCGGCGAGCTGGACATGGTGACCAACGGCGAAGGAGTTGCCATTCAACTTGTTTTGTCCCCGTCGGCCGATGTGTACAATTGCTGCATTTGGCTGAGCTGGAACCGGCTAGTGGGCGGAGCTGCATCCGAAAAAGTTGCAACGGGAGATGGGACGGTGACCGCCGACGAGTTACAGCGAGCTCAGGCGGTGTCTCCACTACGACCGCTGGGGAGGAGGTAGCGCTGCACGGGGAGAGCTGCTCGTGCAATGTCCACGCGCTGTACCCCGGAGGCGGAGTCGCATGGGAGCAGAGGTGGGGGATTTTTTTTTCTAGGAAGCGTTGACTAGGACGAAGAAGGCAAATCGAGGTGAGAGAGGCCAGATCGGACGACTTCTGGAGGCCAGATCGGACGGCTGGCGCTCGACCGGCCCAACAGATGGGCCGGCGCGCCGGCGCAGATCACTCCCCTAAAAAAAGGTACTTCCAAGAGAACTACGTGTACGATGGAATGATGCCACTTTTTTTTTCAATATAGAAACAGAAAGAAATATATATTTGTCTACTCCTAGGAAGTAAGGCCCAAGAGATGATGTCTTTGCGTAAAACATAATACAATTCTCTCGACTGGACATGGTGTGTTATCTCTTCAATCACACATTTTCTTAAGGGGGCTGCTACGCATCGGCAAGATCCGCCGGCTCGCAAACCGTCGGATATGACAAAATCAAGTGGCTAAACATTTTTCTCTTCTTTACAACAATGATCTTGTTGCGGAAACACTTGTAACAGAGATTGTGTTGCGAATTTTTTTTGCAGTATAAGTTTGGTTGCGGGATTATTATTTTTGCAACATAGGTCGTGTTGCGGTTTTTTCTGCCTTCACTTTTTCTTGCAACAAAGGTATTGTTGCAGAAAAACTTTGCAACTGAGGTGATGTTGCAGATTTTTTTTCTTCATCTTCTCCTCTATATGGTGTTACAAAAGAAAGTTTTGCAACATAACTGATGTTGCAGAATCTTTCTTGCAACATATTGGATGTTGCAAAACAAAATACCACCGTGCAGCACCGCCCGCCCCCACCCCGCGCCGTCGCCGGCGAGCGCCGGACCTCCAACCAGGTGGCCTCGCCGCCATCCTCCTCTCCGACAAGGTGGACGCCATTGATTGCCGCTGAGGCACTTGCGTACAGGAGAGAGGTTGGAGAAGAGATGAGATGAGGGAGAGGGACGTGTGTGATCCAGTAGGCTACGTGTCGATCAAGGGAGGAGGCGGACGCCCGTACTAGATCCGCCGGTTGAGCGATAGCCTTTTCCTTTTCTTAATTAATTTGACACTTTTTTGCCGTGCAAGCATAAAACTACAAGAGATGAAACTATGAGAGTAATCTATTATTTTCTCGGTCAAAATATACAAGGCCTTGTCTATTTCCAGGTCCTTAGGGCAATGCAAAAAACCATCTCAATGATCGGCACCCCGTTGTGATTGTGAGCAGTCATACTCACGGTCTCGGGTATACGACCAATCACGAGATTGCTCATGGCGGCGAGGGCGACAAGCCCGTGATGTTGACCTGCTGACATTATGTCAATCTTGGTGGCATGGTGATTGAGACCGTCGCTGTAGTCATCCGAATGTGTGGACTAAGACTCGGCGCGGGTGACCGGGGTCACCGGGGTCTTGCGCGCATGCACGGTGCGGACGTCTGGTTTGATGGTCGGCCGTTGTGTTCAGGTGTGCTAGATACTCATGTACATCAGTGTCGACGCCTGCTATCTACAGCATATGTACACATCATCTACAGACACCGTCAAGAATAGAACGTACAGCGGGGCGTCTGCTGTAAACACTCCAACCGCTTGTAAACAATGGGCCCATATACATACGATCTATCAGCCCACGACAGCCACGGACGACTCGTACAACGGTAAAGCAGCAGTCTATAAGCAGCGATTTACATGGGAGTAGACCGTCGAGAATTCTACAGACAGGCTCCAGTGTTTCCTCCTTTCTCTCTTCCCCACGTCACTTGTTTTCCTATGTGGCTTGTATTACCCACGGCTGACTAGAAGCCGTTGTACATGCCCTAATGCGATAGTCTAGCCACACGGGATGCTTTTGGACATACCGTGCGGCTCACGTTTTACTTCCGGTTTGGCTCTACCAGGCCGCCCGAAGGGCATCCCAACCGGATGTGCATTGAACTGCTCACAGGTACACCATCCCCCGGCTGAAAAAAACAAAGGAAAAGAAATATGTAATGTCACTTACCCACCACCCTCTTGATATGTTAATAATAATAACTGGCGAATGAATTCCACGTACATCGAGACGTCTCCTTAATTTGCGCCGGCACCACTGGTACTCCTCGTCTGACGGCCACTGACCCGACGAACTAAGACGAAAAGGCCTCTTAGTTCTGATCAAAATCGAGGACCAAATCCCTCAACGGCCTCTTACCCAGACACCCTCATGTTGCACCAAAATCGAGCTCACCTGACAAGAAAACAAATTGATCATAATCACCAATAAATAAAAGTGCCTCATGTCCAGCCAGCTCCAATCCAGATCGTTGGCCGACTACGCATATGAAGGCTCAGCAACCGCATGTAGGAGCCATCGTGCGGGCACGCTTGACAATCGCGTGCACGGCACCGGACAAGGGTGGCCGCTCCAAGAGCCACACGCCTTGCATAAGACACCGTAAATTATACGATAGCTGCGGGAAATGGAGCAAATCCAAAGGACGACCACAACCCCACCTAAACACGAGACGGATATGCAACGGAGAGGGGAGCCGACTTGAGCCAAACAAACTATAAACCGCGTACATCACCAGACGACCAATGGTTTTCAAAAGTCTGTTAGACACCTGAAATTTGTCCTTTTCTCCACAAACTCCTCGAATGTTCAAAATTCACAAAATTTTTCTCGGATATCGCGCGCATGAGCATCTTGGGCTTAGCTGCATCCGTTATATTTAAAATGATTTTCCTGTTCACACTCGGGCTTAGCCGCATCCATTAGATATCATCAATAAAGAGCAGAAAGGGTCGAATGCCTATTATGTGATCAATAGTATATATCACCAAAAGGAAAAACTATGGAAATAATAAATCCCGAACGCTCAACAATTCACAATGGGGTTTTGGCGTTATCGGGTCCAAAAACTATAGGCAACCAACACAATCTCATGAGTAATAAAGTAGAGGTGAACGACAATGTCAGAAGAAATCCTATCTTGAAAACGCAGGACCTTTTGGCTATCCGAATATGTATGGGACTTGCATGCTTCAAAGCCTTATGGGAGCTCAAACCCTACAAATGGGACGGTGCGGCAACTCGTTATCTGATATGATCAGACGCCCTTGAGGCACAGGTAAGCAAACCCGACGCCACTACCAAGTGAACCGGGGGCGGACCTAGCCTAAAATTTTAATTGGGGGGGGGGGGGGCAAGCGAGTGGGGCACACCTGTTTTGCCAACTTCGGGCTGAACTAATGAAAAACTGTGCTTCGAAGCTGAAATACAGAAATTGAGTAGGGGCCTAGGCCACCGCTCGGCCCAACATGTGGGTTCGCCCAGGATCCACAAGCCCCAGACATATGGCAGGACACTACGCTTATTTAATCCGCTTGAGAACACACGACACATCCCCGCTCATGCTGCTCGGCCTAAAACCGGATGGTGAGCCCCGCCAAACCTGGCAAAGGTTGGCTCTTAGTAGATGTCATGCCGGTGATGGAGCTTGAAGTGCATCTTTCTCATAGGCAAGGAAGTGGAGCTGCCGGCGGCGAAACCGGAGCATACAACTATTATTTTTAGAAATAAAGAAAAAAACTGTTTTTAGGGGAGGAATCAATGTTTTATAAGCGAAGTGAAAAGTCTGTTATTTAGGGTATAAAGGGGGAAAACCCTTTTTTTTTTGAGAAATCTCGCCCGCTTTATTCATTCAAAGAATAGGTCATAGGTACAAGGTTCGGGTCATGGGGAATGCCCAACCACACATGTCTACCTACGCCTAGGTTACAAGCAAACTTGGCGAGATTATGAGCCTCAAAATTAAAGTTCCTACACTCATGAATGAAAGAACATGAAATAAAACTATACTATGGTTCATTATCTCATGTATATAATCGCTGCATTTGGGCCTCCAGTCATAAAGGGGAAAAACCTGTTATAAGTTTGCACGTTTGTGGGCTACTATACTAAGCCCAGAGTCAGAATTGGCAGACGCACCTGGGCTAAGCCCATTTATATTTCCAGCCGAAAGATCTTCTCGTTCCCCTCGCCGCCGCCACCATCGCGATTCGTTTTCGCAGACGCCGACCATGGCGGAGGCCCCAACTTCGCAGCCGCGGAGGAGGCCTTTCCTCCTCGGCCTCCCGGATGAGATCGTCATCTGGGAGATCCTCGCCCGTCTCGACCCCAAATCTCTCCTCCGCTGCCGCGCCGTCCACCGCGACTGGCGCCGCGCCACCTCCAGCCGCAGCTTCCTCCTTGCCCACCACGCCCGCCAGCCCACCCTTCCCACTTTATCCTGCAAGGAATACCGTCTCGGCGTCCGGTGCCATGACATCCTCGCCTTCGACCACAGGGCTGCCACCGACGCCCAGCTCCACAGCGTCGCCTGGCTTGACGAGGTCTTCCACCAGGAGGCCTCCTGCGACGGACTCCTCCTACTCTCCAAGTTTAACATGACTGCCTCTGGAACCTCCTTCTCGGTCTGCAACCCGGCCACGCGTGAGCATGCTCTCCTTGGGCAACCACGGGGCTTCAAGATTTTGGGGATGTACCCACACCGCCCTACCGGTGAGTACCGGCTGTTGCTGAAACGGAGGAGGTTGAATCTCATAGCTAACCACTCAATTGGCTGCTATGTCTTTGCGTTGGGCTCCAACCAGCCACCTAGGTACATCGGGTGGCTGGAGGCAGCGTCAGGGGTCTTCAACGCACCTGTACGGGTGCGCGATAGCCTGCACTGATACCATAGATTAAAATAGCCCGCGAAATAGCCGCGATAGCTGTGCTATAGGTGCCTGGGAGCCTTGCCGCTAAGCTATGGCTGTTGCCGCGAAAACCTCAATATATCCCTCTAAATGGCTAAAAAATCGGCAAAACCCTCCAGAAATCATCTCTCCCACCAGAAAATTTTCCGCCATTTGCCGCTATTGCCCGCTATGGCGGCCGCTATAGCTGCTGGGGGAGGCCGCCGTGAAATCATTTCTCCTGCGATTTTAATCCATGACTGGTACCCAGTGCATTACCCGAGTGAAAACAATGCACTAGACTATCGTACTGAAAGCCAGCTGGTAATAGTATTCGACACCATAGGAGAGTCATTCGGCCAGATGCGTGCTCCAGTTGTTCCCACCAACTTATATCTCTTTGAGATGAGTGGCACGCTCGGCATCCATAGTCGTGACCATGCCAACGAAATTATTGATATATGGGTGTTGCAGGACTACGAAAGCGAGGCTTGAGATTTAAAGTACCGAATCAAATTGTCAGTTGCAGAAATCAGGAAGGAGTTCCAAGGTTGTGATGACTGTTGGGATTTCGACGTTGTTTCGGTGGATGGTGACGTGCTCTTGCTGCTCGATTTTGCTTCGTGGCTACTTCATATTGACAGTGATGGCAAGTTGGTCAACAGTTTCTATCGCGGTTGCCAAGAACTCAGTATGTCTAAATGTCGGCTCAAACAAAGTTTGGTTCAGCATACCTTCTTTCCGGCTCTAGAAGGTTATTCTGTGAATGCTTCGCCTTTCATCGGACCTATCTAGTGAGGTGGTGCTTCTTAGTTCTCTAGCTGTAATATACTCACGAGCTGCAATATCTATAAATTGGATCAAGTATGAGCCTGCTGGCAGCTTCTTCTTTTGGCGATGATGTATGCCAGTTATGACCGGCCTGAAGTGAATACTGATGTGTTGATGCTGAAATTATGAAATAATTTTGCTTTGATATATTTGCCGACAGATCCACCTTATGTCTCTACTTTTTAGGGATTAGGGACTGATTTTTCTTTTTATTTAAATATCTAGTGGTTTTCTTAGTACTCAATTTTTAGGAATCTATGTGCCCCATGTCACCTTTTCTTGAACCGGAGAATTGACTGTACCTTTTTATCTAGCAGTCTTCTTAATAGTCATTCTTTATGGTGTTCCCTCTTTCTACCAAGGTTTTGGTTACCGGTCGAAATTTCAAGATTTCCCATGGTTACCGCATATTTCCGTGCCTCTTGGTAAATCCCCATACCGAGCAAAAAATACCAATTTTTTGAATTTAAACGCTCGATTTATAGTAAAGTACATAGGATCTAATTAATACCATGAGAGTTGGTTCTGACGTGTTGGTAGCAACCTAGTTCCTGTTTTGAGAGGTCTCTGGTTCAAATGTCCGTTCATTCACTTATTTGAATTCAAAATTCAACTATAAAATTCGTTAGAAATATTCCCGGTATTTCTCAGTAACCGTGGTAACCACGTTTACCAGTCCCCCTCGGTAAAATTGCCTCATTCGGTAACCAAAACCTTGTTTTCTACCCTCTGTTGAAGCTGATGATGAAAGAGGCAGATCTTTGTTGACAAATTGCATCTGATTTTTAGAAGACCTTGGAGACCACTAGTTAAATTAAATGGTTGCAGGGTAGTTAACTGCTCAATGAAAAGTACTGTCATAATTCATTTATCTTCGTGCATCTATTGGATCTGGTTAAGTAGGTCTTATGGAGACTTAATAAGCTCATCCTTATAGAGACAATTTGACATGGTTATATTGTCCCGTTCCATTTAGCTGTAGTATTTTTAGAAAAGACTGGCACTGCAACTTGAAATCCATAAATATCATTTTGTGTTTCCATCGTGACACCTTTTTTCTGCTGCTTTGTGTGGAGTGATCTATTATTATTTCCCTTTGCTTGCTAACTGTTTTAAGGTTTAATGCTTCATGCAATGCACCATCTGGATGTAAGATCGAGAAACAAAACTTGTACTAATAAGCTAAAAAATGATTGGTCTGTCTCAGGTCCCATATTTTGTGCATGTCTCAAGCAGGGCAGCGCTAGGACTGTTGTGTGACAGTAATTAACTTGGGACTCACTCTGATCTTCAGAATGTAGAAGTAAGTTCATCCTCCAGAATAATTAATTCAATACATTTGCGTGCGATATGAAACTGATGATCGGTCGAGCCTCTTCACCTTAAACTGCGCTCCGTGCTCTTTGGTGCAAGCTCGCATGCAGTTGTACCAGAGCTCATGGGCAATATGCAGATTTGGTAGTCTCCGCAGTTTTGTGCGGTGTGTATGCCCAAACTTGTCCTTATAATACAAGATTAAGTATTCAAAATAATAGTTAGAACATAGAACAGTGGGTGACAGTAGCAGGTGATCCATGGTACAGCAGTACATGTTTATATAAATCTTTCACCTCGAAGAACTGCTGCAACAAATCTCGGTCAATTCTCCATTAAGAAGTCATGGTTTGTTCTTTGAAGAAGGATTGTGCCATGGTTGTCTTTTCTAAAGCCGGAGTTGGTATTCAGTAGTAGTTTCTGTTGGCGGAATGGATCCAGATGGGCTTGGAGAACCAGGTTGGGGAGGCCCTGAAGTGTGGGGTCCTGTACCATCAGGAGGGCCTGGATTTCCAGGTAGCCTTGTCCCTGATTCTTTGGGGCTTGGGTTTGGTGGATTCTTCTGATCCTGGCAAGTCAAATCCTCTGCTAACCAGGTTGCGGAGTAAGTAGAGGATTATGATTAGTAGTTGGAACATGTAGCAACAGTTGCATGCACATTTACTAGTTCTCACTGTACATCGATAAATTCTTCACCTCGAAGAACTGCTGCAACAAGTCTTAGTTAGGTTTTTCTCTAAAAGAAGTCTTGGTTTGTTTTCTGAATATAAGGCCTTGGTTGAGTTCTTGTGAAGCCAAGGTTACCATTCAGAAGCAGTTTCTGTTGGCGAAATGAATCCGCATGGGCCTGGAGGACCAGGTTGGGGAGGCCCTTGAGCGCGGGATCTGGTACCATCTGGAGGGCCTGGTTTTTGCGTGGCCCTGGTTCTTGGAGGGCTTTGTTTGGGGGCTTCTTTGGATCCTGGTAAGTTGAATCCTCATCTAACTAATGAAACTTTATATTTTACATCTGACCACTGACAACGTCAATTCATCCGTTAACATTTAAAAACAATTCAATTTATCTAGTTAGATGATTAGTGGTTCAGGGGTCAACTAAATCAAAGTGCAATATATAAGCGATGAAGCACATTAATCGCTTAGCTTTCTTCCTCTGAAGCTTTCATTTCTTTGTTGAGACAGATACCGCAGATTCTGTGAATGAATGCTTCTTCTGTACTTTCTACCTCATCTGCTCCTGTTTGTTGGTCCAAGATTGTTGTGGCCCATTCTATGAAGCACCCAGGCCCGGGTGACCCACCACAGCCCTTCTGACAACATGCTGGACATATCTACCACGGTAATGCACTAGGTTACAATTCTTATCTCCACCAAAAAAGGTTACAATTATTAGCCTAAATATTCGCTGAAGAATTCACTTGAGTGAACATTTTGGCTGTTGGGAGTGTCCATTGCTGTTAGAGTTGTGTCGAATATAGTGTACAAGGTAGGTTACAGTTGGACTTGTAGTTGTATTGTCTTTAGATAGGATATGGAGTCGTGTCCTACTAAGACACTTGTATCCTAGGCCTCTCATATATAGTGGGGGTAGACACACGATGTAACCTATGGCAACATAATAGCACCGGAACGCAGGGGAAGCCGGCGGCATGTGCCGGTGTCTAGGGTGACCGGGTGCGGTATTGTAGCGGTGTCACGAGGAGGAGCGCCCATAGTCAAGCCCCAGGGATGTAGCGATATCGGTGAACCTCGTTAACAAATCTCCATGTCGTGCTCATGTGATTGTTTGGTCCTCGGATGATCGACGGTATGCGTCGGATTTATTCTAACAATTACTATGGTATAAAGACCAGCGGAAACCATTGTGTTACATCTCTTCAAGATCATCGTACGCAGTCTTATTACCTTGTACTAATGTTTATTTCAGTGGCTGAATGCAACTATCAGGGCTACTTTTTACCTTGTTGGTGCATTTCACAAGACAACATGTGAAATAAAATGCAAACTCAGTTCACAAACTGATGCCAAACAGGGTAGTAATGCAGAAAATTGTACTGTGCTGTTTTCGAGAGAACCAAGCCCAAACACGCTATAAAAGCTGCGAAAGTCCGCACCATGCTTTAATTTGGCCAAACCATTCTTCAGTGCCGTTTGGTTTAATCGGTATAATTTGTAGCTACCGTATAGTTTTGTGGGTCTAGCGGCGCGACTTTTGCATCCATACAATCATTCGATGTCTATGTCGCATTAGAAATCCATAATTACCTTGCATGTAGAATTGCTTTCATGATGAAAAAAGCTGGCAACAGATATTATACCTCAATATAATCTTAAAAAAAAAGATAATCTGATATTGTTTGTAGAATTGCTTTCATGATTTTTTTATACCTCAATATAATCTGCAGACTGCAGCTTTGATTGACTCATCTGAAATGTATGAATTTATGTGTGAAGTTTGAACCACACACTTATTGTTTCTTTAACCAATTGCATCTATAGCTCCCATCCATTTTCGAGAACAGCAAAGGATATACAGGTTTTCAGCCATGCTCGGTCATTCTTTGCTCAATGGTATATATAGGTCTTACAAACAGAAAAAAGATCGAAATCTTTGACTGGATATTATGTTCCTTTGTTGCGAAACAGTGGAATCCAACAATGGTTGTGATCTTAGGGAAAAAATTCTAGAAGTTTATGTGATGAATTCACAGATGCAATCTCTTGCTGTAACTAATCCCGCTTCTGGGTGGTAGTCCAGCTCGCTTCTATCAGTGTTATTATCATCTTTCCAGCCTACAGAACTAATTCATAATATTGTTGCACATCAGAGGGTTCTCTCTCACATACAATGAGTCTCAGATAACGAACTACACTGTCACAATATTGTTTCACATCAGAGGGTTCTCACTTAAATACAATGAATCTGAGATAATGAACTAATATAAGCTACCCTGTCTCATGAGAATCTTATTGTGATACCTTTTTGAACAGTCCCACATTTTTTTGGTGATAAACTTATCTCTTCTAATTTAGATTAAAGGTTGTTGAGCTTTTTACTTCAGAACCTGAACATTTTCTGTTACCTGGTATGTATATATATATATTTATTTATACACGAGTGAAATCATTGAAACTACGCAGGCAGTGACAAATAGAACAAATCAGGCCTGTAGTCTGTATTATCAAGCATGCATACACAAAAAATTCCTCTACCAATTCAAGGCTATAGTAATGTAGTGTCAATATTAATCTTAGTTTTTTGAAGCTGACATTATAATCTAAATTCATCATGGCCATTTTTTTTAACACAGTACAGACGCAAGCGCTCATGTACACGCACATACACTCACCCCTATGAACGCACACGCGCACACCCTACCCCTATGAGCTCCTCTGAAAGACTGAGCCAGCATATCATCTTGAAATTTACGAAGTCACCGTAGACACCTTGTCGTTGACGGGAACGTCTCCTCTAACTAAATGCGTATCGCCGGAAATCCTGAAATAAATCCAGGAATAAATGCGAGCACCAGGATTTGAACCTTGATGGGCTGAGAATACCACAATCCCTCTAACCTTCACTTCGTCATGGCCATTTTGAAACAAATACTTGGCTTATTACAGCCAGCAGTTGTCCAAAGTATACTAAGTTACACAGATTCATGGCCACGGTCAAGCTGAATCTATAATTTTATATTTTTTCTCCCATTGCATTTGAAAACCCCAAGTGATTAGAACATTTGACCAGAAACATATAAGTTTGTACCAGAATCTACCTAGGCTCAGACTAGGGTTCCACTTGGGGGCTTTGCATGATGCTGTTCAAGCTAGGAGCTGGTCTAGGGCTAGCAACACAACAATCTAGGATAAGGACATGTTTAAGAACCTTATGTTCCTTTGTCCTGCATGAATGGATATCTAACTAAAATCAGCATGGAGGCCACATCATCCCCTAGCTTGGGAATAGCCGAATAGCAGCCGCCTGAATACGGTCAACATTGCAAATAACAACATCTCCATGTTGTTTCCATCATCCATTTTCGCCGGACGAGCATTGCGTACAGTCCATGCTGGATCCAATGAATTTCCGAGCATTCAACACCAGACATTTCGAAACTGCATGACCCTTCAGTCGGCTGACTTCACGGCAAACAACATCGTTGCACACGAGACTGTTTAGGCATGCATCTACCACTGCTTGAGGTAATGTCTTTCAATCAAAACCTGCTGTATGGCACGCTTCTCACAAGTCGGGGCGAGGAATTTATTTGCAACTATACTCATCTCAATTTCCTAGACCTGGCCAACAATCCCTTACTTGGAGGTCTGTCCAAGTGTTTCTGGGACATGCCAAGCTTGAAATTCATGGATCTGTTAAAGGACATACATGGAAGTCGGTGGGTCTGTTAAAAGGCCACCTTGAGTTTTTCTTTGGTGGTTTGAGTAGGCGGGCTAGCAAGGGCAACTCCAATGCAGCGACCTAATTCGTTTGCGCGTGTCCGTTTAGGTTAAAACGGACGAAAGCTCTGGCCCAACGCGCGGACCCAAACCCATACCGCGTCAGCTTGGTGTCCGTCTGGACACATTTCAGGCCCAAATTTGCGCTTGGTTTGCGTCCATGCGGACACGAAATGGACACGGTGCGCGCCCTCTTGGTGTACGCCGCGGCGTCACCTATCAGCCGCCCAACTACCACCCACGGTTATATTAAACGCGGCCACCTACCTCGGGCCCGCCTAGCAGTGAGTGGAAGCGTCGCGTGACCATCCTTTTTAATGCAAGCATGCGCCCCCGGGGAGGGGGGGGGGTGGGGAAGGGGGAGAGGGGCTCATCCACTTCCATCCCCTGTCCACATCTGGAACGGCAAGGGGAAGTTCAGCGCCGGCGCGAGCTCTCCCCGCGCGCCTCCTCCTCCTCCTCTGCCGCCGGCTCAATGCAGCGGGCCACCGCGGGAGCGGGAATGGTTGTACATTCTAGTCCACTAGGCGCGGTGGCACTGGCAGTACCGCCAGCTGCTCCAATATCCATATGTTAGCCTGCCGCACGGCTGGCATCTAGCCCCGCAACGCATTCCCCATTCCGGTGGTGCAGCACTCGCCGTTGGCGCACGCCGAGGAGGTTCGCCGGCACCGCGAGCTTCTTACGCCATAGCAGCGCGTCATGCGTGCCTACGTGCCAGACTCCCCCAACTGGTAGCGCTGGTTTGCGTTAGAGCATGAGGAGCGCAGCCGCGGCGTGCACATTGACCACGCCGTTCCCCCACTGCACCTGGAGGTCTTGCCGGAGGAGGAGGCGGAGGCCGTGTACCAAGCTGCGCTCGAGGTGGACCTGCAGCGCGCGCTCGAGGAGAGCCGGCTGGAGGAGGATGCGCAGTGGGATGGCCTGGAGCAGGCCCTCGCCTTATCGGCGGCTGGGGCTCCGTCAATGGTCCCCTCTACGTCCCGCCGCCGCATGTTGTCGAGCCCAAGGCCGAGCCTGAGCCCACGCCCACACCCATGCGTAAGCGGTTACCGCCGCCGCCCGCTTGGCCCGAGGAGTCCTACTCGTGGACCGGCGAGCTTCGCAAGTGGGTGAGCGTGCCTCCCGTCCACTACGCTGCGATGCCGAAGGACGAGGCGGCCCACCTGGAGCGGTGGAAGGCTCACTGGATCGCGGAGGAGCAGGCCGATGGCAAGCAGCAGATGCTATGCGTCGTGCCGAGGAGCGCGCCCGCCGCGCCGCAAAGCCGCCGCCACAGCAGACGCCGGAGGAGGCTGCCTCGGCGGCATGGTAGAGCGCGTTCGGGTGGGCTAGGCCACCACCCGCCTTCATCGACCTCACCGGCGACGGAGACAACGGCAAGTCCAAGGGCGAGGGCGAGGCCTAGGGCAGCGTGCGTGCGTGGACCTTTTTAAATGTTTAATTAATATTTAAGTGGACTTTGGTCGGCGGCTGACCCGCCATTTATGTTTAATTATGTTTATTTCGGCTGTGCGTTTCCGACATTTCCTTTATTTTAACGTGCGGACATATGGGTCTGCCACCCGTTGGCACACCGTCCGACCCAAATCAAAGAGCAGATGCCCACGTCTGCTTGGCCGATACAAACGGACAAAAAAAAGAAAACACGCGTCCATTTGGATCATCGCGTTGGAGTTGCTCTAATCCCATATTTTTGTATCAATATTGCGGTGGGCAGTGCGAGCCTTGTAAATCGGTTGTAAACCTAGTGGAGTGTTTCTTCACCCCTTTCTTCGATAATATATAATATGCACACTCATGCATATTTTATAAAACAGAAATCATTGATCTGCCCAGCAACTCTTTCACTGGTGCAGTTCAGTTCTCTAGGACATGTGGTGGTACTATCTACACCTTGCCTATAACCATTTCAAAGGACCCTTTCCTCTAGGTCTTATGAAATGCAAAAACCTCATTACTCTAGATCTTGGAGGCAACAATTTCCCATGTGCAATACCTTCTTGGGTAAGCATGAGCTTCCATGAACTGAAATTTCTTCGATTGTCATCAAACATATTTGACGACATCATACCCCCAGCAAATATTACAACTTCACGAACTCCATCTACTAGACTTGTAACAAAAAGGTCTCCCGCAATGTTGTGGGGTCCTAATAATCGAGGAAAAATAATTGCTTGTATGGTGGATCAAATTAACCAACAGCATCCTGTCTCTTTCCCTAAGTGAGGGTTAGCTAAGTTAGCTTCCTTTTGTGTCGAAAGAGAGGGGTTTCTTATTAATTAATATACCACCTCATAGCTTTAAACATAATCTTACCCATTTATATATGCCCCTAGGTAGATAATCAATAAGTCTATCCGGAAGTAAACAAAACGGAGGGTGAGCTGTGCCTATAACATGGCAAGAGAGACCGGTAAAAAAATGAATCTTGTGCAGAGGGCAATAAGAGAAAGACTCGGTAAAGAAGAAATGAACGCCAAGGGCAATAAGAGAAAGACCCGGTAAAGAAGGAATAAACGTTGTGTTGGCGTTTCATGCATATGGCTAGTTGCCTTTAATTTAAGGGCTATTGTGCCAAACTACATGGGATGTGTGTGCTAAATAGGACTGGCCAGTGCATGTAAATTAGTTTTTTTTCCCGATAAAGGGCGCTTTTATTATCTCGAAATGTAGCATCAAGCGGATACAAAGCATTATGAGTAACACCCGGCCTCTGCATAACTAGGATGCACACAGCCCAACACGGAAAGTCTGACAAAATGAATGGAAATAAACGACAAATCGGCGACAGTAGAGTCCTATAGACTCACACTATGCCTATGTCGCAAGGGATGGTGGACCGATCCGGAGATTATGCTGCCACCCATGTTGGGTAAAAACCACCGTAGCCATCTGCTCCAACCGCGTACGCACCGCCTTAAACAGCGGTTGGTACTCCACTCGTTGTAGCGTAGACCACGTACGAAGCGAGTGCGTACAACGGAAAATAGCCTGCAAAGGAGAAGCATTTTTATCATTGAAAACCAAATCATTTCTACATAGCCAAAGCGACCATAGTAAGGCGTATGCTCCCACCCGTATTAGCGTTTTGAATCTATTTGGAATACCGTCCAACCAATGACCAAAAATATTGGCGACACTTGTGGGCGGATACAAATTTGACGCTATTTGGATGATTGACCACGTAGTACGTGCAAACTTGCATTGGAAAAAGAGGTGTTTGATTGTCTCTTCATGAGTACAAAAACAACACTTCTTACTCCCTGGCCAGTTGCGTCGTGCGAGGTTGTCTTTGGTTAGAACAACTCCCCTACGAAGATACCACATGAAGATTTTAACTTTTAGTGGAATCTTCGACTTCCAGATTTTCTTGTTGTTACTCACCGGTACCTCAGAATGCATGAGTGCACAGTACATAGAGTCTACTGTGAATGACCCTGATGTAGTAAGGTTCTAGCGAAACACATCCCGGCCTTGTCTAATATTAATCGAATCCAGACGGGATAAAAGATTGTGCCATGACATAAGTCGGGGGCCAATCAAATCCCGCCTAAACGAAATATTGGGTGGGAATGAACTGAGCACTTGCGCAATAGTATTATTCTTTTCGCGAGCAATGTTGTACAAGGCTGGATATTATTCTCGAAGACTGGCATTGCCTAGCCAGATGTCTTCCCAGAAACGAACCTCCGACCCATCCCTTATCGCGAAAGACCCAAAGCGAAAGAGATGTTTATTTGCCGCCATTAGGCCAGCCCAAAAGTGCGAGTCGCCAGGTGTCCAATATGCCTGAGACACTGCCTTTTGGCCTAGATACTTGTTGCGCAGCATGGTTTGCCAAACACCATCCTCAGTAAGAAGTTTGAACAATCATTTACTAAGTAGGGCCTCATTCTTGATTTGCAAGTCATGAATTTCAAGGCCACCTTGGTCTTTCGGCCTACAAACCACACTCCATTTGGCCAGTCTATATTTTTTCTTTTCACCATCTCCTTGCTAAAAGAATCTGGATCTAAAATAGTCCAGTCTTTGCAGGACCCCTTTTGGAAGTTGGAAGAAAGAAAGCATATAAGGAACCATATTTGTGAGGATAGAGTTAATCAAAACCAGCCGTCCTCCAACTGAGAGCAATTTGCCTTTCCAACTGCTCAATCGTTTCTCTAACCGCTCCTCTACATGCTTCCACTCCGCAATGGTGAGACACCGATAATGAATCGGTATTCCCAAATATTTAATCGGGAATTGGCCATGTGCGCAACCAAACAGGTCAGCATATTCGACCGCCGCCTGAGTGGCTTCTCCAAAGCAGAAAAGTTCACTTTTATGGAAGTTTATTTTAAGACCCGACATTTGCTCAAACGCTGACAACAAGAGTTTAAGGTTTCGAGCCTTGTCCAGGTCATGTTCCATAAAGAGAATCGTGTCATCGGCATATTGTAGAATAGAGAGACCACCATCCACAAGGTGTGGCACTACTCCTGCAATCTGGCCGTCCTGCTTGGCGCGCTCAATCAGAATAGCCAACATGTCAGCGACAATGTTAAATAACATTGGAGACATGGAGTCACCCTGTCGTAATCCTTTTTTTGTTTGAAAGTAATGGCCTACATCATCATTGACTTTGATGGCCACACTACCTCCAGTTACAAAATTATGGATCCACTCGTGCCATTTATCGGAGAAACCTTTCATCCTTAGGGCCTGTTGGAGGAAAGACCATTTGACCTTGTCATAGGCTTTTTCAAAGTCGATCTTGAATACTACTCCACTCATGTTTTTTTGGTGCATCTCATGGATGGTCTCATGCAGGATTACTATGCCATCAAGTATATTTCTTCCTTGCATGAAAGCCGTTTGAGATGGCCGGACAACATGGTTAGCTACCGAGTTTAACCTATTCGTAGCCACTTTGGTGAAAATTTTGAAGCTGACATTAAGGAGGCATATGGGTCTGAACTGTTGGATCCGTTCAGCCTCCTTAATCTTCGGCAACAAGACAATCTCACCAAAATTAAGTCTGAATAGGTCAAGTTTGTCGGCGTGAAGGCAATTAAACAACTCCATTAGGTCAGACTTGATTATATCCCAGAAATTCTGATAGAATTCTGTGGGAAAACCATCTGGACCTGGAGCTTTGTTATGTTCCATTTGGAACACCGCATCTCTCACCTCCTCTTCAGAGAATGGTGATGTAAGGATATCGTTTTCTTCAGCTGTAACTTGTGGGACATCATCTGTTCGGGTCTCATCAAGGGTGAAGTTTCCTTCGACGCTCGCCCCGAACAGAGATTTGTAGTAGTTGGTGATATACTTTTTGAGCTCCTCCTGACCTTCGATCCGCCCCTCATCTTGTTGGAGACTGTAAATACATTTCTTCCTATGCCGCCCATTGGATTTTCTCTCCTGTTGATGTACACAGGCCGGCAATACGGGTGCACTAAATAGGGCTGGACAGTGAGTATTGGAAATAAATAGTCGCATGCAAATTAGTGTGCTGATATATATGTATACAACAACATTCCAGGTCGGCATCTTGCAGGTTGATCGGTGGATCCCACATAGTCGGTCTAGGGGCTTCTTGTACCCAAAAATTGTTGCTCGGTCGAGGTAGTTCCCGAGAAGATTTCAATCCTCAGGTTGGCCACGATGGCCGAACTAAGTCCCGGGGGCTACTACTTGCCAGTTTTGATTTATTCAAGTCCCGCGAGGAAGATTTTGATACTCAGGCCAACCATGCTGCCCGACCCGAGTCGAGGTGGCTACTTCATCGGCATTTCTCAAGAATTCTTTTAAGTGCAATATGGGTTTTCATGGAGGATTTTGATTCTCAGGTCGGCCACTTGCGCCTGGCCTGAGTCCCGGGGACTACTACACATACCTTTTTGCTCTAAGTATGTTCCCAAGTTTGGATTTGATCCTCAGAACAATTTTGCAAAGTGACCTAAGTCTCCAGGGCTACTGGATCAGCGGTTTTCTACTTGATAATGCAAAGATCCTACCAAGGAAGATTTCAGTCCTTAGGTTGGCCGCTTGTGCCTGACCTGAGTCTCGGGGGCTACTGCAACATTGCGGTTTTTTCTACAAAGATAATGTTTCACCAACCCGCAATCTGGCATCTTCCTTGCCGTGCTGCACCTCGGTAATTGTAGGACGCAATATTTCTATGTACTTTGGCTAAGCTGTAGGTGCATATAGGATTTTCGGTTAATATTCACCTTTAGAGCTGGCTATATATCTCTGCAAAGAATAAAATTGCGCCAATCGAAAAGAAATTCACGAGAAATCGGCTCGCCGAAGTCGGCTTGTTGGGATTTTTTCCCGGGGAGGCCGACTATCTTCATCAGCAACTCAAGACCGGGTGATGCACGCTACTTCGGAAGCATTCCAGAGGCCGGATTCAAGCGACTCACTGATGGAGTCAAATCTAGCAGATCTTGGGTAGGGGGTCCCAAACAAGCATCTTTGGTGCGATGGTAATAGAGACACATGATTTTACCCAGTTTCGGGCTCTCTCGGAGAGATAACACCCTACGTCTTGCTTTGATTGTAATTATTTTGAGGGAGTACAAGGTACATGTTGATCTACCACGAGATCGTAATGAGTCCGTCTGTCCGTCTACAAGCCCTCCTCCTCGGCTTATATAGATACCAAAGGGGTCTAGGGTTTACACAGAGGTCGGTTATCTCTAAGGTAATCGTGATGTAGAAGAACACTATAGGTGCTAGTTTGTTTGGCGTCGTGGAGTCCATGCCCGAAGAAATCTACTGCCTAGTATGAGCCGAGACAATGGGTTAAGCAACCTACTTCCATTTGTTTTTTCTTTACTTCACCAGGCTAACCACGTGGCCGTGGCAGGCCAGACAGGTCTTTTCACTCCTAGGACACCAACAAAACACCGTCAAGGCAGATTCCAGGCATTGTGCAGGCCAGGCAAGCGTTGGTGCGGATGCCAACCAAACTAGCGCTAAGTCTTGGATTATACGCCAAGTCTCCAGGTGTGTCCCCCTCTTGGTGTCATGGGCCCGATGAACGTGGCCCATTTGTAAATCATCACGGGGGTCCTTGGTCCGGCCCTCCTGGGCAGGAGATGACCCGATGTGTACCCCTTAGTCCAGGACACTATCACTCACTCTGTGGGAAATATTGCATGTATGCAATTCAATTATCTCCTTCAATATTTCACGTCCCATCTCTGTCACCTTAGATGGCAGCTCGACTGTTGGAGCTCGGCTGGAAGAAGACGTTGATGCGGGGATCAAGGTGCACGTCCTTCTTGATGGGACGTTACCTTGGTGAGCCCCATACCCACGTATGCATGTTATGTTAACCACCAGTTCAAGGATGCCACGTGGACAAGTGGGCCCATGGATGAGATCGGTCTTCATTGTCAAAACGATAGCAGATAATTATTACATCGGGAGCGTGGAAATACTTCGCGCCAATGGGTCAGCTGTGCGGGAGACATTTCCGACGTGCATATTGGCTCAAGTTCTTTCAAAACTTGTCAAAGACCGAGATGGTGTTGGTAACCTCAAAGGCAGTTCGACGTCAAGACTTAACTAAAAAGGGATGCTTTCGTTGAACCAGTTTCAAGATCGACGATTGAAGATGAGGTGCAATTCGGTTGAGATGAAGTGCGTCCAGTCTTGAAGACCGGTTTAGGGGCCTCTCACCATGTCGACTCCTGGCCTGGTGGCCCGGGCTGAGGACCCTTGTCGATTTCGACCTATGCCACATCAAGAGGCCCATGATACATAATTAGAAGGTTCCAAAAGACTTCGCGTATACTCTAAGACGCTGTATTTGAAGGAAATATGCCCTAGAGGCAATAATAAAGTTGTTATTTTATATTTCCTTATATCATGATAAATGTTTATTATTCATGCTAGAATTTAATTAACCGGAAACTTGATACATGTGTCGATACGTAGACAAAACACCATGTCCCTAGTAAGCCTCTACTAAACTAGCTCGTTAATCAAAGATGGTTAAGTTACCTAACCATAGACATGTGTTGTCATTTGATGAATGGGATCACATCATTAGGAGAATGATGTGATGGACAAGACCCATCCATTAGCATAGCATATTGATCGTTTAGTTTTATTGCTATTGCTTTCTTCATGTCATATACATATTCCTTCGACTATGAGATTATGCAACTCCCGGATACCGGAGGAATGCCTTGTGTGCTATCAAACGTCACAACGTAACTGGGTGATTATAAAGATGCTCTACAGGTATCTCCGAAGGTGTTTGTTGGGTTAGGATAGATCGAGATTAGGATTTGTCACTCCGAGTATCGGAGAGGTATCTCTGGACCCTCTCGGTAATACACATCATAAGAAGCCTTGCAAGCAAAGTGACTAATGAGTTAGTTGTGGGATGTTGTATTACGGAATGAGTAAAGAGACTTGCCGGTAACGAGATTGAACTAGGTATGAAGATACCAACGATTGAATCTCGAGCAAGTAACATATCGATAACAAAGGGAATAACGTATTTTGTCATAACGGTTCAACCGATAAAGATCTTCGTAGAATATGTGGGAACCAATATGAGCATCCAGGTTCCGCTATTGGTTATTGATCGGAGAGGTGTCTCGGTCATGTCTACATAGTTCTCGAACCCGTAGGGTCCGCACGCTTAACGTTCGATGACGATTTTGTATTATATGAGTTATGTGATTTGGTGACCGAATGTTGTTTGGAGTCCCGGATGAGATCACAGACATGATGAGGAGTCCCGAAATGGTCGAGAGGTAAAGATTGTTATATAGGATGATAGTATTCGGATACCGGAAGTGTTCCGGAGGGTACCGGGTACATATCGAGTCACCGGAACGGGTTCCGGGCACCCCCGGCAAAAGATATTGGCCTAATGGGCCAAGAGGGGAAACGCAGCAGCCAGCAGGGGCTGTTGTGCCCCCCATATGGGCCGAACTAGAGGAGGAAGGAAAGAGGGGAAGAGAGAAGGAAGGGGAGGGATTCGGCCTCCCCCTTCCTTTCCTCATCCCTCCTCCTTCCTTTCCCCTCCGGAAAATAGGGTAAGGGGGGCGAATTGGACTAGGCCCCCCAAGTAGGATTCCTCCTACTTGGGGCGCGCCAAGGCAATTCCCCTGCCCCTCCCACCTATATATACATGGGGAGGGGGTGCCTAGAACACATAACAATATCTGTTAGCCGTGTGCGGCGCCCCCCTCCACAGATTACACCCTCGATCATATTCTCGCGGTGCTTAGGCGAAGCCCTGCGTGGATCATGATACGTCTTCATCGTATCTACTTTTCCAAACACTTTTGCCCTTGTTTTGGACTCTAACTTGCATGATTTGTATGGAACTAACCCGGACTGACGCTGTTTTCAGCAGAATTGCCATGGTGTTATTTTTGTGCAGAAATAAAAGTTCTCGGAATGACATGAAACTTCACGGAGAATATTTTTGAAATATATAAAAAATACTTGCGAAAGAATCAAGACTAGGGGCCCACACCCTGTCCACGAGGGTGGGGGTGCGCCTACCCCCTGGGCGCCCCCCTGTCTCGTGGGCCCCTTGGAGCTCCACCGACCTCAACTCCAACTCTATATATTCACGTTCGGGGAGAAAAAAATCAGAGAGAAGGATTCATCGCGTTTTACGATACGGAGCTGCCGCCAAGCCCTAATCTCTCTCAGGAGGGCTGATCTGGAGTCCGTTCGGGGCTCCAGAGAGGGGAATCCATCGCCGTCGTCATCATCAACCTTCCTCCATCACCAATTTCATGATGCTCACCGCCGTGCGTGAGTAATTCCATCGTAGGCTTGCTGGACGGTGATGGGTTGGATGAGATTTACCATGTAATCGAGTTAGTTTTGTTAGAGTTTGATCCCTAGTATCCATTATGTTCTAAGATTGATGTTGCTATGACTTTGCTGTGCTTAATGCTTGTCACTAGGGCCCGAGTGCCATGATTTCAGATCTGAACCTATTATGTTTTCATGAATATATGTGAGTTCTTGATCCTATCTTGCAAGTCAATAGTCACCTATTATGTGTTATGATCCGGTAACCCCGAAGTGACAATAATCGGGACCACTCCCGGTGATGACCGTAGTTTGAGGAGTTCATGTATTCACTAAGTGTTAATGCTTTGGTCCGGTACTCTATTAAAAGGAGGCCTTAATATCCCTTAGTTTCCAATAGGAGCCCGCTGCCACGGGAGGGTAGGACAAAAGATGTCATGCAAGTTCTTTTCCATAAGCACGTCTGACTATATTTGGAATACATGCCTACATTACATTGATGAACTGGAGCTAGTTCCGTGTCACCCTATGTTATAACTGTTGCATGAGGAATCGCATCCGACATAATTGTCCATCACTGATCCAATGCCTACGAGCTTTTCACATATTGATCTTTGCTTAGTTACTTTACCGTTGCCACTGTTACAATTACTACAAAACTGCTACTGTTACTTTTGCCGTCGTTACCGTTACTTCCATACTACTTTGCTACTAAATACTTTGCTGCAGATATTAAGTCTCCTAGGTGTGGTTGAATTGACAACTCAACTGCTAATACTTGAGAATATTCTTTGGCTCCCCTTGTGTCGAATCAATAAATTTGGGTTGAATACTCTACCCTCAAAAACTGTTGCGATCCCCTATACTTGTGGGTTATCAAGACTATTTTCTGGCGCCGTTGCCGGGGAGCATAGCTCTATTCTTTGAGTCACTTGGGATTTATATCTGTTGATCACTATTAGGAACTTGAAAGACGAAAAAACCAAGATTTATCCCTCAACTACGAGGGGAGGTAAGGAACTGCCATCTAGCTCTGCACTTGATTCACCTTCTGTTATGAGTAAATTTGCGACACCTACACCTGCTGTTGATTCTGATATGTCGCATGTTATTGATGATGCCACTTCTGCTATGCATGATACTTATGATGAAACTACTTCTATGCTTGATAATACCGTGCCACTAGGTGAATTTCTGGATGAACAACTTGCTAGGGCTAGAGAGAATGAAATTATTGAAACTGATAATATTGATAAAAGTGATGATGAAGATTCTCCCCCTAGATATGAATTGCCTGTTGTGCCTAAGGGTTATGTTATGGATGAAGAAACTGCTAGAGATTTTCTTGCTTGCAATGATAGATATGATCTTAAGAAATTATTAGCGAAGCTAAAAGAAAAGTCTTTGAATGCTAGAATGAAATATGACCCTGCTTTTGCTACTTCACCTATCTGTATTAGTGATAAGGATTATGATTTCTCTGTCGATCCTGGGATAATTACCTTGGTTGAATCTGATCCTTTTCATGGCTATGAATCTGAAACTGTTGTGGCACATCTTGCTAAATTAAATGATATAGCCACCCTATTCACTCATGAGGAAAAAATTCGTTACTACTATATCCTCAAATTATTTTCATTCTCATTAAAGGGTGATGCTAAAACATGGTTTAATTCTATTGATCCTGGTTGTGTGCATAGTCCCCGGGATATGATTTATTACTTCTCTGCTAAATATTTCCCTGCTCATAAGAAACAAGCTGCCTTAAGGGAAATATATAATTTTGTGCAAATTGAAGAAGAGAGTCTCCCACAAGCTTGGGGGAGGCTTCTCCGATTACCTAATGCTTTGCCTGATCATCCTCTCTAGAAAAATGAAATACTTGATATCTTTTATAATGGACTAATCGATGCTTCTAGAGACCACCTGGATAGTTGTGCTAGTTGTGTTTTCAGGGAAAGAACTGTTGATCAAGCTGAATTGCTATTGAATAATATGTGAGTAATGAAAATGATTGGACACTTCCTGAACGAACTCCTAAACCAACTCTGAAGAAAAGGGGTATTCTATTTCTCAGTCCTGAAGATATGCAAGAGGCAAAGAAATCTATGAAAGAAAAAGGTATTAAAGCTGAAGATGTTAAAAATTTACCACCTATTGAAGAAATACATGGTCTTGATAACCCGACACAGGTAGTAAATGTAAATTCTCTCTATAGATTTGATGAGGGCGATATTTCTCGTAATAAGTCTGCTAGCCAATGCTTGGATGAGTTTGATAATTTTATTGTTAAACAAGAAAACTTCAATGCTTATGTTGGTAGACAATTGAAACGTAATGCTTATATGATTGAACACTTGAGTGACTATATGTCTAGAGTTAAAGGTGAACTTAAACTTATTAGTAAACATGCTTCTATGGTTACCACTCAAGTAGAACAAGTGCTTAAAGCTCAAAATGATTTGCTCAATGAATTAAATAATAAGAAAAATGATAATGCGAGTTATGACTAGAGGGGGTAAAATGACTCAGGAACCTTTGTATCCTGAGGGCCACCCTTAGAGAGTTGAGCAAGATTCTCAGAGAACTAATGTTGATGCACCTAGTCCTTCTAGAAAGAAGAAAAAGAAAAATGATAGGACTTTGCATGCTTCTAGTGAACCTGTTGTTGACAAACGTGAGAATCCCAATGATATTTCTATTTCTGATGCTGAAACACAATCTGGTGATGAGCATGAACCTAGCGATAATGTTAATAATGATGTTCATGTTGATGCTCAACCTAGCAATGACAATGATGTAGAGACTGAACCTGCTGTTGATCTTGATAACCCACAATCAAAGAATCAACGTTATGATAAGAGAGACTTCGTTGCTAGGAAGCACGGTAAAGAAAGAGAACCATGGATTCAGAAACCCATGCCTTTTCCTCCTAAACCATCCAAGAAAAAGGATGATGAGGATTTTGAGTGCTTTGCTGAAATGATTAGACCTATCTTTTTGCGTATGCGTTTGACTGATATGCTTCAAATGAATCCTTATGCTAAGTATATGAAAGATATTATTACAAATAAAAGAAAGATACCGAAAGCTGAAATTTCCACCATGCTTGCCAATTATACTTTTAAAGGTGGAATACCAAAGAAACTAGGAGATCCAGGAGTACCAACTATACCATGCTCCATTAAAAGAAACTATGTTAAAATTGCTTTATGTGATCTTGGAGCCGGTGTTAGTGTTATGCCTCTCTCTTTATATCGTAGACTTGATTTGAATAAGCTGACACCTACTGAAATATCTTTGCAAATGGCCAATAAATCAACTGTTATACCTGTCGGTATTTGTGAGGATGTGCCTGTTGTGATTGCAAACGTTACTATTTTAATGGACTTTGTTATTCTTGATATTCCCGAGGACGATAGTATGTCGATTATCCTTGGTATACCCTTTTTGAATACTGCAGGGTCTGTTATTGATTGCAACAAAGGCAATGTCACTTTTCATGTTAATGGTAATGAGCATACGGTACACTTTCCGAGGAAACAACCTCAAGTCCACAATATCAATTCTATTGAAAATATTCCATCAATTATTATGGGAGGTTTTGAATTTCCTCTTCCTACTATCAAGAAGAAATATGATATTCTTATTGTTGGGGATGTGCATATCTCCGTTGAGGTAACCGAGTGCTATTCGAAAATTCTCCGGTTTCATGCAGTTTGGAATGAGTTTGTTAACAAGACTTGATCAACCTTGTTAGTGGATTCCTTTTGATGAGCATGAGATGGATGAAGTTAGAAAGCACAACTTTCTGTACCCTCTTTTTACTTTCTGTTATTTAGATTAAATAAAGCAAAAAAGAGTATTTCTGTCTGTTCTCTGAATTATCCTTGCAATAAAAAATACCCCAAAAATAAAAGTTCTCCAAATGCCTCGAAAAAGAAATATGATTTTTTGTAGAATATTTAAGAATATCTGGCACCGAGAACACAGCAGAGGGGGCCACCACCAGGCCACGAGGGTCCAGGGCACGCCCTTGCCTCATGGGCCCCACGTGGCCCCTCTCCACTTATTCCAGCACCTGCACACTTCTTCCTCCAGAAAAATCATCCACCAGCTCAAACCCGAGTTCTAGCTCATCTTGCTGCCATTTTCGATCTCCTTGCTCAAAGCTCCATTCACAAAACCGTGTCGGGGGATTGTTCTTCGGTATGTGACTCCTCCAATGGTCCAATTAGTTTTTGTTCTAGTGCTTTAATTATTGCAAAATTTTGCTGCTTAGGTGACCCTGTTCTTGAGCTTGCATGTCAAATTTATTTGGCCCCAAGTAGTTCTAATGCATGATATAGTCTCTAGGCACATGTGGGAGTAGTTGCTATCAGCTTTGTTGAGTTAGGTTCACTTTTATTTTGAGTTACTAAATTTTTTAGAAACTTTGAGAAAATGATGAAGAGATTATTGAGGGGCTCTTGGAGCCGAAGCTTGAAGGATAAGCAAAGTGAACAGAATAAGAAGCCCAAATATAATCTCCCTCGCACAGCGGAGGTTCGACCGTGCGAATGGCCTTGTGATGAGTTCTTGAGAGCAGCCGGGATTGCTGATGACTTTAATTATTTGGCTGAGAATGCGGGCCTCATCGACTTCCTCCGTGACCAGCGCGAATAGTATCTCCTCCTCACTAATATTTTCGTGCAAATTTTCACTTTCATGCTAAGAAATCACCACCTTCAGTGGAATTTCACTTATATGATGAGGTTAAGGAGATGTCACTTTATGATTTTTGTGCGGTTTGCAAGTTACCTTTTGCGGGCAGCATAGAGGATCCACATCGTAATGATGTGGAGGGGTTTATTGATATGATTGTTGTAGGGGAAACGAGGAAAGTTTCCGATGCAAGAATCACTAGCATACATTTTCCTGTTCTACGTTACTTTGCAATATTTGCTAGTAGATGTTTAATTGGTCATGGGAACAGTGGAAATCTCAGTGCCCCTGATATTGTTATTTTGCGCCATGCCTTGTTTCGTGATACTACTTTCAGTTTAGGCGCTATTGTTGCTAAACGGTTAAATCTGAACCGTACAAAGGGTCCCATCTTTGGAGGCATCTTTGCTTTGCGCCTTGCTGCACACTTTAACATACCTATTAGGCACTATGAGAAAGAGGACAAGTTGATGCCTCCTATTTTTCTAGATTATAAGAGTATGGTAGCACATGATTTTATTGTTAAAGATAAGAAGAAGATGCTTAAGTATAAATTGATATTTGATAAAAATTATTGTGAGATTATTACCTCGCCCGCGCCCTCTTTGTTTAACATATTTTCAGGCATGTACCTCATTTTGCCGGAGGCCGTTCATGCATACTTGAGCGTGACACCTGCTCCAGAGGCTGAGCCGGAGCCGCCACTTGACCCTTATCGGCAGTCAGTTTATCAGTGGGATCCGGAGGAGATCACCAACCAGTGGCACCCCGAGGATCCTCCTCGGTACACTGGAGAGGACCACTTTGATCCATGGGCATAGACCAACTTAGGCCAAAAGCCTAAGCTTGGGGGAGTACGTATTTCTCACCGACATTACATTCATGTTCACACACTCATGCCAGTTGTCGGTGCTCATACTTTTTCATTGTACTATCCGTGCTACTTTATTTTCTTTTCTAAGCTTTCTTCTTGTGTGTCTGAAAAACCTTAAGAAAACCAAAAAAGAATTAGTTGTAGTTTTTAGCTAGTTTACTTTCCATGTCTGTAGTAGTAATAATTAAAAGAAAACCCAAAAAGAGTTCTCATTTTTCTTTTGTTTGTTGGGAGCTTTCCCGTGTAAATAGTTTTATTTCTTTTTCTTTGGGGGTCGAGAGGAGAAGACCATAATGAAAATATTTAGTGGCTCTCATATGCATTATTGTCGATTTAACCAAGAGCCCATGTTACCTTGTCTTCTCCTTTGTATTAAATGCTCGCAGATTTTAGCTTAGTCCAATGCACGTGCAATATTATTATTATCCACACCGTTCGGTCGTGCGAGTGAAAGGCAATAATGACGATATATGATGAACTAATTGAGATGCGAGAAGATGGTATGAACTCGACCTATCTTGTTTTTGTAAATATGATTAGTTCATCGTTCCTGATTCAGCTTATTATGAATGAAACATGTTTCCAATGACAACTAGAGATTATAGTTGCTTATGCCATGCTTAATTAGCTAGGAGTTTATAATGGTTTATCTTGCGTGCCAACATGCTATTAAAATGGTTGTGATGTGGTATGATAGGGTGGTATCCTCCTTTGAATGGTTCGAGTAGCTTGACTTGGCACATGTTCACACATGTAGTTGAAACAAAATCAACATAGCCTCCACGATATTTATGTTCATGGTGAATTATATCGTACTAATGCTTGCACTCAGTGTTGATTAATTTTAATGCATGTTCATGACTGTTGTCGCTCTCTAGTTGGTCGCTTCCCAGTCTTTTTCTAGCCTTCACTTGTACTAAGCGGAATACTACTTGTGCATCCACTTCCATAAACCCCAAAGTTATTCCATATGAGTCCACCATACCTTCCTATATGCGGTATCTACCTGCCGTTCCAAGTAAATTTGTATGTGCCAAACTCTAAACCTTCAAATGAAATTCTGTTTTGTATGCTCGAATAGCTCATATATCAACTAGGGTTGTCTGTATCTTCCATGCTAGGCGGGTTATTCCCAAGAGGAGTGGACTCCGCTCCTCACTCACGAGAACATGGCCGGTAACCGGGATGCCCAGTCCCATGCTCAAATCAAAATAATTGCAAACAAAACTCCCCCAGGATTGTTGTTAGTTGGAGGCACCCGTTGTTTCGGACAAGTCATGGATTGATGTTTGTTGGTGGAGGGGGAGTATAAACTTTATCATTCTGTTTGGTAACTGCCTATAATGTGTGTAGCATGGAAGATGTCGAGATCTCTCGGTTGTTATGTTGACAATGAAAGTATGCCGCTCAAAATATTATTTATCTCTATTTCAAAACTTGAGCTCTGGCACCTCTACAAATACCTGCTTCCCTCTGCGAAGGGCCTATCTATTTACTTTTATGTTGAGTCATCACCCTCTTATTAAAAAGCACCAGTTGGAGAGCACCGCTGTCATTTGCATGCATTACTATTAGTTTACATTGAGTATGACTATGACTGGATCTCTTTTACCATGAATTACAATGTTAGCCAGTCCTTGATCTTCAGAGGTGCTCTGCATTTATGATTTGCGGTCTCAGAAAGGGCTAGCGAGATACCATCTTGTTATATCATATTATGATTGTTTTGAGAAAGTGTTGTCATCCGAGATTTATTATTATTGCTGGCTAGTTGATTATGCCATTGATATGAGTAAACATGAGACTTAAGTGTTATTGTGAATATGGTTAGTTCATAATCTTTGCTGAAAACTTGAATGCTGGCTTTACATATTTACAACAACAAGAGCAAACAGAGTTTGTAAAAGTTTTTCTTTATCACTTTCAGTTTGTCAACTGAATTGCTTGAGGACAAGCAAAGGTTTAAGCTTGGGGGAGTTGATACGTCTCCATCGTATCTACTTTTCCAAACACTTTTGCCCTTGTTTTGGACTCTAACTTGCATGATTTGTATGGAACTAATCCGGATGGACGCTGTTTTCAGTAGAATTGCCATGGTGTTATTTTTGTGCAGAAATAAAAGTTCTCGGAATGACCTGAAACTTCACGGAGAATATTTTTGGAATATATAAAAAATATAGGCGAAAGAATCAAGACCAGGGGCCCACACCCTGTCCACGAGGGTGGGGGGCGCGCCTACCCCCCTGGGCGCGCCCCCCTGTCTCGTGGGCCCCCTGGAGCTCCACCGACCTCAACTCCAACTCTATATATTCACGTTCGGGGAGAAAAAAATCAGAGAGAAGGATTCATCGCGTTTTACGATACGGAGCCGCCGCCAAGCCCTAATCTCTCTCTTGAGGGCTGATCTGGAGTCCGTTCGGGGCTCCGGAGAGGGGAATCCCTCACGGTCGTCATCATCAACCTTCCTCCATCACCAATTTCATGATGCTCACCGCCGTGCGTGAGTAATTCCATCGTAGGCTTGCTGGACGGTGAAGGGTTGGATGAGATTTACCATGTAATCGAGTTAGTTTTGTTAGAGTTTGATCCCTAGTATCCATTATGTTCTAAGATTGATGTTGCTATGACTTTGCTATGCTTAATGCTTGTCACTAGGGCCCGAGTGCCATGATTTCAGATCAGAACCTATTATGTTTTCATGAATATATGTGAGTTCTTGATCCTATCTTGCAAGTCAATAGTCACCTATTATGTGTTATGATCCGGTAACCCCGAAGTGACAATAATCGGGACCACTCCCGGTGATGACCGTAGTTTGAGGAGTTCATGTATTCACTAAGTGTTAATGCTTTGGTCCGGTACTCTATTAAAAGGAGGCCTTAATATCCCTTAGTTTCCAATAGGAGCCCGCTGCCACGGGAGGGTAGGACAAAAGATGTCATGCAAGTTCTTTTCCATAAGCACGTATGGCTATATTTGGAATACATGCCTACATTACATTGATGAACTGGAGCTAGTTCTATGTCACCCTATGTTATAACTATTGCATGAGGAATCGCATCCGACATAATTATCAATCACTGATCCAATGGCTACGAGCTTTTCAAATATTGATCTTTGCTTAGTTACTTTACCGTTGCCACTGTTAAAATTACTACAAAACTGCTACTGTTACTTTTGCCATCGTTACCGTTACTTCCATACTACTTTGCTACTAAATACTTTGCTGCAGATGTTAAGTCTTCCAGGTGTGGTTGAATTGACAACTCAACTGCTAATACTTGAGAATATTCTTTGGCTCCCCTTGTGTCGAATCAATAAATTTGGGTTGAATACTCTACCCTCGAAAACTGTTGCGATCCCCTATACTTGTGGGTTATCAGATCACTTCACCATCACCGTCACGACGCCGTCGTGCTGACAGAACTCATCTACTTCCTCGACACTTTGTTAGATCAAGAGTTCGAGGGACGTCATCGAGCTGAACGTGTGGAGAAAGAGGTGCCGTACGTTCGGTACTTGATCGGTCGGAACGAGAAGAAGGTCGACTACATCAACCGCGTTGTCAAACGCTTCCGCTTTCGGTCTACGAGGGTACGTAGACACACTCTCCCCCTCTCATTGCTTTGCATCGCCTATATAGATTTTGCGTGAGCATAGGATTTTTTTAAATTGCATGCTACATTTCCCAACAGTGGCATCATGAGCCCGGTCTATGCATATATGATATGCACGAGTAGAACACAAAGAGTTGTGGGCGGTGATAGTCATACTGCTTTCCACCAATGTCTTATTTTGATTTGGCGGTATTGTTGGATGAAGCGGCCCGGACCAACCTTACATGACCACGTTCATGAGACCGGTTCCACCGACAGACATGCAACTAGTTTTGCATAAAGGTGGCTGGCGGGTGTCTGTTTCTCCTACTTTAGTTACATCGAATTTGACTCCCGCCGGTCCTTGTTGAAGGTTAAAGCAGCAAACTTGATAAATCACCGTTGTGGTTTTGATGCGTAGGTAAGAACGGTTCTTACTAGAAGCCCGTAGCAGCCACGTAAAACTTGCAACAACAAAGTAGAGGACGTCTAACTTGTTTTTGCAGGGCATGTTGTGATGTGATTTGGTCAAGACATGATGTGATACACGTTATTGTATGAGATGATCATGTTTTGTAAAAGTTACTGGCAACCGGTAGGAGCCTTATGGTTGTCTCTTTATTGTATGAAATGCAAACGCCATGTAATTTCTTTACTTTTGCGTTAGCGATAGTTGTAGAACCAATAGTTGGTGAGACGACCACGACGCAACGATGGAGATCAAGGTGTCGAGCCGGTGACGATGGAAATCATGATGATGCTTTGGAGATGGAGATCAAAAGCACAAGATGATGATGGCCATATCGTGTCACATATTTTGATTGCATGTGATGTTTATCTTTTATATGCATCTTAGTTGCTTAGTACGTCGGTAGCATTATAAGATGATCCCTTAACTAAATTTCAAGGTATAAGTGTTCTCCCTGAGTATGCACCATTGCGACAGTTCTTCGTGCTGAGACACCACGTGATGATCGGGTGTGATAGGCTCTACGTTCACATACAACGGGTGCAAGACAGTTTTGCACATGCGGAATACTCGGGTTAAACTTGACGAGCCTAGCATGTACAGACATGGCCTCGGAACACTGGAGACCGAAAGGTCGAACGTCAATCATATAGTAGATATGATCAACATAGAGATGCTCACCATTGATGACTACTCCATCTCACGTGATGATCGGACATGGTTTAGTTGATTTGGATCATGTTACACTTAGATGACTTGAGGGATGTCAGTTTAAGTGGGAGTTCTTAAGTAATTTGATTAATTGAACTTTAATTTATCATGAACTTAGTCCTGATAGTATTTACAAACTATGTTGTAGATCAATAGCTTGTGTTGTAGCTCCCCTATATTTTTTGATACGTTCCTAGAGAAAACTAAGTTGAAAGATGATAGTAGTAATGATGCGGACTGGGTCCATGATCTGATGATTATCCTCATTGCTACACAGAAGTATTATGTCCTTAATGCACCGCTAGGTGACAGACCTATTGTAGGAGTAGATGCAGACGTTATGAACGTTTGGCAAGCTCGATATGATGACTACTTGATAGTTTAGTGCACCATGCTTTATGGCTTAGAACCGGGACTTCAAAAATGTTTTGAACGCCACGGAGCATATGAGATGTTCCAAGAGCTGAAATTGGTATTTCAGACTCATGCCCGTGTCGAGAGGTGTGAGACCACTGACAAGTACTTTGCCTACAAGATGGAGGAGAATAGCTCAGCCACTGAGCATGTGCTCAGAATGTCTGGGGTACTACAATCTCTTGAATCAAGTGGGAGTTAATCTTCCAGATAAGATAGTGATTGACAAAGTTCTCTAGTCACTATCGATAAGTGGGAGTTAATCTTCCAGATAAGATAAGATAGACCTAAGCCTGAAACTGAGTGCTTATACTGCGAAGGAAATGGTCACTGGAAGCGGAACTACCCCAAATACTTGGCGGATAAGAAGGATGGCAAAGTGAACAAAGGTATATTTGATATACATGTTATTGATGTGTACTTTACTAGTGTTCATAGTAACCACAAGGCATTTGATACAGGTTCAGTTGCTAAGATTAGTAACTCGAAACATGAGTTGCAAAATGAACAGAGACTAGTTATGTGACGCCCCCCGATTCAATCGTACACTAATCATGCATGCAAACGTGTACGATCAAGATCAGGGACCCACAGGAAGATATCACAACACAACTCTAATGCAAAATAAGTCATACAAGCATCATAATACAAGCCAGGGGCCTCGAGAGCTCGAATACAAGTGCTCGATCATAGATGAGTCAGCGGAAGCAACAATATCTGAGTACAGACTTAAGTACACAAGTTTTTCTTAAGAAGGCTAGCACAATCTGGGATACAGATCGAAAGAGGCGCAGGCCTCCTGCCTGGGATCCTCGTAAATTACTCCTAGTCGTCGTCAGCGGCCTGTACGTAGTAGTAGGCACCTCCAGTGTAGTAGGAGTCGTCGTCGACGGTGGCGTCTGGCTCCTGGGCTCCAGCATCTGGTTGTGACAACCAGGAAGAAAAGAAAGGGGGAAAAGGGGGAGAAAGCAACCATGAGTACTCATCCAAAGTACTCGCAAGCAAGGAGCTACACTACATATGCATGGGTATCTGTGTAAAGGGGCAATATCGGTGGACTGAACTGCAGAATGCCAGAATAAGGGGGGATAGCTAATCCTGTCGAAGACTACGCTTCTGGAAGCGTCCATCTCGCAGCATGTAGAAGAGAGTAGATGGTAAGTTCACCAAGTATCATCACATAGCATAATCCTACCCGGCGATCCTCCCCTCGTCGCCCTGTGTGAGAGCGATCACCGGGTTATATCTGGCACTTGGAAGGGTGGTGTTTTATTAAGTATCCGGTTCTAGTTTTCATAAGGTCAAGGTACAACTCCAAGTCGTCCTGTTACCGAAGATCATGGCTATTCGAATAGATAAACTTCCCTACAGGGGTGCACCACATTACCCGACACGCTCGATCCCTCTGGCCGGGCACACTTTCCTGGGTCATGTCCGGCCTCGGGAGATCAACACGTCGCAGCCCTACCTAGGCACAACAGAGAGGTCAGCACGCCGGTCTAAATCCTATGGTGCAGGGGTCTGGGCCCATCGCCCATTGCACACCTGCACGTTGTGAGGGCGGCAGGAAGCAGACCTAGCCTAGCAGGCGTTCCAGTCCAATCCGGCGCGAGCCGCTCAGTCGCTGACGTTACGAAGGCTTCGGCTGATACCACGACGCCGAGTGCCCCTAACTGTTCCCGCGTAGTTGGTTAGTGCGTATAGGCCAGTGGCCACACTCAGATCAAATACCAAGATCTCGTTAAGTGTGTTATTATGAAGTAACCGCGAACGCCGACCAGGGCCAGGCCCACCTCTCTCCTAGGTGGTATCAACCTGCCCTGTCGCTCCGCCATAAAGTAACAGTCGGGGGCCGTCGGGAACCCAGGCCCACCTATACCGGGATGGAGCCACCTGTCCCTTCAGCCCCCATCTCCAAACAGTATCATAAGTAATGTAACAGTATAAAGTATATAGCATATGCCCGTGATCACCTCCCGAAGTGATCACGGCCCAGTAGTATAGCATGGCAGACGGACAAGAGTGTAGGGCCACTGATGGAACACTAGCATCCTATACTAAGCATTAGGATAGCAGGTAAGGGTAACAACTGTAGCAACAATGACAGGCTATGCAGCAGAATAGGAGTAACCAAAAGCAGTAACATGCTACACTACTCTAATGCAAGCAGTAGAGACACTACAGGAAACCGCTATTTTGCCGTCTGCCACGGCGGACGGCAAAGGCTCGAACGGCGGACGGCAAAAGGCTCCGGCAAAGTAGGCTACGGTAAACAGGTCCTTTGCCGTCTGCTTTTTATGGCGGACGGCAAAGAGTCCTTTGCCTACAGCGGCGGACGACAAAGAGGAGGGACGGCAAAAATACTGGACGTCCGCCAGCGTTAGTCTGTTAGGCGGCTAACGGCGGCCTTTGCCGTCCGCCAGCGGACGGCAAATTTGAGCGCCTCTTTGCCGTCCGCCAGTTGACGTCAGCAATGCGTCAGCGCCCGCTGTTTTTTGCCGTCTGCCACGGCGGACGGCAAAGGCAAAGTCTTTGCCATCAGCTTAGCTTTGCCGTCCGCCACGGTAGGCAAATTTGCCAAATGGCCCATCTCTCAGGAAGCACAGGTGGGCGCCACGTGCCCCCTTTGCCGTCTGCCACCGATGGCAAAGGTGTCTTTGTCGTCCGCGGCGGACGGCAAAGAGCCTGCACTGCCTCTTTTTATTCTGTTTTTCTTATATCCAACAATTATCACAGGAAATATATCACAGCAAATATATCACAGGAGCCAGCACATATATATCCAACATAATAAATATCCAGCACATATATATCCATATATACATAGTAGGTTGCACATAGTTCCATCGATCCATACATATTACAATATGCAAAGTTTCATCATAGCAATCTAGTTTCATCATAGCAAGCGAGCAGAATACAAGAAGTGCATCAAAGGAAAAAACAAGCAATCCATCATAGAAAGTTGGCTTCCGTGAAGTGAACGAAACCTGCAAAATGACAAATAAGAAAGTTAGAAAAAGAAGACTAGAAGAAGAATTAGACTAGAAGAAAAAGAATAGAAGAAGAAGAAGACTAGAAGAAGAAGTATATGCCATTTATTAGCTAACTTAGGTGAACTGGATCATTTATGAGCTAAATTAGTTGAAATGGATCGTTTATGAGCTAACTTAGGTGAAATGGATCGTTTATTAGCTAACCTAGATGAAATGGATCGTTTATGAGCTATCTTAGGTGAAATGGGTCGTTTATGAGCTAAGTTAGGTGAAATGGATCGTTTATGAGCTAACCTAGGTGAAATGGATCGTTTATGAGCTAACCTAGGTGAAATGGGTCGTTTATGAGCTAACCTAGGTGAAATGGGTCGTTTATGAGTTAACCTAGGTGAAATGGGTCGTTTATGAGCTAATTATGCAATTTTTGACATAAGTTAGCTAAGTACATATCATTTTAGAGCTAACTTAGGTAAGATGGATGGTTTATGAGGTCAGTAAGCTTATTAAGTCATTTTGGAGGAAAAGAAGCTAACTCTAGGTCATTATGGTAAGCATATTGGAGGAAATAAAGCTAAGTCTAGGTCTTTATGCATTTGTTAAGCAAAACACTAGAGAAACTTACCGTGATCAGGGAGGTGTAGGAGCGGGGTGGCTAGTGCCGCTACCTGGAGAAGGATCGTGCGATGCGTTTTTGGAGTTAAGCTGCACCAAAGATCATTTCCAATGTCTCGTTAGCATTACGACACTCAAATGTTAAGACTAGCAAGTAATGTCCATTCAAATTAAACTCACCGTGCTCCCAGGAGCAATCACTGGCATCGGCGGAGCGGGCTGACCGGACTTCTCGCACACAGACTGCACATTTGGTTTTCAGAACAGAGTCATACTAGTTAGTAATGAGACTCAAATGTTAAGACTAGCAAGTAATCTGCAGAAGAAACTTACCACAAGGAGCTCGTACATGGCCCTTGCCTGCATGTCATTCCGTGCCCTCTCCTCCTCCATCATCTTTCTCGTCCTCTCCTCCATCTCCCGCTGCCTCTCTGCCGCCTCCGCCAGAAGTTTCTCCGTTCTATCTCTCTCAGTCTGTATAGCAGCCTGCAACACCACTCACATGACCATTTGTAATCATTGATGGAAGCGCACACAATGTAATGGAGAAAGATAACTGAGTACGTATCACTAACCTTGATGGTGAGTTGCACTGGCCGTTCACGAGGCCTTATCTCAGGAGCGGAGCTCGACTGGCGCGCCTTGATCTCCGGGAGAGTGCTAGGACAACGGATAAGTCCATCTCCAATGGCTATGGAGCCATGGGACCTCCCGCCACCAGATATCATCACCAGCTCTGGATCAATGGGACCCTGGCTCGGGTTAAAGTCCTCCCCTTTCCTCGCCTTCCCCTCATCTCTATATCTCACGAGCTTGTTGTGGGAGGAGATGTTGGTGAAGTTGTTTGCATCATCGAGGTCAGACTGAGAGAAAGCCTTGACTTTCTTGAAAGAGCCAGTGTGGGCCATGGCATACAGGTCGTACACCTCTGGCACCTTATCCGCCTTATTGTAGCGTGCCTGAAAGAGAGAAACAATGAAAATTAGTAATTAAAGGGCTCAAGCTAGCATGATGAATGAATTGCATGAATCATGAAGCAAACCACATACCCAGTTGCGCCCGAACTGATATAAGTTGGAGCTGCCTTGATGGTGTGGCACACCTTCCATTTGGGCACGTTTGTCCTTGGCCTCGTTGTGGAGGGCTAGCCATTATTTTGAGCACCACTCATCGACCAACACCTCCCAACAATCCATCCGATCCGCACACCATCTCGGAGGCGCCTAAGTTAGCAAATAGAAACTTGAGCGCTACGGCTAAGAATTACTAAATGAAGGAACTTAAGTAGAAGGCCTTAAGAATTACCTTCATGTACTGCTCCTTACTCAGGAACTTATCGCGGCACGCCGGCTTGGTCTTCTTGATACCACGCAAGGCGTAGTAGTCTCGAACAGCCTGCACCCAAGCCTCGTGCCGTAAGTTCTGGAGTAGGCGCTTGCAGACGTTCTGGATAACATTTGCCGCGTCCTCCTCGTATCCCTCCTCACACCTGTAGAATGTCTGCAATAAAATGAGACAATATTGATTAGTACAATTAATAACTAGCTAGTTGAAGATTTTGAAATGTGTAAAGGAGAAATTACCCAGAACGTCCTGATCACCATGTCTGCCTTCGTGTCGCACACGACACCGTCGATAATGACATCCGGCGGGGCCGGGGCAGCCACGTAGTGCTCCCAGCTCAACCCAAGCTCTGGAAGCCGACCCTCACCAGGCAACGTGACAAACCCCGGGAAGTTTTGCCGGCAAAGAACTCCAAGGACGGAGTTGGGCTGGCGGACAGTATGATGGTGGTCCCAACCCCTGTAGCATGACAAGGCCAACGCATTAGTTATTTGAAGAAACATGAATGCAGAAGGTACAAAAATATTAAATGCACTTACGTACCTCTCCCCATCAGGGAAGATCAACCACCTCTGCTCGCGGGTCGCCGGCACGGACGGGAGCCGTGTAGCACCACGCTGGTAGATGGTGCCACCCTCCTCCTCAAGATCAGTTGGCTCCCCGCCATCATCAGCATGGCCACTCGGCTCCTCGGGCTGATCCGGCCAGGTACCCCATCCGGACGTGTGCTCCTCCGGGGTCTCGGATCTGCCGCTTTGTCACCATGTAATTCATCAAACTTTTTCCACGCAACACCATCCGATGTGTGTACAATCATCAGATTCCCATCTGCAACTAGTTCGGTTCTTTTGCCCGTTTTGTGCCATGTCATCTGTCTGGCCGTCTCTTCGACCATGAAAAGACGTTGAAGTCTTGGTACGATTGGCATATACCGAAGAACACTAACGGGGATTTTGGTCTGTGTCTTCTCACCCATACCGTTGTCTACCACAACATACCTGGAAGACTTGCAAATGGGACAATAGTTCAAGTCCGCATAGTCAAGCCTAAACAAGACACATCCTTTCTCACAGGCATGTATCTTATCATAGGGCATCTTCAGTGCACGGAGGATTTTGTCCGACTGGTACAGGTTTGCAGGCATTACATGACCTTTGGGTAGAAAGCGTCCAAATACTGTCATCATTGCATCGTAGCATTCTCTGCCCAAGTTGAACTGAGCCTTCAGAGCCATTACTTGTGAGATGGCATCCAACTGACAAAGCTCAGTGTGCTCATGGAGCGGACGTTTTGAAGACTCCAACATTTCATTGAAGGCCTTTGCAGATTCCTCCATCTCCTCGTCCGAATCCCGAGAATCATCAAAGTCTTGCACCATGTTTTCCATCCCGGTACCATGCTCGTCGGTGCGACGACGATCCACCTCAGCTCGGTCACGTTGGGCAGACTCACCATGAAATGTCCACACCGTATAATCGGGCCTAAAACCACTCTTCTGCAGGTGTTTGCCCATTTCAGCCTCTGTCCTCTTTTCCCAATTGCCGCACCGTAAACAGGGGCACCAGGTTTTCCTCTGGCCATTTGCAAATGCGGCTCGCACAAACCCCTTGGTTTTTGTGAACCATTCAGTGCTCCATTTGTTCTGACCAGTGTGACCGGTGTACATCCACGCACGATCACTCATCTTGACTTTCAGAGCTACTAGACACACAACAAATATATATATATATATATATATATATATAAAATTCACCATGTATATATTCATCAGTTGATCTACTTTGTCAATTTTATTACGTCCATGCAACCTACACTGTAATAGGTAATGATAGGTCCTAATCCCACCCGAGTATGTTTAGATTGGGTTCATTTTCCCATGCTATGCTCCGGATCCTACGCAAAATTTCGGCAGCACCTCCCCGCTGTTCTCCTGATACACGTCTCTGCAATAAACAGAGAGGATGTGTACCCGGAGAACAACAGGGGAGGCACTGACGAAATTTATGCGTCGGATCCGGAGCAAAGCATATGGGAAAACAAACCCAATCTAAACATACTCGGGCTGTCCATGGATAGCGTTGGACAATTCGAAAGAATCAAGGTTATAAATATGCAAATGCATGCATATTTATAACTATGACGCTTTCGAACGGGAGACACATATTGGTTACGCATACTGATGATTCAAGACACATATGTAGCTAGCTATCAAGTTTCATCGGAATAGATCAAATAATTAATGGGGGAGGAGGACATGTCATTTGTGCTCACCCACGAACGAAGGGGCAGAGCTCGTCAAACGCACGGCGAGGTCGTCGAACACCAAACCTCGCAGCGATGAAACAACTGCACATTTAAAACTACCTGATCAACACAATTATATATGATGTTTTTCATAACAAAATCGAAAGATATATGACCTAACTAATAATTCACAAATATATGACCCCGTCGGCTTCTGGAAGGCCAAAGAACACCTTTTCGGGAGGTGTCGGGGGTCGGGATGTCGTGTCGGTCTCGGGGTGCCGTGTCGGGGTCGGGGTCGGGGTCTCGGGGTCGGGGTGCCGGGTCGGGGTCGGGGTCGGGGTCGGGGTGTCGGGTCAGGCTCGGGGTCGGGGTGTCGGGGTCGGGGTCTCGGGGTCGGGGTGCCGGGTCGGGGTGCCGTGTCGGTGTCGGGGTCGGGGTGTCGGGTCAGGCTCGGGGTCGGGGTCTCGGGGTCGGGGTGTCGGGTCGGGGTGCCTGGTCGGTGTCGGGGTGCCGTGTCGGTGTCGGGGTCGGGGTGTCGGGTCAGGCTCGGGGTCGGGGTCTCGGGGTCGGGGTGTCGGGTCGGGGTGCCGGGTCGGGGTCGGGGTGCCGTGTCGGTGTCGGGGTCGGGGTGTCGGGTCAGGCTCGGGGTCGGGGTCTCGGGGACGGGGTGTCGGGTCGGGGTGCCGTCTCGGGGTCGGGGTGTCGGGTCGGGGTGCCGGGTCGGGGTCGGGGTGCCGTGTCGGTGTCGGGGTCGGGGTGTCGGGTCAGGCTCGGGGTCGGGGTCTCGGGGTCGGGGTGTCGGGTCGGGGTGCCGGGTCGGGGTGCCGTCTCGGGGTCGGGGTGTCGGGTCGGGGTGCCGGGTCGGGGTCGGGGTTGGGGTCGGGGTGTCGGGGTCGGGGTCTAGGGGTCGGGGTGTCGTGTCGGGGTGCCGGGTCGGGGTCGGGGTGCCGTGTCGGGTCGGGGTTTTTTCCTCTTTTTTCTTTTTCTTCTTCTTCCTATTCTTCCTTTTCTTCCTCTTCTTCTTTTTTCTTCTCCTCCTCCTCTTCTTCTTCTTCTTCCTTTCCTTTTTCCTCTTCTTCTTCTCCTCCTCTCCTCTTTTTTCTTCTTCTTCTTCTTCTTCTTCTTCTTCTTCTTCTTCTTCTTCTTCCTCTTCTTCTTTTTTCTTCTCCTCCTCCTCTTCTTCTTCCTTTCCTTTTTCCTCTTCTTCTTCTCCTCCTCTCCTCTTTTTTCTTCTTCTTCTTCTTCCTCTTCTTCTTTTTTCTTCTCCTCCTCCTCTTCTTCTTCTTCCTTTCCTTTTTCCTCTTCTTCTTCTCCTCCTCTCCTCTTTTTTCTTCTTCTTCTTCTTTCCTCAAACTAAACTAAACCTAAAACTAAAACTAAACCTAAAACTACAACTAAAACTAAATCTAAACTAAAACTAAAACTAAAAAGGAAAAAACAGAAAAAAGGGGGGCTCACCTGGGGGGTGGAGGAGGCCGGTGAAGGAGGGGGGCGGGGCGGTGGAGGAGGCGGCCTGGGGCGGCGGGGGGCCGGGGCGGGGGAGGGGGGCGACGGGGCGGTGGGGGCGACGGGGCCCCGGGGCGGCGGCGAGCCAAGGCGGCGGGGGCGACGGGGCGGCGGGGGCCGGGCCCGGGCGGTGGGGCGCGGGGCGGCGGGGGGCCGGGCGGGGGGGGGGGGGGGGCGACGGGGCGGTGGGGGTGACGGGGCCCCGGGGCGGCGGCGAGCCGGGGCGGTGGGGGCGACGGGGCGGCGGCGGCGGGGGGGTGGGAGGAGAGAAACGGCGAGGGAGAGACGAAGTGAGTAACGGGCGGGGGGTACGGGCCGTTAGGTAGTGAGCTCTTTGCCGTCCGCCCCTCTTTGCCGTCTGCTAGCGGACGGCAAAGAGGTGGCCCGTTACGTTTTTCCCAAACAGGCGGGGGGTGGGGGCCACCTCACTCTTTGCCGTCCGCCAGCGGACGGCAAAGATTCTTTGCCGTCTGCTGGCAGACGGCAAAGAGCTGGCAGATGGCAAAGAGCTTCTTTGCCGTCCGCCCTTTCTTTGCCGTCTGCTTTTGGGTAGCTGATGGCAAAGAGCTTCTTTGCCGTCAGCTAGCAGACGACAAAGAGCTGGCAGATGGCAAATTAGCTGATTCCAGTAGTGAGAGAAGGAATAGGCGATATATGGTGATCAAGGGGGGGGGGGCTTGCCTGGAAGCTCAGCCGAGAAGGAGGGGTCGTCAACACCGTAGTCGATCGGGGTACCAGCAGCAGCGTCAGTCTCGTAGTCTACCGGAGAGAAGAGGGGGAAGAAACAATGAATACAATGCAAACAGATGCATGACAAAACAAGTAGAGGTGCTAGGTGTGCCCTAACGCAGTAGGTGGTGATACCGGCGAAGGGGGGAAACATCCGGAAAAGTATCCCCGGTGTTTCGCGTTTTTAGATAGATGAACCGGAGGGGGAAAGTTGCGAGTTCGATATGCTAGGTATGTGTGGCGGACGAACGGGCTGCGTATCCGAATTCGTCTCGTCGTTCTGAGTAACTTTCATGTACAAAGTTTTTCCATCCGAGCTACGGTTTATTTATTAATTTTAAAAGATTTAATAATTTTTAGAATTTATTTAATTATTTTAATTCAACATTATCCAGAATAGTGCTAGCTGACGTCATCATGACGTTAGTATGACGTCAGCAGTCAACAGGGCGTTGACTGGGTCAAACTGACGTGTGGGACCCACCTGTCATACTCTATTAACTAACCTAACAGATTAATTAACTAAACTAAGTGATTAGGTTAATCTAATCAGGATTAATTAAATTAATTAATTCTTTAATTAATATTTTAATTATTATTTACTAATTTATTTCCTTAATTCTCTTTTTTTTGTTCTAGGCGCAGGGTCCCCTTGTCATTGGCCCTAGGGGCCATAACGGGTCGGTCATTGCGGGCGAACGGGCACAGGGCGCTGGCGCCCAGCCCGAATGGGCACCGATGTGGGAGCGAGCGCCGGCAGCGGGAGCCGAGCAGGCGCGGCCGGCGCAGCCGGTCGGCGCGGGCGCTGCCGGTGCCGTGGTCCGGACCATGGACGCGGGCGGCTGACGGCATGGCGCAACGGAGCAGCGGCGCACTGGGCAGAGCGGCGGAGGCGGGACGGCGCGACAAGTGCAGCGGGCACGCGTGTGGCCGGCCGCGGACGATGCAGGGCGGAGGGCGAGCAGCGACGGTGGTGCCGGAGCACGACTAGGGGGCGTGAGCGGATGCACGGCCCAGGCGCGGCGCGGGGAGGAGGCTGCGGCCCCGGGGCAGCAACAAGTGCAGGCGGCGGCAGCGGTTGCCAGCTCCGGCGCAAGAGCGGAGAGCCGCGGTGGAGGGCGCGCCGGTGAGGTAGAATAGTAGCAGGGGGCCGGCCACGGCGTGGGCGCGGCGAGCGGGTGTGACCAGTGCGTGGCCGTGGCGACGACGCGGCGGATGTGGCGAGGACGGGCCGTGCGCGTGGTGCGGCGACGAGTGGGCGCGATGGACGAGTGAGCAGGGCAGAGAAGGGGGACGCCGGGGCCTCACCGCGGGGCGTAGGGACTAGGGCAGCGGGGCGCGAGGTGGACGTCGGAGACGTCGTACGCAGGGAAGGCAGGCCGGTGTGGAGGCAGCGCCGGCGAGGTAGAGGCGGGGGAGGTCCGACGACGACGACGAGCGTCGGGGCGCGGTGGCGTCGTCGGGCTCTGCAGCCCCGATCCAGATGGGATCGGGAAAGAAGGGGGAGTGGGGAACGTGGGAGTGGTGGCTAGGGTTCGGGCACGGCAGGCCATATAGGCCAGGGGCGCGGGTGGGCCGGCCAGCTGGGCCATTCGGCCCAGTGGAGGGGGAGGGGCTTTTCTTTGTTTTTATTTTCTTTTGGTTTATTTTCACTTTTCTTTTTATTTATTTTCTTGCATCTGTTTCTTTTACTTATTTAATAGTTTATAATTTTACAAAAAGTGAAATCCACTCCTAAATTAGATTTTGTAAAATCAACTGTTCTCACAAGAGTTTGGGGCAAAAGTAAAGTACCTTGTAGTCTTTATTAATTAAAAAGCATTTAAGTTATCGTTTCAGTCGCTGTTTTATTTATTTTATCGCATCCAAATACTTTTAAAAATGTTGGTTTCTCCACCATCATTACTTAGGATTTATTTGTCCCATTTTGAAAATTTTAGTTTTAATGTTAGAAAACTTTTATTGTTTTCCTTGGTTTTGAAATTGAATTAGAATCGGTTTCTAATCAACGTGAGTTTATCTAAAATAACTGAGGTGACATGGCATAATTAGCAGAGGGTTACTGTAGCTTAACTATCCGGGCATCACAGCTTCCAGGCAAGCCCCCCCCCCTTGATCACCAGATATCGCCTATTCCTTCTCTCTACTGCTTGCATTAGAGTAGTGTAGCATGTTACTGCTTTCGGTTACTCCTATTCTGTTGCATAGCCTGTCATTGTTGCTACAGTTGTTACCCTTACCTGCTATCCTAATGCTTAGTATAGGATGCTAGTGTTCCATCAGTAGCCCTGCACTATTGTCCGTCTGCCATGCTATACTACTAGGCCGTGATCACTTCGGGAGGTGATCGCGGGCATATGCTATATACTTTATACTGTTACATTACTTATGATACTATTCGGAGATGGGGGCTGAAGGGACAGGTGGCTCCATCCCGGTAGAGGTGGGCCTGGGTTCCCGACGGCCCCCGACTGTTACTTTATGGCGGAGCGACAGGGCAGGTTGAGACCACCTAGGAGAGAGGTGGGCCTGGCCCTGGTCGGAGTTCGCGGTTACTTCATAATAACACGCTTAATGAGATCTTGGTATTTGATCTAAGTCTGGCCACTGGCCTATACGCATTAACCAACTACGCGGGAACAGTTATGGGCACTCGGCGTCGTGGTATCAGCCGAAGCCTTCGTGACGTCAGCGACTGAGCGGGGCGCGCCGGATTGGACTGGAACGCCTGCTAGGCTAGGTCTGCTTCCGGCCGCCCTCGCAACATGCAGGTGTGCAATGGGCGATGGGCCCAGACCCTTGCACCATAGGATTTAGACCGGCGTGCTGACCTCTCTGTTGTGCCTAGGTAGGCTGCGACGTGTTGATCTCCCGAGGCCGGACATGACCCAGGAAAGTGTGCCCGGCCAGAGGGATCGAGCGTGTCGGGTAATGTGGTGCACCCCTGCAGAGAAGTTTATCTATTCGAATAGCCGTGATCTTTGGTAACAGGACGGCTTGGAGTTGTACCTTGACCTTATGACAACTAGAACAGGATACTTAATAAAACACACCCTTCCAAGTGCCAGATATAACCCGGTGATCGCTCTCACACAGGGCGACGAGGGGAGGATCGCCGGGTAGGATTATGCTATGCGATGATACTTGGTGAACTTACCATCTACTCTTTTCTACATGCTGCAAGATGGAGGCTGCCAGAAGCGTAGTCTTCGACAGGACTAGCTATCCCCCCTTATTATGGCATTCTGCAGTTCAGTCCACCGATATTGCCCCTTTACACAGATACCCATGCATATGTAGTGTAGCTCCTTGCTTGCGAGTACTTTAGATGAGTACTCATGGTTGCTTTCTCCGCCCATTTCCCCCTTTCCTTTCTTCCTGGTTGTCGCAACCAGATGCTGGAGCTCAGGAGCTAGACGCCACCGTCGACGACGACTCCTACTACACCGGAGGTGCCTACTACTACGTACATGCCGCTGACGACGACCAGGATGAATTTAGGAGGATCCCAGGCAGGAGGCATGTGCCTCTTTCGATCTGTATCCCAGTTTGTGCTAGCCTTCTTAAGGCAAACTTGTTTACTTAAGTCTGCACTGAGATATTGTTGCTTCCGCTGACTCGTCTATGATCGAGCACTTGTATTCGAGCCCTCGAGGCCCTTGGCTTGTATTATGATGCTTGTATGACTTATGTTGCATTAGAGTTGTGTTGTGATATCTTCCCGTGAGTCCCTGATCTTGATCGTACACATTTGCGTGCATGGGGGCGTCACAAGTTGGTATCACAGCCGACTGCCTGTAGGAATCCCCCTTCCACACTCCTTGGCCGAAGTCGAGTCTAGACATTGCAAATCTTTTACTAACATGGCTGTGTGGCTTACGGGCCTACGTCGCCATTGGGTGGTATTAGGATCTTTTATTCCTCGACCTATACTCTGGGACTCTGATCTCTCTTCTATTTGGGTTAAATGAATTTTACTGTATCTAACATTAGGATCTCGTGATCACTTTCACCCGGAGAGCACCTTGTTACCGATGATCGACTGCTGCACCAGAAGACCCTGAAGATACTCTCCGCTGTTAACCCGAGAACTTGTGTTCATCGCGTTTGCAATTCCCCTTCCACCGTCAACCCTTATGGATAACTACATACAGTTGTCATTCTTACATTCATCCCCAGTTGGTCTTGTTACTACAAGATACCCCGAGATACTCGTCGTTGTTTCGAGAATCCTTTGTGCCTACTGCCTTGCAGTTCATTGTCACCTGAATACACCTACAAATTAATCCTCACAATTACCGAGGATTTGTTTCTCCCCAGTTGTTCAGGCGTTTCACAAAAATTCTTCGAAATATTATCCGATCTTTTGAGAATCCTCTGTAGCCTATGGCTCTAGAAATTCTTGTCTGCCTGCATTATGGTTAATTCCAAATGCCTAGCATTATTCATTTACATCCTTTGTCACTATCATTTTGTGTCTATTGATTCAACATGAGTGCGAATGCACGCAATCATCAGTTGATCCTTTTAAATTATCTTTCCGGCTCAGACGTCATTTTAAACATGAGCTTGTTCTCGACCACTCTATTTGCCGTCAATTGTACCCTTAGGTCTATTGAACTTATCCACCCTTGATCAGAGCGTCCTCTTCTGATCCTTCGATTTGGAAATCATAATTCCTTTGATATCTAAGCATCGAATCATTCAGATGTTCTATAATATGATGCCCTTGCATTCTTTCTTCAACTGGTTGTGTGCTGATGCTCACATCAGCTCCGCTATCGACCGTCAAATCCTTTGTTGGATTATTATTCAGCAATGTCCTTCATATTTAATTGCCTTGTGAATTCTTCCCTGATACATAATGCCATTAGTAAATCCTATTCTCTGATTTGGCCAACCATGCTCTGCTTTCAAGTTGGTGATATTTACTCTTGGAACTTGTGGTATATGTTTCTAAGATATCCCGATGGGTTGAACCTCATGCCTTCCTTAATCTGTGTGACCCGAAAACTTTTCACGGGTCATACTCCTCTAGTAATTCACCTGGTAGGTTTTCACACTGAAATCATGTTTATTAGAGCAGTGAATGAATGGTCTCGCATTGGAGAAGTGGGACTCGACCTTGAACTTTGTGTTCATGCCCATGGAAACGATGTAGATCATATCATTAAAGCTTCTCTTCAAATAAATATTTCCTTGGTATAAGTTTATCTTATATCTGGGATCTAGCATTTTGCAATCGTTGTTCCGGCCATGTTCTCCTTTTAAATACCATTTCTCGGACAAGTTGAAGTACTTGTCTTCTGCAGATCATTCCACCTGTCCAACCCTTACTTTGATTTACCGTCGAGCGTTACACTCTGGTATCTCAAGAATACCATGAAACTACATAACTTCTTATGACTTCTTCATCAACTATTATTCTCGCCAATTCCAATTTCCCTCGGGTTCTAAGTTATTAGTCACTCGAGAACACCGTTAAGTGAATCGATTCCGCACTCCGATTCAATAACTCAAAGTAATTTTCGTTGCTTATGATTTAATAACCCTTCAAGTCATTCCTAGCCTGATCGGCTATATCATTATCGTGCAACTTTTTAACTGTGCTATCTGGTCCTTCTTTCCGAAGCACAATTTTCGACGATGATCTAAGCTTACGTCGAATTCCCTCGTCATATCATTTCGCCTTGAACAACAAGCTTGATTCCGAGTTTGTGTCGTATCCGTGGTATCAACAACTTTTCGCTCCATCCTTCCTTTTGCTTGATGTCGTCGATGAGCGATTATATCTTCATGAAACCTCTCGACAAATGTGTCGTGATCATCATCAACATTCCGAGATCCTCAAGGATATCAATTGAATTCATGATGAGAAATACCATCCTTGCCCTCGATGATTTGTGTTATCATCGACCACTCGATTGCCTTTCGTTCAACACAATGTTCGTGTGTGCCGTGACCTTCGGTAACAGGACGACTTGGAGTTGTACCTTGACCTTATGACAACTAGAACCGGATACTTAATAAAACACACCCTTCCAAGTGCCAGATATAACCCGGTGATCGCTCTCACACAGGGCGACGAGGGGAGGATCGCCGGGTAGGATTATGCTATGCGATGATACTTTGTGAACTTACCATCTAGTCTTTTCTACATGCTGCAAGATGGAGGCTGCCAGAAGCGTAGTCTTCGACAGGACTAGCTATCCCCCCTTATTCTGGCATTCTGCAGTTCAGTCCACCGATATTGCCCCTTTACACAGATACCCATGCATATGTAGTGTAGCTCCTTGCTTGCGAGTACTTTGGATGAGTACTCACGGTTGCTTTCTCCGCCCATTTCCCCCTTTCCTTTCTTCCTGGTTGTCGCAACCAGATGCTGGAGCTCAGGAGCTAGACGCCACCGTCGACGACGACTCCTACTACACCGGAGATGCCTACTACTACGTACATGCCGCTGACGACGACCAGGATGAATTTAGGAGGATCCCAGGCAGGAGGCATGTGCCTCTTTCGATCTGTATCCCAGTTTGTGCTAGCCTTCTTAAGGCAAACTTGTTTACTTAAGTCTGCACTGAGATATTGTTGCTTCCGCTGACTCGTCTATGATCGAGCACTTGTATTCGAGCCCTCGAGGCCCTTGGCTTGTATTATGATGCTTGTATGACTTATGTTGCATTAGAGTTGTGTTGTGATATCTTCCCGTGAGTCCCTGATCTTGATCGTACACATTTGCGTGCATGGGGGCGTCACAAGTTGGTATCACAGCCGACTGCCTGTAGGAATCCCCCTTCCACACTCCTTGGCCGAAGTCGAGTCTAGACATTGCAAATCTTTTACTAACATGGCTGTGTGGCTTACGGGCCTACGTCGCCATTGGGTGGTATTAGGATCTTTTATTCCTCGACCTATACTCTGGGACTCTGATCTCTCTTCTATTTGGGTTAAATGAATTTTACTGTATCTAACATTAGGATCTCGTGATCACTTTCACCCGGAGAGCACCTTGTTACCGATGATCGACTGCTGCACCAGAAGACCCTGAAGATACTCTCCGCTGTTAACCCGAGAACTTGTGTTCATCGCGTTTGCAATTCCCCTTCCACCGTCAACCCTTATGGATAACTACATACAGTTGTCATTCTTACATTCATCCCCAGTTGGTCTTGTTATTACAAGATACCCCGAGATACTCGTCGTTGTTTCGAGAATCCTTTGTGCCTACTGCCTTGCAGTTCATTGTCACTTGAATACACCTACAAATTAATCCTCACAATTACCGAGGATTTGTTTCTCCCCAGTTGTTCAGGCGTTTCACAAAAATTCTTCGAAATATTATCCGATCTTTTGAGAATCCTCTGTAGCCTATGGCTCTAGAAATTCTTGTCTGCCTGCATTATGGTTAATTCCAAATGCCTAGCATTATTCATTGACATCCTTTGTCACTATCATTTTGTGTCTATTGATTCAACATGAGTGCGAATGCACGCAATCATCAGTTGATCCTTTTAAATTATCTTTCCGGCTCAGACGTCATTTTAAACATGAGCTTGTTCTCGACCACTCTATTTGCCGTCAATTGTACCCTTAGGTCTATTGAACTTATTCACCCTTGATCAGAGCGTCCTCTTCTGATCCTTCGATTTGGAAATCATAATTCCTTTGATATCTAAGCATCGAATCATTCAGATGTTCTATAATATGATGCCCTTGCATTCTTTCTTCAACTGGTTGTGTGCTGATGCTCACATCAGCTCCGCTATCGACCGTCAAATCCTTTGTTGGATTATTATTCGGCAATGTCCTTCATATTTAATCGCCTTGTGAATTCTTCCCTGATACATAATGCCATTAGTAAATCCTATTCTCTGATTTGGCCAACCATGCTCTGCTTTCAAGTTGGTGATATTTACTCTTGGAACTTGTGGTATATGTTTCTAAGATATCCCGATGGGTTGAACCTCATGCCTTCCTTAATCCGTGTGACCCGAAAACTTTTCACGGGTCATACTCCTCTAGTAATTCACCTGGTAGGTTTTCACACTGAAATCATGTTTATTAGAGCAGTGAATGAATGGTCTCGCATTGGAGAAGTGGGACTCGACCTTGAACTTTGTGTTCATGCCCATGGAAACGATGTAGATCATATCATTAAAGCTTCTCTTCAAATAAATATTTCCTTGGTATAAGTTTATCTTATATCTGGGATCTAGCATTTTGCAATCGTTGTTCCGGCCATGTTCTCCTTTTAAATACCATTTCTCGGACAAGTTGAAGTACTTGTCTTCTGCAGATCATTCCACCTGTCCAACCCTTACTTTGATTTACCGTCGAGCGTTACACTCTGGTATCTCAAGAATACCACGGAACTACATAACTTCTTATGACTTCTTCATCAACTATTATTCTCGCCAATTCCAATTTCCCTCGGGTTCTAAGTTATTAGTCACTCGAGAACACCGTTAAGTGAATCGATTCCGCACTCCGATTCAATAACTCAAAGTAATTTTCGTTGCTTATGATTTAATAACCCTTCAAGTCATTCCTAGCCTGATCGGCTATATCATTATCGTGCAACTTTTTAACTGTGCTATCTGGTCCTTCTTTCCGAAGCACAATTTTCGACGATGATCTAAGCTTACGTCGAATTCCCTCGTCATATCATTTCGCCTTGAACAACAAGCTTGATTCCGAGTTTGTGTCGTATCCGTGGTTTCAATAACTTTTCGCTCCATCCTTCCTTTTGCTTGATGTCGTCGATGAGCGATTATATCTTCATGAAACCTCTCGACAAATGTGTCGTGATCATCATCAACATTCCGAGCTCCTCAAGGATATCAATTGAATTCATGATGAGAAATACCATCCTTGCCCTCGATGATTTGTGTTATCATCGACCACTCGATTGCCTTTCGTTCAACACAATGTTCGTGTGTGCCGTGATCTTCGGTAACAGGACGACTTGGAGTTGTACCTTGACCTTATGACAACTAGAACCGGATACTTAATAAAACACACCCTTCCAAGTGCCAGATATAACCCGGTGATCGCTCTCACACAGGGCGACGAGGGGAGGATCGCCGGGTAGGATTATGCTATGCGATGATACTTGGTGAACTTACCATCTACTCTTTTCTACATGCTGCAAGATGGAGGCTGCCAGAAGCGTAGTCTTCGATAGGACTAGCTATCCCCCCTTATTCTGGCATTCTGCAGTTCAGTCCACCGATATTGCCCCTTTACACAGATACCCATGCATATGTAGTGTAGCTCCTTGCTTGCGAGTACTTTGGATGAGTACTCACGGTTGCTTTCTCCGCCCATTTCCCCCTTTCCTTTCTTCCTGGTTGTCGCAACCAGATGCTGGAGCTCAGGAGCTAGACGCCACCATCGACGACGACTCCTACTACACCGGAGGTGCCTACTACTACGTACATGCCGCTGACGACGACCAGGATGAATTTAGGAGGATCCCAGGCAGGAGGCATGTGCCTCTTTCGATCTGTATCCCAGTTTATGCTAGCCTTCTTAAGGCAAACTTGTTTACTTAAGTCTGTACTCAGATATTGTTGCTTCCGCTGACTCGTCTATGATCGAGCACTTGTATTCGAGCCCTCGAGGCCCTTGGCTTGTATTATGATGCTTGTATGACTTATGTTGCATTAGAGTTGTGTTGTGATATCTTCCCGTGAGTCCCTGATCTTGATCGTACACATTTGCGTGCATGGGGGCGTCACAAGTTGGTATCACAGCCGACTGTCTGTAGGAATCCCCCTTCCACACTCCTTGGCCGAAGTCGAGTCTAGACATTGCAAATCTTTTACTAACATGGCTGTGTGGCTTACGGGCCTACGTCGCCATTGGGTGGTATTAGGATCTTTTATTCCTCGACCTATACTCTGGGACTCTGATCTCTCTTCTATTTGGGTTAAATGAATTTTACTGTATCTAACATTAGGATCTCGTGATCACTTTCACCCGGAGAGCACCTTGTTACCGATGATCGACTGCTGCACCAGAAGACCCTGAAGATACTCTCCGCTGTTAACCCGAGCTTGTGTTCATCGCGTTTGCAATTCCCCTTCCACCGTCAACCCTTATGGATAACTACATACAGTTGTCATTCTTACATTCATCCCCAGTTGGTCTTGTTATTACAAGATACCCCGAGATACTCGTCGTTGTTTCGAGAATCCTTTGTGCCTACTGCCTTGCAGTTCATTGTCACCTGAATACACCTACAAATTAATCCTCACAATTACCGAGGATTTGTTTCTCCCCAGTTGTTCAGGCGTTTCACAAAAATTCTTCGAAATATTATCCGATCTTTTGAGAATCCTCTGTAGCCTATGGCTCTAGAAATTCTTGTCTGCCTGCATTATGGTTAATTCCAAATGCCTAGCATTATTCATTGACATCCTTTGTCACTATCATTTTGTGTCTATTGATTCAACATGAGTGCGAATGCACGCAATCATCAGTTGATCCTTTTAAATTATCTTTCCGGCTCAGACGTCATTTTAAACATGAGCTTGTTCTCGACCACTCTATTTGCCGTCAATTGTACCCTTAGGTCTATTGAACAATCCACCCTAGATCAGAGCGTCCTCTTCTGATCCTTCGATTTGGAAATCATAATTCCTTTGATATCTAAGCATCGAATCATTCAGATGTTCTATAATATGATGCCCTTGCATTCTTTCTTCAACTGGTTGTGTGCTGATGCTCACATCAGCTCCGCTATCGACCGTCAAATCCTTTGTTGGATTATTATTCGGTAATGTCCTTCATATTTAATCGCCTTGTGAATTCTTCCCTGATACATAATGCCATTAGTAAATCCTATTCTCTGATTTGGCCAACCATGCTCTGCTTTCAAGTTGGTGATATTTACTCTTGGAACTTGTGGTATATGTTTCTATGATATCCCGATGGGTTGAACCTCATGCCTTCCTTAATCTGTGTGACCCGAAAACTTTTCACGGGTCATACTCCTCTAGTAATTCATCTGGTAGGTTTTCACACTGAAATCATGTTTATTAGAGCAGTGAATGAATGGTCTCGCATTGGAGAAGTGGGACTCGACCTTGAACTTTGTGTTCATGCCCATGGAAACGATGTAGATCATATCATTAAAGCTTCTCTTCAAATAAATATTTCCTTGGTATAAGTTTATCTTATATCTGGGATCTAGCATTTTGCAATCGTTGTTCCGGCCATGTTCTCCTTTTAAATACCATTTCTCGGACAAGTTGAAGTACTTGTCTTCTGCAGATCATTCCACCTGTCCAACCCTTACTCTGATTTACCGTCGAGCGTTACACTCTGGTATCTCAAGAATACCACGGAACTACATAACTTCTTATGACTTCTTCATCAACTATTATTCTCGCCAATTCCAATTTCCCTCGGGTTCTAAGTTATTAGTCACTCGAGAACACCGTTAAGTGAATCGATTCCGCACTCCGATTCAATAACTCAAAGTAATTTTCGTTGCTTATGATTTAATAACCCTTCAAGTCATTCCTAGCCTGATCGGCTATATCATTATCGTGCAACTTTTTAACTGTGCTATCTGGTCCTTCTTTCCGAAGCACAATTTTCGACGATGATCTAAGCTTACGTCGAATTCCCTCGTCATATCATTTCGCCTTGAACAACAAGCTTGATTCCGAGTTTGTGTCGTATCCGTGGTTTCAATAACTTTTCGCTCCATCCTTCCTTTTGCTTGATGTCGTCGATGAGCGATTATATCTTCATGAAACCTCTCGACAAATGTGTCGTGATCATCATCAACATTCCGAGCTCCTCAAGGATATCAATTGAATTCATGATGAGAAATACCATCCTTGCCCTCGATGATTTGTGTTATCATCGACCACTCGATTGCCTTTCGTTCAACACAATGTTCATGTGTGACGTGATCTTCGGTAACAGGACGACTTGGAGTTGTACCTTGACCTTATGACAACTAGAACCGGATACTTAATAAAACACACCCTTCCAAGTGCCAGATATAACCCGGTGATCGCTCTCACACAGGGCGACGAGGGGAGGATCGCCGGGTAGGATTATGCTATGCGATGATACTTGGTGAACTTACCATCTACTCTTTTCTACATGCTGCAAGATGGAGGCTGCCAGAAGCGTAGTCTTCGACAGGACTAGCTATCCCCCCTTATTCTGGCATTCTGCAGTTCAGTCCACCGATATTGCCCCTTTACACAGATACCCATGCATATGTAGTGTAGCTCCTTGCTTGCGAGTACTTTGGATGAGTACTCACGGTTGCTTTCTCCGCCCATTTCCCCCTTTCCTTTCTTCCTGGTTGTCGCAACCAGATGCTGGAGCTCAGAAGCTAGACGCCACCGTCGACGACGACTCCTACTACACCGGAGGTGCCTACTACTACGTACATGCCGCTGACGACGACCAGGAGGAATTTAGGAGGATCCCAGGCAGGAGGCACGTGCCTCTTTCGATCTGTATCCCAGTTTGTGCTAGCCTTCTTAAGGCAAACTTGTTTACTTAAGTCTGTACTCAGATATTGTTGCTTCCGCTGACTCGTCTATGATCGAGCACTTGTATTCGAGCCCTCGAGGCCCTTGGCTTGTATTATGATGCTTGTATGACTTATGTTGCATTAGAGTTGTGTTGTGATATCTTCCCGTGAGTCCCTGATCTTGATCGTACACATTTGCGTGCATGGGGGCGTCACAAGTTGGTATCACAGCCGACTGCCTGTAGGAATCCCCCTTCCACACTCCTTGGCCGAAGTCGAGTCTAGACATTGCAAATCTTTTACTAACATGGCTGTGTGGCTTACGGGCCTACGTCGCCATTGGGTGGTATTAGGATCTTTTATTCCTCGACCTATACTCTGGGACTCTGATCTCTCTTCTATTTGGGTTAAATGAATTTTACTGTATCTAACATTAGGATCTCGTGATCACTTTCACCCGGAGAGCACCTTGTTACCGATGATCGACTGCTGCACCAGAAGACCCTGAAGATACTCTCCGCTGTTAACCCGAGAACTTGTGTTCATCGCGTTTGCAATTCCCCTTCCACCATCAACCCTTATGGATAACTACATACAGTTGTCATTCTTACATTCATCCCCAGTTGGTCTTGTTATTACAAGATACCCCGAGATACTCGTCGTTGTTTCGAGAATCCTTTGTGCCTACTGCCTTGCAGTTCATTGTCACCTGAATACACCTACAAATTAATCCTCACAATTACCGAGGATTTGTTTCTCCCCAGTTGTTCAGGCGTTTCACAAAAATTCTTCGAAATATTATCCGATCTTTTGAGAATCCTCTGTAGCCTATGGCTCTAGAAATTCTTGTCTGCCTGCATTATGGTTAATTCCAAATGCCTAGCATTATTCATTGACATCCTTTGTCACTATCATTTTGTGTCTATTGATTCAACATGAGTGCGAATGCACGCAATCATCAGTTGATCCTTTTAAATTATCTTTCCGGCTCAGACGTCATTTTAAACATGAGCTTGTTCTCGACCACTCTATTTGCCGTCAATTGTACCCTTAGGTCTATTGAACTTATCCACCCTTGATCAGAGCGTCCTCTTCTGATCCTTCGATTTGGAAATCATAATTCCTTTGATATCTAAGCATCGAATCATTCAGATGTTCTATAATATGATGCCCTTGCATTCTTTCTTCAACTGGTTGTGTGCTGATGCTCACATCAGCTCCGCTATCGACCGTCAAATCCTTTGTTGGATTATTATTCGGCAATGTCCTTCATATTTAATCGCCTTGTGAATTCTTCCCTGATACATAATGCCATTAGTAAATCCTATTCTCTGATTTGGCCAACCATGCTCTGCTTTCAAGTTGGTGATATTTACTCTTGGAACTTGTGGTATATGTTTCTTAGATATCCCGATGGGTTGAACCTCATGCCTTCCTTAATCTGTGTGACCCAAAAACTTTTCACGGGTCATACTCCTCTAGTAATTCACCTGGTAGGTTTTCACACTGAAATCATGTTTATTAGAGCAGTGAATGAATGGTCTCGCATTGGAGAAGTGGGACTCGACCTTGAACTTTGTGTTCATGCCCATGGAAACGATGTAGATCATATCATTAAAGCTTCTCTTCAAATAAATATTTCCTTGGTATAAGTTTATCTTATATCTGGGATCTAGCATTTTGCAATCGTTGTTCCGGCCATGTTCTCCTTTTAAATACCATTTCTCGGACAAGTTGAAGTACTTGTCTTCTGCAGATCATTCCACCTGTCCAACCCTTACTTTGATTTACCGTCGAGCGTTACACTCTGGTATCTCAAGAATACCACGGAACTACATAACTTCTTATGACTTCTTCATCAACTATTATTCTCGCCAATTCCAATTTCCCTCGGGTTCTAAGTTATTAGTCACTCGAGAACACCGTTAAGTGAATCGATTCCGCACTCCGATTCAATAACTCTAAGTAATTTTCGTTGCTTATGATTTAATAACCCTTCAAGTCATTCCTAGCCTGATCGGCTATATCATTATCGTGCAACTTTTTAACTGTGCTATCTGGTCCTTCTTTCTGAAGCACAATTTTCGACGATGATCTAAGCTTACGTCGAATTCCCTCGTCATATCATTTCGCCTTGAACAACAAGCTTGATTCCGAGTTTGTGTCGTATCCGTGGTTTCAATAACTTTTCGCTCCATTCTTCCTTTTGCTTGATGTCGTCGATGAGCGATTATATCTTCATGAAACCTCTCGACAAATGTGTCGTGATCATCATCAACATTCCGAGCTCCTCAAGGATATCAACTGAATTCATGATGAGAAATACCATCCTTGCCCTCGATGATTTGTGTTATCATCGACCACTCGATTGCCTTTCGTTCAACACAATGTTCGTGTGTGCCGTGACCTTCGGTAACAGGACGACTTGGAGTTGTACCTTGACCTTATGACAACTAGAATCGGATACTTAATAAAACACACCCTTCCAAGTGCCAGATATAACCCGGTGATCGCTCTCACACAGGGCGACGAGGGGAGGATCGCCGGGTAGGATTATGCTATGCGATGATACTTGGTGAACTTACCATCTACTCTTTTCTACATGCTGCAAGATGGAGGCTGCCAGAAGCGTAGTCTTCGACAGGACTAGCTATCCCCCCTTATTCTGGCATTCTGCAGTTCAGTCCACCGATATTGCCCCTTTACACAGATACCCATGCATATGTAGTGTAGCTCCTTGCTTGCGAGTACTTTGGATGAGTACTCATGGTTGCTTTCTCCGCCCATTTCCCCCTTTCCTTTCTTCCTGGTTGTCGTAACCAGATGCTGGAGCTCAGGAGCTAGACGCCACCGTCGACGACGACTCCTACTACACCGGAGGTGCCTACTACTACGTACATGCCGCTGACGACGACCAGGAGGAATTTAGGAGGATCCCAGGCAGGAGGCATGTGCCTCTTTCGATCTGTATCCCAGTTTGTGCTAGCCTTCTTAAGGCAAACTTGTTTACTTAAGTCTGTACTCAGATATTGTTGCTTCCGCTGACTCGTCTATGATCGAGCACTTGTATTCGAGCCCTCGAGGCCCTTGGCTTGTATTATGATGCTTGTATGACTTATGTTGCATTAGAGTTGTGTTGTGATATCTTCCCGTGAGTCCCTGATCTTGATCGTACACATTTGCGTGCATGGGGGCGTCACAAGTTGGTATCACAGCCGACTGTCTGTAGGAATCCCCCTTCCACACTCCTTGGCCGAAGTCGAGTCTAGACATTGCAAATCTTTTACTAACATGGCTGTGTGGCTTACGGGCCTACGTCGCCATTGGGTGGTATTAGGATCTTTTATTCCTCGACCTATACTCTGGGACTCTGATCTCTCTTCTATTTGGGTTAAATGAATTTTACTGTATCTAACATTAGGATCTCGTGATCACTTTCACCCGGAGAGCACCTTGTTACCGATGATCGACTGCTGCACCAGAAGACCCTGAAGATACTCTCCGCTGTTAACCCGAGCTTGTGTTCATCGCGTTTGCAATTCCCCTTCCACCGTCAACCCTTATGGATAACTACATACAGTTGTCATTCTTACATTCATCCCCAGTTGGTCTTGTTATTACAAGATACCCCGAGATACTCGTCGTTGTTTCGAGAATCCTTTGTGCCTACTGCCTTGCAGTTCATTGTCACCTGAATACACCTACAAATTAATCCTCACAATTACCGAGGATTTGTTTCTCCCCAGTTGTTCAGGCGTTTCACAAAAATTCTTCGAAATATTATCCGATCTTTTGAGAATCCTCTGTAGCCTATGGCTCTAGAAATTCTTGTCTGCCTGCATTATGGTTAATTCCAAATGCCTAGCATTATTCATTGACATCCTTTGTCACTATCATTTTGTGTCTATTGATTCAACATGAGTGCGAATGCAAGCAATCATCAGTTGATCCTTTTAAATTATCTTTCCGGCTCAGACGTCATTTTAAACATGAGCTTGTTCTCGACCACTCTATTTGCCGTCAATTGTACCCTTAGGTCTATTGAACTTATCCACCCTTGATCAGAGCGTCCTCTTCTGATCCTTCGATTTGGAAATCATAATTCCTTTGATATCTAAGCATCAAATCATTCAGATGTTCTATAATATGATGCCCTTGCATTCTTTCTTCAACTGGTTGTGTGCTGATGCTCACATCAGCTCCGCTATCGACCGTCAAATCCTTTGTTGGATTATTATTCGGCAATGTCCTTCATATTTAATCGCCTTGTGAATTCTTCCCTGATACATAATGCCATTAGTAAATCCTATTCTCTGATTTGGCCAACCATGCTCTGCTTTCAAGTTGGTGATATTTACTCTTGGAACTTGTGGTATATGTTTCTAAGATATCCCGATGGGTTGAACCTCATGCCTTCCTTAATCTGTGTGACCCGAAAACTTTTCACGGGTCATACTCCTCTAGTAATTCACCTGGTAGGTTTTCACACTGAAATCATGTTTATTAGAGCAGTGAATGAATGGTCTCGCATTGGAGAAGTGGGACTCGACCTTGAACTTTGTGTTCATGCCCATGGAAACGATGTAGATCATATCATTAAAGCTTCTCTTCAAATAAATATTTCCTTGGTATAAGTTTATCTTATATCTGGGATCTAGCATTTTGCAATCGTTGTTCCGGCCATGTTCTCCTTTTAAATACCATTTCTCGGACAAGTTGAAGTACTTGTCTTCTGCAGATCATTCCACCTGTCCAACCCTTACTTTGATTTACCGTCGAGCGTTACACTCTGGTATCTCAAGAATACCATGAAACTACATAACTTCTTATGACTTCTTCATCAACTATTATTCTCGCCAATTCCAATTTCCCTCGGGTTCTAAGTTATTAGTCACTCGAGAACACCGTTAAGTGAATCGATTCCGCACTCCGATTCAATAACTCAAAGTAATTTTCGTTGCTTATGATTTAATAACCCTTCAAGTCATTCCTAGCCTGATCGGCTATATCATTATCGTGCAACTTTTTAACTGTGCTATCTGGTCCTTCTTTCCGAAGCACAATTTTCGACGATGATCTAAGCTTATGTCGAATTCCCTCGTCATATCATTTCGCCTTGAACAACAAGCTTGATTCCGAGTTTGTGTCGTATCCGTGGTTTCAATAACTTTTCGCTCCATCCTTCCTTTTGCTTGATGTCGTCGATGAGCGATTATATCTTCATGAAACCTCTCGACAAATGTGTCGTGATCATCATCAACATTCCGAGATCCTCAAGGATATCAATTGAATTCATGATGAGAAATACCATCCTTGCCCTCGATGATTTGTGTTATCATCGACCACTCGATTGCCTTTCGTTCAACACAATGTTCGTGTGTGCCGTGACCTTCGGTAACAGGACGACTTGGAGTTGTACCTTGACCTTATGACAACTAGAACCGGATACTTAATAAAACACACCCTTCCAAGTGCCAGATATAACCCGGTGATCGCTCTCACAAAGGGCGACGAGGGGAGGATCGCCGGGTAGGATTATGCTATGCGATGATACTTTGTGAACTTACCATCTACTCTTTTCTACATGCTGCAAGATGGAGGCTGCCAGAAGCGTAGTCTTCGACAGGACTAGCTATCCCCCCTTATTCTGGCATTCTGCAGTTCAGTCCACCGATATTGCCCCTTTACACAGATACCCATGCATATGTAGTGTAGCTCCTTGCTTGCGAGTACTTTGGATGAGTACTCACGGTTGCTTTCTCCGCCCATTTCCCCCTTTCCTTTCTTCCTGGTTGTCGCAACCAGATGCTGGAGCTCAGGAGCTAGACGCCACTGTCGACGACGACTCCTACTACACCGGAGGTGCCTACTACTACGTACATGCCGCTGACGACGACCAGGAGGAATTTAGGAGGATCCCAGGCAGGAGGCATGTGCCTCTTTCGATCTGTATCCCAGTTTGTGCTAGCCTTCTTAAGGCAAACTTGTTTACTTAAGTCTGTACTCAGATATTGTTGCTTCCGCTGACTCGTCTATGATCGAGCACTTGTATTCGAGCCCTCGAGGCCCTTGGCTTGTATTATGATGCTTGTATGACTTATGTTGCATTAGAGTTGTGTTGTGATATCTTCCCGTGAGTCCCTGATCTTGATCGTACACATTTGCGTGCATGGGGGCGCCACTGACTTATTGGAAATAATACATACTGATGTATGCAGTCCGATGAGTGTTAAGGCTCACGGCGGGTATCGTTATTTTCTGACCTTCATAGATGATTTGTGCAGATATGGGTATATCTACTTAATGAAACACAAGTCTGAAACATTTGAAAAGTTCAAATAATTTCAGAGTGAAGTGGAGAATCATCGTAACAAGAAAATAAAGTTACTACGATCTGATCGCGGAGGCAAATATTTGAGTTACGAATTTGGCCTTCATTAAAAACAAAGTGGAATAGTTTCACAACTCACGCCACCTGGAACACCACATCATAATGGTGTGTCCGAACGTTGTAACCATACTTTATTAGATATGGTGCGTTCTATGATGTCTCTTATCGATTTACCACTATCGTTTTGGGGTTATGCATTAGAGACAGCTGCATTCACGTTAAATAAGGCACCATCTAAATCCATTGAGACGACACCATATGAACTATGGTTTGGCAAGAAACCTCAGTTGTCGTTTCTTAAAGTTTGGGGTTGCGACACTTATGCCAAAAGGCTTCAGCCTGATAAGCTCGAACACAAATCAGAGAAGTGCGTCTTCATAGGATAACCTAAGGAAACAATAGGGTACACTTTCTACCACAGATCCGAAGGCAAGATCTTTGTTGTCAAGAATGGAACATTTCTGGCGAAGGAGTTTCTCTAGAAAGAAGTGAGTGGGAGGAAAGTAGAACTTGATGAGGTAATTGTACCTTCTCTAAGTAGTACATCCGAGAAAACTGTCCCCGTGATGCCTACACCAACTAGAGAGGAAGATAATGATGATGATCATGAAACTTCATATCAAGTTACTACAGAACCTCGTAGATCAACCAGAACACGGTCCGCACCAGAGTAGTACGGTGATCCTGTCCTGCAAGTCATGTTATTAGAACAAGGCTAACCTACGAACTATGAAGAAGCTATGATGAGCCCAGATTCCGACAGATGGCTTGAGGCCATGAAATGTGAGATAGGACCCATGTATGAGAACAAAGTGTGGACTTTGGTGGATTTGCCCGATGATCGGCAAGCCATAGAGAATAAATGGATCTTCAAGAAGAAAACTGACGCTGATGGTAATGTTACTATCTACAAAGCTCGACTTGTCGCAAAAAGATTTTTGACAAGTTCAATGGGTTGACTACGATGAGACTTTCTCACCCGTAGCGATGCTTAATTATGTCCGAATCATGTTAGCAATTGCCGCATTTTTATGAAATCTGGCAAATGGACGTCAAAACTGCATTCCTTAATGGATTTCTTAAAGAAGAGTTGTATATGATGCAATCAGAAGGTTTTGTCGATCCTAAAGGTGCTAATGAAGTGTGCAAGCTCCAGCGATCCATCTATGGACTGGTGCAAGCATCTCGGAGTTGGAATATACGCTTTGATGAGGTGATCAATGCATATGGGTTTATACAAACTTATGGTGAAGCCTGTATTTACAAGAAAGTGAGTGGGAGCTCTGTAGCATTTCTGATATTTGATGACCCACAGGTATAGGGGATCTATCGTAGTCCTTTCGATAAGTAAGAGTGTCGAACCCAACGAGGAGCAGAAGGAAATGATAAGCAGTTTTCAGTAAGGTATTCTTTGCAAGCACTAAAATTATCGGTAACAGATAGTTTTGTGATAAGGTAATTGACAACAAGTAACAAGTACTGAAAGTAAATAAGGTGCAGCAAGATGGACCAATCCTTTTTGTAGCAAAGGACAAGCCTGGAAAAACTCTTATATAGAGAAAAGCGCTCCCGAGGACACATGGGAATTATCGTCAAGCTAGTTTTCATCACGCTCATATGATTCACGTTTGTTACTTTGATAATTTGGTATGTGGGTGGACCAGTGCTTGGGTGCTGTCCTTTCTTGGACAAGCATCCCACTTATGATTAACCCCTATTGCAAGCATCCGCAACTACAAAAGAAGTATTAAGGTAAACCGAACCATAGCATGAAACATATGGATCCAAATCAGCCCCTTATGAAGCAACTCATAAACTAGGGTTTAAGCTTCTGTCACTCTAGCAACCCATCATCTACTTATTACTTCCCAATGCCCTCCTCTAGGCCCAAACAATGGTGAAGTGTCATGTAGTCGACGTTCACATAACACCACTAGAGGAAAGACAACATACATCTCATCAAAATATCGAACGAATACCAAATTCACATGACTACTAATAGCAAGACTTCTCCCATGTCCTCAGGAACAAACATAACTACTCAAAAATCATATTCATATTCATAATCAGAGGGGTATTAATATGCATAATGGATCTGAACATATGATCTTCCACCAAATAAACCAACTAGCATCAACTACAAGGAGTAATCAACACTACTAGCAACCCACAGGTACCAATCTGAGGCTTTGGGACAAAGATTGGATACAAGAGATGAACTAGGGTTTTAGAGGAGATGGTGCTGGTGAAGATGTTGATGGAGATTGACCCCCTCCCGATGGGAGGATCATTGGTGATGACGATGGCGATGATTTCCCCCTCCCGGAGGGAAGTTTCCCCGGCAGAACAACTCTGCCGGAGCCCTAGATTGGTTCCGCCAAGGTTCCCCCTCGTGGCGGCGGAGTTTCTTCCCGAAAGCTTGCTTATGATTTTTTCTCGGACGAAAGACTTCATATAGCAGAAGATGGGCACCGGAGGCCTGCCAGGGGTCCCACGAGGCAGGGGGCGCGCCCCCACCCTCGTGGCCAGGGTGTGGGCCCCCTCTGGTATTTTCTTTGCTCAGTATTTTTTATTAATTCCAAAAATGACTTCCGTGAAGTTTCAGAACTTTTGGAGCTATGCAGAATAGGTCTCTAATATTTGCTCCTTTTCCAGCCCAGAATTCCAACTGCCGGCATTCTCCCTCTTCATGTAAACCTTGTAAAATAAGAGAGAATAGGCATAAGTATTGTGGCATAATGCTACCTCTTGAGCACTGCGTTGGTTTTACCTTGAAGAGGAAAGGGTGATGCAGCAAAGTAGCGTAAGTATTTCCCTCAGTTTTTGAGAACCAAGGTATCAATCCAGTAGGAGGCTACGCGCGAGTCCCTCGTACCTACACAAAACAAATAAATCCTCGCAACCAACGCGATAAGGGGTTGTCAATCCCTTCACAGTCACTTACGAGAGTGGGATCTGATAGATATGATAGGATAATATTTTTGGTATTTTTATGATAAGATGCAAAGTAAAATAAAAGCAAAGTAAAAAGCAAAGGAAATAACTAAGTATTAGAAGATTAATATGATGAAGATAGACCCGGGGGCCATAGGTTTCACTAGTGGCTTCTCTCAAGAGCATAAGTATTTTACGGTGGGTGAACGAATTACTGTTGAGCAATTGACAGAATTGAGCATAGTTATGAGAATATCTAGGTATGATCATGTATATAGGCATCACGTCCGAGACAAGTAGACCGACTCCTGCCTGCATCTACTACTATTACTCCACTCATCGACCGCTATCCAGCATGCATCTAGAGTATTAAGTTCATGAAAACAGAGTAACGCCTTAAGCAAGATGACATGATGTAGAGGGATAAATTCATGCAATATGATAAAAACCCCATCTTGTTATCCTCGATGGCAACAATACAATACGTGCCTTGCTGCCCCTACTGTCACTGGGAAAGGACACCACAAGATTGAACCCAAAGCTAAGCACTTCTCCCATTGCAAGAAAGATCAATCTAGTAGGCCAAACCAAACTGATAATTCGAAGAGACTTGCAAAGATAACCAATCATACATAAAAGAATTCAGAGAAGATTCAAATATTGTTCATAGATAATCTTGATCATAAACCCACAATTCATCGGTCTCAACAAACACACCGCAAAAAGAAGATTACATCGAATAGATCTCCACGAGAGAGGGGGAGAACATTGTATTGAGATCTAAAAAGAGAGAAGAAGCCATCTAGCTACTAACTATGGACCCGAAGGTCTGAGGTAAACTACTCACACTTCATCGGAGAGGCTATGGTGTTGATGTAGAAGCCCTCCGTGATGGATGCCCCCTCCGGCGGAGCTCCGGAACAGGCCCCAAGATGGGATCCCGTGGGTACAGAAGGTTGCGGCGGTGGAATTAGGTTTTTGGCTCCGTATCTGATCGTTTGGGGGTACGTAGGTATATATAGGAGGAAGGAGTACGTCGGTGGAGCAACAGGGGGCCCACGAGGGTGGAGGGCGCGCCCCCCTACCTCGTGGCCTCCTCTTTTGTTTCTTTACATAGGGTCCAAGTCTCCTGGATCATATTCTTCCTAAAAATCACGTTCCCGAAGGTTTCATTCCGTTTGGACTCCGTTTGATATTCCTTTTCTGCGAAACTCTGAAATAGGCAAAAAACAGCAATTCTGGGCTGGGCCTCCGGTTAATAGGTTAGTCCCAAAAATAATATAAAAGTGGATAATAAAGCCCAATAATGTCCAAAACAGTATATAATATAGCATGGAGCAATCAAAAATTATAAATACGTTGGAGACGTATCAGGCATCCCCAAGCTTAATTCCTGCTCGTTCTCGAGTAGGTAAATGATAAAAACAGAATTTTTGATGCGGAGTGCTACTTGGCATAATTTTAATGTAATTCTTCTTAATTGTGGTATGAATATTCAGATCCGGAAGATTCAAGATAAAAGTTTATATTGACATAAAAATAATAATACTTCAAGCATACTAACAAAGCAATCATGTCTTCTCAAAATAACATGGCCAAAGAAAGTTATCCCTACAAAATTATATAGTCTGGCTATGCTCTATCTTCACCACACAAAGTATTTAAATTATGCACAACCCCGATGACAAGCCAAGCAATTGTTTCATACTTTTGACATTTTCAAACTTTTTCAATCTTCACACAATACATGAGCGTGAGCCATGGATATAGCACTATATGTGGAATAGAATGGTGGTTGTGGAGAAGACAAAAAGGGAGAAGATAGTCTCACATCAACTAGGCGTATCAACGGGCTATGGAGATGCCCATCAATAGATATCAATGTGAGTGAGTAGGGACTGCCATGCAACGGATGCACTAGAGCTATAAGTATATGAAAGCTCAACAAAGGAAACTAAGTGGGTGTGCATCCAACTCGCTTGCTCACGAAGACCTAGGGCATTTTGAGGAAGCCCATCATTGGAATATACAAGCCAAGTTCTATAATGAAAAAATTCCCACTAGTATATGAAAGTGACAAAATGAGAGACTCTCTATCATGAAGATCATGGTGCTACTTTGAAGCACAAGTGTGGTAAAAGGACAGTAACATTGTCCCTTCTCTCTTTTTCTCTCATTTTTTATTTGGGCCTTTTCTCTCTCTTTTTTATTGGCCTTTTTTTATTTATTTATTTTTCGTCCGGAGTCTCATCCCGACTTGTGGGGGAATCATAGTCTCCATCATCCTTTTCCTCACTTGGGACAATGCTCTAAAAATGAAGATCATCACACTTTTATTTTCTTACAACTCAACAATTACAACTCGATACTTAGAACAAAATATGACTCTATATGAATGCCTCCGGCGGTGTGCCGGGATATGCAATGAATCAAGAGTGACATGTATGAAAGAATTATAATGGTGGCTTCGCCACAAATACGATGTCAACTACATGATCATGCTAAGCAGTATGACAATGATGGAGCGTGTCATAATAAACAGAACGGTGCAAAGTTGCATGGCAATATATCTTGGAATGGCTATGGAAATGCCATAATAGGTAGGTATGGTGGCTGTTTTGAGGAAGGTATATGGTGGGTGTATGATACCGGCGAAAAAGTCCGCGGTATTAGAGAGGCTAGCAATGGTGGAAGGAGGAAGGGTGCGTATAATCCATGGACTCAACATTAGTCATAAAGAACTCATATACTTATTGCAAAAATCTACAAGTTATCAAAGAAAAGTATTACGCGCATGCTCCTAGGGGGGTAGATTGGTAGGAAAAGACCATCGCTCGTCCCCGACCGCCACTCATAAGGAAGACAATCAATAAATAAATCATGCTCCGACTTCATCACATAACGGTTCACCATACGTGCATGCTACGGGAATCACAAACTTTAACACAAGTATTTCTCAAATTCACAACTACTCAACTAGCATGACTCTAATATCACCATCTTCATATCTCAAAACAATTATCAAGCATCAAACTTTTCTTAGTATTCAACACACTCATAAGAATTTTAACAAATCATTTATGCTTAGCATATTAGGATTATTCAAGCAATTACCATGCTATTTAAGACTCTCAAAATAATCTAAGTGAAGCATGAGAGATCAATAGTTTCTATAAAACAAATCCACCACCGTGCTCTAAAAGATATAAGTGAAGTACTAGAGCAAAACTATATAACTCAAAAGATATAAGTGAAGCACAAAGAGTATTCTAACAAACTCCAAATCATGTATGGCTCTCTCAAAAGGTGTGTACAGAAAGGATGATTGTGGTATACTAAAAAGCAAAGACTCAAATCATACAAGACGCTCCAAGCAAAACACATATCATGTGGTGAATAAAAATATAGCTCCAAGTAAAGTTACCGATGGAAGTAGACGAAAGAGGGGATGCCTTCCGGGGCATCCCCAAGCTTTGGCTTTTTGGTGTCCTTAGAATATCTTGGGGGTGCCATGGGCATCCCCAAGCTTAGGTTCTTGCCACTCCTTGTTCCATAATCTATCAAAATATTTCATCCAAAACTTGAAAACTTCACAACACAAAACTCAACAGAAATCTCGTGAGCTCCGTTAGCGAAAGAAAACAAAAGACCACTTCAAGGTACTGTAATGAACTCATTCTTTATTTATATTGGTGTTAAACCTACTGTATTCCAACTTCTCTATGGTTTATAAACTATTTTACTAGCCATAGATTCATCAAAAAAGCAAACAACACATGAAAAACAGAATCTGTCAAAAACAGAACAGTCTGTAGTAATCTGTGACTAACGCAAACTTCTGGAACTCCAAAAAATCAGCCAAAATAGGACGGCCTAGGAAATTTGTTTATTGATCAGCATCAATTGAAATCAGTATTTTATCAGGTTCTGGTGATTTTTAACAATTGTTTTCGTGAACAGATAGTTTCTGGAAATTACAGCAAGATCAAATAACTATCATCCAAGAAGATCCTATAGGTTTAACTTGGCACAAACACTAATTAAAACATAAAAACAAATCTAACCAGAGGCTAGATCAAATATTTATTCCTAAACAGAATAAAAAAGCAAAAGAACTAAAATAAAATTGGGTTGCCTCCCAACAAGCGCTATCATTTAACGCCCCTAGCTAGGCATAAAAGCAAGGATAGATCTAGGTATTGCCATCTTTGGTAGGCAATTCTTCAATGGGACATCTATCATCCTTAGGAATTTCTTTCTTTTTAGTAATTATCAAACTTTTAGGCACAAGATCGCAAAATTCATTCATAGCAAATGGTTCCTTAATGATAGCAAAAAGATTGGGATGAATACTTATAGATTTAAGATCCGCAGTTTCCTTACTAGAGGATTCACCCTTATTTTTAGGAACATACATAAGCTTGGCAATTTTAGTTGGAGGACTTGGAGTATTCTTTACGGAAGAAAAAGCGGTTCCGAAGTTGGCAATGATACCCTCAAGTTTATCGATTCTAGTGGAATCTTGATTTATTCTCTCATTAACTATGGGTTCCTTCTCCTTAATATTTTTCAAAGTGACTCCTACCTTAGATCCATATTGGGTAATTTGGTTGTGGATCTTTTTATCCAAATTTTCAATTAACTCTACGGTAGCAACTTTATTTTCAATAATTTCAAGTCTTTGCATTACATGCTCCAAAGTTAACATAGTTCCATTAACCAAGAGAGGTGGTGAGCCAAATAGATCTATCATAGCATTATAAGAGTCAAAAGTATGGCTACCCAAGAAATTCCCTCCGGTAATGGTATCAAGGATATATCTATACCAAGGATTAGCACCTACATAAAAATTGCGGAGAAGAACGGAAGTAGATTGTTTCCTGGTAGATCTATTTTGAGCATTGCAAATTCTATACCAAGCATCTTTTAGATTTTCTCCCTCCCTTTGCTTAAAATTTAGAACTTCATTCTCAGGAGACAACGGAGAAGATAAAGGACTAGCCATAACGACAAGCAAGTGAAAAAGAGGCGAACGAAAAAGAGAGGGCGAATAAAACGGCAAGGGTGAAGTGGGGAGAGGAAAACAAGAGGCAAATGACAAATAATGTAATGCGGGAGATAAGGGATTGTGATGGGTACTTGGTATGTTGACTTTTGCGTAGACCTCCCCGGCAACGGCGCCAGAAATCCTTCTTGCTACCTCTTGAGCACTGCATTGGTTTTCCCTTGAAGAGGAAAGGGTGATGCAGCAAAATAGCGTAAGTATTTCCCTCAGTTTTTGAGAACCAAGGTATCAATCCAGTAGGAGGCTACGCGCGAGCGCCTCGTACCTGCACAAAACAAATAAATCCTCGCAACCAACGCGATAAGGGGTTGTCAATCCCTTCACGGTCACTTACGAGAGTGAGATCTGATAGATATGATAGGATAATATTTTTGGTGTTTTTATGATAAGATGCAAAGTAAAATAAAAGCAAAGTCAAAAGCAAAGGAAATAACTAAGTATTGGAAGATTAATATGATGAAGATAGAACCGGGGGCCATAGGTTTCACTAGTGGCTTCTCTCAAGAGCATAAGTATTTTACGGTGGGTGAACGAATTACTGTTGAGCAATTGACAGAATTGAGCATAGTTATGAGAATATCTAGGTATGATCATGTATATAGGCATCACGTCCGAGACAAGTAGACCGACTCCTGCCTGCATCTACTACTATTACTCCACTCATCGACCGCTATCCAGCATGCATCTAGAGTATTAAGTTCATGAAAACAGAGTAACGCCTTAAGCAAGATGACATGATGTAGAGGGATAAATTCATGCAATATGATAAAAAACCCATCTTGTTATCCTCGATGGCAACAATACAATACGTGCCTTGCTGCCCCTACTGTCACTTGGAAAGGACACCGCAAGATTGAACCCAAAGCTAAGCACTTCTCCCATTGCAAGAAAGATCAATCTAGTAGGCCAAACCAAACTGATAATTCGAAGAGACTTGCAAAGATAACCAATCATACATAAAAGAATTCAGAGAAGATTCAAATATTGTTCATATATAATCTTAATCATAAACCCACAATTCATCGGTCTCAACATACACACCGCAAAAAGAAGATTACATCGAATAGATCTCCACGGGAGAGGGGGAGAACATTGTATTGAGATCCAAAAAGAGAGAAGAACCCATCTAGCTACTAACTATGGACCCAAAGGTCTGAGGTAAACTACTCACACTTCATCGGAGAGGCTATGGTGTTGATGTAGAAGCCCTCCGTGATGGATGCCCCCTCCGGCGGAGCTCCGGAACAGGCCCCAAGATGGGATCTCGTGGGTACAGAAGGTTGCGGCGGTGGAATTAGGTTTTTGGCTCCGTATCTGATCGTTTGGGGGTACGTAGGTATATATAGGAGGAAGGAGTACGTCGGTAGAGCAACAGGGGGCCCACGACGGTGGAAGGCGCGCCCTGGGGGGGGGGGGTGGGCGCGCCCCCCTACCTCGTGGCCTCCACTTTTGTTTCTTGACGTAGGGTCCAAGTCTCCTGGATCATATTCTTCCTAAAAATCACGTTCCCGAAGGTTTCATTCCGTTTGGACTCCTTTTGATATTCCTTTTCTGCGAAACTCTGAAATAGGCAAAAAACAACAATTTTGGGCTGGGCCTCCGGTTAATAGGTTAGTCCCAAAAATAATATAAAAGTGGATAATAAAGCCCAATAATGTCCAAAACAGTAGATAATATAACATGGAGCAATCAAAAATTATAGATACGTTGGAGACGTATCACATAACGTGTAATAACAGCCCATAATGCAATAAATATCGATATAAAAGCATGATGCAAAATGGACGTATCAATATTATATGTGGATGACATATTGTTGATTGGAAATGATATAGAATTTCTGGAAAGCATAAAAGGATACTTGAATAAGAATTTTTCAATAAAAGACATCGGTAAAGCTACTTATGTATTGGGCATCAAGATCTATGCAGATAGATCGAGACGCTTAATAGGACTTTCACGAAGCACACACCTTGACAAGATTTTGAAGGAGTTCAAAATGGATCAGTCAAAGAAGCAGTTCTAGCCTGTATTGTAGAGTGTGAAGTTGAGTAAGACTCAAAGCCCGACCACGGCAGAAGATAGAAAGAGAATGAAAGTCATTCCCTATGCCTCAGCCATAGGTTCTATAAAGTATGGCATGCTGTGTACCAGACCTGTTGTGTGCCTTGCTATGAGTATTGCAAGAGGGTACAATAGTGATCCAGGAGCAGATCACTGGACAGCGGTCAAAATTATCCTTAGAGGACTAAGGAAATGTTTCTCGCTTATGGAGGTGATAAAGGGTTTGTCGTAAAGGGTTACGACGATGCAAGCTTTAACACTAATCTAGATGACTCTGAGTCTCAATCTAAATACGTATTGAAAGTGGGGAAATTAGCTAGAGTAGCTCATGCAGAGCATTGTGGACATAGAAATTTGCAAAATACATACGGATCTGAATGTGACTGATAACCCACAAGTATAGGGGATCAATTGTAGCCTATTTCGATAAGTAAGAGTGTCGAACCCAACGAGGAGCTAAAGGTAGAACAAATATTCCCTCAAGTTCTATCGATCACAGATACAACTCTACGCACACTTGACGTTCGCTTTACTGGAAACAAGTATGAAACTAGAAGTACTTTGTAGGTGTTTTTGGATAGGTTTGCAAGAATAAAAAGAGCACGTAAATAAAAAGTAGGGGCTGTTTAGATAAAGACACAACTAAATTAGTTTTAGTAGAGAGCTTTTTGTCACGAGAAAATTATTTGTCCCTGGGCAATCGATAACTAGACCGGTAAATCATTATTGCAATTTTATTTGAGGGAGAGGCATAAGCTAACATACTTTCTCTACTTGGATTATATGCACTTATGATTGGAACTCTAGCAAGCATCCGCAACTACTAAAGATCATTGAGGTAAAACCCAACCATAGCATTAAAGCATCAAGTCCCCTTTATCCCATATGCAAACAACCTACTTACTCGGGTCTGTGCTTCTGTCACTCACGCCACCCACCATAAGCAAATCATGAACATATTGCAACACCCTACAGCGGGGATCCCTCACGCTTGCGCGACACGGAGAGCACCATAGGACAGCACCAATAATAAAACATGCAACTCAAACCAATCTCGATCATCAAATAACCCATAGGACAAAACGGATCTACTCAAACACCATAGGATAGCCCCACATCATTGGGAAATAATATATAGCGTTGAGCACCATGTTTAAGTAGAGATTACAATGGGTAAGAGAGAGGTTACACCACTGCATAGAGGGGGGAGAGTTGGTGATGATGGCGGTGAAGTTGTTGGTGAAGATTGCGGTGATGATGATGGCCACGGCAGCGTTCCGGCACTACCGGAAGAGAAGGGGAGAGGGGGCCCTTCGTCTTCTTCTTCCTTGACCTCCTCCCTAGATGGGAGAAGGGTTTCCCCACTGGTCCTTGGCCTCCATGGCGTGGGAGGGGCGAGAGCCCCTCCGAGATTGGATCTGTCCCTCTGTCTCTCTCTGTTTCTGCGTTCTCGTCCGCTGCCCTTTCACCGTTTCGTATATATATGGAGATCCGTAACTCCGATTGGGCTGAAACCTTCGCCGTGATTTTTTTTACCAAAAATTAGCTTTCTTGCGGCCGAAGGAGGGCATCAAGCCTTACAGGTGGCCCACGAGGGTCAGGGGCGCGCCCCCCTGCCTCGTGGCCACCTCGGGCACCGTCTCGCGTTGATTCTTCTTCCGAAATTTTCCAAATATTCCAAAAATAAGCTCCGTCCGTTTTTATCCTGTTTGGATTCTGTTTGATATGGATATTCTGCGAAACATAAAACATGCAACAAACAGGAACTGGCACTCGATCAATATGTTAGTCTCAAAAATAGTATAAAAAGTTGCCAAAAGTATATGAAAGATGAATAATATTGGCATGGAACAATCAAAAATTATAGATACGACGGAGACGTATCAGCATCCCCAAGCTTAATTCCTGCTCGTCCTCGAGTAGGTAAATGATAAAAAAGATAATTTTTGATGTGGAATGCTACCTAGCATAATCTTGATCATATATCTAATCATGGCATGAATATTAAGACACGAGTGATTCAAAGCAATAGTCTATCATTTGACATAAAAAACAATGATACTTCAAGCCTACTAATAAAGCAATCATGTCTCTTCAAATTAACAAGGCCAAAGAAAGTTATCCCTACAAAATCATATAGTCTGGCTATGCTCCATCTTCACCACACAAAATACTCACATCATGCACAACCCCGATGACAAGCCAAGCAATTGTTTCATACTTTAGATGTTCTCAAACCTTTTCAACTTTCACGCAATACATGAGCGTGAGCCATGGATATAGCACTATAGGTGGAATATAATATGATGGTGGGGGTTATGTGGAGAAGACAAAAAGGAGAAAGTCTCACATCAACTAGGTGTATCAACGGGCTATGGAGATGCCCATTAATAGATATCAATGTGAGGAGTAGGGATTGCCATGCAACGGATGCACTAAAGCTATAAGTATATGAAAGCTCAAACTGAAACTAAGTGGGTGTGCATCCAACTTGCTTGCTCATGAAGACCTAGGGCATTTGAGGAAGCCCATCGTTGGAATATACAAGCCAAGTTCTATAATGAAAATTCCCACTAGTATATGAAAGTGATAACTCAAGAGACTCTCTATATGAAGAACATGGTGCTACTTTGAAGCACAAGTGTGGTAAAAGGATAGTAACATTGCCTCTTCTCTCTTTTTCTCTCATTTTTTTATTTTTTTTCTCTTTTTTTTGGGCCTTCTCTTTTTTTGGCCTTTCTCTCTTTTTTTTCGTCCGAAGTCTCATCCCGACTTGTGGGGGAATCATAGTCTCCATCATCCTTTCCTCACTGGGGCAATGCTCTAATAATGATGATCATCACACTTTTATTTACTTATAACTCAATATTACAACTCGATATCTAGAACAAAGATATGACTCTATATGAATGCCTCCGGCGGTGTACCGGGATGTGCAACGATCTAGCATAGCAATGACATCAAAAAAACGGACAAGCCATGGAAACATCATGCTAGCTATCTTACGATCATGCAAAGCAATATGACAATAAATGCTCAAGTCATGTATATGATGATGATGGAAGTTGCATGGCAATATATCTCGGAATGGCTATGGAAATGCCATAATAGGTAGGTATGGTGGCTGTTTTGAGGAAGATATAAGGAGGCTTATGTGTGATAGAGCGTATCGTATAACGGGGTTTGGATGCACCGGCGAAGTTTGCACCAACTCTCGAGGTGAGAAAGGGCAATGCACGGTACCGAAGAGGCTAGCAATGATGGAAGGGTGAGCGTGCGCATAATCCATGGACTCAACATTAGTCATAAAGAACTCACATACTTATTGCAAAAATCTATTAGTCATCGAAACAAGTACTACGCGCATGCTCCTAGGGGGATAGATTGGTAGGAAAATACCATCGCTCGTCCCCGACCGCCACTCATAAGGAAGACAATCAATAAATACCTCATGCTCCAACTTCGTTACATAACGGTTCACCATACGTGCATGCTACGGGAATCACAAACCTCAAACAAGTATTTCTACAATCCACAACTACCCACTAGCATGACTCTAATATCACCATCTTTATATCGCAAAACTATTGCAAGGAATCAAACATATCATATTCAGTGATCTACAAGTTTTATGTAGGATTTTATGACTAACCATGTGAATGACCAATTCCTGTCAACTCTCTAAATAGATATAAGTGAACCAAGAGAGTTTAATTCTTTCTACAAAATATATGCCCATGCTCTAACAAATATAAGTGAAGCAAAAGAGCATTCTACAAATGGCGGTTTTCTATGTGAAGAGAAACAGACAATCCAAACTTCAAATGATATAAGCGAAGCACATGAAGCATTCTATAAAGCCATACTCAAAAGATTTAAGTGAAGTGCAATGAGCATTATATAAATCAACCAAGGACTATCTCATACCAGCATGGTGCATAAAATAAAAATGAAAACTAAATGCAAAAGACGCTCCAAGATTTGCACATATCACATGAACGAAACGAATCCGAAAACATACCGATACTTGTTGAAGAAAAGAGGGGATGCCTTCCGGGGCATCCCCAAGCTTAGATGCTTGAGTCTCCTTGAATATTTACTTGGGGTGCCTCGGGCATCCCCAAGCTTGAGCTCTTGCCTATCTTCCTTCTTCTCACATCGAGACCTCCTCGATCATCGAACACTTCATCCACACAAAACTTCAACAGAAAACTCGGTAAGATCCATTAGTATAATAAAGAAAATCACTACTCTAAGTACTGTTGCAAACCAATTCATATTTTGTTTTAGCATTGTGTATACTGTAGTATAACTTTTCCATGGCTTAATCCACTGATATAAATCGATAGTTTCATCAAAACAAGCAAACTATGCATCAAAAACAGAATCTGTCTAAAACAGAACAGTCTGTAATAATCTGAATATTCACCATACTTCTGATACTTGAAACATTCTGCCAAAATTAGGAAAAATAAACAATTTGTATATAAAGACAGTGCAAAAAGAATCAGAACCGTTTGACGTTCCAGTCAAAAACGAAAAATCGCACACTACAGCCAAAGTTTCTGTCCTGCACCGTACAAACCAACAAGCATTGTAAACATCCTAAAGGCAAACCTTGGCACATTATTTTTATAATACAATGGAATTGTACAAGGGGATAATTATTTTTGTTGAAAAGTTTCTGTAATCAAGATTCACAAAGTTTCCGTGAGCATGAACAAAGTTCAAGGCTAGCTCCCACTTCAACAATGCTCGTCTTTCTCACTTTCGCTTTTCTTTTTGAAAAGGTTTTGGGTTCCCCTCTTTATTTTTGTTGTTTTTAAACTATATGAAAGCACTCAACAGAAATAAATGACTCTCTAAAACTTCCGGGTTGTCTCCCTGGCAGCGCTTTCTTTAAAGCCATTAAGCTAGGCATAAGGTGCTCAAGTAATGAATCCACCCGGATCCCAAGCTATATCAAGGCCAATTTTAATTAACAATGATTTCTAATTTAGTAGTGAGCACAAAGCAACATATATCATGTAATGACGAAGTCTAACTCTCTTCCTATGCATCGGCATGTCATAAAAGAACAATTCATGCACACATAGTAAAGGCCAATGCATAGTATAAGCAGTTTCATGCAATTTTATCGTGTGGGAAACATAGAGAGGTGGAGGTATAGTTACTCTCTCAGAATAATTGCAAGTAGGAGCAGCAAGCACATGCATATTATATCTATCAAAATCATCATGTGTAGTAGTAAAACGCAACCCATCAATATAATCCTTAATAAGAGCAAACTTCTCCGATATAGTGTAGTTTGGAGAATTCAAAAAGATAATAGGACTATCATGTGTGGGTGCAATAGCAACAATTTCATGTTTAATATAAGGAACTATAGCAAGTTCATCTCCATAAGCATAATTCATATTGGCATCTTGGCCACAAGCATAGCAAGCATCATCAAAAAGGGATATTTCAAAAGAATCAAAGGGATCATAACAGTCATCATAGCAATCATCCTTCGGTAAGCACGAAGGGGAATTAAACAATGTATGAGTTGAAGAGTTACTCTCATTAGAAGGTGGGCACGGGTGCTCAATCCGCTCTTCCTCCTTTTGTTCTTCGCTCTCCTCCTCATCTTTTTCATCCAATGAGCTCACAGTTTCATCAACTTCTTCTTCCATAGATTCCTGCAAAATATTAGTCTCTTCTTGGACAGCGGAGACTTTCTCAATAAGTGCATTAATATCGGAATTGTATTCATAATTCTCATAGCAATATTTGAGGATAGCTAAATTTTCAGGTCTATAAACAGCATCATCAAAATCTTCAAACTCTTTAAACATAGATTCAATTTCATAAGCACCCATAAAAGCAACAAATTCTTCTATTTGTTCCACATCATAGTAATCATATATACCATTAGCATAAGAAGCTAAGGTTTTATTATCATTAAATTTGCATGAAAAGGGAAGGTGTGGAGCATTCATCCTAGAGCAACAAGTATAATCATAACTCAAGCATACTTGCCGAGCATACCACTTCAATATATGAATTTGATCCCATAATAGTTTCCCTTTTGTGTCAAGCGATAATCCCTAAAGTATTCATGTTGATCCAACGTTACTCCCATTACATAATTGAATGGGGTTTTCTCAGGATTATTAAAGTAGTACATAATATCTGTCACATAACGAGCATCGAGGGTTTTAGGAGGTTCCTCATCTCCATGAGTAGCAAGTACACCTAATTTTTTTGATATTTCGTGTTCCATATCCATAACTAAAGATAGAGAACAACTAAGAATAGCAAATAAAAATTACTTAGTGATAAAGCAAACAAGCACACACGAGAATATTCACCCCACGCTATTGCTCCCCGGCAACGGCGCCAGAAAAAGGTCTTGATAACCCACAAGTATAGGGGATCAATTGTAGCCTCTTTCGATAAGTAAGAGTGTCGAACCCAACGAGGAGCTAAATGTAGAACAAATATTCCCTCAAGTTCTATCGACCACCGATACAACTCTACGCACACTTGACGTTCGCTTTACCAGAAACAAGTATGAAACTAGAAGTACTTTGTAGGTGTTTTTGGATAGGTTTGCAAGAATAAAAAGAGCACGTAAATAAAAAGTAGGGGCTGTTTAGATAAAGACACAACTAAATTAGTTTTAGTAGAGAGCTTTTTGTCACGAGAAAGTTATTTGTCCCTAGGCAATCGATAACTAGACCGGTAATCATTATTGCAATTTTATTTGAGGGAGAGGCATAAGCTAACATACTTTCTCTACTTGGATTATATGCACTTATGATTGGAACTCTAGCAAGCATCCGCAACTACTAAAGATCATTAAGGTAAAACCCAACCATAGCATTAAAGCATCAAGTCCCCTTTATCCCATACGCAAACAACCTACTTACTCGGGTCTGTGCTTCTGTCACTCACGCCACCCACCATAAGCAAAGCATGAACATATTGCAACACCCTACAGCGGGGATCCCTCACGCTTGCGCGACACGGAGAGCACCATAGGACAGCAGCAATAATAAAACATGCAACTCAAACCAATCTTGATCATCAAATAACCCATAGGACAAAACGAATCTACTCAAACATCATAGGATAGCCATACATCATTGGGAAATAATATATAGCGGTGAGCACCATGTTTAAGTAGAGATTACAGCGGGTAAGAGAGAGGTTACCCCACTGCATAGAGGGGGGAAGAGTTGGTGATGATGGCGGTGAAGTTGTTGGTGAAGATTGCGGTGATGATGATGGCCACGGCAGCGTTCCGGCGCCACCGGAAGAGAAGGGGAGAGGGGGGCCTTCGTCTTCTTCTTCCTTGACCTCCTCCCTAGATGGGAGAAGGGTTTCCCCTTTGGTCCTTGGCCTCCATGGCGTGGGAGGGGCGAGAGCCCCTCCGAGATTGGATCTGTCTCTCTGTCTCTCTTTGTTTCTGCGTTCTCGTCCGCTGCCCTTTCACCGTTTCGTATATATATGGAGATCCGCAACTCCGATTGGGCTGAAACCTTCGCCATGATTTTTTACCAAAAATTAGCTTTCTTGCGGCCGAAGGAGAGCATCAACCACCTTACGGGTGGCCCACGAGGGTCAGGGGCGCGCCCCCTGCCTCGTGGCCACCTCGGGCACCGTCTCGCATTGATTCTTCTTCCGGAATTTTCCAAATATTCCAAAAATAAGCTCCGTCCGTTTTTATCCCTTTTGGATTCCGTTTGATATGGATATTCTGCGAAACATAAAACATGCAACAAACAGGAACTGGCACTGGGCACTGGATCAATATGTTAGTCTCAAAAATAGTATAAAAAGTTGCCAAAAGTATATGAAAGTTGAATAATATTGGCATGGAACAGTCAAAAATTATAGATACGACGGAGACGTATCACTGACAGACCAGTTGACTGAGCTTCTCTCCAAATCAAAACATGATCACACCTTAGTACTCTGTGGGTGTTAATCACATGGCGATGTAAACTAGATTATTGACTCTAGTAAACACTTTGGGTGTTGGTCACATGGCGATGTGAACTATGGGTGTTAATCACATAACGATGTGAACTATCGGTGTTAAATCACATGTCGATGTGAACTAGATTATTGACTCTACTGCAAGTGGGAGACTAAAGGAAATATGCCCTAGAGGCAATAATAAAGTTGTTATTTTATATTTCCTTATATCATGATAAATATTTATTATTCATGCTAGAATTGTATTAACCGGAAACTTGATACATGTGTGGATACATAGACAAAACACTGTGTCCCTAGTAAGCCTCTACTAGACTAGCTCGTTATTCAAAGATGGTTAAGTTTCCTAACCATAGACATGTGTTGTCATTTGATGAACGGGATCACACCATTAGGAGAATGATGTGATGGACAAGACCCATCCGTTAGCATAGCATATTGATTGTTCAGTTTTATTGCTATTGCTTTCTTCATGTCATATACATATTCCTTCGACTATGAGATTATGCAACTCCCGAATACCGAAGGAATGCCTTGTGTGCTATCAAACGTCACAACGTAATGGGTGATTATAAAGATGCTCTGAAGGTGTTTGTTGGTTTGGCATAGATCGAGATTAGGATTTGTCACTTCGAGTATCAGAGAGGTATCTCTGGGCCCTCTCGGTAATACACATCATAAGAAGCCTTGCAAGCAAAGTGACTAATGATTTAGTTGCGGGATGACAGAACGAGTAAAGAGACTTGCCGGTAACAAGATTGACCTAGGTATGAAGATACCGACGATCGAATTCGGGCAAGTAACATACCGATGACAAAGGGAATAACGTATGTTGTCATAACGGTTCAACCGATAAAGATCTTCGTAGAATATGTGGGAACCAATATGAGCATCCATGTTCCGCTATTGGTTATTGACCGGAGAGGTGTCTCGGTCATGTCTACATAGTTCTCGAACCCGTAGGGTCCGCACGCTTAACGTTCGATGACGATTTTGTATTATATGAGTTATGTGATTTGGTGACTGAATGTTGTTCGGAGTCCCGGATGAGATCACAGACATGAAGAGGAGTCTCGAAATGGTCGAGAGGTAATGATTGATATATAGGACGATAGTATTCGGATACCGAAAGTGTTCCGGAGGGTACCGGGTACATATCGGGTACCAGAAGGGGTTCCGGGCACCCCCGGCAAAAGATATGGGCCTAATGGGCCAAGAGGGGAAACGCAGTAGCCAGCAGGGGCTGTTGCGCCCCCCATATGGGCCGAACCAGAGGAGGAAGGAAAGACCGTAAGAGAGAAGGAAGGGGAGGGATTCAGCCTCCCCCTTCCTTCCCTACTCCCTCCTCCTTCCTCCCCCCTCCGAAAACTATGGTAAGGGGGGGCGAATTGGACTAGGCCCCCAAGTAGGATTCCTCCAACTTGGGCCACCCCAAGGCTGTTCCCCTCCCCCTCCCACCTATATATACGTGGGGAGGGGGCCCCTAGAACACATAACAACATCTGTTAGCCGTGTGCGGCGCCCCCTCCACAGATTACACCCTCGGTCATATTCCCACGGTGCTTAGGCGAAGCCGTGCACGGATCACTTCACCATCACCGTCACCACACCGTCGTGCTGACGGAACTCATCTACTTCCTCGACACTTTGCTGGATCAAGAGTTCGAGGGACGTCATCGAGCTAATCGTGTGCAGAACTCGGAGGTGCCGTACGTCGGTACTTGATCGGTCGGAACGAGAAGAAGTTCGACTACATCAACCGCGTTGTTAAATGCTTCCACTTTCGGTCTGCGAGGGTATGTAGACACACTCTCCCCCTCTCTTTGCTTTGCATCTCCTAGATAGATCTTGCATGAGCGTAGGAATTTTTTTGAAATTGCATGCTACGTTTCCCAACAGTATTCGTGGAGGATTCTGTCTCCTCATATGTAGCCGACTAGGTTTCATATACCCTAAGACCCCCGGCAAATATATAAACAATGGCCTAGCTTGTAGATGGCACATTACAATCTCTTGGTAGATATTTGTACTCTGTACTTACTCCAACACAATAAACACAAGCATGACGTAGGGTGTTATCTCCTCGGAGACCTAAATCTCGAAAAAAATTATGTGTTTGTGTTACTCTCATTTCAAGGCATCTATCTTAGGATCCCCTACCTTGAGATATGTCAGTTTCAGTTTCATCACCCTCCCCCTACGATCTTCGAGATAGTGCACAACATCTTGAAATTGAGGAAGTCTCTACATCCTTCTAATAACATCTTGAGTTTGAACCACCCATTTATTCTTTCCTTTTTATCAATGACATGTATTTCTCCCATCCATTTTCTAGAATATCAAAAGATAATACAAGACTTTCTCTGCCGTTAGCAATGCCACTTTCAGCTCGAAACAACTCCTTCACGAGCGAGCGCTGCTGCACGCAATGCCAACACGACTGTCGCTGCCGGGTTGCTATCGCATGCCCCACCATCTAGTGCTACGTGGGAAAGTGGTCGATGGTTGCATGCATGTGGGGAACGGTGTTTTTCCTCTAATACCCCCCAATTCAACCATGGGGCCGGGTATTCTCTCTATAATATAAACATGCCCCTGAGTTCAACCGCGAGGCACAGTATTTTTGGTCCAGATTAGAAAATGAATAAATGCCAAAGAAGAAAAGGTACTCCCGTCAAAAATCGACAGTTGGCGCGCACGAGATAGCCTCGCCCCATGGTTATATTAGAGAGAGAATACCAGGCCTCGTGGTTCATTCTCTCTCTAATATAAACATGCTCCCCTGAATTCAAGCGCGGGCCCGGTGTTTTTGGTCCAGATTAGAAAAGGAATAAATGACAAATAAGAAAAGTTGCTCCTATCGAAAATCGACTGTCGGCGTGCGCGAGATAGCCCTGCCCATTGGTTATATTAGTGAGGGAATACCGGGGCCCGCGGTTCATTCTCTCTCTAATATAAACATGGGCCCCGGGGATGCTACAAAGGAAAGGTGAACGGCCACGTAAATTTTTTGATTTAGATAAGAAAAGGAATAAATGCCAAAGAAGAAAAGGTGCTCCTACCGAAAATCGACCGTTGGCGCGCGCGCGAGATAGCCTCGCCCTTTTCAGCTTCCCTACATTCTCCTCACGCCCATTCTTTTAAATCTCATAGTTGCATTGTCATTATAAGCGAGTGAAACATATCATTGTTCCATGTGCAAACAAACACAAAATGGCAAGCTCCAAGATGCTGCTGATCAATCCTATCTTATCATAACATGAGGTCTTTTTTTTTGTTTGAGAACTGAGAATATGAGTAAACTAAAGGACATTTTTTTTGGTTTTTTGAGAACAAAAGGATGCGAGTGATTTGCTTCTGGGCCCAGTGCGTTTTAGAGCCCAGAACTCTCAATTGTTTCCTCTCAAAGTGATTTGCTTCTGGGCACAAAGTGACGTGCTTCCATTTCCATTTGTTTCCTCTCAATTGCCTCAAAAAACATTTTGTTTCCTCTCAAACCCTAGGAAAAAACATTCCCATTCTCCCCCGAAACACACGCCTACCTCCCCTTCCCTCCCCTCCGCCGCCACCACACCCACACCTGCACAATTCCACCCAGCCGGCGACCATGGCGGAGGCCGCGGCAGCAGCAGCGACCATGGCGGAGGCCGGGGCAGCAGCAGCGACGACCCTCCTCCCCGGCCTCCCAGATGAGATCCTGGTATGGGAGATCCTCGTCCGCCTCGACCCCAAATCCATCCTCCGCAGCCGCGCCGTCCGCCGCGACTGGCGCTGCGCCACCACCAACCACCGATTCCTCCAGGCCCACCACGCTCGCCAGCCCGCCCTACCCATCCTCTCCAGCGACGGTTACCGTAACATCCTCACCTTCGACCACCGGGCCGCCGCAGCGTCCCAGCTCCACACTGTCGCTCGGCTTGCTCTCTCCCAGCCCTTCAAGCTCGAGGCCTCCTGCGATGGCCTCCTCATTCTCTCCAAGCATGAGATGGCTGGCTCTCGCCCTGGCCTCGGCCCTCGCGCCCTCCTCACCGTCTGCAACCCGGTCACTCGGCAGCATGCCTCCCTCACGCGGACACTCAAGGACTTCAACATCTTGGGGATGTACCCACACCGCCCTACCGGCAAGTACCGGCTGTTACTGCAAGGGACGAGCTTCATGGACTCGTCTAGTGACCGGACTGGTTGGTATGTCTTGGAGCTGGGCTCTTATGAGGCACCCAGGTACATTGGGTGCTCCAAGGCCAAATTGCAGTCGGCGATCTTCCATGCACCTGTCTGGGTCCGTGATAGCTTGCATTGGTACCCAGTGTGTTATACCCCAGTGGATGGGGAGACTGCATTTTTTCAGCTTGAAAGCAAACTAGTAATTGTATTTGATACAATAGCTGAGTCGTTTCGGCAGATACGTGCTCCCCTTGCTCCTCGCACCAACTACTCATGTATCTTTGAGATGGATAACATGCTTGGTATCTATAGCTGTGACAAGGCCCAGAAAATTGTTGATATATGGGTGCTGCACAACTATGAAAGTGAGGTTTGGGAATTAAAGTACCGGGTTGATTTGACAATAGCAGAAATCTGGGGGAAGTTTGAAGGCCTTAATGGTAATAGCTATTGGCATGTGACCGTTGTTTCAGGTGATGGTGACGTGCTCTTGCTGGTCAGGTTTGGTCAATCGGAGAACTGGCTGTTTTATGTTGACACTGATGGAAAACTGGTTGCTAGCTTTCAAGACTTATATGTTGGTGAAGGTCGGTTCAAACAAACTCTTGTTCGGCATGATTTCTTCACAACACTAGAAGGCCATGCCGTGGATGCTTCACCTTTCGTCTGACGGATGTTGGGTGAGATTCTTAATATCCTGATGAACTGCAATGTCTAGGAATTGGATCAAGTATGAGCCTACTTATGTCTTCCTTTTGTGTTGTTGTATAAGATGTTATGATCAGAAGAGACTGTTATGTGGTTGCATGAAATGCTTGTTTCGATACCCTTCTGGGATGAAGTGACAACTGTTTATGTTGATGTTAAAATTACCATGACATTTGGATCTGCTTTTGAAGTATTTTCCAACTGATCTCCCGCATGTCTCTATTTTCTAGTGGTCTTCTCAGTACTCAATATTTGGCTATCTATATATTCCTCATATCCCTATCTCGAGCTGAAGAATTAATTTTACCACTTTATCCACTGGCCTTCTTAATAGTCAGTTTTTAGTTGTTTCCTGTTTCGACCCTTTGTTGTAGTTGGCAACAAAAAGAGGCAGATTCTCCTCCTTCCTGATTTGCAGGTCGCACCTGACTTCTGGAAGACCTTGGAGCACTACTGGTAAATTTAAATGCTTCCGTATTGCATCATAATAGTCAACTTTTCAATGAAGTGTTCTGTCATAATTATGTTTTCTTTGAAACGGTCAGGTAGGTGAAATTTTTGTTGAACTGATAGGAAAGAGCCGGCATCTGCGCGTCCTTTGTGAGAATCCGAGACATTCTCTCCACACTGGAATCGAACTCTGGTTGCCGGGTGCACACTGTGACGCTAGCTATTGGGCTACTGCCCCGTTTCGAAAGTATTTATGTTTTCTTCATGCATCTGGTGCATCTGGTTAGGTCGCTCTTATGGAGAGTAAGCTCACCACTATTGCGGTAATTGGATAAATATACTTATCTCCTTCCAGGAGTTGTAGTGGTATATCTTTTTGTTTTTTTTGTTTTGGTGGGGTGTTGTAGTAGTATTCGTCTAGAGAAGACTGGGACTGCACTGAACACATGAGTTAGTCCAGTTGCATCCACAAGTACTAGAGAAACCAGAGATGATCTCTAAAGCCATTGATTTCGTGAAGCAGGACAACAGTTTTCCTTGTCGCCGGCCATTCTTTCACGATTATCCAGCTTATCTCCAGCTACACCATAAATGTCCTGGATTCTCATCTGACATTGGAACAAATGTTATAAGGCACCGACAAAACTTGTTCTAACTCTGGGGAGCTTTTCATTAGCAAAACTGTTCCTGTTTTGACTCTGGTCCTTTGTTTTGTTAACTTCCTATGCCTTGACTTGTTCCGAGCAAGCAAGAAACAGGTTGACTCTAGGTGAGATCACCTTTGGTGGAAGTGGAACTACTGTTTGTTGTATTAATTAGGGCAATAATATCAACCTAATGTTCTATCAATTTCACTGCTTGATTCTTCCTTTTGTCTGTCTATCAACTTGTTCTTCCCTTGTATTGCCTACCTCTTAGCAATGCTGTCTGCTGCTTATTTTGTGCATTTCAAAGTGTTGGATCACTTTTTCCCTTTCTGAATTCTGCATTTGCAATTGAATCTTTGACACTGTGCCTTGTTCTTCCATGTTGGCTTTGTTCATTTTGCAATGTCTTGTTCTAGGCGAGAAACGGGTTTTGGATTTTTCTTACTAGTGATCCATGGAATGATGGAACTGACGTATGCTGCAGTGGGGCTTAGAACAAGATACAAGCGTAATGTTGCGTCTATTTTTGTAGTTCTTGCTTTGTGCTACTGCAGAAACATAGTTTGTAGCACAATTGCTGTTAATAACTTCAGCTGTGCTGTGCATATTGAAGTTCCGGACGCAATTTGTTTTGTTGTTGTTTCTGGACGTGTTTGGTAGATTCAGATGTTAACATATTTCTGCCAGGCAGACGTTGTACTTTACGGTCACTATAACCTGTTCAGAGTATTGTATGAGTGGATTGGATCTTTCCGGGCAGGTGTTGTATGAGTGGACTGGATCATATCCCTATCTCTTGGACTGAAGAATTGATTTTACCACTTAATCTTATGGCCTTCCTAATAGTCAGTTTTAGCGAGTTTCCTGTTCCGACCCATTGTTGCAGCTAGCAATGAAAAGGGGCAAAATTTCCTCCTTCCTGACCTGCAACTTGCACCTGACTTCTAAAAGACCATGGAGCACTACTTGTTAAAGTAAATGCTTCCATGTTGCATCATAATAGTCAACTTCTCAATAAAAGTGTTCTACTTGTAGTTCTGTTTTCTTCATGCATCTATTGCATCTTGTTAGGTAGGTCAGCACTATAGCAAGCATTGGACATAATTATATTTGTCTCCTTCCAGGAGTTGTAGTGGTATTTCTTATTAGATTTATTTTTGGTGAGGAGTTAGTAGTGGTATTCTTCTAGAAAAGACTGGACTCACTGAACACCGACTAGAGAAACCAGAGATGATCTTTGATTTCGTGAAGCGGGACAACAGTTTTCCTTGTCGCCCACCGTCCTTTCATGATCATCCTGCTTCTCTATAGCTACACCACCAATGTCCCAGATACTCAACTGACCTTGCAACAAATGTTATAAAGGCGCCGACAAATCGTGTTTCCGCTTTGGGGGTAGTGAGCTTTTGATAAGTAAAACTGTTCCTGTTTTCAATCTGGTATTTTGTTTTGTTGATTTTCCTTGAATTACCTACTTCTTAGTAATCCACTCTGCCGGCGCCTCGTTGTTCCCTGTTGGCTTTGTTCATTTTGTGATGTCTTGTTGTAGGCGCGAAACGGGTTTTGGATTTGCTTGCTGCTGATCCATGGAACTGGTGTATGCTGCAGCCCGTTTTAGAATATGATATGAGTGTAATATTGCATCTATTTTTGTAATACAGTGGTATAGCAGTGCATTTGCTTGGTAGAACTGAACCCAATCTCGACTAGTGTGAGGTGGGAAATATTAATCGCTAACTCTGAAACTCAAAGAGATGGAGCAGTCGAGCATATACTAGTTCTACCTCTGAAACTCTCTTTTGATTTAGACTGACTACGTCTGAAACTCAGAATCGATGCTTCTATCTCATCTGCTGCTGCATCCCTCTCTTCGGGCACCAGTGTGCCCTCTCTGATAGTAGCATTGCTGGGCTAAATATATTCACTGAAGAACCCACTAGAGTGAAGATATTGCATCTCGGGAGTTCCCATTGCTGCTACTATGTAAACTGGTTGCTGTCAAAAAGATAGCTACTGGAAATCACGGGAGTGTCCTTTGCTACTATTTATCCTTTCAAGTAACGTTCTAGAAGTTTTTTCACCTTGCCTTTGTTTCTCGCTATCGAAAAATCTAGACCCCAATGGATTACCAAAAGTGGTGCAAGTATTCTCCGGCCCGAATTCAAGGGTGGCGACACGTTGTTTAGTGCATAAATAAAGATACACATTTCTCGTCAAATCAAATGCAAAAAATAAGGAAAAGAAATAAAAAAACCATTCAAGAACCTGGCAGAAACTACTCCCTCTATAAACTAATATAGGATGTTTTAGAGACTTGATTGATTAACTAAGAAGGAATGCTATTGCAAACAGTCATTATAGGTGTAGCTTGTGTTGGTAAAGTGAAACCATAAAAAAATATCATTGGCTTATTGCGAAGTAAACTGAGAGGACTAGAAGGTGGTTTTGTGTGATGTGGCATCCCAAGTAACATTGTTGGCGGCATTCGCATGTCGGTATATCCTAAGGCAACCCCTTTCAAGGCTGAAAATGAGTTTTGGGACTTAAAGTATCGGGTTGAATTGCCGATCACAGAAATCAGGGGAAAACTTGAATCCTTGATGGTGATGGCGATTGGTATGCGACCGTTACTTCTGGTGATGGTGACGTGCTCTTGTTGGTCAGTCTTGGTCATTGGCTGTTTTACGTTGGCACTGATGGAGTATTGGTTGCTAGTTTCCATGAATTGAATGCCTGCACACATCAGCTCAAAGAAACTCTTGTTCCGCATGATTTCTTCACGACATCAGAAGGTTGTGTTGTGGACGCTTCACCATTCATCTAACGCTGTTGAGTGAGGTGGTGCTTCTTAGCGGCCTAGTTTTTGTATCCTCATGAGCTGCAATGTCCATGGATTGGATCAAGACGAGCCTGCTAATTTCTTCTTTTTGTGTTGATCAGAAGTGACTTGATATGTGGTTGCATGAAAGCAATGCTTGTTTTGATACCCTTTCGGCTGAAGTGATTACCACTTGTGTTGATGCTAAAATTACCAAGCCGTTTTGCTCTGCTTTTGAAATGTTTGCCAGCTGATCCGCCTCATGTTCTCTGCTTTATTTGATTTATTTAGTGGTCTTCTCAGTACTTGATATTTAGCAACCTTTATGCCTCATATCACTATTTCTTCAACTGGAGAATTGATTTGACCTCTTGATCAGTGGTCTTCTTACTAGTCAACTTGTAGTGTGTTTGCTGTTCATACCCTTTGTTGTAGCTGACAAAGGGAAGTGACAGATTTTCCTGTTTACTAACTGGCAAGCTGCACCTGCCTTCTAGAATAGCTTGGAGCACTACTGATCAAATTAAATGCTTGAATGTTGCATCATAGTCAACTTCTGAACAAAGTATTCTGTTATAATTCAGTTCTCTTCATGCATCTACCACCGTGAACATTGATTTTCTGTGTTGCTGGTTGTAACGAGGATATGAGCGCAGATGATGTGCTTCTCTCTTTAAATCAAACTTGGCCTATATAGGATTCTGTATTAGTTGCTGGTTATAGCAATGTGCATTTGTGGGAGCTGATGGCCAAACGGCCACAATGGTTCCAAATCTTCAGATAACAATGGAAATTAAGCTCACTACTAATTGGACATGGTTGTAGTAGTATTCTTCTAGAAAAGGGTGGTAATGTACTGCAACCTGAAATCTATGATTATCTTATTGCATTTGTCTGCTGCACGCTTTGCAGTTATTATCTCTTACTGTTTCAGTTCAGCTGTTGACCTTTTTGTATAAATGTTTCATGCGGATGTTGTAGCATAATTGCTGTTAATAATGTCAGCTGTGCTGTGCATATAGAAGTTCTGGGCACAATTTGGTTTTTGCCGTTTCTAGGCGCGTTTGCCAGATTCAGATGCTAACATGTTTCTGCCAGGCAGGTGTCGTACTTTACAGTTTGTTTTTGCTATTTCTAGATGGGTTTGGTAGATTCAGATGTTTACAAATTTGTGCTGGGCAAGTCTTGTACTTCAAATTTACTAGTATATCATATACTTACTAAAGTAATCACAACTTGAAAGTAACACTGACCAGACACTACCGGAATCGCACCCTATGTCGACGGCCAGGGCCGTCGGCATAGCCATGACTAGCCGTCGGGTCAGGCCTATGCCGCCGGCCCCCGTCGGCATAGGGCCGTCGGCAAAATATCCGTCGGCGTAGCCAGGATGACCGTCGGCATAGAAAAGCCGTCGGCAGAGACCCTATCCCGACGGTGGCCGTACATCTATGCCGACGGCCCTAGCCGTCGGCAACGTCATCGCCTAACGGCGGCCGCCGTCAAGTGCTGCCCAATGGCTTCTCGCCACGTGGCGAGACGCCGTTCAGCATGGGCGTGTCTATGCCGACGGCCTAGCCGTCGGCTTAGTTTGAAATTATGCCGACGGCTAGGCCGTCGGCATAGACACGCCACGTGTCAGAAACTGGGCGCTCCTGGGGCAGGTCTATGCCGACGGCCTAGCCGTCGGCATAATTTCAAACTAAGCCGACGGCTAGGCCGTCGGCATAGACGTGCCACGTGTCGGCCACTGGGAGCTCACGCCAGGCCTATGCCGACGGCCAAACTAAGCCGACGGCTAGGCCGTCGGCATAGACCTGCCACGTGTCGGCCACTGGGAGCTCGCGCCAGGCCTATGCCGACGGCCAGGCCGTCGGCATAGATTCTGTCCAGTTTTTTTTTTTACTTTTTTCTGTTTCTTTTCAGCTCAATTCATTTGAATATATAACAAACAGCATATACACAGCATCACACAACAAATTGGCATCACTAAGAAGCATCGCAAAGCATCACACATATAAGTATCATCACCACAAAGCATATAAGAATCTCACAAACAACAATAAGATAAGAAACATCACAAGCATACAAGTATCATAGCATTGAGAACAAGCATACAAGTATCAAGCATCGAGAAAGGCTTAAGCGCCAGGACGTCGAGCACCGCGGAGGTCGTCACCGCCAAGACCGCCGAAGCCCAGGTCGTCACTGCTAGCGGCAGCGCTACCACCAAGACCGCCTCCACGTCCGCCTCTGCCTCCGTCTCCGTGGATCGGAGTGGTCGGGCTCTGTGTCTCGGGAGTGTTGCGAAGACCACCGCCAACGGTAGATGCACCTGTTCCCTGGATGTTGAAAAGATATATTAACGGGATATAAGACTGTGTTGAAAGGCATGACATGCTTTGGGTGAATTGATTGGGGATGAACTAACCGGCGAGGGGCCAACTTTCTGTGCCACAAACTCCTCAAAGGTCAGCAGCACTGGTTGTGCTGGAGGACCCTCTGCTGATGGCCATGGAGGACACCTGCCGGCCGCCATTTCCTGAAAAGCGTGCTGCATCTCGCGATCCCTCTGCTGATGGTATGCATGAAGGCGGTCGTGCCACGCCATGGTCTCCTGGCGTGTGTACTCCATGTAGGCCTACAGTATGACATGATGAGACTCATAAAACTACTGAATGCGGAAAATAAAGGGAACAATGAAGATAAAAGGGAAAATACTTACAGTTTGCTGCTCCTGAAAGAGGGACAGTGACGGTGCACTGCTCATGCGCGTGCTCGTGCGCTGGCTCAGGGTCGGGTCGATCCGACGGAGCTGTGTGTAGGAGATAGACGGAGTGATCACAGCATCGAGAACCGCCTCCCGACCGTGCTCCTTCGGCCCCATGCCCACCACCACCCTTCGTCCAGATCCGCCGCAATGGGGTCAGGTGTGTCAGGATGTAACGCCAGATACCCTTCGGAGTAGGCCTTCTTCCTCCCCGCGGTCTTCTTGCCGTAGTACTTGGGCTCGCCAGGCTTGTGGTCCTTCCGCGTATGGGCGATCTCCCACGCCTGCATGTGTGAGAGCGGCCGCTTCAGTTTCTCCTCCTGCACCACCAAACAGAGGTTAGTCATACATAAGAAAGTGATGGTAAATAGAAGAAGAAGAATGTTTAATGGGGTTAGCTAGTCATACATTAACTGCCTTGTGGAGATAGTGGTTTCGGTTTCCCTGAGCATGTACTCCCTCCTTCCCTCGGTTAGCCTTGTTTTTGACTCTCATAGCCGCCCAGGCTCCAGCCTCATCACACCAAAGATCCACCAATGCCGCCCAGGACTCGTTTTTTCCATAACACCAATTTGGACACACCTACATAATAAAAGCATAATGGCATGTCAACACGAAACGGTGAAATGTACCACAAGGTAATGAAAGCATAATGAAAAATCTTTTATACTTACCGCCAAGAACTCGTCCCTCTCCAAGGTAATGCCCATCCTCCGCGCTTCTTCCTTGGTCATCTTCACACCAAGATAGTCATGGTAGTATGTCGAGATGGCCACATAGCGCACCTCGTACTGCATCTGGCGGGCCTTCTTCTTGCATTGGCGTAGCACGATCTGGTCCGCTCTGCCCCTGTGCTCCGGGAGAACTCGATAGAATTTCTACAATCATGCACGAAACAAGAATGGAAGAAGCCATGAGTTAAATCATTCATGAAACTAGAATGGACTTGTGCTTCTGAAGAGAACTCACCCAGAAAGTGGTGATCACGGCCTTGGCATGGGTCCCATGCTTCGCGTGGAGGGCCGCTTCCCAGTGCTCCCAGCTCGTGGCCAGGACCCGATGGTCCGGGTGCCTGACTGGATCCGGACAGTACAACCCCGGCCAGTGTAACTTCAGCAGGACGGTGATGAGGCCGTTGGGAATACGGACCCCTTTAGAATATATCCAGTTGCTGCAAAAGAATGAACTATTAGCATGTGACAAGCAAAATAAATAACAACCGGAATGAGCATGTGACAAGCAAAATAATGAAATTATTATAAAGTGGCACTTACTCTTTCCCCGTGGGCTCAATGAGCCACTTCTGCTCCTCAGTAGCAGGAACCTGCTTTGGTAGCTTTGCGTTACCACGCAGCCACCCCTTGTTGTCAACCCCCTCCCCGCCAGCACCATCATCCCCGCCACCACCCTCCTCCTCGCCTGCCTTCCCCTCCCCAACCTCCTCCTCATCCTCCTCGTCCTCCTCCTCCACCTCCTCCTCGGCCCCATCCCGAACCTCCTCCTCCTCGCCTGCCTCGTCCTCCTCCTCCTCCTCACCAGAGGAGGGTACCTCACTAGAGGATGGCCTCGAAGACAACACCCCTAAGTCGGTGAGGGTGCGCTCTTTCTGGCCGCGACCCCCTGTAGTGGCTCTCCCCCCACCTCGCCCTCTAGGGGCTCTCCCCCGCCCCCTCCTCCTCTAGGGGCACCTCTCCCTCGACCTCCCTGTGAGGAGTCATCATCAAGTAGCCGGGGGGAGGATTACGTGCTCGACCACTCCGACTAGGCAGGCCAACGACCTTGCGTAGGAAACCCACGCCGTCGGCCTTCCCCTTGCCCATGTTCCACGAACCTGCATTGAAAAGAGAATAAGCAATTAGTAAATTAATGAAATGAAGGAAAATGCATGAAAATAAACACATTAATAAAAAGGCATAAAAGGCATATTCCTAAACTATAGAAAAAAAGACTTGACACGTACATCTGCTAGAAACCATATGAATCATCACTGTTGTAACCTCTTTCTCGGTCTGTCTCATCATCACTATCAATCATATCATCTTCGTTGTCTGACGGAGGTGGAGGCTCTTCCTCGTCGTCAGCGTCTAAGTTTAACTTTTCTAGCATAAGTATGTCATTTTCATTGACAATGGTCTCACCATCATTCCGTGCTTCGTCGTCGTTTGGATCCACATCATCATCACCCAATGGTCTAGCGTCATCGTTTCTAACCACATCATCATCATCATCAGGTTGCTCTTGATAGAACACTCCCTCGTATGTCATGGGGTTAATGTTGTAGTAATCGTCTTCATTCGGGTTCGGTAGCTTACCATGTGGCGACACCTTGAACACAACTTCCCAACCCTTTAGGTACTCTTTCTGGCATGGGTAAGGCAGATAATATACTTGTGTAGCTTGGGTAGCCGCAATGAAGAGATCGGCTCCGGCATAGACGGTTGATGGTTTAACTTCGACCAAACCAATGGAAGGCGTATGTTTTACCCCCTCCCGCGGATTGAACCATCGACATTTGAACACAGGCAGACTTAGGGTCTCGCGCCCCTGGTGGAATTTAATCTCGTATATATTTTGTACCCTTCCGTAGTAGTCTACTGAATTTTGACCGGGGGTGTACACTCCGGTATTTATAGTTTTGGGATCAGGCCGGCTGTTCTGGTGATCCTCCGTATGGAAGCGATACCCATTCACATCATACTTTTTACATGTCATGACGGCAGGGTCAAAACTCATGGAAACCCATCTCAATTCATCATCCATAGATATGTTCGGATCTTTTCCCTATAAGTATAATTGAAATTGTTGCGTGCATTAGTTAACTAATAAATGTTGAACTAGGTATTTAATAAGGGAGTGTGGACAATTACTTTCTCCATGAACCAAGCAACAAAAATTTTATGTCCAGGGTTTCCATGACGGAGAAGAGTAAGTGCCTCCGCCTCAGTAGGAGGATTCATTCCCGTCCATTCCTCTTGAACGAAATCACTAAAAAAAGAAAACTGGTGTTAAACCGGGACTAAGTGAACATAAAACATGATGATGTGGAAGACATAAAGGAATGGTGTAGTGGTATTACCTCATCCACACTTCCTCAACTTCCCTGATGTTGTGCAAGATATAGAACATGAGGTCCTCCCACTCTTGTCGTGGCATATTATAAGGTTTCGAGGCCCCAGCCCTCCCACCTTGCGCGTTGAATAGATAGAGCTTGGGTTGATAATTCGGCTCTTCTATATTGTATCGAGGCACCTTGTTATGCAAATGGGGAACGTGGTCTGGATAGTATGATGTCCTGAGATCTGACACCTCCTCTAGGATAACTGCCTCACCTATGGAAGCTTCAATCTTAGCTTTGTTTCCACATTTCTGTCGGAGATGCTTGTTCTGTCTCTCAGGGCCGTACTGCCAGCGATTCTGCACAGCCCCCCCCCCCAACAATACCTCGTTTGCGAGGTGCAGAATGAGATGTGTCATCGGTGTAAAGAAGCCTGGCGGAAAGATCTTCTCTAGCTTGACTATCAACTCTGGTGCCTTCTTATGCAATTTTTCAATCACGTCTTTACTTACTTCTTTAGCACAGAGCGTGCGGAAGAAATGGCTTAGCTCGGCAAGCACTCGCCAGACATGCTCGGGGACATAGCCTCGAACCATCACCGGCATTATCCGCTCAATCCATACATGGTAGTCATGACTCTTCAGGCCGGTCACTTTGCCCGTTGAAAGATTGACTCCCTTACTTATATTCGATGCATAACCATCGGTGAACTTCAAAATGTGTTTCAGCCAGATAAGTACTTCCTTTTTTCTGGCGGTTTAAGGACAAAGTCAGCATCTGGCTTGAACCAGTTTTTTCGACCGCCTGTGGGAGGCTTCATGTTCAGACGTGGTCTATCACAAATTTTCTGTTGATCGGCTCTAGCTTTAACGTTATCCTTCGTCTTATCAGGAATATTGAGGATCGTGTGGAAAAGGGACTCTGCCACATTCTTTTCGGTGTGCATCACATCGATATTGTAAGGAAGTTTGAGGTCCTTGAAATAGGGAAGCTGTGAGAAGGGGGTAATGTGAGTCCAGTTGTGCGTCTCACCATATCCCTCGAAGCCTTTGGCTTTGGCTTTGCCTTTGCCTTTGACTTTAGGCTGGAGAGCTTTTAGCTGAGCAAGAACATCTGCCCCCGAAAATGTTGGAATCTCGGTTACTTCATGAACAACCCGGCCTTTCGTGAAGTTCTTGTCTTCCCTGTCTGGATGGTCTGGAGGGAGGAATTGTCGATGCAGGTCAAAGGCTACATACTTGCCACCCTTACTCAGCCAAATCATTCGCAGAGCCTGCATGCACACTCGGCATGGCATCTTCCCACTTGTACACCATCCGCAGAATAGAGCATAGCCGGGAAAGTCATGCATGCAATAGTGCAACCAAACTTTCATCAAGAAATTTCTCTGCAGATCCCGGTCGTATGTCAACGTCGGAAAGTACCAAGAATGGTGCAAAGCATCCACCAGCGGCTGCATAAACACACCCAATTGCTTCCCCGGATAATCAGGACCCGGAATGATGAGCAACAAGAACATGGTCTTGCGTTGCATTAGGGCACCGGGAGGAAGATTGAGCGGAATTACAAACACGGGCCAGCAGCTGTATGGATTGGACGACATACCATATGGATTCAACCCATCACCTGATATGGCTATTCTGACATTCCCAGCCTCGGCTGCTTCCTCGGGGTATTCTTCATCGAACGACTTCCATGCTTCCCCTTCTGATGGATGTACGATTTTTTTGGATTGTACCTTATACCTTCCTTGTGCCACTTCATCATTTTGGCAGACTCCTACGTGATGAAAAGGCGCTGCAATCTTTTTATAAAATCAAGATACCGAAGAACCTTAACGGGGATGGTTAGCTGCTTTTTCTCACCATCCTCACCGACCACCTCAATGTACCGAGACGAACCGCACTGCCTACAGTACTTGTCATCCGCATACTCGTGCCTAAACAAAAGGCAATTCTTCGAGCAAACATCTATTTTCTCATAATCCATAGAGAGTGCCTTCATGATTTTCTTTGTATCGTACATGCTTTTCGGCAGTTCATGACCCTCAGGGAGGCTGTTAGCCCATACTCCCAAGAATGCTTCGAAGCATTTCTGGCTACAGCCGTACTCAGCCTTGACTGCAATCAGTTGCGAGATGGCATCCAGCTGAGATATTTTCGCCCCCGCATAAAGAGGTTTCTTCGACGAGGCCAAGACCTCCAAGAAGGCCTTTGCGGTTGCCTCCGGCTCCTCCGGTTCATTCTCTGAAGGTGTCGCATTTCCCGTTTCTGCAACAATGACATCATCTAGCATGTCCCTGACCCCGTCGTCCTCATATCCATCGATGCGTTGTCGCATCACCTCCTCTCTACCACGGTCCTGCTCGGCTATGTTTATCGGCGGCATGTCAAAGTTTGGCATATATCAGTGCGTGTGAAGGTGCTCACTCATGTCCGTCTGATTTCTACGGTGACGTCTGGCACATCTCGCACAGGGGCATGGTGGGATAATTCTCATTGGACGACGGAATATCTCCTTCAAATAGACATCGGTTTTCGCGATCCACTCTGATGTTACTCGATTCCGACGGATAAAACCACTGTACATCCACTGATTATCTGCCATCCTCTGCTTTTTTGCAAGCCACACAACATAATTAAGGATTCATTTAAATTAATCACATCAAATTTTCAGTTTCTACCGCGTTTAATCCACCTACATCTCTAATAGGTAAAGATGGGTCCTAATCCCACCCGAGGATGTGTAGATTGAGTACGTTCTCCATTCTACCCCGTTCCGAGACAAAATTTCGGCAGCACCTCCCTGCTGTTCTCCAGATACACGTCTCGGCAAATAGCCGAGAGAATGTGCTCCGGAGAACAATGGGGAGGCGCCGCCGAAATCCTGTCTCAGAACGGGGTAGAACATGGAGAACATACCCAATCTACACATCCTCGGGCTGTCCGTGGAAAACGCTGGACAATCCGAAAGAGCAACCGTGATAAATATGCAATTGAATGCATATTTATCGATACAACCCTTTCGGACGGGAGACGCCTAAGTTACGCCACTTGACTTGAAAATGAAATCTACTGACATGAAAAAATGGAGGAGATGGACTTGTAGCTCACCCTCGGCTGTAGGGGAAGGGGTTGAACAACGGAGGGATGCTCACGGACCAACGCGTCGGACGACAATCACTTTCATGAAATGCAACACCACAAAGCCTGCAAATTCCATCGCGACAAAAAATTTAGAACATCACAATCATCATCTCAAAAATCATCGAAGCATAAAAAATATCATCATCTATCATCCACATCATCATCTAACAATCATCTATCATCGGTCATCATCATCATCTCAAAATCATCGAAGCATAAAAAATCATCATTATCTCTCCTCATCTAACAATCATCATCATCTAAAAGAAATCCATATGAACAAGTTATGAACATCACCATTTTTCTCAAATAAGTATTCTTTAGCAAGACCATTAAGTGTCAATAAATATTTCATCATTGATTTGTAGCAACACCATCATGATCAAAATACCACCGTGCAAAAAGTATATAATCACCCATCACATTGTTAATAACATCCATTGATCAAAATAACAACATTCACACTTCAAACTTGAAAAAAAACTCATATTGCTAATAACATCCATTGATCAATATTTTGCAAACTAACTACATCTAACAAATATGACATACATTCCATCATCTATGCATTCATCCACCTAAAAACAGTACCAAAACACTAAAAAGGAAGAAAAGAACTCACGTAGAGGGCCGGCTGGTCGGGTCGGAGGAGAGGGGCGGCGGCGGTTGGGGGGGGGTCGGTGATGAGCTGCAGCACAGGGAGGGCCGGTTGCTCCAACCAGCCGGGAAGGGGGCGCCGGACCCGCGGCCGGAGTCGAGCCCTTGCGGGACAACACGGGATGGGCCGGTGCGGGCGCGGATGGCGGCGACACAAGGTGGGTGCGGACGGGGTGGAGCGGGGCAGGGAGGACGTCGGGGCGGGCGCGGACGGGGCGGCGCGGGGCGGGCGCGGACGGGACGTCGGAGCCCTTGCGGGACGTCGGGGCGGCGCGGGGCGGGGAGGACGTCGGGGCGGCACGGGGGCGGGGAGGCGCGGGGCGGGCAGGACGGCGGCGCGAGTCGGGAGGACGGCGGCGCGGCGTGGGTCAGGGCGGGGACGACGGCGGCGCGGCACGGGGAGAGGGTGGCGGCGGCGGTTGGGGGAGAGAAACGAGTGGAGGAGAGGAGACGTGCAACGAGTGGAGGAGAGGAGGGCGTGCAGCGACTGGATAAGGTTGGACCTAAGCCGACGGCCTAGCCGTCGGCATAGGCTTGGTCCCACCTGCCAGCGACAGAGCCGAGTGGATAAGGTATGAGAGCCGTCGGCATAGGTACTTTGCATTTTTTTTATTACGACATTTTTTAATTTTTTATTACGGCATATTTGTTTTTTATAAATTCAATTATTACTATTTTTCAGTTTGTCGTGTGTAACCTGTGGTGGCCGTTTCCCCCCTCCGAGACATGGCGACAGCGACGCCCGTGAGGGTGGCACACCCCGGAGCCGCGTGTCGGGTGCCTGAGCGTGCCACCATGCTTCCACAAGTGTAGGAGGGCCTACCGCAACACCTGGCGGCATTGCTACCCCCCCCCCTCCGATACCCAGTCCCGTCTAACCCTGACACACACGACCGCCGGATCTAGCTCTTTCACTTCCGTCGGACAGGGTCTGACCGGTGGACGCGTCGGGTCTACACGGAGGGGATCTTGCCGTGGGTCTGGCCCGGATGTTGCTCCAAAGTGTTCCTATGGGCTTACCTACCACAACCGGGTGGATAGGTCCACTGGTCAAAGCCCGTCCGTGCAAAGTCAAAGGGCTAGATCCCGTGGTCAAACGCTACAGGGTTAGGCGGGACGGGGGCCCTTGGGGGTAGCAATGCCACCGGAGCATCGCACCGGGCCCTCATACATGCGGGGTGGTGTGGTGGCATGTCCCAAGAGGCGGCACGCGTCTCCGGGGTGTGCCCCCTCTCACGGACGGCGCCGCCGCCGGCACCTGGAGGGGGGAAACGGGCGCGTCGGGTCTACACGGAGGGGATCTTGCCGTGGGTCTGGCCCGGATGTTGCTCCAAAGTGTTCCTATGGGCTGACCTACCACAACCGGGTGGATAGGTCCACTGCTCAAAGCCCGTCCGTGCAAAGTCAAAGGGCTAGATCCCGTGGTCAAACGCTACAGGGTTAGGCGGGACGGGGGCCCTGGGGGTAGCAATGCCACCCGAGCGTCGCACCGGGCCCTCATACATGCGGGGTGGTGTGGTGGCATGTCCCAAGAGGCGGCACGCGTCTCCGGGGTGTGCCCCCCCCCTCACGGACGGCGCCGCCGCCGGCACCTGGAGGGGGGAAACGGGCGCGTCGGGTCTACACGGAGGGGATCTTGCCGTGGGTCTGGCCAGGATGTTGCTCCAAAGTGTTCCTATGGGCTGACCTACCACAACCGGGTGGATAGGTCCACTGCTCAAAGCCCGTCCGTGCAAAGTCAAAGGGCTAGATCCCGTGGTCAAACGCTACAGGGTTAGGCGGGACGTGGGCCCTGGGGGTAGCAATGCCACCCGAGCGTCGCACCGGGCCCTCATACATGCGGGATGGTGTGGTGGCATGTCCCAAGAGGCGGCACGTGTCTCCGGGGTGCCCCCCTCACGGACGGCGCCGCCGCCGGCACCTGGAGGGGGGAAACGGGCGCGTCGGGTCTACACGGAGGGGATCTTGCCGTGGGTCTGGCCCGGATGTTGCTCCAAAGTGTTCCTATGGGCTGACCTACCACAACCGGGTGGATAGGTCCACTGCTCAAAGCCCGTCCGTGCAAAGTCAAAGGGCTAGATCCCGTGGTCAAACGCTACAGGGTTAGGCGGGACGGGGGCCCTTGGGGGTAGCAATGCCACCGGAGCATCGCACCGGGCCCTCATACATGCGGGGTGGTGTGGTGGCATGTCCCAAGAGGCGGCATGCGTCTCCGGGGTGTGCCCCCCCCCTCACGGACGGCGCCGCCGCCGGCACCTGGAGGGGGGAAACGGGCGCGTCGGGTCTACACGGAGGGGATCTTGCCGTGGGTCTGGCCCAGATGTTGCTCCAAAGTGTTCCTATGGGCTGACCTACCACAACCGGGTGGATAGGTCCACTGCTCAAAGCCCGTCCGTGCAAAGTCAAAGGGCTAGATCCCGTGGTCAAACGCTACAGGGTTAGGCGGGATGGGGGCCCTGGGGGTAGCAATGCCACCCGAGCGTCGCACCGGGCCCTCATACATGCGGGGTGGTGTGGTGGCATGTCCCAAGAGGCGGCACGCGTCTCCGGGGTGTGCCCCCATCCAAGTGACGGCGGCACTGCCTTGCGTGCAGGGGGCACACCGCGGAGCCCCAAGACGGGCGTCTACGCATGCCTGAACACTTTCACATATGCATCGGGACCCGTGCGATGTTTCGGTGACATAGCTACACCCCGAATCCCCCCACCAACTAGAATTCCCTCCGTGTCGACCGTTTCCCTCCTCCGTGACACGGCGATAGCGACGTTCGTAACGGGGGGCAATCGATATACAATCAGGGTATGTTTTTTTAGATAAGGCATAATTATCTTATGCAAAAACAAAAACTAAAATAAAGTAAAAATGAGAAAATAAAGTAAAAATAAAAAAATAGTATGCCTACGGCGTGCACACACGGAGGTGCAGTCCCACGGATCGATGACGTGGCACGGCACACGGATCGATGACGTGGCAGATGGGCCTATGCCGACGGCTATACCGTAGGCATATATTTGTCATAGGTAGTATAAAGCAAAATTTAAAATAAAACTAAATAAATGTATGCCGACGGCTAGGCCGTCGGCATATCTGTGCACACACGGAGGTGCAGTCCCACGGATCGATGACGTGGCATAACACGCGGATCGATGACGTGGCAGAGGGGTATGGGCCAGGTCTATGCCGACGGCACAGCCGTCGGCATAGGGCTGGCACGGGTATGCTGACGGCCGCCGTTACCACCCGTCGGCGTAGGCTCAACGTCGTCAAACGGTCAGCGCTGACGGCAAGGGCTATGCCGACGGCCGCTCCTATGCCGACGGGCCCCGTAGGCGTACCTCGAGCGGTCCCGACGGCCTCATATATGCCGACGGCCCCGTCGGCATATATGGATTTATGCCGACGGCTTTTCTACGCCTACGGCCTGCCCTTGGCCGTCGGCATAGCTGCATTTATGCCGACGGGTGCCGTCGGCATAGATTTGGCCTTCGGCAAACGAAGTTTTTCTGGTAGTGAGACCAGTGGGTGAGCTATATTGAACAGGAGGTACGTACACGCACAACTACTGAAGGCCATGCTATAGTGTGTCTACACTAGTGAAAGCCATGGCCTAATCATCTCCTGGAAATCGTTGTGTTCAGTCTTACGTAGTACCAGTGTTATTTCTGTGACTCAACGCAATTATCAGGCTCCCTATACTTTTATACGGTACTGATGCATTTCACGCGAAGAAACATGTGCATGTGTGACCTGTTTTTGGTAGTTCGAGAAAAAGAAAAGGAAAAGGGAGAAATCTCACTTATGCGAAGAACCAGAAACATCAGCACACAACACAAAAGGTGCCTAGTGAAACTGGACTACTTCAAGGCTTAGGTTTATTTATCTCAGGCCAGCAAAAACATCATGCTAGCAACAAGGTTCTCTATATGATCTCCGAGAAAAAGTATCTCTACATTACATACTTTGTTGGTGCATTTTACAGGCCAGCATGCGAAACCAAACTGCAACCTCATACTAGCATTTCATAAACTGATACCAGTCAAGGTTCAGAGCATCCTCAATGGCAATCGCCAAACAGTTACCCCCAAGTTCCCGGACATGTTCGGACGTGTCCGTGGACATCCGGCCAGACGCTGGTCATCCAACATTATCCCCATAATTTCCACCATCTGGAACATTTCAAACATGAATTTCGGACGAAATTAAACCTAGTACCATATTTCCAAAGGAAAGGTATCACAGACCATGCCCTCATGAATAGCAACAAAATGGCATCGCCGTGAGAAAAACACGGTCATATTATCGAAACACGCATAGCTCTCCTCGTCATTCGTCTCTCCCGGTTAGGGTTTGGGATGAAGCCTTTCTCACAAAATGACGCTGTCATATTGTTGAAACATGATAGCTCTTCTGCTTGTTAAGAAAATAAATAAATGATAACTCTCCTTGCCCATTCTTCTCCCTCGATTAGATTTTTCATGTTTGAAAAAAGACTTTTTCCGCTAATATGTGCGCATAAGCTATAATGTTTTTATGCATAAGCTATAAAAAAATTGCATCCCAAGCCAATTCGCGTAAACTCCATTTTTTAGCGGAGAAACAATTTAGCTTAGCAGATGTGGTGGGGCGACGTTCCATTTATTGTGCAAATAAAAGATGACAAACATGTTTTTTTATTGATGATATGTGGTCCCTTCTCATCGACTCAGTGATCCAAAAATGTTTTCCCCCTTTCTTTCAAGAACTTGACGGAAACATTATTGTCTTTTCATCATAAAGAAATGCCAAAGGGAATAAACATGTATTGTGACTCGTTTTGCGTAAAGCGAACCAAATTGTAAAAGAAAAATAGCCATCACACAAGCACATCTACAATCGCCATTGACATGTCAAAAAACTTCCGAGATTACTTGCGCAGATTTGGTAGTGGTCAACGAAAAAAATAGCGCGCTATAACGACGCTATAGCGCCGTTATAGCGTATTCAGAAGGAAACGCTATATTTTAGCAAATTCAGCCGCTATGGCGCTATTCACGTAATTAGCGCGCTACAGGGCGTTATAACGTTGTAGCGTGTAGCGTTATAGCGTTCAAATGATGAAAAATATCAGAAAAATAGGGAAGGACTGGTTTATTTTGTGGTTATTGCACGGTAGATGTAGGCTAGGTGCTTAGTGTTCAGAGTTAATATATGTTAAATAGATTGACTATAGTTTGACATTCAGTTTAAAATTTGTGCTTCCTATTTGGCTAGATTATGTCTATCTACGATAGTGTCTTAAGGTACTGAAATACTTTATTTGTGGATATATTTAGCATTTTGTGCAAACGCTATTTTGAAATATAGCACGCTATTAGCGCGCTATAACTTGTGTAGCATTTTGAGAAGGGGCTCGCTATATTTTGTAGCGCGCTATTTTTTTCGTTGGTAGTGGTAGCATGATTTCTTTCGATCAATATCCTTGTTGTTTTGGAATGATAATCTGGCATTACTTTTATTTATTGTACGCCATACTTTTGGCAAAGATATTTTTCTATGTAGTGACACAGATCCCTAATAAAACTGGAGTATTTCGAGCAAGTTATGTTTTCAAGTTGCAAATGAATCAGGGATAAACCCGGCCCAAGCCATTCTACTAAACCCAGCCCAAGTGTTCCCGAAAGATCACCACATTTCTCTCCAGATCGGCGGCGAGGCACCATGGGGAAGGCCGCAAGGGCAGCAGGAGAGACGCCTCTCCGCCGCCGCCCTGGCCTCCTGGAGGAGATCATCTTCTCGAATATCCTTGTGCGCCTCCCCCCGAAGTCCCTCCTCCGCTGTCGTACCGTCTGCCGTGCATGGCGCCGCGCCACCTCCAAGCGCCGCTTCCTCCTCGCTCACCACACCCGCCAGCCCGCCCACCCCGTCTTCCTCGCCGGCGAAGAGATCTTCGGCGTCCACTGCCATAACATCCGCGCCTTCGACCACCGGGCCAATGATGTCCAGACCGTTGCCCAGCTTGACGAGGCCTTTGATCTGGAGGCCTCCTGCGACGGCCTCCTCGTCCTCTCCAAGTTCGACTACACTGCTCGCTTTCGCAGCTTCTCCGTCTGCAACCCGGCCACGCGTGAGCATGCCCCACTCAGGTGTCCACCGTGGGACTTCCACATCGTGGGGATGTATGCCCACCGACCCACGGGCGAGTACAGGCTGATACTGCAACGGACAATCGACATGAAGTTGTCTGAAGGCCAAATTGGCTGCTATGTCTTTCTGTTGGGCTCCGACCAGCCACCGAGGTACATCGGGTGGCCGGAGACAGGGTCGTGGACCTTCGACGTACCTGTCCGAGTGCATGATAGCTTGCATTGGTACTCACAGTTTTATCTGGGTAAAAGCAACCCACCGCAGCATCAGAGGAACAACACACCGGTAATAGTATTCGACATCATAGATGAGTCGTTCCGGCGGATGCATGCTCCAGTTGTTTCCACCCAGGCAACTATCTTTGACATGGATGGCACGCTCGGCATCTACAGGCGTAACTATGAGATGAAACAAATTGATGTGGATCCCTTTATGAAAGAAAAATAAACTATTGGTATATGGGTGCTGCGGAACTACGGAAGTGAGGTTTGGGACAAAAAGTACAGAATCAAATTGCCGATTGCAGAAATACGGGATGATTTTGGGAACCACGATGATTATTGTTTGGAAGTTGTTTCTGGGGATGGTGACGTGTTCATGCTGCTCCTTCTTGGTCGGTATCTGATTCGTGTTGACAGCAATGGAAAATTGCTTGAAAATTCCAATATCGGTCGAGAAAACCCCCGTATGACTAAATGGCTGCTCAAGCAAAGTCTTGTTCAGCATACATTCTTTCCGGCTCTAGAAGGTTATGCTGTGAATGGTTCACCTTGGTTGCCGAAACTTGCGTATCTCTGAGTACTGGCTCAAGCAAAGTTTTGTTCAGCATACCTTTTTTTCCGGCTCTGGAAGGTTAATGGTGTGAACATTTTGCCTTTGATCGGTTGTTGAGTGAATTCTTTCTTTTCTGCCTAGTTTTCGTGGAATATCTTTGGATCAGATCAAGTATGAGCCTGCTGCCCTGTTTTTTTTTTGCATTATTGTAATCAAAATATTGTCAGAAGCTCTGACTGTTATGTGGTTCAATTAATCTATGCTTGTCTTGTTAACTTTTTGGGCTGAAGTGACTAAGTGTAACTTGATGCTAGAGATTTATCTTAGTGAAAGCAGCCGGCAGCATCAGAGGGATGGCAAACCGGTGATCGTATTTGATACCGTAGCTGAGTCATTCTGGCGGATGCGTGCTCCAGTTGTTTCCACCCAAGCAAACATGTTTGATATGGATGGTACACTCGGCATCTACACGCATAACTATGCCACAAAAGAAATTGATGTGGAACCCTTTCTGAAAGAAAATAAAATATTGATATATGGGTGTTGTGGAACTATGAAAGAGAGGTTTGGGAAAAAAAGCACCGGATCAAATAGCCGCTTGCAGAAATCAGGGATCAGTTTTGGAACCACAATGAGTACTGTTTGGACGTTATTTCTGGGGATGATGGCGTGCTGGTGCTGCTCCTTCTTGGTCAGTATCCGATTCACGTTGACAGTGATGGAAAAATGCTTGAAAATTTCAATATTGGTGAAAACCCCCTTATGACAAAATGGAGGCTCAAACGAAGTCTTGTACAGCATACCTTCTTTTCGGCTGTAGAAGGTTATGCTGTGAATTTTCACATTGGTCGCTGAAACATCTATATCTCTAAATGTCAGGTCAAGCAAAGTCATGTTCAGCATACCTTTTTTCTAGCTCTAGAAGGTTATTGTGTTATCTAATGGCTGTTGAGTGACATCCTGCTTATTTCTACCTAGCCGGCGTATCCTCATGAGCTTCAATATCTTTGGATTGGATCAAGTATGAGCCTTCTGGCCTGTTCTTCTTTTTTGCATTGATGTATACCGGTTAGGATCAGAAGTTGTGGTTCCATGAAATCTATGCTTGTCGTGTTAACTGTTGAGGCTGAAGTGACTAATTTGTGTGCTGATGCTAAAATCAACAGTCGCTTTTGTTCTGCTTTTAAAATATTTGCCAACTAATATACATCATATATCTATTTTTATTGGGCTGAAGAACTAACCTTGCTTTATTTATCTATCTAGTGTCCTTCTTAGCATTCAAACATTTGCAAGTTATATACCTCATGTCCAGCGGCGGAGACAGGCCCGAGGCAGCCCGGGCTGCTGCCTGGGGCCTGCGGCCAGTTTCCTTCGTTTACTGTAGAACTGAAGAATTGACTTTACCTTCTTGTCTAGTTGTCTTCTTAATAGTCAATTTTAGGTGTTCTGTTTGTATCCTCTGTTCTTGCTGATGGTGAAAAGAGGCAGATTCTCTTTATTAATTTGCGAGCTGCATCTGACTTGTTTTTAGAGCAAACGAGATTTGGGACAACAAGTATTGGGTCGAATTGCCGGTCGAGAAAATCAGAGGGCGATTTGGAAGATTGAATGATGGTTTCGATTGGGATGTCAGTGTTGTGTCGGCGGATGGTGATGTCTTCTTGCTTGTCAGTAAGGGCCACGGCTGTTTTGCGCCGACACGGATGGCAAAATGGTTGACAATTTTCATCGTAATGGACAGCGGTTTTACCATCTGAGACTTCGGCTGAAACAAACTCTTGTCCTGCATAATTTCTTAACAGCTCTAGGAGGTTATGCTGTGAAGGAGAGGGGATCAGGCTCCCGCGACTAGGGTTCCGCCCTGCCCCCCCTCCCGCCGCCGCCGGCCGCCGGCCTCGCGCGCTCCGCCTCCCTTCCCTCCTCCCACGCGCCCCCGTCCGCCTGCTCCCCCCCCCCCCTCCTCGCGGGCGACGGGCGGGCTCCTGCGGGTCTTCTCCTCCGGCCCCCCTCCCCGTCCATCTCCCTCCCCGCCGCCGCCGGCTGGGTCCGCCGTCCCTTCCCCGCTCGCTCATGGGGGGCGCGGGGGCCTCCCGATGGCGGCGGTGCAGCTCGGCCGACTGCAGTGTGGCTCGGCGGCGGGAGTCCGGCGAGCCTCGTGGTCCTTCGTGCGGTGACATGGTCGTTGACCGCAGGGCGGCATGGCGGTGCTGGTGGCCGGCGGCGCCCGCACGGCCCAGATCTGGGCCCTTTCGGGCTCCATCTGGGCTAGGGCGGGCCGGCGACTCGGCGCGCGGCGACGCTGCTCCCTGGTTGGTGGCGAAGAGGCGGTGGTTATGCTGTGAATGCACTGCCTTTCATCTGAAGTTTGTTAAGTGAGGTAGCCCTTCTTAGTTACCATATCCTTATGAGTTGTCATACTTATGTATGCGCTTTTTCTGTTTTATATGAAGTTGTGATCAAAATCTCGTTATGTGGTTGCATGATTTTTTTTTTGCTTGTTTTCGTACCATTTTTACACCTGGCCGCTACCAGCTACCGGCAGGACTGGATGCCCTCCAACGTAGCAACGTACCTGTAGTTTCCTCTTCCTGGTGACGCTGCGGTAGCAGTCGACGAGGAGCACCGAGGTGTAGAGGGTAAGTGTGGCCATTCGGCGATCCACTCGATAGACAACGTCAGCGATAGCCCAGCGGAGCTGAGCTGATCACCGCCGTTATGATGTGTACGTCCCTCCGATGTCCATGCCATTCCTATTCTCTCGGGCTTGCAGTCATCGACTGGTCGACACCGATTGATGATCCGCCCACGGTCCATGTTGACATGGACGTCTGCCACTATCGTGCCATCTCACGCTATAGACTTGATATTGCTGTGTCCGTGTGGGTGAGAAGAACGATGTGCAAGGCAGTCAATCGAGTTGCCTAAACCTGACTAGGAGACATACATCGTATTTGACTCGAAATTGATTTGATCCCGGATTCTATTTCCGTAAGGAGCTCAATGTGCTCAAAACCGAGTCAAAACTGCAAACGGACTCAGCCCCCTTTATAATGATGTTCTTTCCGGAAGAGTTCATAGATCCCCACCAGCCGTCCCTTCTGATTTTCTCGGGCGCCGAGTATGACGACGATATTGTCCACCACAAGGACATCCTCACCTTCGACCACCGGGCCGCCGACAATCTCCAAACTGTTGCCAAGATTGTCAAGAGGTCCAGCGTGTCATGCAAAAGTGTTGTGATTCTAAAAAAAACGATTTTAATTTTTTTATTATCTTGATATATGAAGCACATAAAACGCGCAAAAGGAATTCTCGAAAAATAGGCTTGCACAAGCAAAAGTTTTCTCTTTTTTTTTTTTGCGAAGCCTGGCATCATTGACTGTTGGCAGCTTGGGGCTGACAATCTGGCGACTTTACTCCGCCGACCGGCCGTACACCGATCTCGACATCGAAATCGCCGTCCGACGGCAGAGACCCCATGGACATCTCTCTAGAGTACATGGTGTGGGGTAGAACTAGAAGAGCAGCGTACCAGCCAGTCTTACAACATGGCGATCGACTCCTTTCCAAGCACATTGGGAGACATCGATCTTGTTTAACTTGGTTACCTATAGGCAGTGCTGCTGCTATATGTACCCGAGTTTGATTTGATCCCGGCCAGATTCCGTCGTCCAGGGTCACGACTCAGAAGCCCCCGATGCTCATACTCAAAAGTCAAAACAGAGTCCAACTTGGAAACCGCCCAGGACCAACCAAGCACCAGTCCATAAATTCCCTTGCTCCGGAGAAGAGTAGCCCACATCACCACAACTCGTCTCTTCCCAAATTGGCAACCATGGTGAAGGCCGCAAGGCCAGGAGCGATGCCTCTACACCGACGCGGCGGTGGCCTTCCAGATGAGATCGTCGTCTGGGAGATCCTTGTCCGCCTACCCCCCAAATCCCTCCTCCGCTGCCGCATGGTTTGCCGTGCCTGGCGTCGTGTGACCACCACCCGTGACTTTCTCTTTGCCCACCACGGCCACCAGCCCTCGCTCCCCTTCATCTGCACCCACGAATACCGCAGTCAACGCTGCAAGAAAATACACACCTTTGCTCACCGGGCCACCACCGACGCCCATCTCCAACAAATCGCCCCGCTTGATGAGTCCTATCTCACAGCTTCCTACGAGGCTGCGACGGCCTAGTCATCCTCTCTAGGCGTGGCGTTGACCCCTACTACTCCGTAAGTAACCCGGCCACGCGTGAGCATGCTCCCCTCCCGCAAACAAGGGACTTCACTTTGTTGGGGATGTATCCGCACCAACCAACTGGCGAGTACCGGCTGTTGCTGCACATGAGATTCACCCTACCGGAATGTCAAATTGGCTTCTACATCTTGACCTTAGGCTCTGAACAGTCACCGAAGTACATCGAGGCGGCACCAGAGGTAACAATGTTGTCAGCTTCCATGTACGTATCCGTCCTGATCCATGACCGCCTTCATTGGTACCCACAAGATCGTAACGATAGCAAATTGGTACTGGTATTTGACTCCATAACCGAGTCGTTTCGGCACATACGTGCCCCAATTGTTTTGGCCTACTCAGATATCTTTGAGATGGATAACGCTCTTGGCATGTATAGCTATAATGCCGACATTGCAACTGTGGACATATGGGCGTTGCAGAACTATGAAAATGAGATTTGGGACAACAAGTATCGGGTCGAATTGCCAGTCGAGAAAATCAGAGGGCGATTTGGAAGATTGAATGGTGGTTTCGATTGGGACGTCAGTGTTGTGTCGGTGGATGGTGATGTCCTCTTGCTTGTCAGTAAGGGTCATCGGCCGTTTTGCGTCGACACGGATGGCAAAATGGTTGACAAATTTCATCGTGCTGGCCAGCAGTTTTATGTTACGGGACTTCGGCTGAAACAAACTCTTGTCCCGCATAATTTCTTTGCGGCACTAGGTGGTTATGCTGTGAATGCACTGCCTTTCATCTGAAGTTTGTTAAGTGAGGTAGTGCTTCATAATTACCTAGTTGCCATATACTCTTTAGCTGCCATAGTTATGAACTATGCCCTTTTCTTTTGCGTTTGATGTATATGAAGTTGTGATCAAAATCTCGTTATGTGGTTGCGTGAATTTTCTTCCTCTTGTTTTCGTACCGTTTGGGCTGAAGGGGCTACCTAGCGCGCTGGTAATAAAATCAACAGGCCATTTTGATCTGTGTTTGAATTATTTAGCCGTTGATGCGGCTCGTGTCTGTGTTGGCAGCAGTAGGACCACCTGATATGATCTGTCATCTGTGGAAAGAGAAGCCAAACACCGACGGTCGTGTAGGAGAAAGGCATGACGGCAGCCAGGATGAACAGCCACACCATGTCGTACGTGGAGGTTGGGGAGGTCGGAGAAGACGATCTGGGAGATACTACCAAACATGACCATGTACACGCTACAGTCTACAGGGTGGCCGAGGAAGCAGTTGGTCGGCTGCAATGATGGTGTGCCGTATCGTGTTTCGGTTGTTCCAACCATATCACAGAACCACACCTACCCGCTACAGGCAGGACTCGGCGCCCTGCCCCTCCATTGTATTGAAGTACGTGTAGTTTCCTCTTCCTAGTCACGCTGCGGTAGCAGTCGGCGAGGAGTACGGAGGTGTCGAGGGAAAATGTGGCCGCCTGGCGATCCAGCAGATAGACGACGGCAGCGACAGCACGCCGTAGCTGATCGCCGGCGTTACCACGCCGATCCATGATCCGCCCACGGTACTCCACCAGGCACCAGCTAACAGTCGCCCGATGTGGACATGTACGTTTGCCGGGGCCATCTTGCTTTATAAACTGGTGTGGTGTGGCCGTGTGGGGGAGAAGAACGATGTGCCAGCAAGTCGATCGAATTGCCTAAACCGACCAGGAGGCATACATCGTGTTTAACCCGAATTTGATTTGATCCCGGATTCTGTTTCCGTCGACACATGATCTTGGGTCTCGGAGCCATAAGGAGCTCAAAGTGCTCAAAACTGCAAACGGACCAAGCCCCCTCTATAATGGGAAAAGCTTACCTTCAATCTACCGATCGGGGACGCACGTCCGCCGGCTCCGTGTCCGTCCGATCGAATGTTGGTCAGACGGTCAAGAGCTTCCCCACATCCGCATGCGTTTCCTGCAACTAGGCAACCACACCGTCTTCTTCCCCGCGATTCTAATCTCTTTCTCTTGCATCTCTTTTCTCCTGCTACAGATCAGGAGGGACGTTGGAAACCGGCCGCCGCCACCGCTCACACCAGGCAGTCGGCCACCCCGCTGCTCACAGCTCTCCTCCCCCTGTATCTAGACTGGGATCGCCGAGCCACCCACTGTCATCAGCGACAGTTCCTAAGATCCGCGCGGTTTAGTCGTCGCTCCAGCAGCGCGCGGCGAGCGCACGACCTCTCCATCGGTGTCGTCTGTGTCGGAGGAGCCCTCCCTGCTGGATCCGTCCCAGCCCATGCGTAGCGTGTTTGCAAGCTTTGCAATGTTGTCGATGTTTCTGAAACAAAGCTCTTGTTGCAATAGTCAATCATGTTTCTGAAACAAAGTTCTTGTTGCAGAGCGGGATCATATGTGGAGCTGCTTTGCAACGTCACCAATGTTTCTGAAACAAAGCTCTTGTTGCAATGGCCAGCGATGTGTTTATGAAACAAATCTCTTGTTGCAATAGCAGCGATGTGTTTCTGAAACAATGTTCTTGCTGCAATAGTCATTGTTATTTTCTGAAACAATACTCTTGTTGCAAAGAGGGATCGTACGCTGGACTATACTGGGCAACCTAGATTGGGGGCTGCCACGCATCAGCCGGTGGATAAGTAGAAAACATCCACCACCTGGCTGGTCGTTGGATTAATGTCGGGAGCCGTCCGATCTACCCATACATGTGTGTCACCTCTCTTGCAACAAGAGCGGTGTTGCAGAAACATTTCTAACATACGTCGTGTTGTAAAAATCTTTGCAACAGAGGTGATGTTGCATGCTTTTTTACAATGAAGATCATGTTGCAGAAAATGTCTGCATTTTTTTTTTGTAACTGAGGTGATGATACGGCTCAAATAGCTTTGAGACGATTTTATGTAGTGGCCCTGATCTTTCACTCGCGCAAACAGGTAGAAGAAATAGTTTTTGGAAGAAGTAGAAGTGTAGGTGCAAAAGAACCGGTAGCTCCACTTCATCCAAAGGGATTGTATTAGCAGGCATCTCAATTATAACTCTGGTGATACTTGGATTCCTGAATACTGACTTTTGACTTCCTTGGATAGTACGTGAGCAAGGCATGGAGCCTAATATACCTCTTTGATTTGTTGAATGCAACACCTTCCTTTGACGTAGAGCCGGAACCACGTACTTCTGCATCTTTTTTTCATGGCCAGCCTCTCGCTTAGAAAATATTCTACTTGGCAGCAATGAGGGAATAATAGGTGTACAAGCGGTGACCGTATCAGGTGATGTCGTAGAATTTTTTGCAACAAAGATTATGTTGCAGAAACATCTACAGATTTTTTTTGCAACAAAGGTTATGTTGTAGAATATATTTTTTGCAACACAACTCATGTTGCAGGAAACCATGGACGGCGGCGACGGCTTACCGGCCCCAGCGGGGTGGTGCCTCGCAAAACCAGGCGGTGCAGTCCGGCGGCTACGTACTAGCGCCCGCACGGCTTGCTCGTAGCTCCTCAGGTGCCAAGCTTCCAACACATCAGCTGTCGATGTTGCGTGGTTCGCCATAGGAACGCCGTATACTGTTGCCGTCACGGTCCCACGGTGAAGCTCGCTTCGAACCCTGTCGGACCTCGCCGAGTCGAGTTTCCACCGCTCCCGGACGTCCCAACGTCCTACCCGCGCACCATCCTCGTCGGATCCGGCTAGAATCCTCCTAGCCGCACAAGTCTTCGTCCCCCCGTCGCTCCCGGATATCCTGGCCTCCTGCCCACGCGCCATACTCGTAGGATCCGGCGAGATCCGGCTGGAATCCTCGCCGGTGTTGCCCTCCTGGCCTCCTGTCTCGCCTCTTTCTTCCCATGCACACCCTCCCGTCGTTACAGTAAGCGGGCTAAACCCTAAACCTCTTTTCTCCCTGTCACAATAGTAGGACACACCTATTTGGCAAAAAATGATTTTCCTGTAGTGGCACATATTTAGTACCAGTTTGGACGGTTTTATATATACAGTGTAGAAGCTGCCCTTTACAGGCAGGCTACCGCCAATTGCCAAATAATGCAGAAAACGTTGGCCACACACACACACACACACACGCATGCACGCACGCACGCACGCACGCACGCACACACACACACAAAAACAAAAAGAAAAAGAAAAAGAAAAAAGAGGAGCTTCCACTAACGAAACCTCCAACAAGAATAAAGACTCTGGTGATCTGTTGATGTTGCGTAGAGTCTTCCCCTCGCTTGCAGGAAGAGATACTTCATGTGATTGATGAGGGAGCAAAATGGTTCCTATTTGCCTTCACCTGTTTGGACGCCTTCGTTAAGTAGATCAGCATCTCCATAGTGAGCTCTGGTTCTTGTTAAGAGTGACAGGAACCCTTCCATTACGTATATGGGATTATAATGCTCTACGCAGGCCAAGGGATGATTTATATTGGAAAAAAGCTGATAAGTTGAAACCGTTTAGCTATTGTGAACTAGCAAATCAAAACACGTATATATTTAATGTGACTCGTTTTCCATTCTTTTGAGTACGGCTGAGGTATGAAAGGAGAGTAAATATTTCAGACTGTAAACGAGCACAAAAGCAAGGAACATGGTGACGAAGTTTGAAGCACGAAGAGATATACTCTTTTTTTTAGGGAAAGATATACTTTTTCTATACATGTTCAGGGAATGTTGCCCAACATACAAAAGGTACGTGGGCTAAGCCCAGAACAAACCCATCATGTTGTTACCGAAAGCAATTCTAATTAAAACATGTTTCTTGCCTAGATAATTGCATTGCAAAATTTCAAAGCTGATGGAGAATACAGAAGCACTGACGTGTATTCAACAATCATGCTGCAGAGCTAAATACAGAACCACATTAAACGCAAGATAGCATCAAGCTGAACAGTGGAGCATTGGGTACATGCATATATCATGGCCTAGTTAATTAAGAGAGCAGACAGTAATTCCATCACAGAAATACAACCTACAAACAACTTGTTTCTTGCCCGGAACAAGTCAAGGCATAACAAAATAACAAAACAAAAGACCACAGAGGAGAACTTTTTTGTTGCACGGTGTTAAGATACGTGTATATGTTGTGCAGATAAGGATGCAGAGAGTCCAGGTAGTTAGCTAGACTTGCGTATCAAGTTGTAAAGCCATGAGATTCAGTTTGTTGTAATCTGGTTGTTAGCTCCTGATTGTGGACGCAACAACCTCCTTGTTATGATTATATATACAGAGGAGCCGACACCTATTGGATGCACGGAGCAAAACACTCCTTCAGTTTTTACACACGGAACAATGCATTGCATAACCTAGGCTCAATCGTCTCATGTGATCTGTTCTAAAACCATTTCAGAATCTAGGATGTTGACGGTGTAGCTCGATAGAAGCTGGATGATCGTGAAAGGATGGTTGGTGCGAGGATACAATGCTTGTCATGCTTCCCAAAATCGACGGCTTCCGAGATCCTCTCTGTTTTCTCGTTCTTGATGTCACATTTGCAGATATTAAGTTTTGTCCATATGTGTACATCGAGCCAGGAGCATTATGAAAGCAGATGAAAATCACATCTGTTGCGTATACAAATCCTTCTTGTTTCATCAGAATTAAACTATTGTCTACTATCTGTTAATAATACAGTGTTTCCCTTGGCAAATATGACGAACATTTGCACTATAGGAAATTATTCAACTGTTTACTTGTGACAGCAATATTGTTTCCTGTTAAAAATTACTCCCATATGACATGACATCATGGTAGTTAGTATCTCCAATTACAACATTTTTCCAATTTGAGCAAGGAAATATATATATTCAGTTTAGAGTACTTTAATTTCACAGCAGCATCAGTGCAGCTCTAGGTTCAGGTTGTGTTCCAGTTCTATATATGGAGCCAACTGGGAGCTTTATTCAGGCATGTCTGTCTTTGATTGTACATCTTCTAATTTTTTTGCAAGAAACACAAATAGATTTTTGCAAGCAACATAAGTCAGAACCTGTGCATGTGTACTTGTACTTGTCAACCTGTGCACGTTCGCTAACTGTTTCTTGATGCACCTCTGGCTCTGAGAATGGTTAATGATATCACCTAGCTTACAGAAACAAGAACCTGTGGTTGTTTGTACCGTCAGCTTAAGACTAGCATTGGCAACAGAGAAAGAAGCTGAGAGAATTCATTCAATTTTGAACATCTATAATAAAGGATCAAGACAATTGGTGAATAAATCTAAATCTGCTAGATTCGTCAGCTCAAGCAACACTGATCAAACGAAAGAAGAGGTGATGCATGCTTTAGACATAAGAAGAGAAGCGCTTGAAGAAATGTATCTTTGCCTCCCAATGGCCACAGGAAGTACGACATGAGCTTTTGAGAAGCTATGCACAAGAGTAAGAAACATGGTGGGAGATGGAACAGAATTGGCAGTCATGCAGGCAGTGCCACTGTTCTCAGTGAGTTGTTTTAATCTCTCAAAAACAACTTGCAAGACATTGTCCAGATTTTGGTGGGGAGGAGATCGAGCTAAACAAAAAATGCATTGGAGGAAATAGGATGAAATTGCCCAACCAAAATTAGCAAGATGGGGTTTAGAAATCTTCAAATATTCAATTTAGCCATGTTGGCAAAACAAGGATGGAAATTGATAACTAAACCAGAATCCTTATGTGCACGTGTCAACCAACATATGGAAGAATCGATGGATCCCAAGGCTTCCAGGATGCAGGCCAATATTCAGGAGCAAAGATGCAATTGTGTCAAAAGTTTCAGAGCTCATTAATGATGATAGAAGAAATTGGAACATTAAAAAATTGAATAGTAATGAATCTCCTATGCATGTAACATAAACTCTTAAGATTCCTTTGGGAAGGTCAGACCATGACCTAAGGCTTGGGGTGAAGAAAGACATGGCACCTACACAGTAAAATCAGCCTACAAAGTACTAGCAAAGCAGTTCAGAGCTAAAAGCCAACATCGCCAAGGAATTGCATTAAGCTCAACTACTGAAGAAAACATGTCGTGGAAGAAACTTCGGAGCTTGCCAATTCCCCCCAAGGTAAAAACTTACTGGTGGCATGTCATTTGAAAGTTCCATTCCTGTAAAAGCTATATTGAAAAAGGACAGATCGAGAAATTAATAACCTTGTCGAATGTGGCGCAAATGAAGATACTACCTTCGATGCTTTGACAGAATGTCGTTATGCCCGAGTGTTCAAGGAGTTTTTTAAGAAACAATATGGCATGAAGCTTCCCAAACTACACGAGCTAACTTGGGCCTAAGACATTCTAGATAATAATATATGTGGAACGGAGAAGGCATGATATATTTTGTGTGGCATGTGGTCAGTGTGGACATTACAAGATAACAGAATTCATGGAGAATACTCAATTAATCCAATTCAAGCTTGCAGGTGGGCACATGATATGGCTGTGGATTTGATGTTGAGTGCAAAACCATCAGGACAAGGAATCAAAACAAAAACCAAGATCAGCTGGCAACGTCCACAAGAAGGCTTCTATAAAGTAATGTAAACGCAGCCTTCAATGCAAGAGAAGAAAAAAGAGCTTAAGGATACATAACCAGAGATGCTGATGGCATTGTCGTAGCGGCGAGCTGTAAGTGGTATGACTCAGTCCCTAGAACTTTAACAGGAGAAGAATTAGCTTGTAGAGATGGAGCTAAAATGTTAAAACTGCTCGTTGAACAAACTGAATATTCAACAAGGAACAACGGAGACTCATTCTCAGGAGCTTCTGTCATTTTGTGGATCCAGCAAGCATCATAGAGCTAGCATCTTGCCGATTATTAATGAAAAACAAGAGCTGGTAGAAGGATGTAGTGGTTTTAACATTTATCATGTAATGTAGGGAGGGAAGCAAATATAGCAGCCCACAAAGTGGCTAAATTTGCTTCTGAATCAAATTCAGAGTATGTCAGGACTCAGGATACATCAGGTGCCGGATAACATGCTGCTGTGCACTAGACAAGACTGTATAATCCTGATGCTCTTGTTTAAATCGCCAAATAATAACTATGTCAGAGCTTCACTTACACCTGACAGTGAGTATCAGGAGAAGCAAGATTAAAGATGTTTCATCAACAAGTGTTACACGTTTGGAAGAAGTGTCTTTTACAGTGTGATGTTATATTTATCACAGGTTATCCCCTATTTAAAATTACACAGCACCGGGGATATACGTATTACTCTATTCTAGTAGTAATTAGTTTTTGACCAATCGGCTAATCATGACTCTGTTTCTTTCGAAACAAATGCCATCTAAATTTGATCAACTAATCATGACTTACAAAAAAAATGCCATCTATATTTAGTCGGTGTAAATTGCATGGCAGAGTGGAGTTTACGGTTTAGGTGATCCTCATTTTTGTTCGAGAACGCATATACAAGGAAGACATCTCTTAAATATATAATCAAACTCAAGCACAATGTGAAAAAGAGTCATCCGTATAAATAAATTCATCATAAGCGGGGTTGGCAATCTCGTATGCAGCAGAGCAGTTATGGATTGAATGAAAAAAAGACAACAACGTGTTGGTTGACCTCAACAGCTAGCTATTACTCCTTGGAGGGGTCTGCAAACACAACTGTGCCGGTCGCCTCCTCCATTATGTAGTAGGCAAACGGATGGTCGACGATGAAATCCACTTGTGGAGGTGGCGGCGGCAATCGGCTGCATCCTCCATAGCCGCACTCGGTGATGGTGACCGCCGCAGCTTCAGTCCCTTCCTCGTTTACCTCGACGACAGCCTTGTGAATGACATCCCCCACCACTATCGGCAAGCCAGAGCCGTCTTCCTCCACCATGTCAGATAGGTCGCCCTGCTCGCTGAACGGCAGATGGAGCCCCAGCTTCTTGAGGACGACGGCGACACTGCTGTGGAAAGACAGTTTGAACTTTGGCATCTGGAGCTCACGGAGGGCGATTCGCTGCATCGGCAGGTGGTCGTGCAGGAACCCAGGCCGGGATGCCATCATGTCTAGCAGCCACCATAGGCCGTCGTAGGCATCCGGGAGGAAGATGCACATGGAGAACTGTGTTGGCCCGGTATAGTCAGAGCCGGAGCGCGCCCACGGAACAGTTGTACACTGGGATGGGGATGGATAAGCATGTCCTGCCCATGCATTAGGCGCGTAGTAGCTGTTGCCAAATGCATCATGGCGGGGGAAGTAGGGGTTAGGAGGGTAGCCAACGGGGCCAAGTGCACCATAAGGAGGATATGGCCTCGGATAGGTGTAGGGAGAGAAGGAGTTGCGGAACGGAGGAGGATAGTAATGTTGGTGGAAGTATGGGTGAGGTCTGACGGGAAAATAATTTGGAGACGGACCCCCACCACCACGGTTGTATGCAGCACTCACGCGGGGATGGGCGTACGGAGCAGCACCAACACCATTGTAGCTGTAGGGATCAGAATCAGGGCGACCCAATGGAGGAGAATGTTTTGTGGTGCCCTTGTGATCTGGCGCCCCCATCTTGTACCGGAGTTTGAGCACCTTGAACCCCTGGTGCACGGCGACGAACTGCGACTCCTGGCTCCTGGCTCTGCACGAACGCCATGCGGGGACCGCCCGAGGTGGACCTATCCTGGAGCGCGTCGGCTGCCAAGCGCGACACGAAGTTCTCGAGCTCGCTGCGCGTCCTCGCTCCTAGGATGCGGAGTATCTCCTCCAGTGTGGCGTCCCGGGCGCCGGCGGCCAGGAGCACGAGAGCGGCGTAGATGGACAGCGGCGAGAAGACTAGATTGCCGTCTGTGCTCCCCTCGGTGAGGGGCCTCGTGAGCCTGGCGGCGAGCATTGCCAGGCCACTGGAGCCAATCATGCCTATTGTGTCGAACTGCACCGGCGGGTTTCTGGTCACCGGCAACAACTCGAATCTTCTAGCAGGTAGCCGCTCCTCGTTAATAAGTGCACCCTCATGTTTCCGTTTCCCAGTCCGCACAGGGGCAGGGCCGCTGCCATTGCTAGGGTCGACGACATGCCCTGCAAACATGATCGCGCCGGACGCCTCCTCGACTATGAAATACACCCTCGGCTCCGGCATTGCCATGGGAGCAGCTCCAGGAGCCGCAATCATCATGGTGAGAGCTGCGGCTTCCGTCCCTTCCTCGTTGACCTCGATGACAGCCTTATGGATGACGTCACGAACCACCAAAGGCAAGCCGGTGCCGTCGTCCTCCACCATGTCTGACAGGTCAGAACCCATGCCGAACGGCAGAACAAGCCCAAGCTGTTCGAGGATCTCGACCATTTTGCTCGTGAAATCAAGTTTGAACTTGGGAACCCCGAAGTCACCGACCTTGACGGGGATCGCTGGCAGGTGATCATGCACGATGTTGGAATTAAACCCGACTTGATGCCCCTGCTAGCCGGTGTGTGCACGGGACGTGTACATGTCCGATTAGAAATTGAAGTGTATAACGAGTAGGACTAGGTTAGTTGGCAGGTTAGCTAGCTAATATAAATACTCAGGTATCCTTGTACTTTTGTACCGTGGGTTTGTGAAGTAATACAAATCAGAACAGGCTCGATACGAGCCTGTGGCAATACGCCGGCGTCTTGTGTTCACGTGCGTTGTTTCCGCCGGAGCTATATCCATCGGATCGAAAGCTAGCTAGCTAGCTACGTGTGTGTACGCAACAAGGATCGATCAGCTCGCCAAGGCTACTAGCTTTGCACCTCGGTGCAGCGTGCATCTCGGCGTAAAGGAGCTCGTCCAGAGTGCATCGGCTAGTAGAAGCGTTCGTCGTCGATCGTCACCGTCGCCGGAAAGTACTCGACGACGAGGTCTGGGCCAACACACGAAGCCCGGACGGGAGGTTATCTGGTCGACGAGGCTCCGCAGGCCGTCGTACGCGTCAGGCACGAAGATGCACATGGAGTACTGTGTGCCTGCCGTCCACGGCCGGTATGGTTGATATCCTCGGTGATAAGGAAATAGGCAGTTTTTCGATTAAATTAATCCATGAATGAATCATGAGTATGACATGGACAGCATTGATAACACATTGATTACGATCTAACAGAGTATGTATTACGCGCATAGTAGAAACATCTACGCATATTGCTAGTACTGCTACAACAGAAAGAAACACGAGAGGGATAAACGATGTATACCCTCCAATCGGCCACGTGGCGGCGGTGGCGGTGGCAGCAGCCGCGGCATCCTCAGCGGCCTTCTTGTCGGCCTCGGCCTTCTCAGCGGCGGCGAGGTCGACATGGTGATGAGGAAGGTGATGCGGACGTAGATGAACAGAAGCGAGCAGTCGCGTAGTCGCTACCCAAAAACCTAATCGCCCCTCTCCCGTACAGGATCCGGAGAGGCGGGGTTTCGGAGGCCTGCTCTCCCGTCAACCGTGCACGCGGTGAACGGGACGGAGTCGCCGGCGGCAGCAGTAGCAGAGGAACAACTTGGGCGTGGAGGCGGAGATGGAGATGCGTTCTGTTTTCGCGGCGGCTAGGGTTGGCAGCGCCCCACATATATATGTGCGGCCGCGCGTGGAGAGACGTGGGCTGAACCCACGTCCAAGTCGGTAGCCTATGACCCGACGTCTCAGATCATGGCCCTACATGTCAAAGACTCTCCGTTCCTGACCGGCAAAAAGAAGCGCATAGGAGTAAGCTCGGCTCGGCTCAATCCCGCGGCGAGCGGAGGAGGAGGAGGAGTGCGCGAGGGCTTCTTTCCTTCTCAAGCTCCAATAGCATGAGGGAGAGAATCCCTTATAAAGCACTCCAACTCTCCTTCCACTTCCGGGGTGGGACTAAACTTCCCACCACCTTGTTATGCCACCCTCCATGGGCCCTTAGAGATTAAATCTGAAATTGTCATACGGGCTCTAGGCCCATCTCATATTTCAACAATCCCCCACCAGATCTCAGGGGCCCACTTGTTCTTTGTTCCAAACGCTGTTTTGATATACCAGCATCTCAGTGGAGACCGATTAAGATTGAGCTCCACCTAGACCAAGTAGTTACACTCCTTCACAACTGAACAATGGACTATGCCTTGAATTGTCAGTTTGGCGTCAAGAAGTTTCACCACAAGTCTCACTGATACGAGGCTGCCGAAGGCCGACCCCTCGGGTGGAGCATATTAGTCACACTTCTGGCCTGTTCATGAGCTTGCTAGAGATCATCCCAATCTCATAGACTGTGACCAGCAGTCGGACTCATATAGGTATGTTCCTCCAAAGATCGCTATGTAGGATAGCATCTTGCTTATACATATAAGCCTTGGAACACATTAAGACAGTAGTCATCCTTCCATACAGTTTCCGGGAGTATTGCATCTCCAACGGAGTGGGTTAGTAAAGTTACTCTCCTCAGTTCACCGCTGGCTTGTTTTCCCAGGTCCTACTTCACGAGATCTCCAATCACATAGATTGGGTTACTACCATGGCAACTCATGTGGGTCTCATACCCATCTCCCTTGATGCGCTATCTATCACAACACGTGATAGCCCTTTAGTGAAGGGATCTGCCAGATTCTTAGGTGTTTGGATATAATCCAACGCTATCACTCCGGAGTTTCTCAATTTTCTGACAGCTTTCAATCTCATTCTTATGTGTTTGTTGGACTTTATGTTGTCCTTTGAACTCTTCACCTTGACTGTTTGATTATCGCAGTTCATAAGGATGGCCGGAACCGGCTTCTCAACCACTGGCAAGTCCATCAACAGATCTCGAAGCCATTCTGCTTTGCCACCCGATGTGTTTAATGCTGTTAATTCTGCTTCATTGTCGATCTTGTTAAGATCGTTTGCTTGCAAGACTTCCAGGAAACAGCACCACCTCCAAGAGTAAACATATACCCAGTTGTGGCCTTCATCTCATCAGCATCAGAGATCCAATTCGCATCACTATACCCTTCAAGTACCGACCGGTATCCGGTATAGTGAAGTCCATAGTTCATAGTACCTTTCAGATAGTGCATAACTGTAACGCCCCGGATCCGATGCGCCAGGTGTCTTCAGTTATTCGTTGTTGTTGCCATGTCATTTGCTTGCATGTTGCATTTTGCCATGTCATCATCTGCATTTCATTTGCATGTCTTTCAAAACTTGCATCCGGTCCTTTTCCCCGTTGTCCGTTTCACGATCCGACACTCGCACGCGCCCGTCGCCCCTCTCAGCCCTTGTTTCGTGAGCGGGAGAAAAATGTTCTCGGAATGGGTCGAGATTTGCCGAGTGGCCTTGGTATAGTACCGGTAGACCGCCCGTCAAATTTCGTTCCATTTGGAGGTCGTTTGATGCCCCAACGGTTAACCGCGTAGCCCGAAACCCCTCTCTCTTTGCAGCCCAGCACCCCTCCACCACAGCCCACTAGTCCATCCAAACCCCATCTATGCTCTCGGTCGTTCGATCACGATCGTGTGGGCGAAGACCGCTCCCCATTTGGAGTCTCCTAGCTCCCTCTATCTATAAATATGCCTCTCCCTCGAGATTTCTCGCAGTCCAAACCCTAGCACGCTCCCCCGCGCCGCCGGACATGTCCAACCCCGCCGGACACGTCTGCCCGCCCGCCGCAGCGAATCCCATGCCGACACGTGTCCACCCCCGCCGTCCCCGCCGCCGCGGCCCGGAGAGCCCGGATCGGGCCCTCCCGGCCCATCTCCCCGCGCCGCCGCCCGGATCCAGCCCTGCCGCCAGTCTCCGCCGCCGTCCCTCGGACCTCGCCGCCTCGGCGTCCGCGCCCGTGCGCCGGCGCCGCCGCGCGTCCCGTGCCCGCAGCCGGCCCTGCCGCACTCGCCGCACCCCGCAGAGCCACCTCCGTCGCCGCGGCGCCCGGATCCGGCGTCAGCCGACCGGATCTGGACAGCCACCGCCTCCCCTCGCCGGGATCGCCATCGGGCGCCGCCGCCCTGCCTCCCGGTCCCAATCGGGATCGAGGGAGACGCCGCAGCGCTCCGCTCGCACGCGTGGGCCTCCCCCCGTGCTGGCCCGCGAGGCTCAGCCCGCCTCTCCTTCCCCTCCGGCACAGCGGCCCGCTGGTGAGCCTCCCCGCCTAAGCCTCGCCTAGGCGTCATTTAGTATTCTCGCGCGCGTCTATTTTTTTTTCTCTTCAAAACTGCCATGTCCCGAAATAGTTACATTCTGGTGCTACTTTTGACCTACTGTAACTCCATGTGTACTGCTCCGTTGTGTGCGTGTAATATGTAAAAAAATTCATCATGAGATGCTCTTCATTTAATTCCATTGTGCCATGCTAGTTTGAGTTCATCTTGATGCCCGAATCATCGTTGCAAGAGTGCCATATGATGTTAACTGCTGTCTGTTATCAGAAATTGGTGATTTGTCTTTTTCATAGCGTTTTGTGTGTGCATCCTATGAGCTTGATGTCTACATGAGTTTTGTACTACTTCATGCCATCTTTATAGGGGTGCTTGTCTGGTATTTTTGTGATCTATGTGGTGACTATCACAAGCATACAAAGTAGCCTCCATGGTGTTGCTGATTTCTGTGACTTGGTCATTTCTGCTAAGTCTGAGTCTGTTATGTTGTGATGCCATGTAAACCTGCTGCTACAAGTCATTCTATGCATAATATGGAGATGTTCACTAAGGATGTTTTGTTATGCATATTATGCTCTATCCATCCATACCCTTGTTTGCATTTATAGCCTGCTGTAGCTTGTTGTTATCATGCTCCAAACTTGCTAAATAATGCTGCTGTCAGCCTGTTAACATGAAGTTCAGTTTTGACATGTGTTCTGCTAGTGATCCATGCATCCTATGACTATTATATTGCCATGCTTGGCTTCATATTTGTGCCATCTTACTTCTGTTTACCTTGTCATGCCATGTATTGCTCTGTGGTGAGTGGTTCACGCTCATCAACATGCCTACTTATCGTAGTTTCTGTCATGTCCTGTTATTTTCACCAAGTCTGAATCTGTTTATGATACTTGCTATGTTTACCTGGGTGCCATCATATCTTCTGTGCCTTTTTGGCTTGTGATCAGTAAGGAACTTTTGTTCTATGAAATTATTAGATTCATGCCATGCCTTTTTTGCTATGGTATGTTCCTATAGTATGTTGTTTGCTAGCTTTAAACTTAGCAACCTGATGTTATTTCTGCCATGTCCAGTAATTTCTGCCAAGTCTGTGATCTGTTATTATTTGCAATCTTGCTATGTTCTTTTGAGCATGTTCTAGTGATTTCTGGAGATAGCTCAGTGTTCATGTTTTGTCATGCTTTACCTGTACATCATGCCCATGCATTTTTTTTCATGTTGAGGTGTTGTAGCATATTGTTTTGGTGCTTGCAAGATGCCTAGTTGCTGTTTTGGACAGATTGTTGTTATATCTTGTTTGGAGTGTATGTGTTGCACTGTTGCTCCGTTTGGGGGTGTGCTCTATATGTAACTTGCTTAGAATTGCATGTAGTTCCATATTATCTTGTTGCATCCTTGTTTTGAGGTGTTTGCTTGATGTTTGAATGCATTTTGCATCAATGCCATGTTTATCTTGTTTTGCTCATATCTTTTAGGCCGTAGCTCCGAATCTAATGAACTTTATATGTAACTTGACTAGAATTTCGTGTAGATCATCTTGGTGCATCTTAACTTGTTGTTTAACAACTTGAACATAAGGTTTATTCGGATCTGGACCAATTTCGAAATTTGCATATGAGGACTTACCGGAATTGTTATATGTTAGTTCCGGCCTCATTTAAACTTGCTTTGATGTGTTGTTCTTGTATGCATCATCTCTTGCCATGAGTAGCTTCATATAGCCTTGTCATGCATCATACTTGGTTGAGCATCATGCCTTCATGTGTGGTGTGTTTACCATGTTGTGTGCTTCTTCTCGATAGTTCCCGTGTCGTTGCGATCGTGAGGATTCGTTCGTCTTCGTGGCTTCATCTTCTTCATGGACTCGTTCTTCTTCCTAGCGGGATTTCAGGCAAGATGACCGTCACCTTGGATCTCACTACTATCATTGCTATGCTAGTTGCTTCGTTCTATCGCTATGCTGCGCTACCTGTCACTTGCTCTTCAAGCCTCCCAAATTGCCATGAACCTCTAACCTTTGTCACCCTTCCTAGCAAACCGTTGTTTGGCTATGTTACCGCTTTTGCTTAGCCCCTCTTATAGCGTTGCTAGTTGCAGGTGAAGATGAAGATTGCTCCATGTTGGATTATGTTATGTTGGGATATCACAATATCTCTTATATTATTAATGCATCTATATACTTGGTAAAGGGTGGAAGGCTCGGCCTTATGCCTGGTGTTTTGTTCCACTCTTGCCGCCCTAGTTTCCGTCATACCGGTGTTATGTTCCTTGATTTTGCGTCCCTTACGCGGTTGGGTGATTTATGGGACCCCCTTGACAGTTCGCTTTGAATAAAACTCCTCCAGCAAGGCCCAACCTTGGTTTTACATTTGTCTCACCTAGCCTTTTTCCCTTGGGAGTCGCGCTCCCGAGGGTCATCTTTATTTACCCCCCCCGGGCCAGTGCTCCTTCGAGTGTTGGTCCAACCTGTCAGCCGTTGGTGGCCACCAGGGGCAATTCTGGGCTGGCCTACCGGAAGTTTGGACAATCCGGTGTGCCCTGAGAACGAGATATGTGCAGCTCCTATCAGGATTTGTCGGCACATTCGGGCGGCTTTGCTGGTCCTTTTTTACCATTGTCGAAATGTCTTGTAAACCGGGATTCCGAGACTGATCGGGTCTTCCCGGGAGAAGGAATATCCTTCGTTGACCGTGAGAGCTTATAATGGGCTAAGTTGGGACACCCCTGCAGGGTATAAACTTTCGAGAGCCGTGCCCGCGGTTATGTGGCAGATGGGAATTTGTTAATATCCGGTTGTAGAGAACTTGACACTTGACTTAACTAAAACGCATCAACCGCGTGTGTAGCCGTGATGGTCTCTTCTCGGCGGAGTCCGGGAAGTGAACACGGTTTATGGGTTATGTTTGACGTAAGTAGGAGTTCAGGATCATTTCTTGATCATTGCTAGTTTCACGACCGTTCCATTGCTTCTCTTCTCGCTCTTATTTGCGTATGTTAGCCACCATACATGCTTAGTCGCTGCTGCAACCTCACCACTTTACCCCTTCCTTACCCTTTAAGCTCTCCTAGTCTTGACACCCATGGTAATGGGATTGCTGAGTCCTCGTGGCTCACAGATTACTACAACAACAGTTGCAGGTACAGGTTTTGCGATGATCATGATGCGAGAGCGATGTTTCTTGTTTTGGAGTTCTTCTTCTGCTTCTTCTTCGATCAGGGGATAGGTTCCAGGTCGGCAGCCTGGGCTAGCAGGGTGGATGTCATTTGAGCTTCTGTTTGTGTTTCATCCGTAGTCGGATGTTGATCTTATGTATGATGTATTGATGTATTCTTGCGGCATGTGTATGCCTTGTATGTATCCCCATCTATTATGTAATGTTGATGTAATGATATTTACCTTGCAAAAGCGTGTCAATATGCGGTTCTATCCTTGGTGGGACCTTCGAGTCTCTTTAGGATAGTATCGCATATTGGGTGTGACAATAACTCTCTCAAGAGCACGCCAATGTACATCACCAGGTTTGGAAACAAATCGGCTCAGTTTGCTGATAGCAAATGCGATGTCAGGCCTCGTTGCGCTCGCTAGATACTGGAGTGAACCAACAATCTGGGAGTATCTCAATTGATCTATAGCTGTGCCTTTAGACTTTCGAATCAGCACACTTGTTGAGGATATAGATCTTAGAGTCACCCGCCGGGAGGGCCGGGTTATTCATATGGTCATTGCCAGAAGCCCGGCGCCAAGCTTGACGACGGTGGGCCAAAGATGGGCTTAAGACCCGGATATGGCTTAAGGCCCGTAGTTACAATCATTATCATGGTAGAACTTGTAGTGCAAGGCAAGGATAACTGAGAGTCCGAGCCGGACACTCTTATGAGCCGGCCGGGACTTTGAGAGCTGCTGGGCGTCAGCCTCCCTATATAAAGGGATGACCCGGCAGCGGTTTAGGGAGAAGGACAATCTGATCGTGAGCCAGGCATAGCGGTTTAGCTCCCTGGTTATCGAAACCCTAATCAATACCACCTCAAACTGGACGCAGGCTTTTACCTTCACCGTAAGGGGCCGAACCAGTATAAACCCTCGTGTTCCTTGTCCCGCTTAAACCCCTTCAAGCTTCTTAGTTGCGATGGCTCCACGACTAAGTCCTAGCTCGAGGACATCTGCCGTGACAATTCCACGACAGTTGGCGCCCACCGTGGGGCTAGCGCACGGTGGATTTGAGCTCTTGAAGGGCAGCTTCGAAGGGCTCAAGGGATACGCTGTGGGCCGGATGACCAAGAGTCGTCGCGGCAAGTTCTACATCGACGATGCAAACTGGGGCCCTGACGCCAGCTCAATTGAGTACGGGTACCGGGTCCCCTTCGGCGGAATTCATGTTTTCATCGGCAAGATTGGTGAGCCGGGCCCTGAGCCGGATCTCTGCGCCGATCTCATCGAGACGGCTCAGCGTGCACGACCCGCCCTGACCCGGCCTGCCTTAAGGCATGCTTTTGTGGGGTGTATCCATGGAGGACTCTCTGATCGATCTGGATCTGGTGATGAGACGGCCGCCGGCTCTGACGGCGAGTTGGCCACCGATGAGTCAAACTCGTTGTATCAACTTCAAGACGGCAGGCTCATGGGTTGTTCCGATGGTGACAGTATTCCGGACCTATTTGAGCCGCCAAGCCGGGTGGGAATCTTTATGGCTGGTGCGCAGCCTGTTCAGAACCCCGCTGCTGGAGCGGGAAACCCGGTGCCTTCTCCGGCTCAGGTGCTGATGGATCTCACGGACAAGATGACGACCCTGTTAACCGCCACGGTTGACCCGGCGGATCAAGCTCAGCATGATGCGGAGGTGGCACAGTTAAAGTTGGATCTAGCGAAGGCTAAGGAGGATCTGGCAGTGGAAGGGATCAGGATGGCTGCGGAGCGGGCGGCTCTCGATGCCCAAACCCAGTTGATTCAAGCGCAGTCCTTCCGGCTCACGATGGATCAAAACGCGTCCAATGAGGTCATGAGAAGGAGGCATCAAAAGGCCCAATCTCGACTCCCTCCGGTTTACGATCCACGCAACCTCTTCAACACGCCAGGTGCAGGGTCTAGTAACCCGCCAGGGGTCATAGTGCCCGGGTCTGGGACCCCTATTCAGCCACAAGTGATGGGGCCTCCCCAGGTGCCCCCTGCCCCGCCTCAGTACGTGCCAATACCACCGGGTCATTATAATAACCCGCTGGAGAACATGGTCGCTGTGGCAGCACGGCTAGCGGCTCTCCCGATCGACGACGACTCTCCGACGGCTATTGAAACCCGCTGGGTCAGGGAACTCCTTCAGACGGCACTGGCGCAGCAAGAGGCGTACTCCTACAGCCGGGACAGGATCCACTCGACCCCTCGTCCAGGCCGGAGCCCGAGTTACAGCCGGCACATGGTCTCAGCGACCGGCTCAAGTAACGTCCGACGCCATGACTCGCCCCCTGGCCATGGCCCGGCTCACAACGGAGCCTTTCACGCAGCAGACCAAGACAGAGTGCGGCAAGAGGCGGAGCAGGTGCCTCAGTTGACGGCCTACCAGACTCCCCCGGCTTATCCGACGACGTCCGTCGATGTGGGCATCCCTACCAGGACTGGGGGTGTCCCTTGCTTAGTACCAGCTATCCGCAATGAACGTTTACCCAAGGACTTCAAGGGCCCTAGGAACCCGCAGCCTGGATCGAGAGTTACGAGATGGCCATGGAACTACTGGAGGTCAGTGAGGCGGCAATGGCCAAGTACTTCACCATGATGTTGGATGGAACTGCCCGCACTTGGTTAAAAGGGCTACCACCGAATTCCATCGGGTCTTGGGGCTGAGCTGAAAGCCCGGTTCATCCAAAACTTCAAAGATACCTGTAGGCGGTCTATGTCAATTGTGGATTTGACTAACTGTAAGCAGTAGGAGGGTGAATCCACGACTCACTGGGTTCGCAGGGTCAAGGAGATCATACATTCATCAGATAAGATGGATGCCGGCTCTGCAGTATTAATGTTGGAACATAATTGTCGTTTCGTGCCCCTAAAGATGAAGCTCGGGCGGCTTAAACGTGACTGTAGTGATATGGGTACACTAATGGCGGCTCTTATCAAGTACGCCGATTCTGATGGTACCAAGGATCCCCCTTCAGATGATGAAAGGGCAGGGAAGGGAAAGAAGAATGGCAATGGCAAGGGTCCTCAGCATAACCCGGGGAACCAAGGAGGAGGCAAGCGCAAGGCCGATGGCAGCCTAGAGTTTGTAGCCAACGCCAGCTCACAAGGTAATAACCAGCGACGCAAGGGGAGGCCCCTCCCCGAGGCGGCGGGTCAGGCCCGACACTGGAGCAACTGTTGAATGAGCCTTGTCCAAGACATGGCTCTAGATAGAAGCCAGCGACTCATCTATGGAAGGATTGTGCAATCATGAAGGCCTTTAAGAATTACAATGGCCCGGGCGACGGCTCAGGCGCCGACGGCTTTCATGGCCCGGGCGGCGGCTCAAATTCTGGTCCTCAGAATGGTCAAGGGGGCTTTCATCAACAGTCCAGCCAGGGTCATCAACAGCAGCAGGGGGGTTATCAGACCAATCCAAAGCAGCTTAGCGGTGGACAATATCATGTGTTTACCACCAGTCTGTGTAAGCGAGATCAGAAGCTTCATAAAAGGGCTGTGAATGCTGTTGAGCCGGCGGTTCCACGCTACTTGCGGTGGTCTGAGCAGCCTATAGTGTGGAGTAGGGAGGATCACCCTCCACGGGTGGATAATCCGGGTCACTTGGCCCTAGTGGTGGCTCCTTAGGTGGGAGGATATAAGTTCACTAAGGTGCTCATGGATGGAGGCAACAGCATCAACATCCTCTATTATGAGACGTTCCGTCGTTTGGGGTTGATTGATAAGAACCTCAGCCAGTCCAACACTATTTTCCACGGTGTGGTACCTGGTAAGTCGGCTTGTCCAGTCGGCAAGATCGAGTTGGAGGTGGCCTTTGGAGATGAGAACAACTACAGGGTAGAGAAATTGACCTTTGAGGTGGTTAAGATAAGAAGTCCGTACCATGCTATATTTGGGCGGCCGGCTTACGCCAAGTTCATGGCACGGCCATGTTATGTGTACTTACAGCTCAAGATGCCGGGTCACAATGGGACCATTACGGTTCACGGCAGCCGGAAAGTGGCCCTGGAGTGTGAGGAAGGCGATGCAGCTTATGCAGAAACTGTTTGTGCAACAGAGGAGTTGAAGTTTTACAAGGACAATGTTGACCCAACTGATATGACCTCTCTGAAAAAGCCGACTACGGAGCATGAGCCGGCAATGAAATTTAAGTCGGCCGATGAGACTAAACTTGTTGATTTCGTTCCAGGAGACTCATCTCAGCAATTTAGCATCAATGCCAATCTGGATCCAAAATAGGAAAGCGCGCTCATCGAGTTCATCCGTGAGAATAGGGACATCTTCGCATGGAAACCTTCTGACATGCCAGGTGTACCTAGAGAACTCGCTGAGCACACTCTCAATGTTGATCCGAAATTTAAGCCGGTCAGGCAGTTCCTTCGGCGGTTCAATGAGGAGAGGCGGAAAGCTATTGGCGAAGAGGTGGCCCGGCTTTTGGCGGCCGGGTTTATTGTTGAAGTCTTCCACCCAGAATGGTTAGCTAACTCGGTGCTCGTACTCAAGAAGAACGGCACTTGGCGGATGTGTGTGGACTACACGGACTTAAATAAGGCGTGTCCGGCTGATCCTTTTGCCCTTCCCCGTATTGATCAAATTATTGATGCTACGGCCGGTTGTGCGCGCTTAAGTTTCCTGGATGCTTATTCCGGATATCATCAGATTAAAATGGCAGTTAAGGACCAGGAGAAGACGGCGTTCATCACTCCGTTTGGAGCCTTCTGCTATGTGTCCATGCCCTTTGGACTCAAGTGTGCACAGGCGACTTATCAGCGTTGCGTGCAGAACTGTCTCCATAAACAGATTGGGCGCAATGTTCACGCTTATGTGGACGACATTGTGGTTAAGTCCATAAAGGAGGAAACCCTGATAGATGATTTGAGAGAAACCTTTGATAATCTCCGGGTCTACAAGATGATGCTTAACCCGGCCAAGTGTGTCTTTGGCGTTCCTGCAGGCAAACTCTTGGGTTTTTTGGTTTCTGACAGAGGCATTGAAGCTAACCCGGAGAAGATCAAGGCCATCACCTCCCTGGCTAAGCCGGCGTGTATAAATGACGTTCAGCGCTTGGCGGGTCGCATCGCTGCTTTAAGCCGGTTTATAAGCCGTTTGGGTGAGAAGGCCATGCCATTATATCAGTTGATGAAGAAAACTGATAACTTTGTCTGGAATGATGCAGCTAATACTGCCTTTGAGGATTTGAAGAAGCAGCTGGCAGAGCCTCCAGTCCTTGCTGCTCCGGTTGATAAGGAGCCCTTATTATTATATGTGGCGGTGAACACACGAGCCGTCAGTGTGGCTATGGTGGTGGAGCGCAAGGAGGAGGGTAAGGAGCATCCGGTTCAGCGGCCGGTTTATTATGTCAGCGAAGTGCTCATTGAGTCCAAGCAGCAGTATCCGCATTGGCAGAAGCTTGTTTATGGTGTGTTCATGGCGAGCCGGAAACTTAAGCATTATTTTCAGGGTCATCCCATCACTGTGGTCAGTTCTGCCCCTCTTGGTGATATCATTCAAAACAGAGAGGCCACGGGGAGAGTGGCTAAGTGGGCTATAGAGCTTGGACCTCATGGTCTCAAGTACGTGCCACGCACTGCTGTTAAATCTCAGGCCTTGGTGGATTTCATCAATGACTGGACAGAGTCACAAGTGCCCGAGCAGAAGCCGGATAACACATATTGGACTATTCACTTTGATGGGTCCAGGCAGTTGGAGGGCTCGGGGGCTGGAGTCGTGTTGGCTTCCCCTAAAGGTGACAAGTTCCATTATGTGCTACAGTTGCTGTTTCCTTGCACTAACAACGCGGCCGAGTATGAGGCCTTGCTTCATGGTCTTCGGATGGCTAAAGAGATGAGCTTAAGCCGGGTAAGGTGCTTCGGCGACTCAGACTTGGTGGCTCAACAAGTATCAGGAAAGTGGGATTCCAAGGACCCTCTCATGGCGGCTTATCGCCGCGAAGTTGATGCCATTGCTGGGCACTTTCAGGGTTACCAAGTGGAACACATCGATCGCAGGAAGAACGAGGCGGCTGATGCTTTAAGCCGGCTGGGCTCTCAGCGAAAACCGGTGCCGCCTAACATTTTCCTGGACGTCCTGTATAGCCCTTCTGTTAAGTTGCCTACAGAGGAAGACTTGGATGTCCCTGACCCGGAGGCACGACTGGTGGCGGCTCTCCATATCATACCAGACTGGACAATGCCCTATCTGGCTTACATGACCCGGGGCGAGTTGCCTGAGGATGAGACTTTGGCCAGGCAAATAACCCGGCGGGCTAAGTCAATGATTGTTATCAATGGTGAGTTGCATCACCGCAGTGTTACGGGAGCGTTTCAGCGTTGTGTTTCCCCTGAGGACGGTCAAGAGATCTTGCGTGAGATCCATGAAGGGGATTGTGGCCATCACGCCGGCTCAAAGTCTCTTGTGGCCAAGGCTTTTCGTCATGGTTTTTATTGGTTGACGGCTCATGCTGATGCAGAGGACTTGGTCAGTAAGTGTGATGGTTGCCAAAGGTTCTCGCGACGGGCTCATGTACCGGCTCAAGAACTGAGGATGATCCCAATTACTTGGCCCTTTGCGGTCTGGGGGCTTGATATGGTTGGGCCTTTCAAAAGGTCCAAGGATAAGAAGACCCACCTTTTGGTGGCAGTTGACAAGTTTACCAAGTGGGTTGAAGCGGAGCCAGTTAGCAAGTGCGATGCAGCCACGGCGGTTCAGTTTATGAAAAAGGTGATCTTTCGCTTTGGTTTTCCGCACAGCATTATCACTGATAATGGCACCAATCTCTCCAAAGGCGCCATGGAAGAATTTTGTCAACGAGAGCATATCCGACTTGATGTTTCCTCAGTGGCTCATCCTCAATCCAATGGTCAAGCTGAGAGAGCTAATCAGGAGATTCTGAAGGGCATCAAGCCCCGGCTTTTGGTCCCTTTGCAACGGACGCCGGGTTGTTGGGTGGAGGAGTTGCCCTCCGTGTTATGGAGCATCAACACTACTCCTAACAGGTCTACAGGTTTTACGCCTTTCTTCATGGTTTATGGGGCAGAAGCAGTCCTCCCCAGTGACATCCGTCATGACTCACCTCGAGTGGCGGCTTACGTTGAGGCAGATAATGAACAGGCGCGCCAAGATGCTCTTGACTTGTTGGACGAACAGCGTGATGTGGCAGCAGCCCGTTCAGCGATTTACCAACAAGACCTGCGCCGTTATCATAGCCGCCGGGTTAAATCCCGGGTCTTCCAGGAAGGCGATCTCGTGCTCCGGCTCATCCAGGATCAAACAGATGCACACAAGCTATCCCCGCCTTGGGAAGGGCCCTTTGTGGTCAGCAAGAACTTGCACAACGGGTCATATTACCTCATTGACATTCGGGAGCACAAAGATTCACGTAAGTCAGAGGAAGAGACCCGTCGGCCGTGGAACATAGCTCAGCTTCGGCCTTACTACACTTGAGCCACCGGCTCTCATAATGTACATATTTCTCTCAGCCATGTAGATATTATGATAAGCAATAAAGCAGGACCTCTGTCCTTTTTTCTCCTCCAAATATGCACGTGTTGTTTTCATTGCAAGATTACATGATAACTTGAAGGAGGATCCAGCTTATGATCGTATTCGAATCTAGCTGTAAGCAATAAGGTCACTTGGGGGCTTCCTGTTCAAACATGGGTCGTATTCCAACCAAAGAGAACATAGCTGTCGATACCCATTTGATTAGCAAAGTGCCGAGCTCATTGAGGAGTTTTCTTGGATCATATTTGAATCTTAAGTTTAACCCCTTTGAGAACCGACGTGGATCATATTCGAATCAGCGTCGTTAAACAATTCTTAAAATCACTTGGGGGCTTCCTGTTCAAACATGGGTCGTATTCGAACCAAAGAGAACATAGCTGTCGGTACCCTCTTGAATGGCATCACCACACCCACTGGGGGCTATATGATCGCATTCGAATCCTAGCATAACCCCTTTGGGTCGGGTCTGGTCGTATTCGAACCGGAAGCCCCTAAGTTCTTCTGCTTTATAGCAAGTTTTCTCTGATTATGTCAAAGTGTGTACAGCCGGGTCTCACTTTGCCGGCTTAAAACTTGATTAACAGTGTTAGTTGAACACAATGGGTGTCATTAAGATAGGTACATGGGAGTTGAGGTACCAACCTTATTACCCGGGTTATCTAAACCGGAAGTATGCTTGCAGGCCGCTAAGTGTGTTATCACGGCTGTATTAAGGGCATAACTGAGGGTCAATCTTTTTTGATTCATATCCGGGTTATGTATCTAAAACCTATGATTCTCAGCGCAGTAAGCCGCTTAGAGACTTGTGATTTGTCCTTTTGTGCAGGATAGTTCAAGGCAACTATTTGAGACTAAGGAGAATGAATGACCCGGAGAAATATAAAAGAGACAACTTCAATAGACTTCAGCATTCAATACGTGCATGATGGCACGGCAAAGATAAAGTGTTGGACCTACTCTATTACAAGACTCATCGAGTCCAAAAGGGTGGAGCATTGTTTGGTAAGCCCTCTGCAGAAGTTAAGACGCTTGCTGGGTTGAAATCTCCGGCTCATCTCTTTCTTCTCCTCCGACTATTCCCAGGGTCTGGAAAGTCGACGACTTCCAGTCGATGCCGCTCAGCGCTTCAAATTGGGCTTCCTCATCAATTAACCCGGCCGGGTCAATCTCCGGGGCGAAGGTGTGCTGAAGAGCCGGCGGGATTAAACTCAGGGCTTCATAGCGAGGGGTCGGGATCCTCTGATTTTCCGCATTGTAACCCGGCTGGTACTTGGTCAGATCCGTGTCGTTTCCGATAAGAGTTGCCACCGGGTGCACGATCTTCACGCAGGCGGCGAAGTCTTTTTGGTCAAAAGCCGTGCCGTCTTCCTTCAGACTTGGATAGCCGAGGGCGATGTCTGCCGGGTCTAACTCCGGCAGGAAAGCCTTGGCCCGGCTCAGCGTGGCGATCGCTCCGGCTCTTGCAGAGGCCCGTCGCAGCTCTTGGATACGTTGAGGCAGAACGGCGAGCCGGCGAAGAACCTCCGCCAGGTGAGTCGGCACCTCGTTGTATAGGGCCACCACAGCTAAGGCACGCTGTGACCCGGTGTAGAGTTGCTCCACCAGGGTGTACACGGCCTTTAGCTTGGTTACCACACTCTGGTTGAGGTTGGCACTTCTGGAACCTGTTTTATAGAACAGGATAAGCCGCCGACAAGGGTGAGTTATGAGGCATCAAAATTTTAAACTGGATGAAAGCCGGCGGATGACTTACCGAAGATTGCAGCAACCATTTGAGACACTTGGCGCTTTAAGCCGGAGAGTTCGGCCGTCTTCTCTGACAGGGCCCTCTCCGCCTGATCAGCCCGGTTCACCAATGCGGCCTTCTCTTCGGCCCACGCCTTTCGCTCAGCGTCAAACTCCGTCTTCAGCTTCTCTTGAGCGGCGATGCTGGACACAAATTTGGCATTTGCCTTCCGGGTCTCCATCTCTTGCATCTTCAGCCGGTTCGTGAGATCAGCAAGGTCAGCCTCTAGCTTCTTGCCAGCAGCCTGCATAAATTTCCGGGTTATGGCATGAACAGTTACTATATAAATTTAAAAGTCCCAAGCGTTTTCCAAGCAAAGACACTTGGCACTTGGGGGCTAATGCATATTGAACGTTTCTATCTACAAATTGCCGGTTCAATTGGGTAAGCCGGAACCTAAGTCTACAACATATTCAATCATAAGTCGTCGACTTGGGGGCTAGCATGGTAAAGGTAACTATGTAGTAAGTAAGAGGACAGAAGAATAATACCTCAGATTTCTGCTGGATCTGGGTCACCATGGCAATCTCTGCGTCCCGGCTCTTGTGCACTTGGCTGACGAAGCCGGAGACGATCTCTCCAATGTTCAAATTGGAGTAGTCAGTGAGGTCCAGGTTAACCCGGCGGGACTCTAGCAGCTCCCCTTTGGCGGAGCACTTGGCCAGCGCGGTAGGTCTCCCCGGCTCAACAAACTCCGTCCGGGTAATTACCACGTCCGGGTCATCTGCTGGTTGAGCTGAGCTGGAGACCTCCGGATTAACAAAAGCTTCTGCAGTTGCCTTGGTGGTTGGGGCAGCGGCCTCAGGTGCAGAGGCAGCTGGCGGCTCTTGAGTGGCTGCCTCTGGCTCAGGCAAGTCCGGCTCATCGACCGGCTTGGACTTCTTCGCCCTCTTGGTGAGCTTGGCCTGGGCACTGGAACGACGGAAAGGTTAAGCACAATAGTGTAAGTAAAAGAAAAAAGTATAGCATGAGATGATTGTCATTACCCGGGCACGGTCTTGAAAGCCGGCAGGCCTGACTGCATAGAGTCACCAGAAGAGGGGGAAGTTTCCTGATAATTTGAGTCAGAGGAATTAAGTGGTTGACGTATAACACCCGCCAAAGGATGAAAAGGGTACAAAGTTGAGATCACCTCGGTCCGGCGCTTCCTCGACGCGTCTGGTAAGCCGGAAGAGAGGTCGGCGTCCTAGTTGGTCCGGGTGTGCCGCCGGCTCTCATGAGTCTGTTGCTTCAAAATAAATTGAGGATCTTGATAAGCTAAAGGATGTGAAAAGCTTACTTTCCGGGTTACCCTTCGGACTTTCAGCCTTGGCAAGGGCTCCGAGTCGGAGGAAAGTGACATTACCTCTTCAACCACCGGGTTACTGGCTCCGGTGTCATCCTGTTGATGAACAAGTGTTGGTAAGGCGGACAAGAAATAAACAATAAACACAACAAAGAGCTTACAGGTTCAGGGGTTACCTCTGACTCGGAGCTGTCGCTTAATTACATCAGCTCCAAAGCAGTTGGCCTACTTCCCTTCTTGCGGGGAGCGGCTTTCTTGGCGGCTTTCTTCGCCTTTCTGGCCTTCTTGGCCGCTTCGTGGTCATATTTGACCCGCCAGAACTTGTCATCAGCCTGAAAAATACAATGGTGATTTCTTAGAGATTCAGATGAAGGTTATCTGTAGACAAAGGTAAAATGTTTAAATCAGTGGCTTACCGCTGGGGCTGGGTTGGTCTTGCAGAAGGGGGCTAACCCGGTCCTCCCGCAATCTGCTAGGCTCTCATTCAAGAGAGCCTTGGTCATCTCCTCTACAACATCTTCAGGAAGATCGTTGCGGCTGTGTCTCTGGGGGTCATCCTTTCGGCCCGTGTACTCGCACATTAAGCCGGGGCGGCGGCTTAATGGGATCACCCGCCAGGAGATCCAGACCCGGACCAGATCGATTCCGTTGAGACCATTGCCCAGAAGAGCCTTGATCTTGTTTATGGTGGGGAGCAGAGGCTGGCGCTCCGCTTGCGTCAGCTTGTCAGACAGTGGGTGTGTTGACTCCAGACGTGAGGGGCGAAAGCCGGGCAACGGACTTGGCGGCTCATCAGCCGGCGACGTGTCTTGGCAGTAGAACCACGTCAGATTCCAATCTTTGGGGTGGCTTGGCGGCTCTGCGTACGGGAAAAGGCAGTCCCTCCGCCGCTGAATGGAGATGCCACCTAGCTCCAGACTTGGCCCATTGGCGCACTCGTTCTGACGGTTCAAGTAAAAAAGCTCTCTGAAGAGCAGCAGACTAGGTTCTTCTCCAAGGTAAACCTCGTAGAACACTTGGAAGTTGCAGATATTGGACACTGAGTTGGGTCCTATGTCCTGAGGCCGCAGATCGAAGAAATTCAGAACGTCTCTGAAAAACTTTGAGCCGGGCGGTGCGAAGCCCCGGCTCATGTGATCCGCAAAAATGACCACCTCTCCGTTTTTTGGCTGTGGTCTCTCCTCTGACGGGTCAGGGGCACGGTAGGACATGACATCCTTCTTGGGCAGGTGGCCTGACTTGACAAAATCCGCTAAGGTCTCATTGGTGACGTTGGACCTCATCCAATTGCAAGTGATGGAGGCCTTAGGAGCTTTGGGAGGCATGGTGAAAGTCGGCAGCCTATGATAAAAGGAAACGTCTGGTTTAAGTATAAGCCGGAGGAAAGTTATAGTTCAGTGTTAAGTGGTGGCTTACGGAGGGGACTAATGACATATATCTAAGTGCGCTAGGTTATTTAAGCCGCCCAAGGTGTTGAGAGTAACTCGATTTCTACGGCCTTATCACAGAAGAGCCGGAAAAATTCTATGGCGCATGGTCTCCTTTGAGTCGGAAGGTTCTACGGCGCGTGGTTTCTTTAAGCCGGAATTGTAAACCGCCCTGACTCAACAAGTGCAGTTTTTTACTAAGTGTGGTGAAAATAGGTTTCACACATGGCAGTAAATATTTTGGATCAAAATGGTCGGGTAAAACGAAAATTTCTAGACCTAAAAGTAGACGCAGGGAAGTTCTTGAGCTCGAATGAGGCCTTTATGCAGTAAAAAGAGGCCTACTTGCATTTGAAATGAGTGCTAAACAGCCGCCGCACTAGTTCTATCCTATACTAAGATCAAAAAGAGGCAGTAAAAATCAAATCTACTGAGGGCCGTGATGAACTATGAAGAACAGAGGAAGAACTATGGAGCCCTAGTGCGGATCTACCTTATGGAATAGTGAAGACTCACCGGTGCTGAAGAGACGCAGAGGTCGTCGCGTTTCTCTGGTCAGATCAGGGTGATGCAGCGGCCTGAGTTGGTGACGACACGAAGACCCGCAGCGGCGGCAGCAGCAAAGCTCGGGCAGGGGAGCAGTCGCGCGAGGAAGAAGACGAAGGAGAGAGAAGTGGCTGAAGGCCCGTCGAGCCAGCCTATTTATAAGGGCGAGCTCATAAGTGGGCGCGAGAATCAAGGAGACCACGGCGTGGGTATCTCCCCATGAAACGCCTCGATTTTCGGGATGACAGTAAAGGTAAAGATCCGTTGCGGATCTAGCCGAGTAAAAAACGGGCTTAATGGAGGATGACGTCACGGCGGATTATCCGGAGTCCAGAGGATGACGTCACGCCGGGTCTTGGCCTTCACCCAATTGTAAGCCGGAAGTTTTCTGTCGAAGGAATGGAAGATTGACATGAGCCGGCTCAAATCAATCTGGGGCCTAATGTTGAGGATATAGACCTTAGAGTCACCCGCCGGGAGGGGCCGGGTTATTCATATGGTCATTGCCAGAAGCCCGGCGCCAAGCTTGACGACGGTGGGCCAAAGATGGGCTTAAGACCCGGATATGGCTTAAGGCCCGTAGTTACAATCATTATCATGGTAGAACTTGTAGTGCAAGGCAAGGATAGCTGAGTGTCCGAGCCGGACACTCTTATGAGCCGGCCGGGACTCTGAGAGCTGCTGGGCGTCAGCCTCCCTATATAAAGGGACGACCCAGCAGCGGCTTAGGGAGAAGGACAATCTGATCGTGAGCCAGGCATAGCGGTTTAGCTCCCTGGTTATTGAAACCCTAATCAATACCACCTCAAACTGGACGCAGGCTTTTACCTTCACCGTAAGGGGCCGAACCAGTATAAACCCTCGTGTTCCTTGTCCCGCTTAAACCCCTTCAAGCTTCCTAGTTCGATGGCTCCACGACTAAGTCCTAGCTCGAGGACATCTGCCGTGACAATTCCACGACAACACTAGAATCATATAGTGTTTGAGATGGTTTGCAGTCCGAATATCCAAAGCGACTCAACACCTTCTCGACATAATGGGATTGCAGAAGTGTAATCCCACCCTCATCATCTCTCAATAGCTTGATGTTCAAGATAACATCAGCCACTCCAAGGTCCTTCATCTCAAAGTTCTGAGATAGGAAAGTCTTAACCTCCTCGATCAACTTGAGATTAGTCCCAAATATCAGTATGTCATCAACATACAAACACAGTATAACTCCTTCGCCCCCACCATAGCGATAGTATACACATTTGTCGGCCTCATTAACAACAAAGCCAACAGATGTCAACGTTTCATTAAACTTGTCATGCCATTGCTTAGGCGCCTGTCTCGGGCCATACAAAGATTTCACCAACTTACACACCTTTCCTTCCTCACCATCTATCACAAAGCCATCAGGCTATTGCATATAGATTTCCTCCTTTAGCTCTCCGTTCAGGAAAGCCGTGTTAATATCCATCTGATGAATGAGAAGACCATGTGAGGCCGCCAACGAGAGTAATACTCGAATGGTGGTCAGTCTGGCCACAGGTGAATAAGTTTCGAAGAAACCTTCTTCTTCTTTCTGGGCATAGCCCTTGGCCACAAGCCTAGCCTTGTACTTTTCTATCGTACCGTCGGGCCTAAGCTTCTTCTTGAACACCCACTTGCATCCCAATGGTTTGCAACCATAAGGACGTTCAGTAAGCTCCCAAGTCCCGTTAGCCATGATGGAATCCATCTCGCTACGGACCGCATCCTTCCAGTAGTCAGCTTCTGGAGAGGCATACGCTTCTGAAATAGAGGTGGGATTATCCTCCACGAGGTATATGAAGAAATCATCACCAAAGGTATTTACAGTCCTTTGTCTCTTGCCCCTACCAAGGGTTTCCTCATTATCCTCGTCAGGATTTTCATCATGTGTTTGTTTATAATATTCCATCGGAATGGCAGGTTCAGGAGTCTCCTCAGATTCCTGTCTAGAAGTGCTTTGTACATCTCTCATGGGGAAAATGTCCTCAAAGAATGTAGCATCCTTAGACTCCATAATTGTACCGACCTTCATGTCAGGTACCTCAGATTTCACTACTAGAAATCTATAGCCAACACTATTCATAGCGTAGCCCAAATTAACACAGTCCACGGTCTTTGGTCCAAGCTTACGCTTTTTGGGGATCGGCACATTAACTTTCGCCAAGCAGCCCCAAGTACGTAAGTACGAGAGTGTTGTCCTTCTCTTGGTCCACTTCTCATAAGGAGTGATCTCGTTATCCTTTGTCGGAACTTTATTCAGGACATGACATGATGTCATTATAGCCTCCCCCAGCATGCCCTGGATAAACCCGACGTATCTAACATGGTGTTAACCAAATCAGTTAGAGTACGGTTTTTCCGCTCGGCAACCCCGTTTGATTGGAGTGAGTAGGGAGGCATCCTCTCGTGAATAATACCGTGTTCCGCACAAAAGGCATCAAACTCTTTCGAGAAGTACTCTCCACCACGATCTGACCGGACTCGTTTAATTTTCTTTTCAAGTTGATTCTCAACTTCTGCCTTATAGATTTTGAAGTAGTGTAGAGCCTCATCTTTAGTATTTAAAGATACACATAGCAGTATCTAGTGGAATCATCTATCAAAGTCATGAAATATTTCTTTCCACCTTTAGTCAACACCACCATTCATCTCACAAAGATCAGAATGTATGAGTTCCAGTGGCGCCAAGTGTCTCTCCTCTGCTTCTGCTGCCTTGTGAGGCTTGCGAGGTTGCTTAGATTGCACACACGAATGGCACTTAGAACCTTTGGCTAAAGTGAAACTCGGGATTAAATTCGATTTTGCTAGCTGCGTCATAACGTCGAAACTAATGTGACAAAGACGTGAATGCCAGACTTCAGATTCATTAACACTCAAATGAATATTGTTCACGACTTTATTACATAGATCTGCAAGAGAAAGGCGGAACATGCCCACACATTCATAACCCTTTCCAACAAATAGTCATTTTGCTTAATTAATAGTCATTTTCAGAGATTTGCACACTCACAATCTGAAGAACCTGGGAGACAAATCATATAGGAGTATATCTGGAAACCCTCGATTAATTTCCTTCAATATCTCGCCAAGCAACACAGAGGCCTCCGATAGACTTCCCCGTAGCTTGGCCGCTTTCAGGATGTGCACATGTACATGTCTAGAAAGAGTATTGGTGGACTGACAGCTATGTATAGGGCACGTGGATGTCGCGAGAGGGCGCTCCTTACGCGACTGTTAATGGGTTTAATTTTTCGTGGAGGCACTCACGTAAATGAACAACTATGTATAGCCCTGTTTGTTTCACCTTTGGGAAATAACTTTGGACAAGGAAAGGGAGAAGTTAAAATATACAACTATTTTCGAGAATTTGTCGAATCACCACCCAAAGCACGTCCCGGTGTACTTCACAACCAAAGTTGTTTTCCAAGTACATACCCTTAGCATTTGGTCGCAATTATGTCATACATGTCACCGCAGGCACAACCCATCTCTCCTTTCACCCCCGTCCTAAAATGTAATGCTTTTAACTAGCTGACATGTGACGCCCGGATAATTAAGCTACAGTAATCCTATGTTAATGGTGCCACGTCATCGCCTTTACTATTGATAGAAATCACGTTGATTAAAAATCGGTGCAAAATTTAAATTTCAAATAAAGTCAAATTGTAAAGTTTTCAAATGTCAAAACCAAAATGTTCAAATTGTGCCAAATAATCATTTTTTTTATACTGGTGGTGAACCAAAATTTTGATAAAGTGTTTTAATGTCCAAGAATAATTAAAACAGTGGCCTAAGTAATTAATTAAATGCCTTAAAAATACTAACTAACTTATTTAAGTGCCAAACTTAAATGTGGCATAAGCCTAACTTGTGGCACTAATTTAGGTGCAAGGATTGTATTTTATAAAACTAAAACTATATGAAAAGAAATTAGAAAAGATAAAAGTTTAGAAAGAAAAACAAAAACCCAAGAACAAAAGACAAAAAGAAAACAAACCCCCTCCCCTGGGCCAATTGACCCAGTTGGCCACAGCCGACCCGGCCAGCCCACGTACCCCCTCCCTCCTCCTGTTCACGAGAGCGAATCATGGAGGCCATCACCATGGCCACCGGCCACGCGCAGGGCATCCACGACGCCACCCTCCCCCTACAAAACATCGGCGGACCCCTCCCGTTGCCAAACACTAACCCCCCCCCCCCCACTCTCTTCCCTCTCTCTCACGCCCCCTGGATCTGGCCGTCCTCGACGCCGTTGGCCCATGCTAGCGTCGTCGGCGCCGCCCGAGGCCATCGCCGCCCCGACCCCGTCGCCCTTGCCGTCGTCGTCCCCATCTCCACCCTCGCCCCCGAGCGGCTTCCTCGCGCCTCGATGACCCCCTTCTCGTCACCGACCGTGAGCAGCCATCCCCCTCTGCCTCCCTTTTGATTTCTTTGTCGTATAGGGGATCTATCGTAGTCCTTTCGATAAGTAAGAGTGTTGAACCCAACGAGGAGCACAAGGAAATGACAAGCGGTTTTCAGTAAGGTATTCTCTGCAAGCACTGAAATTGTAGGTGATAGATAGTTTTGTGATAAGATAATTTGTAACGGGTAACAAGCAATGAAAGTAAATAAAGTGCAGCAAGGTGGCCCAATCCTTTTTGTAGCAAAGGACAAGCCTGGACAATTTCTTATAATGAGAAAAGCGCTCCCGAGGACACATGGGAATTATCGTCAAGCTAGTTTCATCACGTTCATATGATTCACGTTCGTTACTTTGATAATTTGATATGTGGGTGGACCGGTGCTTGGGTACTGCCCTTTCTTGGACAAGCATCCCACTTATGATTAACCCCTATTGAAAGCATCCGCAACTACAAAAGAAGTATTAAGGTAAACCTAACCATAGCATTAAACTAGTGGATCCAAATCAGCCCCTTACGAAGCAACGCGTAAACTAGGGTTTAAGCTTCTGTCACTCTAGCAACCCATCATCTACTTATTACTTCCTAATGCCTTCCTCTAGGCCCAAATAATGGTGAAGTGTCATGTAGTCGACGTTCACATAACACCACTAGAGGAGAGACAACATACATCTCATCAAAATATCGAACGAATACCAAATTCACATGACTACTAATAGCAAGACTTCACCCATGTCCTCAGGAACAAACGTAACTACTCACAAAGCATATTCATGTTCATGATCAGAGGAGTATTAATATGCATTAAGGATCTGAACATATGATCTTCCACCAAATAAACCAACTAGCATCAACTACAAGGAGTAATCAACACTACTAGCAACCCACAGGTACCAATTTCTGGTTTTGATACAAGATTGGATACAAGAGATGAACTAGGGTTTTGAGAGGAGATGGTGCTGGTGAAGATGTTGATGGAGATTGACCCCCTCCCGATGAGAGGATCGTTGGTGATGACGATGGTGATGATTTCCCCCTCCCGGAGGAAGTTTCCCCGGCAGAATAGCTCCGCCGGAGCCCTAGATTGGTTCCGCCAAGGTTCCGCCTCGTGGCGGCGGAGTTTCCTCCCGTAAGCTTGCTTATGATTTTTTTCGGGGTAAAAGCCTTCATATATCAAAAGAGGGGCACCGGAGGGCCACCAGGGAGCCCAGGAGATAGGGGGCGCGCCCCCACCCTCCTAGCCAGGGTGTGGGCCCCCTCTGGTACTTCTTTCGCTCAATAATTCTTATAAATTCCAAAAATGACTTTCGTGGAGTTTCAGGACTTTTGGAGCTGTGCAGAATAGGTTTCGATTATTTGCTCCTTTTCCAGCTAGAATCCCAGCTGCCGGCATTCCTCCCTTCATGATAAACCTTGTAAAATAAGAGAGAATAGCCATAAGTATTGTAACATAACGTGTAATAACAACCCATAATGCAATAAATATCGATATAAAAGCATGATGCAAAATGGACGTATCAACTCCCCCAAGCTTAGACCTCGTTTCTCCTCAAGCAGAAGCCGATATCGAAAAATATGTCCACATGTTTAGAGATAGAGGTGTCGATAAAAATAAAATACGGACATGAGGGCATCATGATCATTTTCATAACAGCAACGTATATAGATTTTGTCATATGATTTCTTATGCTCAAGTAACAATCTATTCACAATGTCAACTATGGTTCAGAAACTTCATTGAGAACTAACAAACTATAATCTCAGTCATTGAAGCAATTGCAATTTATGATAACATCAGAAAGAGTCAAGAATAGAGCTTTTCAGCAAGTCCACATACTCAACTATCATATAGTCTTCTACAATTGCTAACACTCACGCAATACTTGTGGTTATGAAGTTTTAGTCGGACACTGAGAAAGATAGGGGCTTATAGTTTCGCCTCCCAACGTATTCACCTTTAGGTGATGTCAACAATAATAGCTCATGCTAACTTACATCCAATTGGATATATATATATCAGGATCTTTCCAACACGAGGTGCTTGCCAAAGGATAAAATGAAAAAGGGAAAGGTGAAGATCACCTCGACTCGTGCACAATGTAAAAGGCATAAAGTAAAAGATAGGCCCTTCGTAGAGGGAAGCAGAGGTTGTCATGCGCTTTTATGGTTGGATGCACAAAATCTTAATGCAAAAGAACGTCACTTTATATTGCCACTTGTGATATGGACCTTTATTACGCAGTCCGTCGCTTTTATTACTTCCATATCACACGATCGTATAAAGTTTATTTTCTCCCACATTAATAAGTCATACATATTTAGAGAGCAATTTTTATTGCTTGCACCGATGACAACTTACTTGAAGGATCTTACTCAATCCATAGGTAGGTATGGTGGACTCTCATGGTAAAACTGGGTTTAAGGATATTTGGAAGCACAAGTAGTATCTCTACTTAGTGCAAGGAATTTGGCTAGCATGAGGGGGGAAAGGCAAGCTCAACGCGTTAGGAAGATCCATGACAATATACTTTAACTGAGATGTGAGAAAACATAAACCATTACATTGTCTTCCTTGTCCAACATCAACTCTTTAGCATGTCATACTTAATGAGTGCTCATAATCATAAAAGATGTCCAAGATAGTATATTTATATGTGAAGCTTCTATTTCTTTATTACTTCCTATTAATTGCAACGATGACCAAAACTACGTTTATCAATTCTCAACAACTTTTATGCCTCATACTCTTTATATGTGAAGTCATTACTATCCATAAGATCAATATGAACTCTTTATTTCCTTTTTATTTTTATTTTATTTTCTCAAGATCATAGCAAAGTAGCAAAGCCCTTGACTCAACACTAATCTTTATTATATAGCTCACTGACTCGATTACATAGAGAGATCACAAAGCAAAACGCAAAACTAATTCATACCAAAACTTTATTCGACTTTATTCTACTTGATCAAGATACTACTAAAAGAATTGAACTAAGTCAAACGGTAAAGATAGGAGTGTGATGGTGATACGATACCGGGGCACCTCCCCCAAGCTTGGCAGTTGCCAAGGGGAGTGCCCATACCCATGTGATTATATCCTCGGAGGTGAAGGAGATGGATTTGTTGATGATGTAGGTTTCTTCTTTAATTTCCGCTTGAGGATGAAATTTTGCTCCCTTAGATCATCGATCTCCCGCTCAAGGCTTAATATCTTTTTGCATAGTTCCTGTTTATTTTCCTGCAAGAGACGAAAAGGGATAAACTTGATCTTGGATTTCTTTGCCTTATCAGGGAGGCTTGACTTTTTAAACTCCACATGCATGTCCCCTGGTTGAGGTAAAGGGGCTTCATCTTCATCTGAGCTCGTCTCCTCCCTTCTCTTAGGTTCATAGTCTTCTTCTTCCTCTATGGTCCATCCACAATGCTCCAAGTCCCCGTAGACCTTAGGGTCTGCAAGGTAATCGGCTACATAGTTTTCTCCCTCCGAATCCTGGGACGACATATTGCTCTAATCTATAGCAGAAACAACTCGAAACGAAAACAGAAGATTTTTGCGTGATACTGTGGTCGAAACCTTCGGGAGATTATATAATGAATTTTTACCGACCAAAATACGTATCGTGCAAGAAAACGGAGTCCGGGAGGCACACGAGGTGCCCACGAGACAGGGGGGCGCGCCCTCCACCCTCGTGGAGGCCTCGTGTCCTTCCCGGATTACTTCTTGTTTTCCAAAATTCTTAAATATTCCAAAACGGATGAAAATTGCCATTAGAATTGTTTTGGAGTCGGTTTACTTACCATACCGCATACCTATTCCTTTTCGGAGTCTGAAACGTTCTGGAAAGTGTCCCTTATGTATTCCTCCAGGGTTATGGTCTCAATAATATTAGTTTCAACATTTATAGGATTACCTGAGATATAATGTTTGATTCTTTGACCGTTCACCACCTTCGGATTTGTGCCTTCGAAGTTGTTGATTTTTATGGCACCGGAACGATAGACCTCCTCGATAACATAAGGACCTTCCCCACTTAGAGAGAAGTTTTCCTGCAAAAAATCTTGAACGAGAGTTGAATAGCAACACATAATCACCTACGTTAAATTCTTGCTTTTGTATTCTTTTGTCATGCCATCTTTTAACTTTTTCTTTGAACAGCTTGGCATTCTCGTAGGCCTGGGTTCTCCATTCATCAAGTGAGCTAATATCAAATAACCTCTTCTCACCGGCAAGTTTGAAATCATAGTTGAGCCCTTTAATATCCCAATATGCCTTATGTTCAAGTTCGAGAGGTAAGTGACATGCTTTTCCATAAACCATCTTATACGGAGACATACCCATAGGATTTTTATAAGCAGTTCTATAGGCCCATAATGCATCATCAAGTTTCTTGGACCAATTCTTCCTAGATCTATTAACAGTCTTTTTCAGAATTAATTTGAGCTCTCTATTGCTCAATTCTACTTGACCACTAGACTGAGGGTGATAAGGAGATGCAATTCTATGATTAACATCATACTTAGCAAGCATTTTACGAAAGGCACCATGAATAAAATGTGAACCACCATCAGTCATCAAATATCTAGGGACTCCAAACCTCGGAAAAATAACTTCTTTAAGCATCTTAATAGAGGTGTTATGATCAGCACTACTAGTTGGAATAGCTTCTACCCACTTAGTAACGTAATCAACAGCGACTAAAATATGTGTATATCCATTAGAGGCAGGAAAAGGTCCCATATAATCAAAACCCCAAACATCAAATGGTTCAATAACAAGAGAATAATTCATAGGCATTTCTTGACGTCTACTAATATTACCAATTCTTTGACATTCATCACAAGACAAGACAAACTTACGAGCATCTTTGAAGAGAGTAGGCCAATAAAAACCGGATTGCAATACCTTATGTGCAGTTCTATCTCCAGCGTGGTGTCCTCCATATGATTCGGAGTAACACTTGCGTAGGATCTGTTCCTGTTCATGCTCAGGTACACAACGTCTAATAACACCATCTACTCCTTCTTTATAAAGGTGTGGGTCATCCCAAAAGTAATGTCTTAAATCATAAAAGAACTTTTTCTTTTGCTGGTATGTGAAACTAGGTGGTATAAATTTAGCAGCAATATAATTAGCATAATCAGCATACCATGGAGCAGTACGAGAAGCATTAATGACCGCTAATTGTTCATCAGGAAAGCTATCATCAATAGGTAGTGGGTCATCAAGAACATTCTCTAACCTAGACAAGTTGTCTGCAACGGGATTCTCAGCTCCCTTTCTATCAATAATATGCAAATCAAATTCTTGGAGCAAGAGAACCCATCTAATAAGTCTAGGTTTAGAATCTTTCTTTTCCATAAGATATTTAATAGCAGCATGATCAGTGTGAATAGTAACTTTAGAATCAACAATGTAAGGTCTAAACTTATCACAAGCAAATACAACTGCTAAGAATTCTTTTTCAGTAGTAGCATAATTTCTCTAGGCAGTATCAAGAGTTTTACTAGCATATTGAATAACATTTAGTTTCTTATCAACTCTTTGCCCTAGAACAGCACCTACAGCATAATCACTAGCATCACACATAATTTCAAAGGGTAAATTCCAATCAGGTGGCTGAACAATAGGTGCAGTGATCAAAGCTTTCTTAAGTATTTCAAATGCTTCTACACAATCGTCATCAAAGACAAAATGAATATCTTTTTGCAATAAATTAGTCAGAGGCCTAGAGATTTTAGAAAAGTCCTTAATGAACCTCCTATAAAAACCGGCATGACCGAGGAAACTTCTTATACCTTTTATGTCCTTGGGACATGGCATCTTTTCAATGGCATCAACTTTAGCTTTATCAACTTCAATACCTCTTTCAGAAATTTTATGCCCCAAGACAATGCCTTCATTAACCATAAAGTGGCACTTTTCCCAATTCAAGACGAGACTAGTGTCTTCTCATCTCTGCAAAACTCGATCAAGGTTGCTCAAGCAATCATCAAAAGAGGATCCATAAACGGAGAAATCATCCATGAATACCTCACAAATCTTTTCACAAAAGTCAGAGAATATAGCCATCATACATCTTTGAAAGGTAGCAGGTGCATTACATAAACCAAAAGGCATATGTCTATAAGCAAAGGTACCGAAAGGGCAAGTAAAAGTAGTTTTGGATTGATCCTCCGCTGACACGGGTATTTGAGAGAACCCAGAATAACCATCTAGAAAGCAGAAATGTGTATGTTTGGATAGTCTTTCTAGCATTTGATCAATAAAAGGTAAGGGGTAATGATCTTTCTTAGTGGCTTTATTTAATTTACGGAAATCAATTACCATCCTATAACCTGTAATAATTCTTTGCGGAATCAATTCATCTTTATCATTAGGAACAACAGTAATACCTCCCTTCTTAGGAACGCAATGGACAGGGCTTACCCATTCACTATCAGCAACGGGATAAATTATACCTGCCTCAAGGAGCTTTAGTATCTCCTTTCTTACCACTTCTTTCATCTTAGGATTTAATCGTCGTTGATGATCTCTAACTGGTTTGGCATCTTTCTCCAATTTAATTTTGTGTTGGCAAAGAGTGGGACTAATGCCCTTAAGATCATCCAGAGTATATCCAATAGCAGGACAGTGCTTCTTCAGAGTTTTCAATAATCTCTCCTCTTCCTGCTCTGAAAGGTTAGCACTAATAATAACAGAATATATCTTCTTTTCATCAAGATAAGCATATTTAAGATTATCAGGTAATGGTTTGAGCTCAAACACGGGATCACCCTTTGGTGGAGGTGGATCCCCTAGGATTTCAACAGGTAAATTGTGTTTCAGAATGGGACCCTGTTGAAGGAATACTTCATCTATTTCCCTTCTTTCATTCATAAACATATCATTTTCATGATCTAGCAAATATTGTTCTAAAGGATCAGTAGGAGGTACGGCAATAGAAGCAAGACCAATAATTTCGTCCGTACTAGGCAATTCTTTATCACGGGGTTGTCTACGAAATTTAGCAAAATTAAATTCATGTTCCATATCCCCCAAGCCAACAGTGACAACATCCTTTTTGCAATCTATCTTAGCATTAACAGTATTCAAGAAGGGTCTACCAAATATAATGGGACAAAAGCTATCTTGTGGAGAACCAAGAACAAGAAAATCAGCAGGATATTTAACTTTTCCACACAAGACTTCAACATCTCTAACAATCCCAACTGGTGAAATCGTATCTCTATTGGCAAGCTTAATAGTAACATCAATATCTTCCATTTCAGCGGGTGCAATATCATGCATAATTTCTTTAATAAGTCGATAGGTATTGCACTAGCACTAGCACCCATATCACATAAGCCGTGATAACAATGATCTCCTATTTTAACAGAAATAACAGGCATGCCTACAACAGGTCTATGTATCTTAGCATCGGGTTTAGCAATATTAGCTGTTTCACCACGGAAGTAAATAACATGCCCATCTATATTATCATCCAAGAGATCTTTAACCATAGCAATACTAGGTTCAACTTTAATTTGCTCAGGGGGTGTATATGTTCTAGTATTACTCTTACGAACAACAGTTGAAGTTCTAGCATGATCCTTTATCCTAACAGGGAAAGGTGGTTTCTCAACATGAGCAGTAGGAACAATGGGATCATTATAAGTAATAGTCTTTTCTTCAACTGTAATAGGTGCAACTACTTTTACTTCAGTGGGAGGATTATATTTAAACCACTTCTCCTTAGGGAGATCAACGTGAGCAGCAAAAGATTCACAAAAAGAAGCTACTATCTCAGAGTCAAGTCCATACTTAGCGCTAAATCCCCGAAAAGCATCAGTATCCATAAAAGATTTAACACAATCAAACTTAGGTGTCATACCAGGCTCCTTACCATCGTCGGAACCCCAATCTTCAGAGTTGCGTTTAATTCTTTCCAATAAATCCCACTTGAATTCAGTAGTCTTCAGCATATAAGAACCAGCACAGGAAGTATCGAGCATGGTGCGATTGTTGTCAGAAAGCCGAGCATAAAAATTTTGAATAATCATTTCTCTTGAGAGCTCATGATTGGGGCATGAATATAACATTTACTTAAGCCTCCCCCAAGCTTGAGCGATGCTTTCTCCTTCGCAAGGCCAGAAATTATATATGTAATTACGATCACGATGAACAAGATGCATAGGATAGAACTTCTGGTGAAATTCCAATTTCAATCGTTTATAGTTCCAAGATCCCGTATCATCACATAGCCTATACCATGTCAATGCATCTGCCTTCAAAGATAAAGGGAAGACCTTCCTCTTAATAACATCATCGGGAATACCTGCAAGCTTAAATAATCCACAAACTTCATCCACAAAGATAAGGTGTAAATCGGGATGCAATGTTCCATCTCCTGCAAAGGGATTAGCTAGCAGTTTCTCTATCATACCCGAAGGAATCTCAAAGTGAACATTTTCAACAGGTCCAGTAGGTTGAGGAGCAATTCTTTGCTCTACTGGTCGGGGTGAAGATGCCCTGAACAAGCCCCTCAAAGGATTAGTTTCCATAGTAACAAGTGACAGAAAATTTCAGCACACTATATAAATGTTTCCTTGCCAAGTTCCACTCACCAAAGGCGCTTCACTCCCCGGCAACGGCGCCAGAAAAGAGCCTTGATGACCCACAAGTATCTACTTTCTCCAACGTATCTACTTTTCCAAACACTTTTGCCCTTGTTTTGGACTCTAACTTGCATGCTTTGAATGGAACTAACCCGGACTGACGTTGTTTTCAGCAGAATTGCCATGATGTTATCTTTGTGCAGAAAACAAAAGTTCTCGGAATGACCTGGAAATCCACGGAGATTATTTTTGGAAAATAAGAAAAATATTGGCGAAAGAATTAATGCCAGGGGGCCCACACCCTGTCCAGGAGGGTGGGGGTGCGCCCTCTCCCCCTGGGCGCGCCCCCTATCTCCTGGGCCCCCTGGTGCTCCACCGACCTCAACTCCAACGCTATATATTCCGTTTCGCAGAGAAAAAAACAGAGATAAAGTTTCATCGCGTTTTACGATACGGAGACGCCGCCAAGCCCTAATCTCTCTCGGGAGGGCTGATGTAGAGTCCGTTCGGGGCTCCGGAGGGGGGGATCCGTTGCCGTCGTCTTCATCAACCATCCTCCATCACCAATTTCATGATGCTCACCGCCGTGTGTGAGTAATTCCATCGTAGGCTTGCTGGACGGTGATGGGTTGGATGAGATTTATCATGTAATCGAGTTAGTTTTGTTAGGGTTTGATCCCTAGTATCCACTATGTTCTGAGATTGATGTTGCTATGACTTTGCTATGCTTAGTGCTTGTCACTAGGGCCCGAGTGCCATGATTTCAGATCTGAACCTATTATGTTTTCATGAATATATGTGAGTTCTTGATCCTATCTTGCAAGTCTATAGTCACCTATTATGTGTTATGATCCGACAACCCCGAAGCGACAATAATCGGGATACTTCTCGGTGATGACCGTAGTTTGAGGAGTTCATGTATTCACTAAGTTCTAATGCTTTGTTCCGGTTCTCTATTAAAAGGAGGCCTTAATATCCCTTAGTTTCCACTAGGACCCCGCTGCCACGGGAGGGTAGGACAAAAGATGTCATGCAAGTTCTTTTCCATAAGCACGTATGACTATATTCGGAATACATGCCTACATTACATTGATGAACTGGAGCTAGTTCTGTGTCACTCTAGGTTATAACTATTACATGAGGAATCGCATCGGACATAATTATCCATCATCGATCCAATGCCTACGAGCTTTTCACATATTGTTCTTCGCTTATTTACTTTTCCGTTGCTACTATTACAATCACTACAAAACCCAAAAATATTACTTTTGCTATCGTTACCATTACTATCATATTACTTTGCTACTAAATACTCTGCTGCAGATACTAAGTTATCCAGGTGTGGTTGAATTGACAACTCAACTGCTAATACTTGAGAATATTCTTTGGCTCCGCTTGTGTCGAATCAATAAATTTGGGTTGAATACTCTACCCTCGAAAGCTGTTGCGATCCCCTACACTTGTGGGTTATCAAGACCAATTTCTGGCGTCGTTGCCGGGGAGCATAGCTCTATTCTTTGAGTCACTTGGGATTTATATCTGCTGGTCACTATGAAGAACTTGAAGGACAACAAAACAAAGATTTATCCCTCAACTACGAGGGGAGGTAAGGAACTGCCATCTAGCTCTGCACTAGATTCTCCTTCTATTTTAAGCAAGCTTGCGACACCTAAACCTGCTACTGCTATGAATTCTGATATGTCGCATGTTATTGATGATGCCACTTCTGCTATGCATGATACTTATGATGAAACTGCTTCTGTGCTTGATACTACTGTGCCACTTGGTGAATTTCTTGATGAGCAACTGCTAGGGCTAGAGAGAATGAAATTATTAATGATGATATTATTGAAGATAGTGATGATGAAGGTTCTCCCCCTAATTATGAATTGCCTGTTGTTCCTGAGGGTTATGTTATGGATGAAGAAACTGCTAGAGATCTTCTTGCTTGCAAGGATAGATATGATCTTAAGAAATTACTAGCTAAACTTAAACAGAAAACTCTGAATGCTAGAATGAAACATGATCCTGCTTTTGCTACTTCACCTATCTTTGTTATTGATAAGGATTATGAATTCTCCGTTGATCCTGAGATAATTACTTTGGTTGAATCTAGTCCTTTTTATGGCTATGAATCTGAAACTGTTGTGGCACATCTTACCAAGTTGAATGATATAGCCACCCTGTTCACTAATGATGAGAAGTCCCGCTATTATTATATCCTTAAGATATTTTCGTTCTCATTAAAGGGTGATGCTAAAACTTGGTTTAATTCTCTTGATCCTGGTTGTGTGCGTAGTCCCCAGGATATGATTTATTACTTCTCTGCTAAATATTTCCCTGCTCATAAGAAACAAGCTGCCTTGCGGGAAATATATAATTTTGTGAAAATCGAAGAAGAGAGTCTCCCACAAGCTTGGGGGAGGCTTCTCCGATTACTTAATGCTTTGCCTGATCACCCTCTTAAGAAAAATGAAATACTTGATATCTTTTATAACGGACTAACCGATGCTTCCAAGGACCACTTGGATAGTTGTGCTGGTTGTGTTTTCAGGGAAAGAACAGTCGACCAAGCTGAATTGTTATTGAATAATATGTTGACTAATGAAAATAATTGGACTCTTCCTGAGCCAATTCCTGAGCCTATTCCTAAACCAACTCCGAAGAAGAGGGGAGTGCTATTTCTCAGTCCTGAAGATATGCAAGAGGCAAAGAAATCAATAAAAGAAAAAAGGTATTAAAGCCGAAGATGTTAAGAATTTACCTCTATTGAAGAAATACATGGTCTTAATATACCGCCTGTTGAAGAAACACATTGTCTTGATAACTCGGCACAGGTAGTAAAGGTAAATTCTCTCTATAGATATGATAAAGTTGAAATCACGTCTATTAAATTCCCTACCAATGTTTAGATGAATTTGATGACTTTATGGTTAGGCAAGAAAGTTTTAATGCTTATGTTGGTAGAGAATTAAAGAGTAATGCTTACATGATTGGACACTTGAGTGATTATATGCCTAGAGTTAAAGGTGAACTTAAACTCATTAGTAAACATGCTTCTATGGTTACCACTCAAGCTGAACAAATACTTAAAGCTAAAAATGATTTGCTTGATGAATTAAATAGTAAGAATAACGACTATGCTGTTAGATTGGCTACTAGAACTGGTAGAATGACTCAGGAACCTTTGTATCCTGAAGGCCACCCTAAGAGAATCGAGCAAGATTCTCAGAGAAATAATTTAGATGCACCTAGTCCTTCTAAAAAGAAGAAAAAGGAAAATGATAAGACTTTGCATGCTTCTAGTGAACCTATTGTAGACACACTTGAGAATCCCAATAATATTTCTATTTCTGATGCTGGAACACAATCAGGTGATGAACATGAACCTAGTGATAATGTTAATGATGATGTTCATGTTGATGCTCAACCTAGCAATAATAATGAAGTAGAGATTGAACCTGTTGTTGATCTTGATAACCCACAATCAAAGAATCAACGTTATGATAAGAGAGACTTCGTTGCTAGGAAGCACGGTAAAGAAAGAGAACCATGGGTTCAGAAACCCATGCCTTTTCCTCCTAAACCATCCAAAACAAAGGATGATGAGGATTTTGAGCGCTTTGCTGAAATGATTAGACCTATTTTCTTACGTATGCGCTTGACTGATATGCTTCAAGTAAATCCTTATGCTAAGTATATGAAGGATATCATTACAAATAAAAGAAAGATACCGGAAGTTGAAATTTCTACCATGCTTGCTAATTACACTTTTAAAGGCTGAATACCAAAGAAACTTGGAGATCCAGGAGTACCAACTATACCATGCTCCATTAAAAGAAATTATGTTAAGACTGCTTTATGTGATCTTGGAGCCGGTGTTAGTGTTATGACTCTCTCTTTATATCGTAGACTTGAATTGAATAAGTTGAAACCTACTGAAATATCTTTGCAAATGGTCGATAAATCAACTGCTATACCTGTCGGTATTTGTGAGGATGTGCCTGTTGTAGTTGCAAATGTCACTATCTTAACGGACTTTGTTATTCTTGATATTCCCGAGGACGATAGTATGCCGATTATCCTTGGTAGACCCTTTTTGAATACTGCAGGGGCTGTTATTGATTGCAACAAAGGCAATGTCACTTTTCATGTTAATGGTAATGAGCATACGGTACACTTTCCGAGGAAACAACCTCAAGTTCATAGCATCAATTCTATTGGAAAAAGTCCAACTATTATTATTGGAGGTTTTGAATTTCCTCTTCCAACTGCCAAGAAAAAGTATGATATTCTTATTGTAGGGGATGTTCATATCCCCGTTGAGGTAACTTAGTGTTATTCGAAATTTCTCCGGTTCCATGTTATTCGGAATGAGTTTGTTAACAAGACTTGATCAACCTTGTTAGTGGATTCCTTTTGATGATCATGAGATGGATGAAATTAGAAGGCACAACCTTCTGTACCGTCTTTTTACTTTCTGTTATTTAGAATAAATAAAGCAAAAATAGTATTATCTATCTGTTTTCTGAATTATCCATGCAATAAAAAAATATCCCAAAAATAAAAGTGCTCCAAATGCCCTGCCAATTTAGTATGATTTTTCTGGAATATTTGGGGATTTTAGGCATTGAGAACATAGCAGGGGGGCAAGCACCTGGCCACGAGGGTCCAGGGCGCGCCCACCCTTACAGGGCGCGCCCCCCTGTCTCGTGGGCCCACGGGGGCCCCCGTCCACTTATTCCTGCACCCACACACTCCATCTTCCTCCCAAAAAAATCCCCATCCAGCTCAAGCACGAGTTCTAGCTCATTTTGCTGCGATTTTCGATCTCCTTGCTCAAAGCTCCATTCGAAAAACTGCTTTGGGAGATTGTTGCTTGGTATGTGACTCCTCCATTGGTCCAATTAGTTTTTGTTCTAGTGCTTTATTCATTGCAAATTTTTGCTGCATAGGTGACCTTGTTCTTGAGCTTGCATGTCAAATTTATGAGGTCCCAAGTAATTCTAATGCATGATATAAGCACTAGGCACTTGTAGGAGTAGTTGCTATCAATCTTGTTTAGTTTGATTCACTATTATTTTGAAATTACTAAAAATTTCAGAAATTTTCAGAAAATGATGAGGAGGTTATTGAGGGGCTCTTCTAGTCAAGGCTCTAAGGATAAACAAGCTAAGGAGAAAGAAAAGGCCAAGTATAATCTTCCTCGCGTAGCGGAAGTAAGGCCGTGTGAGTGGCCATGTGATAATTTCTTGAGAGCAGCCGGGATTTATGAAGACTTTTATTTATTGGCTGAAACTGCGGGACTCACCAACTTCCTCCACGACCAGATCGAACAGTATCTCTTACTTACCAATACTTTCGTGCAAAACTTTTACTATCATCCTAAGAATTCACCTCCTTCGGTATCTTTCCATTTATATGATGAGGCTAAGGAAATGTCATTACGTGATTTTTGCGCGGTTTGTAGAATACCATTTGAGGGCAGCTTAGATGAACCACATCGTAAAGATGTGGAAGGTTTTATTAACACCATTACTGTAGAGGAACCGAGGAAAGGTTCCGATGCGAGAATCACTAGCATAGATTTTCCTGTTTTACGCTACTTTGCCATATTTGCTAGTCGATGCTTAATTGGGCATGGAAATAGTGGAAATTTCAGTGTTCCTGATATCATTATTCTGTTCCATGCCTTGTTTGGTGATAACAGTTTTAGTATGGGTGCCGTTATTGCTAAACGGCTGAGCCTGAACCGTACAAAGGGCCCCATTTTTGGAGGTATCTATGCTGCACGCCTTGCTAGACATTTTGAGATACCTATTAGGCATTATGAGAAAGATGAAACACTGCTGCCCTCTACCTTTTTAGATTACAGAAGCATGGTAGCACATGAGTTTATTGTTAACAACGATGATAAGATGCTTCTGTATAACCTGAGATTTAGTAAGAAACACAATGAGATTATTACCCCGCCTACGCCTTCTTTGTTTGATTTAACTGCAGGTCATTACCTCGTCTTACCGTCGGCCGTGTACGCGCACCGAGGCCAGACATCCGCTCCAGAGCCTGAGCTGGAACCTCCATTGGACCCTTATCGTCCATCCTGTTATCAGTGGGATCCGGAGGAGATCGCTAGTCAGTGGCAATACGATGACACTCCTCATTACACCGGGGAGAGTAGCCGCGATCCATGGGCATAGACCAACTTAGGCCAAAAGCTTAAGCTTGGGGGAGTACGTATTTCTCACCGACTTTACATTCATGTTCACACACTATTCTAGTTGTCGGTGCTCATACTCTTTCATTGTACTATCCATGCTAGTTTAATTTTTTTTTCTAGCTTTCTTCTTGTGTGTTTGATAAAACTTAAGAAAAACCAAAAAAATAGTTAGTTTAATTTCAGTGCTTGTAGAATTAAAATGAAAACCCAAAAAGATTTCTCGTTCTTCTTTTACTTGTTGGGAGTTTTCCCATGTAAATAGTTTTATTTCTTTTCTTTTCTTTGGGGGTCGAGAGTAAAGACCATATTTAAAATGTTTAGTGGTTCTCATATGCATGATTGTTGATTTAACTTAGAACCCATATTACTTTGTCTCCTCTCTTGAATTGAATGCTTGCAGATTCCAGCTTAGTCCAATGCACGTGCACTATTATTATTATACACACTGTTCGGTCGTGCAAGTGAAGGGCAGTAATGACGATATATGATGGACTGATTGGGATGAGAGAAGCTGGTATGAACTCGACCTCTCTTGTTTTTGTAAATATGATGAGTTCATCGTTCCTGATTCAGCTTATTATGAATAAACATGTTTGCAATAACATTTAGAGATTATAGTTGCTTATGCCATGCTTAATTAGCTATGAGTTATAATGGTTTACCTTGCGTGCCAACATGCTATTAAAATGATTGTGATGTGGTATGATGGGATGGTATCCTCCTTTGAATGAATTGAGTGACTCCACTTGGCACATGTTCACGCATGGAGTTGAAACAAATCAACATAGCCTTCATGATATTTATGTTCATGGTAGATTATATCCTACTCATGCTTGCACTCGGTGTAAATTAATTTTAATGCATGTTCATGACTGTTGTCGCTCTCTCAGTTGGTCGCTTCCCAGTCTTTTGCTAGCCTTCACTTGTACTAAGCGGGAATACTGCTTGTGCATCCAAATTCCATAAACCCTAAAGTTATTCCATATGAGTCCACCATACCTTCCTATATGCGGTATTTACCTGCAGTTCCAAGTAAATTTGTATGTGCCAAACTCCAAACCTTCAAATGAAATTCTGTTTTGTATACTCGAGCAGCTCATGTATCAACTAGGGTTGTCTGTATCTTCCATGCTAGGTGGGTTATTCTCAAGAGGAGTGGACTCCGCTCCTCATTCACGAGAAAATGGCTGGTAACCGGGATGCCTAGTCCCATGCGTTATGCAAATCAAATCAAAATAATTGCAAACAAAACTCCCCCAGGACTCTTGTTAGTTGGAGGCACTCGTTGTTTCGAGCAAGCCATGGATTGATGCTTGTTGGTGGAGGGGGGTATAAATTTTACCATTCTGTTTGGGAACCGCCTATAATGTACGTAGCATGGAAGATATTGCCATCTCTTGGTTGTTGCGTTGACAGTGAAAGTATACCGCTCAAAATATTATTCATCTCTATTTTAAAACTGAGCTCTGGCACCTCTACAAATCCCTGCTTCCCTCTGCGAAGGGCCTATCTATTTACTTTTATGTTGAGTCATCACCTTCTTATTAAAAAGCACCCGCTGGAGAGCACCGCTGTCATTTGCATGCATTACTATTAGTTTATATTGGGTATGACTTGACTGGATCTCTTTTACCATGAATTACAATGTTTAGTCAGTCCTTGATCTTTAAAGGTGCTCTGCATTTATGTTTTGCGGTCTCAGAAAGGGCTAGTGAGATACCATCTTGTTATATCATATTATGATTGTTTTGAGAAAGTGTCGTCATCCGAGTTTTATTATTATCGCTCTCTAGTTGATTATGCCATTGATATGAGTAAACATGAGACCTAAGTGTTATTGTGAATATGGTTAGTTCATAATCTTTGCTGAAAACTTGAATGCTGGCTTTACATATTTACAACAACAAGAGCAAACAACGTTTGTAAAAGTTTTTCTTTATCACTTTCAGTTTGTCAACTGAATTGCTTGAGGACAAGCAAAGGTTTAAGCTTGGGGGAGTTGATACATCTCCAACGTATCTACTTTTCCAAACACTTTTGCCCTTGTTTTGGACACTAACTTGCATGATTTGAATGGAACTAACCCGGACTGACGCTGTTTTTAGCAGAATTGCCATGATGTTATCTTTGTGCAGAAAACAAAAGTTCTCGGAATGACCTGGAAATCCACGGAGATTATTTTTGGAAAATAAGAAAAATACTGGCGAAAGAATTAACGCCAGGGGGCCCACACCCTATCCAGGAGGGTGGGGGGCGCGCCCTCTCCCCCTGGGCGCGCCCCCCTGTCTCCTGGCCCCCCTGGTGCTCCATCGACCTCAACTCCAACGCTATATATTCCGTTTCGCGGAGAAAAAAATCAGAGAGAAAGTTTCATCGCGTTTTACGATACGAAGCCGCCGCCAAGCACTAATCTCTCTCGGGAGGGCTGGTCTGGAGTCCGTTCGGGGCTCCGGAGAGGGGGATTCGTCGCCGTCGTCATCATCAACCATCCTCCATCACTACTAGGAAAAGGCCTGCTAGTGGCGCACCTGTTTTGGCTACTAATGGCGCACTACAGGTGCGCCACTAGCATCACGCCATTAGAATTTAATACTATGGTGCGCCATTAGTAGTGCGCCATTAGTATATCCCATGGTAGTAATGGCGCACCACATAGAAGTGCGCCATTACTAACATTTTTTTCAAAAAAATTCAGAATTTTTTTTTCATTTTTTTATTTTTTCTTAATCTCGGGTCACTATGGCTTAATCTCGGGTCAATATGCTTAATCTCAAGTCAAATCGCACTAAGTGGTCAAACTTCCCGGAAGGTCACCCATCCTCACACTACTCCAGCCCGAGCATGCTTAACTTTGCAGTTCTATCCAACCCCAGCACCACCTCACTTAACAGGCACTTGTTGATATATCTATCATATCAATCCTATTAAACCTTGTTGATGTCTAGGACTTTGTTCATGTTCATGAGTATGATGAAATTTTGAAAAATATTTCAAACTTCCCGGTCATATTACGTATCATTTTTTGAAAAAAAATTCCAAAAAAAAAAGTTCAAAACCAATTTTTTTTAATCTATAGCCCTTTTCCTAGTAGTGCAATTTCATGATGCTCACCGCCGTGCGTGAATAATTCCATCGTAGGCTTGCTGGACGGTGATGGGTTGGATGAGATTTATCATGTAATCGAGTTAGTTTTGTTAGGGTTTGATCCCTAGTATCCACTATGTTCTGAGATTGATGTTGCTATGACTTTGCTATGCTTAATGCTTGTCACTAGGGCCCGAGTGCCATGATTTCAGATCTGAACCTATTATGTTTTCATGAATATATGTGAGTTCTTGATCCTATCTTGCAAGTCTATAGTCACCTATTATGTGTTATGATCCGACAACCCCGAAGTGACAATAATCGGGATACTTCTCGGTGATGACCGTAGTTTGAGGAGTTCATGTATTCACTAAGTTCTAATGCTTTGTTCCGGTTCTCTATTAAAAGGAGGCCTTAATATCCCTTAGTTTCCACTAGGACCCCGCTGCCACGGGAGGGTAGGACAAAAGATGTCATGCAAGTTCTTTTTCATAAGCACGTATGACTATATTCGGAATACGTGCCTACATTACATTGATGAACTGGAGATAGTTCTGTGTCACTCTAGGTTATAACTATTACATGAGGAATCGCATCGGACATAATTATCCATCATCGATCCAATGCCTACGAGCTTTTCACATATTGTTCTTCGCTTATTTACTTTTCCGTTGCTACTATTACAATCACTACAAAACCCAAAAATATTACTTTTGCTATCGTTACCATTACTATCATATTACTTTGCTACTAAATACTCTGCTGCAGATACTAAGTTATCCAGGTGTGGTTGAATTGACAACTCAACTGCTAATACTTGAGAATATTCTTTGGCTCCGCTTGTGTCGAATCAATAAATTTGGGTTGAATACTCTACCCTCGAAAGCTGTTGCGATCCCCTACACTTGTGGGTTATCAGGCCGCCGACCCAAGCCGTCCCCGTCGGCCCCGTTCGTCCCTGGCTGCGCCGGAGTTCTGCTCCTCTACCCCCTCCCGCGCGCTCGCCACGGCGCCCGTGGACGCGCCCCCGGTTGCCTGCTGCTAACAAACGCGTCGGTTGCCCCGTACTACCACACCTGCCGTAGCCACCCCGCCCGCGTCGCTCCTGCGTGCAGCCATAGCCCCTGCTCTGCTCCTCCCTCACATTGCTGCACGCGTCATCACCTCGGGCACTCCCTGCGTCTCCTCCTCCCGCGGCCGCGCCCATCCCCGCGTCGCGCCCTACCTCCCCACGCTGCCCCTGCAGCACTGCGCCGCTCGCCGCCTAGTCTCACCGCCCACCGTCGCCTCTCCATTGCTCTACCTGCTGCCGCCTACCTCTCCCCACGTCGCCTGGCCCCGCCGCCGTGGCTGCCCCGGCCGCGTGCCGTCGCAGCGGCGCCAGCTCGCGCCTCGCCGACGCCCCGCTGTGGCCGGCACCCTCCCTGTTGACCTCGGGCATGCGCGCAGGCGCCCACGCCCGCCCCCGTTAGCCACTGCACCCACGCGCCCGCACACCCGGTTGGCCCTATGGGCCACTGACCGTGGGGCCCAGTCACCTAAAGAAAAGAGAAAGAGATGAAAAAGAATAAATTAAAATAATGATAATAATTAAATAATTAAAATTAAATAACGTAATTAGCTTGGTTGATTAACCTAATTAACTAAACTTAGTCAATTAAACCTGCTAGATTAGTTAGGCAATGACGGACGGGCCCCACTGCCCTGTCTGACCAGTCAACGGTCAGTGTTGACCGCTGATGTCATGATGACATCATAAAATGCTTTTCGATTTAATTAATTCTGTAAATTCTAAAAATGAATTAAAACTTAAAAAATTAATATAAAATAATCCATAACTCTGATGAAAATACTGTGTACATGAAAGTTGCTAAGAACGACGAGACGAATCCGAGTACACAATCTGTTCGTCCACCACACGTCCCTAGCATAGCAAACAAGCAACCACCCCCCCCCCCCCCCGATTCGTTTGTCCGAAACTGCCAAACTTCAGGAAAACATTCCCGGATGTTATCCCCCTTCGCTGGTATCATGTAACACTGCGTTAGAACACCCCTAGCACCGCGTTTCATCATATCATGCTTAGTGTTTCATCCGTTTGCATTATATTTATTGTTTCTTCCCCCTCTTCTCTCGTTAGACACCGAGACTGACGCCGCTGCTGCCCCCGATCGACTACGGTGTTGACGACCCCTCCTTCTTGCCAGAGCAACCAGGCAAGCCCCCCCTTGATCACCCGATATTGCCTATTCCTTCTCTCTACTGCTTGTATTAGAGTAGTCTAGCATGTTACTGCTTTCGGTTAATCCTATTCTACTGCATAGCCTGTCTTTGCTACTATTGTTACCTTTACCTACAATCCTAAATGCTTAGTATATGATGCTAGTTTATCATCAGTGGCCCTACATTCCTGTCCGTCGGCCATGCTATACTATCAGACCGTGATCACTCGGGAGGTGATCACGGGTATATACATTCATACATACTATACAGGTGGTGACTAAAGTCGGGTCAGCTCGTAGAGTACCCGAAAGTGTTTCGGATATGTGGGCTGAAAGGACAGGTGGTTCCATCCAGGTAGTGGTGGACTTGGGTTCCAGACGGCTCCCGAGTGTTACTTTGAGACGGAGTGATAGGGCAGGTTGTGACCACCTAGGAGACAGGTGGGCCTGGTCGGCGTCCGCGGTTACTTCAAAATAACACGCTTAACGAGATTTGGTATTTCACTGGCCTATACGCACTAACCTACTATGCGAGAATAGTTATGGGCACTCGACGTCGTGGTATAAGCTGAAGCCTTCTTGACGTCAGCGACTGAGCGGCGCGCGCCGGGTTGGACCGCGTAACGCAACTTCCTTTGTAATGGAGGTTGCTAGGTCTGCTCACCGATCGCCCACGCAATGTGCCGGTGTGCAATGGGCGATGGCCCCAGACCCCTGCACGCTTAGGATTTGGACCGGCGTGCTGACCTCTTTGTTGTGCCTAGGTAGGGCTGCGACGTGTTGATCTTCCGAGGCCAGGCATGACCCAGGAAAGTGCGTCCGGACAGAGGGATCGAGCGTATTGGGAAATGTGGTGCACCTCTACAGGGAAGTTTATCTATTCGAATAGCCGCGTCCCTCGGTAAAACGACGACCCGGAGTTGTACCTCGACCTTATGACAACTAGAACCAGATAATTAATAAAACACACCCAGACAAGTTCCAAAGACAACACAGTGATCACTTTCCCACAGGGGGGTGAGGGGAGGATCGCCGGGTAGGATTATGCTATATGATGATACTTGGTTAACTGACCAGCTACTCTCTTCTACATGTTTCAAAATGGAGGCTGCCAGAAGCGTAGTCTTCGATAGGACTAGCTATCCCCCTCTTATTCTGGCATTCTGCAGTTTAGTCCACCGATATTGCCCCTTTACACAGATACCCATGCATATGTAGTGTAGATCCTTGCTTGCGAGTACTTTGGATGAGTACTCACGGTTGCTTTGCTTCCTCTTTTCCCCCTTTCCATTCTTCTCGGACGTTGCAACCAGATGTTGGAGCCTAGGAGCCAGACGCCACCGTCGACGACGACCCCTACTACACCAAGGGTGCCTACTACTACGTGCATGCTGACGACGACAAGGAGTAGTTTAGGAGGATCCCAGGCAGGAGGCATACGCCTCTTTCGATCTGTATCCCAGTTTGTGCTAGCCATTTTATGGCACCTTGTTCAACTTATGTTTGTACTCAAATATTGTTGCTTCCGCTGGCTCGTTTATGATCGAGCACTTGTATTCGAGCCCTCGAGGCCCCTGGCTTATAATATGATGCTTGTATGCCTTATTTGTTTTTTGAGAGTTGTGCTGTGATATCTTCCCGTGAGTCCCTGATCTTGATCGTACACGTTTGCGTGCATGATTGGTGTACGATTGAATCAGGGCCGTCACATGACAGTGTTTCCACAACTGGGTTGCCAAGCGGCTAAACTTCACTGCAACAATTTTCTCAACACATCAGCTTTGTTAGCACAACAAATGCACAATTGAACAACCCAAACAAACCAGGCCATAGTGGACGCAAAACACGAGTGGCGCATCACCTCCATAACCTATAACGTGGTTCCGCCCTAGAGACAACAATAGAAAACTTCATTTAAACATTGGGTGTGTCGCTGGCAAGTGAGCCCTCCCATCAACCCAATTGAAGAGGCAAATTTTGGGTATACCTTCATCAACCGAAAGCGTATTTACAAGTCCTATTTGCCGCCCGAGGCGGCTTCGCTGATGGCGACCACTCCGACACCTCAGTTTGGGTTGGCCCATGGTCGGGTTTCACTTTTTTTTTTCCTTTTCCTGTCCTTGTTTCTAGTTCTTTTATCTCTCTTGTTTTTATTTTTTTCCTTTGTTTTCCTTTTCTCTCTTATTTAAAAGAGTTTGAAATTCCAAATTTTGTTTATAATAAAAAAAATTCTTCACAGTTTTAAAAATTCCTCGCAATTTTAAAAATGTTCACATTTTTAAAACAATTGTTCAAGTTTATGAAAAATCATGTTCTTCAAAAAATTCGCTTTTTCAAATTTTCGTGATTCTAAAAAATTGGTTGGAACTCAAAATTGTTCCTAATTTCCGGAAATGTTCACATTTCATAAAAAAATTCTTCAGGTTTTTGAATTGTTCACTTTTCAATTTTTTTAAAAAAATCAAAAATCAAAATTTTTCCATAAGTTTCTAAAATATATTATACTCCCTCTTTAAAGAAATATAAGAGCGTTAGTGATCTAAACGCTCTTATATTTCTTTAAGGAGGGAGTATATTTTAGTAGATTTTTAAAAGATGTAGCTTCTGAAGCCGGTTTTTTTGGGTGTAAACACCCGCTAAGATTTTCCTTAGGATTTGGACCCTAAAAATTTTAAAAAATTATTTGCACAAAAAAAGTGTTTCCTTTTTTTTCTCCTTCCGCGAGAGGCACATACTTACTTCTTGTGGGGGCACAGATTTGCTTCCGCGAGAGAAACAATCATGCCTCTCGAAAAGGAAAAAATGTGTTTTTTTTGTTGCGCGAGAGACACGAATTTACTTATCGTGGAGGCACGGATATGCTCGAGAGGCACATGCAGTGCATCATTTGTTGCAAACTGGCATGGCGAGAGTGATCTTTAGAAAGAGTACTCTAACTAGTTTTTTAGACATGAGTACTCTAATTAGTGATTTCGTCCAAAAACGCTCTACGCTCTTGTTCCGGTCCAAATGGAAGAACCGACTCGGACGAAGCAGCCCGGCCCGGCCCGCGGCACAAGCCGAAGGAAGCCCATGACGGCAGATCACCGCCCGCAACCACAAAGCGAATCCAATCAGCGCACGGCTCTCCGCCCGCCACGCCACCACACCAAACCGCCGCCATGCCGCGTGCCTCCGTCCGGCCGCCGCCGTCGGAGCAGGGCCCGAGCGCCTCCCCCTCCTCCACCCCGGCGGCGGATTCCTCCATCGTGGCCCTCATCGACCGCGCAACCTCCACCACGGCCCCCTCCGTCGACCCCGCACTCCTCCACGCCATCAAGTCATCGGCGCGCGCCTCCGACGGCGCCGTCCGCGACGCCTTCCGCCTCCTCCTCTCCCTCATGGCCAAGCCCCACTCCCACGTGCGTAAGCCCCTTCCCCCAGATCTCCAGTTTCCCCACCTCTAGACCCCTTGCGGCGGCGCTGATGTTAAAAATTTCCCCTTTATGCGTGCGCAGGTGCGGCTCCTGGCCTTCAGCATCGTGGACGAGCTCTTCATGCGCTCCAAGCTCTTCCGCACCCTCCTCGCCGATGCGCTCGACGGATTCGTCCCGCTGGCCGTAGGCTTCCGCACCAACGAGCAGCTCCCCCCGCCCGCTGCGTCAGCTGCCACGCTCCGGAAGGCCGCCATCCAGGCGCTCGAGCGCTGGCACCACCTCTTCGGCGTGTACTATCGCCAGCTCCGTCTCGCCATCGAGTACCTCAAGTCATCCGCCCGCATCCAGTTCCCCGGTCTCCGCGGGGCCGTCGAGGCCCGTGCCGCGCGGGAGGCACGCACGCAGGAGATCTTGACTGCCAAGGTCGAACAGCTGCGGTCCACGATTGAATCCATAAAGGCTGAAATCCGGTCCACCATCCAAGAGATCCGCAACGGGCTGGACATCATCCGGGCTGAGTATGAGAAATTCGAGCGTTATGCAGACGATGATGATGAGGAGATTGCTTCAATGGCGATGCGGAGTATCAGGACAGCATCGTTGATGGCCGGGCAGTGGGTGCCTGAAACTCAGGAAAACGAGGCGGTTTTCGATGCGTTGAGGGAGGCGTACAGGCTCCTTGTATCAAAGCATTTCAGCACCATTCAGGATTGGATATCTGTGCTTGTTAGGGTCAATCTTGCAGATAATCGTTTCAGAGATTCTGCGCTCAAGGAATTCATCGATGTTAAGAATGAAATACGCGCTGTAAGAGGCCAGTGCAATGAGCTTGGTCTTGATCTTGATAATGTTCGTAGGAAGAAGGATGTTCAGGAGGAAGACGAAGAGGATTGGGTGGAGGGGAAGATTGAAGTTCCTAGTCCTCCTAGAGTTGATAGCACTGTAGATGTTGCAGGTTCCAGCAAGGACAATAGGAAGGGAAAGAGGGTGGTGGGTGAAGTGAATTCTGGCAATAGTGACATACCTATTGGTGGCAATAGATCTCAGGAGATGGATCCTGAGAGAAAAAAGCTCCTTTCCGAAGCCCCCTTGGTATCATGGAGCTCTGTCTTGGACCGGTGGGGTTCAAATATGGATGCGCATGTAAACCAGAGGGGGCTTGAGCTCGAGAGCCATTGGGGGAGGATGGATAATGATGCTGTTATACCTGCAGCAAAGATTGCAGAGTTAAATGTTCACCATTCTGTTTATAAAGAAGAGCCAGTTGAGATCCTACCATGTCATGCACCTCTGAAGAAAGGAGGTCTTTGCCAGAGAAGGGATCTCAAGATATGCCCTTTTCATGGGCCCATCATCCCACGTGATGCAAGAGGAAATCCGATTGGAAAAATTGGTGACAGTTCTGATGCGGGAGGCGATCCGCTTGAGCAGAAAGTAGACATTCGTGAGGCAGGAGGAGATCCGATCAAAACAAATGGAGGCAGTGATAGTGAAAGTACACAGGAGGGTCAGGGGCCCTCTACGTCAATGATGGCAAACATAAATAATGACACCAGCGACATTGATATTAGTAAAATTACAGTGGATCAGCTGGCGATGCAAGCGATTAAGAATGTTCGGAAAAGGGATATGGACGACAAAGCACGGGAAAGAGCCCAACGTGCGAGAATCCGCCAGCACAATGAAGATGTTCTGCGGCAAGCAGCTATTGCTTCAACGCCCCACTCAGCGGCAGCATATGGCCAGCCTTCTGAAGCACTGGGTCGACGTGGTCGACGTCGAGGTAAGACGAAGGAACCTACACTATCATCAATGCTGAAGAAGAAAGTTACCACAAAAGATAGGATTTCAGGGAGGCTTCTAAATGGTCGTGCTAGGGACGCAACAATAAGAGAAGCTTCTAATACTGAGGATATGACCTACAGGGAAGCATTCCCAAATCAGTGGCAGTGAAAGTACCCTGAGTAGGTCTTTCTTCATAATTAACAGTTTTGTTTTGCTGTGCTGTTGCATGCTTGAAGTGCTTGAAGTACGCGGGGCACTGAAGCTGCTTCGAACCTGTGCATGGAAAATTTCAGAAAGGAAAGTCGTAGACCATTTGTACTGGCAGTCGGATTGAGAATCCAAATCAGAACAACGCGACAGTAAATAAGCACTCGATTTTGTGAACATGCCAAGCAGTTTGTCCTTGTTGCCGACCGTCCTTACATGATCATCCAGCTTCTCTGGAGCTACACCATCAACATCCGAGATTCTGAACTGGCCTTACAACAGCTCAGACGAGGCGGCGATAAACAGGATGATTGATACCTATCCTTTCCATTGCTAAGAAAGGGTTCCTGTTTTCTCTCTGCTCTTCTGTTCTGTTATCTTGGTTTTGCCTTGGCTTGTACAATAAACAGGTTGACTCTAGGTTGTATCTTCTGCAATGGAATTACTGTTAGCTATCAGATGTGTACCAAATGCCCCACAGTTTAGCTGCTTAAGATGTGAACTGAAGATGTGCTTTGCTTATGAAAAAAATTCCGACACAATATTTTGTTGCTCTCTGGCATGTATTCTTCTCCCCTTTGTACTATACTTTCTTTGAAACCTGCTGTTTCTTGAATTTCTGGGCATTATTGCACAAATGGTCTAACACAATTTGTGGCACAATTTCTGTTGCGGACTGAAGATGTGCTTGCATATGAAAACTGACAACACAAATGTCTATACACTGTATGCTGTTCAGAGGATACAGGTGTCGTCAGCATGTAGTTGCCCAACCAGTGCCTCTCGGACTTGTTTTCATCGTCTGACACATTGTAACGATCACGATGCGGCTATATCTCCCACGTGTCGAGGTACGACTTAGAGGCATAACCGCATTGTGGTTTAGTCGCAAAAAGGGTCATCTTCACACAATCCCATGTAATGAACAAGAATGGGATAACGAGAGTTGGCTTACAATCGCCACTTCACACAATACATAAATATAATTCATACATCATCCAAAATACACACATATAGACCGGCTACGGCCAAATCCAAATAAAAATAAGATAACCCCAAATGCTAGATCCCCGATCGTCCCAACTGGGCTCCACTACTGATCATCAGGAAAAGACACATAGTAACGACCGCGTTCCTCGTCGAACTCCCACTTGAGGTCGATTTCATCATCTGCACTGGCATCGTCGGCACCTGCAACTGTTTTGGTAGAATCTGTGAGTCACGAGGACTCAGCAATCTCACACCCGCGAGATCAAGACTATTTAAACTTATAGGAAAAGATGATGTAATGAGGTGGAGCTGCAGCAGGCACTAAGCATATATGGTGGCTAACATACGCAAAAGAGAGCGAGAAGAGAAGCAACGGAACGGTCGTCATCTAGTAATGACCAAGAAGTGATCTTGAACTACTACTTACGTCATTCATAACTCAAACCGTGTTCACTTACCGGACTCCGCCGAGAAGAGACCATCACGGCTACACACGCGGTTGATGTATTTTAATTAAGTCAAGTGACAAGTTCTCTACAACCGGACATTAACAAATTCTCATTTGCCTCATAACCGCGGGCACGGTTTTCGAAAGATAATACCCTGCAGGGGTGTCCCAACTTAGCCCATTATAAGCTCTCACGGTCAATGAAGGATAAACCTTCTCCCAGGAAGACCCGATCAGTCTCGGAATCCCGGTTTACAAGACATTTCGACAATGGTAAAACAAGACCAGCAAAGCCGCCCGATGTGCCGACAAATCCCGATAGGAGCTGCACATATCTCGTTCTCAGGGCAACACCGGATGAGACATCCTACGAGTAAAACCAGACCTCGAGTTTCCACGAGGGGGCCCCGCAGTCTACTCAGTTCGGACCAACACTCGAAGGAGCACTGGCCCGGGGGGGTTAAAATAAGATGACCCTCGGGCTCGCGAAAACCCAGGGGAAAAGGCTTAGGTGGCAAACGGTAAAACCAAAGTTGGGCCTTGCTGGAGGAGTTTTATTCAAGGCGGACTGTCAAGGGGGTCCCATAAATCACCCAACCGCGTAAGGAACGCAAACTCAAGGAACATAATACCGGTAAGACGGAAACTAGGGCGGCAAAAGTGGAACAAAACACCAGGCATAAGGCCGAGCCTTCCACCCTTTACCAAATATATAGATGCATTAATTAAATAAGAGATATTGTGATATCCCAAAATATCCATGTTCCAACATGAAACCAACTTCAACTTCACCTGCAACTAGCAACGCTATAAGAAGGGCTGAGCAAAAGCGGTAACTTAGCCAAACAATGGTTTGCTAGGAAAGGATGGTTAGAGGCTGACATGGCAAAATAGGAGTCATGATATAGCAAGTGGTAGGTAGCGCAGCATGGCAATAGAACGAACAACTAGCAAAGCAAAGATAGAAGTGATTTCGAGGGTATGGTCATCTTGCCTGCAAGGTTCTCAGAGTTGACGAAAGCTTGATCCTCGTAAGCGTACTCAACAGGTTCCTCGTTCACGAACTCGTCTCCCGGCTCTACCCAACACAAGAACATAAGCAATGGAACCACAATCAATCACGGGAAATGCACAAGCAACATGATGCAAAACATGAATGATATGCGAGATGGGATATGCGATGCATATGCGTGCTCCGGAAGGAAAATGATGAACATGGCAGTAACTTGGCAAACCAAGCATGCCACTGGAAAGATGAGATGATTTCGGTCGAAATCGATAAAAAGATCACCGGAAACGGATGCACGGTTTGCAAATGGAAGCAAAACAAGAATGACACGAATCTGCGATTAACAGCATGAAAGCACTTAGAATGCAACAATAAACTATGCTACAGCACTCGAACGTAGCAACAAAGCATATGGCAGTAATCTACAGGAGACGCTTGACAAAAGATGAACACTGAGCTATGGCTAGTTCACAACATAACAAGCTCAAACAAGCATGGCAAAAGTGCAAAAGATATCAGGTTTACTGAAACAGCATCAGCTAGCAATGTTCAGAGCATGAAATCAACATGCTACAGGAACTTAACATAGAAAACCAAGGCATGGCAGTATTCTACTAAATGCATATGACAAAAGTCCCTTACTGACCATAAGCCAAAAAGGACCAGAAGATATGATGGCAACCATGGAAACATAGCAAGTTTCGTTAACAGGTTTCAGACTTACCAGAAAACAGAGCATGGCAGAAACAGACATTATGAGGGCAACTTTGTGAGCTTGATGCACTCACCACAAAGCAATGCATGATAATAAAAAGCATACCTACAGCAAGATGGCAAGTTTATGAAGCTATCCATGGCAAGAGAAAATACATAGCATGTATGAAACAACTACAACAAGCTTGGCAAAATTGAATATCATGTTAAGAATCTGCCAGAAATATTTTATAGCAAAAGTAGAGCAAGATTGAGTCATGCTATGGCACTCCATAATTGCAAACAAGTGCAGGAATGGATCAATTACAATAATATCTACAAAACATCCTTACTGAACATCTCCAAAAGGAGCATGGATCTCTCTGTAGCCACATGGATACATAGCAACAAAATAACAGCAGTCACAGACTTGGAGAAATCAAGTCCCTGAAATCAGAAACATTACGGAGCCTAGTTTGCATGCTTGTGCTAGTCACCACAGAGATCACAAAAATACATGGCATACACCTCTGTAAAGATGGAATGGCATACAACAAAACACATGTAGAGCTCATGCCCATAAGATGCACAGATTAAATGCAACAAAAATAACCAATCCTCAAGTTCTGATAAGTAACAGCAACTAGCACTCTTGCACCAGAGATTTGGGCATCAAGATGAACTCAAATGAACATGGTGCAGTGGAACAAAATGAAAAGCATCTCGAGGCGAACATTTTGATATATTACACGCACGAAACGGGGCTATATGCAGAGAGTTATGATGCACTGAACATAGGCATGTAATGTGAAAGATAAAGGACTTGAATATTTCGGGGGAAAGAAAAGTCAACCCTCGTTCTCAGATCCGATCGGGCCGAGCTCGGGGACGGCTCACCGGAGCTGGTGCTGCCCGCCGGAGCGAGGGAGGACGGCGGAGGAGATGGAGAGGAAGGCCGGGGCTCGGGGACGACCGGCGACGGGAGGAGGAGAGGGCGATGACGCGGTGGAGGAGCGGCGACGGCCGCGGTCGCCGGCGGGTGCGGCGCCGGCGTTGGACGGCGGCGGCGCCGGCGACGTAGGGCGGCGAGGCGGCGGGGTGCGGCGGCGCCGGCGGAGGAGATGGAGGCGCGCGCGGGGGCGCGGGATCTGGGCTGGGAGGGCCTCCCGCGGGCCTCGCGCGGCGGCGCGGCGTACGGGCGGCGGGCTCGGCCACGTGGCAGCGCGGGATTCGTGCGGGGTGGCGGCGGGATCCGTCCGGCGGCGACCGGACGTGTTCGGCGGCGACGGGATGAGTTTTCTAGGGTTTCATCTGTGATTTGGACGGGGGAGGCACATATTTATAGGTAGAGGGAGCTAGGAGACTCCAAATGGAGTGCGGTTTTCGCCCACACGATCGTGATCGAACGATCTAGAGCATGGAAGTGAGTTTGTTGGGTTTTGGGCTGTTTGAAGGAGGGTTTTTGCTGCAACACACAAAAGGACTTTGCGGTTGCCCGGTTAACCGTTGGAGTACCAAACGACCTCCAAATGGAACGAAACTTGACCGGTGGTATACCAAGGCCACTTGACAAGCCTCAGTCCATTCCGAGAACGTTCGACACCCGCTCACGAAAATAAACGAGAGGGGTGCACCGGAGGAGGTGGGAGTGCCGGATTGCAAAACGGACAACGGGGAAAATGCTCGGATGCAAGAGACGAACACGTATGCAAATGCAATGCACATGATGACATGATATGAGATGCATGACATGAACAAAATGCAAAACGACAAACAAAACCCGACCACGAAGAAAATATCATAACACATGGTCGAAAATGGCAAGAGTTGGAGTTACAAATATGGAAAGTTACATCCGGGGTGTTACACACATCAGGTCAGAAATTTACATGCCCATCTATACTTACTAATTAAACTCATAATGTGATACCAACAAATTTATTTTGCTCTTACTTACGACCGTTGGTAATGAATATTCATCAGCAATGTCTCTGGCCACCGAAGGAGAGTGCAAATAAGAACCATAATATGCAGAGGTGGAGAAAGAAACAAAATATTTTGATGCGCCAAGTAAACAATTTAAAGTATTTCTTGCAGGGTTCAAATGATGAACATCCTAAGTCTTTGAATACCGGCCACTGCTTCTTCAAGGTCTTGGGTTTCAACAATATTGTAGAAACTAGTGAAGTACATATACTAGCAGGTGCAAATATTCGTTTCCTAAGTGTTTGATTGTTGTGTTGTTGTATGTGATAAGATGCTTATGTGCTCAAAAGTGTAACGTACCTTTTCACACCTTATCACAAACTGCACATATTCTTCATGCATTATCAGAAACTATACATTCAACATCTACGCAACCCCAAGGTCCAAAATTCCGTCAACGGGAATCATATTCCATGCACAGGTCGGGGGATAGCCACCAAATGCTAGTATATTTACACATATTCTCCATGTATGTTTTTCTATGGTTATCCACCTATTTCATGATCTGGTTTTCGTTTTATCTCTTTTTTAGGTTTCTTTTTTCCTTCTTTTTTTCTCAATATTCTTTTTTTATTTTTATAATTTTGAGAAATTTTACAATTCGCAGTAATTTTAAACTTGACCGGTGGTCTACCGGTGGTATACCAAGGCCACTTGACAAGCCTCAGTCCATTCCGAGAACGTTCGAAACCCGCTCACGAAAAGAAACAAGAGGGGTGCGCCGGAGGAGGTGGGAGTGCCGGATTGCAAAACGGACAACGGGGAAAATGCTCGGATGCAAGAGACGAACACGTATGCAAATGCAATGCACATGATGACATGATATGAGATGCATGACATGAACAAAATGCAAAACGACAAACAAAACCCGACCACGAAGGGAATATCATAACACATGGCCGAAAATGGCAAGAGTTGGAGTTACAAATATGGAAAGTTACATCCGGGGTGTTACAACACTCCACCACTACGAGAGGATCTCGTCCCGAGATCTAGGACTGAAAGAACTCCGGATATTCAGAACGGAGGTGGTCCTCGCGTTCCCAGGTGGCTTCTCGGTCGGAATTGTGCGACCACTTCACTTTCAGGAATTTGATTGACTTGTTGCGAGTCTTGCGCTCAGTTTCTTCAAGAATAGCAACGGGGTGCTCATGATAAGACAGATCTTCTTGGAGGTCAATCTCTTCGAAGTTGATGGTGCGCTCGGGCGTCTTGAAGCACTTGCGGAGCTGTGACACGTGGAACACATCGTGCACGTTCGCAAAGTTGGAAGGAAGCTCAAGTTGATAGGCGAGGTCGCCTCTTTTGCCAATGATCTTGAAAGGACCCACGTATCTGGGGGCAAGCTTCCCTTTGATACCGAAGCGACGAGTGCCTTTCATTGGAGAGACGTGGAGGTAGACATGGTCTCCGATCTCGAAAGCCACATCACGGTGCTTACTATCATAGTAACTCTTCTGGCGCGATTGCGCGGCTTTGAGATTTTCACGGATGACTTTACACATTTCTAAAGCCTCTGTGATTAATGAAGGAAATATGCCCTAGAGGCAATAATAAAGTTATTATTTATTTCCTTATATCATGATAAATGTTTATTATTCATGCTAGAATTGTATTAACCGGAAACATAATACATGTGTGAATACATAGACAAACAGAGTGTCACTAGTATGACTCTACTTGACTAGCTCGTTAATCAAAGATGGTTATGTTTCCTAGCCATAGACATAAGTTGTCATTTGATTAACGAGATCACCTCATTAGGAGAATGACGTGATTGACTTGACCGATTCCGTTAGCTTAGCACTCGATCGTTTAGTATGTTGCTATTGCTTTCTTCATGACTTATACATGTTCCTATGACTATGAGATTATGCAACTCCCGTTTATCAGAGGAACACTTTGTGTGCTACCAAACGTCACAACGTAAATGGGTGATTATAAAGGTGCTCTACAGGTGTATCCAAAGGTACTTGTTGGGTTGGCGTATTTCGAGATTAGGATTTGTCACTCCGATTGTCGGAGAGGTATCTCTGGGCCCACTCGGTAATGCACATCACTATAAGCCTTGCAAGCATTATGACTAATGAGTTAGTTGCAGGATGATGTGTTACGGAACGAGTAAAGAGACTTGCCGGTAACGAGATTGAACTAGGTATCGAGATACCGACGATCAAATCTCGGGCAAGTAACATACCGGTGACAAAGGGAACAACGTATGTTGTTATGCGGTCTGACCGATAAAGATCTTCGTAGAATATGTGGGAGCCAATATGGGCATCCAGGTCCCGCTATTGGTTATTGACCGGAGACGTGTCTCGGTCATGTCTACATAGTTCTCGAACCCGTAGGGTCCGCACGCTTAACGTTACGATGACAGTTTTATTGAGTTTTGATGTACCGAAGGAGTTTGGAGTCCCGGATGAGATCGCGGATATGACGAGGAGTCTCGAAATGGTTGAGAAGTAAAGATCGATATATTGGACGACTATATTCGGACTTCGGAAAGGTTCCGAGTGATTCGGGTATTTTTCGGAGTACCGGAGAGTTACGGGAATACGTATTGGGCCTTATTGGGCCATACGGGAAAGAAGGAAAAGGGCCTCAAGGGTGGCCGCACCCCTCCCCCTGGTCTGGTCCGAATTGGACTAGGGAAGGGGGGCGCCCCTTCCTTCCTTCTCTTTTTCCCTTCCTCTTTTCCTATTCCTTATGGGAGGTGGAATCCTACTAGGACTAAGGAGTCCTAGTAGGACTCCACACTTGGTGCGCCCCCTCCTAGGGCCGGCCTCCTCCTCCCTTGCTCCTTTATATACGGGGGCAAGGGGGCACCCCAGAGACACAACAATTGATCCTTGAGATCTCTTAGCCGTGTGCGGTGCCCCCCTCCATCATATTACACCTCGATAATACCGTTGCGGAGCTTAGGCGAAGCCCTGCGTCGGTGGAACATCATCATCGTCACCACGCCGTCGTGCTGACGAAACTCTCCCTCAACACTCGGCTGGATCGGAGTTCGAGGGACGTCATCAAGCTGAACGTGTGTAGAACTCGGAGGTGCCGTACGTTCGGTACTTGATCGGTTGGATCGTGAAGACGTACGACTACATCAACCGCGTTGTGATAACGCTTCCGCTGTCGGTCTACGAGGGTACGTGGACAACACTCTTCCCTCTCGTTGCTATGCATCACCTTGATCTTGCGTGTGCGTAGGAAATTTTTTGGAATTACTACGTTCCCCAACAGTGGCATCCGAGCCTGGTTTTATGCGTTGATGCTATGCACGAGTAGAACACAAGTGAGTTGTGGGCGATATAAGTCATACTGCTTACCAGCATGTCATACTTTGGTTCAGCGGTATTGTGAGATGAAGCGGCCCGGACCGACATTACGCGTACACTTACGCGAGACTGGTTTCACCGTTGCGAGCACTCGTTGCTTAAAGGTGACCGGCGGGTGTCTGTCTCTCTCACTTTAGTTGAACCGAGTGTGGCTACGCCCGGTCCTTGCGAAGGTTAAAACAGCACCAACTTGACAAACTATCGTTGTGGTTTTGATGCGTAGGTAAGAACGGTTCTTGCTAAGCCCGTAGCAGCCACGTAAAATATGCAACAACAAAGTAGAGGACGTCTAACTTGTTTTTGCAGGGCATGTTGTGATGTGATATGGTCAAGACATGATGTGATATAATGTGTTGTATGAGATGATCATGTTTTGTAACCGAGTTATCGGCAACTGGCAGGAGCCATATGGTTGTCGCTTTATTGTATGAGATGCAATCTCCATGTAATAGTTTTACTTTATCACTAAGCGGTAGCGATAGTCGTAAAAAGCAATAAGTTGGCGAGACGACAACGATGCTACGATGGAGATCAAGGTGTCGCGCCGGTGACGATGGTGATCATGACGGTGCTTCGGAGATGGAGATCACAAGCACGGTGCTTTGGAGATGGAGATCACAAGCACAAGATGATGATGGCCATATCATATCACTTATATTGATTGCATGTGATGTTAATCCTTTATGCATCTTATCTTGCTTTGTTTGACGGTAGCATTATAAGATGATCCTTCACTAAATTGTCAAAGTATAAGTGTTCTCCCTGAGTATGCACCGTTGCGAAAGTTCTTCGTGCTGAGACACCACGTGATGATCGGGTGTGATAGGCTCTACGTTCAAATACAACGGGTGCAAAACAGTTGCACATGCGGAATACTCAGGTTAAGCTTGACGAGCCTAGCATATAACAGATATGGCCTCGGAACACGGAGACCGAAAGGTCGAGCGTGAATCATATAGTAGATATGATCAACATAGTGATGTTCACCGTTGAAACTACTCCATCTCACGTGATGATCGGACATGGTTTAGTTGATATGGATCGCGTGATCACTTAGAGGATTAGAGGGATGTCTATCTAAGTGGGAGTTCTTAAGTAATATGATTAATTGAACTTAAATTTATCATGAACTTAGTCCTGATAGTATTTTTGCAAATTATGTTGTAGATCAATAGCTCGCGTTGTTGCTTCCCTGTGTTTATTTTTGATATGTTCCTAGAGAAAAATTATGTTGAAAGATGTTAGTAGCAAAGATGCGGATTGGATCCGTGATCTGAGGATTATCCTCATTGCTGCACAGAAGAATTATGTCCTTGATGCACCGCTAGGTGACAGACCTATTGCAGGAGCAGATGCAGACGTTATGAACGTTTGGCTAGCTCAATATGATGACTACTTGATAGTTTAGTGCACCATGCTTAACGGCTTAGAATCGGGACTTCAAAGACGTTTTGATCGTCATGGACCATATGAGATGTTCCAGGAGTTGAAGTTAATATTTCAAGCAAATACCCGAGTTGAGAGATATGAAATCTCCAACAAGTTCTATAGCAAAAAGATGGAGGAGAATCGCTCAACTAGTGAGCATGTGCTCAGATTGTCTGGGTACTACAATCGCTTGAATCAAGTGGGAGTTAATCTTCCAGATAAAATAGTGATTGACAGAATTCTCTAGTCACCATCACCAAGTTAGTAGAACTTCGTGATGAACTATAGTATGCAAGGGATGACAAAAGTAATTCCCGAGCTCTTCGTGATGCTGAAATCGACGAAGGTAGAAATCAAGAAAGAGCATCAAGTGTTGATGGTTAACAAGACCACTAGTTTCAATAAAAGGGCAAAGGGATAGAAGGGGAACTTCCAAAAGAACGGCAAGCAAGTTGCTACTCAAGTGAAGAAGCCCAAGTCTGTACCTAAGCCTGAGACTAAGTGCTTCTACTGCAAAGGGACTGGTCACTGGAAGCGGAACTGCCCCAAGTATTTGGGGGATAAGAAGGATGGCAAAGTGAACAAAGGTATATTGGATATACATGTTATTGATGTGTACTTACTAGTGTTTATAGCAACCCCTGAGTATTTGATACTGGTTCAGTTGCTAAAGAGTAGTAACTCGAAACGGGAGTTGCATGAACATAAACTAGTTAAGGATGAAGTGACGATGTGTGTTGGAAGTAGCTCCAAGATTGATATGATCATCATCGCACACTCCCTATACTTTCGGGATTAGTGTTGAAACTAAATAAGTGTTATTTGGTGTTTGCGTTGAGCATGAATATGATTTGATCATGTTTATTGCAATACGGTTATTCATTTAAGTTAGAGAACAATTGTTGTTCTGTTTACATGAATAAAACCTTCTATGGTCATACACACCAACGAAAATGGTTTGTTGGATCTCGATCGTAGTGATACACATATTCATAATAATGAAGCCAAAAGATGCAAAGTTAATAATGATAGTGCAACTTATTTGTGGCACTGCCGTTTAGGTCATATTGGTGTAAAGCGCATGAAGAAACTCCATACTGATGGGATTTTGGAATCACTTGATTATGAATCACTTGATGCTTGCGAACCGTGCCTCATGGGCAAGATGACTAAAAACGCCGTTCTCCGGAACTATGGAGAGAGCAACAGATTTGTTGGAAATCATACATACAGATGTATGTGGTCCGATGAATATTGAGGCTCGTAGCAGGTATCACTATTTTCTGACCTTCACAGATGATTTGAGCAGATATGGGTATATCTACTTGATGAAACATAAGTCTGAAGCATTTGAAAAGTTCAAAGAATTTCAGAGTGAAGTAGAAAATCATCGTGACGAGAAAATAAGGTTTCTATGATTTGATCGCGGAGACAAATATTTGAGTTACGAGTTTGGTCTTCAATTAAAACAATGTGGAATAGTTTCACAAATTCACGCCACCTGAAACACCACGGTATAATGGTGTGTCCGAACGTCGTAATCGTACTTTATTAGATATGGTGCGATATGTGATGTATCTTACCGATCTACCACTATCGTTTTGGGGGTTATGCATTGGAGACAGCTGCATTCACATTAAATAGGGCACCATCAAAATCCGTTGAGACGACGCCTTATGAACTGAGGTTTAGCAAGAAACCAAAGTTGTCGTTTCTTAAAATTTGGGGTTGCGATGCTTATGTGAAAAAGTTTCATCCTGATAAGCTCAAACCCAAATCGGAGAAATGTGTCTTCATAGGATACCCAAAGGAGACAGTTGGGTACACCTTCTATCACAGATCCGAAGGCAAGACATTCGTTGCTTAATATGGATCCTTTCTAGAGAAGGAGTTTTTCTCGAAAGAAGTGAGTGGGAGGAAAGTAGAACTTGATGAGGTAACTGTACCTGCTCCCTTATTGGAAAGTAGTTCATCACAGAAATATGTTCCTGTGACTTCTACACCAATTAGTGAGGAAGTTAATGATGATGATCATGTAACTTCAGATCAAGTTACTACCAAACCTCGTAGATAAACCAGAGTAAGATCCGCACCAGAGTGATACGGTAATCCTGTTCTGGAGGTTATGTTACTAGACCATAACGAACCTACAAACTATGAAGAAGCGATGGTGAGCCCAGATTCCGCAAAATGGCTTGAGGCCATGAAATCTGAGATGAGATCCATGTATGAGAACAAAGTGTGGACTTTGGTTGACTTGCCCGATGATCGGCAAGCAATTGAAAATAAATGGATCTTCAAGAGGAAGACGGAAGCTGATAGTAGTGTTACTATCTACAAAGCTAGAATTGTCAGAAAAAGGTTTTTGACAAAGTTCAAGGTGTTGACTACGATGAGAGTTTCTCACTCGTATCTATGCTTAAGTCTGCCTGAATCATGTTAGCAATTGCCGCATTTTATGAAATCTGACAAATGGACAAACAAAACTGCATTCCTTAATGGATTTATTAAAGAAGAGTTGTATATGATGCAACCAGAAGGTTTTGTCAATCCTAGAGGTGCTAACAAAATATGCAAGCTCCAGCGATCCATCTATGGACTGGTGCAAGTATCTTGGAGTTGGAATATACGCTTTGATAAATTGATCAAAGCATATAGTTGTATACAGACTTGCGGTGAAGCCTGTATTTACAAGAAAGTGAGTGGGAGCACTACAACATTTCTGATAAGTATATGTGAATGACATATTGTTGATCGGAAATAATGTAGAATTATTCTGCAAAGCATAAAGGAGTTTTTTAAAGAAAGACCTCGGTGAAGCTGCTTACATATTGAGCATCAAGATCTATAGAGATAGATCAAGACGCTTGATAAGTTTTTTCAATGAGTACATACCTTAACAAGATTTTGAAGTGGTTCAAAATGGAACAGTCAAAGAAAGAGTTTCTTGCCTGTGTTACAAGGTGTAAAATTGAGTAAGACTCAAAACCCGACCACGACAGAAGATAGAAAAAGAATGAAAGTCATTCCCTATGCCTCGGCCATAGGTTCTATAAAGTATGCCATGTTGTGTACCAGATCTATTGTATACCCTACACTGATTTTGGCAAGGGAGTACAATAGTGATCTAGGAGTAGATCACTGGACAGCGGTCAAAATTACCCTTACTGGAATAAGGATATGTTTCTCGATTATGGAAGTGACAAAAGGCTCGTCGTAAAAGGTTACGTCGATGCAAGTTTTGACACTAATCTAGATGACTCTAAGTCTCGGTCTAGATACATATTGAAAGTGGGAGCAATTAGCTAGAGTAGCTCCATGCAGAGCATTGTAGACATAGAAATTTGCAAAATACTTACGGATCTGAATGTGACAGACCCGTTGACTAAAATTCTCTCACAAGCAAAACATGATCACACCTTAGTACTCTTTGGGTGTTAATCACATAGCAATGTGAACTAGATTATTGACTCTAGTAAACCCGTTGGGTGTTGGTCACATGACGATGTGAACTATGGGTGTTAATCACATGGTGATGTGAACTATTGGTGTTAAATCACATGGCAATGTGAACTAGATTATTGACTCTAGTGCAAGTGGGAGACTGAAGGAAATATGCCCTAGAGGCAATAATAAAGTTATTATTTATTTCCTTATATCATGATAAATGTTTATTATTCATGCTAGAATTGTATTAACCGGAAACATAATACATGTGTGAATACATAGACAAACAGAGTGTCACTAGTATGCCTCTACTTGACTAGCTCGTATCAAAGATGGTTATGTTTCCTAGCCATAGACATAAGTTGTCGTTTGATTAACGAGATCACCTCATTAGGAGAATGACGTGATTGACTTGACCCATTCCGTTAGCTTAGCACTCAATCGTTTAGTATGTTGCTATTGCTTTCTTCATGACTTATACATGTTCATATGACTATGAGATTATGCAACTCCCGTTTATCGGAGGAACACTTTGTGTGCTACCAAACGTCACAACGTAAATGGGTGATTATAAAGGTGCTCTACAGGTGTCTCCAAAGGTACTTGTTGGGTTGGCGTATTTCGAGATTAGGATTTGTCACTCCGATTGTCGGAGAGGTATCTCTGGGCCCACTCGGTAATACACATCACTATAAGCCTTGCAAGCATTGTGACTAATGAGTTAGTTGCAGGATGATGTGTTACGGAACGAGTAAAGAGACTTGCCGGTAACGAGATTGAACTAGGTATCGAGATACCGACGATCAAATCTCGGGCAAGTAACATACCGGTGACAAAGGGAACAACGTATGTTGTTATGCGGTCTGACCGATAAAGATCTTCGTAGAATATGTGGGAGCCAATATGGGCATCCAGGTCCCGCTATTGGTTATTGACCGGAGACGTGTCTCGGTCATGTCTACATAGTTCTCGAACCCGTAGGGTCCGCACGCTTAACGTTACGATGACAGTTTTATTGAGTTTTGATGTACCGAAGGAGTTCGGAGTCCCGGATGAGATCGGGGATATGACGAGGAGTCTCGAAATGATCGAGACGTAAAGATCGATATATTGGACGACTATATTCGGACTTCGGAAAGGTTCCGCGTGATTCGGGTATTTTTCGGAGTACCGGAGAGTTACGGGAATACGTATTGGGCCTTATTGGGCCATACGGGAAAGAAGGAAAAGGGCCTCAAGGGTGGCCGCACCCCTCCCCCTGGCCTGGTCCGAATTGGACTAGGGAAGGGGGGCGCCCCCTTCCTTCCTTCTCTTTTTCCCTTCCTCTTTTCCTATTCCTTATGGGAGGTGGAATCCTACTAGGACTAGGGAGTCCTAGTAGGACTCCACACTTGGTGCGCCCCCTCCTAGGGCCGGCCTCCTCCTCCCTTGCTCCTTTATATACGGGGGCAAGGGGGCACCCCAGAGACACAACAATTGATCCTTGAGATCTCTTAGCCGTGTGCGGTGCCCCCCTCCACCATATTACACCTCGATAATACCGTTGCGGAGCTTAGGCGAAGCCCTGCGTCGGTGGAACATCATCATCGTCACCACGCCGTCGTGCTGACGAAACTCTCCCTCAACACTCGGCTGGATCGGAGTTCAAGGGACGTCATCGAGCTGAACGTGTGTACAACTCGGAGGTGCCGTACGTTCGGTACTTGATCGGTCGGATCGTGAAGACGTACGACTACATCAACCGCATTGTGATAACGCTTCCGCTGTCGGTCTACGAGGGTACGTGGACAACACTCTCCCCTCTCGTTGCTATGCATCACCTTGATCTTGCGTGTGCGTAGGAAATTTTTTAAAATTACTACGTTCCCCAACAATTAAGTCATTGCCAAGAAGTTGGCGTTCACCAGTCTCTGACCAATTGAGAGGAGTACGGCACTTTCTGCCATAGGGAATCTCGAATGGGGCCTTGCCCGAACTCGCTTGGAAGCTGTTGTTGTAGGAGAATTCGGCATATGGAAGACAATCTTCCCATTTCATGCCAAAGGAAATGACACAAGCCCTGAGCATATCTTCAAGAATTTGATTGACTCGCTCAACTTGGCCACTAGTTTGAGGATGGAAAGCTGTGCTGAAGCGAATGTTGGTGCCCATGGCCTTCTGGAAGGAGTCCCAGAACTTAGAAGTGAAGATGCTTCCACGATCTGAAGAAATTAATTGTGGAATGCCGTGCAAGGAGACAATCCTGGAGGTGTATAGCTCTGCCAACTGAGCTGCTGTGATAGATTCTTTGATTGGAAGAAAATGAGCCATTTTAGAAAGCTTGTCAGTGACAACGAAGATAGCATCATTTCCGCGCTTGGACTTTGGAAATCCAGTCACGAAGTCCATTTCGATATGATCAAACTTCCATTCTGGGATAGCAAGAGGTTGGAGGAGACCAGCTGGTCGTTGGTGTTCTGCTTTCACTCTTCGACAGACATCACATTCATTCACGAATTGAGCGATTTCTCGCTTCATTCGAGTCCACCAATACGACTGCTTGAGGTCATGGTACATCTTCGTACTTCCAGGATGAATGGAAAGAAGAGAATTGTGCGCCTCGTTCATGATGACTTTCCTTAGGTCACCTTTAGGAACCACAATCCGGTCCTCGAAGAACAAAGTGTCTCTATCATCAATGCAATAGCACTTGTATTTGGAAAGACCCTTGTCGATACCACGTTTCACCTTCTTCACCATGGCATCCAGGAGTTGCGCCTCACGAATTTGATCTTCCAAAGTAGGAGAGACTATGAGGTTGGCAAGAAAGCCTTGAGGAACAACTTGGAGATTCAGCTTGCGGAAAGCTTCACAAAGATCCGGTTGGAATGGCTTGAGAATTAAGCTGTTGCAATAAGCCTTCCTGCTCAAAGCATCTGCAATGATATTGGCTTTGCCTGGAGTATATTCAATACTCGGATTGTACTCTTGAATCATTTCGACCCATCGAGTTTGCCTGAGGTTGAGGTTGGGCTGAGTGAAGATGTATTTGAGACTCTTGTGATCGGTGAATATGTCCACTTTTCTTCCCAACAAGAGATGTCTCCATGTTATTAATGCATGGACAACTGCCGACAACTCAAGATCGTGAGTGGGGTAGTTCTTTTCATTGGGCTTCAACTGACGAGAGGTATAGGCCACAACTTTCTTCTCTTGCATTAACACAGCACCGAGACCTTGAAGAGAAGCATCATAGAAAACTTCGAAAGGCTTGGATTCGTCAGGAGGAGTTAAGACAGGAGCTGTGACGAGTTTCTCTTTGAGAGTGTTGAAAGCAACGTCACACTCAGGAGACCAGACATACTTCACATGCTTCTGGAGGAGGTTGGAAAGAGGCTTTGCAATCTTAGAGAAATTCTCAACGAATCTTCGGCAATAGCTTGCAAGACCAAGAAAACTGCGAAGCTGCTTGACATTCTGAGGAGGTTCCCAATTCACAATTGCAGACACCTTCTCGGGATTAATAGCGATGCCCTTGGCAGAGATGATGTGACCAAGGTAAAGAACTTCATCAAGCCAAAACTCACATTTTGATAACTTCGCATAGAATTGATACTCTCTGAGCTTGTCGAGCACCAATCGCAAATGTTTGGCATGATCCTTCTTATTCTTGGAGAAGACCAAGATATCATCGAGATACACCAGGACGAATTCATTGGTATAGGGGTTGAAGATGAAATTCATCATCCGAGAGAATGTTGGAGGAGCATTGACAAGGCCGAAAGACATGACAGTATATTCATAAGAACCAAAGCTTGTTCTGAATGCTGTCTTGGGAATATCTTCTTCACGAATGCGAATCTGATGATAACCCATACGAAGGTCAAGCTTGGAGAATACTTTAGCACCTTTGAGTTGCTCGAATAGCTCATTGATGTTGGGAAGTGGATACTTGTTCTTTATTGTCTTCTTGTTCAATGGACGGTAGTCGACACAAAGTCGTTCCGTGCCATCCTTCTTCTGGACAAAAAGAACACCACAACCCCATGGAGATGAACTCGGTCTGATCAAACCCAGACGCTCTTGTTCATCGAGCTGTTTCTTCAATTCCTTCAGCTCCTTGGGTCCAAGCTTGTAAGGACGCTTGCAAACGGGTTCCGTGCCCGGCTCAAGATCGATAACGAACTCAACTGGCCGGTGAGGAGGCATACCCGGAAGCTCTTCTGGAAAGACATCTTGGTACTCACAAACGACTGGAATCTGAGAGATGGCATTCAATTCGCCCTTCTCATTGAGAGAAAACAACCGAATGGTTTCATCACGAGCGGCATAAATAATCACATCCTCAGAAGAGTGTGTCAATTGAATTTCCCAGGCAGCACAATCAAGTTGAGCCTCATTCTTAGAAAGCCAGTCCATCCCGAGAATTAGATCAATATCCGAGTCACCAAGAACAATTGGAGAAGACAGAAATTTATAGTTCCCCATCTTGATGGAAACATCGGGAGCAACCAAACTAGGAGTCAAAAGCTTGCCCAGAGAAACAACTTGCATAACTTTGGATAAAATCTCTGTGTCAACATTGTGCTTCGATGCAAATGGGTATGACATGAAAGAATGCGATGCACCAGTATCAAAAAGAACTTTTGCAGGAATATCATTAACTGAGAGATTACCCATTATCACATCAGTAGATTCCTCTGCTTGAGCTGCATTCATCATGTTCACCTTAGCAGACTTTGGATTATGCTTGACCACTGCATTGCTGGAAGATCTGACAGGAGGAGGCGGAAGACGCCTTTGGTTGAAGCACTTGTTAGCATAGTGACCTTTCTGCTGACACTTGTTGCAAGTCACCTCTGAGAGTGGACGGTGATAAGGAGCATTCGACTTTGGAGCTTGATTCTGAGACTTGTTCTGATAGCCAGAGTTGGAAGAGTGGGAAGATCCATGGCCACCTTTGTTCTTCTGCTGGTAAGACTGACGAAACGGAGGAGGAGGAGGCAACCAGAACTTCTGTTGCTTAGCAGCCACTAGTGAGGAAGAAGAAGACTGAACTGCGTCTCTGACTCTTCTTAGAAGCCTCACACTTGAGCTGAGCAGCCTCTTGCTTCAGTGCCATATTGTAGAATTGATCAAACTGAGTAGGCTCAACAAGAACGAGAGCTAACTGCAGATCCTCTCTAAGGCCATCTCTGAAGTGATAGATCATGCTCTTTTCATCAGGAATGTCTTGTTTAGCGAAGCGAGCAAGTTTCTGAAACTGGATGTTGAATTGATACACAGACATGTTGCCTTGCTTGAGATTGCGGAACTCCTCTCGCTTGCTCTCAACAACACTTTGTGGAATGTGGTGCGCTTTGAAGTCCCGACAGAAGTCAGTCCAAGTGATCACACGACCTCCTCTGGAATCTTTATATTGTTGATACCAATCAGCAGCTTGGTCCTTGAGCTGAAAAGAAGCGAACTTGACATAGTCCTCAGACCTGACATTGCTACATTCAAAATGCTTGTTGATGTCCACGAGCCAATCATCGGCATCCGTGGCCTCAGCACAGTAGCTGAAAGACTTGGGCTGATTTGCGAGAAACTGGTTGAGGGTAGCGAAGTGAGGCTGATTGTTGCCTTGGCCTTGATTGCCTTGCCCTTGGGTGCGTTCTTGCAAGAGTTGCAGAATCATCTGAGCATTGGCGTTGGTGGCTGCCATGATAGCTTGCCATGCCTCCGGAGGCGGAGGTGGTGGCGGAGGGTTCGCCTGACTCCCTTCATTGCGTTCCGGATTCTGACGCGTTGGCGGAGCCATCCTGAAGAGGGTGACATCCGTTAGCATCTTGATAGACAAATAGACAAGTAGAATCAACGGATAGAAATTGCAACATATAGTCTTCACAATAAACATTCGAACGAGGATGAACGAATGAATTCCATAGTAAATCATCACACTTCCGTAAGTTGAGAAGCCACTTAGAAAAAAGGTATGGAATCAACATTTGACTTCGAAGCAACTCGAATACCACAATTCAAAACAAAACAAAGTATTGGCTTGCAGAATAAGCCGGAACAAACATATGATAGAGGTTTCGTCCGAAGTTTTTGTGGTGGGGCCCACACGGGCTCGATCGTACAGCACCATCATGTACAAGGCAGTGCACATGACATACGAAGCGTCCCCGAGTCGGCATAGCCAAGGACTCTTTAAGACACTACGAGACCACTGTAAAACCAACCGTGGAAAGGCGGACCACTAGACGTCGAACCCCAATCTCATATCATGCATCTGTCGGAAAGATATCCTAGGAGCTACTTGAACTCCCACTTATAAACTCCCGAAACTTTCTGGTTATGCAATCTGGTGTTGGGGATACAGGGGACACAAAATATATCACCCAAACTAGCAATCCCTAGATCCAGCTGTATCCATCCGTCAACACATAACCAAGAAACCTTCAGAAATCGTGTACCTCAACCTTCGAAAAGCATCCGTTATACGAGTTATGGCAATACTCCCGAACTCCCGCCCCAGTACTGGGTGGCGTCGAGGTGATCTCACCAACAACTGCATAAAAGAGATTTTGATGTCGGCGAAACTCGGGTATTCCAGAACTGCAACGATAAAATTGTGACGACAACACCTCGGAGCTCAACTCCCCGAGACACTGCCACAACCCCTAAATGTCAGGAGGCACCAAGAACAATGTTCTCGTCACAAAACCATCGGAACAATTCTAAGATACCCGCGTGATCCTAAAAAAAATTTAGTGAAATTTGAGGAGAGAAGAGTCAAAACTTCTACGTCAGGAGACCTCACCAGAGCGACGAAGGGACTGAGGAGTAAAAAGAATCATACTCTCCGATATATATAATCCTAAGACTCAAAACATTTTTGTTCTAGACTCAACAACGCCAGCGATTCGATCAAGCAGGGGGCTCCTAAGTCGGGGATGGCTCTGATTACCAACTTGTAACGCCCACGATGTGGCTATATCTCCCACGTGTCGAGGCACGACTTAGAGGCAAAACCGCATTGTGGTTTAGTCGCAAGAAGGGTCATCTTCACACAATCCCATGTAATGAACAAGAATGGGATAACGAGAGTTGGCTTACAATCGCCACTTCACACAATACATAAATATAATTCATACATCATCCAAAATACACACATATAGACCGGCTATGGCCAAATCCAAATGAAAATAAGATAACCCCAAATGTTAGATCCCCGATCGTCCCAACTGGGCTCCACTACTGATCATCAGGAAAAGACACATAGTAACGACCACGTTCCTCGTCGAACTCCCACTTGAGGTCGATTTCATCATCTGCACTGGCATCGTCGGCACCTGCAACTGTTTTGGTAGAATCTGTGAGTCACGAGGACTCAGCAATCTCACACCCGCGAGATCAAGACTATTTAAGCTTATAGGAAAAGATGATGTAATGAGGTGGAGCTGCAGCAGGCACTAAGCATATATGGTGGCTAAGATACGGAAAAGAGAGCGAGAAGAGAAGCAACGGAACGGTCGTCATCTAGTAATGACCAAGAAGTGATCCTGAACTACTACTTACGTCATTCATAACTCAAACCGTGTTCACTTCCCGGACTCCACCGAGAAGAGACCATCACGGCTACACACGCGGTTGAAATATTTCAATTAAGTCAAGTGACAAGTTCTCTACAACCGGACATTAACAAATTCCCATCTGCCTCATAACCGCGGGCACGGCTTTCGAAAGATAATACCCTGCAGGGGTGTCCCAACTTAGCCCATTATAAGCTCTCACGGTCAACGAAGGATAAACCTTCTCCCAGGAAGACCCGATCAGTCTCGGAATCCCGGTTTACAAGACATTTCGACAATGGTAAAACAAGACCAGCAAAGCCGCCCGATGTGCCGACAAATCCCGATAGGAGCTGCACATATCTCGTTCTCAGGGCAACACCGGATGAGACATCCTATGAGTAAAACCAGACCTCGAGTTTCCACGAGGGGCCCCCGCAGTCTACTCAGTTCGGACCAACACTCGAAGGAGCACTGGCCCGGGGGGGTTAAAATAAGATGACCCTCGGGCTCGCGAAAACCCGGGGGAAAAGGCTTAGGTGGCAAATGGTAAAACCAAAGTTGGGCCTTGCTGGAGGAGTTTTATTCAAGGCGAACTGTCAAGGGGGTCCCATAAATCACCCAACCGCGTAAGGAACGCAAACTCAAGGAACATAATACCGGTAAGACGGAAACTAGGGCGGCAAAAGTGGAACAAAACACCAGGCATAAGGCCGAGCCTTCCAACCTTTACCAAATATATAGATGCATTAATTAAATAAGAGATATTGTGATATCCCAAAATATCCATGTTCCAACATGGAACCAACTTCAACTTCACCTGCAACTAGCAACGCTATAAGAAGGGCTAAGCAAAAGCGGTAACTTAGCCAAACAACGGTTTGCTAGGAAAGGATGGTTAGAGGCTGACATGGCAAAATAGGAGTCATGATATAGCAAGTGGTAGGTAGCGCAGCATGGCAATAGAACGAACAACTAGCAAAGCAAAGATAGAAGTAATTTCGAGGGTATGGTCATCTTGCCTGCAAGGTTCTCAGAGTTGACGAAAGCTTGATCCTCGTAAGCGTACTCAACAGGTTCCTCGTTCACGAACTCGTCTCCCGGCTCTACCCAACACAAGAACACAAGCAACGGAACCACAATCAATCACGGGAAATGCACAAGCAACATGATGCAAAACATGAATGATATGCGAGATGGGATATGCGATGCATATGCGTGCTCCGGAAGGAAAATGATGAACAGGGCAGTAACTTGGCAAACCAAGCATGCCACTGGAAAGATGAGATGATTTCGGTCGAAATCGATATAAAGATCACCGGAAACGGATGCACGGTTTGCAAATGGAAGCAAAACAAGAATGACACGAATCTGCGATTAACAGCATGATAGCACTTAGAATGCAACAAGAAACTATGCTACAGCACTCCAACGTAGCAACAAAGCATATGGCAGTAATCTACAGGCGATGCTTGACAAAAGATGAACACTGAGCTACGGCTAGTTCACAACATAACAATCTCAAACAAGCATGGAAAAAGTGCAAAAGATATCAGGTTTACAGACTTAGTGAAATTACTGGACATGACTGAAACAGCATCAGCTAGCAATGTTCAGACCACGAAATCAACATGCTACAGGAACTTAACATAGAAAACCAAGGCATGGCAGTATTCTAATAAATGCATATGATAAAAGTCCCTTACTGACCATAAGCCAAAAAGGACCAGAAGATATGAATGGCAACCATGAAAACATAGCAAGTTTCGTTAACAGGTTCCAGACTTAGCAGAAAACAGAGCATGGCAGAAACAGACATTATGAGGGCATCTTTGTGAGCTTGATGCACTCACCACAAAGCAATTCATGATAAAACAAGCATACCTGCAGCCAGATGGCAAGTTTATGAAGCTATCCATGGCAAGAGACAATACATAGCATGTATGAAACAACTACAACAAGCTTGGCAAACTTGAATATCATGTTAAGAATCTGCCAGAAATATTTTATATCAAAAGTAGAGCAAGATTGAGTCATGCTATGGCACTCCATAATTGCAAACAAGGGCAGGAATGGATCAAATACAACAATATCTACAAAACATCCTTACTGAACATCTCCAAAAGGAGCATGGATCTCTCTGTAGCCACATGGATACATAGCAACAAAATAACAGCAGTCACAGACAGAGAAATCACACAGTCCCTGAAATCAGAAACATTACGGAGCCTAGTTTGCATGCTTGTGCTAGTCACCACAGAGATCACAAAAATACATGGCATACACCTCTGTAAAGATGGAATGGCATACAACAAAACACATGTAGAGCTCATGCCCATAAGATGCACAAACTAAATGCAACAAAAATAACCAATCCTCAAGTTCTGATAAGTAACAGCAGCAGATAACAGCAACTAGCACTCTTGCACCAGAGATTTGGGCATCAAGATGGACTCAAATGAACATGGTGCAGTAGAACAAAATGAAGAGCATCTCGAGGCGAACATTTTGATATATTACACGCACGAAACAGGGCTATATGCAGAGAGTTATGATGCACTGAATATAAGCATGTAATGTGAAAGATAAAGGACTTGGAATATTTCGGGGGAAAGAAAAGTCAACCCTCGTTCTCAGATCCGATCGGGCCGAGCTCGGGGACGGCTCACCGGAGCTGGTGCTACCCGCTGGAGCGAGGGAGGACGGCGGAGGAGATGGAGAGGAAGGCCGGGGCTCGGGGACGACCGGCGACGGGAGGAGGAGAGGGCGATGACGCGGTGGAGGAGCGGCGACGGCCGCGGTCGCCGGCGGGTGCGGCGGCGGCGTTGGACGGCTGCGGCGCCGGCGACGTAGGGCGGCGAGGCGGTGGGGTGCGGCGGCGCCGGCGGAGGAGATGGAGGCGCGCGCGGGGGCGCGGGATCTGATCCGGGAGGGCCTCGCGCGGGCCTCGCGGGCTCGCGCGGCGGCGCGGCGTACGGGCGGCGGGCTCGGCCACGTGGCAGCGCGGGATTCGCGCGGGGCGGCGGCGGGATCCGTCCGGCGGCGACCGGACGTGTTCGGCGGCGACGGGAGGAGTTTTCTAGGGTTTCATCTGTGATTTGGACGGGGGAGGCACATATTTATAGGTAGAGGGAGCTAGGAGACTCCAAATGGAGTGCGGTTTTCGCCCACACGATCATGATCGAACGATCTAGAGCATGGAAGTGAGTTTGCTGGGTTTTGGGCTGTTTGAAGGGGGGTTTTTGCTGCAACACACAAAAGGACTTTGCGGTTGCCCGGTTAACCGTTGGAGTACCAAACGACCTCCAAATGGAACGAAACTTGACCAGTGGTATACCAAGGCCACTTGACAAGCCTCAGTCCATTCCGAGAACGTTCGACACCCTCTCACGAAAATAAACAAGAGGGGTGCACCGGAGGAGGTGGGAGTGCCGGATTGCAAAACGGACAACGGGGAAAATGCTCGGATGCAAGAGACGAACACGTATGCAAATGCAATGCACATGATGACATGATATGAGATGCATGACATGAACAAAATGCAAAACGACAAACAAAACCCGACCACGAAGGAAATATCATAACACATGGCCGAAAATGGCAAGAGTTGGAGTTACAAATATGGAAAGTTACATCCGGGGTGTTACACACATCAGGTCAAAAATTTACATGCCCATCTATACTTACTAATTAAACTCATAATGTGATACCAACAAATTTATTTTGCTCTTACTTACGACCGTTGGTAATGAATATTCATCAGCAATGTCTCTGGCCACCGAAGGAGAGTGCAAATAAGAACCATAATATGCAGAGGTGGAGAAAGAAACAAAATATTTTGATGCGCCAAGTAAACAATCTAAAGTATTTCTTGCAGGGTTCAAATGATGAACATCCTAAGTCTTTGAATACCGGCCACTGCTTCTTCAAGGTCTTGGGTTTCAACAATATTGTAGAAACTAGTGAAGTACATATACTAGCAGGTGCAAATATTCGTTTCCTAAGTGTTTGATTGTTGTGTTGTTGTATGTGATAAGATGCTTATGTGCTCAAAAGTGTAACGTACCTTTTCACACCTTATCACAAACTGCACATATTCTTCATGCATTATCAGAAACTATACATTCAACATCTACGCAACCCCAAGGTCCAAAATTCCGTCAACGGGAATCATATTCCATGCACAGGTCGGGGGATAGCCACCAAATGCTAGTATATTTACACATATTCTCCATGTATGTTTTTCTATGGTTATCCACCTATTTCATGATCTGGTTTTCGTTGTATCTCTTTTTTAGGTTTCTTTTTTCCTTCTTTTTTTCTCAATATTCTTTTTTTATTTTTATAATTTCGAGAAATTTTACAATTCGAAGTAATTTTGAAATTCGTGAACATTTTTTAAATTTGGAAACAATTTCTTGAAATCGTGCATATATATGTAATCGTGAACATTTTTTGAATCAGCAAACATATTTAATAAATTCGGAAAATTTTCTGAAAATTGCGAAGATTTTTTGAATTCACGAATTTTTTTGCAATTTGATTTTTTTAATTCATGAGCGCATTTCTTTAAATTCATCATTTAAAAAATTGCAACATTTTTGAAATTCAGTAATTGTTTTTGAATTCGTGAATAATGTAGAAATTTGGAACATCTTAAAATTTATGGATAGGTTTTTGCTGATGAACATTTTTTTACATTACTTCTAATTCAGAACATTTTTGGAAATTCGGAAATATTTTTTATACTCATGCGAATTTTTTCAATTCATGATTTTTTGAATTGGCAAACATTTAAAAACATTGGGAACAAATTTTGAAATTTTTGAATATTTTTTGAATCAATAAACAGTTTTTGGATTTATTTTTGAACGTTTTTTGAAATTCATTAATTTTTCTAAAATTTGTGAACATATTCTGAATGGGAAAATATTTTTGAATAGGCGTTTTTTGAATTTGGGTACATATTTTGAAATTCACCAATTTTTTGAAATTCGGCACCTTTTTATAACTACTGAATATTTTTCGTCTCATGAAAATTCATCACATTTTTTAACCATGAAAAGTTTAGAAATCTTAGTGCATTTTTCAAATCATGAATTTTTAAATTAGGAGCAATTTTAAATTTGTGTTTTTTAAAATTGATACATTTTTTAGACTTTGAAACCTTTTAAAATTTGTATTTTGTAAAAAAAAGAAATTGAATGTTGTTTGAAATCCTGAACAGTTTGTAATGAAGAAAAAACGAAAAAGGAGCAAAAGACAGGGGCGCCCAGCCCCGCCTGTGGGCCAGCCAAAATTGGCGTGTGGGGGAGCGAGGGGTGTGCGTTAGCTCGCTTTCCACGTTATGACTCGGGAAATAGTAGCTCTGGCCCGTCAAGCAATATGTGGTTTGCAAGGTCATACCAAAAAGTGTACATTGGCATAATATGTGATAATCCAAATTTGTATTTCTTTTTAATACTTTCGAGCACATAGGTGGTCAACTTAAATGTGCTCAAATTAAAATGTATCAGGTGTTGCTTCCAACATGCGGGGTCTTATCATGTCATGTGAATTGGGATACTCAATGATGTGTTCCAAATGTTGTTGAACGATTGATGTAATTTTATTGTCCAATAACTCGTCTACGAGCTTGAATTTATTCTGTAGAACATTGAAATTATTCTGTAGAACATTGAAATCTTTTGGACACCTCGACTAGGAAATTTACTTGTTCCATGTTAAGGACAAGAGGTTTGATCTCCATCTATCCACACTGATTGAACCTCTGTCGTGCTACTCTTAACACATTCAAATGTTGTGGTGCTTTGTCCGTTCCTTTTATCAAAGTTTGTCCTTTCTTTCTTTGCTATGAGAAGGCAATGATCCACCGTTGGACTGTCTCATCTCTAGATTCATCAAGAAATATACCCCATAGTCCATACTACAAGTAAGACTAGTAATACTTTGTTTGGTGCTACCGTTGCATCCACTGTCAAAACATGATCCAAATAGTCATGAAAAAGTATGGGAAAAAAATTAACTATTGGTCACTACTGAAATATTATGCTTTTGTTAAACATACTTTGTTTTTCTCAATACTTTGAAGTATTGAAGACTACTGCGGTAATCATAAAGGGTATGTCATAACATGTGCTTTTAAAAGTTTTACTTTTGAAGAATGTGGTTTTCAAATGTTAAAAAGTCTAAATAGCCCTCTATATAGTAGAGCCTTTGTTTTTAAATTGGATCGGCTAATTCAAATACATGGTTAGTCACACGATCCATCTTAAACCACTCACCCCATTTTGGTTTTGCTTTGGTTGATCCCCTTACGTTTTGTGTACTATTAATGCTGGGATTGACTTTTTGTGTTCTATTGATCCCGGGATTGATGTTTTGTGTTCTATTGATGCCGGGATTGACGTTTTGTGATCTATTGATGCTGGGATTTGGAGAGATCGCTTATGATGACACGCTATAGGAACAACTAACAAAAACATATGTAAAGCATCTACTTGGTATGCTGCATCCAGGATTGCAGATGTCGTGCTCCGGATGAGCTCTTCTACCTTCTTAGACCAAAACTATAATGGAACAACCACCAGAGCTTGGGAAGTCGAGAGTGCGTGGGTAGAATGGTTCTGCTACTCTCAAGACAAGATAATGCAAGCAAGTTGTGGTTGAACCCAGGCACAATGCACCCCTTATGTAGCCACCTATTTTGTACGTCGCTATCTGTGCAGGCACTTTTCTCTTTTTTGTTTTTTCCAAATAAAATAACATATGCTCTTTAAACTTTACAGGACAAAATAACATTACAACAATGTAGGAGAAAATCATAATTTTTCATGGAACATAAATACTTAAAATAATATGTACATTTTTTACTAAAAAAAATCTAATTTTGTATATTTATGCTAGCCCAAGAAAGTCAGAAAAAAAATTCACAGATTGTAGTTCTAAAGTTTTATTGATCGGTAAAGTTTGAAGTCCATATGTTGTTTCATCTGAGAGAAACAAAGAAGATAAACTTTCATATAGTAGTTAGTTGGCTAGCACATTTCTCAAGGCAATGTTGAAGGGTAAAAGGATAAGGGATACAACACCGAAGAAGGATGATATTTATTTCTTATAAATATCAATTGGTATAGGAATCTGACGCTGTAGGTAACCTTTGCTTTAGAGATCAAGGTTGTATGGCCGCATCACATCTCTGTCCTTGGCAACCGCTACTCCACAGAAGAATATATATCGTCATGAGAAACCAATTTGTGGAGCTCACCTGTTTCACGAGTGCATGATGTGGTACACAAAACAATCATCTCCAACGCACGGTTGAAGGACAACAGCATGTTGCTCTACCCCCACGGACATAGTTGGTGAAATCTTAGTCGAGACCACCAATCTTGATTTCCTTAGTTTAGAGGGAGTTCGATACTGTCGATCTATTCCTGAACGACCCCTGGATCATGGGTGACGGCCACGGTTATCTTGAAGACATGATCAAAGCAATTAATCTGGGCAACTTCCTCCAGCTGAAACTCAATTTGGAATGGCCGGGCCCAAGGGCTATGGTTTCAAGTAGGATTACGTGGCTAGTTTGAGTGGAAGAAGCTTGCTTATTTAAGGAGGTTGTGGAATGTGAAAAATGTGAAACGAGTGTGGTTTGCACGAGGAGAGGATGAAGAAACCTAGGAGAAGCGATTGCTACACTAGTAGAAAAAGGCCCATTTGTCCCGGTTCATAAGGCTCATCTGTCCCGGTTGGGGAACCGGGACTAAAGGGTCGTTACTAATGCCCTAGGCCTTTAGTCCCGATTCTTATACAAACCGGGACAGATGGGCCTCCACGTGGCCGCTCCGGTGAGCCCAGGCAGGAGGGCCTTTGGTCCCAGTTGGTAGCACCAACCGGGACCAATAAGCTTTCACGCGTCAGCATTTCAGCGGCTGTTTTTTTTTTTGAAAGGAGGTGGTTTAGGGGTTTTGGGGGTTAATTTAGGTTGGTATAGGTAGCTAATAGAGAGATGTGTCCTCTCTTATCTCCGTGCTACTGCTACTGCTATGCCTAAACATGACTTAGATTGAAGGGAGGCAACATGTGGTGCATGTCGAAAGTAATAGTAATCCTAACTTGATCAAGTTTGGATTGTACTACTTTCGACATGCACCACATGCATGTTGCCTTCACTTCAATCCAATCCATGTTCATTTCATCCACCGATATATAATAACTCTTCATGCTCGCATCATGCATCATCATAATAACAAGTCCTACTAATCATCATCATACAACTTCTACTCGTTATTAATAACAAGTCATACGATCATCATCCTGATAGTCATCGAACCAACCCTACTTTGTTCTTAGCACATGATCATCAGTATTAGGTAGGACCTAAATACCCTCTTTAAGGTAAAATAGCATAAAACAATATAGACCCTGACTCTCCATTATGGAGAATGGAGATCATCCTGTCTCCAATTCTTGCGCTTCCCTTTTGCTTCCAAGAACCTCCTTACGACTGTCCATACATTTTTTTCATTCTCTGATTAGCATGTCTCCACTTCTTTTAGAAATCCGGTATGGACAGTTGAGATTCGTAGGATGACCTGGATATATGTTCAAAACACGAAGGCTGCCATTCTGATACATCAAATGAGGCACACAATCCTCTGGGATTCTCTGCTGAAAAACATAGTAATAATTTCATAGTTAGCAATGATGTACTAGTTTTAGAAGTATGCAAAAGATGCACGGATGTCGTAATAGTAAAATATCTTACCAGGGTATCTCCATGGTAGTTACCGTGGTTCAACACGTGCACTAGTGGCACGTATTGACCATAATGTTGAGGAGTTTGATTGTAGATATTGTAATTCTCAAGATCAGTATAAAATCCGACCAGATGATTTTTCTCTTGATAAGTTAATTCGGAGTCATCGGTGTAGTGGGTTTTGTCTACCATGTTCCGCACATTGTTTGAACAATCAAAATAAGCTGTCAATGAAAATAAGTTGTCAACTATTTTGAAATAAACAATATAAATTAGCTAATAACTATGTTTGAGAAACTCACATAGCGGTAGAACTGGAGGCGTATCAACAAGGACCCCAATGTCCATATTGTCTTGCTCGATTTCAGGATCACCAAGATCCATGGTGACAAGCATACCCTCATCAAAACCATACATCTTGCAAAATGCTTCCCAATTTTTGCAACCAAAATGGGTTACGCTCTCAGCATTATACAGATTTATTACTTCAAAATCCACATCATGATGGGTCCTTAGGTGAATTTTCTTCGTTTCAAAATTTTCATGGTCTTCAAAATCCATCCTCTCCAAGACATAGCGTCTTGCATGGCATGGGATAAGCTATACTCGAATTGTAAAAGATCAAAATTACACGTTGAAATAGTTGAAGTCATGCTTAATTACGAAAAAAACACTTGTCGCCGTTGCGTACCGTTTCAACATCGAAGGTCTCCTCGAGCTTAATGCTGAAGCGCCGATCATCGTCCAGGTGAGGCCTGTCGCACAAACCTCGATCGTCGTGGCACCACCCGCACTCCCGCAGGAGACTTTCATCGTCCGATGATGACATTTCCTATGTTCATAATTCAAAGATTAAACTTGTACAATTAAATATATGTACTACAAAAACTAAATTAGATCATTATTATTCATCACGGGTTGACTATCGGTTTGTCGAGTCTTTTCTTGAAAACTCTCAGCTCACGTGGTGTATACATTCGACCGTTGGTGATGGTCGCTCCTTCATTTGCCCCCGAGTCCATTACACCAAAATGTCTAGCACAAGGGAACAAAGGAGAAGCGACCCCCACGACAACAGTTGGGATTCTTCGTCCTCTCATATATATATGGTGGAACTCTCCCTCACTGATTCCTCTCTGACATTTGCGACCGTCGGTGATGGTAGCTCCTCCTTTCGTTCCCGAGTGCATTACACCAAATTGTCTAGCACACGGGAACGAAGGAGAAGCTACCCCCACGACAACAGTCGGGATTCTTCGTCCTCTCATATATGGTGGAGACTCGACAGACTTAAAGTCAACCTGAAATATCATTTAATTATCTTTCTAAAATAGGATTTGGCTGGTCTCACCTCGATGTCGAAGGGGGCGGTGACGGGGACGACGGCGGGGATGATGGAGGGGCCGGGGGCTCCTAGATTTCTGCGAAAACAAAAACCCTATAACCTACCAATTTTAGCATTCAAAGTAGGAGTAGTTTTCCAATTTGAGCATTCAATAAGCAAAATCAAATTGCAAAATAAAATAGTATTCAAATTAGGATGCATTCAATTATAAGCAAAACTACATCATCTTCATGCGTTCGAACATCGTCGAATATTATCACTAATACACCTCGAATACTATCATACATATCGCCAGTACAGCTAGAACCGTAGCGCCCGACGGGTATCGGCGCGGGCGCTGGACACCCAAAGGGAAGGAACCATCACAGGATCATAGCTCCAGTGAGATCCCTGAAGAACCTGCCAGGTATTGTCGAACCTGCCCTCCAACGCAACCATGTAGCGACGGACGTGCTGGTCCTCCTCGCTGACACGGTGACGTACCACCTCCGCGGTGTCCGAAAGCCTCGGCACCGTCACTGGCCCACGCGACCGCCACCAAACAAGGATCGGGTCAACGACGGGCTGGCTCCTCACCAACCTACGCCCCCCGGAAGGTAGCACCTCCCAAAACCAGCCCGGCGGAGCCCAGTCCCGGACATGGCCCCTCTGATCAAGCCGGCCTCCTCCGCCGAGTCGACGACGAGGATGCGGGATAGGCATCGTCGATGTCGATGCGGGAGTAATTGCTTTAACTAAAAAAACAAACTAGTTCTATTAATTTCCTTACTATAAATAGAATAAAGTAGTACTTACTAAAAATAAATTAGCTAGTTTAACTAGTTCTATTATTTTTCTAACTAATTCTATTAAACACTTTCTAAGTAGTACTTACTAAAAGTTATCGGGGAGGGGGGTACGTATATCGACAACGACATACCCGATAAAAAAATAAGAAGGGGAAGACGAAGAAAAAAAAAGAGGAGAAGAAGAAAGGAATAGAGGAGGAGATCGAAGAAAAAAAGAAAAAAAAGAGGAGAAGAAGAAGGAATAGAGGAGAAGAAGAAAAAATAGAATAATATATTATTCTATTTCTTCTTCTTCTCCTCTATTTCTTCTTCTTCTACTCTTTTTTTCTTCTTTTTCATCTTCTTATTTATTTCTCCTCTTCTTCCTCTCCTCTTCTTCTTATTCTTCTTCTTCTTCTCCTTCTTCCTCTTCTTATTCTCATTTTTTCTCTCCTTTTTCTTCTAAATATGAACATACATAAATGACTTTGATCATACACAATTTTCAGATTCCTACACAATATGAACATATACATAAATTGACAAAGAAAATTCTATGAACAAAATTACAACAGAAAAAAATCATAAAAATTCTATGAAAAAATTGATATATTCTTTGCATATATATATGAACATACAAACATTTGCATATTCAATAATGATATCACCAAAAAAATCTAAACTACACATCTAAATTAATACATCTAAATTACAACAACTAAATTAACTACACATCTAACTACACATCCAAATTAATACAACTAAATTAAAAATCTAAACTACACATATATAATAGCTAGCTAGGGGGCGCGGCGGCGGCGGCCATTACAGGGAGGAGGAGGAGGGGATCGGGGCGGTGCTCACATGGTGCGCGGCGACGAGGAGGCAGCGTCGGGGCAGGGGCGACGCGGGGCGGCGACGGCGTCGGGGCATGGCCGGCGACGGCGTGGGCTTGAGGGCGGCGGACGGCGTCGGCGTGGGCTCGGGGGCACGGGCGACGGCGACGGCGGCGGGGCAGCCTGGCGGCGTCGAGGAGGGTCGGCGTCGTCGGGCGGCAACTGGCGTTGAAATCTGAAAAAATGCTAAGTGCTGGCTTATATAGGAAAAGCTTTAGTCCCGGTTCGTGGCACGAACCGGTACCAAAGCCCACCTTCAGTCCCGGTTGGTGCCACCAACCGGGACCAAAGGCCTCTTTTCAGCAGCCCAAAGGGCGGGAAGAAGAGGCCTTTGGTCCCGGTTGGTGGTACAAACCGGGACTAAAGGGGGGGCATTGGTACCGGTTGGTGCCACGAACCGGTACCAATGTATGCCTTTAGTACCGGTTGGTGGCACCAACCGGGACTAAAGGCCTTGTGCTGCCCGCATCGCGGCACGAAAGTTTAGTCCCACCTCGCTAGCTGAGGGAGCTCGAGAGTGATTTATAAGCCCCACTCCCGCTGCCCTCTCGAGCTCCTCTCAAATGCAGGCTTTCGGGCCTAAACACACTGTATCTGCCTGTAGGCCTATTGGGCCTTCTACGGGCCTAAATCCTGGCCCATGGGTGGGTTTCTAGTCGTATTCAGGACGTGGTGGCCCAGTAGGTGGGTTTTTTTTTTTCCCAGTTTATTTCTTTTCTTTTTTGTTTATTTATTTTATTTTGTTTCTACTTACAACAAAATACTTATTTATTTTATTTTATTCTGTTTTTAATTACTTATTTATTTTATTTTATGATAATTCTTTTTGCTATTAAAGTTTCTAACAAAAAAAGTTCTTTACGAAAATTCTTTTTGCTTTGAATGTTTTTGAACAGAAAAAACTTTGATAATTTTAGTTGCATCAATTGTATATAATTTTAGTTTCATTAATACTAGAGGTTGCTTATAATGTTTTGAACAGAAAATACGTTGATAATTTTAGTTTCATAAATTTTATTTATGTTATTAAAGTTTATTTTATTTTGTTTCTACTTATATATTTTATTAAAGTTTATTTTATTCTGTTTCTAATTACTATTTATTTTTTAGATATTTGTTATTTTCCATGCATTTACTGTTTATTTTGAGCTATAAGACCCTGAAATTCAAAAGCACTAGAAATGAACTCTGAAAACGTTGAAAGTTGGCATGGTATCATCATTTCACCCACATAACATGTGCAAGAAAGTAGAGAGGGTTACGGCAAAAACTGGATGCACTTCGTGTACAAAACGGACAATCTCTTTCGAAGTATCAGGGTTTCATTCGTAAACTCGTCTGTTACAAAGGGATTTTATTTTTTTGAACTTACTTGAACTCCATAGTTTTTCTGTGTTCAAAATGCACCATTCAAAGCCACATCATCAATTTTCAACCCTTTTTGACTTCATTTGTTATTTTTCATGCATTTACTGATTATTTTGAGCTATAAAACCCTGAAATTGAAAAGCATTTCAGATCGACTCTGAAAAGGTTAAAAGTTGGCATGGTATCATAATTTCACCCACATAGCATGTGCAGGAAAGTAGAGAGGGTTACGGCAAAAACTAGATGCACTTCATGTACAAAACGGACAAGCTCTTTCGAAGTATCAGGGTTTCATTCGGAAACTCGTCTGTTACAAAGAGATTTCATTTTTTTGAACTTACTTGAACTCCATAGTTTTCTGTATTCAAAATGCACCATTCAAAGCCACATCATCAATTTTCAACCCTTCTGACTTCATTTGTTATTTTTCATGCATTTACTGATTATTTTGAGCTATAAGACCCTGAAATTGAAGGCAACATATAGCTCTCATGAATAGATAAGTGACCAAATTAATAGAAGTTCATCATCACATTAAAACCAAAGTACATACATAGTTCTCATTGAACAACATATATATAGCTCTCCAGAGCATCTAATTAAACCATACATTAAAATTATGTAAAACATTTCAATGCAACAACAAATGCGATCATAATCGCAACCAAGGTAACAATTGATCCAACTGCATAATGATACCAAGCCTCGGTATGAATGACATATTTTCTAATCTTTCTAATATTCAACCGCATTGCATCCATCTTGATCTTGTGATCATCGACGACATCCGCAACATGCAACTCCAATATCATCTTCTCCTCCTTTATTTTTTTTATTTTTTCTTCAAGTAATTGTTTTCTTCTTCAACTAAATTTAACCTCTCGACAATAGGGTCGGTTGAAATTTCCGGTTCAACCACCTCCTAGATAAATAAAATCTATGTCACGTTGGTCGGCATAATTGTCATAAACAATAAATGAACCAAATAGTTATAAAAAGATAATATATACCACATCTGAATCATAGACAGGACGAGGGCCGACGGGGGCGGATACCAAAACCATCGCACTATATAATAAGAAGGAATAATAAAAGTAACAAAATTAGACAAGTATCTATCTGAAGTAAGAATTTTTTTCTTTCAGAAAGAAGATAAGAACAAGAGGCTCACCACGGTGGTACTGGCGACGAGATCGGCACGGGCGATCGACGGCGGTGAAGACGGGGACGGGACGTGACGGACCGCTAAACCTTGACAAATCTCGGGAAAAATGGAGCTCGAGGTCAAGTTTCGAGAGGAGAAAGAATAACTAGTGTGGCTCAGACATTTCATCGAACACCTCATGTGCATAGGAGGTGAGCTAGAGCACCCAAATGCCCTCCCCTCGACGGCCAGAAAAAATAGAGCACTGTGGAGTGCTCTGCTGCGGCGATGGGGTATATATAGGCAGCTCATTTGTCCCGGTTCGTGGCTAGAACCGGTACTAATCCGGGCCTTCTGTCCCGGTTCAAGCCAAGAACCGGGACCAATGGTTGTGGGCCAGGAGCGAGGCCCATTAGTCCCGGTTCGTGCCTCGAACCAGGACAAATGGTTCCATACGAACCGGGACCAATGCCCACGAGGCCCCGGCCGGCCCCCCTGGGCTCACGAACCGGGACGAATACCCCCATGGGTCCCGGTTCGTGACTGAACCGGGACTAATGGGCTTGCCATGCCCGAACGAAAGCCCTGTTTTCTACTAGTGCTAATACGTAAAATGGTTCCATGTTGAGGGAATTAATTGGAGAAGCGGCATGGAATCAATTGATTAGACAACTAGCTATAGACCGACATGCAAAAGGTAAGGCTATGTGAGTATTGTAATAGTACTTTTTTTTTGAAATCATACCCCTCTCTCTCTATTTACGATTCAACCAGCCTTACATCACTTAATTACAAGACGGGACCTTAGTCAAATTTGCTAATTCATGAGCAACAGAATTAGCTAGAACAGTGCACAAACGAGGTATAAGAGAAGCTCCACGGGATATGATAGCAATCATCAAAGATTGAAGTCGATGGACCTGCAGACTGAAAACTAATTTTGGGTCAGTCATTTTTTTATCCTGCTTGATTACGACAAGGTCCCGCCCTGCAGCAGGTCAGCCCACCTTTTGGCATGCATTTCAAACACACCATCCTTTATTCTCCTTCACTACCACGCCATGCATTTAGATGAAACATCGTTGCCTTCTTCTTTTTATTCTCCGTCACTAACAGGCGATGCTTGCATGCAGACGCATGCAAGCTCCTCGGTGATGCTACATGCCTTCGGATTTATGATTGTACCGCTTGAGTTTGACTAAAAACGAATTTTTCCAACATGACATACATATACAAAGCTCCATATTTTATGTTCTTCATAACATAAAACGACAAAGGGATAAAATTAAAATTGGAGCGAGAAACATAGCACACGGGAGATAAAAAAGGATTTTATTTGTATCAATTACTTCTCCTTAATAGTAAATCCGTACGTAGTTGCACCCATATATTAGTAGAATATTTTTTGCATGTTAATTATTTGATTAGTGCTAGAATTGATATTTGGTATGATATTAACTGCACGCTAAACATGTGAGCGCTCACCACTGGAGCCACCTATGTCGTTGTTGATCTGATTGAATGGCCAAGATTTGTTGGATCTACTCCTCGGTGATGGCCAAGATATGTGTGTAAATAAGGATATACATTAAAACAAAAAATATTTGCTATCAATCGACTTTTTTAGACGAGCACTAGCCCTATGCAACGAATAAACAGAAGCCCATCACATACTTGGGCTTGGTCTAAAACATATAAAAAATGACCTGAAGCCTCGTAAGATATAAGACAAGAATGATAATAATGACCAAAAATAAAAGTAAAGAAAAATTATAAATTTTTCTAAGAAAGAATGAATTAGTGGCATAGGTATTACATTTTAAAGAGAAAAAGGAAAATATGGAAAAAGTACACATAATTTACACATAAATTCTATATTAATTTATAATATGAAATAGTAAGTGGATTTTTTGGAAAACAAAGAAGTTCTCTAAGAAGATATGAATTAGTCGCATTGGAATTACCCTTAAAGAAGAAATAAATGAAACTAAAACCAAATAAATTAAAAGAAATGGAGTTATTTCTAAGAAATAATGAATTAGTGGCATTGATTTTACTCTTTAAGAACAAAGAAAATTTAAAAAAATGACAAAACATGCAAACAATTGACATAAAAATCACGCTTTGTTGTAATATGCAATAATAAGCAAATAATAGTGGAATTTTCACAAAGAAGTTTCCTAAGAAGGAATGAATTAGTCATTCGTATTACCCTTAAAAAGAAATAAAATGAAATATAAACTAATAAAACAAGAACTTAAGAAAAATCAAAACAATGGAGTTAGCCTTGGTATTAGCCTTTAACAAGCAAAAAAAATAGTCAAGAAATTGCACATAATTTACACGAAAAAATTGTTTTTATATAATATGCAAGTATAAGCATATAATGATGGAATTTTGCCAAAAACTTCCTAAAAATGAATGAATTAGTGGCACTGGTATTACAGTTAAAGAAGAAAGGAAATGAAATATAAACTGAAATAAAATATTAAAAAATGACAAATTGTGCAGCACAATTTACACAGAATTGCATTTCCTGAATAATATACAAGAATAAGCATATAGTAGTGGAATTTCACGAAAAAAAGTTTTCTAAAATGGAATGAATTAGTGGCATTGGTATTACCATTACAAATGACACAAAATTAAAAATCAAAATAATATATTACTTTAAGGATTAATAAATTAGTGGCATTGGTATTACCCTTTAAGAACAAAGAAAATGAAACAAAAGCTAAAACAAAATATCAAAATAAAAAATTGTATTAGTGGCATTGGTATCACCCTTCAGGAAGAAAATAAATAAAAGAAAAACTAAACTAAAATCAAAATAATGAAGTTTTCTAAGAAAGAATGAATTGGTGGTGTTAGCACCTTCTTGAAGAGTAAAGAAAATGAAAATAAATAAATCAAATAATGGCAACATTTGTGCACAATTTAGACATTAATTGTGTTTTTTATAATATGCGAGAATAAACATATAACAGTAGAATTCCACAAAACAGATGTTACTACAAAGAATGAATTAGTGATATTGGTATTGCCCTTAAAGAAGAAAGGAAATGAAACAAATACTAAAACAAAGTTGAAATAATTAAATTTTCCATGGAAGAATGAATTAGTGACATTGGTATTACCTTTTAGGAAGGAATAAAATGAAAATATATACTAAAATATATTCACAAAATTTGCACATAACTTATACAGAAAATTGCACTATTTTATAATATGCAAGAATACGCATATCATAGTGGAATTTTGGAAAAAAAGACTACTAAGAAAGAATGAATTAGTGACATTGGTATTACCATGAAAGAAGAAAGAAAATGAAAGAAAACTAAAATATAAATTTATCTAAGATAGAATGAATTAGGAACATTGGTTTAAGATAGAAAATGGAAAAAAAGAAAAAAAAAACCATAACACACAACTTTGCAATTTTTCAATATGTAAAAAATAATCATATAATAGTGTACTTTTTTGCACAATTTATGCACGTATTATACTTACATGTATTCATTTTGCATTTGCTCAACTTCCGAAAAATATCCATAAAACCGGCTAAAAAAGAAAAAATGACAAGCAAAAAATCCAATTTTTTCAGTTCATGCAAAAAATGTAAAACAAATTCAGAAAATGCATACAAACATAAAGTATTAAGGCACTGTTGGTCTATAAACAGGTAACACGAAATGGGCTTTAGCACAATAAGAAATCGACAACGGTCATAACAGAACAAAATATCAAGGAGCACAAATCTCGAATCAGAAATCAGCGGCCGAAATAACCGACTGACCCATTTAATTTTTAGGGAAGTTACATGTACCTAAATTGAGGAAAAAAAGGTAGTACAAAAACGGGTCAAGCAGATCAAGTCTGGTACTCCAACATTAGACTGGTAGCTAGCACCACCTCTTTCCAAGAGGAGAGAGCAACCAGCAAGCAAGCATGCCCACTACCGCCTGTGACCACCACAGCGCCGCGTCACGCCGCCGACTTCGAGGCTGCTTCATCGTCTCCCTCGCCGTACTCCTCCTCCTCACTGTGGCCGTCGCCGTGCTAGCCATCACGGCGCTCCGCCCGCACCCGGCAGACACCACCATCTCAACGATCCAGCTCACCTCCGTGTCTCTCTCCCCCGGACACTCCCTCAACGTGACGCTCGACGTCGTCCTCTCCATCCGCAACCCCAGCCCCATCGCGTCCTTCGCGCATGGCGCCGGCCACGCTGAGGTCTACTACCACGGCGCGCTCGCCGCGGACGCCAACGTGCCGCCCGGACGCATCGGCGCGGGAGGGACCAACGTGGTGACCATCAGGCTCACGGTGCTCGCTGATCGCCTCGCCCTGTACGCGCCTCAGCTGTACAGTGACGTGCTCGGCGGCGCTGGGGGCGTCTCGCTCACCGTGCGGACGACCGTGCCAGGGACGGTCACGGTGCTCGGCCTGCTCAGGCACCACGCCGTCGTGCTCACGGTGTGCGACGTCGTTGTCAGCGTGCGGCGCCCCGGCACACAGAGCTCGTCGTGCCATTACCGGACCAAGTTCTAGCTAGCTATATTTGGATTAGTCGGTGATCATTCACTAGAATCGTTATCAAATCTAAGGTTGGTGAACGCTCTTCCAATATTCTTGCCAAGCTTTTATTGTTTTCCGTCGGTGATTCTGCAGACAACAGAAATTTGTCATCTGTTATTTGGATTCTGTAGTTTTTGGGTGTTGTCTGAACAAACAAACTTTTTCTTTCATTGCTAAGAGAACTAAGGAACCAACTTCATGTTGCTCAAAATTAGACAGAAAATTAAATTCAGATCAATGTGGTCAATTAAGCTGATGTTCATGAACACCTAAAGCATGAGCAACAAATAACTATAGTGCGAACGGGTCACAGAATGTGCATGAAGTGGTCAGTTAGCAACATGAGGCTGTACATATTATTCTCACATATGGATGTTGTGACCAAACAAAGACCCAAAATTTGAAACTGAAACTGACAAGCAGAGGCAACTACTTCGTGTGACCTTCAACTGAGCTCCCGTTATATGGCTTCGAAACTCAAATTTCCGATGCTTAAGAATCGATGTAACATCTATATAATTCCAACTAAAAGGTTGCTAGGTGATGGCAGATGAGGAAGCAAAGTGAGACTGTTTTGGTGATGTGCTGAGTCGCAGATGAAAATGTAGAGGGTCTAATGCTACAAAGCACCGGTTAGTTTTGGCGATGTGCTGAGTTGCAGATGAAATTGTAGAGAGGGTTTAACGCTTCAAAGCACCAATTACTTTCAGTGCTGTTTCTTGTCTATCAGAAACATGCAGACTGCTATCAGTATCAGACCTGCAGTGAATGGTTAAAGCCCTAAGATATTGTGGAATCTTTGCACTGTCGAGTAGATATTAACTGTGACCTCCACAAAATTCAGTGAAGCCCTAAAATATCACTGCTTGAATTTCACATCTCAAAATTACCCAAAAGAAAGGGAAATGAATCATAGTGAACAGTGGTTTGGTTTGCTAGTTCGCCATAGCTAAGCGGTGCCAACTATGAATCGGTGTTTCTCCCATGTAACAACGGAAGAGTTCCTGTCCAGCTGACAAGGCAGATGATGGAGATGCTGTTAAGCAGATCAGCGGTATTCTGCATTTTTTTTTACCTGGCTTGTATCAATTCGTGCTAATTGCATTCAGTTACTGAAATAAGGTAAGACAATATTCTGGCAATGATCACCCACTGGTAAACGATGATCTCAACAAGGTAAGACTGCAGATAATGACCTCCAAGAGATGTATGTAACTAGTAGTTGTGCGCTCATGCTCATTCTGAAAAGCTTTGTTCCATAGCATGACCCAATCAACAAATGTATCTCAGTTTAAGGAATAGAGAGGTCCTATATCATGGGAAAACAGAGCATGTCAGCATCAGCATACACACTGCACAAGCACATGCCCGCAGCCCCGTGGTAACAATCATTCAGTTTGCTGTAGTGCAACCAAAGAGCACCAAATACAGTTTATGGTGAAGAGACTTATCAATCAATCTCCAGTTTCATATTGCAAACACGCATAGTGGATCGACTAATCTGGATAATGAACTTAGTTTTACACCTTATTTCAAAATTCTGAAGCAAATGATCAGTAACTTTACCGTTACTTCTCCAGTTGTGTTGTCACACACCAGGCCTAGTTCTGTCCTCCTTGAGACATGAACACAACGTGGGACCTGAGCCTGACAATAGCAAACCTTTCTTGTGCTAATTACTACAAATTTTGTTTCTTCAACTTATGTTCAGATTAAACATATACGTGAAGCACTGATACTCAAAATGTTTTGCAGGAAAAGTAAAACAGTAAGAGATTATTCCAAACAATGCAATGTAAAGACGGTGTCAGCATGGAGGCACAAAACGGTATTCATAGATTTTTAGGTTGCAGTATCAGTCCATTCTAGAAAATATTACAGCTCACTGGAAAGAGACAAATATAACCATGTTCAGTTCTCTATAATGACGAGCTTAAAGTCTCCATAAGACCTATACCTACATAGATGCAATTGATTCACAGAGAAAAATGAATTACGAGAGAATATTTCATTGACTATGATGCAACCATTTAATATAACTGCTAGTATTACAAGCTCTTCTAAAATCAGATGATGTTTGCAGGTCAACAAGTGATATATTTTTGCCTATGCTTCATCGTCAGCTTCAACAAAGTATAGAAACAGGAAATACCCTAAATGTTGACTATTAATCAGACCACTAGGTGAAAAGGTAAATTCAATTCCTCAATTCAAGAAACAGTGACATGAGGGATATAGATACCTAACAATCGAGCACTAAGATCACTAGATAATTAACATAAAGCAAAGCCAAATCCGTCAGCTCAAAGGCAAATATTTCCAAAGGAGAGCAAAATGACATCTTGATTTTAGCATCAACGCACACAGTAGTCACTTCAGCCCGAAAGGTTATGAAGACAAGCATAGATTTCATGCAACCACATTACAACCAGAGCTTTTGATAATAACTTATATACATCAGTGCAAAGCAAAGCAAAGAGGAGGCCAGTAGGCTCATACTTGGTCCAATACATAGATGGTACAGCTCATGAGGATATGACAGCTAGGAAGAAAGAAGCACCATCTCACTCAACAGCCATCAGATCAAAGGCGGGGCACTACCACTTTTTAGAGCCGGGAAGAAGGTATGCTGGACAAGACTTTGTTTGAGCTGATATTCATATATCGCCAGGTCTCTATGACCACAATCGAAACTTTCAATCAATTTGCCATCACTGTCAACTTGAAGCAGCCACCCACCAAAATTGAGCAGCAAGAGGACGTCACCATCCCCTGAAAGAACACCAACACCCAAACCCCAGCTTTCACCATCGTCTCCAAACTTCTCCCTGATTTCACCAACCGGCAATTTGATTCGGTACTTTATGTCCCAAAGCTCACTTTCGTAATCCTGCAACACCCATATGGTGATGATTCCCATGGCATCATTATGGCAATTGATGCCGAGCGTGCCATCCATCTCAAACAGGCCAGGGTCACTGTCGCCAAGAACAAGAGGAGCACGCATGTGCCGGAACGATTCGGTGGTGGTGTCAAATACCAATACATGTTTTCTATACTTCTGTAGGAACCAATGTAGGCTATCACGGAACAGGGCAGATATCTCGAACAAGAGCGGTTTTACCATCTCCAACCACCCAATGTACCTCGGTGGCTGGTCGGAGCCCAGCGTAAGGACATGACAGCCGATTTGGCCTTCAGGGCCTCCGAGGTTGGTCAGTAGCAGCCGGTACTCTCCAGTGGGGCGGTGTGGGTACATCCCCAAGATCCTGAAGTCCGACGGTAACCTCCCGAGGGAGGCATGCTCCCGCGTGGCCGGGTTGTAGACGGCGAGGCGGCGGCCAGAATAAGACCTGGATAGAAGGAGGCCATCGCAGGAAGCCTCCAGAAAGAAGGGCTCGTCATGCCGGGCGACGGTGTGGAGCTGGGCGGCCCGGTGGTCCAAGGCGAGGAGGTTACGGCATCCGTCGCTGGAGAAAATGGGGAGGGCGGATTGGCGGGCGTGGTGGGCAAGGAGGAAGCGGCGGGTGGAGGTGGCGCAGCGCCAGGCGCGGCGGACGGCGCGGCAGCGGAGGAGGGATTTGGGGTCGAGGCGGACGAGGATCTCCCACAGGACGATCTCATCTGGGAGGCCCTCGAGGAGAGGCGCCGCTGCTGCTGCCGCAGCCTCCTCCGCCATGGTCGCCGGCTGCGGCTGCGAGTTGTGGTAGTAGGCGGCGGCGGCGGCGGCGGCGGAGCGTAGGTCTTTCGGCAGAACAGAAGAAATGGAAGTCTGACTTCAGCTGGGCTGGGCTGGGCTCAGCCCAGCTTTTGTTTGCACGGCCACTTTTGAGAACTGAGTGCCCACAAATCTAAAAAAAAAAAGACAAATATGAGTGGGCATGATTATCTTCTGAGAACTGAAACGTATTGTGTACTTTTACCAACTACACGGTATGTTTCTTTCGCAGGATATTCTTCTTCGAGAAGACGCAAAAAACATTAGTATGTATCAATGCATTCATAAGAGAGAGGGAGGGAGACAGTGTGTGCGTGTGTGTTATGTGTACAACTGGACATGCGCAGAGGAAGCAACAACCCCAGGAGCACAAATGGTACACTGTGCTAGGCACCAAAGCTGCCCCCGCTTCGCTTTGCTTGGGGCTACGCGGATGGCGACGCAACCCTAGCGGCCACCCCTCTCCCCCTTCCCCTCCTTGTCGACGTCGGAGGGGTCACCGACGAAAGCCGCGGGGCTGCGTGGCAGCAAGGCCTTGCTGCTTCGTCTACACGCGGAGGGCTCCGGATGCCAAGGCAGCGGCCTCGGGTGGTGCGGTGAGCGGGGTTCGCTAGTGTTCCCCCCCCCCTCCCGCCCGTGCGGGCAACAACTGATCTGCCTGCTGCAAAGCAGTGACTTTACTAAAAAATAGTAAAGTGATACCGGAAGCACCTTTTGCACTTTTAATATAGGGGATCTGCTAGAGTTGCCCTAAGGAGAACTCCAAGAGGGATCACCAAACGGCGGAGACGACTGGACGTGTCTGCATACAGCGGGCGGGACGTCGACTATTTAGCCGTACTCATCAAACCCGGACAGTGGGTACGACTGGCAGTGGACAGACCGAGAGGGAAAAAAAGAGTGAGACAAATGTGCTAGGGGGAGATGTGGTCCAACTAATAGTGGGTTAGGCGGACGTCTGGACTCTCTTAAATCCCCTCCCCTATTTGGTACCGGTTTGGGGGTTCTGAACGTCCGAATTGGTCCGTACAAATATCATGACTCACATTGCATGGCTTAAAGTGTTCAGACTATCCAATTCAGACATTTGCGGGCGATTTGACGAACCATGTTGGAGTTGCCCTAATATAAGATATGTATCTTGTAACCAGACGAACACCAAAAATTGAAACTAAAACTGACAAGCTGAGGCAACTGCTTCGTGTGACCATCGACAGCACTCCATTCTATATGGATTGGAAACTCGAACTTTCGATGCTCGAGAGTCGACATAATACCTATATAATGCCATCTAAAAGATTGTTAGGTGATGGCAACAGAGGAAACCAGGTGAGCGTACTTTGGTTATGTGCTGGTTTGCAAATGAAATGTAGAGGGTTTAACGCTACAAAGCACCAGTTTCAGTGTTCTTTTGTCAGATAACATTTGGTATCATGGACAGAAAACATGCAGACTATCAGACCTGCAGCGAATAATAACATGAACGGTTAAAGCACGGACATCCAGCAATGTCCGGAAGTGGAAACGCTGGAACAGATGCAAACTACCATCACAAGTTAATGTTGCAAGACGCTGGGACAGGCACATGTCTTTCTAACCTAGCCGCTAGCACACCAACCCTTTTCCTTTTCGTGCTGCTTGCAACTGGAATTGTTCTAGTGAGTGGGTTATATTTTGTGTGACATTTACCAACTTAATAGAGAATGTGGGCGGAATCTTTGCACTGTCGAGTAGATATTAACTATGACTTCCACAAAATTCAGTGAAAGGAATGGAAAATGAGTCATAGTGAACAAAGGTTTGGTTTGCTAGTTCGCCATAGATAAATGGTGTCAACTACTCTTATGCAACCATTTATTTTAATGTGTAGTGTTCAAGCTGCTCTACAAATTAGATGCAACTTGCACATCGAGAAACAGAAAAATCTTTCTCTTTTCATCATGAGCGACAACAGAGGGTACAAACCGGAAACACACTCAATGTAGACTATCAAGAAAACCACTACATAAGAAGGTAAAGTCAACTCTTTGACTCAAGGAAGAGGGACATGAGCCATAAAAATTTCTAACAATTGAATACTAAGAAAATCACAAGATAATTAAAATAAAGCAGAGTCAAACCATCAGCCCAAGAAAATAGACACATGAGGCGGATCAGTTGGCAATTATGTACAAAGCAGAGCAAAATTACTAAGAAATTATAGCATCAACATACAAAATAGTCATTTCAGCCCTCCAGGGTGCCAAGAAAAGCATAGATAAACACACAAACGATAGAGCTTCTGATCATAATTTATATACATCAATGCAAAATGAAGAAGATGCCAGCAGGCTCATACATGATCCAATTCATAGATGTTGCAGCTCATAAAGCTGCTAAGAAGCACCACCTCACTCAATAGACATCAGATGAATGGTGAAGTGTTCACAGCAGAACTTTCTAAAGCTTGAAAGAAGGTATGCTGGACAAGACTTTGCTTGAGCCGATATTTAGACAAAAAGAAGTATTTGCGACCATGATCAAAACTGTCAATCAGCTTACCATCATTGTCGACGTAAGACAGACACCGACCAGAATTGACTAGCAAGAGCACGTCACCGTCCGCTGAAACAACCTCCACATTCCAATGGTCATCAAAGGCCTCAAACTTCCCCCGTATTTCTGCAACTGGCAATTTGATTCGATACTTGAAGTCCCAAACCTCGCTTTCGTAGTTTTGCAATACCCATATATCAATAGTTGTTTTGGCATAGTTACGGCCATATATGCCGAGTGTACCATCCATCTCAAAGGCATATGAGTTGCTGGAAACAATTGGAGCATGCATTGGCCGGAACGACTCAGCTATGGTGTCGAATACTATTATCGCTTTGCTTTCACTCTGAAGCCGTATGTAGCTGCTTTCACTCACATAATAGACTGGGTACCAATGCAGGCTATCGCATACCAAGACAGGTAAACTGAAGCATTGTGATGTTGACTCCTGCCACCCGATGTACCTTGGCGACTGGTGAGAGCCCAATGCAAATACATAGTAGCCAAGTTGGTCTTCAGGCGTTTCATTGTAGCTATCGCGTTCAAGTAACAATCGATACTCGCCAGTAGGTTGATGCGAGTACATCCCCAATAACCGCAAGCCCAGTTCATGTAGTTGTTGAAGGGGAGCAAATTGACGAGTGGCCAAGTTACAAACTGAGAAATCAATTGTGTCAGTCATGTTGTTGTACCTGGAGAGGACGAGAAGGCCATCGCAGGAAGCCTCTGGATTGAAGGCCTTGTCAAGATGGGCGACAGTGTGGAGCTTGGCAGCGGCAAGGCGGTCGGCGGTGAGGATGTATTCTTCGTCTAACGCGATGGGGAGGGCTGGCTGGTGGGCATGGTGGGCAAGCAGGAAGGCACGGGTGGAGGTGGCATGGCGCCACGTCCGACGGACGACGCGGCAACGGAGGAGGGATTTGGGGTCGAGGCGAACTAGGATCTCCCAGACGACAATCTCCTCCGGAAGGCTGCCGTCGTGGCGAAGAGGCGCCGCTCCTGCCCTTGCGGCCTTGGCCATGGTCGTCGGCATCTTGGTTGTTGCTCCCTTCCAGGAACAAGATAAATTGTAGATTTGTGTTGGCGGCGGCGGCGAAGGGGAGCGGAGGAGACGATAGAAAGGGGAGAAATTGACTAAGATGGTTCTTTTGCAAGGTCTAACTCTGCAGGAGATGAGAGAGTTCCTTATTTCGCCCTTCTGAAAAATATATTTCCTTATTGGCCCCTAAACAAAATTTTCTTTGCTATTCAAGACAATCTCAAAATTTTATGCCCTATTTGACGTTTCCATCCATTTCGTTGTTGAGTGCTACTTGAAAATATACAATTATCCCTAAAAGGAAACACTTATTGACGGAGCTAGATCTGGCAGACCTCCTGGTAGGGGATCCTAAACTAGGCTCTAGGAATGACGGTAACAAAGACATGGTTTACCCAAGTTCAAGCTTTCTGAAGGGATAATACCCTAAGTCCTACATGTGTTTATTCCTGTTGGACTATGGACAGAGTACAGGTAAACTACCAAGATATCATAACTTGTGTCTACGAGCATGGCCCCTCGATTAATATAGGATACTAGGGGTTCTAGGGTACAAGATCCTAGTTGGCTACACATGAGGAGGTAGATCCCTCCATGAATCCAGTGTCTTATCATGTACGCATGTCTTCTGAATCTTCCTTGTATACACCATGGGCTGCCCGATGCGGCCAGGACGAAACTGACAAGGAGTCCTCAACCGGACCCATCACCAGGAGTTGACGTGGTAAGTGGCCCCTTAGCCGGGACACTGTCTCTTATCTCTCTTAGAACTTCCCTCACTCTTTGGACATGATGAGCTTGACGACGTCGAGGCATGCCTCGTTGCGTTGCTCGAAGACCAGCAACGCAAAGCTGTTGTGGATGTCAAAGTGAAGAGGCGCATGTCAGGCGTCCAATGAGACGCTGTCCATGAAGACCTGGCCCTAGCAGCCCCAGCAAGGTGCACGCGCTCTGTCGCCGGAGAACCGGTACTTCATGGACACCGTCAGGTAACTCTCGAGGCGCCTACTAGGCGGTCGATCCATAAATGATGGACGCATGTAACTATGGATAATTTTGTCCAAAAAAACTGACGGGCTGGACAAAAGTGCCAAATTGAACTGGACGGTAGTGCAAAAAAACTGACGGACTGGATGCCCCGTATAGTAACTATGGATAGTTTTGTCCAAGCAACAAAAAACTTACAGGCTTTCGACAGAGCATGACAACGGACTGGCCGGAGATGCCAAATTGGGCATCAGTTTTGGAGGAGTGTCACAATGGGAAAAAAAATATCATATTTTGGCCAAATAAGGAAGCACATTTTTGAGAAGGCTGTAATAGGGAATTCTCTCACATAACACTCCTGGTAAGAAAACGAAATAAATATTTCACTAGCAACACAAAATGAACATGACCTTTGCACATGTGTCAGAACCAACGAATTTACAACCTTTCACAACGTACGGGTGGATTTTCTTAGCAAATTAACCATGCAGGATAAAAATGAGTGTGTGTAGTTTTCAATTTGATGAACCGAAACGTAATGTGAATTATGAATTACACTTGTCTGTTTTTGTGTAGGCAGAAAATAAATTCATATCAATGTGTTCAATTAAGCTGATGTTCTAACTCCAAGTTTGATGAACACCTAAAGCATGAGCAACATATAGAACTATAGTACGAACGGGTCACAGAATGCACATGAAGTAGTCAGTTAGCAACATGAGATTGTACATACTAATATGACATATGGATCTTGTGACCAAACAAAGACCCCAAATTTGAAATTGAAATTGACAAGCAGAGGCAACTACTTCATGTGACTGTCGCCAGCATTCTGTTCTATTCTTCTATGGCTTGGGAGAATCATATTTCTGATCCTTCCGAGTCGATGTAATGTCTATATATTGTCACCTAAAAGTTTGCTAGGTGATGGCAGCAGAGAAAATCAAATGAGGTAATAATGTCTTATATTATGGGATGGAGGGAGTACTATTTTGGTGATGTGCTGAGTTGCAGATGAAAATGGAGTGTTTAACGCTACAAAGCACCAGTTAGTTTCAGCGTTGTTTCTTCTCAGATATCATTGCAGACAGAAACATGCATATATACTATCAGACCTGCAGTGAATAAGAACATGAATGGTTAGAGCATACTCATCCCACAATGATCAGAATGGAAACGCTGGAACAGATGCAAACTATCATCACATGTTACTTTTGAAGAGGGTCCACATATCTCTTTCTAACCTAGCCACCAACACACCATTTTTTTCTTTTCCTACTGCTTGTAACTGAGAATGTTCTAGTGCGTGGCTTCTACTCCGTGTGACATATATGATCGTAATAAACAACGTGGGTGACTGAATAAAATCTGCAAAGGTTTTGCCTCGGCATTCACCATATACATTGTTGGCCCAATAATTTAAAATAACTATGTTCTATATTATCGGTGCCAAAACCTAAGATATCATGTGTTTTTGCAGTGTCAAATAGATATTAATTGTGAATTCCCAAAAAATTCAGCCCTAAAATGTCATCTTGAATTTCACATCTCAACTTTACTCAAAACAATGTAAACTGAGTCACAATGAACAGAGGTTTGGTTTGCTAGTCCGCCATAGCTAAACGGTACCAACTGCTCATGAGTATTTTTCCAATATAGCTAATCCCTTGGCAGAATATTACTTCCAGATTCATAATGGAAGTTTTCCTGACATTTCAACTAGAGCCTGAGCTGATAATGCAGATGATGGAGATGCTGAGCGACTTACATGAACAAGATGTGAAGCCGAATGGGGCCATTTAGCGCCATCATCAAATGAAGGATCTGTTCCTTCAAGTGAAGGGAAGACTGTAGCATCAGCGCTATTCAGCATTTTTTACCCTTGTTGGTACCAATTTGTGAACTATGAGCTTGTATTTAATTTGACATGCTGACTTGTGTAAGTCACCAACAAGGTACAAAGTAGAGTAGGGCCCTGATAACTGAATTCAGCTACTGAAATGTCACTAGTGCCAGGTAGCAAGGTAATACTGCATACAATGATCTCAAAGACAGATATAACTAGGTGAAGAAGTAACAGATGTACAGTGAGAACTATTAATAGAAGTAATAGATATCTCACCTGGCATTCCATGAATCCCCTGCAACTCTCTCTCACCCACTAGTCAACATTCCAACACGTTTGAGTTCAATGTGATTGATTACATCTCCATGATCAGCTTTGTTACATAGCATGATCCAATCAACACATGTATCTCAGTTGAGGAATAGAGAGGCCCTAGGTCTTGAGAAAACAGAGGATGTGAGCATACACACTGCACAAGCACATGCGCCCCAGGCCCCAGCCCCGTGGCGACAGCCGTTCAGCTCGCTCTGCTGCAGCCAAAGAGCACCAAAATTCGAATGCAGTTTATGTTGAAGAGACTTCTTGATCAATCTCCAGTTTCATATAGCAGATATGCCTGCTGGATCAACTGATCTGGATGATGAATTTACTTTTACAATTTACTTCAAAATTCTGAACAAATGATCAGAGTGACTTTACCCTTGCTTCTACAGCCATGCTGTCACAAAACAGTGCTGTTTCTGAAACTTATGTTCAGATCGAACATCAACATGAAGAACTAATGCTTAAATGTTTAGCAGGAAAAGTAAAACAGTAAGAGATCATTTCAAACAATGTAACATAAAAACGGTGTCAGTATGGAAGCACAACAGGGTATTCATAGAATTTTCAGGTTGCAGTATCAGTCTATTCTAGAAAATACTAGAGTTTACTGGAATGAGACAAATATAACCATGCCCAGTTCTCTATAATGGCGAGCTTAAAGTTTCCATAAGACCTACCTACAAAGAGGCAATAGATTCGCGGAGAAAAATGAATTTATGACAGAATACTTCACTGACTATGATGCAACCATTAAATATAACTACTAGCACTCCAAGGTCTTTTAAAATCAAATGCTGTTTGCAGGCCAACAAGTAACAGTTTTTTTTGCCTCTGTTTCATCATTAGCTTCAACAAATGATAGTAACAGGAAACACCCTAAATGTTGACTATTAAGAAGACCACTAGATGAAAGGTAAAGTCAATCCTTCAATTCAAGAAAGAGTGATATGAGGGACATAGGTAGCTAACAATTGAAGAAAATAGACAAATGAGGAGGATCAGTTGGCAAATATTTCCAAAGCAGAGCAAATGAAATTTGATTTTAGCGTCAACGGGCAAACTAGTCACTTCAGCCTGAAAGGTTATCAAGACAAGCACAGATTTCATGCAACCACATTACAGACATAGCTTTTTGATAATAATAACTCATATACATCAATGCAAAACGAAGGAGAGTCCAGTAGGCTCGTACTTGGTCCAATCCATAGATATTGCAGCTCATGAGGATATGACAGCTAGGCAGAAAGAAGCACCATCTCACTCAACAGCCATCAGGTGAAAAGCGGGGCATTGACAGCATAATTTTCTAGAGCAGGGAAGAAGATATGGTGGACAAGACTTTGTTTGAGCCGGTATGTATACATCCGCAGGTCTCTATGACCATAATCAAAACTGTCCATCAATTTGCCGTCACTGTCAACTTGAAGCAGCCACCCACCAAAACCAAGCAGCAAGAGCACATTGGCATCCGCTGAAACAACGTGATTTCTGCAACTAGGAATCTGATTCGGTACTTTACGTCCCAAACCTCACCTTCGTAATCCTGCAACACCCATATAATAACAATATCCATGGACAAGGAACATAATAACAGAGAGGCTTCTTGGGCTTATCCTCTCGCTCTCGCCCCCGCGCCGTCTCCCCCGCGGGGGTTCTCGGGTGGCGCTGGCACCTCCCGTCCCTAGCCCCCCTCCTCTCCCTTCTCCCCGCCGCCACCGGCCGGAGCCACCTGGGCAAAGCCCCTGGTGGTGGCTGGCGGCGAGGGCCCCTTCCTCTTCCGCACAGTCGCGGGCGGCGCAGGGCGGCCTGCCCGCCGGAGGCGTTAGGCATGCGCGGGGTCTGGCGGCGCTGCGGCGTAGCCCCGGTCGGCGGCGTGCAGGCGGCAGCGGCGTGGCTGGCTGTGTGGTGGCGGGGCGCGTGCGTGGTGGCGGCGGGAGTCCTCCGGATCTCTTCTCCCCACAGGCGATGAGGGCTGCGGTGGCACGGGTCGTGGGCTGCTACCCTTGCCATGGCCTACTGTTGGGGGTGCGCGCGGCAGCGGTGGAAGTGGCGGCGGTGTGCGCTTGGCCGCGGCGGCTCCATCCAGATCCGGTCCGGCGGGCTCGTGGGCGTCGGCGGCGCGGGGGCGGGCTGTGACCTGGTGGGGTCATGGCTATGGTCGTGGTCCTCGGCGGCGAGCCATCTGCTGCTGCTGGCAGCGGTGGTGTCGGCCAGATCAACTTGGATCTGGCCCATGGTCGCCGGCGGGCGGCTCGGGGTCCCGGTGTGGTTGTGGGCTGCCATGGCATGGTGGTGGCTCATGGCGGTGGTCCGGATCATTCCTCGGCGGCGGCTGGTCTTCTCCGGCGGCGGCCGGCGATGAGTGGCTCGCGAGGTGGCGGGTCGGTTCCGGCGGCGGCTGGCTTGTTCGGCGTTGGCTCGCTCGTAAGCGGTCTGTGTCGGCCTTCGATCCTTCTCCTGCTCGTCGTCCGGCCGTTACTTTCGTCGAAGGGCTGGTCTTCTCCCAGCTGCGGCCCATCGCTCGTCTCGCGCCCGGTGCGGCAGGACCGAGCTCGTCTCGCGCACGGTGCAGCAGGACCAACCTCGTCTCACTCACGGTGCTGCAGGACCGAGCTCGTCTCGCGTCCGGTGCCGCAGGACGGGTCGATGGAAGCTAGGTGCTGGGGGTTACCCTGGGGTGTGAAAGGTGGGACCTTTCCGCTTGTCTCTTTGGTTGGGGTAGCGGCGGATCTCAGGTGAGGTGGTGTCTAGGTCTGGGATGCCGGGGCGGCGGCCCTGGGCGTGGTAGCGCGGTGCTCTTGGGCAGAGCTCGTTGCTTGGTGCTGCCCGGTGGCCATGGCCGCGTGGGCGGCATGGTTGCCACGGTGTGGCGATGAGTGTTGGTCGGGGTGAAAACATGTTCTATCTTCGGTCGGACCAGCGGCGGCGAAGCTCGTCCCTCAAATAACAAGGAGATAGGGCAATCAGGCAATCGTCCTGGAATCCATGCAAAGAAACATTACTAACGCAAGCAGACTAAAATTTCTTCAAAGATAGGATAATGACTGGAGTGCATCGCCCTCATAAATTGTTTTCCATTTTCGTCGCATGGCATGCCAGCATGGCAAAATCGCTTTCTCAGTCTTGATTTATGGGGCAAACTATATGGTAGTGGATTAATCAGTTTAGTATGTCAGGGGGGTGAAGTAATCTGATTAGGATAGGTCCAGGAGTTTATGTGGATTTTATCCTTTATGTGGACACGTTGTTCTGCCATTCTCATGTTCTGCACTTGTGGCACAAGGTAACTTCAACACGTTTGGACCTAAGCTTCAGCGCTACTTTTCGCAGCTTTGGTAGCTAGAGCTCTCGGATGGAGGGAAATAAATTTCTCACAGATTGCAAAACCTTGGATATTGCTACTGAAGCCAAAAGATCTTCTCTCTAATCCTGGTCACTGGAGTATCAGGCTATCCTTGCTGACTTCTTTCTAGCTTCTACAGCCTTGAGGAACTCTAAAGTCACTCACATCCCTACAATTGCTAAGAGGGCTTTCACAAATCAATCTTCTCATAGATGTGATTTCCTTTTAGCAAAGGCTCAAGATGTAACTCCACAATGGCCGTTGAAGCCATCAAACTCCCCAAGGGGAAGCTGATGTCTGACAAACACACACGCACAGGTTTGGACCTTACAGGTTGTATCAGACTGCTTATTTGAGCTTTCAATTAAAGCTATGTTTTCTTTCAAAACTGAAATTAGCCACAAGAAAAGGAAGGTAAAGACTAGTAGAGAAGGTAGGTTGAAACGTAGTGAGGAGAATGTTCAGATGTTGTATTTTCCTTCACTTCATTTCATCCAGTTAACTATTGATATAATCTCATCAATTCTATTGAGCGGAATCGCTTTTGACCCTAAAATAACCGGCCCTGTTTATCCTACAGTTGCACATGGCAATTTGACAATCAATCATCTTATTTAGTCAAGATCTTGTGTCAGTCACTGCTAGGATTGCAAATTGAGAAAGAAGAGATTCCCGCGATAGCAATGAAGGTAGGGCAAGAGCAGGTACCTTGAAGGAGGAGTTATCTGAGCTGGAGGCGAAGGCAAGGATCTCAGACGCGTTGCCCCTGACTTCGGCAGGGCAGAGTTTATTTTTCTTAGCAAAATACTTCAGCTGAGCCGTGGAGAACTGGAGATTGTATCAGTATTTCTCTTGGTAGTTCACCTTTTGGAGCCACGGAGAACTTGTATCCAAACCTGGTAACTCCTTGACCCTCGTAACTTGAAGTAGTCAGAGGAAAAAGCTCTTGATGGTAGGAAGAAAATTCACGGCATATATAGCTTACATGGAAGATTACAAGTTTGAGCATCAACTGAACACATGAGAACTGTGACTAATAACTGCACACTTGACGTGAACTGGATGCCTAGAGCACATCTCAGACAGAGGACACAGAGGAACAAAACAGAGCCTTTCAAGCTTCGCAAAGAACGATATCCTTGATTGACTTCTTGATAAGATTCTCTCTTATATTCTTTGAAGGAAAAAAAGAGCTTACTCGATCACAATTGACAACTATGTACGTACTTACTACAGCCGGGATGGTCACCGGATTATTGATGGGGGGTGGTACACATGGATGAGTGATCTGACAGCCAATCTGACCCGATCTGCTTCACAGTTTTCCAAGCACCAAAGAGACGAAACGATCCTGCAGATTACTCCAGACTCTGTACCTCCTACAACACTGATAGCCACGGCACACACGCATTACGGCAGCAGCGCAATTTTTACTCCAGATGTGACGGTCTGCTCGTCGAGACCGTAGAGAGCATCGATGAGATGCATCCTGAGAGAGGCAGGTCCCTTCGCTGACTCCATCCCTATCTCTCCAGCAAGTCCAAAGATGGCGAGCGCACATGCCGCTGCGGCTAGAGCATCGGAAGGATCTGCCCCGATAAAAGCCGCTATAAGAGCAGTCACAGCACACCCTGTCGCCGTGATCTTCTGCATCATTGCCACACCATTGCTAGCACTGAGGACCTGCTCACCATCCGTGATGAAATCAACTGCTCCAGATACCGCAATGACTGCCCCGCTGGACCGTGCCAATGCTTTCGCGGCTTGTAGGGCCTCCCCTGAGTCATGTGAACTGTCCACACCCTGCAGTTGGCCACAAGTATTAGTGCCATCAGAGGCAAGATGGAATATATACTGTAAGCGGCATTGGCTTGGTATGCGTGTTGCTCGTCTTCAAATAAGAGGGAGATAAGACAATCAGGCAATCGTCCTGGAATCCATGCAAAAAAACTTCACTAACGCAAGGGACGTCTGGCGAGCAGTCCAAAATTTCTTTAGAGACAGGATAATGACTGGAGTGCATCGCCCTGATAAAATTGTTTTCCATTTTCCTTCAGAATGAAATTGGCATAGCAGCTCCTGACTTACCTCTCAAACTACTTATCGATGTGGGAGAAGTTCTGTGGGAGGAGGGGCACGTTAAGGCAATTAGTCGCTTTGTTGTCCCTTTCCTTTGTGTTTCTTCCATAGTATTGCCATTCTCTGTTTTCTGCACTTGTGGTACTTAAAGCTAGGCTATGGTTTTTCTTTTAAACCTGAAATTAGCCACAAGAATACATGGACAGCATTTGTTTCCAGCAAGTCAATTTGAATGACAACCACAATGACCCCAAATGAGCTGAAGAATCAATCGTCGTTCGAAATAACAGTACTAGGAGCACGTGGATCAAATTAGTTTGTAACAATCAGTTAATAGGATTGGACTTAGTTCAGGTACCTTGAAGGAGGTGGAGGAGTCTGAGCGGGTGGCGAGGGCGAGGATCTCGGACGCGTTGCCCCTGACGACGGCGGGGCGGAGTGCGAGGAGCTCGAGGCAGGCCTCCATACGAAATCCGGAGGCGGCGGCGGCGACGGGGTCGAGCACCCAGGGGCGGCCGGCGGAGGCGGCGGCGCGCATGGAGGGGAGCCAGTCCTCGGAGAGGGTGCCGACGTTGATGTAGACGGCGTGGCAGCGCGGGGTGAAGTCGGGGATCTCGCGGAGGCAGTGGAGCATGGCGGGGGAGGCGCCGGCGGCGGTGAGGGCGTTGGCGGCGATGTCCATGGAGACGAGGTTGGTGATGCACTGCACCAGCGGCGACCGCTCGCGGACGGCCGACAGAAGCGCCCACGCGCGGCGGCCCCACCACGCCCCCGTCCTCTCCTCGTCCATGCCGACGGCCTACGGGCGGTGACGCTCGCCGTGGGTGGGGGATTGATTTGGTTATGCGGCGGGGTTGGCGGCGCACGGGGGTCCCACCCAGCGGTGTAGAGAGGGAGGAAGCGAGCCGAGGAATGGATATTTCAGTTTGACGACTTCTTTTTTTTTTTTTACAGAACACACGAGCATTTTGCCACCTTGATACATAACTGAATTTTTGGGCAGTAAGTTCAGTTCTCATTTTTGAGTTATCACGCTTTTTTTACACAACTATAATCTTTTTGCCATGGCAAATTTTGGGTCCAAGGTCACAAGGCAAATGTAGGATTGCTCTTATCTAAAAACACGACAAATGTAAAACATGGCAAATTCTGAAATTTCTACACCATGTCAAACTTACTACAAGTACCATGGAAAAATTCTTTTGGCTTATCATTGCCATGTTTCACTTATGTAAAACATTTTTTTCTTTAAAGATTTGACATGGAAAGTTTAACTCAAGTCCCAAGTCTAAATTGCCATTTTTTTTAGACATCCCTAAAATTGCCATGAAAAACGACCAGTAAATCATGGCAATTTTTGAATCTTTTTTATAAAACATGGCAAACTTGCCATCCTTCAAATAGTTGCCACCATTTTTCTTCAAAAGTATTTTTTTAGCACAGAAACTTCCTATAAGGACCATGGCAAAATTAGTTTATGGACCATGGCAAGTTTAATTCAAGTACCATGGGAGAATTCTTTTTGGCTTATCATTGTGAAATTATCATCTCTAAAATTTGCCATGACAAATGCTTACTAAAACATGGCAAATTTAATTAAAGTACCATGGCAATTTTTAAATTTAGTACTTGAGCATGGCAATTTTTTAACTAATCATGGCAAATTTAATTAATCGGCCATGGCAAATGTAGTTTATGGATCATGGTCAATTTCGTAATTGACCATGCAAAGTTCATTTTTATGTATCATCAGTAAATATAGCTTATTGGGCATGGCCAGAATTTCTTCTCATGACAATACTCACTTTTTTGAACAATGGCAAATTAGTTGATTCTTTCTTTTTGAACATTGGTTTGTATGTATCATGCTGATTTTTACAATCATTTTTTGCCATCATGACAATTTTTGCACCATCGTTTTGGCCATCATGGCAAACTTATACATTTTTTCCATCAATGTGTAACTTTAGGGCCATGCCAAATTTTCTTTTCTTTTTGCAGCATGGCAAGATTACTATTCATGTCACCGTGGAAAATTTTAGGTTATGTCATGGCAAATTCACCTTTTATACATCATGACATTTTTTGTTTGGACAGTGGCAGATTTTTGTGACCACGAAAATTATTTTTTGACCAATTTCAAATTTTATTTAAAACAATAGCAAATTAATTTTTTCTAGCATGGCAAGTTTATTTTCTGTTGGACACAATCTTATATTATTTACATCAGCTATTTTTTCTATGATTTTATAGATTTTTGGGGTATCTTTGTTTGTAAAGTTTTTTAATCCGTTTTTTAGTATTATTTAGACTGTTTTCTGGGTTTTTTTTCGTGTTTCAGTATCTAAATGGGCCTGTGTTTTATGTCAACTGTGCAACAGGCCCATGCTGTCGTCTTTGTTAGGCTTTTTCTGGCGTTCATGATTAGCGATAGGTTTGTAGAGAGCTCCTATATGGCGCGCCGCGCGCTGAGAACGCAGCGGGCGCACACCCCCCGCTCCGCCCTTAAGGCCCTTCTGGGCCGGCCCATGTGCGGCCGGCACGCAGCCTATTTTTTTCCGTCTTTTCCTTTGCGTTTTTTTTCAATAATTCAGGATACCAAACAGCTTCTAAATTTCAGTAAAAGTTGCTAATTTTGAAAAAAAACACTATAATGATTTCGAAAAAATAATCATTATTTAAAAAATATGCTCGGGAATTCAAAAAATGTTCAAGAATTTCAAAAAACATGTTCACAAATAAAAAATGTTCACAAACTTAGAAAAATGTTCATGATTTCAAAAAATGTTCATGCATTCGCGATATGTTCACCAATTTGCAAAAACTGTTCATGATTACAAAAAATGTTTACAAATTTAAAACAATTCATGATTTCAAAAATATTTCTTGCATTCGCGAAATGTTCGCCAATTTCCACAAAATGTTCATGATTAATTTTTTTCTTGAATTTAAGATAATGTTCATGGTTCAAAAAAATGTTCGTGAATTCAAAAAAATGTTCACGTATTTGTAAACAAATTTCATGATTCCAAAGGAATGAACTTCTTTTTGAATTTGATGAACAAATTTGGCATTTGATGAACATTTTTTAATTTGAAGAACAAAATTTGTGTTAGAGAAATTTTTTGGTAAAAATTATGAACAATATTTGCATTCGACGAACATTATTTTGAAATGGTGATGAACGAATTTTTAATTCAGTGAACAAATTTTGAATGTGATGAACATTTTTGGAATATGATGAACAAAAAATTCAATGAAAAAAAGTAACCGATGAACATTTTTTAATTTGATGAACAACTTTTGAATTTTTATGAACATTTTTTAAATCTAATGAACAAAAAATTGAATTGGATGAAATTTTTTGGATTGTTGAACATTTTATGAATTCGATGAACAAAAAAAGTTGTTAACGAATTCGAAATAAAAAAATGCCAAAAATAGTCAAAAAGTGAATAAGAAGAAAATAGAAAAAAGGTAAAGAGAAAACGAAAGAAAAATTGAAAAGAATAGGAAAACGGAAAAAACCAGTATAGGAAACATAAAAAACATAAAAACCGGTTCTGGGAAGGTTCTAGAACGTTCCCAAAACCAGCAGAAGAAGCGAACTAGGCCGGCCCGCTAACGGAAGGAAAGACGCGGGGGGGGGGGGGGGGGGGGTACGCGCTACGGTGTTACGCGGCGGCCTACGCGCCATATAGGAACCCTGAGGTTTGTAGTAGGGTTCGGGCTGAGAGGTCCCCCAGGCCGAACGAAATCGTTCAGTCGTTGCCCCCCTGCCTCGCGAACGATTCGTTCGGGAAGAATTTCCTCATACCGAACGTCAGCGCGTTATCGACGTCCTTTTTTAACCTAAAGTCGCATTTTCTGAATTGACTCTTCACTTCAAGAAAATCTTAGTCGGCTTGAAATTAGTAAATCTAAATTCTCCAAGCTTCATGGACCCGCTCCCTCGCCGAAAAATCCTCTCCCAAGTACACCTCTCCTAGGCAAAAATCCATATGTGGCGTATAATTAAGAACGGACTGGCGGTTGGCGCCGAGCTTCACCGTAGAAGAATTAAACTAGGAGTTTTTTGCGTGGCATGTGGTAGAGAGGAAACCATATACCACCGTTTTTGGGCGTGTCCACACTCCGTCCACTTCTGGAAGTTACTACGGGAGGAGAAGGGCGTTTATGTGGCACTTCCACCGGCTCCGTTGGACAACCATGGTGAGCTATCTCGCTGGCTCGTTGAATGGCTTGCTGCTGCTGATGGGGACGAGCGGGAGGCAATGATTCAGGCTACTTACGGTCTATGGCTCGCTAGGAATGCAGCAAGAGATGGGAAGAGGGTTGATCAACCATATGAAATAATGGAGTCAGTTTGCTCTCACATGGCGGAATGGAACAGAGTGCATCAACTAAAGCCGAGGCCAGAAAGGACGGATCTGCCACAAAAGTGGGAAGCACCTGTAGATGGATGGGTGAAGATTAATTCAGATGGTGCGGTGCATAAAGGAGGGAGTAAGGCTGGGGGTGGAGCCGTGCTTAGGGACCATAAGGCCTTGTATAATGGGAGGTGCTTAGAGGAGGTGCTTAGAGAAATAAACCAAGCTTTCCTTAAGCACCGGTGCTTATTTGTACAGGGTAGACGCTTAACTAAGCGTCTCTCCTGTAGAAATAGGCACCGGTGCTTCAGAAAAACTCGGTTTATTTTTCTAAGCATCTCTTTAAGCACCTTCCATTGTACAAGGCCTAATGGGGCATTTCTGGCCGGAGTGTGCCATCATTTTCCACACATTGTGGAGCCTGAAGCAGCGGAGATTTTGGCGTGTAAAAAAGCGTTGCAGGTAGCAGATGAGATCAATGTACAGAATGTCCATTTGGAGCTGGACTGTTTGCCGGTGATGCAAATGATCAACCAGAAGGGCATCAATTATTCGGGAGCGGGACCATGGATTCAGGAAATCAAACATATGCTGGAGACGAAGAATGACTACAAAGTGACGTGGGTGAGACGCACGGGTAATGTTGCCGCGCATAAATTAGCAAAAGTAGGGGTAGGCGATGAATTGTGTAAGGTTTGGTTGGGGGTTCCCCAGACTGCATTTTGAATGTAATTTCGGATGACATTCCGAGCTACACTTAGTTAATAAAAGCGGCGACCTTTTTCCCCTCAAAAAAAAAGTACACCTCTCCTCAAAGTTGGTCGGCACCCTTCTCTATCTGCTAAGCTAGAACTAGACCCTTTGCCCCCTCCCTCCCACGTCGTCCTCTCTGAGCGACTCGGGGGTGAAACCCTAGCCGCCGCGTCGAGGCCCACTTCTGCTCCCCCTCCCCCCGCCGCCGCCGGCGGCCGTCGCCGGGCCTGGCCCGTGCGGTGGTGGGCGGCGGCGGGGCGTCCCCTCGCGCCATCTTCTCTGGCCAGCCCCATCCCCACGCTCCCTGGTCGGCACCTTGGTCCTCTGATCCCCTCTTCTGCGGTGGCGCTCTCCCCCGTCTCTGGCCATGATGGACCTTGTCGGCTGCTCCTGGAGTCGCCCATCCGCCGGATCTGGGGCTGGTGGTGGTCCATGAGGCGGCGACCTGCTCGACCCGGCCTTCTCGCTGTGGGCCAGGGTGGCGGCCCTGCGACTGCTTAGGCTGGCCGCAGCTGTCCCCTAGTCGCCGGATCCGGTGCTCGGGCGACTGCTGGCCCTTGATTCCGTCCGGATCTGGTCGATGGGATCGCCGCAGACACTCTTGTGTTTCGCGGGGTGTGTTCGGTGGCTGTGGAGGTGAACCTGGTGGCGTGGCGGGGCTGTTGGCTGGAGGTCGATGTGATGCGCCTGGTGGGTGGATGCCGGGGCGGCGGCCCTGGGCTTGGCAGACGTCGTCGACTCTGCGGCGAGCGGCGAAGTGGGTGCTAGTCCGCGACTTCGACCGTGCGGACGGCGCGGCAGCGGAAGATGGATTTGGGGTCGAGGCGGACGGGAATCTCCTAGACTACGATCTCCTCCGGGAGGCCGCGGAGAGGCATCGCTCTTCGTGCCCTTCCGGCCTTCGCCATGGCCGCCGATATGGAGCGAACGAGCTGTGCCGATCGACTCTTGGGGAAACAACTGAGATGAGATTATTATGACGTCGATAACTACCGAACGTTCGGTCCAGACCGAACGAAAGGTTCGGTACGCCATCTTAGCCCGGCCGAACGATTTCGTTCGGGACGAGAGGCCCCTAGCCCGAACGCCCATTCCCACTGCCCCTACAGGCCCTTTTTTAGGAACACCGCCTTACAGGCCTCTTCTCTGTAGAAACAAAAAAAAAGCCCAGAAGCGACACAAAAAGCCCTTCTTTGCTGGGACAAAATAAACACAAGCTCTTTTTCTGCCGGGACAAAAAATTGTCATGGATCATATGTAAAGTAAAATATTCAAAGAAAATTAGGTAAAAATGCCAGTCCCATGAAGTTGGCTTGACATGAAAAAAACCATTAGCGATTGCATTGACATGTATGTAAAGGTAATATAGGTAAATTTGCTCTTTTTTCCAATTGAAGGTCGACAATATAGGTAAACTTGCCATGTCAAAAAGATAAAAATTGCGATGGCAAAATAAAAAAGTAAATTTTAACAAAAAATAAATAGGAAATAGAGGTTAAAAAATAAATTGCCATGGCGTTACAGATAAAATTAGCATGCCAAATTGAAAGAAAAATTTGCCATCTTTTTTTTATTTGAAGGTCCTATACTGCCGTGGCAATATAGGTAAAGCTGCCATGTCAAAAAGGTAAAAATTGCCATGGAAAAATAAAAAGTAAATTTTAACAGAAAAATAGAAATAAAGGTTAAAAAAAGAAATTGCCATGGCGTTGCAGATATATTTTCCATGTCAATATAGGAAAAATTGCCATGGCAAATTGAAAGAAAAATTTGCCATCTTTTTTTTCCATTTGAATGTCCTATATTGCCGTGGCAATATATGTAAACTTGCCATGTCAAAAAGGTAAAAATTGCCATGGAAAAATAAAAATTTTAAATTAAAGAAAAATAGAAATAGAGGTTAAAAAAAGAAATTGCCATGTCATTATGGATAAATTTGCCATGTCAACATAGGAAAAATTGCCATGGCTAATTGAAAGAAAAAAATCCATGTTTTTTTTTTCATTTGAAGGTCCAATATTGCCATGGCAAAAATAGGTAAACTTGCCATGTCAAAACAGTAAAAATTGCCATGGCAATAAATTAATAAAATTCTCATAGAAAAAATAGAGGTTCAAAAAGAAATTGCCATGGCGTTATAGATTAATTTCTCCATGCCAGCATAGGGGAAATTGCCATGGAAAATTTCAATAGAAGGTAAAATTTCGATATCATCAATACAAAACTATTGACATTGCCACAACATTTTTTTTACAAAGCCAAAAGTTATGAATTTTTTTCCCATGGCAAATTCACTTTACGGCCCATGGCAAATTATAGCTTTTGCTACGTTAGCAAAATACACTTGCCATGGCACAACTCATTTTTTTAGAAAAGCAAAAGCCATTGAAGGCAACATGTTATGATTTTTGCCATGGCAATAAAATAATGTAATTTGTCACAACAATAAAATTTGAGTTGCCATGGCAACATAATTTTGAGTTCCCAAAATGGCGAAAAACATAATTTGAGTTTGCCATAAATTATAATTTCTAAAATGTTGTCGCGAAAAAGTTATTAATGGTCGACGTGTGGGAAAACATCTACACTTGCCATGGCAAAACACATATTAAGTTGCCATGGCAATTGTTAAATTGGCGTGCAAAACCCAAAAGAACTCCATAAAATGCCATGACAAAAACAAATTAACTTTCCATGGCAAAAAAACCCCGTAAAATGCAATGATCACCTCGTTGCCATATGACTATATGACACATAGTTACTAAAAAAGCCTACATTTGCCATATAACCATTAGAAAACAACAATCTGAGATGGGCCATGATATTAAGACAAAATCTATAAAAAATATTGTCATGTGTGAATGAACTAACAATTTATAAAGTCGCCATGGTATGAGAATTTGTAATAATCTAAGAAATTGCCATGTTATGCTAAACATCGTGATTAGAAATTGCCATGTATTAGGACCAAAAACCTAAATTTGTGTACCACTCACATGGCAAAGTTAGTAACTACAAAAATCACAACAAAAAATTGTGTTCTACTCAGATTTTAGTGTAGCATGGCAAATTTAGGGACTATTCCATACACAAGCAGTGGCAAAAATGTGTTAAAAAAAGCTCATGATACTCAGCATCTAGCAAAGTTCATCAGACATAGGTAAAAAATGGGGGAAATGGGACGTTGTACAGATGCAGACACAAAACTGCAGAAGGAGAGCGGCGGCGCATCGACCTGTCGGATCCCCCTCGCCCGTGGTGTAGCTCAAGCTCGAGCACCACCCCGTCGGGATCCCTTCTGAGGATGGACGCCGTCTGTGAGGAGCCCATCGTGTTGCCTCACCGTGGACTCATCGCCGGGCACCCCGACTCCACTCTTCGCCCGGTGCACGCCGGGAATCGCTGGAGTCATCGCTGCCTCCCCCAATTCACCGGACGGGAGCAGAGATGGCACAGCGCTGCGCTGCTCCGCCGCCGCTCCTCCTGCTCCTGTACGCCTCAGCCGTCGCCGCGACCGTCGTCGCGTGATCCCCGCGCCCGCCCTCTTCGCGCGACCACACCTTGAGCCGGGCGGTGAGCTTGAGGAGGGGAGACGACCTAGATGCCCGCCGCCGCGGCGTGGGCGAGCGGGGGGCGCTCTGCCTCCGCCACGGCCGCACCTCTAGTCGGTGGGAGCGGACCAGAGTCACGCCGCGCTTCGGTCAGCATCGCCCGAACGAGCTCGAGGAAGGGAGACGACTACCACGGCGGCGCAGGCGAGCGGGCGGCGCCGCCACGACCGCACCTCTACCCCGGCGAGGATCACACAGATGTATGCGGCCTCGACCCCGCCCAATGCGGCGGCGCGGGGAGCTGGCGGCAGCTAGCAGCGATCCACAGAGACGCTGTGGAGAGGAACAGTGGGTGAGGGAAAGAAAGGGATAAGGCTGAGGGGGGAGAAGGAGACGATGTCGTTTGGTCAATCGGTCGTTCGGGAGTTGAGAGGAAAATCCCGAACTACTTCTCTGCTGACTTGGCAGTGTCACCTGCTCTAAGATGTGTGCAAATCATCTGACGGCAGTCAAGGCGTTCGGGACCAAACGCTAGTTCGGGAGTTATAGAATCCGATTATTATTAGGTTTGGGCTAGGTTTAGTCATGGTCCGTTTGCAAGCAGGAAATTACATTACATACGGATCCGTTTAGCAGCCCTGGTCCTTGGACTCATTTTCGAGTATGATAAGATTAACCTTGACGTACTCCAATTTTGTTATGGATCATTGTCAAAGTCAAACTATACACTTTTCACGCCGTTTGCAGGTGTCCCATCCCATGGCGGCTGTGGCCGGCGTTGTGAAATGCCATGAAGGAGTCATGGCCTCTTCCGGACCTTCAGTCCATCCAGAACCCTGGATCCGAGTGGCTGCTCAACCCCCTGGACAACGTGACGGATGTGGAACGCATTGGTCATTCTCATGACCTTCTGGCGTGCCTGGCATTGCCTTGCCGTAATGAAGTCACTCATCACAAGCCTGCGCCAACCATTGAAAGTTCAAGGCGATTTCTTAGTAGCTACATTGAGTCACTCATTTGTATCAAGCGGAACCCAAATGCAGACTTCAGCAAAAGAGGGGAGAACCCATAGGATAGAACACATCCGCAGGCACAGCAATGTCGCTGCCCACCTGATGGCGATGGGGCGTATTGATCAGCGTACTGCTGTTTGGCTTAATTCGGGTCCTGATGACATTTGTCTGTTATGTCAAAACAAGTGTAAAACAATTCCCTGTTAAATAAAACTCTCGTTTGACCTGCAAAAAGAGTCAAACTATATTGTGCAATAAATAAAAATATGGTATATCGTCATTTCTGAAATAAATAAAGATCACTATAAATTTCACCTCTACCAAATCTGTGCAAGTAAGAAGTAACCTTGCCACCCACGGTTTTACATTTTTTGAGAGTACGCCAAGGATTGGTGTATCATTTCATAGAAGGCAGGCAAAGTCAACGCCGCCTTCGGGTTTACAACGCTAGCTAGGATCGGCTCAAACTAGCCATTAACATCATATAAGAAGCTTCTCCTCACTACCAACTACCAGCAATGGCTGAACAGCCTGACCGCCTAGCCAACTGCAGCATAGGCGAGGATGGAAGCCGATGCGCCTGCCTCAAAAGCTTCAGTTCCTGACTGAAAGCCACCCACAGTTCTACATTGATTTAGCTCCAAAGTGACATCAGAGAATGCTGTGATAGATCCTCTGGATCGGATAGGCTAGCAACTCCGGTGAACCTACCTTCTCCTTGTGCTGACGAGTTCGATCCAGCGCCGGCCATGGTGATGGTGGCCGGTGATGGCAGTGAGTGGATGGCGGCGGTGGTGGAGCTTGTCCCGTGAGCGCCGCGCTAACCCTAGATCAGAAGGGATTGTCGGTGGGGATTGTGGCAGCGATTAACCTCGTCCCTCGTGCCGCGGCCCCCACCTCTGTTTATATAGCGCGGGTCACAGGGCCCACCAACCATATGAGGGTTGGGCGCCCCCGATCAGGGCGCAGATCTAAGGGCCCGGTGGGCCATTGTGCCCACACGGTAGAGATCAACCTAACATTCTCCCCCTTGATCTCAACTTTACTTTTAACCTTATACTTTCTAGTTTATTTGTTTCATCACATATTGGTATAGAGCATGTTTCATCATCACAGCTTACTTGCCGATAGAATCATACAGCTACAACATAGTTTTGTTCAGAAACAAATTCTGTTCCTTTTGGGCCTATCCAGGAATCATAAGGCTTTCCCTTAAACCCATGCCGGCAAAGTGTTCCTTGAACACATTGGGTGGTAAGCCTTTCGTTAGCGGATCCGCAAGCATATCTTTTGTCCTTATATGCTCGAGACTTATAGTTTGATCCTGAATTTTATCTTTCACAACATAATACCTTATCTCTATTGTTTTGGCAGCATTACTTGACTTGTTGTTGTGAGCGTAAAATACTGCGGGCTGGTTGTCACAGTACATATTTAGTGGTTTGTGAATACAATCTACCACTTTCAAGTCGGGTATAAATTTCTTTAGCCATATCGCCTGCCCCGTGGCTTCGAAGCATGCTATGAATTCTGCATACATCGTGGATGATGCAACTATCGACTGTTTGGAGCTTTTCCACGAAATAGCTCCCCCAGCGAGGGTGAATACGTATCCTGACGTGGATTTTCTATCATCTTTGTCCCCCGCAAAATCTGCGTCCGAATACCCTTTTATCTCTAGGGAATTAGTTCTCCTGTATATTAGCATGTAGGCCTTCGTGCCTTGCGCATAACGCAATGCTTTCTTTACCATCTTCCAGTGCTCTATGCCTGGATTCTCTTGATATCTACCAAGTACCCCGGTGATAAAGGCTAAGTCAGGGCGAGTGCACACTTGTGCATACTGTAAGCTGCCAACTGCCGAAGCATATGGTACTGCTTTCATTTGATCGATCTCATACTGGTTCTTAGGACATTGGAATTTCCCAAAACTATCGCCCTTAACTATAGGAGCAGGTGTGGCTTTACTCGCATGCATATTATACTTTTTAAGAACCTTTTCTAAATATGCTTTCTGCGATAGTCCTAAGACTCCATTGTTCCTATCTCGGTGAATTTCTATGCCCAAAACATATGATGCTTCACCAAGATATGTTATGTCAAAATTTGAGGATAAGAACTTATTTGTTTCTTGTAGTAGACTAACATCACTGCTAGCAAGCAGGATAGCATCCACATACAAGATTAGGAAAATATATTTCCCATTTTTAAACTTTGCATAAATGCAATTATCCTCAATATTTTCTTACATCCAAAACTTTTAATCATTTGATTAAACTTTAGATACCACTGTCTAGAGGCTTGACTTCATTCATAAATGGATTTCTTCAGGCGGCATCCCATATTTTCCTTGCCTTCCATGATAAAACCCCTGGGTTGTTTCATGTAGACCTTTTCTTTTAAATCACCATTCAGAAAATGCCGTCTTAACACATCCATTTGATGTAACTGTAAATCAAAATGAGCAACTAATGCCATTATGATTCTGAAGGAATCCTTACATGAGACTGGAGCAAATGTCTCATTTTAATCTATCCCTTCTCTTTGTGTAAATCCTTTTGCCACGTGTCGTGTTTTATACTTTTCTACATTCCCTTTAGAGTCATACTTAATTTTGTAGACCCATTTACAGCCTACCGTTTTGGCTCCTTTAGGAATTTCCTCCAAGTCCCAAACATCTTTGGAACTCATCGATTTCATCTCGTCTTCCATTGCCTTCATCCATTTCGATGAATGAGGGCTTCTCATGGCTTCTTCATATGAGGTGGGATATTTTTCCTTATGGACCATTTCTGTGTTATAAACTTTAAATTCAGTAGAAATAGCTGACTTTTTTGGTCTTGTAGACCTTCTAAGGGCCTCACTCTCTGGCACATTCTGTGCCTCAACTTCTGGCACTTCTTCTAAAATTTGCTGTTGCACCTCCCTTTCATGCTAAACCAACGGGTTTAGTCGGCTCCTGACGGACAGGTTCCGGGTCTACTCCCATAGTTGTCATGGGTGGAGTTGCAACTGGTAGTGAGAAAAATGGCTCCTGAATCATCGGATTAGGTGCATGCACCCTCTTCTCCTCAAGATCAATTTTCTGAGCTACCAAGCTCCCCCTCATCATTTCGTCCTCTAAGAAGACTGCATGTCTCGTTTCTACAAACTTTGTATATCTGTCTGGGCAGTAGAAACGAAAACCCTTTGATCTGTCTAGATAGCCAATGAAGTGGCAATTCACTGTTTTGGGATCTAACTTTCCAATGTTTGGATTAAACATTTTGGCCTCAGCAGGGCACCCCCACACCCTGAAGTGTTGTAGGGAGGGCACCCTTCCTGTCCATAGCTCGTATGGTGTTTTGGGCACCGACTTGCTTGGTACTCTATTGAGAATGTGAATGGCGGTTTTAAGCGCCTCCATCCATAATCCCAAAGGCAAGTTGGAATAACTCATCATGCTGAGCGCCATATCCATAAGTGTACGGTTGCGCCTTTCAGCTACTCCATTTTGCTGAGGCTCGCCCGGCATTGACTGGGCTACTATGCTAGTCGCATGCAAGAACTTCGCAAAAGGTCCAGGGACTTGGCCATATGGAGTGTGCCGACCGTAGTAATCTCCCCCATGGTCGGACCTTACTATCTTTATTCTTTTATCATGCTGATTTTCAACTTCAGCTTTGAATATTTTAAATTTATCCAACGCTTCCGATCTTTCTTTGATTGGATAAATATAACCATAGCGAGAGTAATCATCTGTGAATGTTATGAACGAGTCATATCCATCCACGCTTTTCACCGGAAATGGTCCACAAATGTCAGTGTGGATGATTTCTAGTGTGCTTGTGCTATGGATTGCACCTTTTTTGATTTGTTTTATATACTTTCCTTTAATGCAATCTATGCATTGTTCTAAGTCTGAGAATTCAAAGGAGGAAGAATTTCACTTTTGACTAATCTTTCTATTCTCCCCTTCGAAATATGGCCCAAGCGACAATGCCATAATTTCGATGAGTCGAATGTTCTCTTTCTTTTCTTTTGTTCTTTATTCGACGCGGAAACATGTTCATTCACATTGCATACAGAATGCACTTTTTCACGAAGTGATGACAAATAAAGCTCATCGTGTAGTAAAGCATCACCCACATAAGCATTATTATACCATATGGCACACTTGCCATGTCCAAAATAACACTCATAATTATCTTTGTCCAAACATGAAATGCTAATTAAGTTTCTATTACATGAAGGAACATAAAGAACATCTCTAAGTAGAAGCTTGAATCCATCAGCTAACTCCAAGGAGATGTCGCCGACAGCTTCAACTTCCGCTTGAATTCCATTTGCTACTTCAATTCCTCTTTCTCTTCTTATCGTAGTCCCGGTCGAATGGAATCCCTGTAAACAATTTGCAACATGAACAGTTGCTCCTGAGTCAATGCACCAAGTAGATTTCGAAAACTGTGTGTACAAGGATTCATTAACTAAGGAAACAATGTTGTTACCTTGATTTGCCATTAAGGACTTCAGCCAAACAGGGCAGTCTTTCTTGTAATGCCCGGTCTTCTTACAGTGGAGACAAGTGTCTTTGTCCACTGGGAAAGGCTGTTGCTGACGCTGATGCTGATAGGGAGCTTTTCCTTGTGCCTTTGAAGGAGAACTTTTGTTGTTTTGATTGTAATTCCTTTTCTTCTGATCCTTCACATAATTGAGTGAACCACCATGTGAGGCTTTGAGTCTGTCCTCTTCTTGGACACACATTGCTATTGTCTTTTCAATGTCCCATGTTCCAGGTGACATATTGTAGTTTACAAAAGTTTCAAATTCCTTTGGCAGTGAAGCCATGACCAAATGGACCAGGAGCTTTGGTTTGATCTCTAGATCCTCATCCATGGGCTTTAGCTTTGCTGCCATATTGCTCATCCTAAGGATGTGCTCTCTTATTCCATGACTACCACCTGTGTAGCGTTCTGTCACCAGTTGCTCTAACACCTAGGTGGCATATATCTTTGAATAGCCAATGAACTGGCTCTTTATCTTTGTAAGCAACTCCCCTGCGGAAGTGCACTCTGCAATGAAGCCCACAATGGTACTCTCAATTGTATTCTTTATAAATGTCATGCACTTTTTGTTTACATGGACCCACTTTTGGTTTCCTATGATGTATGACATCTCCAAAGGAGCATAATCCCCCCTCTTTTTAGCCCACGCAGCATCATCATCAGTGGCCTCTCTTACTGGCTCTGTAGGTCTGACCGGCTGTGGTTCATCCACAACCCAGTCCAGGTCAGCAAGGACAAATGCCAGGTCAACTTTCTTCCTCCACGCAGTGTGATTGTCACCTCTGAGTGTCGGAACTTGTTTTAGGCAACTCATCAGGTGAAAGACTCCTGAAATCACAATTTAAGTGACATCAATATAACAATCATATGCATTAATCTAACGTTGGTCAAATTAAACATATAATTGTCTATGCAATTAAATCTATATTACCGTTGGGCAAAAATTAGAAATAAATGCACCTTTAAATTTCAATAATAAAACATGATCATGTTATTAACAACGTTGGTCATAAAAATAACATAATCATATTCATTTAATAATCTCTTTAACATGCTCTTAAAAAACATAATTCTATCTAAACTTTTATTTTTTTTCTTTGTAATAATAGCACTATTAATTATTTATGCAGCGGAAAAACATGAATAAAAAATCAGGAACTTTTTAAGCTTTACAAAAACTTTTCTTTAACCGAATAAGAAAACATGAACTTTTCTAATTTTCTTTATAAAATTCATGAACATTTCTTTTCTGAAAATTTGCATTTTACTTTTCAGAAACACTCTATTTTCTGAACAATCAAAAAAATATCAAACACTTTTCTATTTACTTTTGAGAGACTTTTCTATTTCTGGAAAATCAAAACTTAGCCGCAGCAGAACCAGCGCGCGCGGCCCGCAGCGGAAAAAGCCAGCCCACGGCCTGGCCTGCGTGCCGCCCGCGGCTGTGGCCTCGGCCCAGCGCCCACGCGCGCGCTGCTGCCGCTGACCTGGTCCACTTTCGGCCCAGAAGGCCCGCGCCGCTCTAGGGTTTAGATCTAGGCCGTCCATCGCGATCCGACGGTCATCCGCAGTTCTAGCTGGATCAAAACCGGCGCCCGGTCGCCCCGATCGAAAACCCTAGCCCATTCGATTTTCTCCTCTGCCTCTCGCTCTTCGATCTCTCTCTCGACGACAGAAGCACGGGGCTGCGCCCCGGCCGCCGCCACGGCAGCGGAAGCCACCCCGCCGCGCGCGCCTTCTTTCCCTTCCCCCTTTCTGTTTCCTTCTTCTTGTCTCGCTCCCGCCGCGGCGGATCTAGCCTGCTACCGGCCGAGTGGAGTGGCCCGCCGGCGACGGCGCGACGGCGCGCAACGCCACCGCCATGAGCTCCTCACCTCTTTTCCTTTCTCCCTCTATCCATCGAAGCCAGTGAGAGAGAGGGATCAGAGACGCCAATAGATCCCTGCTCTGCTCCTCTGTGTGTGCGATACTGCGGCGCCTCCCCCGTCCCCCTTGCCGGTGCGCGCGAGCTCCCGAAGGAGAGCGCGCCGCCGTCAAGCGGTGAGGTGGTGGTGCCCTTTTGCCCCATTGGAGAGGTTGTGTTCTTCCCCGCACCTTGGCTTGCCGATGCGTGTGGGGATCGAGAGGAACGGCGCGGCCATTGCGGCGGCGCTACTTTTTCCGTTGAGGATTCATTCTTTGCCCTGTCTAGGGTTCTTGGGGGGAGGGATTTCTTTTTTCTTTCTCTGTTTTTCTTTGTACCGAAAATCTTAGCCTAGCATGGCTCTAAAACCATTGACAGATCCTTTGGATCAGATAGGCTAGAAACTCCGGTGAACCTACCTTCTTGTGCTGACGAGCTCAATCCAGCGCCGGCCATGGTGATGGTGGCCGGTGATGGCAGTGAGTGGATGGCGGCGGTGGTGGAGCTTCCCGTGAGCATCGCGCTAACCCTAGATCAGTGGGGATTGTGGCAACGATTAACCTCGTCCCTCGTGCCGCGGCCCCCACCTCTGTTTAGATAGCGCGGGTCACGGGGGGCCACCAACCATATGAGGGTTGGGTGCCCCGATCAGGGCACAGATATAAGGGCCCGGTGGGCCGTTGGGCCCACACGGTAGAGATCAACCTAACATGCTGATATGTCATGAAACAGGTAAAAGATAGGGAACTTGCAAACCGAAAGTATTTATGGGCCGGTGCACCTACAATTAAGCAGCCAACACTTTGGCATCTGTTTCCATTAGAAAACAAAGTACAATGGAAGAAAGCGGTACAAAGACCGCTTTGTGAACGGTCAGCGTGATTGGCAAAAAATTAAAATTTTGGTGGTGATTTTACGTCTACGAATTGTGGTGGCAAACAGTTAGTCATACCCCAATAGTTGTGGTTTTGTGTGAGCCACAGTCGAATCTTTTAAACCAGCTGCAACTTGCTAGCATCACTGTGAATACACAAAATTCATTCTGAATTATGATAGACAAAGGAGCACAGCTCTGAATTTTATTACTCAAGGCAGCACCATCAAATCTTGAACTCAAATATAGTACGTGCACTTGTGCAGAATCTTATGCAGCTCTGAATTTTGCACAGCACTTGTGCAACTCTGATTTTTTTTTGCCCAGGGCCGCCAGCACTCCCTGCTTCGTAGGGGCACCTGACAAGATGGCAGGATGTTCACATAGACTGAGGTACTAGCGTGTACTGTAAAATCAAAGAAACGATAGTGGGAAGCAGCTGGGGACCTGAATAACTTCACATTCACACGAATCATCAGCTACTTACAACTTACAGTAAAACGAAATACAGTTCTCGTGGACCTTGACAAGCAAGATGAAGGAACAGCGACACGACTTGACAGTTGGTGAAATACTTTAACGTTCTAAAGAAAATTATCAGAGTTGTTAGAGTAGTCATTATGGTATACGATTTCTAGTCCAAGTCAATTTTGTATCCCTACCCCAAGTCGGTTTGTATCCTCTTATATACTCTTGTATGCCGCACCAAATTATTAATAAGCAACAGTTTTATTCAGCTTTCATGGTATCAGATACCGGTCCCAGGGTTTAGGGTATGGCTCCGCCAACGCCACCGCCGCCGCCGCCGCCCGGCTACTTCGAGCGCCGGGCCGCACTCATCGCCAAGGCTGCCAACACCGCGGCCGCTTCTTTCTCGGCCCTCACCATAGCTCCACAAAACTACCCTGCACCCATCCTCGCCGCACCAATATCTCTTACTGACACAATCTCCGACGTCAGCCCCTACATCCCCATAGTTCTTGATCTCGCCGCCCACAACTACTACCATTGGAGACATCTCTTCGATCTCCACCTCGGCCGCTGCAACCTGCGCTCGCATGTCGCCGCCAACTGTCTTCCCCGCCTCGACGATCCGCAATGGTTGAAAGACGATCTCGCGATCGTCCAGTGGTTCTACACCCGCATCACCACCGAGATCTTCAACATGCTCGATCACGACGGCGCCACCGCTGCCAACATCTGGCACTCCCTCCGTCAGCTCTTCCAAAGCAACACCGACGCTCGGAAAAACGCTCTCCACACCGAGCTTCGCAATATGGTGCAAGGAGACGCCCCGGTGAACCTGTTCTGCCAGCGCGTTAATACCATTGGTGATGAGCTCCGCGAACTCGGCGATACAGTTAGCGACTCACAGCTAATCAATATCGTCGTCGTCGGCCTCAGCGAAGACTTTGACAAGCAAGCCTCGTTCATACCGATGATACGGCCCCCTCCTACCTTCGCTGAAGTTCGTTCCTTGCTACAACTCGCGGCGGAAACACAAGCTCGCAAGGACTCTCGCCCCAAGGTTTTTCATGCTGCGGCTCGTCCTCCTCTGTCGTCTACACCAGCGCCGCCTTCCAGGCCGGCTCCTGCCGCCGGGCCGTCCGCATCGTCATCTGTTCAACCGCCCCCAGGCTGGCGTCCTAGTCCGAACTACCGCGGCAAAAACCCTATCTACAGGCCGCCGTCGACTCGTTCGGTTCCGCCTACGACATCACCAGCACCGAGTCCTGCACCACCCACCAGTGCTCCATCTGCGGTTGCATGGCGGCCTCCTCATGATCCTTGGACGGGGCTTGTTCAAGCATGGCCCATGCCCTGGTCCGCTCCGTCCACCCTCGGTGCTCCGCCGGCATACTCAGGTGCCTGGAAACCCGGCCTTCGCCGCCTACTGGTGCTCCCGGGGTTCTCAACCCCCGACAGCCGGCCAATGCCTATCACGCCGCCCCGACGTATGCTCCTTATGGTTATTACAGCACCGACGGCGACTCCTACTACACACCTCAGCCGGCCCTGCTCCCGACGCCACCCCCACCACAGCCGGCCAATGCCTACTACACTCCCCAGCCGGCCCTACTGCCTTCACCATCGTATCCGCCGGCACTGCTTCCGACGCCACCCTCACCTGCGACGCCGAGCTGGGATCAAGCTGCCTTTCTCCAGGCCATGAATAACTTTGCTGCACAAGGAAACTCAGGTACGGATTGGATCTTTGATTCAGGGGCCTCTAGTCATATGTCTGCATCTAGTAATTGGTTATCTTCTTGCACTAAATCTCCTTTCCCTTCCATTATCCTTGGAGATGGATCATCTATTCCTATATATTGTGTTGGTCAGGCTCAACTTCCCTCTTCCACCAAACCTCTTTTACTTCGCGATGTTCTAGTTGCACCCGCCCTCATTAAAAATCTTATCTCTGTTCGCCAATTTACTTGCGACAATCTAGTTTCGGCTGAATTTGACCCTTTTGGTTTATCTGTGAAGGATTACCTGACCAAGGCCGAGATCGCTCGCTTCAATAGCTCCGGTGATCTTTATTCTCTTAATGGAGTTCCTGCCGCCACCCCTCCAACATCCATGCTGGCCTCCGTCGATCTCTGGCATCGTCGCTTGGGCCATCCCAACCCCGCCGTCTTAGCTTCTATGCTTAGTGAATTTACCATACCATGTAATAGGGACTCTCATAATTCTGTGTTTTGCGAGTCTTGTCAATTAGGCAAACATGTGCGTCTTCCCTTTAGTTCCTCTAGTTCTTGTAGCACTTATCCCTTTGAATTAATACATTGTGATTTATGGACCTCTCCCATTGCAAGTGTTTCGGGTTTTAAATACTACCTTGTTATCCTAAATGATTTCACCCACTTTGTCTGGACTTTTCCTCTACGCAACAAATCCGAGGTCCATTCTCTTTTCCTTAATTTTCAACGCTATGTGTCTGTTCACTTCTTCCTCCCAATTCGCTTTATCCAATGTGACAATGGTCGCGAGTTTGATAACATTAAAAATCATACTTTCTTCTTACAACATGGCATCCTGCTTAGGTTCTCATGTCCCTACACCTCCCCTCAAAATGGTAAAGCAGAACGCTCTCTTCGCACCCTCAATGATATAGTTCGCACTCTCCTCATTCAATCATCTATGCTCCCAAGTTTTGGGCTGAAGCCCTACACATGGCCACCTTCCTTCTAAATATTCGACCTTCTAAAACTAAACCCAACACTACTCCCTATTATTCCCTCTTTCTTTCCCACCCCGACTACTCCGCGGTTTGTGTTTTCGGCTGTCTCTGTTTTCCCAATGCCTACGCCACTTCTGCAAATAAATTGTCACCATGCTCTATCCCATGTGCTTTTCTCGGCTTCTCTGATGAGCACAAAGGCTATCGCTGTCTCGACCTTCACACCGGACACATTCATGTCTCTCGTCATGTCACGTTTGCTGAGCACATTTTTCCTTTCTCACAACGCACTACTACACCATCCAACACCCCTAGCTCCGCAAACACCCCCTCTCCCCGTCCTTTCCAACTATATACTCCCCTACCTGCCGAACACAACTTATCACCACCACCATTAACACCCACCATAGCCAATCCCAACCATACACTCACCCCACCCGAGACGTCCCCAACACCCCCGACCTCTGCTCCCTCCCCAACACCCCCGGCCCCTACTCCCACTCCACCACCCAGCCCTGCTCCCACTCCACCACGCAGCCCTACTCCTTCGTCCGACTCTTCCACTGCGCCGGACTCACCAGTACCCACCTTACCCCCTCGTGCTATTCCTACAGCAGCCCCGATTAATGATCATCGCATGCGTACTAGGGCCAAATCAGGATTTCATCAACCCCAAGACCGCCTAAACCTTCATACCTCCGTATCTCTCACTTCTCTTCCAAAGAATTACAAAACTGCTCTACTTGATCCCAATTGGGCCGCTGCCATGCAAGAAGAATATAGTGCTTTACTTCAAAACAACACCTGGCAACTTGTTCCTCGTCCTCCCAATACAAATATTGTTTCTGGCAAATGGATTTTTCGCCAAAAGTTCCACTCCGATGGGAGCCTCTCACGATATAAAGCCAGGTGGGTTTGTCGTGGCTTTTCTCAGCAACATGGAATTGATTACGAAGAAACCTTCTCTCCTGTTGTTAAACCTAGCACCATTCGCACCGTTCTTAGTGTTGCTGTCTCCTCTTCATGGCCCATTCACCAACTTGATGTTAAAAATGCTTTCCTCCATGGTTCCCTTCAAGAAACTGTTTACTGCCAGCAACCTCTGGGTTTTGAAAATCCATCCTTTCCAACTCATGTATGTCTTCTTCAGAAATCTCTCTACGGTCTTAAACAGGCCCCACGAGCTTGGTTTCAACGCTTCTCCTCCTTCATTCAAACAATAGGCTTCACTCCATCTCTCTCCGACACCTCTCTTTTTGTGTATCATCAAACTTCTGACACTGCCTATTTACTTCTCTATGTAGATGATATCATTCTTACCGCCTCCTCTCAAAAGTTCTTAGATCATATTGTCTCTCTTCTTAGATCTGAATTTTCTATGACTGACCTAGGACTCCTTCATCATTTCTTAGGCTTTGCTGTTGTTCGCGATTCCTCCAGCCTTTTTCTTTCCCAACGCCAGTATATTCTTGATCTTCTTAATCGTGCTGGTATGCTTGACTGTCAATCATCTCGCACTCCTGTCGATACTAGTTTTAAACTTTCGGCTACCGGTGAACCCTTTTCCGATCCTACTCTCTATCGTAGCCTAACAGGTGCTCTCCAATATCTCACCATTACTCGTCCTGAAATCTCTTTTGCTGTTCAACAAGCATGTCTCTATATGCATGATCCCCGGGTTCCTCACTATAATCATGTTAAACGCATTCTTCGGTATTTAAAAGGAACTCTCAATCATGGTCTCCACCTCAATAATTCTTCTCCAAACTCGCTTACCGCATACTCTGATGCAGACTGGGCTGGTTGTCCTGACACTCGAAGGTCCACTTCCGGTTTTTGTGTTTTTCTTGGTAACAATTTGATTTCTTGGTCTTCGAAAAGACAGGTTACAGTCTCACGTTCGTCGGCCGAGGCTGAGTATCGCGCTGTGGCACATGCCGTTGCAGATACAATCTGGATTCGGCAGTTACTCTCCGAGCTACACAGGCCTATTGAGCAGGCCACTATTGTCTACTGTGACAACATATCAGCAGTCTACATGACCAGCAATCCAGTTCAACACCGACGCACAAAGCATATTGAGATTGATATTCATTTTGTTCGTGAAAAGGTTGCTCTTGGTCAGGTTTGGGTGCTTCATGTTCCCTCTACGGCTCAGTTTGCTGACATTTTCACCAAGGCACTGCCTACTAAGCCGTTTCAAGATATCTGTTTCAGTCTCAACGTCGTCGAGCCTGCCGTTGATACTGCGGGGGGATGTTAGAGTAGTCATTATGGTATACGACTTCTAGTCCAAGTCAGTTTTGTACCCCTACCCCAAGTCGGTTTGTACCCTCTTATATACTCTTGTATGCCGCACCAAATCATCAATAAGCAACAGTTTTATTCAGCTTTCAAGAGTGAATTTCAACTTATTTCTACAGTTGTACCATCAGCCCATCACACAACAAGCCTAGTGACGTCCTGCTTGAGACATGAAAACAATGTGCAACCTGGGCCAGACCATGGAGAAACTGTCTTGCGGTTATTAGTACAAGTTTTGTTTCTTACGCTTATGTTAGGATCGAACATGAGATGAAACACTAATCCTACAATGTTTAGCAGGAAAAGTGAAATAATAAGATATCACTCCAAACGACTCAACATACAACTTTACCATCAACACAACAATAGTCACTTCAACCTGAAAGAGTACAGAGACAAGCAACCACATAATAGTCAAATTAAGCTTCTGATCACAAATGGTATACATCAATGCAAAAAGAAGAAGCAAGATCCATTAGGCTAATGCTTGATCAAATTCGTAGATATTGCAGGCTCATATGGGTATGAGGGCTACGCCTTCAAGAAGCAATACCTCAGTCAACAGCCATCAGGTGAAAGGAAAATCATTCACAGCATAACCTTCTAACGCCGCAAAGAAGGTATGCGGAACAAAAGTTTGTTTGAGCCGACCTTTGCAGGCGTATAAGTATTGGCCATCACGATGGAAGCTGTCAGCGAATTTGCCATCAGTGTCAATGTACATCAGACGCCAGACTGAGGAGCAAGAAGACGTCACCATCCATGGACACAACATTGACATGCCAATAATCCTTTGGCCTTCCCAATATGGCTGGCGTCGGTGGCGGCGGGGCCATTTCCCTTCCTCCCCTCGTGATCTGCAGCGCGGGACGCAGCGTGCTGGTGAGGAGTGAGGCGCTCGCGCGGGGCGGCTCGGCGGCAATGCGGCCGGCCACGCTGCGGGCCCGACGGTGCGGCGGCGGCTACGCGGAATTTCTGGTGGGTCATGCTGGCGCGCTAGACTGGCGGGGCGGCTAGCTGCGAAGGCGGCTCCATCAGATCCAAGTATATGACGACGAGGGCTGCGTCGGCGCAGGATCGCTGGTTGGGGGTCACTGGTTTCGACTAGATCTGGCTGTGGCTAGTGGCTGGACGCGTTAGTGATGTCCGGTGACTGACCCATGGTCACCGGGTTGCGATGGCGCGGTGGCGGGTACGGTCCGCCGGTAACTGGGCGGACCTCGACGGGTTCTTCTGATCACGCCGGGATTCAACCCTAGTCTAGGACCTTGACACCGCGGGCAATTCTGGGGAAATCCTAGGTCTTGAGGGCATCGTTTTTGGAGTTTGCTCACACTACAAGAAATCTGTTAATACATGACGGATTCAATCTGTCACAGATAAGCACAAAACTGTCGTGGAGATCCATGTGTGACGGATTTAAAATCCGTCATGTATATCGCGTCATAATTTGATCATCATCCACTCCATGGCAGACTACGTAAACCGTCATGGATCTGTGACGGATATCGACCGTCACAATCACCTAACTGATAACAGCGTTAACACTCCAGCCATGTCATCATCTGACATGGCCACCAACATGGATCAGACGTGGCAGCCCATGTGATAATCAGCCCAGGTAGAATTTTGGCCCATGGGTTTTAATTCCAGCCCATATGATAATCAGCCCAATGATGTTGGCCCACTAGTTTTAGTTCTGGCCCAACTTCTCAACGGCCCAATTGGAGTTTTGTAGGTTCGGACATGTCATTAGCCAGGTAATTGTAGTCAATAAATGTCCATTAATTTTGGTCTATTAGCAGCATTTTGAGCACCTACAGTACGCTCCTAAAAGTTTTTTAACTACAGAAACCACCCTACCTAAAAAGATTACAGAAACAAATATTTACAACCAAAAACAAAGCAAAAAAACACAACAAAAAATAAATTACAAAGTTCCTAAATCCCCTCCGTACAGATTGACAGCGGCATCTTCCCGTGCCGACCAGTGCTCGCCAGAGGTCCTCCCCATCGCAGCAACCCTTGTGGCCGGCACGACTCCAGCGTTCTCGAGGACGGCGCTTCGCCCCATCTTAGCTCGCGTGTGATGCCCCAGGACCATGGACGCCCGGCGGTGCAGACAGATCTTGTGCATGTCGGCGCCGTACGAATTGCCCTGGCGACCTCAACCGCGCACGGGGGACAAATATGGCCGGCGACATAGGGCTCCGTCGTGGTTCAACGGGAAGCCATCCCATGGGTGGCGCGGTCCCCGGTCAGGCCTCGATGGGAAGCCACCCCGCTGGCGATGTAGCCCCCGGTCGGGACTCAACGGGAGGCCATCCTGCTGGCGTGCCGGCCGCCGTCGCTCCGGAAGTGGAGGCCGTCGCACCTTTTGGCCTTTGGTGACAGCATGCGCCATGGCGCAGCTTCCAGGCTGGTGGACGGAGATGACTAGGCGGCCCACCGCTGAACAAGCAAAGAATTCGACGGCATCTTGCGTGGTGGGGATCCGTTTTGGTCTGGGGATGGAGGATGGAAGGTGCTGGGAGAAGGAAGATGGGGCAGAGGAGTAGGCGATGGAGAAGTGTCTAATGCTCGTGGAAATTCAGCCGGCGGCTCCACTTGTGGTGGGCAAGAAAGAGTCAGGATAAGGAACCAGTGTACCACCGTTGGATTAGAGAAGATCCGACGGCTGTGAATAGCGATCCGCGTGAGGGTGGAGTTAGCCAATCAGAAGCCACGCTTTTTCTCACATAGGAAACCCTAGTGGGCTTTGCCAGCACCGAGCAAGACAGCCCAGATTTTAAAGTATTCTTCTTTCTATCTTATATACCCTATCACAATTTTGGAAGTGATTTCATATTTTCTATAGTGTAAATGAATTGTGGGTTTGTACTGAGAGCAATTCTAAATTTTAAGTAAATGTATCAAATCAAATCTATTTAAAAAATATTTAATGAGATTACCTTATATCTTGAAAATAGATTACCTTACAGCTTGTTTGGCTCCCTTCATTTCAATTCACTTGTTGAAATGAAATGAATGAAATGTCTATCAGGATTTCATTTGGTTGATTCTGGATTCTAATTCCAAATTTCATGTTTTGCAGCCATTTTGATATGTATTCATTAACAGACACAAAAATTAGCACGCATACATATATCAAGGCAACAGCAACGCGGTGACCTAAATAGTGCCACTTTTGCATTTGTTTTGTCCGTTTGGGTGGGCCGAGCGGACAGTCGTGTCCGCCTTTTGGTTTGGGTCGGTCAGTGCGCACAACGCAAGCAACCCATTTCAAGCGGACATGGACATTTCTTTTTTTAAACGACAAGAGCTATCGGGAGGGGGCTTCTGCGGTCACCGGTCGGGAGGAGCGTCGCTCACCGACCTCCGCCTGCGGGGACGAGCGCCGGCTGGGAGGAGCTCCTATGAGGGATGAGCGTCGGGTGGAAATAACTCCTACGTGGATGGACGCCAGCAGGGACGAGCACTTGCAGCCCCCGAGGCGGCAGGGATGAGTGCCCGTGCGCAACGCGTGCTGGCGGGAACCGGCGCCAACAGGGACAAGCGGCATGGGTGAGCGTCTTCTGACTCCGCATTGGTAGGGACGAGCGGCAGGGACAAGCTCCTGCGCGCCGCGACGAAGCGCGCCGGCGGGGATGAACCATGCAGGAGGGGCAACAAATTGCAGATGTCGGTGCTGCCGGCCTTGCCGCTTGAGGCGCTCGCGACAGCCGTGGTCTCTGCGCGCCACCGCTGCTATGGTCATCGTGTCGCCAGCATGGAGGGAACACCGCCACCGCGCGAACACAGACAGACACAAGTGGACCAAATGGTCGCTGCTTTGGAGTTGCCCTCAAATCTTTATTGTTCATGTGTACAACAATATTGTGCATTAAGTCAACCATGTTGATCCACACTACAGTTAGGGACAACTCAATCTTGACATAATGAACCACAAAACATTTTATTGAAGTTGGAAAGCACTAAATATAGTATCTGTTGTAACTCTATTATATTTGAAAGTGTTATTTAGTTCTTTATCTTAAATATGTTTCATATAACTTGAGGCAAACATTGAAGTTATAAAAAAATTACAATCATCTTAATGTTTTTCTTGTTTTTTTAAAATAAATTTGATGTGGTATTAAATGAATTTCTAGCTATATTCTTTAAGTTCCTAACCCAAGCTCACGTTGAACAATTTCTCTGCATTATATTAACTTTTTGTTGTCACGTGAACATTTTTTCTACATTACATTAATAGATTTTTAAAATGTTATGGACATATGAACATTCTTTAAATTTCACGCACATTTTTTAAACGGTGCGACGTATTGTTTTGAATTTCATAAAAAAATCTTACATTTTATAGAAATTCATTAAAAGTGGTATGCACATTGTTTTGGAATGCTTGAACATCTTCTTAAAATGTTACACCATTTTCTGAATTACACGATTACTCTTTACATTATAGAAACCCTTTCAAAATGACATGATTAATTGTTGAAACACATGAACATATTTCAAATTTCACAACCATTTTTTCAATGCTATAAACTATTTTAAAAGTTGTGTGGAAAATTTACTTAAATCGTCTTAACAGTTTTGAATGTGCGGTGAAGGTTTCAAAAAATGTGAAGAACCTAATTCTTGAATAGATGTGTTTAGAATATTTGAAGTATATGTGTTTAGAATATTTTGAAGTATAGGAAAATACAAAGAAAATGAACAAAAGTACGTCCTTACGTGTGCGTGGTCGGGTGGTATAGAGTTTTAACCGGTCGTCCTCACTACTAAGTGTGATTGGGAAAATTGGGAACTTTACACATGGAATTTGAACTAATGGTACACAAATCATTTTATCTATGTTGGAATGGTACAAAATAGTTTTTGAATTTATAATTTTGTACATTGTATAAATATTTTAAAAAATGTCACATACATTTGTTTAAAACGCAGAAACATTTTTTAAATGTCATGAACATTGTTTTTGAATGCTATCAACATTTTTTCAAAGTTGCAAGAACACTATTTTCACACCGCGTCAAAAAAAATTAGCACACAGTGAACATTTTTCTAAATGAAATAAATGTTCTTTAAGTTGTTAATAATATTTCAAAATATGCACAAAAAAGGAGCAATAGAAAAAGGAGCAGAGACTAGCATGCCTACTTGCGCAGTGTGTGTCTGTCCCATTCAAGTAGCGAGAGAGGCAACGCTACACCTAGGTCCCCATCTTTTGTGCTTTAATAATTAAATTTTATACTGTGGGTAAAGTACTAAAAGTGAAAAGGCCCATGTACGTTGAGAGTTTGGTTTAAAAGGAAATGAACAAAAGTACTAAAATGAAGAAACTAATTTTTGACGTATATGTATTTACAGTATTTTATATATATATATATATATATATATATATATATATATATATATATATATATATATATATATATATATATATATAAGAAACGAAGAACATTCTTATAGAACTTGAAAAGCACTAAATATAACATTTATTGTAACTGTAGTATACTTTAGTTATGGTTTTTCTAATTTTAATCTATTTTGGTATAATGTATTTTAAAAATTATTTTACGGGTTTAAGTTAAATGAATAAATATCTGTTACTTACTAGCTGCCTAGCAATATAATTAGTGATGTGCGGCTATGGGGCACACACATTAGCAACATAATTTTGAAACAGATGAACTTACAAAAAACACCAACTGTATTTTTTTGAATGGTATGAAATACTTTTTGAATAGTACATAATATTTTTTGAATGGTATGAAATTTCAAATACTATGTTTGAAACGTGGAATATTTTTAAAATGCCATGAACTTTTTCGAATGCCATCAAGGTTTTGTAAAAGTTGTGCAAACATTTTTTAACAATGCGTTAACATGTTTTGAATGCACGTTGAACATTTTTATAAACGTAATTAAATTATTTTTATTTTTAATATTTAAAAATAAGAAAGAAAAATAGAATAGGAGAAATAAAAAATGAACGGAAACTAGCGGGCGTGCGTAGTGTGTGGCTGGCCCATTTAAGTAGCGCCAGAGGCGATGCTACCCCACTGCTGCCCCATTTTTCGCGCTATATTTTTCTTATATATTGTACTGTATGTACTAGTGGGGTTAAGACGTGCTCATGTTCAAAGTAAGTATTGTAACCCAGTGCTAAGCTTCTAGCTCTTAAAGCAAGAGGTCCTAGGATCGAATCCTAGTTTTCTCTCATTTTGAATTAATTCCACAACTAGTTTGGGATGTGCTATAATCCCATCTATAATCACGTGTTGTATCCTAATAGCTAGTGTGAGGTTTGTGGTCCGCAAATTTTCCTTTTTATTCATATATATAATATGACTCCACTGATTGACATGTGGGCAAAATGAGGAGCAGACCTGACATGTCAGCTTGATCCATCCATGACGGACGGGATAATGTATATATTTAGCTAGGCCCAGCTGGTTGATTTGTGACGGTATTCGTGACAGTCTATCGACGTCCGTCATAACGGCTTCATCCGTACGAGGTGTATTCTCATCTTACTAATCCATGACGGTTTTCATGACGAACCAAAGAAAAGCGTCATCGATAATGACAGTTTTTGAGAACGTGACCAGAAATCCATCATGAATTAACAGGTTTCCTATGTGAGAAAAATCGTGGCTTCTGATTGGCTAACTCCACCCTCACGCGGATCGCCATTCACAGCCGTCGGATCTTCTCTAATCCAACGGTGGTACACTGGTTCCTTATCCTGACTCTTTTTTGCCCACCACAAGTGGAGCCGCCGGTTGAATTTCCACGAGCATCTAGACACTTCTCCATCGCCTACTCCTCTGCCCCATCTTCCTTCTCCCAGCACCTTCCATCCTCCATCCTTAGACCAAAACGGATCCCCACCACGCAAGATGCCGTCGAATTCTTTGCTTGTGCAGCGGTGGGCCGCCTAGTCATCTCCGTCCATCGGCCTGGAAGCTGCGCCATGGCGGATGCTGTCACCAAAGGCCAAAAGGTGCGACGGCCTCCACTTCCGGAGCGACGGCGGCCGGCGCGCCAACAGGATGGCCTCCCGTCGGGATGGCCTCGACACCGGGGGCTACATCGCCAGCGGGGTGGCTTCCCATCGAGGCCTGACCGGGGACCGCGTCACCTGTGGGATGGCTTCCCGTTGAACCACGACGGAGCCCTATGTCGCCGGCCATATTTGTCCCCCGTGCGCGGTTGAGGTCGTCAGGGCAATTCGTACGGCGCCGACATGCACAAGATCTGTCTGCACCGCCGGGCGTCCATGGTCCTGGGGCATCACATGCGAGCTAAGATGGGGCGAAGCGCCGTCCTCGAGAACGCTGGAGTCATGCCGACCACAAGGGTTGCTGCGATGGGGAGGACCTCTGGCGAGCACTGATCGGCACGGGAAGATGCCGCTGTCAATCTGTACGGAGGGGATTTAGGAACTTTGTAATTTATTTTTTGTTGTGTTTTTGGTTGTAAATATTTTTTTCTGTAATCTTTTTAGGTAGGGTGGTTTCTGTAGTTAAAAAACTTTTAGGTGCGTACTCTAGGTGCTCAAAATGCTGCTAATAGACCGAAATTAATGGACATTTATTGACTACAATTACCTGGCTAATGACACGTACGAACCTACAAAACTCCAATGGGACCGTTGAGAAGTTGGGACAAAACTAAAACGAGTGGGCCAACATCATTGGGCTGATTATCATATGGGCTGGAATTAAAATCCACGGGCCAAAATTCTACCTGGGCTGATTATCATATGGGCTGCCACGTCTGATCCATGTTGGTGGCCATGTCAGAAGGTGACGTGGCTGGAGTGTTAACGTTGTTATCAGTTAGGTGATTGTGACGGTTGATATCCATCACAGATCCATGACGGTTGATATCCGTCACAGATCCATGACGGTTTACGTAGTCTGTCATGGAGTGGATGATGATCAAATTATGACGCGATATACATGACGGATTTTAAATCCGTCACACATGGATCTCCACGACAGTTTTGTGCTGATCTGTGACAGATTGAATCCGTCACGTATTAACAGATTTGTTGTAGTGGCAGGATGGTGGCACTGTCTGGCGCCATGGTGGCGTCGATGGCAGGCCTGACAAGGTTGATGCGTCAGTGCCTACTCTGGACATGAACCAGTGGAAGATGGTGGCGGCGGCTTTTGAGAGTGCGCCGGACCGGCGTCTGACACAGTCCCAGTATGTGGTAGGGCTGGGGCATCCGGCTTTAGATGTTAGGCTTTAGTGCGATGTCTTTTTGGTATTCGGCTCGGATATTCGGCTCCCCTTCATCAAGGGCATAGGAGTAGCGACAGGTGTTGCAAAGATGGTGGCTTCAGGCTTACAGATGTATTACTTTGTAATGTCTTTGTGAATAATTAATAAAGTGTCTGCATGCATCACCAAGATGCAGAGGCCGGGGGTATATCCTCCTTTAAAAAAACCATAGTTTGACAAAAGCTGAGAAATAGTACCTCATTTTGCAATAGAGCAAACATCCAAAATGCATAGTCCTCATCCATATGAAATTCGGTGCTCGCCGGTACTATTGAGATCTTGACAATGCTAGGGCCTCCGTTGAAGTAGTAGATGGTACTCGAGGGAGGCAAGTCCCGGCGTGGTTGGATTCCAGATGGTGAGTAAGTGGACATGAGAGCCAGAGCCAGCCCTTCCAGACCTGGAAAGGATAAGGAGGCCATCGCGGGAAGCCTCCAGAATGCAATGGGGAGCAAAATGGGTTAGGTTGCGGAAGTCGATGGTGGTAATGCGGATGCTATGGTGGAGGGGCTAGGCAAAGATGCCAAAATGGCAAAATTTTGATAAAGTCAAATGAGGATGTAACCTATTTGGATGGATGGGGGATTGAATAGCTATCTAAAGAGCTAAAGAACGCGAAAATCAGACTCCAGATGTGAAAGTTATGGTCAAAACGGTGAAACACTGCTAGAGAATGTGAAAATCGAACTCTGGATGTGAAAGTTATGGTCAAAACGGTGAAACACTGTTGGCTGAAATCTCAAGGTCGGATGTCCTGGGGGTAGGCCGGATTTCTGGGGCCCCTACCCAGAAACTTGCGTGTTTTTGCGCTGAAAGTGTCGGATGTCCGGCCCAACGATTCCAGATCGAGACTTGGACCTCGAAACTCAATTTGGGGAAGGAAATAGATGATTTGTGGGTCAAAATTGATGGAGAAAAAGAAAATTTGGGGATGGATTTCGTGGTGTGGAGGACTCTAAATTCGTGATCAACATGGCTCATGATACTAAGATGATGTAGGGTGGAACCCTAATGGCCGATCTTTCACGAATTGGAGGGGATTCCTCGAAGAACACGAAGAAGATGGGGAACAATGGGGAGAAAATCACAAGAGGAACACTTAAGAACAAGTCCAATCACACATCCACTAGACTAACAAACGCAGGAGATCACAAGGTACATGAACAACAAAGACAAATCGGTACAAGAAAGAGTTCATTCCAAATCCAAGAGGAGATGAGGTCTTGATGATCTAGATAGATCCTTCCCACGATGGGGGCCTTGAATCCCTTGGGATCTTCTCACATGGAGGCCTTGAACTCCAAGGGAGTCTCTCTCTCCCTCCCTCTCTCTTTCTCTCTCTCTCTCTCTCTCTCTCAAGAGGAGTAGAGGTAGGAGCAAAGCTCAACTAGAATGAGCCACGAAGTGGGAGGTAGGGGAGAGGGATACATGGGCCTGGGCCCTGTCCATGGGTGCAGGCAGGTGCCGGATGTCCGGAAGGGGCCAGATATCTGGCCTCTCGTGAGGCGCCGGATGTCCGGCCCGACTGTGGCCAATCTTTTGGTCGCCTCAGGTCTCCTTTGCCGGATATCCGGCAGGTGGCCGGATGTCTGGCCGGTCCGCGTAGCGCCGGATGTCTGGGGCGTCGCCGGATGTCCGGCCGCTGATGCAGTGTGGCCATTTGTTGGTGCGGCTCCTTCGACTGTACAGGCGCCGGTTGTCCTGCCTTGGCCCGGATGTCCGGCCGCTGTAACTTCTGGAGATCTGTCTTCTTCTGTCTCCGCTTCAACGCTTGTCTCGCAGATGGTGTAGTTATTCCTTGGCGCTTTCACTCCTCCTGGACATCCATGAAGCTCTGGCAATACCTATGCATGCACACACGAGTAGTGTCAAGTAGTATACCATCCTCGAAGGGGTCAAGTGAGCACGAGATAAAGGAGATGATTCACCTTTATGTATGTGAAGTAGATGTTGCACATGTCACTTGCCGAATGGACTCCTGACATGGTGATGTCCGTAGGATGCTCCTTACGTTCCAGCTACCTATAAGCGGATCCTACTAGGCTCAGCTAGCTTTCTTACCCTTCACACACGTCGAGTCAATTGCAAAGACCCTTGCTCATTTTCCACTAAATCCGGGCGCCAATGTAACGCGCCACTTAGGATGCCACGACCCAATCTTCGCTCACTTGCCACCATATCCAGATCAAGATACAACACGCCACGAGGGGTGACGGCCCGACCCTTGCCCATTTGACACCACACACGGGTTCTGATGTGGCGCGTCACTGAGAGCGTTACGCCCCAACGAAAATCTTTTGGGTTTCATCTCCATAAGAGTGACTGAGTTTTTATGTTGGCTCGCCAAGCCTATCACAACCCTTCTCCTTTACCCGGGCTTGGGACCGGCTATGTTGAGACAACATAGGCTGAGTTTTATTAAATATACACATAATCAAATAAGAATTATCATGTATGTTTGCGGGATTCTTACTTGAAGAGATCATATCTAAAACCGGAGAATACCATCGGGAATTGGTAGGGAATTTTGGTAATTAGATATTAGGGATCGTAAGAGATATTATATTGTATATATGCATGAACGTGTACTATATGTAGTAGCGTCGAATATATATACAAAAACTTGTTGTTCGACCAAGCACAGAGAAAGAGGTCGCTTCTCTATATTCATGACGATATTGTGTAATGGTTCCTTCATTGCTGTATGTAGTAGTCTCGAGTTAAATGGAAAACATAAAATGGAAATGAAAACCCTAAATGAAAAAGAATTAAACGGTAAACACAAAAAGAAAAGGGAAACACAAAATGAAACCTCTAAACCCTCCAAAACCCTAAACCCCAGCCCTTGGCAGCGCCTAACGCGTGGCGGCCTTTAGTCCCGGTTGGTGTTACCAACTGGGACTAAAGGTCCTCCTGCCTGAGCGCTCCACGGCGGCCACGTGGAGCCCTTTAGTCCCGGTTCGTAACACAACTGGGACTAAAAAGGGGGGCCTTTAGTCCCGATTCCTTAGTACCAGTTTCCCAACCGGGACTAAAGGCCCTTAGGAACGGACTAATGTCCCATTTTCTACTGTGTGAGGTGAGTCTTTTTCCATACACGTTGCATAATGATGTGGCATGCATGCATGTTGAAAGAAATTGGTTAGTAGGGGTCGGCCTTTTCCCATGCATGTTGTGTGATGAGATGACATGCTTGTATGTTGAGAGAAATAGGTTAGTGGGGGCTATCTATTTAGATATAGAAGATTAGCACAATGTGGAGCGTGGGCCGGCAAGACCGTATGGAGAAACTTTCTTATGCTATCAGTACAAGTTTTGTTTCTTCAGCTAATGTTAAGACTGAAAATCAGATGAAGCTAATCCTAAAATGTTTAGCAGGAAAAATGTATCAGTCAAAACAATGCAGCATAATAAATGGTGCCAGTACTCCCTCCGTTTCAGTTTACAAGTCCTATGCGTATACCTAGGTTGCCAATTTTATCACCTAATATAAACTATATAACACAAAATTATACCTTTTGAAAGTAGAAACCTCAAAGTTTATGTTGGTATATTTTTTGTAATATATGACTTGTAATATATTTTTTGTAATCTTTTCTAACAATCCCTTGGAACGAGACAAATATAACCACATCCAGTTATTTCTATAATGGTGAGCATTTAGTTTCCGTAAAAATTATCTAACCAGACGCAACATATTCTTGAAGAAAAAGGAAACTAAAATAGAACATTTCATTGCCCTAATCAAGATTGTGCAACATTTATGTTAACTACTAGATCTTGTACATAGATATTGCAGATACAAAATGTACGACAACTAGGCCTTCGGGAATCACCACCTCACTCAAGAGCCATCAGGTGAATGGAAGATCATTCACGGCATGACCTTCTAGTGCCGCAAAGAAGGTATGCGAAACAAGAGTTTGTTTGAGCCTATGTTTCCAAGCATACAAGTGTTGGCCATCACGATGGAAGCTGTCAACAAGTTTGCCATCCGTGTCAACATACAACAGCCAATCACCAAAGTTGAGCAGCAAGAAGACGTCACCATCCACCGACACAACATTGACATTCCAATAATCTTCCCACCTTCCAAACCGCTTCCCGATTTGTGCGGCGGGCAATTCAACCAGGTACTTGTAGTTCCAAACCTCACTTTCATAGTTCTGCAACACCCATATGTCAACAGTTTTCATGGCAAAATTATAGCTATAGATGCCTATCGTGTCATCCATCTCAAGGATATCTCGATGGTGGTGAGAACAGCTGGAGCATGCCGGAGCATGCATCCGCCGGAACATCTCGATGGTGGTGTCGAATACCAATACCAGTTTGCTTTCGCTTCGATGATGTACCGGATACCAATGGAGGCTATCACGGACCCGGGCAGCTGTCTTGAAGCGCAACGCTGACGCTATCTTCGGCCCCCCAATGAACCTAGGCGGCTGATTGGAGCCCAATGCGCAGACATAACAGCCAATTTTACCTTTAGCCAGTGGACCGTGGAGTAACAGCCTGTACTTGCCCGTAGGTCGGTGTTGGTACATCCGCAAGATGTTGAAGTTCGATAGTGCCTGGAGCGAGGCATGCTGGCGCGTGACCGGGTTGCACACGGAGAAACTGTAGGTGCCACTGCCAGCCATGTGCTGGGAGAGAATGAGGAGGCCGTCGCAGGAGGCCTCGACACCGATTGAATGGTGGAGCCGGACGACGGGTTGGAGTTGGGCGCCGGCGGCCTGGTGATCGAACGTGAGTATATTATTACTATGGTAGCGGGGGCCGTCATGTTCGAAGCTGGAGACGATGGAGAGGGAGAGCTGGTAGCCATGGTGGGCGAGGAGGAAGTCACGGGCTGAGGTGGCGTGGTGCCAGGTGCGGCAGACGGCGCGGCAGCGGAGGAGGGGTTTTGGGGGCAGGCGGACCAGGATCTCCCAGATGAGGATCTCATCTGGGAGGCCACAGTGGAGAGGCGGCGCTGCTGCCCTAGCGGCCGTCGCCATGGTCTCCAGTAGGGCTTCCGTCCCAGGAACGAGAGAGGAGTTTTCTTTTACAACGATGAAGAGGGGCGATCACTTTCGGGAAACAACATTAAATGGATTTGTTCTGGGCTTTAGCCCATGTACGTTTTGCAAGCAAAAAAAAAAAAAAGTACTCCTATAGAAAATATATAATCAAACCCCTCCCAAACCCAAACCATGGTATCAGGTGCCACTCGCCATTAGTGGATTGTAATTTCTTCACACTACCAGAAACTACACTTTTCCCCACGGATATCCTTTTGGATGAAGTGGCTAAAATTGTGAATCCGCTGTGGTCAGCATTTGAAATAGTCACTAATTGACTTGCCCCATGCTTCTGTCTTTCTTACTGTAGAATTGACTTGGATTTTTTATCAGTGTCTTCTTCTTTCTTAGAGATCATCCAGTAGTTTTCTGATACTAAATATTTAGCCAATATACATCACTTTCATGTTTCTAAGTATTGTTCCAGCTGATGATAAATATGGCAGATTATCCTCTCAAGTTGTTCACTTGCTAGCTTCACCGGATTGTTAGAGGACCTTGGAGCACTGGGACTGAATGAATGGATTGATTGTATTATGGTCAACCTGTGAGTGAACTGTTCCGTAGCAATTCATTTTTCATGTATCCATCGCATCTGATTAGGTATTGAATTTTCCTGTTATAGGTTCATCTCTGATGTTGCATTGTTTGGGATTATCTCTATTATAGTCAAGCTCGAACAATGTAGAGTTTATAGGAAAATCCATCTCTGCACCCGAGCTCATCTGCACCCGCGCTGACGAAAAAAATCAAAACAAATACTAGAAAATTTTAAAAAAATCCATTTTTTTGCGTGGTAGACAATTTGATGCGTGAGGTTCACTCAAACTTTCAAATCATTTGGACATCTGACGAGCTCTCAGCAAAAAAGACAAATTGGGGGTCTGTAGAAATGTGTACTGTTCATGTACTGTTTTGGTCCGATTTGTCTTTTTTGCTAAGAGCTGCTCAGATGTTCAAATGACTTGAAATTTGGAGCGGGCCTCACGCATCAAATTGTCTATCGCGCAAATTTTGTTTTAGAATTTTGCGATTTATTTTTTATTTTTTATGATTTGTTTTCTAACAGGATGCAGATGAGCCTGGGCACCAAAGCGCCCTACTCGAGTTTATAGTGGTTTTCTCAATACTCGATAGTTAGCAATGTAGTTGTCTCTTGTCTGTTTATTGAACCGAAGAACTGACTTGTCCATTTATTGATCTTCCTTTGTAGAGTTTATCTGGTGGTCATCTTAATACTGAAACTTGAATATACACGTGTGTCTTGTTTCTGTTATTTGGCTCTAGCCGATTATGCGCTTGCTGACTGGCATGTTGCACCTCATATTCAGAAGAGCTTGGAACACTATTCTTGTTGAATTAAGTGATTAAATTATAGTCAGCTTTTCAGAAATGCTCCGCTGCAATTCATTATTTCTTCATGAATGAATTGCATCATTTGGAATGTTGTGCTGCAATTCATTCTTCATGAATCCATTGCATCATTTGGAATTCTCATTTCACTTTGGCTGCTAACCATTTTAAGGAATTGATACTATGCTGGCACTATTCCCTTGACAATTACGATCACCTATGTAGATTTGATAGCAAAGATAAGAAATGGACTAATTAGGTGGGGTGTTTGTTGCGCCTTTTTTACTTGTGTTTCTTTTACTGGAGTTTCTGGTTATTAATTTGAGCGTTAGGGGTGCTTTGCTATTCACTGTCTTCAAGAAACTGTTGTGCCCGATTTCCATTCCCACACAACTTACCTAAAAGCTTTATTCTTATCACGCTAGTGCAAGCAAGCAGTTGCCATCATAAGGAAAAAATAGTTCACTATCAGGAATGCTTGCAGTTCAGATTATGAGATACTATCTCTTGAGCTGTGAAGGACATGTGCAAAATGATCTCGAAGTTAACATTTGTAAAAGGGCCATGATAATAGACTTTCTCGTCAGGCAGATTGTTATTCATCTGATGAGTTGTGGACCTGCAAATAAATTGTTGAATATACTCCCTCCGTTCCTAAATACAAGTCTTTTTAGAGATTCCAATACGGACTACATACGGAGCAAAAGGAGTGAATCTACACTCTAAAATATGTCTATATACATCAGTGTGTAGTCCATAATGAAACTCTAAAAAGACTTGTATTTAGAAACGGACAGAGTACGTGATTGTTCTCAGACAGCCTTGTAGGATTGTTTTGGAAACATATGCAAATGCGACAGCTCAGAAGGCGTCAGGCCATGGATTGGAAGGAGCTGGATCATTCAGGTATAACACAGTTGTGATGGGGATATGAGCCGAAGCCTCTCTAGTTCCAGATGACCTTTTCTCTACAACATTTGCAGATGATAAGCCAAGCCCTAGCGACAGCAAAAGAGCACTTCACAGGGTCTCTTATGTTCACTGTCAAGGCTGACGAGGATCTGCCAGAGGACAATCTCGTCTAGGAGGCCATGGAGGAAAGGCGTCCCTACTGCTGCCGAGACCTCCGCCATCGTCGCCGGCTACGGCTGGGAGATGTGCTGGCGGGAGGTAGCAGCGGAGAGGAGGTAGGAGTGGAGTCTACTTTCTGCAGAGGGGAAATGGATGGAAGTCGACTTGGGCTCGGAGTGGAGGGCCTCCCAGGTTTTTGCAAGTTCCTACCTTGTAAGGACAAAAGAAAATTATTTCAGTAACAACGTAGAATAAACACATCATTCATGTTCAAAGTTCTTTTTTTGCGAGGAATGTTCAAAAGTTCGTAATCCAGGACAAAACTAATCATTTCTTCTTGCGCATTGATCGCTGGGCCATGGATGGACTTTCTTCACGAAGCAATAATGCAAGACAAAATTAAGTACCCAAGATTATTTTTTGAGAACCGAAACATATCACTAGTAGAAAACAGGGCTTAGGTCACAGGGCAGTTTTCACATTAGCCCCGGTTCAGTCACGAACCGGGACTAATGTGAGCATTGGTCCCGGTTCGTGAGCCCAGGGGGCCGGCCGGGGCCTCGTGGGCATTGGTCCCGGTTCGTATGGACCCTTTGGTCCTGGTTGGTGGTACAAACCGGGACCAATGGGCCACGCTCCTGGCCCACCACCCTTTAGTCCCGGTTCATACCACAAACCGGGACTAAAGGGCTGGACCTAGTTGCGGCCAGTGTTTAGTCCCACCTCGCCAACCGAAGGGCGCTCACACCAGTTTATAAGCCCGTCCCTCTATGCCTTGTTGAGCTTCTCTTAAAGTGAAAATAGATGCCCTTATACAGGAAATTTCACCTAAATTCACAGTAAATTGAAATTTACTGTGAATTTAGGTTTAATTTTCTCTATAAGCGCATCTATGTTCATTTTTTTATATTTATAAAATAAATAAACCTTAATAAAATAAATAAAACTAAATAAACCTTAATAAAATAAAATAAAATAAACTATAGTAACTACAATAAATTAACCTTAATAAATTAAGTAAAAATAGCAGCAGTAAAATAAATAAAAATAGCAGCAGTAAAATAAATAAAAATAAAATAATTAAAGTAAAATACATAAGTAATTAGAAATAAAATAAATAAGTTTTTTGTTGTAAGTAGAAACAAAACCTTTTCAGAGTTCATTTGAAATGCTTTTCAATTTTAGGGTCTTATAGCTCAAAATAATTAGTAAATGCATGAAAAATAACAAATGAAGTCAGAAAGTATTGAAAAATGATGATGTGGCTTTGAATGGTGCATTTTGAACACACAAAAAGTCAGGAGTTTAAATAAGTTTTAAAAAATGAAATCCCTTTGTAACAGACGAGTTTCCGGATGAAATCCTGATACTTTGAAAGATTGTCCGTTTTGTACACGAAGTGCATCCAGTTTTTGCCGTAACCCTCTCAACTTTCTTGCACATGCTATTTTGATGAAATGATGATATCATGCCAACTTTCAACCTTTTCAGAGTTCATTTGAAATGCTTTTCAATTTTAGGGTCTTATAGCTCAAAATAATTAGTAAATGCATGAAAAATAACAAATGAAGTCAGAAAGGATTGAAATATGATGATGTGGCTTTGAATGGTGCATTTTGAACACACAAAAAGTCATGAGTTCAAATAAGTTTAAAAAAATGAAATCCCTTTGTAACAGACGAGTTTCCGGATGAAATCCTGATACTTTGAAAGAGATTGTCCGTTTTGTACACGAAGTGCATCCAGTTTTTGCCGTAACCCTCTCAACTTTCTTGCACATTTTATTTTGATGAAATGATGATATCATGCCAACTTTCAACCTTTTCAGAGTTCATTTGAAATGCTTTTCAATTTTAGGGTCTTATAGCTCAAAATAATTAGTAAATGCATGAAAAATAACAAATGAAGTCAGAAAGGATTGAAATATGATGATGTGGCTTTGAATGGTGCATTTTGAACACACAAAAAGTCAGGAGTTCAAATAAGTTTAAAAAAATGAAATCCCTTTGTAAGAGACGAGTTTCCGGATGAAATCCTGATACTTTGAAAGAGATTGTCCGTTTTGTACACGAAGTGCATCCAGTTTTTGCCGTAACCCTCTCAACTTTCTTGCACATGCTATGTGGATGAAATGATGATATCATGCCAACTTTCAACCTTTTCAGAGTTCATTTGAAATGCTTTTCAATTTTAGGGTCTTATAGCTCAAAATAATTAGTAAATGCATGAAAAATAACAAATGAAGTCAGAAAGGATTGAAAAATTATGATGTGGCTTTGAATGGTGCATTTTGAATACACAAAAAGTCAGGAGTTCAAATAAGTTTTAAAAAATGAAATCCCTTTGTAACAGACGAGTTTCCGGATGAAATCCTGATACTTTGAAATAGATTGTCCGTTTTGTACACGAAGCGCATCCAGTTTTTGCCGTAACCCTCTCAACTTTCTTGCACATGCTATGTGGATGAAATGATGATATCATGCCAACTTTCAACCTTTTCAGAGTTAATTTGAAATGTTTTTCAATTTTAGGGTCTTATAGCTCAAAATAATTAGTAAATGCATGAAAAATAACAAATGAAGTCAGAAAGGATTGAAAAATGATGATGTGGCTTTGAATGGTGCATTTTGAACACACAAAAAGTCAGGAGTTCAAATAAGTTTTAAAAAATGAAATCCCTTTGTAACAGACGAGTTTCCGGATGAAAATTAAACTATTCAAATTTGGAAACTAATGGAGTAACAGAAAGTTTATAATTATTCTGAGCTAAAAGCAAAAAGAATAAAAAAAATAAAGCAAAAATCAAAAGAAAATAAATAATTCAAAAAACAAAAAAAATACTGGAAAAAATAAAAAAATGCCGCCTAATGGGCCACACGGCCTGCATACGACTAGAAACCCATCTGCACATGGGCCAGGATGCAGGCCCGCAGGCCCAATAGGCCCAACATGGCAGTGACAAAGGTAGGCATGTAATGCCTGCATATTAGAGAGGAGCTCAGCACCTGAGCTGCAACGCAGCTTATAAACAGGTGCTGAGCTCTCTCAGCTAGCGAGGTGGCACTAAACTTCCCACCGCACCGCGCCAGCACATTAGTCCCGGTTGGTGGCTCCAACCGGAACCAATGCTCCCCTTTGGTCCCGGTTGGTGCCACCAACCGGGACCAAAACCCTCTGCTTCCCGCCCTTTGCGCTGGTGAAAAGAGGCCTTTGATCCCGGTTGGTGCCACCAACTGGGACTAAAGGGTGGGTATTGGTTCCGGTTTGTGCGTTGAACCGGGACCAAAGCCTTTGCTATATAAGCAGCACTTAGGAAATTTTCTGATTTCCATCGCCAGTGTCCCCCCGCCAGACGATGCCGCGAGCTCGATCTACGCCGCCAGGCTGCCCCGCCGTCGTCGCCGTCGCCCGTGCCCCCGAGCCAACGCCATCGCCCGTCGCCGTCGTCCTCCGCCCCCCGCCGTCGGCCTCCGCTGCGCGCCCCCGAGCCGTCGCCCCGTACGTCACCGTCACCGCCCTCCGGCCCCGGCCCGCCGCGGTCGCGGTCGCCCTCCGCCACCCTGTGAGCGCCGCCCCGATCCCCTCCTCCTCCTCCCTGTAATGGCCGCCGCCACTGCCGCCGCGCCCCCTAGCTATTATATATGTGTAGTTTAGATTAATTTGTAATTTAGTTGAATTAATTTGGATGTGTAGTTAATTTTGTTGTTGTAATTTAGATGTGTAGTTTAGATTTTTTTGGTGATATTATTATTGAATATGCAAATGTTTGTATGTTCATATGCAAAGAATATATCAATTTTTTCATAGAATTTTTTTGATTTTTTCTGTTGTAATTTTGTTCATAGAATTTTTATGATTTTTTTGTTCATAGAAATTGTGTATGATCAAAGTCATTTATGTATGTTCATATTTAGAAGAAAAAGAAGGAGAGAAAAAAGGAAAATAAGAAGATGAAGAAGGAGAAGAAGAAGAAGAATAAGAAGAAGAGGAGAGGAAGTAGAGGAGAAATAAATAAGAAGATGAAAATGAAGAAAACAAAAGAGTAGAAGAAGAAGAAATAGAGGAGAAGAAGAAAAAATAGAATAATTCTATTTTTTCTTCTTCTCCTCTATTCCTTCTTCTTCTCCTCTTTTTTTCTTTTTTTTCTTCGATCTCCACCTCTATTCCTTTCTTCTTCTCCTCTTTTTTTTCGTCTTCTTCATCTTCTTATTTTTTTATCGGGTATGTCGTTGTCGATATATGTACCCCCCTCCCCGATAACTTTTAGTAAGTACTACTTAGAAAGTGTTTAATAGAATTAGTTAGAAAAATAATAGAACTAGTTAAACTAGCTAGTTTATTTTTAGTAAGTACTACTTTATTCTATTTATAGTAAGGAAATTAATAGAACTAGTTTGTTTTTTTAGTTAAAGCAATTATTCCCGCATCGACGTCGACGATGCCTATCCCGCATCCTCGTCGTCGACTCGGCGGAGGAGGCCGGCTTGATCAGAGCGGCCATGTCCGGGACTGGGCTCCGCCGGGCTGGTTTTGGGAGGTGCTACCTTCCGGTGGGCGTAGGTTGGTGAGGAACCAGCCCGTCGTTGACCCGATCCTTGTTTGGTGGCGCTCGCGTGGGCCAGTGACGGTGCCGAGGCTTCCGGACACCGCGGAGGTGGTACGTCACCGTGTCAGCGAGGAGGACCAGCACGTCCGTCGCTACATGGTTGCGTTGGAGGGCAGGTTCGACAATACCTGGCAGGTTCTTCAGGGATCTCACTGGAGCTATGATCCTGTGATGGTTCCGTCCCTTTGGGTGTCCACCGCCCGCGCCGATACCCGTCGGGCGCTACTGTTTTAGATGTACTAGCGATGCTATATGTATGATAGTATTCGAGGTGTATTAGTGATAATATTCGACGATGTACGGACGCATGGAGATGATGTAGTTTTGCTTATAATTGAATGCATCCTAATTTGAATACTACTTTATTTTGTGATTTGATTTTGCTTATTGAATGCTCAAAGTGGAAAACTACTCCGATCCTACTTTGAATGCTAAAATTGGAGAGCACTATGATTAGTTGATAGCTTATCAGGTTTTTGTTTTCGCAGAAATCTAGGAGCCCCCGGCCCCTCCATCATCCCCGTCGTCGTCCCCGTCACCGCCCCCTCCGACATCAAGGTGAGACCAGCCAAATCCTCTTTTAGAAAGATAATTAAACGATATTTCGGGTTGACTGTAAGTCTGTCGAGTCTTCACCATATATGAGAGGACGAAGAATCCCGAGTGTTGTCGTGTGGGTAGCTTCTCCTTCGTTCCCGTGTGCTAGACAATTTGGTGTAATGCACTCGAGAACGAAAGGAGGAGCTACCATCACCGACGGTCGCAAATGTCAGAGAGGAACCAGTGAGGGAGAGTTCCACCATATATATATGAGAGGACGAAGAATCCCGACTGTTGTCGTGGGGGTCGCTTCTCCTTTGTTCCCGTGTGCTAGCTAGACATTTTGGTGTAATGAACACGGGGACAAAGGGAGGAGCGACCATCACCAACGGTCGAATGTATACACCACGTGAGCTGAGAGTTTTCAAGAAAAGACTCGACAAACCGATAGTCAACCCGTGATGAATAATAATGATCTAACTTAGGTTTTTTAGTACATATATTTAATTGTAGATGTTTAATATTTGAATTATGAACATAGGAAATGTCGTACTCGGACGACGAAAGTCTCCCGGGGGAGTGCGACTGGTGCCACGACGACCGAGGTCAGTGCGACAGGCCTCACCTGGACGAAGATCGGCGCTTCAGTATTAAGCTGGAGGAGACCTTCGATGTTGAAACGGTACGCAACGACGACAAGTGTTATTTTTTCGTAATTAAGCACGACTTCAACTATTTCAACGTGTACTTTTCATCTTTTACAATTCGGCTAGCTTATCACATGCCATGCAAGACGCTACGTCTTGGAGAGGATGGGTTTTGAAGACCATGAAAGTATGGAAACAAAGAAAATTCACCTAAGGACCCATCATGATATAGATTTTGAAGTAAAGCTGTATAATTCTGAGAGCGTAACCCATCTTGGTTGCAAAAATTGGGAAGCATTTTGCAAGATGTATGGTTTTGATGGGGGTATGCTTGTCACCATGGATCTTGGTGATCCTGACATCAAGCAAGACAATATGGACATTTGGGTCCTTGTTGATACGCCTCCAATTCTACCGCTATGTGATCGAGTTTCTCAAACATAGTTATTAGCTAATTTATATTGTTCATTTCAAAATAGTTGACAGCTTATTTTCATTGACAGCTTATTTTGATTGTTCAAACAATGTGCGGAACATGGTAGACAGAACGTACTACACCGATGGCTCTGAGTTAACTTATAAGGAGAAAACTCATCTGGTCGGATTTGTACTGATATTGAGAATTACAATATCTACAATCAAACTCCTCAACATTATGGTCAATATGTGCCACTAGTGCACGTGTTGAACTACGGTAACTACTATGGAGATACCCTGGTAAGATTTCTTACTATTACGACATCCGTGCATATTTTGCATAGTTCTAAAACTAGTACATTATCATTGCTAACTATGAAGTTATTACTATGTTTTTCAACAGATAATCCCAGAGGATTGTGTGCCTCATTTGATGTATCAGAATGGTAGGCTTGATGTTTTGAATATACAACCAGGTCATCCTACGAATCTCAACTGTCCATACCGGATTTCTAAAAGAAGTGAAGACATGCAAATCAAAGAATGGAAAAAATGTATGGACAGTCGCAAGGAGGTTCTTGGAAGCAAAAGGAAGCGAGGCGCAAGAATTGGAGACCGGATGATCTCCATTCTCCATAATGGAGAGTCAGGGTCTATATTGTTTTATGCTATTTTACCTTAAAGAGGGTATTTCGGTCCTACCTAATACTGATGATCATGTGCTAAGAACAATTAAGTAGGGTTGGTTCGATGACTGTGAGGATGATGATCGTATGACTTGTTATTAATAACGAGTAGAAGTTGTATGATGATGATTAGTAGGACTTGTTATTATATATGATGATGCATGATGCGCGCATGAAGAGTTATTATATATCAGCGGGTGAAATGAATATGGATTGGATTGAAGTGAAGGCAACATGCATGTGGTGCGTGTCGAAAGTAGTACAATCCAAACTTGATCAAGTCCGGATTAGTATTACTTTCGACATGCACCACATGTTGCCTTCACTTCAATCTAAGCCATGTTTAGGCATAGCAGTACGTAGCGTTGGTAAACCAAGCACGGAGATATAAGTGAGGACACTTCTCTCTAATAGCTACCTAATAACAACCTAAATTAACCCCCCAAAAACCCCAAACCCCACCCCCCCTTTCAAAAAAAAAAAACAAAAACCTCAGCTCCTGCCAGGTGCTGACGCGTGGATGCCTATTGGTCCCGGTTGGTGGCACCAACCGGGACCAAAGGCCCTCCTACCTGGGCTCCCCGCACCGGCCACGTGGACGGCCTTTAGTCCCGGTTCGTGTAAGAACCGGGACTAAAGGGCTAGGGCATTAATTAGTAACGACCCTTTAGTCCCGGTTCCAGAACCGGGACTAAAGGCCCTTATGAACTGGGGTAAAGGCCCCTTTTCCTACTATATTGTGAACTAGATGATACCCCGTGCGTTGCTGCGGTAATTTATGGATGAATTTCAATAATATAAAAGTATAAAACATAAACAGATGAGCATATAGTAAAATTGATAGCTCATGGTTGGGGATGGCAGTGAGAATAATAAATTAACAGTCGTACAAAGCCTCTTCATGGGAAAATAAATGGCATTGATAATGTGCCATTGTCCTGGAGTTCAATGGCGAGCACCAATATCTAATATATGTAAATAGGCCAAAATATTTATACTGCAAGAAATTCCAGCCAAGAAAAATAACCAGGAAACGATACAAACTAACGTTTTGTTAGTTTGCTCCTTGAATGTTGCCTACCCTATTGCGTACAATCTTGAGTGACATTTTGCAGTTAGTTACCTCAGCTAGCAATGTTGTATGACCAATTACCAACATGGGAAGAAAAATCAGAAACTACTATAATGGTTAGTTATGGATTGGTAATAATGGTGATAACATGTTGTTTTGGCAAACCTATGTCAAGAAGCTCTCAGAGAAGAACACAATCTTCAGACTCTGGCATGGAGATTGAAAGAGCCTCACTTGGCACAAAATCCATATATACCTGACTTGAAGGCTGCATATATATTGTACTACCTTCCTGTGTATAAAACAACTTGACAATTAGATAGGAGGACATCTCTAACATTTTATGTACAATAAATGTATGATTAAAGAAATCATGCTACCAAAATATTTTTAGCTTTCATACATGGTCAAGAAAAGTCCTTAAATCAGAGAGTAAAATACAAATTAATAACTTCAAAATAACATATCTAGAATTAAAAACAACATGAGGGGGATGGGGTTATTCTTTGACCACATTATAAAGATTACACCGGTCCACCTCACTTGCAGCTTGTTTGAATTTTCATCAACTATCTTGTCGACATGACTAAAAAAGGGTCTACACAAACAAAATGAGAGTGTGCGAGTTAATAGCAGACTAATGCTGCCTCAAGGTGTTGGTATAACTGCTAAAAAAAAATCAAAGAATAATCAAATTATAAATAAGAAACAACAACACAAATTATCCAAACAAATCTATATATCCAACCAGCAAAAATATTAGTGCGTGACAACCCTACGACGCAGACGATGGCTGGATCTTGTGTACGGACAGCGTCTTGCTCACTACCGAAAAAGGCTTTCGCCCCGCTTTATATTATAAAGCAAACCGCCCAAGCCAAGCATCCAACAAGATTCAACAAAGCACACACACACGCACACGGAGGTCCACAAGAACACAGAGATGACATAAGGGTAAATGCTGAGGGCACAACACAACAAGCCCTAAACACAAAAACACACACACCACAGAGCCACTAGACGGCCTAGTCCAGCTCTGGGGGAGGGGGCGGCAGCGGGGGTGCCACGCGGAGAGCCATCGAGCGGAGGTCGGTGAGGAGGGTGGTGATGATGTCCCTGTCTTGAGGGCGGCTAAGCGGCCGCCAAAGCTGCAAGTAACCACACATTTTGAAGATTGCGTCAGTCGCACGTCGGAGAGGCACCTTCTGAATAACAAGCTTATTGCGAATGTTCCAAAGCGTCCAGGCGAGAACCCCAACGCACAGCCATCTAATATGGCGGTAGCGGGTAGGGGAAGCGTTGAGCTCCGCAAGTAAGTCGGGGAAGTTGGTATTGCACCACCGTCCATCGACCGTTTCGCGGAAGCAAGCCCACAGGAACTGGGCAGTAGAGCACGAGAAGAAGATGTGGTTAGCATCCTCGATCGTGCCACAGATGGGACACATCCCATCGCCCGGGCCGTTACGCTTGAGGACTTCAACCCCAGAGGGGAGGCGTCCACGGATCCATTGCCACAGGAAAATCCTGATCTTCAAAGGTAGGTGGATGTCCCAGATCAGGCTAAAGGGCTCCGGGGCCGCCGAGGGTGCAATGGCGGCGTACAAGGACTTCGTGGAGAAGCGGCCAGACGGCTCAAGGCGCCACGAAAGGGCATCCAGGTCCTCCTCGACGTTCATCGGCATAAGGGCGATGTCTTAGAGGAGGGAGTCCCAAGCAGCCACCTCGAGGGGGCCGAAGGGGCGCCGGAAAGCGAGACGCCCTAAGTCAATAAGGGCCGTCTCGATAGAGACCCGAGGGTCGGCCGCAATGGCAAAGAGTTCTGGGAAGCGCGCAGCCAGGGGGGAGTCCCCTAACCAACGGTTGAACCAGAACAGGGTCGAGGACCCGGATCCAACTGAGATGGACGTGCCAATGCGAAGGACGGGCAGAAGCTGGATCACGGACTGCCAGAACTGGGATCCACCCGTACGCTGGCAAAAGGCAAGAGGTTGGCCCCGAAGATACTTATTACGGATGATGGTAAGCCAGAGGCCTCCCTCCCCATTGGCGATACGCCACAACCAACGGGTCAGGAGAGCAATGTTCATGCGCCGAGATGACAAGATCCCAAGGCCACCCTGGTCTTTGGGTTTGCAAATGTCGGGCTAGCTCACCATATGATACTTATGCTTGTCGCCCTCGCCAGCCCAAAAAAACCTCGACTGGTATTTGGCAACCTCCTGATGGAGGGTCTCATGAAGGCCGTAGAAGCTCATGAGAAACCAGAGAAGGCTAGCAAGCGAAGAGTAGATTAGGATTACCCTGGCTGCTTTCGACAGCCACCCCCCTCCAGGGTTCAACCCGGTGCTGCATCCTAGTCACCGTCGGGCGGAGATCAGCAACGGTGAGCCTGGAGTCACTAATGGGTATCCCCAAGTAAGTCGTGGGGAAGGAACCCAGGCGGTAGTTCAGCCGGTCCGCAATGGATAAAGCCTCCTCCGGAGGATAGCCAAGGACCATCACTTCGCTCTTATCGAAGTTGATGGTGAGCCCAGACATCTGTTGGAAACAAAGGAGGAGGAACTTCAGGTTGGCGATGTCTGACGCGGAGCCCTCCACCATAACTATGGTGTCGTCCGCATATTGGAGGAGGGAGACCCCTCCCCCACCCACTAGGTGGGGGACTACGCCACGGATATGGCCGCATGCTTTGGCCTTATCAAGGATGACCGCGAGGGCATCGACAACCATGTTGAACAGAAACGGGGAGAACGGGTCACCCTGGCGGACCCCACATAAGGTGGGGAAGTAAGGCCCGATCTCACCGTTGATGTTGACCGCCGTCCGACCGCAGGTGACGAGTTGCATAATGCGGGTCACCTAGCGGTCGTCGAAGCCCTTTCGAAGCAAAACTTCCCGAAGGAAGGGCCAATGGACAGTGTCGTAAGCTTTGTGAAAGTCGAGCTTTAGGAAGACCGCGCGGTGGTTCTTGGCTCGAACTTCATGGGGGACTTCGTGAAAGACCAGCACCCCATCCAAAATAAACCGAAGAGGACAGAGCGTAACGTCTTGCTCACTCGCGAGTGCAACGGAGAGGACAGAGCGTAACGTGCAAGGAAGATGCAAATTCAGATAGTCCAAGGAAATAGGATTAAGTGATCCACTTCACTTAAGATCATCAGATCATTGCATACCAGGACCATCCTTATAGCGAGCTTGCCGTACCTGGAAGCTATCAACATTCGCACACTACAGAACCTAAAGTTGTACTGACCCTTGTTAATTAGGCTACTCCTCGGTCCTTCTTAATTTCAAAGCAGTACCCGTGTACTTTCCCATTATCATCCATAAACTGTAAACAAAATTCACACATACATACTCTGGCATAAGAAAGATTCACTGGAACAAAATAACTGCACACTATCTCCTTGTAGAAACTTTTTAATGTATGGCAGATGGCATTCTTATCCTTTTTTTGGCAGAACAGGAACCCTTTGCAAAGCTAACACTTGGAGTGGTATATTCTTCAGCCAAGTGTATAAAGGCTCCTGCCGAGGGCTAAATGTTCCAAGCGTCACCATCTGATTCTCAACTGCAAAACAGAATAGGGTTAATACAGACGGTAACCTAGCCTACAGTCGATGAACTAAATGCATACTGAACAATCCCGAGTAGGAGGAAGCAAGGAGAGGAAGTAAGAACACGCACCATGGCTTTTTTTTTCTTGCAAACGGGGTCTCATACTCCGCCTCGCGGTCAGATGCCGATGACGGATAGCACGGTGCTGGACGCTCCGTCCCCCTGCGTGTCCATCCGCCTCTGAGCAGTACACCGCCCGCCCAGCGGCCCTTCCTCGCCGGCCGTCCGGCGACGTCGACCGGAGCTGCGCAGCCCTCCACAGCGAGGTAGCATCCGTCCTTACTCCCTCCTTCCTCCTCTTCCATCCCTCCATCCTCCCCTTCCAACGAACTGCTACAGTAGGTTCATTCATGTTACTTCTCTTCCTAAATAGTATAGATTATGGATGCACTCTTGACAGATTAGTACATATTATGGAGTCCATGTTAATTTGCATAAACTGAGTACAGATTGCTTGCTAGTAGGTGGTGTATTTGGGATAAATTGTGTACAGATTGACTGATTAGTACAGATTGCTTGCTAGTACAGGTTGCTTGTGCTTCTGTTGTGAATGGAGCCTATGTAGTACCTTTCTGATATGAATTTAGTTGACATTGATTGCTTGCTATGTTCTGCTGTGAATAAATTGGAAGATGTTTACATATTGTACAACTGTTATACATGGGGCAGGGTATTAAAATTATTTTGTACGCTCGCTTTGGACAGTTCACACAAAGTTTAAGGAAGTCTTGTTATGTTTGCGCAAGTTAGCGAAAGATATCATCAAGCCCAGAGATCCTACATTTAGCTATGGGCATGAAAAGATTAGAGAAGAACGTTTCTGGCCTCATTTCAAAGGCGCTATTGGTGCCATAGATGGATCTCATGTGCCAGTGACAGTGCCTGCAGATGACGTGGTTAACCATACATGTCGACATGGTTTTACATCTCAGAATGTGCTTGCAATATGTGACTTTGACATGAGGTTTACCTTTGTGGTTGCGGGTTGGCCGGGGTCTGCACATGACTCAAGGATCCTGAATCATGCATTAGCACACTTCTCTTCATTTACTGTACCTCCCAAAGGTATAACATAACAACACATGTCATCATTCACTATATTCTTATGTGAGATGCTCACTTGGTGATTTGGTGTTCATTTTCAGGGAAATACTATCTTGTGGACTCTGGGTATGCAAACCGAATAGGATATATTGCTCCTTTTAAGGGGAGTACGTACCATCTACCAGAATTCCGTCTTCGTCGTCACCGTCCACCTCAAGGGAAGTATGACTTGTTCAACTTTTCACATTCGTCCCTCCGCAATGTCGTTGAGCGTGCTTTTGGGGTGCTCAAGCAGAAATGGCGCATATTGAAAGGGGTCCCAAGTTTCTCACCTCGTATGCAAAAGCATATCATCATTGCTTGCATGGCATTGCACAACTTCATTCGTGATAGCAAGTTGAGTGATAATTTTTTTGATAAATGTGATGCCGATGATGAGTATGTACCTCCAGTGCTACGACGGAAGTAGCACCAACACAAGCGGATCCCGTTGAAGAGGAGGAGAACGAAGATACCATGGATACTATTCGTAGTAGGATAGCCGATGCTTGTCTTGCGATAGCAACATAGGTTAGCTATCTTGATGGAGGTCATCATCATGCGAACCATATGTATATTCTATGGTGCATGCCTTTTGTAATATAATTATGGGGTCAATATCTATTTATATATAATATAGTATGCAACTTGAAAGTATAATCATTGAATTCGTATGTGTTAGCTGTGAATCATCTAAATTGTCATAATTTTCCTTTGCAAAACGGTCGTTCTATTGCCTACCAATGTATATATCACTATTTTACGGTCAAGTTGCACATAAAAATATTGAATTATTGTCCAGGGTCATTATAGACAATTCACAGTCAAATCTGCAGTTTCACAACTGTTTCAGCCAAACGACTTCCAGCTTTTCCACAGTTAAAAGTTCACAACAGCTTTTTCACAGCTCAGAGCTCACAGCAGCTTTTACAGAATCTGCAGCTCAACCAAACACAGCCTAAGAATGATAGATTACGAATTACACAGTCTGGTTTGTTCATATGAGTGTTAACTCCTAAGGTTTTAAAAAAAGTGGATCTACTCAGCTGGAACTGTGGGGAGCGGGAAATTCCCATACAGTTCGCGCCCTTAGTGCCTTGGTCCAGGCACACTCCCCTTTTTGGTTTTCTTGTGCGAGACAAGACACCCAAAGGACAAGATGAAAAGGCACCGCAGCAGGCTGGGGCTTAGTGGTTTTGAAAAAGTAAACAATGAAAGAAACATTGGAGGGCTTAGTGGTTTTGATGTAAATAGTGAGGGAAACAATGGAGGGCTGGCCTTCTACTGGCCTGAAACATTACAGGTCGATGTTAAATTGGCAAACTCGAGATGTATTGGTGCACATGTTCTGTGCGGCAGATGAACTATGGTGACGTCTCACCTGCGTTTATGGGGAACCATGAATGGAAAACCAACACGGTACGTGGACTTTACTCCAACAAGTATGACCGAGAAGTATAGAAACAAAATTTACATGTTGTAAAATGCTGATAAAACTGGAACGAGAAGGATCACCCTCCGAAACTTAGGATTTCAAGCCACCAAGAGCAGCTTTGTAGTCTAGCTGCACCTCTTCAAACTCTCCTGATGCCTCATATTTCCCTGTGTTCTCACATCCTCTCTTACATCACTATATGTGATTGTCACCTATTTGATGAAATAAGCTAGTACTACCAACACGTGAAGATAGAGCTAGATGGTCGACTTAGCTATTCTGTTGAAGATGAAGGTATACATACGAGAGTGAACCTTAGCTATTTTGTTGAGGATGAAGTTGTACATCTAAGAAGAGAACTTGAAGCTTGGCACAATAGAGACTACAGCGTGTTGATGCATGTCAACGAGCATAATTCCAATCACCAAGCCAAGCACAATGTTTTTGCAGTGAAATACCCTGCAGTTTGCCTTGTATTTATACATGCGCGATACTCCAAGATTATAATTGATTACACAATCACACCATATCTCTACCCCCCCAAAAAAAAGAATCACACCATATCAGTCTCTACATATCAGATCATGATCGATACAAAATGACAACGATATTTCTTTGGCTTAAATACACCGATTTGGTTAGACCATGGTTGCCAAGCGTTAGGCAAAGGAATCAAGCTGTAACACAGTAGGCTTGGGTCTCTGTCTAAGCTTCGTCTCGCGGTCAGCTCCGGCATGACGACCTCTACAAGGATACGCTGCACATCAGAAGGAGGCAGCGTGTCCTTCCACTGCACGACAAAGTGGCGCATCCCATCAAAGTCCGTGGCCTTCCACTCGAATGCCTAGACTGTCAGAACCACAGTGTTGTCGACCATCTCCGCGTATGGTGACATTACCGAACTGTCGTCCAGTGTGTACTTTAGCAGGACGATCACGTCCAGCCCGATGGTGGGGGTCCCACAGAGGCTGCCACCTTTGGAGCACCGGGGCAACTAGCGGCACCACGAGCATGCGTGTTGTCTTCGTGAGGCAGTATGTCTAGTACACTTCAGGGAACTTCTCCTTGAGCTTGTGAACTCCCAGATCAGGTCGCCCACCGTCAGCTCCACCGACGCGCTTTTCTCATGTGCCAACGTCACGGCCTTTGTGATCACCCCCACTGCGTCCTCCATATGCTCGTCGTCTTGCATCTCTGGTGTCACCTGCTCTTGCGTGGCAAGGATTTGCTGTTAGAACTCCCAACCTTGCTTCCGCGATCCATCAGCGTCACCCTTCTCCCCGTCGTCATAAACCACTTGAGAGCTTTCGTCTGCGCCCTCGTAATCTCCCCACTTGGTCGTCCAGGTATCCGGTTCTTTATCGAGTAGTTCGTCTTGTATCGTCCTTCTACCTCGACGCCTGCCATGCTGAAACCAGTGCTCCATAGCCGTTCCAACACCTTGATTGGAGAGGTGATACCATGGTCGTGCCTGCCGAGGCGAAAGCCGGATCTCACCTCGTAGTTCATCCTCTTCATCATCTTCACCATCGTTGTCTTGTTGGACACCTGGATACGTCCGACGAACTGGATGATGGACCTCCAGAGCCAATGCCCGATCTCCTCCTCGGACAGGTACAGTTCATCGCCGTTGGCCCTGTAGGTCCGTCATCTGAAGACCATAATCAACCCTACCCTAGGCAACATTACAATCGGGCAACGACATCGAAGCTCCAGCCTGGTGTCCATCAAGACAAGGGCGGTGAAGATGATGAAGCGGATGAACTACAAGGTGGGATCCGGCTATGGCCTCGGCAAGTACGTCTAGGGCAGCACCTCTCCCATCAAGGTGTTGGAGCTTCCATGGAACGCTAGATTGACACAGTCGGCGCTGACGTAGAAGGACAATACAACAACGGACTTCCCAATAAAGAACCGACCAAGTGGGGAAATGATGAGGGCGCAGACGAAAGCTCTCAAGTGGTTTACGACGACTGGGAGAAGGGCAACACTAATAGATCGCAGAAGCAAGGTCAGGAGTTCTGCTAGCAAATCATTGCCACAGAAGAGCAGGTGACGTCGGGGATGCAAGACAGCGAGCATATGGAGCATGCGGTGAGGGTGATCACTAAGGCCGTGATGCTGGTGCACGAGAAAAGTGCGTCGGGAGACCTGATGATGTGATTTGTGAGTTCAAAAGGCTCATGGAGAAGTTCCCCGAGGTGTACCAGGCGTACTGCCTCACGCACACAACGCGCATCCTCGTGACGCCTCTAATTGCCCTGGTGCTCCAAAGGTGGCAGCCTCTGTGGGGCCTCACCATCTGACTGGACGTGTTCGTCGTCCTAAAGAACACACTGGACGACGGGTTGGCAATGTCACCGTGCACGGAGCTGGTCAACGACACCGTGGTTCCGGTGGTCTAGGCATTGGAGTGAAAGGCCACGGACTCTAAGCGGATGCGCCACTTCCTTGCGTGGTGGAAGGACACACTGCCTCCTTCCGTTGTGTAGCGCATCCTTGTAGAGGTCGTCATGCCAGAGCTGACCGCCTAAGAGGAGTCTTGGGAGGACTGGGCAACCCTGGGACTTCGTCTTGCACGAGTACAGTAGGTAGGGGTAGGTTTCCCCCGGCGAGGCTTCGATGGTGGCGGCTTGGTCCACTGGAATAAGTGTCTCTTCATCCCAGCTCCATCTCGACGACGCCCAGTGTGGTCTGGTCTAGGGATTCATGAGGGTGGTCATCGAGCACTCCTCGTGGGCAGCAGATTCATGCGGCCTCGGTAGCGGCACCATTGATGCTTGGCAGCTGCTTGGATCTGTGAGACTTGCTCCGGTGTCTCTCCACTTCTCTTCTTTTGTGTTGGTCCGATTGGACCTTAGTCTTCACGACTTCCCCTCCACGAAGAACAAAGTCAGATCGACTCTGGGTGATCTATGCAAGTATTCAATGGCCAGGTACATCAGTGGAATCACGAGAAGGCAATTTATGAACTTTTGCACATTGACATGCATCAGACATACTGAGACCCATGAGAAGGTGAACGAAGGAATTCATTTTACGTAAGGAATGACTCACCAGCGCTTTTGGACATATAACCTAACCTTCGGTGCAACAGATTTGGCAAGAGCTTGGAACCGGATAGAGCTCGATGCCTCGATGCGTTGGAGGAGGAAATGAAGCTTGGCACCCTACAACAGAGACAACCATGACATCTAGTGTGTGTGGCGCATGTCAATACGCAAAAGTTCAGCAATTACTACGCGAGCTGCATTGTTTTTGTTGCAAGCTTTCCTTTTATTAATACATGGGCGATAAGTAATTGCGAAGATTATAATTGATTACAAAATCACACCATATTAATCTCTACAGATCAGACCGCGTGATCGGTACAAAATCACAACCATATATGTTTGGCTTAACTACACCGATTCGGTTAGATCATGCTCACCAAGAATTGACCTGTAACACAGTAGGCCGAGCCGCCGAGGTCTGTCTAAGCTTGGCCGGTTGGTCCCCTGCCCACCTATAGGTTGTTGTGTGCGTTTGACCACCTAAGGATGGCATCATGCTGGAGTGAATTGCAGAAAACATCGACATTGAAGGTTAGGGTTGTGGGAACCACAATTCTACAGTTTTGTGCCAAAAACCACTAATTCCGAGGCTAATTTTTTTGCAAAAAACACTAGTTGGCGGCTTTGGTCATTTTGATGACGATTATGACATGTGGGTCCCGCTTTTGCCAACGTGGCATAACGGTTCATAGGCGACGCTGTTAGACGGAGGATTTTACATCAATACCCTTCTTGTAAAAATTTAAAAGCAATCAAGCCCCTGCCTCCTCGTCTGTCCTCTCCGGAGGCCGACGTGCCATGGGCACCGGAGGGCCGGCTTCCCCACAGGAGCAACAGCTGCCGCGCGTGCCGGAGGGCCGGCTGCCCAAGCCTTCCTCCAGCTCTGTCGCGCGCGCTGCCAGCTCCACCCTCCCTGCTCGCCGTCTCTGTCTCCGACCACGGCGGCGCCTTTGCCCAGGCGCTGCTGCAGTTCCGGCCAGAGCAACAACAGGTCCAGGTCGCGAAGAAGTCGGCGAAGCAGCGGCAGACGGCGGGGAGCGACGGGAGGGAGACTCGGGGCACGCGGCGGAGATGGGGACTGCGACGAGGACAGAGATGTGGCAGTCAGGGTCGACGGGGATGCAGGCCTTGACGAGCCACGAGATGCTGTGGGTGTGGCAGTTGTCCTCGGCCATGACAGTGGCCTTGGGAGCTCGCTAGAGTGAATCGGGTTCGCGCTGCTACATTAGCTGAGGCTTAGTACTACTACGAGGCCATGGCTGGACCGTCAATGTTCGGGCGTGGATTTGGGCGGCCGTGAGCGACGCATGCTATTTTAGAGAGAGAAGGAGAACCGGCCATGGTGGAGCACTGCGTCCGCCCCCGCTGCAAGCACCCACATGAGCGCCGCCGGCGTTGACGACAGAGACACGCGCGGGAGGTCAGCGGCCTGTACATGCAATGGGGCTGATTGCGTTTTTCTTTTTGATTAAAGGGTCTCTATGTAAAAAGTAGGGACTATTTTGTGAATTTTAGAACAAAGCCCATCTAACACCGTCTCGCGCGAATAGTTACGCCACGTCGGCAAAAGTGGGACCCACATGTCATAATCGTCATCAAAATGACCAAAGCCGCCAACTAGTGTTTTTTGCAAAAAATTAGCCTCGGAATTAGTGGTTTTTGGCACAAAACTGTAGAATTGTGGTTTCCGCAACCCTAGACTTCAATGTCGATGTTTTCTGCAATTCACTCCATCATGCTATCTCGGCACCTACTAAGAGAGAACACTAGTACTCGGTGCACTTCTCTGCCTCTGAAATGCATCAACAAAGTGTAAAGTGGAGAGAGCTAGGCTGTGAAACGCATCAGCAAAGGTACAGGGTAAGACCGAAACAATGACCTCCAGGAGAGAGACATGACCATGTGATCTTCAATAGTGTAATTCAATTCTGAAATAGCAGTAGCACCAGGTAAACTATGTAAGACAGAAACAGTGGTCTCCACAAGTATAGATATATACTACCAAGACCATATGATTTTCAGTAATGTTTACATATAGCAGCAACGGCAACTTCCAAGATGCAATATCTTCACACAAGTGGGTTCTTCCACGCATATTTAGTTGAATGAGTTGTTTCTTGTAGTCAGCAGCTCCGCAGGCTATCAGAAAAGGGGTGGCGGGCCGCCAGGGCCCGGCCGTCTGAAGAGAGGGCCGCAGCAATCTTGGAGCAGGCAGCAGCAGCACAGGATATAGAAGCTGCAGAAGAAACACATGTTCAGAGTTGCAGCTCTATTCATATATAAAACAGAAAGGGTTAAGAGGGGCATCATGGCTTGGAATTGAAGCTTGTGATGGTGCTAAAAAATTTACACTTGATCCCGAAACCACGCTAATCTTCTGCCAGCGTGAATAGTCCGATATTTTAGAAGGAAAAAAATGACATGTATCTGAATGACTTGATGATCTTCATTAGTTAGCTGAGAATTCAACTTACCAGGATCCCAAGAATCCACCGAGCCCAGGCCCCCAAGAACCAGGGCCACCAGGAAACCCAGGCCCACCAGGTGGAACCGGACCCCAGCCTCCAGGGCCCCATCCTGCAGGGCCTCCCCAGCCCGGTCCTCCAGGCCCATGCGGATCCATCCTACCCTGAATTGCTCCTACTAAATTGAAAAATAGAAGTTGAACTGCTGCTGAATGGTAAACTAGAGCTTCACAACTCAATCCAGGAAGAACAAACCGAGACTTGGTGCAGCAGTTTGCGGTGAAAAATTTATAGATTTAGAGTGAGAACTGGTAGTTGTGCATGTACCTTCTGTTCAATGGCTCACCCACTGGTCTATCTTACTTCCATTTCAACTACTGTTCTCTGCTTACTATTGCAGCACTACACGGACAATTTGAGCACTAGAGATTGAGTTCTAAACCACTTTGTTTCATAGCAAAAATAGTATGTAGACATCTGAATCTAGCAGACCCATCTAGCTGATTTTTCTGAAGCAACACCAAAATCCAACAACAAACAAATTGCAAATGTAAGGTGCAGGACTAGCGTATAGTTTTGTCCATTTATCTTCTGTTTGTTACAAACAGAAGCTTCTAAAAAGTTGTGAATACTTCCCTTACCTGAAGATATATAACAGAGTTGTAAATCTAAATCAGACAAACAGCTACTGGTGAACAACTTCGTTCTCAATCAGGTGCAGACCAAGTCGGCCAGGCAACTTAGAGGTGTTCAAAGCATGGGTTGCAGACAGACTAAACTTGACATGTATACGTACAGTTAAGCTTGATATACTACTCAGGATTTGACAATTTGACCAGCAAGAAAATAGCTGAATAATTGAGATAGCTAGCATAGGTTTTCGTCTGTGCAGCAAGCTGACCTTGTCGAAGATGGGCAGACGCATCTGTGCGTGCCCCACAGCGACCCGCACATGCCCTCCACATCAGCACAGCTCCAGGAGACATCAATTTTTCAGGGGCATTTACGGTTGACTGAAGCAAAAACTTTGGTATGCAAAAGAGCACAGCTGAATTTATAAAGAGCAATTGTGCTACAAACATCACATGAAGCCTTTATCCAAAATGGTTAATGAGTAAATTGAAATAACAAGAGATGATATTTGCAAACTTGAACAGAAAAATGTAATAAGATGTTCATAGATTTTCAGGTTGTGGTACCAGTATTTTCTAGAAGAATACTACTACAACCATGTCTAATTCTCGCTATAGTGGTGAGCTTAGTTTCCACAAGTCCTACCTAACCATCTCCATCATTTTTCTGAATTATTAGCTCCTGGGCAAAGGGCCAGTATATGACATTGGAACCTAACCTAAATTATCATTATTTATGCAAGAAATCAAGAAGATTTGGAATCATTTGTTAGAGTAAAACATGTCCAAATCCTGCAAGAGATAAAATTGTTCCAACCTATCATGACAGACACACGTAAAAATGGCCGCAAGGCATTCAGCTCCCTGAAATGCATTATGATGCAATATGGAAGCATTGAATTTAACCAGCTACAACAAAAGGTACAAACAGGAAACACACTAAAAAGAACGGACTATTAGGAGGACCCCTAGATAAATAACAAGTACCGAGAAGACCACTAGATAAATAGAATAAAGCAAGTACTCATCCCAAGAAAATAGAGACGTGAAGCAGATCAATTAAAAAAATACTTCAAAAGCAGAGCAAAATGGTATGAAAACTCCCAAGATTCAATATCTTCACACAACTGCGTTCTTCCGCGGATACTTAGTCTAGAAATTGTTCCCAAGTGCATTGTTTCTTGTGGTGGATATGACCCGCAGATCCACAGGCTAGAAAGGAGGCGGCGGACCGCCAGGGCCCGGGTGTCCGAACAGAGGACCGCAGCAATCTTGGAGCAGGCAGCAGCAGCACAGGAGGTAGAAGCTGCAGAAGAAGTGTTCGTCCAGAGTTTCAGATGTACCCTTGTACAACAAAAGAGATTCAGAGTTACAAAATTAAACTACTAGTACATGCTTCATCCCTTGGGAATTGTGATTTTAGTTGGTGCTGAAAATATTACACTTGATCCCTGAAACACTAATCATGCAAGTGAATAGACTGATTTCTTAGAATAGACTGATTTTTTAGAAGAAAAACAGTTGACGTGCTAACTGACATGCTAACTGAATGAATTGATGACCTCCATTAGTTAGCTGAGAATTCAACTTACCAGGATCCGATGAACCCGCCGAACCCAGGCCCCCAGGAACCAGGGCCAGGGCCCCCAGGAAACCCAGGCCTGCCAGGTGAAACCAGATCCCACCCTCCTCGGCTCCATCCTGCAGGGCCTCCCCAGCCCGGTCCTCCTCCAGGCCCGTGCAGGGTCCATCTCGCGAAGATAAACTGCTGTACCAATAAGATAAAAAAGATGATAAACTGCTGCTGAATGGTAAACTACAGCTTCCCAACTCGACCAGAAGGAACCCAGACTTGATGCTGCAGTTGGAGGTGAATAAGTACTTAGAGGTAGGGTGAGAAGTAGCGGTTGTGCATGTACCTGCTGTTCAATGGCTCACCCAGTAGTCTATGTTGCAGCATCACAAGGACGTTTTGAGTTCTCGAGATTGAGTTCAGTTCTAAACCACTTTTCTTTTCCCACTACTTAATGAAATAGCAGAGCTCCTGCAGACTTCCGTAAAAATCAGGATATAGTAAATGTAAAGTACAACAGCTGCCCAGCAAGAATAAACATCCGAATCTACTGGACCCGTCGAGAAACAACAAAAACAAGTAGTGTCCGGAACTTTTGTATGCAAAGCATCTGGAACTTTTAGATGAAAAGCAGAACTTAAGTTCTTAACAGCAACTGTGCTACAAATTGTGTTTCTGTAGTAACACCCAAAAATCTAACAAGGAACAAATTACAAAAGGGTTTGAAAGAGTGAAGCATCGACGACCAGGAGCATTACAAAAAATGTGTTTCTTTAGTAACACCTTCGCTAAGTCTGGCTGCAGCATACATCAGTTCCATAGATCACCAGTAAGCAAATTCAAATATCCAATACCTGTTTCTTGCTTAGAACATAATTGTAAAAGTAGCAGAGCCCATAGGGAACACGAGGCACGGTGTATATTCAAAGGTTCAATCGCAGAAGCAGAGTTCTGTTCTCTGCATGCTTACAGTTGCTTTTAACTACTGTTCTCTGCAGCAGCAAAGCCCACAGGGAACAGAATCGTTCATTTTACTTTCAACTACAGTTCTCTGCAAGCTTACTATTGCCGCATTACAAGGACATTTTGACCTGTAGAGATTGAGTTCTAAACAACTTTGTTTCATAGCAAAAATACTATGTAAACATCTGAATCTACCAGACTCATCTAGCTGACTTTTCTGCAGTTACCCTGAGGATGGTTTCCTTACCTGAAGATATATATCAAAGTTGTAAATAAGAGGTAAAGTAGGAATGCACATGTAATCAGACAAACAGCTACTGGTGAACGATGTTGTTCTCAATCACGCACAGGACAAGTCTGAGGCAACTTTCACGTTCAACTTACAGGTGTTCAAAGAGTAGGTTGCAGACAGACCAAGCTTGACATACACATATACTACTGACGATTTGGCACTCAGATTGGGAAGAAAATAACTGAATAATTGAGATATCTAGCATAGATTTCCGTCCGTGCAGCAAGGTGATCTCTTCGACGGCGGGTAGACGCCTACATGCCTGGCAGCGACCCACACATGCCTTCCACGTCAGCACAATTCCAGGAGGCATAAATTTTAGGGGGCGTTGACTCAAGCAAAAACTTTCAAGTACAGCTGAAGTTATTAAGAGCAACTGTGCTACAAGCATCACGCGAAGCCTTTACCCGAAGTGGTTAACGGCTGACTTGAAATAATAAGAGATAATAATTGTGAACCGTGCAACAGAAAAATATAATAAGATGTCCATAAATTTTTAGGTTGTCGTACCGATCTTTTCTAGAAGAATACTACTACAACCACGTCCAATAAGATCTACCTAACCATCTCCATCATTTCTCTGAATTATTAGCTCTTGGACAAAGGGCCAGAATATGAGATTGGAACATAACCTAAAATCATTCTTTAGGCAAGAAACCAAGAAGATTTTGAATCATTTGTTAGAGTGAGAGATGTCCAAATCCTACAAGAGATAAAACTGTTCCATCCTATCATGACAGACACATAAAATGGTCCAAGAACAGACCACCAGCTCCCACAAATGCACATAACTACAATCCATTACATAATTCTACATAAGCCAAGTTTGCTTTAAGAGAGCAGCACATCATCTGCGCTCATATCCTAGTTACAACCAGTAGCACAGAGAGTCACAGTTCATAGTGGTAGATGCATGAAGAAAACAGAATTATAACAGGACACTTCATTGAGAAGTTGACTATTATGATGCAATATGGAAGCATTCAATTTAACCAGCAGTTCTCCAAAGCATTCTAGAAGTCAGGTACCGCTTGCAAGTCAGCAAAGAGGAAAATCTGCCTCTTCCAATTGTCAGATACAACAAAGGGTACAAACAGGAAACACACAAAAAAACTGACTATTAAAAAGACCACTAGATCAAGAGGTAAAATCAATTCTTCAGCTGAAGAAATAACGATGTGAGGCATGAAAATTGCTCAACATCCAGTACGGAGAAGACAACTAGATAAATAGAATAAAGCAAGTACTCAGCCAAGAAAATAGAGACATGAGGCGGATCAGTTGGAATTTGTTATAAAGGAGAGCAAACAGCTTGATAAGTTTAGCATTAACACAAGACATAACCTTAGCCCGAAAGGGTATTTAAACAAGCATAGATCCATATAACAGTCACCTCTTATCATAACTTTTTATACATCAACATAAAAAGAACAAATGAGCCTGCTCATACTTGATCCAGCTCATAGACGCTGCAGCTTATGAGGATACGAAAACTAGGCCCTTGAGGCGCCATCAGATGAATGGTGAAGCGTCCGCAGCAAAACCTTCTCGTGTCGTGAAGAAATCATGAGGAACAAGAGTCTGTTTGAGCCCATATTTATAGAAATTGATGTCTTGGAAGCTAGCAACCAGTTTGCCATCAGTGTCAACGTAAAACAGCCAATGACCAAACCTGACTAGCAAGAGCACATCACCATCACCCGAAGCAACGATCACATACCAATTGCCATCACCATCACGGGCTTCAAGCTTCCTCCTGATTTGTGTGAGCGGCAATTCAACCCGGTACTTTAAGACCCAAATCTCACTTTCATAGTTCTGCAGCACCCATATATCAACAATTTCCTTAGCCCTGTTAGAGCTATAGATGCCAAGCATACCATCCACCTCAAAGATAGATGAGTAGGTGGAAGCAAGTGGAGCACGCATCTGCCGAAACGACTCAGCTATGGTGTCGAAAACTATTACCAGTTGCTGTTCAGCCTGATCCTCGAGCTGGGCGCTTTCAGTCTCATATTTCAGATAAGGCAGTGGGTACCAATGCAGACTATGATGCGCCCAGACAGGTACATTGAAGAGCGCTGAGATCACTTCTCTCTCCGGACACCCGATGTACCTCGGTGGCTGGTCGGAGCCCAACGGAAGGACATAAGCAGCCAAATTCGTCCTTAGGCATCTCCATGTCGCAACATCGCAGTAGCAGCCTGTACTCGCCGGTAGGTGGATGTGGATACATCCCCACGATGTTGAAGTCCCAGGCTGGACACCTAAGGGAGGCATGCTCACGCGTGGCCGGGTTGTAGACGGAGAAGCGGCGGGTGCACCTGGAGAGGACGAGGAGGCCGTCGCAGGAGGCCTCAAGAAGGAAGGGCTCGGCAAGCCGGGCGACGGTGTGGAGCTGGGCATCGGCGGCGGCCCGGTGGTCGAAGGCGAGGATGCTATGGGATCTGTCTCTGCAGACGAAAGGGAGGGTTGGCTGGCGGGCATGGTGGGCGAGGAGGAAGCGGCGGGTGGAGGTGGCGCAGCGCCAGGCGCGGCGGACGGCGCGGGAGCGGAGGAGGGATTTGGGGTCGAGGCGGACGAGAATCTCCCACAGGACGATCTCATCTGGGAGGCCCTCGAGGAGAGGCGCCGCTGCTGCTGCCGCAGCCTCCTCCGCCATGGTCGCCGGCTGGGAGCTGTGCTGGTGGCGGCGGAGGGGGGGCTATGGAATAGGAGGAGTGGGGACGAGCGTATAGAACCCTCTCTGTCTCTGGTCTGGGCTATGGAATAGTCGCTCTCCTCTCCTCTCACACGGGCTGGGCTTAGCCCAGAAGCACAACCCACCACTGAGAATGTCCTGTAATATCAGATTCCAGTATTATTCCTAAAAAAAAAAAAATCAGATTCCAGTATTCGAAGGAAGGGAGACCAATTTGGAGGCACATAGCCTCACTAAGCATCATCTAGATCTTTCGTTAGGACACCATGTGTGGCTCCCCAGTCCTCCTGATCTGAATTGTATACCCATGAATATTATTATTGAGTAATAAAGAGTATGCTCCACTGTTTAGCTTGATGCTATATTCTGTGCAATGTGGTTCTTAATTTCTGCAGTAGAGAATGTTAGCCCAAACCTTTTTCTCACTTTTCTATATTTATATCCCTGCAACTGATCGAATATATGAGGTGCCTCATTGTTCTCCATGAGCTTTGTAATTGGGCAACCCCCTGTTCTTTTTTTTCCGGATGGAAGATAGGCTTGATAAATCTGATAGGGAGAGTGGTTCTTGTCTGGGTAGTGCTATCGGCGATGCCAACCTTTCAGACGATTGCAATACCGCCAGTGAAGTGGCTGGACCGAAAGATTGACAAGATCCATCGACCTTTCCTTTGGGCTGGCAAAAGCTCTGTCTCAGGCGACAAATGCCTTGTAAATTGGAAATCCATTTGCAGGCCGACCAAATATGGAGGGCTGGGTATCTCAAACCTCGAGTACCATGGCGTGGCGCTGCGTATTCGCTGGCTCTAGCAGCAGGCCAAGTTTCCGGACAAGCCATGGACGGGGCTGCCTTTCCCTTCTGATAAACTCCCGTACAACATCTTCATTGCGAGCACGGTAATCATTGTTGGATCGGGAGCCACCATCTCCTTCTGGCACAGTTATTGGTGGCAGGGTACACCACTGAGAGACCTCTTTCCACAGTTGTACTCGAATAGGAGAGGAAACAACCTATCGCTAATGAGGGCACTTGCTGATCGCAAATGGATCACATGCATCAAGGATAATCCGACCGCTCAGGTGCTGGCTGACTATGTACGCATCTGGAATATTACGGCACAAGTAAACCTCTCCCCAACGCAACCGGACGACATCCGGTGGAAGTGGACAGCTGACGGGCAGTACTCGGCCCGGACGGCCTACCAGATGATGTTTTTTTTTAGAAACACCAGATGATGTTTCAAGGGAGAATCAGAACCAACCACAACATGCTCATCTGGTCTTCTCGCACGCCTCCCAAGTGCCAAATGCATGCATGGCTTGCAGTCCAAGGGCGCTGCAATACAGTAGATCAGCTCGCGAAGAAGAACTAACCTCACACCCCAATCTGCACTCTGTGCCAGCAGCAACCGGAGACTGCACTACACCTGTATGCTCAATGCCAATACACCCGCTTGCTATGGCGGATGATCTTACAGCGGTTTCATGCCCAACTCACCCTGCCAAGAGCCGACGAGCCCTCCCTTGAAGATTGGTGGTACAACTCTGTTCGAAGCCTCTCGAAGCAGGAAAGAATGAAAGCCAACTGCCTCGTCATTTGCGCCTGGTGGCATATTTGGAAGGAGAGGAACGCCATGATTTTTGAGCACCGAGCGTCTGCGATCACTGAGGTCTGCTTCCTGATCAACGAGGAGCTCCGACTATGGTGCACAGCCGGCCTTGTAGGAGCGATGTGGATGCCGCCGGACTAGCTGTGGCACTACAACAGCTTAGCCTGACCCTAGGCCTTCTAACTCCTCTAACTTCTTAGTTGTATATATATTTAGATCCTAACGCTTTAGGACCATGTAACCCGGCCGTCTTGGCCCTTCTATTATTAAAATGAAATCAGCACCAAGGCTGTTTTTCGTAAAAAAATGAATCTTCAAAAAAATTTGAGGATTCCCTTTTTTTAGGAATCCCCCCCCCCCCCCCCCCCCCCCGGGTTGGAGACAAGAAACATGTTTCACATTTGCTTAATGGTTATCTGTGAAAAAACTGTATGCTGCAGCCGGACTTTTAATGTTCATCTATTTCTCGTGATGCTCATTGGCTTCGATGATTCACCCCTTGTACTCGTTCCTTTTGTAACTTGTTCGTTGTTGGATTTCTGGGCAAATACTGCGGATTGGTCACAATTTGTAGCACAACTGCTGTTGGGAACTTTAGGTGTGTTTTTCTGCTCGCCATGGCTCACTTATAAAAAGTATTCATACAATTTATGGTTCCTGTTTCTGCTAAATCGGACAAAGTCATTGTCTAATATTGATAGAAGATACACTAATCAAATAAATGAGAAAAAAATACAATGCCTCAATATGTTTAACAGACACTAGTAGAAAAAGGGCCTAATGTGAATATCATTAGTCCTGATTTGTAATTGAGCCGGCACTAACGTGACAATTAGTGCCGGCTCCAACGGCTAGGCGGGCGGCTATCATTAGTACCGGTTCGTGGCGAACCTTTAGCACCGGTTCGTGCCACGAACTGGTACTAAAGAGAGTGGTGGCAGGCTGCTGTCAGGCTGGGGTCCCTCCAGCACCTTTAGTACCGGGTCGTGCCACGAACCGGTACTAGAGATGTCACTATATATAGTGCTTCGTCCAGCCCGAGCCGAAGCGCTCTGTTTTTCCCCTCCTCTCTGTTTTTCTTCCCCTCTCTTGCTCAGAGCTCACCTCCATTTTTCCCAATATTTTTGAAGATTTGAAGGCACCCCCATCCATCCAAGTGATCACAAAGGTTAGCAACTTTGTCCTTTTATCTCTCATTGCTAGATTAGCTCTTACAATGCTCTACAAGTATAGTGATTTGTGGGCTTTTTAGTTTGGGAGGAATTATATGTGGTAGTTTATTTGATTTATATGCAATTTGAGGTCAAAATAACTCTTAGTTTGCATATGTAGGTGTGGTTTACTTAGTGTCTTCCCGTCTCCGTCCTAACCACCGTCGATCGTCCCCACCATCCCGTCGTCGGCACCACCTTGTGGTGAGCCTCTTGTTCTTATCTTTTTTATATTAAAAAAAATCATGTTTGTGTGGTGTATATATATAGTTATTTTTATAATTATCTTACCCGACCCGTGCATTGTTTGTTATACATAGTGCCATGGTTTTGATATCCGTCCCCGTCGGCCCTCGTCCGGGTTATGATTCGGATGTGGTATATTCTCTTTTAAAACTATTTGTTGCATTTCGTGTTTATGACCAATTATGCCCATCAAGTTGACATAGATATTTTTATCTAGGAGGTATGTGAACCAGAAATTCCAACCAACCCTATTGTCGAGAGGTTAAATTTAGTTGAAAAAGAAAACGAGTATTTGAAAGAAAAATTGAAAAGAATTGAGGGGGAGAAGATGGAATTGGAGTTGCATGTTGCCGATGTCATCGATGATCACAAGATCAATATGGAGAAAATGTTGGGGAACGTAGCAAAAATTCAAAATTTTCTACGCATCACCAAGATCAATCTATGGAGTAATCTAGCAACGAGGGGAAGGGGAGTGCATCTACATACCATTGTAGATCGCGATGCGGAAGCGTTGCCAGAACGCGGATGAGGGAGTCGTACTCGTAGCGATTCAGATCGCGGTTGATTCCGATCTAAGCACCAAAGAACGGTGCCTCCGCGTTCAACACACGTGCAGCCCGGTGACGTCTCCCACGCCTTGATCCAGCAAGGAGAGAGGGAGAGGTTGGGGAAGACTCCGTCCAGCAGCAGCACAACGGCATGGTGGTGATGGAGGAGCGTGGCAATCCCGCAGGGCTTCGCCAATCACCGCGGGAGAGGAGGAGGAGGGAGAGGGGTAGGGCTGCGCTGAAAAGGAGACGTTCTCATGTATCTTGGGCAGCCCAAACCTCAACTATATATGGGGGGGGGGGGAGGGGGCTGCGCCCCCCTCTAGGGTTCCCACCCCAAGAGGAGGCGGCCAGCCCTAGATCCCATCCAAGGGGGGCGGCCAAGGGGAGGAGAGGGGGGAGGGGGCGCCACTAGGGTGGGCCTCAAGGCCCATCTGGACCTAGGGTTTGCCCCCTCCCACTCTCCCATGCGCTTGGGCCTTGGTGGGGGGGGGGCGCACCAGCCCACCTGGGGCTGGTCCCCTTCCCACACTTGGCCCACGCAGCCTTCTGGGGCTGGTGGCCCCACTTGGTGGACCCCCGGGACCCTCCCGGTGGTCCCGGTACATTACCGATATCACCCGAAACTTTTCCGGTGACCAAAACAGGACTTCCCATATATAAATCTTTACCTCCGGACCATTCCGGAACTCCTCGTGACGTCTGGGATCTCATCCGAGACTCCGAACAACATTCGGTAACCACGTACATACTTTCCCTATAACCCTAGCGTCATCGAACCTTAAGCGTGTAGACCCTACGGGTTCGGGAACCATGCAGACATGACCGAGACGTTCTCCGGCCAATAACCAACAGCGGGATCTGGATACCCATGTTGGCTCCCACATGTTCCACGATGATCTCATCGGACGAACCACGATGTCGGGGATTCAATCAATCCCGTATACAATTCCCTTTGTCTATCGGTATGCTACTTGCCCGAGATTCGATCGTCGGTATCCCGATACCTTGTTCAATCTCGTTACCGGCAAGTCTCTTTACTCGTTCCGTAACTCACATCATCCCGTGATCAACTCCTTGGTCACATTGTGCACATTATGATGATGTCCTACCGAGTGGGCCCAGAGATATCTCTCCGTTTACACGGAGTGACAAATCCCAGTCTCGATTCGTGCCAACCCAACAGACACTTTCGGAGATACCTGTAGTGCACCTTCATAGCCACCCAGTTACGTTGTGACGTTTGGTACACCCAAAGAATTCCTACGGTATCCGGGAGTTGCACAATCTCATGGTCTAAGGAAATGATACTTGACATTAGAAAAGCTCTGAGCAAACGAACTACACGATCTTGTGCTAGTTTTAGGATTAGGTCTTGTCCATCACATCATTCTCCTAATGATGTGATCCCGTTATCAACGACATCCAATGTCAATGGTCAGGAAACCGTAACCATCTATTGATCAACGAGCTAGTCAACTAGAGGCTTACTAGGGACATGGTGTTGTCCATGTATCCACACATGTATCTGAGTTTCCTATCAATACAATTCTAGCATGGATAATAAACGATTATCATGAACAAGGAAATATAATAATAACCAATTTATTATTGCCTCTAGGGCATATTTCCAACAGTCTCCCACTTGCACTAGAGTCAATAATCTAGTTCACATCACCATGTGATTAACACTCACAGGTCACATCACCATGTGACCAACATCCAAAGAGTTTACTAGAGTCAACAATCTAGTTCACATCACTATGTGATTAACACTCAGTGAGTTCTGGTTTGATCATGTTATGCTTGTGAGAGAGGTTATTAGTCAACGGGTCTGAACCTTTCAGATCCGTGTGTGCTTTACGAATATCTATGTCATCTTGTGGATGCTACCACGCGCTATTTGGAGCCATTTCAAATAATTGCTCTACTATACGAATCCGGTTTACTACTCAGAGTCATCCGGATTAGTGTCAAAGTTCGCATCGACGTAACCCTTTACGACGAACTCCCTTTCACCTCCATAATCGAGAAAATTCCTTAGTCCACTAGGTACTAAGGATAAGTTCGACCGCTGTCATGAGATCCTTTCCCGGATCACTATTGTACCCTCTTGACCAACTCATGGCAAGGCACACTACATGTGCGGTACACAGCATAGCATACTATAGAGCCTACGTCTAAAGCATAGGGGACGACCTTCGTCCTTTCTCTATCTTCTGCTGTGGTCAGGTCTTGAGTCTTACTCAATACTCACACCTTGTAACACAGCCAAGAACTCCTTCTTTGCTGATCTATTTTGAACTCTTTCAAAATCATGTCAAGGTGTGCGTTCTTTGAAAGTATCATCAGGCGTCTTGATCTATCTCTATAGATCTTGATGCCCAACATGTAAGCAGCTTTATCCAGGTCTTCCTTTGAAAAACTCCTTTCAAACAACCCTTTATGCTTTCCAGAAATTTTACATCATTTCGGTCAACAATATGTCATTCACATATACTTATCAGAAATGTTGTAGCGCTCCCACTCACTTTATTGTAAATACAAGTTTCTAACAAACTTTGTATAAACCCAAAAACTTTGATCACTCCATCAAAGCGTATATTCTGACTGCGAGATGCTTGCTCTAGTCCATGGAAGGATCGCTGGAGCTAGCATACCTTTTAGCATCCTTAGGATCGAGAAAACTTTTCTGATTGTATCACATACAACCTTTCCTTACGAAAACCGGTAAGGAAACTTGTTTTGACATCCATCTGCCAGATTTCATAAATGTAGCTCATGCTAACATGATTCCGACGGACTTAAGCATCGCTACGGATGAGAAAATCTCATCGTAGTCAACTCCTTGAACTTGTGGAAATACTCTTTGCCACAAGTCGAGCTTCATAGACGGTAACATTACCGTCCACGCCGTCTTCTTCTCAAAGATCCATTTATCTCGGATTTCATGGCTTCTAACCATTTGTCGGAATATGGGCCCACCATCGCTTCTCCATAGCTCGTAGGTTCAGTATTGTCCAACAACATGATATCTCAGACAGGATCACGTACCACTCTGAAGTAGCACGCATCCTCGTCGTCCTACGAGGTTTGGTAGTGACTTGATCCGAAGTTTCATGATCACTATCATAAGCTTCCACTTCAATTGGTGTAGGTGCCACAGGAACAACTTCTTGTGCCCTGCTACACACTAGTTGAAGTGACGGTTCAATAACCTTATCAAGTCTCCACCATCCTCCCACTAATTTCTTTCGAGAGAAACTTTTCCTCGAGAAAGGACTCGTTTCTAGAGGCAATTACTTTTGCTTCCAGATCTGAAATAGGAGGTATGCCCAACTGTTTTGGGTATTCTATGAAGATGCATTTATCCGCTTTGGGTTCGAGCTTATCAGCCTGAAACTTTTTCACATAAGCATCGCAGCCCCAAACTTTTAAGAAACGACAACTTAGGTTTCTCTAAACGGTGTCGTCTCAACGGAATTGCGTGGTGCCCCTTTAAAGTGAATGCGGTTGTCTCTAATGCCTAACCCATAAACGATAGTGGTAATTCGATAAGAGACATCATGGTATGCACCATATCCAATAGGGTGCAGTTATGATGTTCGGACACACCATCACACTATGGTGTTCCAGGCGGTATTAATTGTGAAACACTTTCCACAATGTCTTAATTGTGTGCCAAACTCGTAACTCAGATACTCATCTCTATGATCATATCACAGACATTTTATCCTCTTGTCACGACGATCTTCAACTCCACTCTGAAATTACTTGAACCTTTCAATAATTCAGACTTGTGTTTCATCAAGTAAATACACTCAGCATCTACTCAAATCATCTGTGAAGTAAGAACATAACGATATCCACTGCATGCCTCAGCACTCATTGGACTGCATACATCAAATGTATTACTTCCAACAAGTTGCTCTCTTGTTCATCTTACTGAAAACGAGGCCTTTCAGTCATCTTGCCCATGTGGTATGATTTGCATGTCTCAGGTGATACAAAATCAAGTGAGTCCAAACGATCCATCTACATGGAGTTTCTTCATGCATATATATACCAATAGACATGGTTCGCATGTCTCAATCTTTTCAAAAACGACTGAGTCCAAAGATCCATCTACATGGAGCTTCTTCATGCGTTCTATACCAATATGACTCAAATTGCAGTGCCACAAGTATGTGGTACTATCATTACTATTTTATATCTTTTGGCACGAACATGTGTATCACTACGATCGAGATTCATTTTAGGTGCAAGACCATTGAAGGTATTATTCAAATAAACAGAGTAACCATTATTCTCCTTAAATGAATAACCGTATTGCGATAAACATAATCCAATCATGTTTATGCTCAACGCAAACACCAATCTCGATGGTAGAGGGAGCATGCGATGCTTGATCACATCAACCTTGGAAACACTTCCAACACATATCGTCATCTCACCTTTAGCTAGTCTCCGTTTATTCCGCAGCTTTTATTTCGTGTTACTAACACTTAGCAACCGAACCGGTATCTAATACCCTGGTGCTGCTAGGAGTACTAGTAAAGTACACATTCATATAACATATATCCAATATACTTCTGTCGACCTTGCCCGCCTTCTCATCTACTAAGTATCTAGGGTAGTACTGCTTCAGTGACCGTTCCCCTCATTACAGAAGCACTTAGTCTCGGGTTTGGGTTCAACCTTGTGATTCTTCACTAGAGCAGCAAACGATTTGCTGTTTCATGAAGTATCCCTTTTGCCCTTGCCCTTCTAGAAACTAGTGGTTTTACTAACCATCAACAATTGATGCTCCTTCTTGATTTCTACTTTCGCGGTGTCAAACATCGCGAATAGCTCAAGGATCATCATAACTATCCCTGATATGTTATAGTTCATCACGAAGCTCTACTAGCTTGGTGGCAGTGACTATGGAGAACCATCACTATCTCATCTGGGAGATTAACTCCTACTCGATTCAAGCGAATGTGGTACTCAGACAATCTGAGCACATGCTCAACGATTGAGCTTTTCTCCCTTAGTTTGCAGGCTTAAGAAACTTGTCAGAGGTCTCATACCTCTTGACGTGGGCACTAGTCCGAAATCCCAATTTCAGTTTTCAGAACATCTCATATGTTCTGCGACGTTTCAAAAACGTCTTTGGTGCCACAATTCTAAACCGTTAGCATTACGCACTGAACTATCACGTAGTCATCAAAACGTGTATGTCAGATGTTCCGCAACATCTACAGACGACGCTGAGGTTCATCACACCGAGCGGTGCATTAAGGACATAAGCCTTCTGTGCAGCATTGAGGACAATCCTCAGTTTACGGACCCAGTCCGCATAATTGCTACTATCAACTTTCAACTAAATTTTCTCTAGGAACATATCTTAAACAGTAGAACTAAAGCGTATGACATAATTTGCAAAGACCTTTTGACTATGTTCATGATAATGAAGTTTATCTGATTAATGAACTCCCACTCAGATAGACATCCCTCTAGTCATCTAAGTGATACATGATCCGAGTCAAACTAGGCCGTGTCCGATCATCACGTGAGACGGACTAGTCATCATCGGTGAACATCTCCATGTTGATCGTATCTTCTATACGACTCATGCTCGACCTTTCGGTCTCTTGTGTTCCGAGGCCATGTCTGTACATGCTAGGCTCGTCAAGTCAACCTAAGTGTTTCGCATGTGTTCCGAGGCCATGTCTGTACATGCTAGGCTCGTCAACACCCGTTGTATTAGAACGTTAGAATCTATTACACCCGATCATCACGTGGTGCTTCGAAACAACGAACCTTCGCAACGGTGCACAGTTAGGGGGAACACGTCTCTTGAAATTTTAGTGAGGGATCATCTTACTTACTACCGTCATTCTAAGCAAATAAGATGCAAAACATGATAAACATCACATGCAATCAAATAGTGACATGATATGGCCAATATCATTTTGCTCCTTTGATCTCCATCTTCGGGGCACCATGATCGTCTTTGTCACCGGCATGACACCATGATCTCCATCATTGTGTCTTCATGAAGTTGTCGCGCCAACGATTACTTCTACTTCTATGGCTAACGCGCTTAGCAATAAAGTAAAGTAAATTACATGGCGTTATTCAATGACACGCAGGTCATACAAAAAATAAAGACAACTCCTATGGCTCCTGCCGGTTGTCATACTCACCGACATGCAAGTCGTGATTCCTATTACAAGAATATGATCAATCTCATACATCACATATATCATTCATCACATCTTCTGGCCATATCACATCACATAGCACATGCTGCAAAAACAAGTTAGACGTCCTCTAATTGTTGTTGCAAGTTTTTACGTGGCTTGTATAGGTTTCTTGCAAGAACGTTTCTTACCTACGTAAAACCACAACGTGATATGCCAATTTCTATTTACCCTTCATAAGGACCCTTTTCATCGAATCCGTTCCGACTAAAGTGGGAGAGACAGACACCCGCTAGCCACCTTATGCAACTAGTGCATGTCAGTCGGTGGAACCTGTCTCACGTAAGCGTACGTGTAAGGTCGGTCCGGGCCGCTTCATCCCACAATGCCGCCGAAACAAGATAAGACTAGTAGCGGCAAGAAGAATTGGCAACATCTACGCCCACAACTGCTTTGTGTTCTACTCGTGCATAGAAACTACGCATAGACCTAGCTCTGATACCACTATTGGGGAACGTAGCAGAAATTCAAAATTTTCTACGCATCACCAAGATCAATCTATGGAGTAATCTAGCAACGAGGGGAAGGGGAGTGCATCTACATACCATTGTAGATCGCGATGCGGAAGCGTTGCAAAAACGCGGATGAGGGAGTCGTACTCATAGCGATTCAGATCGCAATTGATTCCGATCTAAGCACCAAAGAACGGTGCCTCCGCGTTCAACACACGTGCAGCCCGGTGACGTCTCCCACGCCTTGATCCAGCAAGGAGAGAGGGAGAGGTTGGGGAAGACTCCGTCCAGCAGCAGCACAACGGCATGGTGGTGATGGAGGAGCGTGGCAATCCCGCAGGGCTTCGCCAAGCACCACGGGAGAGGAGGAGGAGGGAGAGGGGTAGGGCTGCGCTGAAAAGGAGACGTTCTCATGTATCTTGGGCAGCCCAAACCTCAACTATATATAGGGGGGAGGGGGCTGCGCCCCCCTCTAGGGTTCCCACCCCAAGAGGAGGCGGCCAACCCTAGATCCCATCCAAGGGGGGCGGCCAAGGGGAGGAGAGGGGGGAGGGGGCGCCACTAGGGTGGGCCTCAAGGCCCATCTGGACCTAGGGTTTGCCCCCTCCCACTCTCCCATGCGCTTGGGCCTTGGGGGGGGGGGGGGCGCACCAGCCCACCTGGGGCTGGTGGCCCCACTTGGTGGACCCCCGGGACCCTCCCGGTGGTCCCGGTACATTACCGATATCACCCGAAACTTTTCCGGTGACCAAAACAGGACTTCCCATATATAAATCTTTACCTCCGGACAATTCCGGAACTCCTCGTGACGTCTGGGATCTCATCCGGGACTCCGAACAACATTCGGTAACCACGTACATACTTTCCCTATAACCCTAGCGTCATCGAACCTTAAGCGTGTAGACCCTACGGGTTCGGGAACCATGCAGACATGACCGAGACGTTCTCCGGCCAATAACCAACAGCGGGATCTGGATACCCATGTTGGCTCCCACATGTTCCACGATGATCCCATCGGACGAACCACGATGTCGGGGATTCAATCAATCCCGTATACAATTCCCTTTGTCTATCAGTATGCTACTTGCCCGAGATTCGATCGTCGGTATCCCGATACCTTGTTCAATCTCGTTACCGGCAAGTCTCTTTACTCGTTCCGTAACTCACATCATCCTGTGATCAACTCCTTGGTCACATTGTGCACATTATGATGATGTCCTACCGAGTGGGCCTAGAGATATCTCTCCGTTTACACGGAGTGACAAATCCCAGTCTCGATTCGTGCCAACCCAACAAACACTTTCGGAGATACCTGTAGTGCACCTTCATAGCCACCCAGTTACGTTGTGACGTTTGGTACACCCAAAGTATTCCTACGGTATCCGGGAGTTGCACAATCTCATGGTCTAAGGAAATGATACTTGACATTAGAAAAGCTCTGAGCAAACGAACTACACGATCTTGTGCTAGGCTTAGGATTAGGTCTTGTCCATCACATCATTCTCCTAATGATGTGATCCCATTATCAATGACATCCAATGTCAATGGTCAGGAAACCGTAACCATCTATTGATCAACGAGCTAGTCAACTAGAGGCTTACTAGGGACATGGTGTTGTCCATGTATCCACACATGTATCTGAGTTTCCTTTCAATACAATTCTAGCATGGATAATAAACGATTATCATGAACAAGGAAATATAATAATAACCAATTTATTATTGCCTCTAGGGCATATTTCCAACAGAAAATGCGTTTCAAGATTAGAAAGATTAGAAAATATGCCATCGACAGTGACGCTTGGTATCATTATGCTGTTGGATCAATTGTTACCTTAGTTGCGATCTTGATCGCATTTGTTGTTGCATTTAAATGCTTTAGCTAGAGAGTTATTTGTATGTTGTTTTATGAGAATAAGTATTTTATGAGCTTTATGTATGAATTTTATGTATGAATTTGGTCTTTTTGGTGTTGTGTAATGAAGATGAGCCGGCAATGGATGTACGATGACCGATGCTCTCCCCAGTTCGTCAATGGCGTGCATACTTTTCTGCTTGCGGCTGAGGCCAACAAGCGGGCGGATGGTTTTATGCCTTGTTTATGTGCTGGTTGTAAGAATGATCTGGATTACTCTAAGTCAAGAACCATTCACGTCCACTTGTTTGAGTCCGGTTTCATGCCCCACTATAATGTTTGGACCAAGCACGGAGAAAGAGGGGTTATAATGGAAGACAATGAAGAAGAAGAGGACAACGATAACTATCCTGGCCATGGGTTCCCTAAATACGATGGTACAACAATGGGGGAAGAAGCTGAGCCGGCAATGCGGGAAGAAGCCGAAGAAGAGGCATTAGATGAGCCCGCTGATGATCTAGGTCGGGCCATTGCCGATGCAAAGAGAAAATGCGCAAGTGAAAAGGAGAAGAAGAAGTTGCAGCACATGTTAGAGGATCACAAGAAATTTTTGTACCCGAATTGCGAAGCTGACAAGAAAAAGCTGGGCACCACACTGGAATTGCTGCAATGGAAGGCAGATAATGGTGTATCTGACAAGGGATTTGAAAAGTTGCTGATAATGTTAAAGAAGATGCTTCCAAAGGACAACAAATTGCCCAAGAGTACGTATGAAGTAAAGAAGGTTGTCTGCCCTCTATGATTAGAGGTGCAGAAGATACATGCATGCCCTAATGACTGCACCCTCTACCGTGGTAAGTACGAGGATTTGAACGCGTGCCCGGTATGCAGTGCATTGCGCTATAAGATCAGCCGCGATGACCCTGGTGATGTCGAGGGCGAGTGCCCCAGGAAGAAGATTCCTGCCAAGGTGATTTGGTATGCTCCTATAATACCACGGTTGAAACATTTGTTCCAAAACAAAGAGCATGCCATGTTGATGTGATGGCACAGAGAAGACCATAATAAAGACGGGAAGTTGAGAGTACCCGCTGACGTTTCGCAGTGGAGAAAAAATGAGAGAAAGTACTGGGAGGACATTGCTGGTGACGCAAGGAACGTATTGTTTGGTCTAAGCGTAGATGGCATTAATCCTTTTGGGGAGCAGAGCGGCAACCATAGCACCTGGCCTGTGACTCTATGTATGTATAACCTTCCTCCTTGGTTGTGCATGAAGCGTAAGTTCATTATGATGCCAGTGCTCATCGAAGGCCCTAAGCAACCCGGCAATGACATTGATGTGTACCTAAGGCCATTAGTTGAAGAACTCTTACAACTGTGGAGTGGAAAAGGTGTACATGCATGGGAGCACAAACTGGAAGAATTTGACCTACATGCATTGTTGTTTGTGACCTCAATGATTGGCCTGCTCTCAGTAACCTTTCAGGATAGACAAACAAGGGATACCATGCATGCATGCACTGTTTGGATGATATCGACAATATATATTTGGATAATTGTAAGAAGAATGTGTACATGGGACATTGTCGATTTCTTCCGAGCAGGCATCCCGTAAGAAAGAAAGGCAAGCATTTCAAAGGTGAGGCAGATCACTGGACGAAGCCTCGCCACCGTACGGGTGATGATGTACATGATATGGTCAAGAATTTGAAGGTAATCTTTGGAAAGGGTGTTGGCAGACAGTCTGTTCCGAATGACGCTGACGGACGCGCACCCATGTGGAAAAAGAAATCTATATTTTGGGACCTACCCTATTGGAAAGACTTAGAGGTCCGCTCTGCAATCGACATGATGCACGTGACGAAGAATCTTTGCGTGACCTTGTTTGGCTTCTTGGGCATGTATGGGAAGACAAAAGATACACCGGAGGCACGGGAAGACCAGCAACAAATGCACGGAAAAGACAGCATACATCAGGGTCATGCCAGCTACGCTCTTACGAAAGAAGAGAAGAAAATATTCTTTGAATGCCTGCTCAGTATGAAGGTCCCGTCTGGCTTCTCGTCGAATATAAAGGGAATAATAAATATGGCAGAGAAAAAGTTCCAGAACCTAAAGTCTCATGACTGCGACGTGATTATGACGCAACTGCTTCTGGTTGCATTGAGGGGGCTTCTACCGGAAAACGTTCGATTAGCCATTGTGAAGCTATGTGCATTCCTCAATGCAATCTCTCAGAAGGTAATCGATCCATAAATTATACCAAGGTTAGAGAATGATTTGGTGCAATGTCTTGTTAGTTTCGAGTTGGTGTTCCCACCATCCTTCTTCAACATCATGACGCACGTCCTAGTTCACCTATGCGAAGAGATTAACGTTTTGGGTCCTGTATTTCTACACAATATGTTCCCCTTTGAGAGGTTCATGGGAGTCTTAAAGAAATATGTTCATAACCGTGCTAGGCTAGAAGGAAGCATCTCCAAGGGCCATGATAATGTGGAGGTCATTGAGTTTTGTAATGAATTTATTCATGACCTTAAGCCGATTGGTGTTCTTGAATCGCGGCATAAGGGCAGACTGGGTGGAAATGGCATGCTAGGACCGAGACAAATAATATGTATGGACGGGCATTCTCTCACTCAACCACACTACAAAGTTCTACAAAATTCCGCCTTGGTGGCTGATGACCCACAAGTATAGGGGGTCAATTGTAGCTCTTTTTGATAAGTAAGAGTGTCGAACCCAACGAGGAGCAGAAGGAAATGACAAGTAGTTTTCAGTAAGGTGATGTCTGCAAGTGCTGAAATTGTAAGTAGCGAGTAGTTTGATAGCAAGGTAATTTTTAACGAGCAAGTAAAGGTAACCGTAACAAAAGTGCAGCAAGGTAGCCCAATCCTTTTGAGGCAAAGGATAGGCCAAATCGGTCTCTTATGATAAGCAAAGCGTTCTTGAGGGTACACGGGAGTTCCATCTAGTCACTTTCATCATGTTGGTTCGATTTGTGTTCGCTACTTTGGTAATTTGATATGTGGGTGTGATGTCTACTACGCAACCTTCTCCTTGTAGACGTTGTTGGGCCTCCAAGTGCAGAGGTTTGTAGGATAGTAGCAAATTTCCCTCAAGTGGATGACCTAAGGTTTATCAATCCGTGGGAGGTGTAGGATGAAGATGGTCTCTCTCAAATAACCTTGCAACCAAATAACAAAGAGTCTCTTGTGTCCCCAACACACCCAATACAATGGTAAATTGTATAGGTGCACTAGTTCGGCGAAGAGATGGTGATACAAGTGCAATATGGATTGTAGATATAGGTTTTTGTAATATGAAAAAATAAAAACAGCAAGGTAACTAATGATAAAAGTGAGCGAAAACGATATTGCAATGCGTTGAAACAAGGCCTAGGGTTCATACTTTCACTAGTGCAAGTTCTCTCAACAATAATAACATAATTGGATCATATAACTATCCCTCAACGTGCAACAAAGAGTCACTCCAAAGTCACTAATAGCGGAGAACAAACGAAGAGATTATTGTAGGGTACGAAACCACCTCAAAGTTATTCTTTCTTATCGATCTATTCAAGAGTCCATAGTAAAATAACATGAAGCTATTCTTTCTGTTCGATCTATCATAGAGTTCGTACTAGAATAACACCTTAAGACACAAATCAACCAAAACCCTAATGTCACCTAGATACTCCAATGTCACCTCAAGTATCCGTGGGTATGAGTATACGATATGCATCACACAATCTCAGATTCATCTATTCAACCAACACAAAGAACTTCAGAGAGTGCCCCAATGTTTCTACCGGAGAGTCAAGACGAAAACGTGTGCCAACCCCTATGCATAAGTTCACGAGGTCACGGAACCCGCAAGTTGATCACCAAAACATACATCAAGTAGATCACGTGATATCCCATTGTCACCACAGATAAGCACATGCACGACATACATCAAGTGTTCTCAAATCCTTGAAGACTCAATCCGATAAGATAACTTCAAAGGGAAAACTCAATCCATTACAAGAGAGTAGAGGGGGAGAAACATCATAAGATCCTACTATAATAGCAAAGCTCGCGATACATCAAGATCGTGCCAAATCAAGAATGCGCGTGCGAGAGAGAGAGATCAAACACATAGCTACTGGTACATACCCTCAGCCCCGAGGGTGAACTACTCCCTCCTCATCATGGAGAGCGCCGGGATGATGAAGATGGCCACCGGTGAGGGATCCCCCCTCCGGCAGGGTGCCGGAACAGGGTCCCGATTGGTTTTTGGTGGCTACAGAGGCTTGCGGCGGTGGAACTCCCGATCTATTGTGCTCCCCGATGTTTTTAGTGTATATGGACATATATAGGCGAAAGAAGTTGGTCAGGGGAGCCACGAGGGGCCCACGAGGGTGGGTGGCGCGCCTCCCTGCCTCGTGGCTTCCTCGAAGCTTCCCTGACGTCTACTCCAAGTCTCTTGGATTGCTTCCGTTCCAAAAATAACTCTCCCGAAGGTTTCATTCCGTTTGGACTCCGTTTGATATTCCTTTTCTTCGAAACACTGAAATAGGCAAGAAAACAACAATTTGGGCTGGGCCTCCGGTTAATAGGTTAGTCCCAAAAATAATATAAAAGTGTTTAGTAAAGCCCATAAACATCCAAAACAGATAATATAATAGCATGAATACTTCATAAATTATAGATACGTTGGAGACGTATCAGCATCCCCAAGCTTAATTCCTGCTCGTCCTCGAGTAGGTAAATGATAAAAGAAATAATTTATGAAGTGTGAATGCTAGCAGGTGCACAAGTTTGATCAATGATAGTTTCAATCACCTTTTCTAGCATCATTATATGTCATAACAGTAGCTCATATCATAAAGCTTCTCATGATCAAGTAACAATCTATTCACATGTTAAAGTATAGATCATAAACTTTCTTGAAAACTAACAAACAGTTCTCAGTCATCAAACAATTGCAATTCATCTTATTTTCAGGAAGGGTCTATGTAAGAGCTTTGATTTAGCAAACCCCACATACTCAACTATCATATAGTCTTCCATGATTGCTACCACTCAAAGCATATTTTTAGAACAAATAGCATCGATCGAACACAGAGAAAGATAGGGGCTTAATGTTTTGCCTCCTAACTTATTTATCATATAGATAATTGTCAACAATAATAATTCATGATCATATTGAATGGCCATATATGCTTAGATCTTTGTCCACCACATGATGCTTTCCAACTAAAAAGTAGGTTGGAATGAGAAGGAATACTACTGACTCTTGCATAAAATTAGAAGATAGGCCCTTCGCAGAGGGAAGCAGGGATTTGCAGAGGTGCCAGAGCTCGAAGCTAAAACAGAGATGAAAATAATTTTGAGAGGTATGCTTTCATTGTCAACATAACGACCAAGAGTTCCCAATATCTTCCATACTAGATACATTATTGGCGGTTCCCAAACAGAAAGGTAAAGATTTTACTCCCCCTCCACCAACAATCACACTCCACGGCTTGTCGGAAACAACGGGTGCCGTCCAACTATCAACAATCCTGGGGGAGTTTTGTTTAAATTATTTTCGAATTTGTTTTTGATCTTTTGATCATAGGACTGGGCATCCCAGTTACCAGCTATTTTCTCGTGAATGATGAGCGGAGTCCAGTCATCGTGAGAATAACCCACCTAGCATGGAAGATACTGACAGCCCCTAGTCACTACATGAGCGATTCGGGCATACAAAACAGATTATTATTTGAAGGTTTAGAGTTTGGCACATGCAAATTTACTTGGAACGGCAGGTAAATATCGCATATAGGTAGATATGGTGGACACTCATGGAATAAACTTGGTTCAAGGAATTTGGATGCACAAGCAGTATTCCCACTTAGTACAGATATTTTGGCTAACAAAAGATTCTAAATAGCAAGCACCACATGTTAGAGGATCCATAACAATATAACTTCGATACAAATATACCCAAGCATAACTCATTATGTTGTCTTCCTTGTCCAACTTCAACTAATTTGCTCAGGTTTGAAAATAATTAATGGGGCTCACAATCATAGAAGATGTCCAAGATAGTATATTTATATGTGAAATCTCTCTTCCTTCAATATTCTTTCATGAATTGTTCAAGTGACCAATACAATGTTTGCTAACTTTCAAAAAAGTTACCACCTCTACTTCTTATATGTGAAGGCATTACTCCCCATGGGATAAGCATATGAAACATATATAGTTTCAGATTTATGATATTCAAATCATTCAACTATTTACTCATAGGATATAAGTGAAGCACATGAGTAAATAACAAACTATCCAAAAAGATATAAGTGAAGATCAATGAGTAGTTAAATAATTATGTAGCTTTGTGAAGACTCTCTCTCATTTAAGAGTTTCAGATCTTCGGATATTATTCAAACAGCAAGCAAAAAAAATAAAACGACATTTCAAGGATAGCAAACATCACGTGAAGATGGAAAAACTTAGGATCAACCGAAACTAACCAATAGTTGTTGAAGAAGAAAGGTGGGATGCCAACCGGGGCATCCCCAAGCTTAGACGCTTGAGACTTCTTGAAATATTATCTTGGGATGCCTTGGGCATCCCCAAGCTTGAGCTTTTGTCTCTCCTTAATTCCTCTCATATCACGGTCTCCCTAAATCTCAAGAGCTTCATCCACACAAAACTCAACAAGGACTCGTGAGATAAGTTAGTATAAACCAATGCAAAAACCTTATCATACTCTACTGTAGAAAATCACTAAAATTATTATTCAACATTGCGTACTAAATGCCTCTGCATATTTAATAGTCCTATCCTCAAATAGAATCATTAAACTAGCAAATATATGCAAACAATGCAAACATAACAGCAATCTGCCTAAACAGGACAGTCTGTAAAGAATGCAGCAAGATCCATACTTCCCTAGCTCCAAAAATTATGAAATAAAATTCCGACTGTAGTAAATTTATCATATCTTATTATGTAAAAGGTTTCAACATTTTATCACATTCTGACTTTTCTAGGGAATTTTTGCAACAGCGGTAAACTTTCTGTTTTGAAACAGCAACATGTATACTTGCAAAATAAGCATGGTAAGGGCTATCCTTGACAATTTTATTGAAAATAGATATGCAAAACATTATTCTAAATAACAGCAAGCAAATACTAACAAAATAAAATGACGCTCCAAGCAAAACACATATCATGTGGTGAATAAAAATATAGCCTCAAGTAAAGTTACCGATGAACGAAGACGAAAGAGGGGATGCCTTCCGGGGCATCCCCAAGCTTAGGCTCTTGGTTGTCCTTGAATATTACCTTGGGGTGCCTTGGGCATCCCCAAGCTTAGGCTCTTGCCACTCCTTATTCCATACTCCATCGAATCTTTACCCAAAACTTGAAAACTTCACAACACAAAACTTAACAGAAAACTCTTAAGCTCCGTTAGTATAAGAAAATAAATCACCACTTAGGTACTGTTGTGAAATCATTCTAAATTCATATTGGTGTAATATCTACTGTATTCCAACTTATCTATGGTTCATACCCTCCGATACTACTCATAGATTCATCAAAATAAGCAAACAACACATAGAAAACAGAATCTGTCAAAAACAGAACAGTCTGTAGTAATCTGTATCAAACATATACTTATGGAAATCCAAAAATTCTGAAATAAATTGCTGGACGTGAGGAATTTTTCCATTAATCATCTTCAAAAAGAATCAACTAAATAGCACTCTCCAGTAAAAAATGGCAGCTAATCTCGTGAGCGCTAAAGTTTCTGTTTTTTTACAGCAAGATCATAAAGACTTCACCATGGTTCTACTTGGCACAAACACTAATTTAAAACATGAAAACACATCTTAACAGAAGCTAGATGAATTATTTATTACTAAACAGAACCAAAAAGCAATAAACAAAAATAAAATTGGGTTGCCTCCCAACAAGTGCTAACGTTTAATGCCCCTAGCTAGGCATGATGATTTCAATGATGCTCACATAAAAGATAAGAATTGAAACATAACAGGAGCATCATGAAGCATATGACTAGCACATTTAAGCATAACCCACTTCCTATGCATAGGGATTTTGTGAGCAAACAACTTATGAGAACAAGAATCAACTAGCATAGGAAAGCAAAACAAGCATAACTTCAAGATTTTCAACACATAGAGGAAACTTGATATTATTGCAATATGTAGAAGCATATGATCCTCTCTCATAATAATTTTCAGTAGAATCATGAATAAATTCAACAATATAACTATCACATAAAGCATTATTTTCATGATGCACAAGCATATATATTTTACTACTCTCCACATAAGCAAAATTCTTCTCATTCGGAATAGTGGGAGCAAACTCAACAAAATATCTATCATGTGAAGCATAATCCAATTGAAAATTAAAATCATGATGACAAGTTTCATGGTTATCTTTATTCTTTATAGCATACGTGTCATCACAATAATCATCATAAATAGGAGGCATGCTTTCATCATAATAAATTTGCTCATCAAAACTTGGGGGACAAAAAATATCATCTTCATCAAACATAGCATCCCCAAGCTTGTGGCTTTGCATATCATTAGCATCATAGGAATTCAAAGAATTTATACTAACAACATTACAATCATGCTCATCATTCACATATTTTATGCAAAGCATTCTATGTAATTCTTCTTCTAGTACTTGAGCCCAATTTTCCTTTCCATCATTTTCATGAAAGACATTAAAAAGATGAAGCATATGAGGCACCCTCAATTCCATTTTTTGTAGTTTTTTTATAGACTAAACTAGTGATGAAACAAGAAACTAAAAGATTCGGTTGCAAGATCTAAAGATATACCTTCGAGCACTCACCTCCCCGGCAACGGCGCCAGAAAAGAGCTTGATGTCTACAACGCAACCTTCTCCTTGTAGACGTTGTTGGGCCTCCAAGTGCAGTGGTTTGTAGGACAGTAGCAAATTTCCCTCAAGTGGATGACCTAAGGTTTACCAATCTGTGCGAGGTGTAGGATGAAGATGGTCTCTCTAAAACAACCCTGCAACCAAATAAAAAAGAGTCTCTTGTGTCCCCAACACACCCAATACAATGGTAAATTGTATAGGTGCACTAGTTCGGCGAAGAGATGGTGATACAAGTGCAATATGGTGGTAGATATAGGTTTTTGTAATCTGAAAATATAAAAACAGCAAGGTAACTAATGATAAAAGTGAGCGAAAACGATATTGCAATGCGTTGAAACAAGGCCTAGGGTTCATACGTTCACTAGTGAAAGTTCTCTCAACAATAATGACATAATTGGATCATATAACTATCCCTCAACGTGCAACAAAGAGTCACTCCAAAGTCACTAATAGCGGAGAACAAATGAAGAGATTATTGTAGGGTACGAAACCACCTCAAAGTTATTCTTTCTGATCGATCTATTCAAGAGTCCGTAGTAAAATAACACGAAGCTATTCCTTCCGTTCGATCTATCATAGAGTTCATACTAGAATAACACCTTCAGACACAAATCAACCAAAACCCTAATGTCACCTAGATACTCCAATGCCACCTCAAGTATCCGTGGGTATGAGTATACGATATGCATCACACAATCTCAGATTCATCTATTCAACCAACACAAAGAACTTCAGAGAGTGCCCCAAAGTTTCTACCGGAGAGTCAAGACGAAAACGTGTGCCAACCCCTATGCATAAGTTCACGAGGTCACGGAACCCGCAGGTTGATCACCAAAACATACATCAAGTAGATCACGTGATATCCCATTGTCACCACAGATAAGCACATGCAAGACATACATCAAGTGTTCTCAAATCCTTAAAGATTCAATCTGATAAGATAAGATAACTTCAAAGGGAAAACTCAATCCATTACAAGAGAGTAGAGGGGGAGAAACATCATAAGATCCAACTATAATAGCAAAGCTCGCGATACATCAAGATCGTGCCAAATCAAGAATGCGCGAGAGAGAGATCAAACACATAGCTACTGGTACATACCCTCAGCCCTGAGGGTGAACTACTCCCTCCTCATCATGGAGAGCGCCGGGATGATGAAGATGGCCACCGGTGAGGGATCCCCCCTCTGGTAGGGTGCCGGAGTAGGGTCCCGATTGGTTTTTGGTGGCTACAGAGGCTTGCGGTGGCGGAACTCCCGATCTATTGTGCTCCCCGATGTTTTTAGGGTATATGGACATATATAGGCGAAAGAAGTCGGTCAGGGGAGCCATGAGGGGCCCACAAGGGTGGGGGTGCGCCCAGGGGGGTAGGGCGCACCTCCCTGCCTCGTGGCTTCCTCGAAGCTTCCCTGACGTCTACTCCAAGTCTCCTGGATTGCTTCCGTTCAAAAAATAACTCTCCCGAAGGTTTCATTCCGTTTGGACTCTGTTTGATATTCCTTTTCTTCGAAGCACTGAAATAGGCAAGAAAACAGCAATTTGAGCTGGGCCTCTGGTTAATAGGTTAGTCCCAAAAATAATATAAAAGTGTTTAGTAAAGCCCATAAACATCCAAAACAGATAATATAATAGCATGAATACTTCATAAATTATAGATTCGTTGGAGACGTATCAGGGTGTACCGGTGCTTAGGTGTTGTTCTTACTTGAAAAAACCTCCTACTTATGATTAACCCGCCCGCAAGCATCCGCAACTACGAGAAAAGTATTAAGAATAAATTCTAACCATAGCATTAAACTTTGGGATCCAATCGGTCCCTTACGGAATAGCGCATAAACTGGGGTTTAAGCTTCTGTCACTCTCGCAACCCACCATCTAATTGTTACTCCACAATGCATTCCCTTAGGCCCAAATATGGTGAAGTGTCATGTAGTCGACGTTCACATGACACCACTAAGGGAATAACAACATACATACTATCAAAATATCGAACACATATCAAGTTCACATGATTACTTGCAACATGATTTCTCCCGTGACCTCAAGAACAAAGGTAACTACTCACAAGTGATAAACATGATCATGATCAGAGGGGTATTAAATAGCATAATAGATATGAACATATAATCTTCCACCAAATAAACCATCTAGTGATCAACTACAAGATGTAATCAACACTACTAGTCACCCACAAGCACCAATCTATAGTTCCGGTAACAAGATTGAACACAAGAGATGAACTAGGGTTTGAGAGGATTTGGTGCTGTTGAAGATGTTGATGGAGATTCCCCCCCCAAGATGGGAGAGTTGTTGGTGATGATGATGACGATGGTTTCCCCCTCCGGGAGGGAAGTTCCCCCGGCGGAATCGCTCCACCGGAGGGCAAAAGTGCTCCTGCCCAAGTTCTGCCTCGAGGCGGCGGTGCTTCATCCCGAAAGTCCTCTCTTTATTTTTTCTAGGTCAAAATGACTTATATACCAGAAGATGGGCACCAGAGGTGGGCCGAGGAGGCCACAACCCATCAGGGTGCTCCTGGGGGGCCTAGCGCGCCCAGGTGGGTTGTGCCTACCTGGTGGCCCCCCTCTGGTGGTTATTGGCTCTAGTATTTCTTACATAATCCATAAAAAATCTCCGTGAAGTTTTAGCTCATTTGGAGTTGTGCAGAATAGGTGGTCTGACGTAGCCTTTTCAGGTCCAGATTTCCAGCTGCCGGAATTCTCCCTCTTTCTACGTACCTTGCAAATTATGAGAGAAAAGGCATTAGAATTACTCCAAAAACTATTATTATGGATAAAAACAGTATAAATAACAGTAAGAAAACATGATGCAAAATGGACGTATCAACTCCCCCAAGCTTAGACCTCGCTTGTCCTCAAGCGAAAATCAAAATTGAAAAACATGTCCACATGCTTTGAGAGAGAGGTGTCAATAAAAACAAATACGGACATAGAAGCATCATGTTGTTTATTATAACAACAACAGAATTAAACATAGGATGTCTATCATAGCACTCTCATCATATACTTCTCATGAATAAGTAACGGTTCATCACACAATCGAAGTACAAAGCAAAAACTCTATTAGAAACCAACAAACTATGTTCTCAGCCAACTTTGCAACTACAATTCATCATCTTTTCAGGAAGGGTCACATGTCGGAGCCTTTAGGCAAGTACACATACTCAACCATCATATATCTTCTATGATTGCTAACACTCACCTTGTACACATGAGGAAAACGTTTCAACCGGACAAATAGAAAGATAGGGGCTTATAGTTACGCCTCCCAACATACTCACCTCAAGGGTGATGTCAACAATAATAACTCATGCTATCTATATTCAACTGGACATATGTGCCTAGATCTTTCCGCACCACATGATGCTTGCCAAAGGACAAAAATAAAAAGGAATAGAAGGAAAACTTTGACTCTTTGCATAAAAGTAAAAGATAGGCCCTTCGCAGAGGGAAGCAGAGGTTGCCATGCGCTTATTTGTTTGTATGCTCAATCCCTTAGTGCAAAAGAACGTCACGTTGCATTGCCCCTTAAGATGACAACCTTTATTATGTAGTCTGTCGCTTTTATTCTTTGCCATCCAAGTTCGTGCAACGCTCAATTTTCTCTTACACTAAATGATCTCACATTTTTAGAAGCAATTTTTATTGCCAAGTAGAGCTCATACTTAGTGTGGAGTTTTTGGCTCGCAAAGATAGGGAGCAAGCACCACATGTTGAAGGATCTATGACAATATGACTTCTATGTGAATATAAACAAACATAAACCATTAAGTTGTCTTCCTTGTCCAATGTCAACAATTTTGGCATATAATATTTTGATGAGGGCTCACAATCACAAAAGATTTCTAGGATAGTATATTTATATGTGAATCTTCTCTTCCCTTATTAATTCTTTCATGAGTTGTGTCATTGACTAATGTTATGTTTGTCAATCTCTAATAAAATTTTATACTTATACTTTTCCTTATGTGGTGCCATCACCTACCATAGGATTAGTATATAATTTTATTGCTTTATTTCCTTTCTTTTGTTTATTTATTTCTTTTCTTTAATTGCAACATGAAAGTAAAGAAGCAAAAACTCAAACTAAACTTTATTATATAACTTGCACACGATTACAAGGATAGATCACTAAGAAAACTCTCGTAAAGAAAGGATCAAACTAAACTTTTATTCATCTAGAACAAAAGATTGAACTAAAGTAAGTAAAGCAAAAAGATAGTGGGATGATACGATACCGGGGCACCTCCACCAAGCTTGGTGGAAGCTAAGGGGAGTGCCCATATCCGATACTCAGTTCTCCTTTGGTGGTGAAGAAGATGATGGTGGTGATGAAGCAATCCTATCCATAAGAATCAAAAGGTCCTCCAATCGACGAATAACACTCCGGAGACGGATGATATGCTCTTTATGCAGAATATTTTCGCGCATGAGATACTTATTTTGCACACGGATTGCCTCAGTAATACGAAAGGCTTCGATCATAGTAGGGGTAAGATAAGGAAGGAAAGGCTTAAGGATATCTTCTTCTTCCTCTTCGCTAGGCAGCACTTGTTCTGCCACCGAGGGTGGATCTACGTTAGTCTCTTTGCCTTCGTCTCCATTGATGACCTGCACGGGTTCTTCCCTCTTTAGCTCAATCTTCATCAACCAAGCATCTTCTCCATGTTGTTGGAGGAGGAGGAAGACATGATGCCTGGCTTAATAGATCTTACTGAAAACAGTACGAAAAAGAGAACAGAAGATTTCTCCGTGATACAGTGGTTAACTGGTTTGGGAAGTATATGTAGATTTTTTTATCTTGGAGGACAAGCATACGGGAGAAAAACGGAGTACGGAAAGTGTCCCAGGTGGGCACAACCCACCTGGGCGCACCAGGCATGCCTGGCGTGCCATGGTGTCTTATGCCCACCAGGGGACGCTTCCCAGGAGTTTCTTCCAAAATTTTAAAATATTCCAAAACCGACAAAAAATATTTTGACGGATTTTTTGGAGTACGTTTACTTACCGTATCACGCACCTCCTTATTTTCACGATTCTGGAGTGTTCCGGAAGGACTCTTTTATGTGTTCTTCTGGTGTCAAAGTTTGGATAATATTACTTTCAACATTAATGGGCGTACCTAAGATATAATGCTTTATTTGTTGCCCATTGACAACCTTTGGGTTAGTACCTTCGGAATTATTTATTTTGATGGCACCAGACCGGTATACCTCCTCGATGACATATGGGCCTTCCCATTTTGAGAGGAGCTTTCCTGCAAACAATCTAAAACGAGAGTTGTACAAAAGAACATATTCTCCGACCTTAAACTCACTCTTTTGGATTCTTTTGTCATGCCATCTTTTAACTTTCTCTTTGAATAATTTTGCATTTTCATAAGCTTGGGTTCTCCATTCATCTAATGAGCTTATATCAAATAACCTCTTTTCACCAGCAAGTTGGAAATCATAGTTGAGTTCTTTAACTGCCCAATAAGCTTTATGTTCTAACTCAAGAGGCAAATGACAAGCTTTTGCATAAACCATTTTGTAAGGAGACATACCCATAGGATTTTTATAAGCTGTTCTATAAGCCCAAAGTGCATCATCTAATTTCTTAGACCAATTCTTCGTGGACCTATTGACAGACTTTTGCAAAATTAATTTTATTTCTCTATTGCTAAGTTCAACTTGACCACTAGACTGTGGATGATAAGGTGATGCAATTCTATGGTTAACATCATACTTGGCAAGCATTTTACGGAAAGCACCATGAATAAAATGTGAACCACCATCAGTCATTAAATATCTAGGGGCTCCAAACCTTGGGAAAATAACTTCCTGAAGCATTTTAATAGAGGTGTTGTGATCAGCACTACTGGTTGGAATAGCTTCTACCCATTTAGTAACATAATCAACAGCAACCAGATATGTGTATATGTTGGGGAACGTAGTAATTTCAAAAAAATTCCTACGCACACGCAAGATCATGGTGATGCATAGCAACGAGAGGGGAGAGTGTCGTCTACGTACCCTCATAGAGCGTAAGCGGAAGCGTTATGACAACGCGGTTGATGTAGTCGTACGTCTTCACGATCGACCGATCCCAGCACCGAAGTTACGGCACCTCCGCGGACTGCACACGTTCATCTCGGCGACGTCCCACGAACTCATGATCCAGTAGAGCTTCGAGGGAGAGCTTCGTCAGCGCGATGGCGTGATGACGGTGATGATGAAGTTTACGGACGCAGGGCTTCGCCTAAGCACCGCTACGATATGACCGAGGTGGATTATGGTGGAGGGGGGCACCGCACACGGCTAAGAGAGATCAATGATCAACTTGTGTGTCTATGAGGTGCCCCCTCCCCGTATATAAAGGAGTGGAGGAGGGGGGAGGGCCGGCCCTCCTAGGCGCGCCCCAAGGGGAGTCCTACTCCCACCGGGAAGGAGGAGAGAGGGGGAAGGAAAGGGGGGCGCCGCCCCCCTTCTTGTCCAATTCGGACTACAGGGGGAGGGGGCGCGCGGCCTGCCCTGGCCGCGCCTCCTCTTCTCCACTAAGGCCCAATAGGCCCATTACACTCCCCGGGGGGTTCCGGTAACCCCCCGGTACTCCGGTATTTGCCCGATATCATTCGGAACCTTTTCGATGACCAAATATAGGCTTCCAATATATCGATCTTTATGTCTCGACCATTTCGAGACTCCTCGTCATGTCTGTGATCATATCCAGGACTCCGAACTACCTTCGGTACATCAAAACACATAAACTCATAATACTGATCGTCACCGAACGTTAAGCGTGCGGACCCTACGGGTTCGAGAACTATGTAGACATGACCGAGACACGTCTCCGGTCAATAACCAATAGCGGAACCTGAATGCTCATATTGGTTCCTACATATTCTACGAAGATCTTTATTGGTCAAACCGCATAACAGCATACGTTGTTCCCTTTGTCATCAGTATGTTACTTGCCTGAGATTCGATCGTCGGTATCTCAATACCTAGATCAATCTCGTTACCGGCAAGTCTTTTTACTCGTTCCATAATGCATCATCCCGCAACTAACTCATTAGTCACATTGCTTGCAAGGCTTATAGTGATGTGCATTACCGAGAGGACCCAGAGATACCTCTCTGACAATCGGAGTGACAAATCCCATTCTCGATCTATGCCAACTCAACGAACACCATCGGAGACACCTGTAGAGCACCTTTATAATCAGCCAGTTACGTTGTGACGTTTGGTAGCACACAAATTGTTCCTCCGGTATTCGGGAGTTGCATAATCTCATAGTCATAGGAACATGTATAAGTCATGGAGAAAGCAATAGCAGTAAACTAAACGATCAAGTGCTAAGCTAACGAAATGGGTCAAGTCAATCACATCATTCTCCTAATGATGTGATCCCGTTAATCAAATGACAACTCATGTCCATGGCCAGGAAACTCAACCATCTTTGATTAACGAGCTAGTCAAGTAGAGGCATACTAGTGATACTATGTTTGTCTATGTATTCACACATGTATTATGTTTCCGGTTAATACAATTCTAGCGTGAATAATAAACATTTATCATGAAATAAGGATATAAATAATAACTTTATTATTGCCTCTAGGGCATATTTCCTTCAGTCTCCCACTTGCACTAGAGTCAATAATCTAGTTCACATCGCCATGTCACTACTAGAAAAACGGCTATAGCTAATATGGACATTAATGGCGCACTATACATGTGGTGCGCCACTGCTATATAGCAGTGGCGCACCATGTGTAGGTGCGCCATTAGTAACCAAAACAATAATGGCGCACCAGGTGAAAAGTGGGCGATTACTAAGTTTGACCAAGGTTTGACACAGTCATACACATAGTAATGGCGCACTTTGTAAAGGTGCGCCATTACTATGTCAACTTAGTAATGGCGCACTCTGCATAGGTGCGCCATTAATGGCGCACTCTGCATAGGTGCGCCATTACTATGTCAAACTTAGTAATTGCGCACCTTCACAAAGTGCGCCATTACTAACTTTGACCAAGGTTCGTATGAAAAAATGTTCAAAATATGATACGTAATATGACCGGGAAGTTTGAAAATTTTCACCAAATGCACCGCCCCGTGGACCGCCTTTTCAGTTTAAAAAATAAAAGAAAATGATGGAAATGTCAAAAAAATAAAAGAAAATAAGTTTCCCATGTGATATGGGGTCTAGTTGTTGGGAAAATTTACAAATATGAATTTCGACTTTATTTGCAAAATCTCTCTGGAATTTAGTAAAATGGGCATAACTTTTGCATACGAACTCGGATTAAAAAGTTTTTTATATGAAAAATCATCTACTCGAAAAGTTACATCCGAATTCAATGAGGGAACCAAGTTGAAGATTTTTAGAATCCCCAAAAACCTAACAGAATAAAAGATACGGGGCTTTTAAGATCTAGTGGGGGGAAATTGAAAAAAAATTCAAACTTAGTAATGGCGCACCATTTGCTAGGTGCGGCACTAGTAACAGAAAAAAAATTTGGTTTCGAATTTTTTCTGAGAAAAAATGTTCAAAATATGATACGTAATATGACCGGGAAGTTTGAAATATTTTTTCAAATTTCATCACACTCATGAACATGAACAAAGTCCTAGACATCAACAAGGTTTAATAGGATTGATATGATAGATATATCAACAACTGCCTGTTGAGTGAGCTGGTGCTTGGGTTTAATAGGATTAATATGACTTGAGATTAAGCATATTGACCCAAGATTAAGCCATAGTAACCCCAGATTAAGAAAAAAACAAAAAAATATGATTTTTTTTAAAAAAATTCTGAATTTTGTTTTTGAAAAAATTGTTATTAATGGCGCACTTCTATGTGGTGCGCCATTACTAAGTCAGATAGTAATGGCGCACTTCTAGGCATAGTAATGGCGCACTATGTGGTGCGCCACTATTATCTGGGATACTAATGGCGCACCAGAGGTGCGCCATTCTATTTTTTGCTAGTGGCGTGTTAATAGTGGCACACATATAGTGCACCATTAATAGCAAAAACTGGTGCGCCACTAACATCCGTTTTTCTAGTAGTGTGTGATTTAAGACCAATAGTTCACATCACCATGTGATTAACACCCATAGTTCACATCGTCATGTGACCAATACCCAAAGGGTTTACTAGAGTCAATAATCTAGTTCACATCGCTATGTGATTAACATCCATAGAGTACTAAGGTGTGATCATGTTTTGCTTCTGAGAGAAGTTTAGTCAACGGGCCTGCCACATTCAGAGCCGTATATATTTTGCAAATATTCTATGTCTACAATGCTCTGCACGGAGCTACTCTAGCTAAATGCTCCCACTTTAATATGTATCCAGATCGAGACTCAGAGTCATCCAGATCGGTGTCAAAGCTTGCATCGGCGTAATTCTTTACGACGAACTCTTTATCACCTCCATAACCGAGAAATATTTCCTTAGTCCTCTAAGGATAATTTTGACCAATGTCCAGTGATCTACTCCTAGATCACTATTGGTACCTCCCTGCTAAACTAATAGCAAGGCACACATCAGGTCTGGTACACAGCATTGCATACATGATAGAGCCTATGGCTGAAGCATAGGGAACACTTTTCATTTTCTCTCTATCTTCTGCAGTGGTCGAGCATTGAGTCTGACTCAACTTCACACATTGTAACACAGGCAAGAACCCTTTCTTTGCTTGATCCATTTTGAACTTTTTCAAGGTATGTGCTTTGTGAAAGTCCAATTAAGCGTCTTGATCTATCTCTATAGATCTTGATGCCCAATATATAAGCAGCTTCACCGAGGTCTTTCATTGAAAAACTCTTATTCAAGTATCCTTTTATGCTATCCAGAAATTCTATATCATTTCCAATCAACAATATGCATCCACATATAATATTAGAAATGCTACAGAGCTCCCACTCACTTTCTTGTAAATACAGGCTTCTCCAAAGTCTGTATAAAACCATATGCTTTGATCACACTATCAAAATGTTTATTCCAACTCCGAGAGGCTTGGACCAGTCCATAAATGGATGGCTGGAGCTTGCATACTTTGTTAGCACCCTTTGGATCGACAAAACCTTCTAGTTGCATCATATACAACTCTTCTTCCAGAAATCCATTCAGGAATGCAGTTTTGACATCCATTTGCCAAATATCATAATCATAAAATGCGGCAATTGCTAACATGATTCGGACAGACTTAAGCATCGCTACGGGTGAGAAAGTCTCATCGTAGTCAACCGCTTGAACTTGTCGAAAACCTTTTGCAACAAGTCGAGCTTTGTAGACAGTAATATTGCCGTCAGCGTCAGTCTTCTTCTTGAAGATCCATTTATTCTCTATGGCTTGCCGATCATCGGGCAAGTCAACCAAGGTCCACACTTTGTTCTCATACATGGATCCCATCTCAGATTTCATGGCCTCAAGCCATTTTGAGGAATCTGGGCTCACCGTCGCTTCTTCATAGTTCGTAGGTTCGCCATGGTCAAGTAACATGACCTCCAGAACAACATTGCCGTACCACTCTGGTGCGGATCTTACTCTGGTTGACCTATGAGGTTCGGTAGTAACTTGATCTGAAGATTCATGATCAACATCATTAGCTTCCTCACTAATTGGTGTAGGTGTCATAGGAACCGGTTTCTGTGATGAACTACTTTCCAATAAGGGAGCAGGTACAGTTACCTCATCAAGTTCTACTTTCCTCCCACTCACTTCTTTCGAGAGAAACTCCTTCTCTAGAAAGGACCCATTATTAGCAACAAATGTCTTGCCTTTGGATCTGTGATAGAAGGTGTACCAACAGTTTCTTTTGGGTATCCTATGAAGACACATTTCTCCGATTTGGGTTCGAGCTTATCAAGTTGAAGCTTTTTCACATAAGCATCGCAGCCCCAAACTTTAAGAAACGACAACTTTGGTTTCTTGCCAAACCACAGTTCATAAGGCGTCATCTCAACGGATTTCGATGGTGCCCTATTTAACGTGAATGCAGCCGTCTCTAAAGCATAACCCCAAAATGATAGCCGTAAATCAGTAAGAGACATCATAGATCGCACCATATCTAGTAAAGTACGATTACGACGTTCGGACACACCATTACGCTGTGGTGTTCCGGGGGGCGTGAGTTGCGAAACTATTCCACATTGTTTCAAATTTAGACCAAACTCATAACTCAAATATTCTCCTCCACGATCAGATCGTAGAAACTTTATTTTCTTGTTACGATGATTTTCCACTTCACTCTGAAATTCTTTGAACTTTTCAAATGTTTCAGACTTATGTTTCATTAAGTAGATACACCCATATCTGCTCAAATCATCTGTGAAGGTGAGAAAATAACGATACCCGCCTCGAGCCTCAATATTCATTGGACCACATACATCAGTATGTATGATTTCCAACAAATCTGTTGCTCGCTCCATTGTTCCGGAGAACGGCGTTTTAGTCATCTTGCCCATGAGACATGGTTCGCAAGTACCAAGTGATTCATAATCAAGTGATTCCAGAAGTCCATCAATATGGAGTTTCTTCATGCGTTTTACACCAATAGGACCAAAACGGCAGTGCCACAAATAAGTTGCACTATCATTATCAACTCTGCATCTTTTGGCTTCAACATTATGAATATGTGTATTACTACTATCGAGATTCAACACAAATAGACCACTCTTCAAGGGTGCATGACCATAAAAGATATTTCTCATATAAATAGAACAACCATTATTATCAGATTTAAATGAATAACCATCTCGCATCAAACAAGATCCAGATATAATGTTCATGCTTAACGCTGTCACCAAATAATAATTATTCAGGTCTAAAACTAATCCCAAAGGTAGATGTAGAGGTAGCGTGCCGACGGCGATCACATCGAATTTGGAACCATTTCCCACACGCATCATCACGTCGTCCTTAGCCAATCTTCGCTCAATCCGTAGTCCCTGTTTCGAGTTGCAAATATTAGCAACAGAACCAGTATCAAATACCCAGGTGCTACTGCGAGCTTTAGTAAGGTACACATCAATAACATGTATATCACATATACCTTTGTTCACCTTGCCATCCTTCTTATCCGCCAAATACTTGGGGCAGTTCCGCTTCCAGTGACCAGTATGTTTGCAGTAGAAGCACTCAGTCTCAGGCTTAGGTCCAGACTTGGGTTTCTTCTCCTGAGCAGCAACTTGTTTCCCGTTCTTCTTGAAGTTCCCCTTCTTCTTCCCTTTACCCTTTTTCTTGAAACTGGTGGTCTTATTGACCATCAACACTTGATGCTCCTTCTTGATTTCTACCTCCACAGCCTTTAGCATTGCGAAGAGCTCGGGAATTGTTTTATCCATCCCTTGCATATTATAGTTCATCACGAAGCTCTTGTAGCTTGGTGGCAGTGATTGAAGAATTCTGTCAATGACACTATCATCCGGAAGATTAACTCCCAATTGAATCAAGTGATTATTATACCCAGACATTTTGAGTATATGTTCACTGACAGAACTATTCTCCTCCATTTTGCAGCTGTAGAACTTATTGGAGACTTCATATCTCTCAATCCGGGCATTTGCTTGAAATATTAACATCAACTCCTGGAACATCTCATATGCTCCATGACGTTCAAAATGTCGTTGAAGTCCCGGTTCTAAGCCGTAAAGCATGGCACACTGAACTATCGAGTAGTCATCAGCTTTGCTCTGCCAGACGTTCTTAATGTCATCAGTAGCATCTGCAGCAGCCTGGCACCCAGCGGTGCTTCCAGGACGTAATTCTTCTATGCAGAATGAGGATGATCCTCAAGTTACGGACCCAGTCCGTGTAATTGCTACCATCATCTTTCAACTTTGCTTTCTCAAGGAACACATTAAAATTCAACGGAACAACAACACGGGCCATCTATCTACAACAACATAGACAAGCAAAATACTATCAGGTACTAAGTTCATGATAAATTTAAGTTCAATTAATCATATTACTTAAGAACTCTCACTTAGATAGACATCTCTCTTATCATCTAAGTGATCACGTGATCCAAATCAACTAAACCATAACCGATCATCACGTGAAATGGAGTAGTTTTCAATGGTGAACATCACTATGTTGATCATATCTACTATGTGATTCACGTTCGACCTTTCAGTGTCAGTGTTCCGAGGCCATATCTGCATATGCTAGGCTCGTCAAGTTTAACCTGAGTATTCTGCGTGTGCAAAACTGGCTTGCACCCGTTGTATAAGGACGTTGAGCTTATCACACCCGATCATCACGTGGTGTCTCGGCACGACGAACTTTGGCAACGGTGCATACTCAGGGAGAACACTTGTACCTTGAAATTTTTTTAGTGAGAAATCATCTTATAATGCTACCGTTAAACAAAGCAGAATAAGATGCATAAAGGATAAACATCACATGCAATCAAATATAAGTGATATGATATGACCATCATCATTTGTTCCTTTGATCTCCATCTCCAAAGCACCGTCATGATCACCATCGTCACCAGCTTGACACCTTGATCTCCATCGAAGCATCATTGCCGTCTCGCCAACTATTGCTACTACGACTATCTCTACCACTTAGTGATAAAGTAAAGCAATTACAGGGCGATTCCATTGCATACAATAAAGCGACAACCATATGGCTCCCGCCAGTTGCCGATAACTTCGTTACAAAACATGATCATCTCATACAATAAATAGCATCATGTCTTGACCATATCACATCACAGCATGCCCTCCAAAAACAAGTTAGACGTCCTCTACTTTGTTGTTGCAAGTTTTACGTGGCTGCTACGGGCTGAGCAAGAACCGTTCTTACCTACGCATCAAAACCACAACGATATTTTGTCAAGTTAGTGCTGTTTTAACCTTCACAAGGACCGAGCGTAGTCACACTCGGTTCAACTAAAGTTGGAGAAACTGACACCCGCCAGCCACCTGTGTGCGAAGCACGTCGGTAGAACCAGTCTCGCGTAAGCGTACGCGTAATGTCGGTCCGGGCCGCTTCATCCAACAATACCGCCGAATCAAAGTATGACATGCTGGTAAGCAGTATGACTTGTACCGCCCACAACTCACTTGTGTTCTACTCGTGCATATAACAGCTACGCCTAAACCTGGCTCGGATGCCACTGTTGGGGAACGTAGTAATTTCAAAAAATTTCCTACACACACGCAAGATCATGGTGATGCATAGCAACGAGAGGGGAGAGTGTCGTCTAAGTACCCTCGTAGACCGTAAGCGGAAGCGTTATGACAACACAGTTGATGTAGTCGTACGTCTTCACGATCGACCGATCCCAGCATTGAAGTTATGGCACCTCCGCGGACTGCACACGTTCAGCTCGGCGACGTCCCACAAACTCACGATCCAGTAGAGCTTCGAGGGAGAGCTTCGTCAGCACGACGGCGTGATGACGGTGATGATGAATTTTACCGACACAGGGCTTCGCCTAAGCACCGCTACGATATGACCGAGGTGGATTATGGTGGAGGGGGCACCGCACACGGCTAAGAGAGATCAATGATCAACTTGTGTGTCTATGGGGTGCCCCCTCCCCGTATATAAAGGAGTGGAGGAGGGGGAGGGCCGGCCCTCGTAGGCGCGCCCCAAGGGGATTCCTACTCCCACCGGGAGTAGGACTCCAACCCTTCCAAGAGTAGGAGTAGGAGAGAGGTAAGGAGGAGAGAGGGGGAAGGAAAGGGGGCGCCGCCCCCCTCCTTGTCCAATTCGGACTAGAGGGGGAGGGGGCGCGCGGCCTGCCCAGGCCGCCCCTCCTCTTCTCCACTAAGGCCCAATAGGCCCATTACACTCCCCGGGGGGTTCCGGTAACCCCCCGGTACTCCGGTATTTGCCCGATATCATTCGGAACCTTTCCGATGACCAAATATGGGCTTCCAATATATCGATCTTTATGTCTCGACCATTTCGAGACACCTCGTCATGTCCATGATCATATCCGGGACTCCGAACTACCTTCGGTACATCAAAACACATAAACTCATAATACTGATCGTCACCGAACGTTAAGCGTGCGGACCCTACGGGTTCGAGAACTATGTAGACATGACCGAGACACGTCTCCGGTCAATAACCAATAGCGGAACCTGAATGCTCATATTGGTTCCTACATATTCTACGAAGATCTTTATCGGTCAAACCGCATAACAGCATACGTTGTTCCCTTTGTCATCGGTATGTTACTTGCCCGATTGGATCGTCGGTATCTCAATACCTAGCTCAATCTCGTTACCGGCAAGTCTCTTTACTCGTTCCATAATGCATCATCCCGCAACTAACTCATTAGTCACATTGCTTGCAAGGCTTATAGTGATTTGCATTACCGAGAGGGCCCAGAGATACCTCTTTGACAATCGGAGTGACAAATCCCATTGTCGATCTATGCCAACTCAACGAACACCATCGGAGACACCTGTAGAGCACCTTTATAATCAGCCAGTTACGTTGTGACGTTTGGTAGCACACAAATTGTTCCTCCGGTATTCGGGAGTTGCATAATCTCATAGTCATAGGAACATGTATAAGTCATGGAGAAAGCAATAGCAGTAAACTAAACGATCAAGTGCTAAGCTAACGAAATGGGTCAAGTCAATCACATCATTCTCCTAATGATGTGATCCCGTTAATCAAATGACAACTCATGTCCATGGCCAGGAAACTCAACCATCTTTGATTAACGAGCTAGTCAAGTAGAGGCATACTAGTGATTCTATGTTTGTCTATGTATTCACACATGTATTATGTTTCCGGTTAATACAATTCTAGCATGAATAATAAACATTTATCATGAAATAAGGAAATAAATAATAACTTAATTATTGCCTCTAGGGCATATTTCCTTCAGTATACCCATTAGAGCAAGGAAAATGTCCTATGTAATCAAATCCCCAAACATCAAATGATTCAACAGCAAGTGAATAATTGATAGGCATTTCTTGACGCTTACCGATATTACCTATTCTTTGGCATTCATCACAAGATGAGACATACTTACGGGCATTCTTGAAGAGAGTAGGCCAATAAAATCCAGATTGCAATACCTTGTGAGCAGTTCTATCTCCAGCATGATGCCCTCCATAAGACTCAGAGTGACATTTCCGTAGGATCTCTCCCTGTTCATGCTCAGGTACACAACGCCTAATAATACCATCTACTCCTTTATAAAGATGTGGGTCATCCCAAAAGTAATGTATTAAATCATAGAAGAATTTTTTCTTTTGTTGGTAAGTAAAGCTAGGTGGTCAATATTTAGCAACAGTGTAACTAGCATAGTCAGCATACCAAGGAGTACCATTAGCAACATTTACTGCAGCTAACTTTTCATCAGGAAAACTATCATCAATAGGTAGTGGGTCATCAAGCACATTTTCAAGCCTAGACAAGTTATGAGCTACGGGTTTCTCACCTCCTTTTCTATCAATAATATGTAAATCAAATTCTTGTAACAAGAGAACCCAACGAATAAGTCTAGGTTTAGCATCCTTCTTTTCCATAGATATTTAATAGCAGCATGGTCTGTGTGAACAGTTACTTTGGAATCAACAATATAAGGTCTAAACTTATCACAAGCAAACACCACTGCTAGAAATTCTTTTGCAGTAGTAGCATAATTTCTTTGAGAACTGTGTAGAGTTTTACTAGCATAATGAATAACATTCAATTTCTTATCAACTCTTTCCCCTAGAACAGTACCAACAGCATAATCACTAGCATCACACATAATTTCAAAAGGAAAGTTCCAATCAGGTGGTTGAACAATAGGTGCAGAGATTAATGCTTTCTTGAGTGTCTCAAAGGCTTCTAAACAATCATCATCTAAAACAAAAGGAATATCCTTCTGCAAGAGACTAGTAAGAGGCCTAGAAATTTTAGAAAAGTCTTTGATAAATCTCCTATAGAAACCAGCATGACCTAGGAAACTACGAATACCTTTGATGTCCTTAGGACATGGCATTTTCTCAGCATCAACCTTAGCTTGATCTACTTCAATACCTCTTTCATAAATTTTATGACCCAAGACAATGCCTTTATTAACCATAAAGTGGCACTTCTCCCAATTCAAGACAAGATTTGTTTGTTCACATCTCTGCAAATCTCGATCAAGATTGCTTAAACAATCATCAAAAGACTTCCCATAGACAGAGAAGTCATCCATGAAAACCTCAACAATCTTTTCACAAAAGTCAGAGAATATAGCCATCATACATCTTTGAAAGGTAGCAAGTGCATTACATAAACCAAAAGGCATACGTGTATAAGCATAGGTTCCAAAAGGACAAGTAAAAGGAGTCTTTTCTTGATCAGGTTGAGATATAGGTATTTGTGAAAAGCCAGAATATCCATCAAGGAAGCAAAAGTGTGTGTGCTTAGATAATCTTTCAAGCATTTGATCAATACAAGGCAAAGGGTAATGATCTTTTCTAGTTGCTTTGTTTAATTTTCTAAAATCAATTACCATTCTATAACCTGTAACAATTCTTTGTGGAATAAGTTCATTCTTATCATTAGGAACAACAGTAATACCTCCTTTCTTAGGGACACAATGAACATGAATTACCCATCTACTATCAGCTATAGGATAGATTATACCTGCTTCCAGAAGTTATAATATTTCCGTTCTTACCACTTCTTTCATCTTTGGATTTAACCGACGTTGGTGGTCAACAACGGGTTTAGCATCAGGCTCCATATTAATTTTGTGCTGACATAGAGTGAGACTAATGCCCTTTAAATCATCCAGAGGATATCCAATAGCAGCTCGGTGCTTCCTTAGAACTTTCAATAATCTTTCTTCTTCATGTTCTGAAAGGTTAGCACTGATAATAACAGGATATATCTTCTTTTCATCAAGATAAGCATATTTCAAAGTGTCTGTCAATTATTTCAATTCAAACACAGGATCACCTTTAGGTGGAGGAGGACCTCCTAGAGTTTCAATAGGAAAATTGTGTTTAAGTAGAGGACATTGTTCAAAGAAAATCTTATCTATTTCATTTCTTTCATGCATGTGAAAATCATCTTCATGATCTAGCAAGTATTGTTCTAAAGGATCAGTAGGTGGCACAACAATAGAAGCAAGACCAATTAATTCATCCTTACTAGGCAATTCTTTTTCATGATGATTTCTAATAAACTTGGAAAAATTAAACTCATGAGACTCATCACCAAAGCTAACACCGACAATTTGTTTCTTGCAATCTATCTTAGCATGAACTTTGTTCAAGAAAGGTCTACCAAAGATAATGGGACATAAGTCATCTTGTGGGGAACCAAGAACAAGAAAATCAGCAGGGTATTTTATTTTCCCACACAAGACTTCAACATCTCTAACAATCCCAATTGGTGATATGGTATCTCTATTGGCAAGTTTAATAGTAACATCTGTGTCTTCTATCTCGGCAGGTGCTATGTCTTTCATAGTTTCTTGATATAAGGAGTGAGGAATAGCACTCACACTAGCACCCATGTCACATAAACCATGATAACAGTGATTTCCTATTTTAACTGAGATAACAGGCATGCCAACAACAGGTCTATGTTTATCTGTTTTATCAGTTTTAGCAATTCTTGCAGCTTCTTTACAGAAGTAAATAACTTGTCCATCTATATCTTCTTCCAAGAGATCTTTAACCATAGCAACATTAGGTTGTTGGAAATATGCCCTAGAGGCAATAATAAATAGGTTATTATTATATTTCCTTGTTCATGATAATCGTTTATTATCCATGCTAGAATTGTATTGATAGGAAACTCAGATACATGTGTGGATACATAGACAACACCATGTCCCTAGTAAGCCTCTAGTTGACTAGCTCGTTGATCAATAGATGGTTACGGTTTCCTGACCATGGACATTGGATGTCGTTGATAACGGGATCACATCATTAGGAGAATGATGTGATGGACGAGACCCAATCCGAAGCCTAGCACAAGATCGTGTAGTTCGTTTGCTCAGAGCTTTTCTAATGTCAAGTATCACTTCCTTAGACCATGAGATTGTGCAACTCCCGGATACCGTAGGAATGCTTTGGGTGTACCAAACGTCACAACGTAACTGGGTGGCTATAAAAGTGCACTACAGGTATCTCCGAAAGTGTCTGTTGGGTTGGCACGAATCGAGACTGGGATTTGTCACTCCGTGTAAACGGAGAGGTATCTCTGGGCCCACTCGGTAGGGCATCATCATAATGTGCACAATGTGACCAAGGAGTTGATCACGGGATGATGTGTTACGGAACGAGTAAAGAGACTTGCCGGTAACGAGATTGAACAAGGTATAGGGATACCGACGATCGAATCTCGGGCAAGTAACATACCGATAGACAAAGGGAATTGTATACGGGATTGATTGAATCCTTGATATCGTGGTTCATCCGATGAGATCATCGAGGAACATGTGGGAGCCAACATGGGTATCCAGATCCCGCTGTTGGTTATTGACCGGAGAGTCGTCTCGGTCATGTCTGCGTGTCTCCCGAACCCGTAGGGTATACACACTTAAGGTTCGGTGACGCTAGGGTTGTAGAGATATTAGTGTGCGGTAACCCGAAAGTTGTTCGGAGTCCCGGATGAGATCCCGGACGTCACGAGGAGTTCCGGAATGGTCCGGAGGTAAAGATTTATATATGGGAAGTCTTATTTTGGTCGCCGGAAAAGTTTCGCACTTTATCGGTATTGTATCGGGAGTGCCGAAAGGGGTCCGGGGGTCCACCAAGGGGTCCACCAGCCCCCGGGGGGCCACATGGGCTGTGGGGGGTGCGCCTTGGCCTATATGGGCCAAGGGAACCAGCCCCAAGAGGCCCATGCGCCAAGAGATAAGATAAACGGAGAGTCCTAAAGGGGGAAGGCACCTCCGAGGTGCCTTGGGGAGGAAGGACTCCTCCCTGGCCGCACCCTTCCTTGGAGGAAGGGCCAAGGCTGCGCCCCCCCTCTCCCTTGGCCCTATATATAGTGGGGGGGAGGGAGGGAAGCAGCAACCCAAGCCCTGGCGCCTCCCTCTCCCTCCCGTGACACCTCTTCCTCCCCGCTCGCGCTTGGCGAAGCCCTGCCGGGATCCCGCTATTTCCACCACCACGCCGTCGTGCTGCTGGATCTCCATCAACCTCTCCTCCCCCCTTGCTGGATCAAGAAGGAGGAGACGTCGCTGCTCGGTACGTGTGTTGAACGCGGAGGTGCCGTCCGTTCGGCGCTAGGATCATCGGTGATTTGGATCACGACGAGTACGACTCCATCAACTCCGTTCTCTTGAACGCTTCCGCTCGCGATCTACAAGGGTATGTAGATGCACTCCTTCCCTCTCGTTGCTAGTAAACTCCATAGATTGATCTTGGTGATGCGTAGAAAATTTTGAATTTCTGCTACGTTCCCCAACAGTGGCATCATGAGCTAGGTCTATGCGTAGTTTCTATGCACGAGTAGAACACAAAGTAGTTGTGGGCGTCGATGTTGTCAATTCTTCTTGCCGCTACTAGTATTATCTTGTTTCGGTGGCATTGTGGGATGAAGCGGCCCGGACCGACCTTACACGTACGCTTACGTGAGACAGGTTCCACCGACTGACATGCACTAGTTGCATAAGGTGGCTAGCGGGTGTCTGTCTCTCCCACTTTAGTCGGAACGGATTTGATGAAAAGGGTCCTTATGAAGGGTAAATAGAAATTGGCATATCACGTTGTGGTTTTACGTAGGTAAGAAACGTTCTTGCTAGAAACCTATACAAGCCACGTAAAAACTTGCAACAACAATTAGAGGACGTCTAACTTGTTTTTGCAGCATGTGCTATGTGATGTGATATGGCCAGAAGATGTGATGAATGATATATGTGATGTATGAGATTGATCATATTCTTGTAATAGGAATCGCGACTTGCATGTCGATGAGTATGACAACCGGCAGGAGCCATAGGAGTTGTCTTTATTTTTTGTATGACCCGCGTGTCATTGAATAACGCCATGTAAATTACTTTACTTTATTGCTAAGCGCATTAGCCATAGAAGTAGAAGTAATCGTTGGCGTGACAACTTCATGAAGACACAATGATGGAGATCATGGTGTCATGCCGGTGACAAAGATGATCATGGTGCCCCGAAGATGGAGATCAAAGGAGCAAAATGATATTGGCCATATCATGTCACTATTTGATTGCATGTGATGTTTATCATGTTATGCATCTTATTTGCTTAGAACGACGGTAGCATAAATAAGATGATCCCTCACTAAAATTTCAAGAGAAGTGCTCCCCCTAACTGTGCACCGTTGCGAAGGTTCGTTGTTTCGAAGCACCACGTGATGATCGGGTGTGATAGATTCTAACGTTCGAATACAACGGGTGTTGACGAGCCTAGCATCACTGGTAGAAAAAGAGGCTTCCATACGCCCCCATTAGTCCCCAAAACAATCGAACCGCGACAAAAGGGGTCTTTAGTCGCGGTTCGGGAGGAGACCCGCGACCAACTATCTGGGCCCAGCGCGCTCGGTCGACAGCTGGCGGACGGGAGGGGCTTTAGTCCCGGTTGGCCTGGCCAACCGGGACTAAAGGCCCATCCAGCTGGCGGACGGGAGGGGCTTTAGTCCCGGTTGGCCTGGCCAACCGGGACTAAAGGTCCCCGAAGGCCTTTAGTTGCGGTTGGCTAGGCCAACCGGGACTAAAGGCCCATCCCTATATATAGGACTCAGCTCACTTCACTTCACACAGCTCACTTCACAATTTTCAGAAGGGGGTGGTGGGTTTGCTTTTGGTTCGTCCTATGCACACAAGGTGTTCGATGAAATGCCCGAGAGCCTGAAACAAACATGATATGAAGTGTCCGAGCCACACTTGAGCTTTCTCATTTATTTTTCCTCCGCGATCGCGGTTAGAAACTTGAACCTTTCATGTGTCATTGATAAAATATGCATGTGTGTAGTTCATTGTTTAATTTGTATTATTTCTAGCTAGTTAGTTTAACAAATGCATGATGGTTAATTATATACTTTATATAATAATAATGCAGATGAATCGGCAATGGATGTACGGTCCCCGACTCTCCGGCGAGTTCACTACGGGTTTGAAAGATTTCCTCGTAGTGGCAAATGCGAACAAGCAGCAAGGTTTTATTATCTGTCCATGTGCTGTCTGTAAGAATCAGAAGGGTTACTCCTCCTCAAGAGACGTTCACATGCACCTGCTTCGGCACGGTTTCATGCCAAGCTATAATTGTTGGACCAAGCATGGAGAAAGAGGGGTTAGAATGGAAGAAGATGAAGAAGGGGATGATATCGATGACAACTATCATGATCATTTCGGTGATACTTTCATGGAGGATGATGCTGAAGGTGGGGAAGGGTTAGGTGAAGGTGAAGAAGAGGCACATGATGAGCCCGCTGATGATCTTGGTCGGACCATTGCTGATGCACGGAGACGCTGCGAAACTGACAAGGAGAGGGAGAATTTGGATCGCATGTTAGAGGATCACAAAAAGTCGTTGTATCCAGGATGCGATAATAGTCTGAAAAAGCTGGGCTGCACACTGGATTTGCTAAAATGGAAGGCACAGGAAGGTGTAGGTGACTCATCATTTGAAAATTTGCTGAAAATGTTGAAGAATATGTTTCCGAAGAATAACGAGTTGCCCGCCAGTACGTACGAAGCAAAGAAGGTTGTCTGCCCTCTAGGTTTAGAGGTTCTGAAGATACATGCATGCATTAACGACTGCATCCTCTACCGCGGTGAATACGAGAATTTGAATGAATGCCCTGTATGCACTACATTGCGTTATAAGATCAGAGGCGATGACCCTGGTGACGATGTTGAGGGCGAGAAACCCAGGAAGAGGGTTCCCGCCAAGGTGATGTGGTATGCTCCTATAATACCACGGTTGAAACGTCTGTTCATGAACAAAAAGCATGCCAAGTCATTGCGATGGCACAAAGAGGACCGTAAGTCCGACGGGGAGTTGAGACACCCCGCTGATGGAACGCAATGGAGAAAGATCGACAGAGTGTTCAAAGATTTTGCAGCTGACGCAAGGAACATAAGATTTGGTCTAAGTACTGATGGCATGAATCCTTTTGGCGAGCAGAGCTCCAGCCATAGCACCTGGCCCGTGACTCTATGCATCTACAACCTTCCTCCTTGGTTGTGCATGAAGCGGAAGTTCATTATGATGCCAATTCTCATCCAAGGCCCTAAGCAACCCGGCAACGACATCGATGTGTACCTAAGGCCATTAGTTGAAGAACTTTTACAGTTGTGGGCCAGACCTGGTGTACGTGTCTGGGATGAGCACAAAGGAGAGGAATTTGACCTACGAGCGTTGCTTTTTGTAACCATCAACGATTGGCCTGCTCTCAGTAACCTTTCGGGACAGACAAATAAGGGATACAATGCATGCACGCACTGCTTACATGAGACTGAAAGTGTACGTTTGGTTAATTGTAAGAAGAACGTGTACCTGGGTCATCGTCGATTTCTTCCCCGAAATCACAACGTAAGAAAGAAAGGCAAGCATTTCAACGGCAAGGCAGATCACCGGCCGAAGCCTGCGGAACGTACTGGTGCTGAGATATTTGATATGGTCAAGGATTTGAAAGTCATCTTTGGAAAGGGTCCTGGCGGACAATCAGTTCCGCGGGGAGTTGACGGGCACGCACCCATGTGGAAGAAGAAATCTATATTTTGGGAGCTAGAATATTGGAAAGTCCTAGATGTCCGCTCTGCAATCGACGTGATGCATGTTACGAAGAATATTTGCGTGAACCTGCTAAGCTTCTTGGGCGTGTATGGGAAGACAAATGATACAAAGGAAGCACGGCAGGACCAGCAACTTTTGAAAGACCCAGATGACCGGCATCCGGAATGGTTTCAAGGTCGTGCCAGCTACGCTCTTACCAAAGAAGAGAAGGTCATTTTTTTTGAAGGCCTGAGCAGTATGAAGGTCCCGTCTGGCTTCTCGTCGAATATAAAGGGAATAATAAACATGGCGGAGAAAAAGTTCCAAAACCTGAAGTCTCACGACTGCCACGTGATTATGACGCAATTTCTTCCGATTGCTTTGAGGGGGCTCCTACCGGAAAATGTTCGAGTAGCCATTGTGAAGCTATGTGCATTCCTCAATGCAATCTCTCAGAAGGTAATCAATCCAGAAGATCTACCACGGTTACAGAACGATGTGGTCCAATGCCTTGTCAGTTTCGAGTTGGTGTTCCCACCATCCTTCTTCGATATTATGATGCACCTCCTGCTCCACCTAGTCGAAGAGATTTCCATTCTCGGTCCTGTATTTCTACACAATATGTTCCCCTTTGAGAGGTTCATGGGAGTATTAAAGAAATATGTTCGTAACCGTGCTAGGCCAGAAGGAAGCATCGTCAAGGGCTATGGAAATGAGGAGGTAATTGAGTTCTGTATTGACTATGTTCCTGACCTTAAGCCGATTGGTATTCCTCAATCGCGGCACGAGGGGAGACTAAGTGGAAAAGGCAAGATCGGAAGGGAATCCACGATATGTATGGACGGTCATTCTATGACTGAAGCACACCACACAGTTCTGCAAAATTCCAGCTTGGTGGCTCCGTACTTCGAGCAACACAAGAATATTTTACGCTCGGACAACCCGGGGAAGCCTGAATCCTGGATTAGAAAGGCCCACATGGAGACTTTCGGCAGTTGGTTGCGAAAACATTTAATGAATGACAATGATGTTGGAGATCAGCTGTACATGTTGGCCAAGAAACCATCTTCGACTATAACGACTTTCCAAGGGTACGAGATAAATGGGAATACATTTTACACCATCGCCCAAGATAAAAAGAGCACCAACCAAAACAGTGGTGTCCGCTTTGATGCAGCAACCGAGAATGGGCAAAACGTCACATATTATGGTTACATAGAGGAGATATGGGAACTTGACTATGGACCCTCCTTTAAGGTCCCTTTGTTCCGGTGCAAATGGTTCAAGCTAACAGGAGGTGGGGTAAAGGTGGACGAGCAATACGGAATGACAATGGTGGATTTCAACAATCTTGGTTACCTTGACGAACCATTCGTCCTTGCCAAAGATGTCGCTCAGGTTTTTTACTTGAAGGACATGAGTAGCAAACCGAGGAAACGGAAAGATAAGAAACGATCAGTACATCATGCGATGATCCAAAGCGCCACATTGTTCTTTCAGGGAAAAGAAACATCGTGGGAGTGGAGGACAAGACAGACATGTCAGAAGATTATAATATGTTTGGTGAAATTCCGCCCTTCAAAGTGAACACTGACCCAAGCATTAAGTTAAATGATGAGGATGCTCCATGGATACGGCACAATCGTAAGCAAGCAGGGACACAAGGGAAGAATTGATGTGTAATAATTTATTGTACCAAACTTTGTATTTGGTCGATGAACTGAATGATGTATCAAACCTTTTGTCAAACCTTCAAGGGATTTTAAAATGAATTAGTTTTATTTTCCTGATTTTTTTGATATATAATTGTATTTTTAAGATTTTAAAATGAATTAGTTTTATTTTTCTGATTTTTTGATATATTATTTGTATTTTTAAGAATTTAAAATGAATTAGTTTTATTTTCTGATTTTTTGATATATAATTGTATTTTTAAGATTTTAAAATGAATTATAAACAAAATAATATAAACTTTAATAAATTTTAATAACATAAATAAAATTGATTCAACTAAAATTATCGAAGTATTTTCTGTTCAAAATCATTGAAAGCTAAAAGAATTTTCATAAAGAACTTTTTTTGTTAGAAACTTTAATAGCAAAAATAATTATCATAAAGTAAAATAAATAAGTAATTAGAAACAAAATAAAATAAAATAAATAAGTTTTTTGTTGTAAGTAGAAACAAAATAAAATAAATAAAGCAAAAAAGAAAACAAAAAACAGGCAAAAAATAAAAAATATGCCTCCTACTTGGCCACCACGGCCTGAATACGACTAGAAACCCATCAATGGGACAGGATTCAGGCCCGCAGAAGGCCCAGTAGGCCCACAAGCACATAGTGACAGAATAGGCCCGTAAGCCTGCATTTGAGAGGAGCTCGAAGTGGTGAGCGCAGCCGCGCTTATAAACCACTGTCGAAGCCTCTCGGCTAGCGAGGTGGGACTAAACATCCCACCGCACCACGCCAGTTCCAGCACAGACCCTTTAGTCCCGGTTGGGGAGGCGGACCGCGACTAAAGGGTACCCTTTAGTCGCGGTTGTTGTCCCCAACCGCGACTAAAGGGTCTTTCTGCGCGGGAACGAAAGCGGCGCCAAAACCCTTTAGTCCCGGTTGGGGAGGCGGACCGCGACTAAAGGGTACCCTTTAGTCGCGGTCCGCCTCCCCAACCGGGACTAAAGGCGCGTCTATAAATACTGCACTTAGCAGTTTCCGCCACTTCCCATTCTTCCTCTCTCGACGCCGAAGCCCTGCCCCGACGCCGATCGACGCCGAAGCCCTGCCCGGCGCCGACGCCGACGCCGAAGCCCTGCCCCGACGCCGACGCCGACGCCGAAGCCCTGCGCGCCGCCGCCCCCGTCCCCAGTGAGCGCCGCCTCCGCCCGTGCCCTGCCCTTGCCCGCCGCCCGTGCCCTGCCCTTGCCCGCCGCCCGTGCCCTGCCCTTGCCCGCCGCCCGCCGCCCGCCGCCCGCCGCCTGCTGGCCCTGCCTGCCGTCCTCCGCGCGCCGGCAGAAGAAGAAGAAGGAAGAAGAAAAAGGAAGAAGAAGAAGAAAGAAAAAGGAAAAAGGAAGAAGAAGAAAGAAGGAAGAAGAAAACAAAAGAAAAACAGAAGAAAAACAAGAAAAAGGAAGAAAAAAGGAAAAAGGAAGAAAAAAAAGAAAACAAAAGAAAAAGGAAGAAAACAACAGAAGAAAAACAAAGGAAGAAGAAAAAAAGAAAGAAGAAAAAAAAGGAAAACACAAGAAAAACAAACAGAAGAAAAAAACAAAAGAAAACAAAAAAACAGAAGAAAAACAAAGAAGAAAAAAAACAAAAGAAAACAAAAAAGCAAACAGAAGAAAAAAACAAAAAAAAGGAAAACACAAGAAAAAAGAAAAAGGAAAAAGAAAGAAAAAAGAAAACACAAGAAAAACAAACAGAAGAAAAAACAGAAGAAAAAAGGAAAAAGGAAAAAAGGAAGAAAAAACAGAAGAAAAACAAAGGAAGAAGAAAAAAAGAAAGAAGAAAAAAAAGGAGGAAGAAAAAAAAGGAAGAAGAAAAACAAAGGGAGAAGAAAAACAAAGGAAGAAGAAAAACAGAAAGAAGAAAAAAAAAGGAAGAAGAAAAGAAGAAAGAAGAAAAACAAAGGAGGAGGAAAAAAAAGGAAGAAGAAAAACAAAGGAAGAAGAAAAAAAGAAAGAAGAAAAAAAAGGAAGAAGAAAAATGAAAGAAGAAAAACAAAGGAGGAAGAAAAAAAAGGAAGAAGAAAAACAAAGGAAGAAGAAAAACAAAGGAAGAAGAAAAAAGGAAAGAAGAAAAAAAAAGGAAGAAGAAAAAAAGAAAGAAGAAAGAAAGAAGAAAAAGGAAGAAGAAAAAAAGGAAGAAGAAAAAAAGAAAGAAGAAAGAAAGAAGAAAGAAAAAGGAAGAAGAAAAAACAAGAAAGAAAAAGGAAGAAGAAAAAAATGAAAACCAAATGAAAACCAAAAGAAAGAAGAAAGAAAAAGGATGAAGAAAAAAAGAAGAAGAAAGGAAGAAGAAAGGAAGAAGAAGAAAGAAAGAAAAAAGAAAAAGGAAGAAGAAGAAAGAAAGAAGAAAGAGGAAGAAGAAAGGAAGAAGAAGAAAAAAAGAATTTTTACTTAAAGAATCTTATTTTTTAATTCCTCCTCCTCTATGTCCCCTTAATCTTATTTTTTAATTCCTTTATACTTAAAGAATTTTTACTACATGCAGGAGTGACATATGGCGGACGATAGAGCCGAGCCGCTTAGGGATCCGGAGGCTGAACGTTATTTAATGGGCATCATCAACAACGAGATTCCTTATGTGTCGGGCTCAGAATATGAGCAACAAGAGGATGTAGTCTCTTCTTTTCTGAACCTTGACGGTGGAACAGAGATTGTCGATGATCAAGAAGGTGAAGGAACGGACATTGTCGACGGAGGTCAACCGTCAACAACCGACAATCTCGAATTGCAAGTAGCAACCACCTCCGGCGAGGTATATATATACATTGAGCCTCTCGTGATACAAACTTACTGAAATGTGAATACATATGTATTAACGCGCGCGACTCTCTTTCTTTTTTTAGCCCTCCGGATCGAGTACGACAAAGCGTGGCAAATCCAAGGCGATGAAAACAGGAGAAACATATGCCATTGAGTTTGTCAGTGAAACCGGCAAGCCCCTACAGCACACCTCAAAGTTTATCAACCAATGCGGAGTCGTTGTTAGAGACAACGTCCCGATCACCGTCCAGGAATGGAAGGAGCCAAAGAAGGCACGTCTTGGTTTCAGTTTTGTCGACAAGAGAACGAAAAAGGATTGCTGGAGAAAGCTTATGGAACATTTCATTCTACCTCCGGAATACAAGAAAGTCGATGAATTCGGTAACGAGGTTCCGGGTGGACGTCAGAGGAGGAGGCTAGTTAAAGAGTTCGCTCTTCAGAAGATGGGCGAAGCATTCCGGAACTTCAAGAAAAATTTAACCCGTGACTATGTCAACAAGGGCAAGACTCCGGATTTCAATGGACAACATGAGAAACTGAAAGATGATTGGCCAGAATTTGTGAGGCAAAAGCAATCGGAGCATTTCAAGGAAATATCGAAAAAAAATAAGGATAATGCGAGTAAGAAAAAGTTCCATCATATTATGGGGCCAGGAGGATACCGCCTTTCGGAGCCTAGGTGGCAGAAGATGGAGGAGGACCTGAGGGTGCGAGGAATCCCTCTAGGTACAGAGGGATGGGACCCAAGGGCCAAAAGCTGGTGGTACGGGCATGGGGGATCGCTAGACCCGGAGACAGGGGTGTGTGTTCACCGGCAGAGACAGTTTGCTCCCACCCAAGCCCTTATTGACGCAATGACCCAAGCTCAAGAGGGCTTGATCAAGTTCAACAGAGAGAAAGACGCACTGACAACAGCCCTTGGGAATGATGAACACGGAGGACGTGTACGAGGCAAAGGCAAAGTTCCGTGGAAAGTAGAGTTTTCCCAGGACAATGACCCGTACTGTTACAGAAGCCGTAAGAGAAAGACGGACCGGGATGCAGATCTTATGACGAAGTTTGCATCGGAACTCCATGAGTTGAAGCAGACCGTGCATGAACTAGTGAAAGAAAAATCGGCTGCAGGGCCGCATGAAGATCATGAAGCGGATCGCGGAAGCCAGCAGCGGAGAAGCAGCGTGGCTTCCACGGATGCCCCGTCTGGTGCTAGTGCACCGATGATCGAGATTCGTGCACCGGAGCCTCACTACCCCGTGGATGATGTAAAGGAGATGAAAGAATGTGATCTGCATTATCCCGTGGGGAACGTTTCCACGAAGGTAGCTAGCGGCAGTGCTTTACCCTGTACACCTGGAGCACTCCACCACAACAACCCCATTGCATATGGCTATGCTCGTGTCACGGTGGAAGACATAGTCCAAGGGTTTGAGGACCTGGAGATTGACAAACCTACACCCGAAGGGGAGAGAAGACTTGGAGATGTCAAGCGCCAGTTCATTCTATGGAAAAAGAAGTACATAGTGTTTCCAGGCGAGGCGCCAAGGCTAGCAAGTCCACCCCCCTCCGACGGTGGTGGTGGTGGTGGTGGCGGTGGTGGCGGTTGTGGTGGTCGTGTTGGTTCACCTACACCTCCTTCACGCCATTCGACGCCGTCCCCCGATCCACAACCTCCGGCGGGTACGACGCCCCCCAATCCTCCTCCGGCGGGTATGACGCCCCCCAATCCACCTCCGGCGAAGAAGCAGAAGCAGGCGGACAACAAGGAAACCCGATCCTGGACTATTAACCCGGACCCTTATGTACCTAAGACCACAAGGGTACCGGAGCCATCACTGAAGCCTCTCCTCCCAAGGCCTGGGGAACTTAGTGAAGCTGAAACCAAATTGGCCGCGTCTGCTGATTATGAGAAATGGAAGGCGGATATGAAGGCGAAAAAAGAGCCTGAGCCCAAGCAAGTATTCACTGAGAAGCAAAATAAAACACAAAATATAATATAAAAGAAATAAAACACTCCAAACTAAAAAGAAACCAGGTTTAGGGGGGCTAAAACCCTAAACCTGCGGAGGAGGCCTTTAGTCCCGGTTGGCCACGAGAACCGGGACTAAAGGTCCTCCGCCCCGACGGACCACGGGCGCCCACGTGGACGGGCCTTTAGTCCCGGTCAGCCACAAGAACCGGGACTAAAGCCTTTAGTCGCGGTCCATAAGAGGCGCGACTAAAGGGGGGGGGGTCTTTAGTCGCGCATATTTAGTCCCGGTTGCACAGCCGGGACTAAAGGCTGTTGCGAACCGGGACTAAAGGGCTTTTTTCTACCAGTGCATGTACAGACATGGCCTCGGAACACATGCGAAACACTTAGGTTGACTTGACGAGCCTAGCATGTACAGACATGGCCTCGGAACACAAGAGACCGAAAGGTCGAACATGAGTCGTATAGCAGATACGATGAACATGGAGATGTTCACCGATGATGACTAGTCCATCTCACGTGATGATCGGACACGGCCTAGTTTGACTCGGATCATGTATCACTTAGATGACTAGAGGGATGTCTATCTGAGTGGGAGTTCATAAATCAGATGAACTTCACTATCATGAACATAGTCAAAAAGTCTTTGCAAATTATGTCATAACTTACGCTTTAGTTCTACTGTTTAAGATATGTTCCTAGAGAAAATTTAGTTGAAAGTTAATAGTAGCAATTATGCGGGCTGGGTCCGTAAACTGAGGAGTGTCCTCATTGCTGCACAGAGGGCTTATGTCCTTAATGCACCGCTCGGTGTGCTGAACCTCAGCGTCGTCTGTAGATGTTGCGAAACATCTGACATACACATTTTGATGACTACGTGATAGTTCAGTGCGTAATGCTAACGGTTTAGAATTGTGGCACCAAAGACGGTTTTGAAACGTCGCAGAACATATGAGATGTTCCAAGACTGAAATTGGGATTTCAGACTAGTGCCCACGTCAAGAGGTATGGGACCTCTGACAAGTTTCTTAAGCCTGCAAACTAAGGGAGAAAAGCTCAATCGTTCAGCATGTGCTCAGATTGTCCGAGTACCACAATCGCTTGAATCGAGTGGGAGTTAATCTCCCAGATGAGATAGTGATAGTTCTCCATAGTCACTGCCACCAAGCTAGTAGAGCTTCGTGATGAACTATAACATATCAGGGATAGTTATGATGATCCTTGAGCTATTCGCGATGTTTGACACTGCGAGAGTAGAAATCAAGAAGGAGCATCAATTGTTGATGGTTAGTAAAACCACTAGTTTAAGAAGGGCAAGGGCAAAAGGGATACTTCATGAAACAACAAGTTGTTTGCTGCTCCAGTGAAGAATCCCAAGGTTGAACCCAAACCCGAGACTAAGTGCTTCTGTAATGAGGGGAACGGTCACTGAAGCAGTACTACCCTAGATACTTGGTAGATGAGAAGGCGGGCAAGGTCGACAGAAGTATATTGGATATACGTTATATGGATGTGTACTTTACTAGTACTCCTAGCAGCACTAGGGTATTAGATACCGGTTCGGTTGCTAAGTGTTAGTAACTCGAAATAAAAGCTGCGGAATAAACGGAGACTAGCTAAAGGTGAGATGACGATATGTGTTGGAAGTGTTTCCAAGGTTGATGTGATCAAGCATCGCATGCTCCCTCTACCATCGAGATTTGGTGTTTGCGTTGAGCATGATTGGATTATGTTTATCGCAATACTGTTATTCATTTAAGGAGAATAATGGTTACTCTGTTTATTTGAATAATACCTTCAATGGTCTTGCACCTAAAATGAATCTCGATCGTAGTGATACACATGTTCATGCCAAAAGATATAAGATAGTACCACATACTTGTGGCACTGCAATTTGAGTCATATTGGTATAGAAACGCATGAAGAAGCTCCATGTAGATGGATCTTTGGACTCACTCGTTTTTGAAAAGAATGAGACATGCGAACCATGTCTATTGGTATATATGCATGAAGAAACTCCATGCAGATGGATCGTTTGGACTCACTTGATTTTGAATCACTTGAGACATGCAAATCATACGACATGGGCAAGATGACTGAAAGGCCTCGTTTTCAGTAAGATGGAACAAGAGAGCAACTTGTTGGATGTAATACATTTTGATGTGTGCAGTCCAATGAGTGCTGAGGCATGCAGTGGATATCGTTAAGTTCTTACTTCACAGATGATTTGAGTAGATGCTGAGTGTATTTACTTGATGAAACACAAGTCTGGATTATTGAAAGGTTCAAGTAATTTCAGAGTGAAGTTGAAGATCGTCGTGACAAGAGGATAAAATTTCTGTGATATGATCATAGAGATGAGTATCTGAGTTACGAGTTTGGCACACAATTAAGACATTGTGGAAAGTGTTTCACAATTAATACCGCCTGGAACACCATAGTGTGATGGTGTGTCCGAACATCATAACTGCACCCTATTGGATATGGTGCATACCATGATGTCTCTTATCGAATTACCACTATCGTTTATGGGTTAGGCATTAGAGACAACCGCATTCACTTTAAAAGGGGCACCACGCAATTCCGTTGAGACGACACCGTTTAGAGAAACCTAAGTTGTCGTTTCTTAAAAGTTTGGTGCTGCGATGCTTATGTGAAAAAGTTTCAGGCTGATAAGCTCGAACCCAAAGCGGATAAATGCGTCTTCATAAAATACCCAAAACAGTTGGGTATACCTCCTATTTCAGATCTGGAAGCAAAAGTAATTGCTTCTAGAAACAGGTCCTTTCTCGAGGAAAAGTTTCTCTCGAAAGAATTGAGTGGGAGGATGGTGGAGACTTGATAAGGTTATTGAACCGTCACTTCAACTAGTGTGTAGCAGGGCACATGAAGTTGTTCCTGTGGCACCTATACCAATTGAAGTGGAAGCTTATGATAGTGATCATGAAACTTCGGATCAAGTCACCACCAAACCTCATAGGACGACGAGGATGCGTGCTACTTCAGAGTGGTACGTGATCCTGTCTGGGATATCATGTTGTTGGACAATACTGAACCTACGAGCTATGGAGAAGCGATGGTGGGCCCATATTCCGACAAATGGTTAGAATCCATGAAATTCGAGATAAATGGATCTTTGAGAAGAAGACGGACGTGGACGGTAATGTTACCGTCTATGAACCTCGACTTGTGGCAAAGAGTATTTCCACAAGTTCAAGGAGTTGACTACGATGAGATTTTCTCATCCGTAGCGATGCTTAAGTCCGTCGGAATCATGTTAGCATTAGCTGCATTTATGAAATCTGGCAGATGGATGTCAAAACAAGTTTCCTTACCAGTTTTCGTAAGGAAAGGTTGTATGTGATACAATCAGAAAGGTTTTGTTGATCCTAAGGATGCTAAAAGGTATGCTAGCTCCAGCGATCCTTCCATGGACTAGAACAAGCATCTCGGAGTCAGAATATACACTTTGATGGAGTGATCAAAGTTTTTGGGTTTATACAAAGTTTGTTAGAAACTTGTATTTACAATAAAGTGAGTGGGAGCGCTACAACATTTCTGATAAGTATATGTGAATGACATATTGTTGATCCGAAATGATGTAGAAGTTTTGGAAAGCATAAAGGGTTGTTTGAAAGGAGTTTTTCAAAGGAAGACCTGGATAAAGCTGCTTACATATTGGGCATCAAGATCTATAGAGATAGATCAAGACGCCTGATGATACTTTCAAAGAACACACACCTTGACATGATTTTGAAAGAGTTCAAAATAGATCAGCAAAGAAGGAGTTCTTGGCTGTGTTACAAGGTGTGAGTATTGAGTAAGACTCAAGACCTGACCACAGCAGAAGAGAGAGAAAGGACGAAGGTCGTCCCCTATGCTTTAGACGTAGGCTCTACAGTATGCTATGCTGTGTACCGCACATGGAGTGTGCCTTGCCATGAGTTGGTCAAGGGGTACAATAGTGATCCGGGAAAGGATCACATGACAGCGGTCGAACTTATCCTTAGTATCTAGTAGACTAAGGAATTTTCTCGATTATGGAGGTGAAAAGGAGTTCGTCGTAAAGGGTTACGTCGATGCGAACTTTGACACTAATCCGGATGACTCTGAGTAGTAAACCGGATTCGTATAGTAGAGCAATTATTTGAAATGGCTCCAAATAGCGCGTGGTAGCATCCACAAGATGACATAGATATTCGTAAAGCACACACGGATCTGAAAGGTTCAGACCCGTTGACTAAATAACCTCTCTCACAAGCATAACATGATCAAACCAGAACTCATTGAGTGTTAATAACATGGTGATGTGAACTAGATTGTTGACTCTAGTAAACTCTTGGGTGTTGGTCACATGGTGATGTGACCTATGAGTGTTAATCACATGGTGATGTGGACTAGATTATTGACTCTAGTGCAAGTGGGAGACTGTTGGAAATATGCCCTAGAGGCAATAATAAATAGGTTATTATTATATTTCCTTGTTCATGATAATCGTTTATTATCCATGCTAGAATTGTATTGATAGGAAACTCAGATACATGTGTGGATACATAGACAACACCATGTCCCCAGTAAGCCTCTAGTTGACTAGCTCGTTGATCAATAGATGGTTACGGTTTCCTGACCATGGACATTGGATGTTGTTGATAACGGGATCACATCATTAGGAGAATGATGTGATGGACGAGACCCAATCCTAAGCCTAGCACAAGATCGTGTAGTTCGTTTGCTCAGAGCTTTTCTAATGTCAAGTATCATTTCCTTAGACCATGAGATTGTGCAACTCCCGGATACCGTAGGAATGCTTTGGGTGTACCAATCGTCACAACGTAACTGGGTGGCTATAAATATGCACTACAGGTATCTCCGAAAGTGTCTGTTGGGTTGGCACGAATCAAGACTGGGATTTGTCACTCCGTGTAAACGGAGAGGTATCTCTGGGCCCACTCGGTAGGGCATCATCATAATGTGCACAATGTGACCAAGGAGTTGATCACGGGATGATGTGTTACGGAACGAGTAAAGAGACTTGCCGGTAACGAGATTGAACAAGGTATAGGGATACCGACGATCGAATCTCGGGCAAGTAACATACCGATAGACAAAGGGAATTGTATACATGATTGATTGAATCCTCGATATCGTGGTTCATCCGATGAGATCATCGAGGAGCATGTGGGAGCCAACATGGGTATCCAGATCCCGCTGTTGGTTATTGACCGGAGAGTCATCTCGGTCATGTCTGCGTGTCTCCCGAACCCGTAGGGTATACACACTTAAGGTTCGGTGACGCTAGGGTTGTAGAGATATTAGTATGCGGTAACCCGAAAGTTGTTCGGAGTCCCGGATGAGATCCCGGACGTCATGAGGAGTTCCGGAATGGTCCAGAGGTAAAGATTTATATATGGGATGTCTTATTTTGGTCGCCGGAAAAGTTTCGCACTTTATCGGTATTGTACCGGGAGTGCCGAAAGGGGTCCGGGGGTCCACCAAGGGGTCCACCAGCCCTGGGAGGGCCACATGGGCTGTGGGGGGTGCGCCTTGGCCTATATGGGCCAAGGGAACCAGCCCCAAGAGGCCCATGCGCCAAGAGATAAGATAAACGGAGAGTCCTAAAGGGGGAAGGCACCTCCGAGGTGCCTTGGGGAGGAAGGACTCCTCCCTGGCCGCACCCTTCCTTGGAGGAAGGGCCAAGGCTGCGCCCCCCCTCTCCCTTGGCCCTATATATAGTGGGGGGAGGGAGGGCAGCAGCAACCCAAGCCCTGGCGCCTCCCTCTCCCTCCCGTGACACCTCTTCCTCCCCGCTTGCGCTTGGCGAAGCCCTGCCGGGATCCCGCTATTTCCACCACCACGCTGTCGTGCTGCTGGATCTCCATCAACCTCTCGTCCCCCCTTGCTGGATCAAGAAGGAGGAGACGTCGCTGCTCGGTACGTGTGTTGAACGCGGAGGTGCCGTCCGTTCGGCGCTAGGATCATCGGTGATTTGGATCACGACGAGTACGACTCCATCAACCCCGTTCTCTTGAACGCTTCCGCTCGCGATCTACAAGGGTATGTAGATGCACTCCTTCCCTCTCGTTGCTAGTAAACTCCATAGATTGATCTTGGTGATGCGTAGAAAATTTTGAATTTCTGCTACGTTCCCCAACATAGGTTCCACTCTAATTTGTTCATCTGGTTTAGGTGTTCTAACAAAACTTTTGTTAACCACATTTGAAACTTTAGCATGTTCTTTTATCCTAACAGGAAAAGGGGGTTTCTCAATATAAGTAGTAGGAACAACTAGATCAACACTATAAAGTATAGTTTCTTCCTTGACTGTTACTGGTTCTTTAATTTCTTCTTTAATAGGTGGGTGATATTTAAACCACTTCTCTTTAGGGAGTTCAACATGAGTAGCAAATGATTCACAAAAGGAGGCTACTATCTCAGAGTCAAGTCCATATTTAGTGCTAAACTTCCGAAAAGCATCGGTATCCATAAAAGATTTAACACAATCATACTTAAGTTTAGTACCCGACTCTTTACCTTCATTGAGTTCCCAATCTTTAGAGTTGCGTTTAATTATTTCCAAAAGATCCCACCGGAATTCAATAGTCTTCTTCATAAAAGAACCAACACAAGAAGTATCAAGGATGGTTGTTTGATCATTACGAGAAAGCCGAGCATAAAAGTTCTAGATAATAATTTCTCTTGGGAGCTCATGATTGGGGCATGAATATAACACTGACTTAAGCCTCCCCCAAGCTAGAGCGATACTTTCTCCTCCACGAGGCCAAAAATTATATATATAATTCTGATCACGATGAACTAGATGCATAGGATAAAATTTATGGTTGAACTCCAATTTCAAACGATTCCAATTCCATGATGCAATATCATCGCATAGCCTATACCATGCCAATACTTTTCCCTTCAAATATAAAGGGAAAACCTTTTTCATAACTTCATCTCCGGGTAAACCTGCAAGCTTGAACAATCCACAAATTTGTTCAACATATATCAAGTGCATATCAGGATGTTCGGTTCCATCTCCTGTATAAGGATTAGCTAGCAGTTGTTCTATCATACCCGAAGGAATTTCATATTCAATATTTTCAGTAGGTGCAGTAGGTTGAGGGGTAACTAATTGTGGTTCGGGTAGAGGTGAAGATACCCCGAACAAACCCCCACTACAAAAAAAAGACACATCCGTGACATTTTGGGTCGAACGAATTTTTTTTCTGTCATACTTATGACAATTCTATGACGATAATTGTGACAAAACCCGGTATCATCATAGATGTGGTGGGCTCCTACTTCTATGACAAAAAATCATGACAGAAAATGGGCTTTTCGTCCTGGGCGGCCTGGAGACGCAGCTGCATGACATTCTTTGGGCCGTCCATGATGGAAAAAACCGTGGTAGAAGCGAGGGCGCGGAAAATATTAGGGAGTTCCCGATTACGGTGGGTGGTCGGGGGCCGAGCGATGCGCGTTCCTCTCGTACACGTACGCACGTGGGTGCGAGACGTTGGGCTCTAACTGAACCCGAGCGAGGTGTTCGCCTACTGAAGCCGAGCGATCGCACTGCAGGCTGCGCGTTACTGAACCCGAGCGATCGATCGATGGCTGTTAACTGAACCCGATCGAGCGATTCCTTCACTACTGATGCTAACTGAAGCCGATCGAACACTACTGCCTCCTTCCCTTGATGAAAAGTGAGCGTTATTGGGGGGGGGGTTTGGATGAACAGTTCCCGGTGGGGGGTTGGATGAACAGGAACCCGTGGTAGTAGAGCCGTTGCCGCTGGATGAACAGTACCCCGATCGATCGAGCTGGTGGAGGGCTGGATGAACAGGACCCCGTGAAGGGCTGGATGAACAGGACCCTGTGGAGGGAAGGTTGAACAGTAGCCGGTGGAGGGCTGGTTGAATAGTAGCCGGTGGAGGGCTGGATGAACAGTAGCCCGTGGAGGGGTGGTTGAACAGGACCCCGTGGAGAGGGCTGGTTGAACAGTAGCTGGTGGAGGAGCGCGCGGTGGAGCCTGGATGAACAGGAGCCCATGGATAAACAGTCGTAGATGGAGGATAGAGGAGGTCGACGGTGGATGAACAGTAGTCCGTGGAGGCTGGAGGAGGTCGACGGTGGAAATGAACAGTATCCCGTGGAGTGCGCGAGTTTACATTTTTTACTGGAACGTCAAATGGTTCTGAAACTTTTTGCACTATCTTTCCATACAAATTGTTTATTTTTCGTATTTTTTTTAAAATTTTGGAGTAACAGAAGTATGGTGAATGTTCAGATTAGTACAGACTTTCCTCTTTAAGACAGATTCTGTTTTTGATGCATAGTTTGCTTGTTTTGATGAAACTATCGATTTCTATCAGTGGATTGAGCCATGGAAAAGTTATATTAAAGTAGCTAAAATGCAAAAACAAAACATGAATTGGTTTGCAATAGTACTTAGAGTAGTGATTTGCTTTATTATACTAACGGATCTTATCGAACTTTCGTTGAATTTTGTGTGGATGAAGTGATCAAGGATCGAGGAGGTCTCGGTATGAGAAGAAGGAGGAGAGGCAAGAGTTCAAGCTTGGGGATGCCCAAGGCACCCCAAGTAAATATTCAAGGAGACTCAAGTGTCTAAGCTTGGGGATGTGCCGGAAGACATCTCATCTTTCTTCAATAAATATGGGTATGTTTTCGGTTTTGCTTCGTTCATGTGATATGTGTAAATCTTGGAGCGTCTTTTGCATTTAGTTTTCATTTTTCTTTTATGCACCATGCTGGTATGAGATAGTCCTTGGTTGATTTATAGAATGCTCATTGCATTTTACTTATATCTTTTGAGTATGGCTTTATAGAATGCTTCATGTGCTTCACTTATATCATTTGAAGTATAGATTGCCTGTTTCCCTACACATAGAAAACCGCCACTACAACAAAATCCCCCTATACCAACGCATTTGTACCAACGATACTATATGATCTATTGTTTATCCCACCTCCCACCTCCCACCAACCGCACTTAGACCTAACCTCCTCGTCCCCAAGCCTTCCGCGCTTAGAGCCAACCTCCTCTCCCTAAGATAAATCAAACCTCCCCGTCCCAACACCTACCTCATCCGCCATCTCTCTCCCCAATTCCCTCTTTCTCATCTGACTTCCATGATGAGCCGCCGCCTCCTTCGATTCTCCATAAATCCGGCGCAGTCCCGCACCGTCGCTCATGGGCTCCCCTTCAGTGCACTCGTCCTATATTCCTCCTTGGAGACGTCCTCGACGCCATTGCACGCGTCCCCGCAGTAACTCTAGTCGACACGGATCGCCGGCGCAGCTCGCTCGCCTCTGTTTTAGAGGTCACTATTCCACGTCGCTGCTTCCGCCTTCCGGCTCGGGCATTGATCTGAAACAAGCTGTGGTGTAGGGTGCTGCTCCCTTCTCTCGGCGGTGGTCGGCAGTGGAGACGGGCCCGAGGGGAGAGGAGCATGGGGTGGAGCTCCGGCCGTGTTCCTCAACTGCCGATTGGATCCCGCGCGTGCGGGTGGTTCTTGTGGCTCCCGAATCCTTCGGCGGCGATGGTGCTCCTTTTGGATTTATTTTTGTCCCCGGCGTGCTCTGGTTGCCCCGCGTGCGTTTGTCTATGGTTGCGTGCGTGCTTGGCTCGTGTGCATGTGTATGTGTGGTGCGTGCGTGCTGATTGAAAGTACAGCCCTATTACACTGATTGTTTTTTTCGCACCGTATTACACTGATTGTTTGCTACTGCCACTGATTGCTATGCCGATGCTATTGATTTTGCTGCTCCTTGGTTCCTACTTCCTATACAGTAGAGGCTTGCTATCGCCGCTGGTTGTTATTGCTGCGGCCGCTGATTGCTATTGCCGCTGCTGCTGATTTTACTACTTACTCCCTTCATTCCACATTGTACGGCATATAGATTTTTTTCTAGTCAAACTTTATAACCTTTGACCAAATTTATAGAGAAAATCATATACATCTAGAATATCAAATACATATGCTTAGATACATCACAAGACATACTTTCATATTATATACATTTGGTATTGTAGATATAAATATTTTCTCTATAAACTTGGTCAAAGTTTATAAAGTTTGACTTTGTAAAAAATCTATATGCACTACATTATGGAACGGAGGTAGTATTACATATACAGTAGATAGAAGATAATATGCATTCCCAAATAAAAAATATAGAAGATCTGTATGTTTTAAAATTCTTGCAAATTGAACCAACTACTTGTTATCTCTTCTCTAATCTTTCTCTCGATCAGATTCTCTTTTATGATCTCATTGCAAAAATTACTCAATATGTACAATGCGTACATAATAATCACGGAACCCTATAGCTCCTTTATCATTCCATGGTCCCCTTGTCCTTGCAATTGTTAGTATTATTTGTTCCACTTGTGTCTCATCATGGGATTTTTCCCCTTGCAATTTTTGTGCCTGCAAGATGTCAGCTAACTGTCTTTCAGTATCTAAACAGATGCAGTAACTATGATGTTGGTATGAAACTGTCCTACACGTCAGGGTTCGAACTGTTGACAATAGATGCGCAGATCGATAGATTGTATTAAAAGCATTAACCTGCCTGGGCTGATTGTGTAAGGGATTAACTTGCTTTAATGGCATGCAGCTTCAGGGGCAGATGGAAACATACAACTTATGAATTTAACTTGGTCCAGAAAGTCGGGCAACCCATTCGCTTACTTGATAAACCCTCCCCTTGTTCGGGCCAGTAAGGTGTCCATTTACTTATCTCCTCATGACGTAGCATTCTTATTTATTCCATATCCTTAATTTTTACACTAACTGGTCCAGCGAGTCTTTGTTAGTTAAGTGTGCCAATATATGTCTATTTTTTCCGGTCTTAACTTTTGTCCAGGCCAATATTTTGTAGATTCATATAGGTATTGATATCCAGGTATTCAATGACATGACGGGTGATACATGATTTGCGAGCTGACTTGTGACCAAAGATCAAATCCTCTTGGTTATGTGATATTCTACATTGGCAGCAAAGGCACATGGGTAGTGTTTCCTAAAACTGGGTAAGTACTGACATAAAATTGTTCATCCATTACTTAGGTTTGCTTTTATTATTCAGATTGTTTAGCCATTACATAGGTAGTCCCTGATGCATTTTCTTAAATATATATTCAACTTAGTACCAGGTTGGTCTTGAAGAATTAAACAATGCCACATTAAATTATTTTTATTTCCCTGTAAACACGTTGGATCCTACCTTCTCTAGAAACAAAACTCCACTACTTTTTCCTAGAGAAGCCCAAATCTAAAGAAGTGTTCCTTTTCCATGTTGTTTCTTCTACTGGTTGTAAGAGTCTTATTCTTGACTGAGAAATTATAATGTGACATTGTACTTCTCAGGTAACTACGGAGTTTTGTGTGATGTAGATTAGTTAATGCTTTTGAGCTATTGGCGTTGAGTTCTTTTCTCGTAATACATCATAACAAGCATGAGTAATGGTGACACTGAACTAGTTAATGTTGAGACCTTTGGAAAACATAAATATCCAATTTTGTCTAGTCGATATTATTGCTTACCTACTCATCATTTAGTTGGCTGCTGAATTCATCTCATTGTTGATATAATATAATGTTTGGATAATTGTTAGTACTGAATACATGCTGCTGGCTGTTCGTAGTGAACAGGTACATGCAATTGGTCAAAGATAATCAGTGTTTTAACATGTCCTCCTACTAAGTTATTTGTCAGATATACATAAGATTATGTCTTTCCCCCAACAATCTCTTCTTGCACACTTTGTAATTTTTATGTGGATCCTTTTAGGTACAGTGCATAGTATGTATATTTTTAAACTTCATTTCGAATTTACGCCTAAATAGTATTATGATTTTTCTTTGTATGTTGAGAATTTCAATACAAGATGATTACTTGGATCTTGGAGAATGTATGATGATTCTTGGTACTTGGAGGAGAAACAAGACAGTTCTATGAATGTTTAGAAATTTGATATTTTACTTTGTTTTATTTTTCTAAGGAAGTGATGTACTGCAAGTAGATGATACTTCCATTGTACTCTACCTAATGTAACAGATTGTTCCATTGAATGAATATATCATTTTTCATTTCTACTCTATCGAATTTTGGTAAAGTTCTAACTTGTATTGCCATTTAAACTACCTACTATTAGAAATGATTATATATGGAGGTTACTCTATTTATCAACCACAAACAGTGTGATAAATGATTATATATGGAGGTAATTTTATTTTGCAAGCACCAACGCATAGAAGCGTTGCATGAATCCGTTGTTGCTTTCCAACACATTATTTCCTAGATTACCAACGGATCTATATACGTTGTTGTAGACCCTTGCAACGCCACCAAAGGCAACACATATGAATCCATTGGTGTAGACCTAAGAAACGCTAATACAGACAAACGACAACGCATCTATGCGTTGCTGAAGGGGGGTTCTAGTTGTAGTGCGCCATTTGTAGAATGCTCTTTTGCTTCACTTATATTTGTTAGAGCGTGGGCATATCTTTTGTAGAAAGAATTAAACTCTCTTGCTTCACTTATAGCTATTTAGAGAGTCGACAGGAATTGGTCATTCACATGGTTAGTCATAAAATCCTACATAAAACTTGTAGATCACTGAATATGATATGTTTCATTCCTTGCAATAGTTTTGTGATATAAAGATGGTGATATTAGAGTCATGCTAGTGGGTAGTTGTGGATTATAGAAATACTTGTGTTGAATTTTGTGATTCCCGTAGCATCCACGTCTGGTGAACCGTTATGTAACGAAGTTGGTGCATGAGGTATTTATTGATTGTCTTCCTTATGAGTGGCTGTCGGGGACGAGCGATGGTCTTTTCCTACCAATCTATCCCCCTAGGAGCATGCGTGTAGTACTTTGTTTCGATGACTAATAGGTCTTTGCAATAAGTATGTGAGTTCTTTATGACTAATGTTGAGTCCATGGATTATACGCACTCTCACCCTTCCATCATTGCTAGCCTCTTCAGTACCGTGCATTGCCCTTTCTCACCTCGAGAGTTGGTGCAAACTTCGCCGGTGCATCCAAACCCTGTGATACCATACACTCTATCACACATAAGCCTCCTTATATCTTCCTCAAAACAGCCACCATACCTACCTATCATGGCATTTCCATAACCATTCCGAGATATATTGCCATGCAACTTCCATCATCATCATATACATGACTTGAGCATTTATTGTCATATTGCTTTTCATGATCGTAAGATAGTTAGCATGATGTTTTCATGGCTTGTCCGTTTTTTGATGTCATTGCTACGCTAGATCATTGCACATCCCGGTATCCGCCGGAGGCATTCACATAGAGTCATATTTTTGTTCTAGTATCGAGTTGTAATATTGAGTTGTAAGTAAATAAAAGTGTGATGATCATCATTATTAGAGCATTGTCCCATGTGAGGAAAGGATGATGGAAGCTATGATTCCCTCACAGGTTGGGATGAGACTCCGGACTTTCCAAAAAAAAGAGGCCAAAGAAGCCCACAAAAAATAAAAGAGGCCAAAGAAGCCCAAAAAACAATACAAAAAAAAGAGAGAAAAAGAGAGAAGGGGCAATGCTACTATCCTTTTACCACACTTGTGCTTCAGAGTAGCACCATGTTCTTCATATAGAGAGTCTCTTCAGTTATCACTTTCATATACTAGTGGTAATTTTCGTTATAGAACTTGGCTTGTATATTCCAATGACGGGCTTCCTCAAATGCCCTAGGTCCTCATGAGCAAGCAAGTTGGATGCACACCCACTTAGTTTCAGTTTGAGCTTTCATACCCTTACAGCTCTAGTGCATTGCATTGCAATCCCTACTCCTCACATTGACATCAATTGATGGGCATCTCCATAGCCCGTTGATTAGCCGCGTCGATGTGAGACTTTCTGTTTTTTGTCTTCTCCACACAACCTCGACCATCATATTCTATTCCACCTATAGTGCTATGTCCATGCCTCACGCTCATGTATTGCGTGAAAGTTGAAAAGGTTTGAGAACATCAAATGTATGAAACAATTGCTTGGCTTGTCATCCGGGTTGTGCATGATTTGAATATTTTGTGTGATGAAGATGGAGCATAGCCAGACCATATGATTTCATAGGGATAACTTTCTTTGGCCATGTATTTTTGAAAAGACATGAGTGCTTTATTAGTATGCTTGAAGTATTGTTGTCTTAATGTCAAAAGACAGACTATTGCTTTGAATCACTCGTGTCTTAATATTCATGCCATGATTAGATTATATGATCAAGATTATGTTGGGTAGCATTCCACATCAAAAATTATATTTTTTTATCATTTACCTACTCGAGGACGAGCATTATTTAAGCTTGGGATGCTGATACGTCTCCGTCGTATCTATAATTTTTTATTGTTCCATGCCAATATTATACAACTTGCATACACTTTTGGCAACTTTTTATTCTATTTTTGGGACTAATATATTGATCCAGTGCCCAGTGCCAGTTCCTGTTTGTTGCATGTTTGTTGTTTCGCAGAAAATCCATATCAAACGGAGTCTAAATGGGATAAAAACTTACAGAGTTTTTTGGAATATATGTGATTTTTTGGAAGAAGAATCAACGCGAGATGATGCCCGAGGGGGGCACGAGGCAGGGGGCGCGCCCCTGACCCTCGTGGCCACTCCGTAAGGCGGTTGGTGCCCTTCTTTCGCCGCAAGAAAGCCAATATCCGGATAAAAATCGTGTCCAAATTTCAGCCCAATCGGAGTTACGGATCTCCGGGAATATAAGAAACGGTGAAAGGCCAGAATCTAAAACGAAGAAACAGAGAGAGACAGAGAGGCAGATCCAATCTCGGAGGGGCTCTCGCCCCTCCCATGCCATGGAAGCCAAGGACCAGAGCGGAAACCCTTCTCCCATCTAGGGAGAAGGTCAAGAAAGAAGAATAAGAAGGGGGGCCCTCTCCCCCTCTCTCCCGGTGGCGCCGGAACACAGCCGGGGCCATCATCGTGCGACGGCGATCTACACCAAAACCTCCGTCATCTTCACCAACATCTTCATCACCTCCCCCCATCTATCTACAACGGTCCACTCTCCCGCAACCCGCTGTACCCTCTACTTGAACATGGTGCTTTATGCTTCATATTATTATCCAATGATGTGTTGCCATCCTCTGAGTAGATTTTTGTTGTCCTATCGGTAATTGGTGAATTGCTATGATTGGTTTAATTTGCTTCTGGTTATGTTGCTGTCCTTTGGTGCCCATCATATGAGCGCGCGCGTGGATCACACCATAGGGTTAGTTGTATGTTGATAGGACTATGTATTGGAGGGCAAGAGTGACAGAAGCTTCAACCTAGCATCGAAATTGATGCATACGAGATTGAAGGGGGACCAATATATCTTAATGCTACGGTTGGGTTTTACCTTAACCAGCATTAGTAGTTGCGGATGCTTGCTAATAGTTCGAATCATAAGTGCATAGAATTCCAAGTCAGGGATGACATGCTAGCAGTGTCTCTCCCACATAAAACTTGCTATCGGTCTAGTAAAGTAGTCAATTGCTTAGCGAAAATTTCGCAACTCCTACCACCACTTTTCCACACTCGCTATACTAACTTTATTGCTTATTTAACTAAAACATCCCTTAGTTTTTATTTACGTTCTCTTTATATTCTTGCAAACCTATCCAAGAACACCTACAAAGTACTTTTACTTTCATACTTGTTTTAGGTAAAGCGAACGTTAAGCGTGCATAGAGTTGTAGCGGTGGTCGATAGAACTTGAGGGAATATTTGTTCTACCTTTAGCTCCTCGTTGGGTTCGATACTCTTACTTATCGAAAGAGGCTACAACTGATCCCATATACTTGTGGGTTATCAAGACCTTTTTCTGGTGCCGTTGCCGGGGAGTTATAGCGTGGGGTGAATATTCTCGTGTGTGCTTGTTTGCTTTATCACTAAGTATTTTTTATTTGTTGTTCTAAGTTGTTCTCTATCTTTAGTTATGGATATGGACACGAAATACCAAAAAAATATTAGGTTTACTTGCTACTCATGGAGATGGGGAACCTCCTAAAACCCTCGATGCTCATTATGTGAAAAATATTATGCACTACTTTAATAATCCTGGGAAAACCCCATTCAATTATGTAATGGGAGACACGTTGGATCAACGTGAATACTTTAGAAATTATCTCTTGACTCAAAAGGGAAACTTTTACTGGATCAAATTCATCGTTTGCAGTGTTATGCTTGGAATTTATGTGAAATATATGATTGTACTTCTTGTTCTAAAAACCCTAGGAAACACCTTCCTTACCAATGTGAGTTTAGTGATAATGGAATCGTATCTTCGTATACTAAGGGTGTTTATAATTATTATGATGTTCAACAAATTGAAGAATTTGTTGCTTTTAGGGGTACTTGTGAAATTGCTTCTTTCATTGAAGAGTGTGATACTACCTCTACAAATATGAAAATTTGGCCATACTTAAATATTGCTATGATAATTATGCTTCTAATCCCTATATTAAACCATATATTGAGGACTCCTCCGCTGTCCCAGAAGAGACTAATATTTTGCAGGAGTCTATGGAAGAAGAAATTAATGACATTGTGAGCTCATTGGATGAAAAAGATGAGGAGGAGAGCGAAGAACAAAAGGAGGAAGAGAGGATTGATCAACCGTTCCCACCATCTAATGAGAGTAACTCTTTATCCCATACATTGTTTATTTTCCCTTCGAATTTACCGAAGGATTAATGCTATGATGATTGTTATGATCCCGTTGATTCTTTTGAAATATCCCTTTTTGATGATGCTTGCTATGCTTGTGGCCAAGATGCCAATATGAGTTATGCTTATGGAGATGAACTTGCTATAGTTCCTTATGTTAAACATGAAATTGTTGCTATTGCACCCACGCATGATAGTCCTATTATCTTTTTGAATTCTCCCGGCTACACTACCTCGGAGAAGTTTGCCCTTATTAAGGATTATATTGATGGGTTGCGTTTCACTACTACACATGATGATTTTGATAGATATAATATGCATGTGCTTGCTGCTCCTACTTGCAATTATTATGAGAGAGTAACTACATCTCTGCCTCTCCATGTTTCCAATATGATAAAATTGAAAGAAACTGTTTATACTATGCATTGGCCTTTACTATGTGTGCATGAATTGTTCTTTTATGACATGCCGATGCATAGGAAGAGAGTTAGACTTCGTTTTTGCATGATATATGTTACTTTGTGCTCACTACTAAATCACAAATCATTGTTAATTAAAATTGGCTTTGATATACCATGGGATCCGGGTGGATCCATTACTTGAGCACTATATGCCTAGCTTAATGGCTTTAAAGAAAGCGCTGCCAGGGAGACAACCCGGAAGTTTTAGAGAGTCATTTATTTCTTCTGTGTGCTTTTATAAAGTTTAAAAACAAAAATAATGTGCCAAGATTTGCCTTTAGGATGTTTACATTGCTTGTTGGTTTGTGCGGTGCAAAACAGAAACTTTGGCTATAGTGCGCGATTTTACCTTTTTTACTAGAACGTCAAACGGTTCTGAAACTTTTTGCATTATCTTTCTATACAAAGTTTTTATTTTTCCTAATTTTTTTATAATTTTTGGAGTACCGGAAGTATGGTGAATTTTCAGATTACTACAGACTGTCCTGTTTAAGACAGATTCTGTTTTTGATGCATAGTTTGCTTGTTTTGATGAAACTATCGATTTCTATCAGTGGATTAAGCCATGAAAAAGTTATATTACAGTATATACAATGCAAAAACAAAATATGAATTGGCATGCAACAGTACTTAGAGTAGGGATTTTGCTTTATTATACTAACGGATCTTACCGAACTTTCTGTTGAGTTTTGTGTGGATGAAGTGATCAAGGATCGAGGAGGTCTCAACATGAGGAGAAGGGGGAGAGGAAAGAGCTCAATCTTGGGGATGCCCAAGGCACCCCAAGTAAATATTCAAGGAGGCTCAAGCGTCTAAGCTTGGGGATGCCCCGGAAGGCATCCCATCTTTCTTCAACAAATATCGGTATGTTTTCGGTTTCGTTTCGGTCATGTGATATGTGCAAATCTTGGACCGTCTTTTGCATTTAGTTTTCACTTTTATTTTATGAACCATGCTGGTATGAGATAGTAATTGGTTGATTTATAGAATTCTCATTGCACTTTAGTTATATCTTTTGAGTATGGCTTTATATGATGCTTCATGTGCTTCACTTATATCATTTGAAGTATGGATTGCCTGTTTCCCTACACATAGAAAACCACCATTTGTAGAATGCTCTTTTGCTTCACTTATATTTGTTAGAGCGTGGGCATATCTTTTGTAGAAAGAATTAAACTCTCTTGCTTCACTTATATCTACTTAGAGAGTCGACAGGAATTGGTCATTCACATGGTTAGTCATAAAATCCTACATAAAACTTCTAGATCACTGAATATGATATGTTTGATTCCATGCAATAGTTTTGCGATATAAAGATGGTGATAGTAGAGTCATGCTAGTGGGTAGTTGTGGATTGTAGAAATACTTGTGTTGAAGTTTGTGATTCCCGTAGCATGCACGTATGGTGAACCGTTATGTAACGAAGTTGGAGCATTAGGTATTTATTGATTGTCTTCCTTATGAGTGGCGGTCGGGGACGAGCGATGGTATTTTCCTACCAATCTATCCCCCTAGGAGCATGCGCGTAGTACTTTGTTTCGATGACGAATAGATTTTTGAATATTTTGTCATTGCTACGCTAGATCATTGCACATCCCGGTACATCGCCGGAGGCATTCATATAGAGTCATATTTTTGTTCTAGTATCGAGTTGTAATATTGAGTTGTAAGTAAATAAAACTGCGATGATCATAATTATTAGAGCATTGTCCCATGTGAGGAAAGGATGATGGAAGCTATGATTCCCTCACAAGTTTGGATGAGTCTCCGGACTTTACAAAAAATAATAAAAGAGGCCAAAGAAACCCACAAAAAATAAAAGAGGCGAAAGATGCCCACCAAAACAAAACAAAACAAAACAATACAAAAAAGAGAGAAAAATAGAGAAGGGGCAATGCTACTATCCTTTTACCACACTTGTGCTTCAGAGTAGCACCATGTTCTTCATATAGAGAGTCTCTTGAGTTATCACTTTCATATACTAGAGGGAATTTTAATTATAGAACTTAGCTTGTATATTCCAATGATGGGCTCAAATGCCCTAGGTCTTCATGAGCAAGCAAGTTGGATGCACAACCACTTAGTTTCAGTTTTAGATTTTATACACTTATAGCTCTAGTGCATCCGTTGCATGGCAATCCCTACTCCTCACATTGACATCAGTTGATGGGCATCTCCATAGCCCATTGATTAGCCGCGTCGATGTGAGACTTTCTCCTTTTTGTCTTCTCCACACAACCTCCAGCATCATATTCTATTCCACCTATAGTGTTATGTCCATGGCTCACGCTCATGTATTGCGTGAAAGTTGAAATGGTTTGAGAACATCAAAAGTATGAAACAGTTGCTTGGCTTGTCATCGGGGTTGTTCATGATTTGAATATTTTGTGTGATCAAGATGGAGCATAGCCAGACCATATGATTTTGTAGGGATAACTTTCTTTGGCCATGTATTTTTTAAAAGACATGATTGCTTTATTAGTATGCTTGAAGTATTGTTCTCTTAATTTCAAAAGACAAACTATTGCTTTGAATCACTCGTGTCTTAATATTCATGCCATGATTAGATTATATGATCAAGATTATGTTGGGTAGCATTCCACATCAAAAATTATATTTTTTATCATTTACCGAGGACGAGCATTAATTAAGCTTGGGGATGCTGATACGTCTCCTTCGTATCTATAATTTTTTATTGTTCCATGCCAATATTATACAACTTGCATACACTTTTGGCAACTTTTTATTCTATTTTTGGGACTAACATATTGATCCAGTGCCCAGTGCCAGTTCCTGTTTGTTGCATGTTTTTTGTTTTGCAGAAAATCCATATCAAACGGAGTCCGAACGGGATAAAAACTTACGGAGATTTTTTTGGACTATATATAATTTTTGGAAGAAGAATCAACGCGAGACGATGCCCGAGGGGGCCACGAGGCAGGGGGCGCGCCCAGGGGGTGGGAGCGCCCCTGACCCTCGTGGCCACCCCGTAAGGCGGCTGGTGCCCTTCTTTCGCCACAAGAAAGCCAATATCCGGATAAAAATCATGTCCAAATTTCAGCCCAATCGGAGTTACGGATCTCCGGGAATATAAGAAACGGTGAAAGGCCGGAATCTAAAACGCAGAAACAGAGAGAGACGGAGAGACATATCCAATCTCGGAGGGGCTCTCGCCCCTCCCATGCCACGAAAGCCAAGTACCAGAGGGGAAACCCTTCTCCCATCTAGGGAGAAGGTCAAGGAAGAAGAAGAAGAAGGGGGGCCCTGTCCCCCTCTCTCCCGGTGGCGCCGGAACGCCGCCGGGGCCATCATCGTGCGACGGCGATCTACACCAACACCTCCGTCATCTTCACCAACATCTTCATCACCTTCCCCCCATCTATCTACAGTGGTCCACTCTCCGGCAACTCGTTGTACCCTCTCCTTGAACATGGTGGTTTATGCTTCATATTATTATCCAATGATGTGTTGCCATCCTATGATGTCTGAGTAGATTTTCGTTGTCCTATCAGTAATTGGTGAATTGCTATGATTGGTTTAATTTGCTTGTGGTTATGTTTCTGTCCTTTGGCGCCCATCATATGAGCGTGCGCTTGGATCACACCATAGGACGATGTATTGGAGGGCAAGAGTGACAGAAGCTTCAACCTAGCATAGAAATTGATGCATACGGGATTGAAGGGGGACCAATATATCTTAATGCTATGGTTGGGTTTTACCTTAATGAACGTTAGTAGTTGCGGATGCTTGCTAATGGTTCCAATCATAAGTGCATAGAATTCCAAGTCAGGGATGACATGCTAGCAGTGGCCTCTCCCACATAAAAATTGCTATCAGTCTAGGAAAGTAGTCAATTGCTTAGGGACAATTTCGCAACTCCTGCCACCACTTTTTCACACTCCCTATACTAACTTTATTGCTTCTTTACCTAAAACATCCCCTAGTTTTTATTTACGTGCTCTTTATATTCTTGCAAACCTATCCAACAACACCTACAAAGTACTTTTAGTTTAATACTTGTTTTAGGTAAAGCGAACGTTAAGCGTGCGTAGAGTTGTATCGGTGGTCGATAGAACTTGAGGGGATATTTGTTCTACCTTTAGCTCCTCGTTGGGTTCGACACTCGTTTATCGAAAGAGCCTACAATTGATCCCCTATACTTGTGGGTTATCAGTACACGAGCCCTAGCCGTACGTAGGCGCGAGTAGGCATTCGAGACCCCACCCGTATGTACGTACGTGGCCGTATTTACTTTCTTGCACCCTGGCCGCTGTACGGACGTGTACATGCTACGTGCGCGCCTCTACTACGACACGGGCGCCTCTACTAAGACCAATATGTACGTACACGTTCGGGACCAGAATGACAACGCTACGTACGCTTCGACCAGGTGGGTCCCGACTGTCAGGCACTTCCTTGCGTGCAAAGATGTAGCTGGTGGGTCCCAGCAGCCAGGGGGAAATGTTTTTTTGTGAAATACGGTGGCCTGTCCGGTGGGTCCCTGCTGTCAGGTGGAGGAATCATTATTTTCCACGTAATAAGGCGGCACTTCCTCGCTGCGGCCGTGGACCCAGCTGTCAGCTTCCCCACGAAGAGTATGTTGGGGAACGTAGTAATTTCAAAAAATTTCCTACGCACATGCAAGATCATGGTGATGCATAGCAACGAGAGGGGAGAGTGTCGTCCACGTACCCTCGTAGACCATAAGCGGAAGCGTTATGACAACGCGGTTGATGTAGTCGTACGTCTTCACGATCCGACCGATCCAAGTACCGAACACACGGCACCGCCGAGTTCAGCACACGTTCAGCTCGGTGACGTCCCACGAACTCACGATCCAGCAGAGCTTCGAGGGAGAGTTCCGTCAGCACGACGGCGTGATGACGGTGATGATGATGCTAATGACGCAGGGCTTCGCCTAAGCACCGCTACGATATGACCGAGGTGGATTATGGTGGAAGGGGGCACCACACGGCTAAAAGATCAACTGGTCAACTTGTGTGTCTATGGGGTGCCCCCTGGCCATGTATATAAAGGAGTGGAGGAGGGGGAGGGCCGGCCCTCCTATGGTGCGCCCTGGAGGAGTCGTACTCCCACTGGGAGTAGGATTCCCCCCTTCCCTAGTTGGACTAGGAGAGAAGGAAGGGGGAGAGAGGGAGGAAGGAAAGGGGGGCGCTGCCTCCGCTCCTAGTCCAATTCGGACTGGAGGGAGAGGGGGCGCGCGGCCTGCCCTGGTCTCCTCTCTCTCTCCACTATGGCCCAATAAGGCCCATACACTTACCGGGGGGTTTCGGTAACCTCCCGATGAGGGAGTCCTAGATAAGGGGGTATCCGGACAGCCGGACTATATACTTTGGCCGGACTGTTGGACTATGAAGATACAAGATTGAAGACTTCGTCCCGTGTCTGGATGGGACTCTCCTTTGCGTGGAAGGCAAGCTTGGCGATTCGGATATATAGATCTCCTTCTCTGTAACCGACTCTGTGTAACCCTAGCCCACTCCGGTGTCTATATAAACCGGAGGGTTTAGTCCGTAGGACGACAACAACATCATCAACAATCATACCATAGGCTAGCTTCTAGGGTTTAGCCTCTACGATCTCGTGGTAGATCAACTCTTCTAATACTCATATCATCAAGATCAATCAAGCAGGAAGTAGGGTATTACCTCCATCGAGAGGGCCCGAACCTGGGTAAACATTGTGTCCCTCGCCTCCTGTTACCATTAGCCTTAGACGCACAGTTCGGGACCCCCTACCAGAGATCTGCCGGTTTTGACACCGACATTGGTGCTTTCATTGAGAGTTCCACTGTGTCGTCGCGATAAGGCTTGATGGCTCCTTCAATCATCTTCAACTATGTGATCCAAGGTGAGGTTTTTCTCCCCGGACAGATCTTCGTATTCGGCGGCTTCGCACTGCGGGCCAACTCGCTTGGCCATCTGGAGCAGGTCGATAGCTACGCCCCTGGTCATCAGATCAGGTTTGGAAGCTTGAACTATACGGCCGACATCCGCGGAGACCTGATCTCCGATGGATTCGAGCCCATGGCAGGTGCGCCGAACAGTCACAATGAGCATGACTTAGATCGGCCATCGGACGTTGTTCGTGAGATCGCGCCTGCGGCTGCCCCAGCTCTAAATCTGGTGCAGATCGTGCCATCCGAGGATGGGTGGATTGACCCTGCCACGGAGGCTGTACACTCATCGGTGATAGAGCCGAACACAGGCTTCGCCTCCAATGAGTCCTGTGTCATCGGATCCTCGGACTCGTTTCCAGGCATAGGCTCCGAACCGCGTGCATCCGTGCCTATAGAATCTGATTGGGCACCGGTCATGGAGTTTACCTCCGCGGATATCTTTCAGAACTCTCCCTTGGGCGACGTGCTAAATTCATTAAGATCTCTCTCCCTATCAGGAGACTCGCGGCCGAACTATGTCCGGCTCGAGTGGGGAGCGGACGACGAAGAAATTCGTTACCCACCCACCACCCACTTAATAGCCACTGTCGACGACTTAACCAACATGCTTGATTTTGACTCCGAAGACATCGACGGTATGGACGACGATGATGGAGAAGAACAGGAACCACCGCCCACAGGGTGCTGGACAGCCACCTCATCATACGATATATACATGGTGGATACACCCAGAGAAAGTGACGGCGAGGAACGGAAGGACGCAATGGAGGATAATCCCCTTGATAAGCAACCAAAGCGGCGGCGGCGCCGCCGTTCCAAATCCCGCCACAGTAAAAACAGCGAAAATAGCTGAAGAGGAAATAATACCCTGGACGACCCCATGGACCCAACGATGAGCCAGGGGATGCCGAGCATAATCCAGGGCCGCTGTCCGATCACGGCGACGGCGAAGATAAAAATCATAAACCTGTCTCCGGAGAGGAGAACAGTCTGGACGACGATGCATTCATCATCCCGGAAAAGCAATTGGAACAAGAAGACCTTCGCGAAATGCTTATCACCACCGCAAGGAGCTTGAAGAAGCAGAAGCAAAGGCTCAATGCCGCACAAGATACGCTCAACCGCAGATGGAACAAAGTGCTTGACGCTGAAGAAAAATACGGCGGTCACCACCACACCAAGAGCTACCCAATGCGCAAGCTTCTGCCTGAATTCGACGATGAGCTTATAAAGCCCATACCACCAAAGAATAATACGGCCGACCGGCCGGACCAACCACTCCGTGGCCGAGATAAAGCAGCCAATAATGCCACAAACAAGTCAGCACACGATTTACGTGAGCACCTGGACGAATGAGCCGGTATGGCCAGGTCCATCTATGGATCTAAGAGGCGTGCTCCAACACAGGATCAGGGCCGCCCAAACGGTCATACAGATCGAATAACATCTCGGAACCAAAACCGAACACCACAACCGTCGGAAGCATCCAAATACAGGGGTGCCGCACACCCCCTGCGCTTCACCGATGAAGTGTTGGATCATGAATTTCCAAAGGGATTCAAACCCGTAACAATAGAAGCATACGACAGAACGACAAACCCTGGGGTCTGGATTGAGGACTTTATCCTTCATATCCACATGGCTCGCGGAGATGATCTCCACACCATTAAATACCCGCCCCTCATGTTGAAAGGACCAGCTCGGCATTGGTTGAAAAGCCTTCCCGAAAACTCAATTGGAAGTTGGGAGGAACTTGAGGATGCTTTCAGGGCTAATTTCCAAGGGACCTATGTCCGACCTCCGGATGCAGACGATCTAAGTCACATAATTCAACAACCCGGAGAGTCAGCCCGAAAGCTTTGGAACAGATTTCTTACTAAAAAGAATCAAATCATCGACTGCCCGGACGCGGAAGCCTTAGCGGCTTTCAAGCATAGCATCCGAGACGAATGGCTCGCCAGACACCTTGGCTAGGAAAAACCGAGGACAATGGCAGCCCCAACAAGCCTTATGACCCGCTTTTGCGCGGGCGAGGACAGTTGGTTGGCCCGCAGTGGTACCAACGAACCAGGCACATCCGAAGTCAGGGATGGCAATGGAAAGCCACGGCGCCATAGAAATAAGCGTCGAAATAATGAAGATATCCCAGACAATACGGCGGTCAACGCCGGATTCAGGAGCTCTCAACCCGGTCAACGGAAGAAGCCATTTAAAGGCAATAGAGATGGACCGTCCAGCTTAAACAGGATTCTCGACAAATTATGTCAGATTCATGGCACCCCCGAAAGACCTGCAAATCATACCAACAGAGAATGCTGGGTCTTCAAGCAGGCTGGCATGCTAAACGCCGAACACAAGGGGAAGGAGACGCCAAGTGAAGACGAGGATGAGCCTCGCCAGCCAAACACCACGGGGCAGAAGAAATTTCCACCAGAGGTCAAAAATAGTGAACATGATTTACGCTGTAGAGCCTGTCGCCCCGAAATTTAAACCATGGTCGGCCTGCCCAATCTCTTTCGATCGCAGGGATCATCCGACTTGTATCCGGGATGGAGGTGCGGCTGCCTTGGTGCTCGACCCAATAATTAACGGATTCCATCTCACCCGAGTCCTCATGGACGGCGGCAGTAGTCTTAACCTAATATATCAGGACACTGTCCGCAAAATGGGGATAGACCCATCAAGAATTAGCCAAAGTAGTACTACCTTAAAGGAGTAATACCAGGCGCAGAGGCTCGCTCTATGGGCTCTCTAACATTAGAGGTTGTATTCAGTTCCCCCGACAACTTCCGAAACGAAGAACTAATCTTCGACATCGCTCCATTCTGAAGGGGCTATCATGCACTACTCGGAAGAACGGCTTTCGCCCGTTTTAATGCAGTTCCGCATTATGCTTATCTTAAGCTCAAGATGCCTGGTCCACGTGGCGTCATCTCAATTAGCGGAAATATAGAGCGTTCTCGGCGTGCGGAAGAATATGCGGCGACTCTAACGGCCAGACCCACTCCCCAACCTGAATAAATGATCGGTCGTCAAGACCACGGACGCGGCTAGACGTGTCTGGTGCACCACCAGTTGTAGCAGCCCAGATAAACCTGAGCTTGGTTGGTGGAAACGCCCCCACATGTGGTGCTAGGGGCTGCCCGCACGTATAAAGGCTCATAATCTGGCCAAATCCTATTAGTAAATTAATACATTGCATTTTTATGGTTCATTAAGAATAACCAATTTTTTCGCGCGATTACCAGATTCTCTCACCTGGGTTTTCTCTTTTTTGTAGACGATTATTGTGCTACACCCTTCCAAGATACGGCACAACGGAGACAAAGGAGCAGACGTGCAGCAGGGCCCCGGTCAAAGGTTTCTTTTTAGATTAAGACCCTGCATAAACCTTTTTAACGTCTCTTGTTGATTCGCACCCTCTGGATACTCTACACAACCGAGGGGGATAACGGCATTATTGGCATTTTGTCACGCCAAGATTAATTCATGTACCTAGAAATTAAGGGCTCATATCGAGGGCGTTACTCAGCCCAGTATATGTTGAAAGTCCGAATACCTTAGGGAGTGTTCGGCGTCACAAGTTTTGGACTTATATGCATCAGCTCCGAATCATGTCTTGGGTCAAATGTTGGGTTTGCCCGGCTCCCTTGTTTTGATACCTTACGTTCTGTTCTATCGGCTAAGGTGCCATCGGGAGAACTACTGCGATTGTGCCCTGGTTCATCTGGGCGAGCACTCAGTAGAGAAAGCCGAAAACTGACTGTCATGATAAAGCGAGAGACTGGTCAACCACTCGCTGACTTATCGGAATCTTCGGGATTCCTCTGCATTAACGAAGGACCGTTTCCCGGTCATGTACGCACGCACACCATATCCGGATGATTGCGGAAGTACCAGGGGCTATATAGTAGCCCCACCGTCAAACTCCTATGGCTAAGTGAAAGTGTTAAAGCAATATAGTCCGATTGCCTTGTTCGCCGCGCTATCACCTCCTCAAACGGACCAAGACGTTGGATCAAGAGTGATTATGCGCTTTACCGAACACCCCCGCATTATATGCGTGGGGGCTGAAGCCGACGATTGCAATCTTTCAGGTTATATACATACATACATAAACGGCCGCACAGGAGGCACTTAATACTTTATAGGCAAAAGTATAAAAATAGCCTTTATAGTCAAAATAGCATTGTTTTTACAATAAAGAAACATGTCATTAGAACATGGTACTTTTTGAGCACTGAGCCTCTATTAAGCGGGACCTTCTAGGACTTCTTCAAAATAGTGCTCGGGCGGGTCCTGGCCTCCGGTCGGACCCCTGGTTGCAATGGCGGTGCCCACCATCTCTGTCCAGTATGTCTTCACACGGGCAAGAGCCATCCACGCACCCTCTATTAACGCCGACCTCTTTATAGCGTCGATATGCGGCACAGCGCGAACAAATCGTTGCACTAAACCAAAATAACTTTCCTGACTTGGTTCCTTCGGCCAAAGATGATCCACGACAGACCTCATGGCAAGCCCGGACAACCTATGGAGCTCGGCCCATTCGGGCGTTTGCTCATTTAACAGCAGCGGACGCTTTGGAGCACTGAACTGTGACCATAACAACTTTTCTGCCTCATGATCCTCTTGGTCTTTGAAATACTCAGTCGCATCGGCAACACTCTTTGTTAAGTCCAGGTATGCGTCTGCAGAACTCCATAATTTTGAAGGAAATATGCCCTAGAGGCAATAATAAAGTTATTATTTATTTCCTTATATCATGATAAATGTTTATTATTCATGCTAGAATTGTATTAACCGGAAACATAATACATGTGTGAATACATAGACAAACAGAGTGTCACTAGTATGCCTCTACTTGACTAGCTCGTTAATCAAAGATGGTTATGTTTCCTAGCCATAGACATAAGTTGTCATTTGATTAACGAGATCACCTCATTAGGAGAATGACGTGATTGACTTGACCCATTCCGTTAGCTTAGCACCCGATCGTTTAGTATGTTGCTATTGCTTTCTTCATGACTTATACATGTTCCTCTGACTATGAGATTATGCAACTCCCGTTTACCGGAGGAACACTTTGTGTGCTACCAAACGTCACAACGTAAATGGGTGATTATAAAGGTGCTCTACAGGTGTCTCCAAAGGTACTTGTTGGATTGGCGTATTTCGAGATTAGGATTTGTCACTCCGATTGTCGGAGAGGTATCTCTGGGCCCACTCAGTAATGCACATCACTATAAGCCTTGCAAGCATTGTGACTAATAAGTTAGTTGCGGGATGATGTGTTACGGAACGAGTAAAGAGACTTGCCGGTAACGAGATTGAACTAGGTATCGAGATACCGACGATCGAATCTCGGGCAAGTAACATACTGATGACAAAGGGAACAACGTTGTTGTTATGCGGTCTGACCGATAAAGATCTTCGTAGAATATGTGGGAGCCAATATGGGCATCCTGGTCCCGCTATTGGTTTGTCACATCCCTAGCTTCTCGTATTGCACTAGGCTAGCTTCAGGTGTGCATCATGTTTGAATTTTGCAGAAAATTGAAATGGGGATTGCATAAACCCTAGCATCAAAGGAATTCACTAGGCTCAACTAAAATATTCTCAGTGTTTCCAAATGGCTTTCAAAAATGTTCATCATTTCTGGAAAATGTTGGAAACAATAACCAGAGGTGCTGCACATTTTTCCATGACATATTTGGACTCTGAATTAAATCATATAGTATTTGCATTCGGGCATTTAAATGCTATTAAATATTTTAAATGCTCAAATAATCATAAACTAAAATGTTTACTGTTGGATGTATTCTAAACAGTAGCCCTGATTAGTTTCATGATTTTTGGAAATGCCCTGGCATTTTTAATAAAGCCCAGAACAAAATAACAAAATAGAAAAACAGAAACAAATGAGAGAGAGAGAGAAGTCTTACCTGGCGCTTACCTGGCCTGGCCCAGTACGGCCCAGCCCACTGGTCTGGTGCCAGTCATCGCCTACCTCTGCCAGTAGGCAGAGGAGGGACACCGCGACGCCGCCGCGCGCGCCACGGCGTCACCTGCTTGCCGCCCGCGCCTCTGGAGGATCCGGACGACGCCCACGTCGCCCGCTCGACCCCCTCGCTCTCTCCCTGGACCCCCTCCCCCTCCTCTGCTCCCTCTCGCGCGCACTCACCCGAGCGCAGCCGCAGCCGCCGCTCGCCGTAGCCATGGCCACCGGCCACCCCTCGCCCTGCTAATGAGTCCACGAGCTCCGCCTCGACACCTTGAAGCTCCCCCTCAACGCGAGCATCGCCGGACGCCCTGTCGCCTCGCCATCGACCCGTCGTCTCCGCGCACGGTCATGCATCGCCGCCGTCAAATTCGTCGCCGTCCATGCCTTCCCGAGCTCGGCGAGGAGCTCTTCGTGATCGCGGTGAGCCCCCGGTCATTTTCCCCCTAACCATGCCCCCGTTCGGTCGCCGTAGTCGTCGCCCCCTTGCTTACCATAGCCATCGCCGCACGGGCTCGTCGCCGGCAAAGCCCCGGAGACCAAATGGCCCCGCGCGTGCGTCCGTTGCACTCGCAACGCCCCGTGGAGCAACACTAGCGCGACAGCCAGCTCGTTTGCATGCCGCAGCGCTTGCCCCGCATGTTCCTGAACTCCGGCCGCCGCCGCGAGCTCATCTCCGGCGAGTACAGCGCACCCCAGTCGCTGCTGCCTACTCCGTTGGATGCGGACGAGCATGGGCTCCCTCCTGGTGGTCGCACCGCACCTAACCGCAGCCCCTAGCGCCGCCCAGCTGCAGCTCCGCCGTGCGGAATGGTCGCCGCCGGCCAGAGTCCGGCGATGATGACGTGGCTCTGTCATTAGAGGCTAATCCCTTAACTAGCCACCTCACAGCCACTGACAGTGGGCCCCACCACAGGGTCAAACCCAATCAGCGCTGGTTTTGACCGGGATTAGTCCCCGTGTCACTGACGTGTGGTCCCCACACGTCAGGTTTGACCTGGACGACCCCGCTGACCAGCTGACGTCATCCTGACGTAGTGCTGACGCAGTAATTTAATTACTGGAATTATTCTTATACAGGAAATTCCAGAAAATAGTGCAAACTTCTAAAATTCATAGAAATTCAACTATAGCTCCAAACCAAACAAGTTATATATGAAAAATGATCAGAAAAATCCAATCTATCCATCTGTACCATCTCCATGCATGTTAGAACAACTTATGGCTGCTGATTAGGCCAAGTCATATAAATGGCATTTAAACCCTCACCTATGGAGTTTGAATTGAACCTAGGATTCAAGCCAACCCCATTTAACATGTTGCTAGCTGCATTAGCTCAATTCACAGCATATTGCCATGTCACATTCATGCATCATATTGTTGCATTGCATTGATTGTGTTTCCTCTCTGTTGCCGGTGTTTGTTCCCCTCGGTAGACGTTGTTCCGACGCTGTGATCGTTGACACTGATGAAGACTCAATGCTATCTTCAGAAGTGCCAGGCAAGCAAAACCCCCTTGCTCATGCCGATACAATCCCACTCTCTCGCTCCTGCTCTCTTTTACTGCATTAGGACAACAACGATCTATCTGTTACCTGCTGCGGTAGCTGAACCCCTTTATCCTCTGCATGACCTGTCATTGCCACAGTAAATAGATGAAACCCACTAGCATGAGTAGGAGTTGTTTGAGCCCTGCTGTGCCTACTCATTCATGCTTGTTTGTCATGCCTGCTATTGCTTAGAGTTGTGTCAGGTCTGATTCATCGGGAATGAATTGGAAGTGGTGAACATGTCCTACTGTGTGAGAGCTAAGTGTGTGAACACGGTTTGGTAAAGGTAGCGGTGAGAGGCCATGTAGGAGTACATGGTGGGTTGTCTCATTGAAACCGTCCTCAGGAACTGAGTTCTGTGTTTGTGATCCATGAACAGTTACTACCACGCATTGGAATGCTTAAGTGCCCCTCTCGACTTATTAATCAACCTGATCTCTGTCCAGGAGTTGCAACTAGTTCTGGTGTTTGTAGGTAGTGTTAGTAGTCTACCAAGTGGCACCCGGTACAGGTGGGCTTGGGACAGACTAGGCACACGTGGCCTGGTGTACCGAGTGGCACCCGGATGGTGGGCTCGGGAACCCTGCACACATCGTTTGGGGCCGTGAGCGACACCCCGGCCGGATCTCCTTGCGGATGGAACCCGAATAGGCGATAAACCTGGACTAGAGACTTGTGTGGTTAGTCAGGTCGTGGCCGACTCCCTCGCCAGGCTTCCGCTTGAAGGTTGCCGAGGTACACGACGTGTACATGGTGGTAAGTGGCGAGAGCGTGTGTGACGAAGTACACCCCTGCAGGGTTAATATGATCTATTCGAATAGCCGTGTCCGCGGTAAAGGACTTCTGGGTTGCCTATATCAGTTCATAGACAAGTGAAAGTGGATACTCTAAAATGCGCAACATAAGCGTGAGTGCTATGGATGGCGTTCTCGTAGGGAGACGGGAGCGGATCCATAGTGGTGTATTAATATGGTGAATATGTGGACTCGTGTGCGCCACCTCAAAAGAGTTACTTGCAGTCGTAGTTCAGGATAGCCACCGAGTCAAAGCTGGCTTGCTGCAGTTAAACTCCACCACCCCTTTTGTTGATACCGATGCATATGTAGATAGTTCTGATGTAAGTCTTGCTGGGTACATTTGTACTCACGTTTCCTTATTTTATGTTTTGCAGAGAGACGTCAGTCTCGCTAGTAGTTCCGTGTGGACTTCGACGTTTAGCTTGTTACCTCAGCTACGATCTTGTGCCCTCGGCAGGATCTAGTAGATAGTCAGGCTTCTCAGCCTTTTTCATTTGTAGATGTCTGTACTCAGACATGTTAAGCTTCCGCATGTGCTTTGACTTGTATGCTCTGAATGTTGGGTCATGAGACCCATGTTTGTAATATCTGGCTCTTCGGAGCCTAATGAATAAATACTCTGAGTCGTAGAGTCTTGTTGTGATGCCATGTTGTATTTGCACATATCGAGCATATTGTGTGTATGATTGAAATGCTTGGTATGTGTGGGATCCGACAATCTAGTTGTCTATCCTTAGCAGCCTCTCTTATGGGGAAATGTAGTCTAGTGCCTCCTTGAGCCATAGTAGTCCGCTACAGCCCGGTTCACCGGAGTCCTGCTAGCCCAGCACTACTGCTCTGGACACTTGACTGGCCGGCATGTGTTTCATATCGTTCCTGTGTCTGTCCCTTCGGGGAAATGTCACGCGGTGACATCCGGAGTCCTGCCTAGCCTGCTACAGCCCGGGTTCCCGGAGTCCTGTAGCCCAGTGCTACAGCCCGGATTCGCACGCTGCTGACCGACACGTTCGATGTTGATTCATGTATGCCTGTCCCCATACGTTAGCGCCGTTTTGGGTTCACGACTAGCCATGTCGGCCCGGGTTCTCTGTCATATGGATGCTAGCGACATTGTCATATACGTGAGCCAAAAGGCGCAAACGGTCCCGGGCCATGGTAAGGCGACACCCGTGGGAGTACCGTGCGTGAGGCCGCAAAGTGATATGAGGTGTTACAGGCTAGATCGGTGTGACTTGGAATCGGGGTCCCGACAGCTTTGGTATCAGAGCCTGACTGCCTGTAGGTTTACGAAGCCAAACTGGTCGAAGTTGAGTCTAGAAATGCTTTAGTTATATAAGGGAATTGATTGTGGAAGGGAACGTAAGGCTCTCTTTACTCCTTTACCTTATGCCCTTCTGATCTGAGTCACCCTCTTCTCTTCTACGGGGATTAAGAACTAGGCTTCTCATCTTTCTATCAGGATCACGTGTTACTAATCCGTAGACTCGTAGGATTGTTGGTCTGAAGCCTCAGTTCAGTTTCTACTACTTCCATGTGTTGACAGTTCATCCCAGAACCATGATATGATATTGTGCTTCTAAGTGGTTATGCCACCATTTTTGTAGGATGTCTCAAATCCTTTGAGCATTTACAGCCGTTATGCTGTCCGAGTCATTCCAGGTTTCTAAACAATCTGATGCATTTGCAAAATCCTTTCCCTCTGTTTTTGCGTCCCTTTGGGCCAGATTAACCACACTAATCGGTGAGTTGAGGTACTCTGTTACCTCGACATATATGTTGGAGCTATTATTATGACCCTAGGTGTTATAGGGAGTCGCCTAGTAATCTAGCCATGTTTTGTGTTCCCGGTGTGATGATTCTGGCCATTATTCTCGAAAGCATCCCGTGATGCCATTTGGTAGTAGGTATTCTATTTCTGGGTTCTTGAACCCAAGATTCACTCTACTTACCTCGTGTTGATAGTGTTGCTAGTTCCTTTAGGATATTAGTAACCTTTGTGATAGTCTTCGAGGTCCGTGGTATCTCATTCTTCCAATACCATGAACCATTATGGCAGAAGTTCTTTTAACCAAAAGATCACAACCAGGGCGCTCTTGAGGAGTACCCCATTCATATTGTGACTCTGCCAGTCCTTCCTCCACTGCATGGATTATCCGGAAGAAATATGGTGAACTTGTTCGACATACTAATCCATGCATCCGCAACTCAGAAAATCATATGTTCTTTTGGGTTGTCCCTCTTTAGCTGTATTCCGACCTTCATCTATCAATTGATAGTCAAGGGTATGTGTGCGATCGTGTTATCGATGCCTATTATTCTTGTGGTCTGTCAAGCCGTTCTATTTCAGAATGACTAGGAGAAACTAACTCCAGAACCTCATCCATATCTAGGATCGGGTCAAAGCAATTGTATTCTCCAGACCAAGATGCCAATCCAGCTTTTTGCTCTGCTCTACCTTGGAGTGTTACCATCTTTATGCCAAGAGTGTCATGAGAATTGCACCACCTCTCCTGAATTCTTGATGTAGTGATACTTCTCGCCATCATTATTCATCTCTCGGTCTCCGTGTTGGTTGTAACCGGAATGTTGACAAGTGAACTGTGATGTGTGAAATCAATACACCTAGCAACCGTGTTGCTTGGTAGTTAATGGACAACACTCTCATTCTTAGTGTGCTGGTTATTAAATCATCATTCTAAGATTGATCGTGCTACCTAGTCCTTATTTCTGGTGCACTCTTCGATCAACGAGTTAGGATTGTATCAATTCCTCGCCCTTTTTGGATCACATCGTCTTGCCCTGAAAAGCAAGATTGTTCTCGAGCTTAGTAACATATCGGTGGTTTGTGATTTTCTGATTATCTTCTCGGAAGTATCACCAGGTTGTTTCCTGACTGTTATGTTGAGCTCGTGATCAAGTTGGTTTCCTGTAAACCACCCCTTCTCCAAGAATCTGTGTTGGATACCCCTGAGCTAGTTGGTTAAGCTTAACAACAACTTGGAGAGTTGGAAGATAAAAGCTTGTCCGACCACGCTCATCCCTAAGGGATATATTGTTGTGTGTGTGTTTGTGTGTTGAAGAAAGATGATATCTCCATCGATTGGTCCTCGTGTCCAGTTGTTGGATCTACTATCTTACCAATCTTTGATTTGAGTATGGGCTATCGTCAAATCAAATCAGACCAATGGTGTTCGTAATGTTGTCTTGCTCATGGTTGATCTCTCGAGCATACACCATTACCTCTTTTGGTCTGACCAATGCTATCACCGTGTTCACATGATGGTGGAAGTCCAGTGATATGGAAATTCCGATGAGTTGCTATTGAGCCCATCAGCAGCATCTCGTCTCCTCCATGATTCATGTTGAACATCCAGCTAGTGTTGGAAACTTGTGTAAGCATTTTCTTCATGCCCCGTTCATGAAGTATATGTTTGGATGAAAGTAGTGACTTCCTCTAAATTCACATGCAATCGATGCAAGTTGCCGCCGTGAATTCGAGGGAGCTTGTTTTTGCTTCCTTTGGAATCATCCCAAGTCAGTCATGCATTCGTGCGAAGTATTCTATGGTTTGGTAGATTAATTACCTCCATTCCATATGTATCCCTAGCACACCAAGCCACTAACTCACTTGTTCAAGGAGAAGGAGTTCCTCCATAAGAGCTAATCCGGACTTATGAAAGAACTTCGATATCCCCGTTGATGGTTCCCAACCAGAACTCGGTAGTGTTTCATTGTAAGGCTACCATGTGGGCATGCTTGTCTGGGACAACGTGTTCACATGTTTGTAGCAGAACTAGCTCATGTTTTGGAGCTTACTACCGTAGTCCATCTTCCGAGAATCTCGCAACGCCATCTCGTCGATTTGTGTTGCAAACCTTCATTTTTTCTAGACTCGATGAGTCCGGAATATCCTGTTACCAACCAGATCTGAATCTCAGGCAGATATGATGGTTGGAACATCTCCCAATAGCTATAATAATGGTCTTCGTAACCCGGTAAGTGGATGTTGTGGCCAACACACCCAGCCGGAAGACCTATTATTGTAGTATCCTGATTGATAAAGTTGGCCACCTGCCCATAAGGATTTCGTAGGATTTGCTCCCTAGTTGTTCCTTATGGATCCTTTGCATTCCGAAGTCCGACCACTACTTGATGGCTATTTGATGCTTTAAGCATGACCGTAGTAACCAGTACATCAAGGAGAACATTAGAAGCAGAGTGCCAAATGTCTCTCGGTCGATCATCCAGATTTTGCTCCCTTGGCTTCGCTAAGGTGAAATCTGAGAAAGTGTTGTCCTCCTTTGCACCTGCATCCTCCATCACCGTTCATTATGGTAGTATGATGTGTTGCCAGGATCCTCGGCACGGATGTTGGTAAAACCTTGATGAATATGGAAATGCTCAAGTTCTTGAGAGCACGCGCAAGCATTAGGTGTCATCGTCAGCACTAACTGGGATTGGCCCCAATCTCCTCGGTTATGTTATAACCTTTCCAATAGTGGAATCACTCTCTACTGTTGGGTTTCTCCCCAGTTACTAGAATCATTCCCATCATTTGTATTTTGTTCCCAGCTTGCACCGCCATTGTGCCATCCTTCGTACTCCACCAAACGATTGTTGCGTTTTGCCTTGGGCTGGTATAAAGAGTTTCAATGATCTCTGAATCAAAAGTAATTCTTTTTGCCACTTAAGGGAAGAATTCTACGAGTCACCTTTCCTAAGGTGCCCCGTTATGGAGTCATGGCAATTAACTCCCCGCTGCTTTGGAACCCTTGCACCATATTATCTAAGCGTGGGATTGTTGCCCACCAAATCAAACCTCATCGTTTGTTCTTCCATCCCTCTCGATGTGTTTTGTGTCTCAACTCGAGATGTTTCAACATCTCATTCCGCAAGTTGATCTTGCATAGCTCGATCTTCGAGAAGATCAATCCTGTAGAGTTTCCCTCTCTTCCGTCATCATAGTTGGATGAAGCTCCCGAAAGAAATGATGTCAAGATCAAAGGGATGCAATGAATCAACATCTTCGAGAAGAACAATGGGATCGAGAAGATTGTGTTAGCTTTTGTGTCCCCTTTTCCTCTTACCCTACGCTTGAATCTCGGGACGAGATTCTTGTTTAGTGGGGGCGAGTTGTCACATGCCTAGCTTCTCGTATTGCACTAGGCTAGCTTCAGGTGTGCATCATGTTTGAATTTTGCAGAAAATTGAAATGGGGATTGCATAAACCCTAGCATCAAAGGAATTCACTAGGCTCAACTAAAATATTCTCAGTGTTTCCAAATGGCTTTCAAAAATGTTCATCATTTCTGGAAAATGTTGGAAACAATAACCAGAGGTGCTGCACATTTTTCCATGACATATTTGGACTCTGAATTAAATCATATAGTATTTGCATTCGGGCATTTAAATGCTATTAAATATTTTAAATGCTCAAATAATCATAAACTAAAATGTTTAGTGTTGGATGTATTCTAAACAGTAGCCCTGATTAGTTTCATGATTTTTGGAAATGCCCTGGCATTTTTAATAAAGCCCAGAACAAAATAACAAAATAGAAAAACAGAAACAAATGAGAGAGAGAGAGAAGTCTTACCTGGCGCTTACCTGGCCTGGCCCAGCACGGCCCAGCCCACTGGTCTGGTGCCAGTCATCGCCTACCTCTGCCAGTAGGCAGAGGAGGGACACCGCGACGCCGCCGCGCGCGCCACGGCGTCACCTGCTTGCCGCCCGTGCCTCTGGAGGATCCGGACGACGCCCACGTCGCCCGCTCGACCCCCTCGCTCTCTCCCTGGACCCCCTCCCCCTCCTCTGCTCCCTCTCGCGCGCACTCACCCGAGCGCAGCCGCAGCCGCCGCTCGCCGTAGCCATGGCCACCGGCCACCCCTCGCCCTGCTAATGAGTCCACGAGCTCCGCCTCGACACCTTGAAGCTCCCCCTCAACGCGAGCATCGCCGGACGCCCTGTCGCCTCGCCATCGACCCGTCGTCTCCGCGCACGGTCATGCATCGCCGCCGTCAAATTCGTCGCCGTCCATGCCTTCCCGAGCTCGGCGAGGAGCTCTTCATGATCGCGGTGAGCCCCGGTCATTTTCCCCCTAACCATGCCCCCGTTCGGTCGCCGTAGTCGTCGCCCCCTTGCTTACCATAGCCATCGCCGCACGGGCTCGTCGCCGGCGAAGCCCCGGAGACCAAATGGCCCCGCGCGTGCGTCCGTTGCACTCGCAACGCCCCGTGGAGCAACACTAGCGCGACAGCCAGCTCGTTTGCATGCCGCAGCGCTTGCCCCGCATGTTCCTGAACTCCGGCCGCCGCCGCGAGCTCATCTCCGGCGAGTACAGCGCACCCCAGTCGCTGCTGCCTACTCCGTTGGATGCGGACGAGCATGGGCTCCCTCCTGGTGGTCGCACCGCACCTAACCGCAGCCCCTAGCGCCGCCCAGCTGCAGCTCCGCCGTGCGGAATGGTCGCCGCCGGCCAGAGTCCGGCGATGATGACGTGGCTCCGTCATTAGACGCTAATCCCTTAACTAGCCACCTCACAGCCACTGACAGTGGGCCCCACCACAGGGTCAAACCCAATCAGCGCTGGTTTTGACCGGGATTAGTCCCCGTGTCACTGACGTGTGGTCCCCACACGTCAGGTTTGACCTGGACGACCCCGCTGACCAGCTGACGTCATCCTGACGTAGTGCTGACGCAGTAATTTAATTACTGGAATTATTCTTATACAGGAAATTCCAGAAAATAGTGCAAACTTCTAAAATTCATAGAAATTCAACTATAGCTCCAAACCAAACAAGTTATATATGAAAAATGATCAGAAAAATCCAATCTATCCATCTGTACCATCTCCATGCATGTTAGAACAACTTATGGCTGCTGATTAGGCCAAGTCATATAAATGGCATTTAAACCCTCACCTATGGAGTTTGAATTGAACCTAGGATTCAAGCCAACCCCATTTAACATGTTGCTAGCTGCATTAGCTCAATTCACAGCATATTGCCATGTCACATTCATGCATCATATTGTTGCATTGCATTGATTGTGTTTCCTCTCTGTTGCCGGTGTTTGTTCCCCTCGGTAGACGTTGTTCCGACGCTGTGATCGTTGACACTGATGAAGACTCAATGCTATCTTCAGAAGTGCCAGGCAAGCAAAACCCCCTTGCTCATGCCGATACAATCCCACTCTCTCGCTCCTGCTCTCTTTTACTGCATTAGGACAACAACGATCTATCTGTTACCTGCTGCGGTAGCTGAACCCCTTTATCCTCTGCATGACCTGTCATTGCCACAGTAAATAGATGAAACCCACTAGCATGAGTAGGAGTTGTTTGAGCCCTGCTGTGCCTACTCATTCATGCTTGTTTGTCATGCCTGCTATTGCTTAGAGTTGTGTCAGGTCTGATTCATCGGGAATGAATTGGAAGTGGTGAACATGTCCTACTGTGTGAGAGCTAAGTGTGTGAACACGGTTTGGTAAAGGTAGCGGTGAGAGGCCATGTAGGAGTACATGGTGGGTTGTCTCATTGAAACCGTCCTCAGGAACTGAGTTCTGTGTTTGTGATCCATGAACAGTTACTACCACGCATTGGAATGCTTAAGTGCCCCTCTCGACTTATTAATCAACCTGATCTCTGTCCAGGAGTTGCAACTAGTTCTGGTGTTTGTAGGTAGTGTTAGTAGTCTACCAAGTGGCACCCGGTACAGGTGGGCTTGGGACAGACTAGGCACACGTGGCCTGGTGTACCGAGTGGCACCCGGATGGTGGGCTCGGGAACCCTGCACACATCGTTTGGGGCCGTGAGCGACACCCCGGCCGGATCTCCTTGCGGATGGAACCCGAATAGGCGATAAACCTGGACTAGAGACTTGTGTGGTTAGTCAGGTCGTGGCCGACTCCCTCGCCAGGCTTCCGCTTGAAGGTTGCCGAGGTACACGACGTGTACATGGTGGTAAGTGGCGAGAGCGTGTGTGACGAAGTACACCCCTGCAGGGTTAATATGATCTATTCGAATAGCCGTGTCCGCGGTAAAGGACTTCTGGGTTGCCTATATCAGTTCATAGACAAGTGAAAGTGGATACTCTAAAATGCACAAGATAAGCGTGAGTGCTATGGATGGCGTTCTCGTAGGGAGACGGGAGCGGATCCATAGTGGTGTATTAATATGGTGAATATGTGGACTCGTGTGCGCCACCTCAAAAGAGTTACTTGCAGTCGTAGTTCAGGATAGCCACCGAGTCAAAGCTGGCTTGCTGCAGTTAAACTCCACCACCCCTTTTGTTGATACCGATGCATATGTAGATAGTTCTGATGTAAGTCTTGCTGGGTACATTTGTACTCACGTTTCCTTATTTTATGTTTTGCAGAGAGACGTCAGTCTCGCTAGTAGTTCCGTGTGGACTTCGACGTTTAGCTTGTTACCTCAGCTACGATCTTGTGCCCTCGGCAGGATCTAGTAGATAGTCAGGCTTCTCAGCCTTTTTCATTTGTAGATGTCTGTACTCAGACATGTTAAGCTTCCGCATGTGCTTTGACTTGTATGCTCTGAATGTTGGGTCATGAGACCCATGTTTGTAATATCTGGCTCTTCGGAGCCTAATGAATAAATACTCTGAGTCGTAGAGTCTTGTTGTGATGCCATGTTGTATTTGCACATATCGAGCATATTGTGTGTATGATTGAAATGCTTGGTATGTGTGGGATCCGACAATCTAGTTGTCTATCCTTAGCAGCCTCTCTTATGGGGAAATGTAGTCTAGTGCCTCCTTGAGCCATAGTAGTCCGCTACAGCCCGGTTCACCGGAGTCCTGCTAGCCCAGCACTACTGCTCTGGACACTTGACTGGCCGGCATGTGTTTCATATCGTTCCTGTGTCTATCCCTTCGGGGAAATGTCACGCGGTGACATCCGGAGTCCTGCCTAGCCTGCTACAGCCCGGGTTCCCGGAGTCCTGTAGCCCAGTGCTACAGCCCGGATTCGCACGCTGCTGACCGACACGTTCGATGTTGATTCATGTATGCCTGTCCCCATACGTTAGCGCCGTTTTGGGTTCACGACTAGCCATGTCGGCCCGGGTTCTCTGTCATATGGATGCTAGCGACATTGTCATATACGTGAGCCAAAAGGCGCAAACGGTCCCGGGCCATGGTAAGGCGACACCCGTGGGAGTACCGTGCGTGAGGCCGCAAAGTGATATGAGGTGTTACAGGCTAGATCGGTGTGACTTGGAATCGGGGTCCCGACATGGTTATTGACCGGAGACGTGTCTCGGTCATCTCTACATAGTTCTCGAACCCGTAGGGTCCGCACGCTTAAAGTTACGATGACAGTTTTATTATGAGTTTATGTATGTTGATGTACCGAAGGAGTTCGGAGTCCCGGATGAGATCGGGGACATGACGAGGAGTCTCGAAATGGTCGAGACGTAAAGATCGATATATTGGACGACTATATTCGGACTTCGGAGGTGGAATCCTACTAGGACTAGGGAGTCCTAGTAGGACTCCACACTTGGTGCGCCCCCTCCTAGGGCCGGCCTCCTCCTCCCTTGCTCCTTTATATACGGGGGCAGGGGGGCACCCCAGAGACACAACAATTGATCCTTGAGATCTTTTAGCCGTGTGCGGTGCCCCCCTCTACCAAATTACACCTCGATAATATCATTGCGTAGCTTAGGCGAAGCCCTGCGTCGGTAGAACATCATCATCGTCACCACGCCGTCGTGCTGACGAAACTCTCCCTCAACACTCGGCTGGATCGGAGTTCGAGGGACGTCATCGAGCTGAACGTGTGTAGAACTCGAAGGTGCCGCGCGTTCGGTACTTGATCGGTCGGATCGTGAAGACGTACGACTACATCAACCGCGTTGTGATAACGCTTCCGCTGTCGGTCTACGAGGGTACGTGGACAACACTCTCCCCTCTCGGTGCTATGCATCACCATGATCTTGCGTGTGCGTAGGAAATTTTTTGAAATTACTACGTTCCCCAACAGTGGCATCCGAGCCTGGTTTTATGCGTTGATGCTATGCACGAGTAGAACACAAGTGAGTTGTGGGCGATATAAGTCATACTGCTTACCAGCATGTCATACTTTGGTTCAGCGGTATTGTGAGATGAAGCGGCCCGGACCGACATTACGCGTACGCTTACGCGAGACTGGTTTCACCGTTCGGAGCACTCGTTGCTTAAAGGTGACTGGCGGGTGTCTGTCTCTCTCACTTTAGTTGAACCGAGTGTGGCTACGCCCGGTCCTTGCGAAGGTTAAAATAGCACCAACTTGACAAACTATCGTTGTGGTTTTGATGCGTAGGTAAGAACGGTTCTTGCTAAGCCCGTAGCAGCCACGTAAAACTTGCAACAACAAAGTAGAGGACGTCTAACTTGTTTTTGCAGGGCATGTTGTGATGTGATATGGTCAAGACATGATGTGATATAATGTGTTGTATGAGATGATCATGTTTTGTAACCGAGTTATCGGCAACTGGCAGGAGCCATATGGTTGTCGCTTTATTGTATGAGATGCAATCGCCATGTAATAGTTTTACTTTATCACTAAGCGGTAGCAATAGTCGTAAAAGCAATAAGTTGGCGAGACGACAACGATGCTACGATGGAGATCAAGGTGTCGCGCCGGTGACGATGGTGATCATGACGGTGCTTCGGAGATGGAGATCACAAGCACAAGATGATGATGGCCATATCATATCACTTATATTGATTGCATGTGATGTTAATCCTTTATGCATCTTATCTTGCTTTGATTGATGGTAGCATTATAAGATGATCTCTCACTAAAATTTCAAGATAAAAGTGTTCTCCCTGAGTATGCACCGTTGCAAAAGTTCTTCGTGCTGAGACACCACGTGTTAATCGGGTGTGATAGGCTCTATGTTCAAATACAACGGGTGCAAAACAGTTGCACACGCGGAATACTCAGGTTAAACTTGACGAGCCTAGCATATACAGATATGGCCTCAGAACACAGAGACCGAAAGGTCGAGCGTGAATCATATAGTAGATATGATCAACATAGTGATGTTCACCATTGAAACTACTCCATCTCACGTGTTAATCGGACATGGTTTATTTGCTTTGGATCACGTAATTTCTTAGATGATTAGAGAGATGTCTATCTAAGTGGGAGTTCTTAAGTAATATGATTAATTGAACTTAAATTTATCATGAACTTAGTCCTGATAGTATTTTGCAAATTATGTTGTAGATCAATAGCTCGCGTTGTTGCTTCCCTGTGTTTATTTTTTGTTCCTAGAGAAAAATTATGTTGAAAGATGTTAGTAGCAAAGATGCGGATTGGATCCGTGATCTGAGGATTATCCTCATTGCTGCACAGAAAAATTATGTCCTTGATGCACCGCTAGGTGATAGACCTATTGCAGGAGCAGATGCAGACGTTATGAACGTTTGGCTAGCTCAATATGATGACTACTTGATAGTTTAGTGCACCATGCTTAACGGCTTAGAATCGGGACTTCAAAGACGTTTTGAACGTCATGGACCATATGAGATGTTCCAGGAGTTGAAGTTAATATTTCAAGCAAATACCCGAGTTGAGAGATATGAAATCTCCAACAAGTTCTATAGCAAAAAGATGGAGGAGAATCGCTCAACTAGTGAGCATGTGCTCAGATTTTCTGGGTACTACAATCGCTTGAATCAAGTGGGAGTTTATCTTCTAGATAAAATAGTGATTGACAGAATTCTCTAGTCACCATCACCAAGTTAGTAGAACTTCGTGATGAACTATGGTATGCAAGGGATGACGAAAGTAATTCCCGAGCTCTTCGTGATGCTGAAATCGACGAAGGTAGAAATCAAGAAAAACATCAAGTGTTGATCGTTGACGAGACCACTTCAAGTGTTGATGGTTGACGAGACCGCTAGTTTCAAGAAAAGGGCAAAGGGAAAAAGGGGAACTTCAAAAAGAACGGCAAGCAAGTTGCTGCTCAAGTGAAGAAGCCTAAGTCTGGTCCTAAGCCTGAGACTAAGTGCTTCTACTGCAAAGGGAGTGGTCACTGGAAGCGGAACTACCCCAACTATTTGGTGGATAAGAAGGATGGCAAAGTGAACAAAGGTATATTTGATATACAGATTATTGATGTGTAGTTTACTAGTGTTTATAGCAATTCCTCGGTAATTGATACTGGTTCAGTTGCTAAGAGTAGTAACTCGAAATGGGAGTTGCAGAATAAACAGAGACTAGTAAAAGTGAACAAAGGTATATTTGATATACAGATTATTGATGTGTACTTTACTAGTGTTTATAGCAACCCCTCGGTAATTGATACTGGTTCAGTTGCTAAAGAGTAGTAACTCGAAAACGGGAGTTGCAGAATAAACAAAGACTAGTAAAAGGCGAGGTGACGATGTGTGTTGGAAGTAGTTCCAAGATTGATATGATCATCATCGCACACTCCCTGTACTTTCGGGATTAGTGTTGAAACTAAATAAGTGTTATTTGGTGTTTGCGTTGAGCATGAATATGATCTGATCATGTTTATTGCAATACGGTTATTCATTTAAGTTAGAGAACAATTGTTGTTCTGTTTACATGAATAAAACCTTTATGGTGATACACACCAACGAAAATGGTTTGTTGGATCTCGATCGTAGTGATACACATATTCATAATATTGAAGCCAAAAGATGCAAAGTTAATAATGATAGTGCAACTTATTTGTGGTACTGCCGTTTAGGTCATATTGGTGTAAAGCGCATGAAGAAACTCCATACTGATGGGATTTTGGAATCACTTGATTATGAATCACTTGATGCTTGCGAACCGTGCCTCATGGGCAAGATGACTAAAATGCCGTTCTCCGGAACTATGGAGAGAGCAACAGATTTGTTGGAAATCATACATACAGATGTATGTGGTCCGATGAATATTGAGGCTCATAGCAGGTATCATTATTTTCTGACCTTCACAGATGATTTGAGCAGATATGGGTATATCTATTTGATGAAACACAACGTCTGAAACATTTGAAAATTTCAAAGAATTTCAGAGTGAAGTGGAGAATCATCGTAACAAGAACATAAAAGTTTCTACGATATGATCGCAGAGGTAAAATATTTGAGTTACGAGTTTGGCCTTCAGTTAAAACAATGTGAAATAGTTTCACTACTCACGCCACCTGGAACACCACAGTGTAATGGTGTGTCCGAACGTCATAACCGTACTTTATTGGATATAGTGCAATCTATGATGTCTCTTACCAATTTACCACTATCGTTTTGGGTTATGCATTAGAGACAGCTACATTCACGTTAAATAGGGCACCATCAAAATCCGTTGAGACGACGCCTTATGAACTGTGGTTTGGCAAGAAACCAAAGTTGTCGTTTCTTAAAATTTTGGGGTTGCGATGCTTATGTCAAAAAATTTCATCCTGATAAGCTCAAACCCAAATCGGAGAAATGTGTCTTCATAGGATACCCAAAGGAGACAGTTGGGTACACCTTCTATCACAGATCCGAAGGCAAGACATTCGTTGCTAAGTATGGATCCTTTCTAGAGAAGGAGTTTCTCTCGAAAGATGTGAGTGGGAGGAAAGTAGAACTTGATGAGGTAACTGTACCTGCTCCCTTATTGGATCACAGAAATCTGTTCCTGTGACTTCTACACCAATTAGTGAGGAAGTTAATGATGATGATCATGTAACTTCAGATCAAGTTACTACCAAACCTCATAGGTAAACCAGAGTAAGATCCGCACCAGAGTGGTACGGTAATCCTGTTCTGGAGGTTATGTTACTAGACCATGACGAACCTACGAACTATGAAGAAGCGATGGTGTGCCCAGATTCCGCAAAATGGCTTGAGGCCATGAAATCTGAGATGAGATCCATGTATGAGAACAAAGTGTGGACTTTGGTTGACTTGCCCGATGATCGGCAAGCAATTGAGAATAAATGGATTGTCAAGAGGAAGACGGACGCTGATAGTAGTATCACTATCTACAAAGCTAGAATTGTCACAAAAAGGTTTTCGACAAGTTCAAGATGTTGACTACGATGAGAGTTCCTCACTCGTATCTATGATTAAGTCTGTCCGAATCATGTTAGCAATTGCCGCATTTTATGAAATCTGGCAAAGGGATAAACAAAACTGCATTCCTTGATGGATTTATTACAGAAGAGTTGTATATGATACAACCAGAAGGTTTTGTCAATCCTAAAGGTGCTAACAAAATATGCAAGCTCCAGCGATCCATCAATGGACTGGTGCAAGCATCTCGGAGTTGGAATATACATTTTGATAAGTTGATCAAAGCATATAGTTGTATACAGACTTTTGGAGAAGCCTGTATTTACAAGAAAGTGAGTGGCAGCACTACAGCATTTCTGATAAGTATATGTGAATGACATATTGTTGATCGGAAATAATGTAGAATTATTCTGCAAAGCATAAAGGAGTGTTTGAAAGGAGTTTTTCAAAGATAGACCTCGGTGAAGCTGCTTACATATTGAGCATCAAGATCTATAGAGATAGATGAAGACGCTTGATAAGTTTTTCAATGAGTACATACCTTAACAAGATTTTGAAGTAGTTCAAAATAGAACAGTCAAAGAAAGAGTTCTTGCATGTGTTACAAGGTGTGAAATTGAGTAAAGACTCAAAGCCCGACCACGGCAAAAGATAGAAAGAGAATGAAAGTCATTCCCTAAGCCTTGGCCATAGGTTCTATAAAGTATGCCATGCTGTGTACCAGATCTATTGTATACCCTACACTGATTTTGGCAAGGGAGTACAATAGTGATCTAGGAGTAGATCACTAGACAGCGGTCAAAATTATCCTTACTGGAATAAGGATATGTTTCTCGATTATGGAAGTGACAAAAGGCTCGTCGTAAAAGGTTACGTCGATGCAAGTTTTGACACTAATCTAGATGACTCTAAGTCTCGGTCTAGATACATATTGAAAGTGGGAGCAATTAGCTAGAGTAGCTCCATGCAGAGCATTGTAGACATAGAAATTTGCAAAATACTTACGGATCTGAATGTGACAGACCCGTTGACTAAAATTATCTCACAAGCAAAACATGATCACACCTTAGTACTCTTTGGGTGTTAATCACATAGCGATGTGAACTAGATTACTGACTCTAGTAAACCCTTTGGGTGATGGTCACATGACGATGTGAACCATGGGTGTTAATCACATGGTGATGTGAACTATTCATGTTAAATCACATGGTGATGTGAACTAGATTATTGACTCTAGTGCAAGTGGGAGGCTGAAGGAAATATGCCCTAGAGGCAATAATAAAGTTATTATTTATTTCCTTATATCATGATAAATGTTTATTATTCATGCTAGAATTGTATTAACCGGAAACATAATACATGTGTGAATACATAGACAAACAGAGTGTCACTAGTATGCCTCTACATGACTAGCTCGTTAATCAAAGATGGTTATGTTTCCTAGCCGTAGACATAAGTTGTCATTTGATTAACGAGATCACCTCATTAGGAGAATGACGTGATTGACTTGACCCATTCCGTTAGCTTAGGACCCGATCGTTTAGTATGTTGCTATTGCTTTCTTCATGACTTATACATGTTTCTCTGACTATGAGATTATGCAACTCCCGTTTACCGGAGGAACACTTTGTGTGTTACCAAACGTCACAACGTAAATGGGTGATTATAAAGGTGCTCTACAGGTGTCTCCAAAGGTACTTGTTGGGTTGGCGTATTTCGAGATTAGGATTTGTCACTCCGATTGTCGGAGAGGTATCTCTGGGCCCACTCGGTAATGCACATCACTATAAGCCTTGCAAGCATTGTGACTAATAAGTTAGTTGCGGGATGATGTGTTACGGAACGAGTAAAGAGACTTGCCGGTAACGAGATTGAACTAGGTATCGAGATACCGACGATCGAATCTCGGGCAAGTAACATACTAATGACAAAGGGAACAACGTATGTTGTTATGCGGTCTGACCGATAAAGATCTTCGTAGAATATGTGGGAGCCAATATGGGCATCCAGGTCCCGCTATTGGTTATTGACCGGAGACGTGTCTCGGTCATGTCTACATAGTTCTCGAACCCGTAGGGTCCGCACGCTTAAAGTTACGATGACAGTTTTATTATGAGTTTATGTATGTTGATGTACCGAAGGAGTTCGGAGTCCCGGATGAGATCGGGGACATGACGAGGAGTCTCGAAATGGTCGAGACGTAAAGATCGATATATTGGACGACTATATTCGGACTTCGGAAAGGTTCCGAGTGATTCGGGTATTTTTCGGAGTACCGGAGAGTTACGGGAATACGTATTGGGCCTTATTGGGCCATACGGGAAAGAAGAAAAAGGGCCTCAAGGGTGGCCGCACCCCTCCCCTTGGTCTGGTCCGAATTGGACTAGGGAAGGGGGGCGCCCCCTTCCTTCCTTCTCTTTTTCCCTTCCTCTTTTCCTATTCCATATGGGAGGTGGAATCCTACTAGGACTAGGGAGTCCTAGTAGGACTCCACACTTGGTGCGCCCCCTCCTAGGGCCGGCCTCCTCCTCCCTTGCTCCTTTATATACGGGGGCAGGGGCACCCCAGAGACACAACAATTGATCCTTGAGATCTTTTAGCCGTGTGCGGTGCCCCCCTCCACCAAATTACACCTCGATAATATCATTGCGGAGCTTAGGCGAAGCCCTGCGTCGGTAGAACATCATCATCGTCACCACGCCGTCGTGCTGACGAAACTCTCCCTCAACACTCGGCTGGATCGGAGTTCGAGGGACGTCATCGAGCTGAACGTGTGTAGCACTCGGAGGTGCCGTGCATTCGGTACTTGATCGGTCGGATCGTGAAGACGTACGACTACATCAACCGCGTTGTGATAACGCTTCCGCTGTCGGTCTACGAGGGTACGTGGACAACACTCTCCCCTCTCGTTGCTATGCATCACCATGATCTTGCGTGTGCGTAGGAATTTTTTTGAAATTACTACGTTCCCCAACAAATTTGTCCAGAGGGGCATACTTCGGATCGCTGAACTTCGTCCGTAATAGGAAGGGCTTCCCAGCCGTGATATCTCTGGCTTGGCGAAGCTCCTCCCGCGCCGCTCTGATTCCAAAGCGTGCTTCCTTGGCTGCTTCTAAGGCCTTCTTCAAATCAGCCGCTTTCGTCTGGTTCTCCCAATAAAGGAGCTCATAGCGGCTGGTGGCTTTCTGCAGCTCAAGAGCCATGTTGGCTATTTTCTCTTCGCTTTGGCGATGAGCAGCCTGTTCGGCTTTTAATTCTTCGGCTGCCTTCAGGGCGGCTGCATCACTCTTTCTGGCTTGCTCCTTGGCTCAGGCAAGTTCCGCCCGTAGGGCTTCCACGGCAGCAGCTCCATCTGCAATCAAAGCATATTATAGATACTAGCATCATGCTCATCTTAAATATTTGCTGACCATCCAAAAATACATACCCTGTGCCTCGTCAAGCCGCTTGTTCACAAGCACGATGTCGGCGTCGGCCACGTCAAGCTGCCGCTTCAGTCCGGCAATATCAGCTGTCCGGTCAGCCGCCGGACCCTCAGCCGTCTGCACATAAAAGCAGCGTGGTCAATACCTGGGACTATGATCCTCTGTTCGCCGCTGGTCGGCAACCAGAGTCTCAGGGGCTACTATCTATACAGAGCACACCTATCGTGTGTGGTACAGTCAAAAATATATATACTTTGCGTACCTCAAAGCATCTTAGCAGGCTTGTAAAAGCTTCATTGAACCCACTCTTAGCGGATGAAATTCTCTCAATCACCGTACCCACTAAGATGTGATGCGCCTCTGAGATAGCCGCTTGCTCCAAAAGACCCATCAGTGTGTCCGGTTGGGCACCGGACAAATCCGGGCTCTTTCTGTTGCTCTCCTTGGGAGCCGGATACTCCGGACTTCGGGCGGCTGAAGAGTTACCTTCTGGCCTTTGCGGATCAGGTGAAATCCTCCGCGACGACACCTCAAGGTTGTCCGTCTCGCGATGCGGGGAAGCAGGAGAAGGCGTCTCGCTCTCCATCATCTCCGGAAGAAGATCCCCCGAAGGCGAACTTTGTTGAGAAGGGCTAGGAGCCGTACTACAAAATAAGTGTCCTTGTCGTTAGTCTCAGAGAAGGAAAAATATATATTTATCAAAGTGCCTTTGTTCACTTACGGCTCGGTTGATGGCCGGCCCCCTTGCGGGCGCTGTGCGGCAAGGATGCCCTCCGGGCCGGGGCCCCCTGGCGACGGTTTCTACCCTCGTCTAGAAGCCTCCGTTTCCAAATCTTCAGGGGCGCCCCTTTTCTTCCCATGGGGAGAGGGGATTTTTGATTCGTCTCTCCGATCACCCTCCTTTGCGGAGGTACCAATTCCCCGGTTTGGATGTGTAATGCATGAAGCCTACTCTCGGCTTCTCTGCGCCTCCCTTCATCTTCTCCTGATGGCACTTGGTAGGGTGCGCGCTCCAACATCCTGACTAAAACAGGATTCGGCAAGCCTTCAGGAAGAGGGGCCGAACACATGATCCTCTCCGCCTTCTTTATCCAATCTTGGCCGAGGGTGGTTTATCAGAATGATGTTATAATAGACATAATAAATGGTGTGTTCGGTTTGCAGAGCTACTTACTTGGGTATCTGGACGGTTGCAGTTCAGGCCCGCATCCTCGGTGGTGTCCGGACACTTTATTCGTGGTCCGAAGAATAATTGATACATCCCGTCGAGCGTCACGCCGAAGAAGTGTTGAATAGTTTGCGGTCCTTCCGGGTTGAACTTCCACATTCGGAGAGGGCGACGCTTGCACGGCGGGACCCGTCGAACCAGCATTACTTGCATTACCTGGACAAGACTGACATCCCTCCTGAGGAGATCTCGGATGCGGCTTTGCAATGTCAGCACGTCATTGATTGGCCCCCAGTTTAGCCCTTTGTTGACGCATGACGCTCGTTGAGGTGGAGGGCCCGGGCGAAAGGCTGGGGCAGCCACCCACTTTGTACCCCGGGGGGCTGTGATATAAAACCACTCCTGCTGCCATAAATCGGATACCTCCGGGAAGGAACCTTTCGGCCATGGGGCGTCGGCACCTTTGCTTATTATAGTGCCTCCGCACTCTGCGTGTCGCCCCTCGATCATCTTCGGCTTCACATTGAAGGTCTTGAGCCATAAGCCGAAGTGCGGGGTAATGCGGAGGAAGGCCTCACAGACGACGACAAACGACGAGATGTGAAGGATGGAATCCGGAGCTAGATCATGGAAATCTAGCCCGTAGTAAAACATGAGCCCTCTTACGAAGGGATCAAGACTAAAGTCGAGCCCTCGAAGGAAGTGGGAAACAAATACGACACTCTCGCTAGGTTCGGGAGTGGGAGATTTTTGCGGTCAGATACCTAGCCTCCCTAAGCTTTTTGATATCCTCCTCTGTCACAGAAGAGGCCATCCACCGGCCTTGAAGGTTGGATCCGGACATGATTGAAGGTCCGAAGCGCTTAGCCTGAGCTTTGGGTGTTGGAACTCAAGGGAAGGGAAGGGTCGGGTCTGAAAAGAAAAGGACAGGTCTGGACCTCTTTATAAAGGGGGTGAATATCAAGCGTCCTCCGCATGACCGTTTAGAACTTGCCTAAAACCGTGGAGTTATATCAGTAACACGATTGGGTTACCCACGCCCATATTGATGAGAATCCCGTGATAAGGGGGACACGATCTCTGCTTCGACAAGACGTGCCAATAAAACCGCCTCGCAATACGTGTAGTAGCAGGCTGGGGGAAAATGGTTCGTATAATGACCGGGCCGCGGCGTGATGTCATGCTATGAAAAGAAGTCAGCAGATTAGATTTGTGAAATATATTCTCTCTATGGTGCTATGTGGAATTTGTTTTGCAGAGCCGGACACGATCCTCGTGGTCACAATCTTCTATGGAGTATTCGGAGAAGGAACCTGCCTTGCAATGCCGAACACAATCTGCGCGCCGGACTCATCGTCGTTGAAGCCTGGTTCAGGGGCTACTGAGGGAGTCCTGGATAAGGGGGTATCCGGACAGCCGGACTATATACTTTGGCCGGACTATTGGACTATGAAGATACAAGATTGAAGACTCCGTCCCGTGTTCGGATGGGACTCTCCTTTGCGTGGAAGGCAAGCTTGGCGATTCGGATATATAGATCTCCTTCTCTGTAACTGACTCTGTGTAACCCTAGCCCCCTCCGGTGTCTATATAAACTGGAGGGTTTAGTCCGTAGGATGACAACAACATCATCAACAATCATACCATAGGCTAGCTTCTAGGGTTTAGCCTCTACGATCTCGTGGTAGATCAACTCTTGTAATACTCATATCATCAAGATCAATCAAGCAGGAAGTAGGGTATTACCTCCATCGAGAGGGCCCGAACCTGGGTAAACATTGTGTCCCCCGCCTCCTGTTACCATTAGCCTTAGACGCACAGTTCGGGACCCCCTACCCGAGATCCGCCGGTTTTGACACCGACACCCGATACTTTGGTAAAATCCCGATTTGACCCGGAACTATTCCGATGTCCAAATATAGGCTTCCAATATATCGATCTGACCATTTCGAGACTCCTCCTCATGTCCGTGATCATATCTGGGACTCTGAACTACCTTCGGTACATCAAAACACATAAACTCATAATACCGATCGTCACCAAACGTTAAGCGTGCGGACCCTACGGGTTCGAGGACTATGTAGACATGACCGAGACTCATCTCCGGTCAATAACTAATAGCGGAACCTGGATGCTCATATAGGCTCCCACATATTCTACGCAGATCTTTATCGGTCAAACCGCATAACAACATACGTTGTTCCCTTTGTCACCGGTATGTTACTTGCCCGAGATTCGATCGTCGGTATCTCAATACCTAGTTCAATCTCGTTACCGGCAAGTCTCTTTACTCGTTCCGTAACACATCATCCCGCAACTAACTCATTAGTCACAATGCTTGCAAGGCTTATAGTGATGTGCATTACCGAGTGGGCCCAGAGATACCTCTCCGACAATTGGAGTGACAAATCCTAATCTCGAAATACGCCAACCCAACAAGTACCTTTGGAGACACCTGTAGAGCACCTTTATAATCACCCATTTATGTTGTGACGTTTGGTAGCACACAAAGTGTTCCTCCGGTAAACGGGAGTTGCATAATCTCATAGTCATAGGAACATGTATAAGTCATGAAGAAAGCAATAGCAACGTTATAAGAAGGGCTGAGCAAAAGCGGAAACTTAGCCAATCAACGGTTTGCTAGGAAAGGATGGTTAGAGGCTTGACATGGCAATATGGGAGGCATGATATAGCAAGTGGTAGGTAGCGCAGCATAGCAATAGAACGAACAACTAGCAAAGCAAAGATAGAAGTGATTTCGAGGGTATGGTCTGTTGGGGAACGTAGTAATTTCAAAAAATTTCCTACGCACACACAAGATCATGGTGATGCATAGCAACGAGAGGGGAGAGTATTGTCCACGTACCCTCGTAGACCGAAAGCGGAAGCGTCAACACAACGCGGTTGATGTAGTCGTACGTCTTCACGATCCGACCGATCAAGTACCGAACGCACGGCACCTCCGAGTTCTACACACGTTCAGCTCGATGACGTCCCTCGAACTCCGATCCAGCCGAGTGTTGAGGGAGAGTTTTGTCAGCACGACGGCGTGGTGACGATGATGATGTTCCACCGACGCAGGGCTTCGCCTAAGCTCCGCAACGGTATTATCGAGGTGTAATATGGTGGTGGGGGGTACCGCACATGGCTAAGAGATCTCAAGGATCAATTGTGGTGTCTCTGGGGTGCCCCCTGCCCCCGTATATAAAGGAGCAAGGGGGAGGCAGCCGGCCAAGGGGAGAGGCGCGCCATAGGGGGGAGACCTACTCCCACCGGGAGTAGGATTCCTCCTTTCCTTGTGGGAGTAGGAGAAGGGAAGGGGGAAGGAGAAAGAAGGAAGGGTGCGCCCCCCTTCCCTAGTCCAATTCGGACCAGGCCATGGGGAGGGGTGCGGCCACCTTTTGAGGCCTTTCTCTCCTTTCCCGTATGGCCCATTAAGGCCCAATACGAATTCCCGTAACACTCCCACTACTAGAAAAAGGCTTACTAGTGGCGCACCAGTTTTGCCTACTAATGGCGCACTACTGGTGCGCCACTAGCATCACGCCACTAGTAATTTTTACTAATGGCGCACCGCTGGTGCGCCATTAGTATCTGGTACGCTAATGGCGCACCGGGCAGTGCGCCATTAGTATAGGCCACGGTGCGCCATTAGTATGCCTCCCAGGGGGCCATATATACCCATGTGCTTTGCCATACTAATGGCGCACTGCAGCGTGATGCGCCATTAGTATCCTTCGGCATACTAATGGCGCACTGCTGGGTGATGCGCCATTAGTACCCTCTGGCATACTAATGGCGCACTGCTCTGGGATGCGCCATTAGTATCCTTTGGCATACTAATGGCGCACGTTGGCGTGATGCGCCATTAGTATGTATATTAGGGATTATTATTTTTTTCTTTTCTGATTTTTGCCCAGATTACAAAATATATTATTGGACAGAAAATAAGCAGCAGCACACAGCAACAGCAGATTCATCGAATACAATAGAAGATTAGTCTCCGAATACAATTCATCATATTAGTCTCCGAATTCAAAAGACCGAACGAAGATAGAACATTACTCGAGACCGCGAGTAGCAAGTTTGTCTTCACATTACAAGTCGATATCGATCATCTAAACTACCATCACATAGAAGAGAGATGCGGTCATCACGATGAGCATCATCGCGATGAAACTGGTCTTCATCCGGTTCCTCCAACGCTCCCTCCTCTCTCCCGCTAGATAGCGCGCGTATCTAGATCCCGCCTCCGCCCTAGTGGTGTACCCTTTGTAACTGTTACCGCTGAAACGGTGAACCTGTCTCCGACACTCCTCCCAGTCGTCGTAGACTCCGGGAACCTTACCCTTGTACACGACATACGATGGCATCTCTATGCACTAGCCAAACAACAGACAATACATAAGCAATATATAAGTATGCAACAAAAGGATCGGAAGAGAAAAGCAAGACATTAATAGCACGATTCATGGTCCTACTAACAAATAGCATCGATTACATCTAAGTTGAACGACTGTACAAACCAAAGAGACATACAAGTTCACTACAGTTTAATTACAACATGAGCTAATGAATGTTTCAGAACTACACATAGCATCACAACTTTCGACTCGACTCATGGGACCGGAGCGTGGATGAAGCCGCCGTCTGTCGTGATGGTCATGAAGTCGCGGGCGTTGTCAGCCTGCATTTGTAGCGTTGTGTCTATCTCGCTGTTGGACGGTTGAAATTTGAGGTAGAACTGCCCCGAGGTATGAAGGACATATTGATGGATGATTTCTGCAAACTCCGACTGGATGCGAAAGAATTCTTGTCGGATGTCCGCGTCCTGGATTGCCCTCAAGATTGCGGCCCAATCTTTGAGATTATTTGGTAGCAGAAGGTGATTATGGTCTCGCACGATCGCCCGCATGTGATGGAGGGCGTAGTAGGTATCCTTCTGACCGCCAGGCGGCTGCTTGACGCAGGGGAACATCGTATTGTGGGTGAACACGTGCCTGCCGTACCTACGAACTGGCCTCTTAAAGGTGCCTCCAGATGCGGCGTAGCCGGGGAGAGCATCATCAAGAACTTTCTTGATATTTGTGTAGTCTATCTTGGAGTCACGGTCCGGGTCGAGATACGTGGCCATGGAATATTTCGGGCTTAAGAGGATGAGTGTGCAATGTGTGTCACTGCACAGAACACGGAATGTTAGAAAAAAAAGAACGATCGAAATCTAAGAAATCATATGTTACAGGGCGGTTAGGAGATGACTTACTCGGGAAAGTAAGACACGAGGAAGTTATCCTTATCTGGGTTTGCCAGAATGACGCCTTCGAGGTGTGAACTCGCGACTTGCCGGTCCCCAGCGCTGCCCAAGATCTTGGCACGCATGTAGAAGGGGTCGACTATCACAATGTCCGGGGTCTTGTCTCTAATGATCCGCATCTCCATACTCAGCGAAAACAGCCGAACGAAGGTGTAGTGCAGCGGATGAAGGTTAAGCATAGCAAAGATGTCATCAAATCACAGGACGATCGTACCCCCGACGGCGCTATCCACAAAGCCCTTGCCCTCTTGCACCTTGGCCACGAAAACCGGGTATGCCACATCATTCTCTCTGAGACGACACTTCTCCAAAGAAAGAACACTGTCATGCAGACTCCGCATAGCACCGGTTGCAGCATTGAGCATATTTGTCGGTAGCATCGGCCTACCCGCCACATGCACCCTCCTCGAGATATCCTTAGGTGAAGGTGGTCCGTCCTGAGCACGGATCGTACTCGGTGCCGGTTGGCTCGCACTGGCGCCCTTGTTAGTCTTTCGTTTCCGTCCCTTCTTCTTGATCTACTGTAATGGGATCGAGTTCTGCTCACAGACCGCCTTCTTGAGCGTGTTGGGGCTGATAATATTTGGCACCTCAGCTATCTGAGGCTCGGTGAAGGCGGCAGCTAGAGGCGTCTCCTGAGAACTGAACGCCAGACGACGCCTGTTGCAATTGGGTTTCTCCGCCGTACCAGCTAGATCGCGGTTGTCTTTTTGAGGGTTGGGTTCTTGAGAAGGAGTCCCGCAGAACTCGTCACCGTACCCATGCTCGGCAAAGTACTTATCGACGTTGGTAAATGTACCGTCGTCGTTGTCGTCGTTGTCCGGATCCTGTGCCATATGCATGTTCGGATCCTGTGCCATAGGGATGTCCGGCAGGTCCCGTAGCGTTGCGGCATTCTTGCCATGGCTTGGCGCTGGCACGACTGGCGGTCTTGTCTGTGGGGTGGTGTCCCCCGCCCCCAAACGAATCTGGCTCTTCGGCCAAAGCAGGGGCCAGCTTACACAGGCGCTGAGGGTCATCATATCATCTTCGTCGGCCCCAGCGGGTCGAATCGGAGGTAACAACTCGTCGCAGCCTGGCAGTACCCGAACCAGTTCAACCCTATAGAAGGTGGGTGGCATCGGATTACCGTGGAACACGCGGTTGCCCGGTTGAACGATTCTGCCCTTGGCGACATCGACCAACTCGCCGCCCACGAAGTGCAGGAGAGTGCAAGGAACATCGGTGGCGCCCTGCGAAAACATGTAGGGCGTCAGGGATGCCCAGTCAAAGGCAAGGAGATGAAGTCATCGGCCGAGAGGATTAGTTACCGTGATGCCTTCGAGCTCGGCTAATGTCGAGGCACCGCCAACGGCGGGCGTGCGCGTGCAACTGACGGAGGGGCCGCTTGCTGGCGAGGTGCCGGCCGGCGTACACCCAGGTGCATTAAGCTCCAATGCCCGTGCCGGTGCCGGAGACATGAATACCGCCTCCGCCGGAGACACCAATGGCGCCGCCTGCGCGTTGTGCGAGTTGCTGGCCGTGAAGCTCGGAACCCGGGGAGGCCCCTGTTGGCCGCCCGCAATCCACGTCATCAGCCCCTGAATCAAGGTAGGCTCAATGGCGGTGAGCGTCGTTCCCAGTTGTTGTTGCACTTGCTCTTGGACAATCTCCGGAATCCGCGCCACTTGTGCCTTGAATTCTTGAACCTCGCGCGACTGGCTTTCCGAGCTGGTCTTTTTCTCCTTTCGCCCACCAGCGGTATAGTATGACGACCATTTTGTGGACAAGCCTTTGCCGGCCACACGACCAGCTGACGACGGCTTACTGAGCTTATCCTTGTTTTTCATTACGTTCAACGCCCTATTTAAAGGGTTGTCAAAAGGGGAGCTCTGAGATGACCCCGCGCTACTGCTTTCAGCCTCCTACAGAAGGAATGTGAACCATTTAGAAATTTGACTTCATTAACTAGAATGCAACCATATATGTAGCTAATTACGCGGGGGTGTATTCCTTACCAGAACTTTCTCAAGCGCCTTGGATTTCGGATCCGTGGTAAGCTCCTTTGTTACCGGGTCCTCCTTGTACCGGGCCCTGACAAAGTTCCTGGTCTGCTTGTCAGGGAATTTCTCGAAGCGGGGCGGTAGGCCTTGCTCGGCACGCTCCGCGTCCTCCTTGTCCCATATAGGCTCCGCCACTCTATAACCGCCGGGACCGAGTTGGTGGACCAATAAGTTCAACTGCCGCATTTCTTTCCCCCACTGACTTGATTCGGAGGTTGCGCTGCTCTCGCACTTGATCTTGAACTCCTTGTAGTCATCTTCGCTCATCAAAGGATATTTCGCCTTGATCTTCTCATAACTATCACCTTTTTCAATCATTGCCTTCACCGTGCTTCTCCATGTAGACAGGGTCGTGCTCATCCTCGTGAGGGCGGCACTGTTCACTTTATTCCCTGAGAGGCGTGTGTTTGCAAACTCATTGGCGAACTTGTATCGTTCGTGCAGCTTCGTGAAGAGGAGGCAGCGCAAATTCCCTCGGTCCTTATGCCTTAGGTTCTCGGTGTTGATCGAGACGGTGCTCCGGAGAATGCACCCGAGCTGAACCGAGTACCCCTTGACTACATGTTTGGGCGCCGTTGGATGCCCGTCGGAGTTCACTTCAGTAAATTCCTCCTTGACGGTGCCGAGCACGTTCGGGCGCCGGTCCTTCCGTTGCCTCTTCGGTTGGCTGCCATCTGTGCGTGCGCCGCCATCATCAGTGGTGGCATCCTCGGCGGCACCATCAGTGGTGTCATCCCCGACGCCACTAGGGGTTGTGTAGTCAGGATCGGTGTCTTCCGCGGTGTCCTCATAGCGGTGAGGTTCTTCCTCCATCTCCTGGGACAGCTCCCAGAATTGCTTGCCGCCCGAACCACCGGCCTCATCGTTGTGGGCCATGTTTCGCTCTAAATAGGAAAAAAGTTTGGTCAAAAAGTTGGTTATTGTCAAGGAACAAGATCTCTAAGTTGACCAAATAACCTAATTCTCGAGGAATGTCGCCAAAAAGATGGTTATTGTCATGGAACAATTGAGAGATGTTTGTGATATTGCCTAGGTGTTTTGGGATGGAACCTGTTAGTGTGTTGTTGCTGAGGTCCAAGTCCACGTTCACAAGGTAACCTAGTTCTTGAGGGATGTGTCCAGAAAGTTGGTTGCTGCAAAGATACAAGGTTGTGAGTTTGGTCAAATTGCCTATGCTATTTGGGATGGAACCTGTTAGTGTGTTGTAGCAAACAAACAACTCCTCTAAGTTCTCAAGATCACCTAGTTGTCGAGGGATGTGTCCAGAAAATTGGTTGATGTCAAGACACATGCTGATTAATTTTTGTTTCGGTTGACAATCGGGCACCTTCTAGGTCAATAAAATTGGGCATGGCCTTTGCTAATTTTCTTGACCTAGGAGTGCCCCATTCTCAACCGAAACGGAAATTAATCAACATTTCAGGAGAAAGGGCTCATTTCGGAAGTTGACAAAATTTAGTGAGATTGACCACAGAAAGATTGCATCCTTTGTTATTGACCACAGAAAGATTGCATCACAGTTTACAAAGTTCAGAAGATCTACAGTAGCAGCAACATCGCTATGACATATCAGGGCTTTATACAACATTTGCGAAACAAGATTGCATCCTTTGTTATTGGTTTCCTTGCAATGAGATTGACCACAGAAAGGTCAATTTTCAATTTCTGAAGTCACCGCAAATAAATAAATCAAGGTCATTTGAAAATACAACACAGTATCCTTACATTGCATCACACGAACATAATAAGTCAGACAAATGAGTGCTTCAACATAATTGATGGAAACTACACAGGCAGTACAAACAACCTACAACATGTTGTCTAGATGCTTATAGTCACAGTAGTCTTACTTTGCTATAATGCTCAAGAAAAGAAGCATCATTGATAGACTTCCATCCCAGTATCTTCCCTCAAATCAAGATTAGACTACTTGAAGTAATCAAATAATTTCGAAATAGATTAACCAGTGCTATAGGCATACAAGTACTAGAACACACACCAGGCAGTTTTTATAATATTATCAGAAAACACACATAGTGGTTTCAGTTAGGTAGCAGAGTGTTTGGAGTACTGAAACTCAATTAAGCCAGGTAGCATCAAGTTGTGCATCTGATCATATAAAATAGGATAGGGTTAATTATTCAGATCATCTATGTTTGGAGTACTGAAACTCAATTAAACTAGTTAAATGGAGTTCATCTACTCACTAGCAGTACTACTAACTGGCAGTAAACAAGTTAAGCTACTCACTACAGTACTGGCTACTCACTTAAGCTAGCTAGAAGCTACAAGTTAAACACATTTGTAGCACTGAGAAATAATGCAACTAGCGGCAAGGAGTATAATGGCAATCATGTAGCAATCATGTCCTTCCCTTCATATATTCATGACATAAATGGATTGTTCTACCTAGTATGTTGTTGGAAATTCAGTTGCTTTTTCATTAGGACTGGCAACAACACTAGCACTTTTTTACAATGTGAGGTATGTGAATCAAACTTTTTTATACCATGTTGCCTTAGGCCAAATCAATTATCTGTTGGTTCAATGGTTGTTTCTTTCCCTTTTATAATTGCAAAAATCTGGTCACGGTGGTTATTTATTTAGATGGATTTCATATATTCTGCTACTGTTTTACAATGTGAGGCATGAACTGTTCCCTCTTCTAATTATCTTGTATCTGACAGTAGCAAAAATCTAGACTAAAATCTAGCATCTGATCTACACAAGAACACCACAAGAATATTCAGATTCACAATTCCAAACAACACAATTTAAAAAGACGGCACAAGATGGCACCGACGGCCTGGAAGTGATCCATGGAAGAACTCACTTTGATGGACGCGGTCGCAGACGAGGTCGTAGACGGCGGCGGAGCAGAGACGAGGTCGCAGACGCGGTCGTGGTGCTCCGGTGGACGCCGGCGTCGAGGAGGCTGCGGGCGGCGATCCGGAGGAAGGGGCCCGTGATGTCGTCGGCGTCCTTGGCCGCCTTCTTGACCTTTCGAGCAGAAGAAGGCACGGGTGGTGAGAGGAGGAGGAGGAGAAGCTAGGGGGATGGGGGAAGGGAGGGAGGGGACATACGTGCTGGGGCGGGGGTGGAGTCCGGCGGGGGTCGGGGCGGCGGCGTCGAGGCAGCGCAAGACCACAGCGGCGGACGACGTGCAGGCGCGGCGGACGGAGTGGGCGGAGCAAGGGGGCGGCGGCGTACGGTTGGGGTCGAGGAGTGGGGGATCTGGCGAGCGAGGGAGGGAGGGAGGCGACAGTGCGAGGGGAACAAGTACGTCGATTCTAATGGCGCACCTCCCCCTGGTGCGCCATAAGTACGTCGATTCTAATGGCGCACCTCCCCTGGTGCGCCATTAGAATTTTGTTTTACTTACTAGCCCGACTGGTCAGGTTATATCCCACCTAACGCTATCTCCATCAGAACACGCCCACTAGCCCGACTGGTCAGCACGCAGCACACACACTAGGAGGTCCTGGGTTCGATTCCCAGGCTCCCCAATTTTTGTTTTTATGCATTTAAAATGCTGTTTGATATTTATTTGTGTTTAAATATGTTAAAACTTGTTTAAATCATAACAGTAATATTTTTTTTATAAAAACAGTATAAAAACACTAGGAGCGGGCCGGGGAGGGTGCGGGGGAGAGGGTGCGGGGGGTCGTCGGCGACGGCCGGTGGAGCGGGGGAGGGTGCGGTGGGTCGTCGGCGGCGGTGGAGTGGGGGAGGGTGCGGGCCGGGGGTCGGCGGCGGCGGCCAGTGGAGCGGGGGAGGGTGCGGGGGGTCGGCTGCGGCGGCCGGTAGAGCGGGGGAGATGGTGCGAGATCGACTGTCCATGAAATTTAAAAACATTCATGAGTTCAAAAAGTGCTCATGAAATACAATCGAGAAATGAAGGCTACAATCATGAAATACAATTTTTGTTTTTATGCATTTAAAATGCTGTTTGATATTTATTTGTGTTTAAATATGTTAAAACTTGTTTAAATCATAACAGTAATATTTTTTTTATAAAAACAGTATAAAAACACTAGGAGCGGGCCGGGGAGGGTGCGGGGGAGAGGGTGCGGGGGGTCGTCGGCGACGGCCGGTGGAGCGGGGGAGGGTGCGGTGGGTCGGCGGCGGCGGTGGAGTGGGGGAGGGTGCGGGCCGGGGGTCGGCGGCGGCGGCCGGTGGAGCGGGGGAGGGTGCGGGGGGTCGGCTGCGGCGGCCGGTAGAGCGGGGGAGATGGTGCGAGATCGACTGTCCATGAAATTTAAAAACATTCATGAGTTCAAAAAGTGCTCATGAAATACAATCAAGAAATGAAGGCTACAATTTAAATACAATCGATCTTAGCTAGCTATGTGTTCACAATCTTCTTGCCCTTATTTTTCGTAAATGGAGTTCTTCTCTTGAACGGACGTCCTTTAGGTAGGGCGGTCCTGCTTCTTCTTGTGGTGTATGCTGATACTTCATCGTCGTCGTCATGTTCCATCTTCGGGTCGCCGTACTTGTCGAAGTCTTGCTCATTGGCGACTCCATCCATTCCGATGATCTTCCTTTTGCCTCTCCTCACGACAACACGACTGGGCTTTGATGGGTCGGTAATGAAGAAGCATTGGTCCACTTGGGAAGCCAGTACCCATGGCTCATTTTTCGCGGTGACGTTCGCGCCTGCGGTCTTGGATTTGGCTTCGGGTATAACCATGGTGGTGAAATACCGGTCTTCTTTTATGACGCTCTTGGCCCATCTGACACGGAACATCGGGACCTTCTCTCCAGCGTAGCTCAGCTCCCAGATCTCCTCGATCCTTCCGTAGTATCTATCCTTGTCGTTACCGGTGTAGGATTCCATCGTTACCCCGGAGTTCTGATAACCATCGCTCTTCATGTCCTTGTCCTCGGTGTAGAATGTGTAGGCGTTGATATCGTACGCCTCATACGTCATCAGGTTGTGCTTGGCGCCCTGTGACAAGGCGAATATGAGTTGTTCTTCCGCGGAAGAATCCTCATGTAAAGGGTACGACAGAAGCTTCTGCTTGAACCAACGCGTGAAACATGAGTTGTGCTCTTTGATTATATCTCCGTCTGTCCTCTGTTGGCCTCGGTCATTGTACGTCTTCTCAATAAACGTTTTGTGCTCTACCACCCAAGGATCGACCACGTCTATGTGTTGTAGCGCGACTAGGTTTGCTCTTTCAAAGTCGGCGAGTCGACCATCGAAGTCGACATGCATTTCACGGCGACCCTCACGGTGACCCCATCCAGCGAGCCTGCCGAGGTGCCTGTTGACGGGCAGACCAACGGGGTTCTCGATGCCTAGATAATTCGTGCAGTAGGAGATGCACTCTTCGGTCAGAAAGCCCCTGGCTATGCTTCCCTCTGGACGTGACATGTTGCGAACGTATCCTTTGATGACACCATTCATCCTTTCGAACGGCATCATGCTGTGCAGGAACGTCGGCCCGAGTTGGATGATATCCTCCACGATATGGACCAGCAGATGCACCATAACGTCGAAGAATGCGGAAGGGAAGTACATCTCAAGCTCGCATAGTATCACCACGATCTCTTCCTGTAGCCTTCTGAGTTGCCTCACGCCAACCGACTTCCGAGAGATGACGTCGAAAAAGTTGCATAGGCCAAATAGCGTTTCACGGACGTGCGCGTCCATGATCCCACGGATTGCAACTGGAAGTATCTGCGTCATCAGCATGTGACAGTCGTGAGACTTCATCCCGCTGAACTTCTGCTTCACTGAGTCTAGGTATCTGCTTATCTTCCCCGCGTAACCGTAAGGAAGTTTTACTCCTACGAGGCAGGTGAAAAACTGACCGATCTCCTCCTGACTTAGAGTGAAGCACACGGGAGGGAAGTCATTTCCGGTCTTCTTGGCCTTTTTGCCTTTGCGACGACTTTCCGTGTCCTGCTTCGCCTCATCATCATCATCATCATTAGCGTGAAGCTCCTCCCTGATGCCCATTGATTTCAAGTCTGCCCTTGCTTTCGGCCCATCTTTGGTCCTCTCTGGCATGTTGAGCAGGGTACCAGGCAGACTCTCGCACACGTTCTTCGTGATATGCATGACATCAAGGCTGTGAGGCACACGGTGGATCTTCCAGTACGGCAAGTCCCAGAAAACAGACCTCGTTTTCCATACCTTCAGCAGTGGCTCTGGCGCCTTTCGCTTCTTTCCCGGCTCTGGCGCCTTTTGCTTCGTTCCCGGCAGTGGGCAATCTTTCCAATTTTTCCACAGCTCGTCTATTTCCTCGCTGCTCCTCGTACGCGGGCGTCTTCGGGGTTCGGTTTCACCATCGAACAGATCCTTGCGTTTCCTCCACGGGTCATCGTCGCGAAGCCACCTTCGATGTCCCATGAACACGGTTTTCAAAGACCCGGGATCTCTATCTAGCTGGCGATACGTTGTGTCATCCATGCACCTGACACATCCAGAAAATCCGTGGACCACCTGCCCCGCGAGATATCCGAAACCGAGATAGTCGTGCACCGTCGTGAGCAGTGCGGCTCTCATAGGGAAATATTCTTTCTCTGCGGCGTCCCACGTATTGGCTGGCGTTTTCCACAGCATGTCTAGCTCCTCTTCCAGCAGCCCCAGATACAGATTGATGTCATTCCCTAGTTGTTTCGGCCCTTCAATTAGCATACTCATGTGAATGTACTTCCTCTTCATGCACAACCAGGGGGAAGGTTGTACATCCACACAAACACAGGCCAGGTGCTATGTGTGCTTCTCTGGCTGCCAAACGGATTGACTCCATCGGTGCTCGCGCCCAGCATGATGTTCCTTGGATCGTTCCCAAATTCTGGGTGTTCGAAGTTCAACGCTTGCCACTGGCTCCCATCCTTAGGGTGACTCAGCATCTTGTCTTTTTTATTTATCTCCGGATCATTTGCGTCATCTTCTCGCTTCTTCTCCTCCCTATCCGCGTGCCAACGCAGGAGCTTTGCTACCTTAGGGTCCGCGAAATACCGCTGCAGACGAGGAGTGATCGGAAAGTACCACACCACTTTTCGAGGAGCTTTCTTCCTCTTCTTGTATCGAGTGACGCCGCACACCGAACATATGGTAGACTCTGTGTGCTCGTCCCGATAAATGATGCAATTGTTCATGCACACATGGTATTTCACGTGCGGTAAATCCAGAGGACACACGATTTTCTTCGCCTCCTCGAAACAGGTCGGGCACTTGTTCCCCTTGGGAAGATGTTCGTGCCAGAATGACATGTTCTCGTCGAAGCATGCGTCGGTCATTTTGTGCTTTACCTTCATCTCCAGAGCCATGAGCGTTACTTTCAGGCGGGTATCCTCGGGCCTGCATCCTTCATACAATGGAGTAACCGCGTCTATCTCCAGTTGATCCAGCTTGGCTTTCTCTCGGGCGGCAGCTCTTGCGTTATCCGTCTGCTTGAGAAGCAGCTCTTGAATATGAGGGTCCTGCACCCAGCCCATCGATGGTCCATCGTCGTCTGCTCCGCCGGCATCTTCATCTTCATGATCATGCCCTTCGTTTGCTCCCGCATCTTCCTCATCATCATGTCCGGCATCTTCTACATGATGACTGTGTACAGCGTCACCGTCGTGATCATGTCCTGGAGATTCTTCGTCTTCTCGCCCGCCCGAGCCGCGGTGGTTGTCTTGCTGCCCATCTTCATTTCTTGCCCGACCCCCATGGACGACTTCATAGTCATCTTCATCACCTTGCCACCGATAGCCATCCATGAAACCACGCAAGAGCAGGTGGTCCCGCACCTGCCCGGAATCCGGGTCCGCAATAAGGCTCTTCAGCTTGCATCTTCGACACGGACATCTTATCTCCGTCTCGTTCTTTTCAAGCATCTCGGCCTTCGCGGAGCTCAAAAACCTATTCACGATGCCTTCGGTCATCGTGCAGACCATGGTCACCTGCGGGGTAGAGCAAAACGATATTTTAGAACCAAGAAAAAATTTGGCATGACTTTCCCTAAAAATAGGACCAAAAAGAATGCATAGTGCCAAAATTCTCGCCGAAACGGAAATGAATCAACATTCCGGCAAAATATTGGCAACTATCGCATTTCAAATACCGATACCTGCAAACACAAACATATATGCAACACCACAAACATATGCAACACCACAAACATATATAGATCTAGCTAGGACATAAAAAGTGCATGTGCACGTTGTTGGAGGGAGAACAACATAAAGATAGCTTCCCCCTTACTTACCTATCAAAAAAAGGGGCTTTAACCATGTAAGTTGGATGAATTTATGGTGCAAATGAGGTGAGGAGGAGGAGGCAGCCGAGACAAGCTTGGAGGAGGGAGGAGAGAATGAAGTGGGGAAAGTGAGTGGGTAGGTGTGGCTGTCCAAAATATCTAGCTCGTCCCAGGTTACTAATGGCGCACCACCACATAATGCGCCATTAGTAACCCTGGTTACTAATGGCGCACCTGCTGGTGGTGCGCCATTAGTAGTTTTGCAAAAAAACACTAATGGCGCACGGGGGAGCAGTGCGCCATTACTAGCTTAAACTAGTAATGGCGCACTGCCCGAGGTGCGCCATTAGTAGTTTTGCAAAAAAGTAAAAAATAAAAAAAATATTTTAGTGGCGCACTATGTTGCTGGTGCGCCATTACTAGTTAACTAGTAATGGCGCACTATATCCTGGTGCGCCATTAGTATGTCTGGCAAAATAAAAAAAATTGTTACTAATGGCGCACCGTGTGTCTGGTGCGCCATTAGTGTATTTCACACTAATGGCGCACCAGCACACGGTGCGCCACTGCTACATAGCAATGGCGCACCACATGTCTGGTGCGCCATTAGTGGCCATTCCATCTATAACCCTTTTCCTAGTAGTGTCCGGTACTCCGAAAAATACCCGAATCACTCGGAACCTTTCCGAAGTCCGAATATAGTCGTCCAATATATCGATTTTTACGTCTCGACCATTTCGAGACTCCTCGTCATATCCCCGATCTCATCCGGGACTCCGAACTCCTTCGGTACATCAAAACTCAATAAACCTGTCATCGTAACGTTAAGCGTGCGGACCCTACGGGTTCGAGAACTATGTAGACATGACCGAGACACGTCTCCGGTCAATAACCAATAGCGGGACCTGGATGCCCATATTGGCTCCCACATATTCTATGAAGATCTTTATCGGTCTGACCGCATAACAACATACGTTGTTCCCTTGTCACCGGTATGTTACTTGCCCGAGATTTGATCGTTGGTATCTCGATACCTAGTTCAATCTCGTTACCGGCAACTCTCTTTACTCGTTCCGTAACACATCATCCCGCAACTAACTCATTAGTCACAATGCTTGCAAGGCTTATAGTGATGTGCATTACCGAGTGGGCCCAGAGATACCTCTCCGACAATTGGAGTGACAAATCCTAATCTCGAAATACGCCAACCCAACAAGTACCTTTGGAGACACCTGTAGAGCACCTTTATAATCACCCATTTACGTTGAGATGTTTGGTAGCACACAAAGTGTTCCTCCGGTAAACGGGAGTTGCATAATCTCATAGTCATAGGAACATGTATAAGTCATGAAGAAAGCAATAGCAACATACTAAACGATCGAGTGCTAAGCTAACGGAATGGGTCAAGTCAATCACGTCATTCTCCTAATGAGGTGATCTCGTTAATCAAATGACAACTTATGTCTATGGCTAGGAAACATAACCATCTTTGATTAACGAGCTAGTCAAGTAGAGGCATACTAGTGACTCTGTTTGTCTATGTATTCACACATGTATTATGTTTACGGTTAATACAATTCTAGCATGAATAATAAACATTTATCATGATATAAGGAAATAAATAATAACTTTATTATTGCCTCTAGGGCATATTTCCTTCATGGTCATCTTGCCTGCAAGGTTCTCAGAGTTGTCGAAAGCTTGATCCTCGTAAGCGTACTCAACAGCTTCCTCGTTCACGAACTCGTCTCCCGGCTCTACCCACAAAAAGAACACAAGCAATGGAACAATAATCAATCACGGGAAATGCACAAGCAACATGATGCAATACATGAATGATATGCGAGATATGATATGCGATGCATATGCGTGCTCCGGAAGAAAAAGAATGAACAAGGCAGTAACTTGGCAAACCAAGTATGCCACTGGAAAGATGAGATGATTTCGGTCGAAATCGATATAAAGATCACCGGAAACGGATGCACGGTTTGCAAATGGCAAGCAGAACAAGAATGACACGATTCTGCGATTAACAGCATGATAGCACTTAGAATACATCAAGTAACTATGCTACAGCACTCCAACATAGAAACAAAGTATATGGAAGTGATCTACAGGAGATGCTTGACAAAAGATGAACACTGAGCTATGGCTAGATCACACAACAACAGGTTCAAACAAGCATGGCAATAGTGCAAAAGATATCAGGATCACAGACTTAGTGAAATTACTGGACATGGCATAAACAGCATCAGGTAGCAATGTTTAGAGAAAGCAATCAACATGCTACAGGAACTTAAAATAGCAAAACAAGGCACGGAATGAATCTACTAAATGCATAGAACAAAAGTCCCTTACTGACCATGAGCCAAAAAGGAGCATAAGATATTATGGCACTCATGTAAACATAGCAAGTTTCGTTAACAGGTTTCAGATTTGGCAGAAAACAGAGCATGGCAGTAAACAGAATTATGAAGGCATCTTGGAGAGCTATATTCACTCATCACAAGGCAATGCATGACAAAACAAGCATACATACAGTAAGATGGCATGTTTATGAAGCTAACCATGGCAAGAGCAAATACATAGCTTGTATGGATCAACTACAACAACCTTGGCAAAATTGAATATCATGTTAACAATCTGTCTGGAATATTTTATAGCAAAAGTAGAGCAAGATTAAGACATGCTATTGCCCTCCATAATTGCAAACAGGGGCATGGATGGATAGAGCACAACCATATCTACAACACATCCTTACTGAACATGCCCAGAAGAAGCATGGATCTCACTGTAGCCACATGGATACATAGCAACAAAAATCCTGTCCCTGAAAACAGAAACATCACGAAGCCTAGTTTGCATGCTTGTGCTAGTCACCACAGAGATCACAAAAATACATGGCATACACCTCTTTAAATATGGAGACACCTGTATAGCTCCTACTCATAAGATGCACACATCAAATGCAACAAAAATAACAAAACACCAAGTTCTGATAAGTAACAGCAGAAAACATCATATAGCATTCTTGCACCAGAGATTTGGGCATCAAGATGGACTCAAACGAGCATGGCACAATGGAACAAAATGAAGAGCATCTCGTAATGAACATTTCTATATATTACACGCACGAAAAGGAGCAGTATGCACAAAGTTATGATGCGATGAACAGAGCCACTTAATGCAATATTTCAGGACTTTGAGAAGATCTGGATCGGCCGGCTCGAGGCTCACCGGAGACGGAGCCACGGCGGCCGGAGGAGCTCAAGGGAGAGGGAGGAGGCGCCGGACGGGGACGGGGAGGCGGCGGCGGCCGGCGACGGGTGCGGGTGCGCCGGCGTCGACGCGGACGGAGGCGACGGCGGCGGAGGGCGCGGGGCGTCCCGCGGGTGGCGGCGGCGGCCGGCGACGGGTGCGGGTGCGCCGACGTCGACGCGGACGGAGGCGACGGCGGCGGAGGGCGCGGGGCGTCCCACGGGTGGCGGCGGCGGCAGATCGGGCAGGGCGTCGCCGGCGAGGAAGAAGGCGGCGGCGGCGGCGCTCGGGCGGCTCTCGCCGGCGGGAGGACGAGGGCGGCGCGCGGGCGCGCTGGAGAAGGAGGAGGACGGAGCGGCGGGTGGAGGAGACGGGCTCGGGGGGCCGCGCGCGGGCCGAGCGGGCCGGGGCGGCGGTGCCGGCGGCTGCCACATGTCGCGCCCCGGTAGGCTGCGGGCGGCGGCGGCTTTCGTCCGGCGCCGGGCAGATGTGTCTGGCACGCGGAGGGAGCGGGGCTAGGGTTTTGGGACGGATTTCGGAGAGGGGACACATATTTATAGGTAGAGGGAGCTAGGAGACTCCAAATGGAGTGCGGTTTTTCGCCCACACGATCGTGATCGAACGACCGAGAGCATGGAGGGGACTTAGATGGGTTCATGGGCTGTTTGGAGGGGGGGTTTTGTTGCAACGCACAAAAGGACTTTGCGGTTACCCGGTTAACCGTTGGAGTATCAAACGACCTCCAAATGGAACGAAACTTACAGGTGGTCTACCGGTGGTATACCAAGGCCACTTGGCAAGACTCAGTCCATTCCGAGAATGTTCAACACCCGCTCACGAAAAGAAACAAGAGGGGTGCGCCGGTGCACGTGGGAGTGTCGGATTGCAAAACGGACAACGTGGAAAATGCTCGGATGCATGAGACGAACACGTATGCAAATGAGATGCACATGATGACATGATATGAGATGCATGACATGAACAAAATGCAAAACGAAAAACAAAACCCGACCACGAAGGGCATATCATAACACATAGCCGAAAATGGTAAGAGTTGGAGTTACAAATATGGAAAGTTACATCCAGGTGTTAAACATCAGGCCACAACCGAGGCATCGTCATCATCAGATGGCGATGTCGGAGTGGACTTCGATGCACCAGATCTGCTCGCTACCGAGTCGGGCGACATGGAGTCCTCGGACGGCTCGGGGTATACCTCGAGCAACACTTCCAAGAGGAAGAAATTCGGGCATGGTCCGGGGAAGGTCCCGGAACCAACTGCTGGCAGCAACCGTCCCATCATATGCCCGACAGGAGAGGGGTAAGCAAGCATTTCATTTGCATCATATTTTGGATGCCACAGCTTTGACACTCACATATGCTTGTCTTTTATATCATGCAGTCAGTGGGCATTTATCCCGACACAACCTAAGGGGGCACGCCCGCCGAACCACATCATCGGCTCCCTCTTGAGGAAGCACTTCCCTACATTGTCCATGCCGGGTGATGACGATCCGCCGTCGCCAGGTTTAACCTGGGAGCATTACCTACACAACAAGGATGAGCACGATGTCACCATGGCCACTCGGGTCATCAATGCTTTTTTTGTAAGTATCTTCGCTCCGACCACTGCATTTTTCCATATCCAAATCCTTGCTTGTGTGGATGGTGAGAAGATGTCATATGCGTTCTTGTAGGAAACATTTGCTTGCGTGGATGGTGAGCAGCAGAAGGCGATCAAAGGCATCATGAAATCTGCCTGAAAGATACTCTCTGACCTCAAGCACACGCTGCGGTACAAAGCCGTGATGCAGTGTCGGCCGCTCGATGAGAAGGGAGAGAAGATGACAAGGAAGACTGCTTGCCAGACCAACATGTCGCGAGAAGAATACCTGTCAGTGGTAAGTGACTACATCGTTGCTGGTACTTTGATTCATCCCTCTTGTTCCTCAATTATTCGATTTTGTCTGACTAGGTGAAGGAACCCTGGATGAAGGACGATTGTTGGGAGGCCCTGGTTGACAAGTGGTGTAACCCAGCATGGCAGGCGCAACATGTGGAGAAGGGAAACGATCGAGCTAAAATGACAGGCCCGGCTCATGTCCAGTGGAGCCGGAACCTAACCGCTCTCAAGCAACACATGGTATGTGGATTAAGATGTTAACTTTTTCGCACGGTGCATCTTGGTTCATTAAACTTGATGGTTAATTTTGTAGGAGGCGAAGGTTGGTCGCCCGGTCCACATCCTGGAAGCCTGAAAATAAGGCCACAAGGGGAAGGATGGCGCCGAGTTCTGCAGCGAGTCGGCGGAGGAGAAGTGGGGGACCTTCAAAGAGGTCATCCAGGAGGTGCACGGGCAGGAAACTGAACCTACGTCCAAGCCCCTTGATCCTGAGCTTCTCATCATTGCTGGCGAGGGGAAGGGCCCTGGCCGCCACCTCCTTTGCAACAGGGCGATCGCCACCTCCTCGCATCGCAAGTTGCACGAGATACGCGCGTCGAGCACCAGCTCAACTCCGTCCATACGGAGTCGCCCAACCACCGCATCACGTGAGATAGCGCGTCTGAAGGTTAGCAACCTAACCTTTCATTTATGTCCATACCTCGAAATAGCACCATTCCAACCTATATGAGCCTAATGCCATGTTACAGGATTTAATGGCGCAGCGGGCTGTTGAAGAGGAGTAAAGGCGGCAGGCTGATCAGGAGTCCAGAGAAAAGAAACGGGAAGACACGAACAAGAGGTTGAAGCTGCTTGAGGATCAACTACAGGTAGAACATTATCTAAACTAGAGTAGAAGATTCATTACATAGGGACGAACCACCCTCACGTGACTCTACTCTTATAGGTTCTTATGCAATCTCGAAGCAGTGCAAGTGATGCCCCTCCTCCTCCTCCAGAATGTTAACCCGATGGCCTCTCCTCCTCAAGATGATCTATATATGAACAAGTGTATTTCTATTGTGACGTGCACATGTTTTGCAAGTAGTGACAATATGTATGAATTTGCGACTTCTGTGTGACGTTTACTAGGATAACACATTCGACTTGTGTGTGACAATATGTGGACTATCCCTAATTATGCCTATATATGTGTGGACTAGATCAAATTATGCCTATATATGATCCTTCTGCCAAGTAGTTGTTTTTATCTGCAGGGATTAGAAAAGAAATAGCTTAAATAGCAGAATGGATGGGAAAGATTTCCGAGAGCAACACTCGGAAAACTATATATTACCGAGAGCTCCTCTCGAAAACATCGTCGTCTGGGAGACCTACTGTTGTGCCACAACTTTTCTGAGAGCAGCTCTCGGAAAAGAAGGCTACATTGCCGAGACCAGCTCTCGGCAAAGCTATGTATACTATCAGCTCCCATGTGGGCCACGCTGTCCTACTGGTCAGGAGGATTGCCGAGAGGTGCTCTCGGCAAAGATATCGTCATTTTTTTTCAAGAATATTTAGGAAGTTATTTAAAACTTTTACTGATAAATGTGACCAGTGAGACCACATGTCAGTTAGAAAGAACACACGCAAAAAAGAAAATAGGATGTTGCATATGATTTGCCGAGTGTCGTGCTGCGGCTCTCAGTAAAGTACACAGTAACTGACGGAGCCGTCTGTTCTGGACGGGCATGCCACGTGACTCCTCTTGGCCGTGAGCGGCTCTCGGCGTATGCAGGATTTGCCGTGCGGTGCCTCTTTGCCGTGAGACAGTGACGGCAAAGATGGCAGTTTGACGTGAAGCTGGGTTTGCCGAGAGTAACACTCGGCAAAGTTTGCTTTGCCGAGTGTCCGTGTTTTAGCATTCGGCGAAGAGCATTACACCCGGCGTATGTGAAAATTTCAGTAGTGGATGTGGCGGAGCAAAAATACCTCACTAGATGGATGACTAATCACTGCCTCGCGGCCTTGCTGATCGTCAGGTGGCCGTGCGTCCAGCGTCCGCCAGTCGGAGTTCTGCCCATAATCATACGCGGACGGTCGCGAGTAGGTGGGCAGTCTTTGGCGTGAGGGTTTGGCAGCCATAATCATTAGCTTTATTAATTAACTTGTATAATTGTTCTTCCCATTGCAACTCAGGGGCATGAAAGATGCAAAGCCCTTTTTGTGTACGTGCGCGTTCTTACAGCGGCGACGTCACGGCGCACCAAAGAGCCGCGCGCGCAGTACGCTCAACAAACAAACGTACCACGCGGCGCAAATGGCCGCATGCCGTTGGACCAGGACCAGAGCCATCCTCCTCCTCACCAGGCGGCAACAGGAGTACGTGGTGCGTGACTTCACTGCCCTCCCCCAGCGGTCCCCCGTGGCGAGACAGCGACGCGGCGGGCGGTGGTCCGCTCCTCTCCTCCGGCGAGCCCGTGGGCGTCAGGCGTCACCTAAAAAACAAAAACAAAACTCCCTCCCTCCCCTCAACGCCGCCGTCGCTACTCTTGCTCTGCTTCCAGCCGGCGGCCATGGCACCTCCCCACCACGGCCTCCCGGACGAGATCGTCATTTGGGAGATCCTCGTCCGCCTGCCCCCCAAACCCCTCCTCCGCTGCCGCACCGTCAGCCATGCGTGGCGCCGCGCCACCTACACCCGTGACATCCTCCTCGCCCACCACGCCCGCCAGCCCACCCACGGACCCACCCCATCCTCTACGGACGCAGCTTCACCTTCGTCGGCAACGAACTGGAGTCCCTAGACATCATCCCCTTCGGCCACCGGGCAGGGCTCACGCGACTTGGACACCCCTTCTTCCGTCTGTTGGCCACTTGCGATGGCCTCATCCTCCTCGCCGTCAGCTACACCCGCGGCCGCTTCTCCATCTGCAACCCGGCAACTCGTCAGTATGCTCCACTCCCACTGTTTTCTGACTTCACTTTCTTGGGGATTTACCCGCACACACCTGCCGGCGAGTACAGACTATTGCTGGCACCTCCAGCTCAACACGGCTTCTACATCTACACATTAGGCTCCAGCCAGCCTTCAAGGCACATTGACATTGACTGCCCACATGTGGAACAACTGAGACGCACTCGTGGATGTGTCCTCTTCCGTGGCTGCTTGCATTGGTACATAGGCCACTTGATAATTGTATTTGAGACCTCCACTGAGTTGTTCCGTCAGATGCGCTCTCTGGTAGCTCCTGCCAACGCTGAACTGTTTGAGCTGGATGGAATGCTCGGCATGTCAAGTTTCAATGACACGACGACAACCATTGACATCTGGATGATGTAGGACTTTGAGAGTGAGGCCTGGGCCTTGGAATACCGGGTTAAGTTGCCGGTTGCAGAGCTCACTGTGCAGTTTGGAAAGGTTTACAAAGATTGTTCGCTGGTGGTCACTTCTTGGAGTGATGTGCTCGTGCTGGTCAGATTTGGTGAGTGGCTACTTCATGTTGACATGGATGGCATGTTGGTTGCCAGTTTCCATCACAATGGCCTTTTTCCTACTCAAAATCGGCTCAAGCAAACTCTTGTTGAGCATGCCTTCTTTCCCATGCTAGAGGGTTATGTTGTAAACACTCCACCTTTCATCTGACCGGAGGATTATGTTGTGAACACCTAGACTTTCATCCGAGGGTTGTTGAGTGTGGTGGTGCTTCTTATGGTCCTAGCACTCCGTATCCACAAGAGCTGCTGCATCTATTAGTCCAATCCACTATGAACCCGCTACCTTCTTTGTTGATGTATTAATAATTATGATGAAGAAGCTCGGATTATTTCATGGTTGTGTTCTATTTTGTGGAATATCCCTTTGGGCTGAAGTGTCTGCCGTGAGTGTTGATGCTCTCACTCGTGTTTCTGTTTTCTTGAACTGGAGAATGGACTGTGCTATTTGTCTTTGTATTATACATGTGCTGGTCTTTATAGTGCTCAATAGTTAGCAATCTAGCTGCCTCTTGTCTCTATTTATTGAACTGAAGAACTGACATGCCCTTTTATAAGGTTTTCGTTTTTGGAGATTGCCAGCCAGTCTTCTTATAACACTGAAGTTTTGCAAATATACATGTGTATCCCCTTTCCATGTTTCTTTAGCTGATAATGAATGAGGCAGTACTAGTAAGTCACACCTGAATTTTTACGAGAGTTCGGGACACTAGTTAAACTGGAAGATTGCATTGCAATTCTTGTTAGATATTGAAACATATTATAGTTATGCTTTTGTTGCATCAATTTGGAATTATATTTATCATTTCACTTTAGCTGCTAACTATTATAAGGAATGCTTCATGTGATGTCCGATCTTACATATGCTCCAGATTTGAAATTTCCACTAATGAGCAGAAGAAAGATTAATCATGGACAGGCTGAAGTCAAGATTGTATTCCCCTTTTGACTGCCAGCCATGTTCTTTTGTTTTTCCGTGTCAGCCGCGATGCGTATGAATTGGGTCCACTGTGAGCCGGCTAGATTCTTTTTGATGTATACAAGTTACGATCAAGAATCTCTAATTGTTTCAATGGTTGCATGAAATCTATACTTGTGTGGATATTCTTTCGGGATGAAGTGGCTAAATTTGTGAACCCACTGTGGTCAGCATTCGAAGTAGTTGCTAATTGACTTGCCCCATGCCTCTGCTTTTGTTACTGTAGGATTGTCTTGGGTTTCTTTTTATCAACGTCTTCTTCTTTCTTAGAGATCATCCAGTAGTTTTTCTGATAGTAAATATTTAGGCAATATAAACCAGTTTCATGTTTCTAAGTATTGTTCTAGCTGATGATTAAATGCGGTAGATCATCCTCTCAATTTGTTCACTTGATATCTCGGGTTGGAGTGTTGTGCAATAAGAAGAGACATACCGTGGGGAGTGCGACATTTTTTGGAATGGGTCTGAAAAGACGCTCACCATGCATGCTACTGTATGCTGTACCCTGGAATTTGGGAACTCCTGCCTGAAGAGGCATTCAGAAGTTCAGGCTCTTGGCGTCCTGTTGATGCTGTTGGTATCCTGTATGGAGGTCATCAGAAGCAAAGTCCTGCTGATGCTGTGGGCGCTTCAGGAATATGGTATTATTGTTTGCAGCGAAGGGAATGGCACCATTGGCGCCCTTTCGCCAGAATTAATACGTCTGTACCCATCCTGATTACCATGCGTGCGACGATAAGAAAGGCAAGCAGTACATGCTTGCCGTGGAAACCTGATGAATAACCAGGGGTGAAGTAAGCTCAGCACTGAAGGCTCCTTTGTGGAACAGACTGACCAAGGAGGTACAGGTATATGCTTAACAACAACAGTTCAGAATCGGTCACGCTGGTGGACCGAGTACCATGAAGCTAAAACCAATGGGGTGGAAAAAACCTCGTGAATCCTGATGTTAGATGGACACAGCCTGCCTCCAGCTGAATATGTTCAGATATGTTCTGACGGGGCTGGTGATTGGGCTGTATTGCAAGAGGCGATGATGGAGCTGTTACGTTTTTGCTAGTGCGTATTGGCAAGGCTTGGCGTGATGGATGAGGCTCTGGCACTAACCAACTGCCTTAGTTCAGCTGAACAGTTCAGTATGGGGCATTGCCATTTTCGAGACCGATTGTCAGGCAGTGGCTTGCTCAGATTCTTGATCCCTCTCACTGATGGGAACCCTCCCTGCTTCCTGAAGCAAAATTGCTGTAGATAAAAAGGAGCACATGAAAGGTTGCCAGTTGATGACCCAAGGATAACAAGACCTAGTGAACACATCAAAGCACGTGGCTAAAATTCAAATACGAAACACGCAAGGACTTATTCTGGCACAAACTTTTATTTTATTTTACCTAAATAGGCTTTCGCCCCGCTTTATAAATAAAGCAAACCACCGAGCACAAAGTCAACGTGGTACCATCTGAACAACACATACACACAACGCCACCGTAGGCAAGGTCCAACACACGCACACAGACACTACACAAGGTTTAGCTGTGGGCACAGCACAACAAGCCTAACACTGAAATGAAGCACGCCCAACACATAAACGGCGGTGGCGGCGAGGTAGAGAAGATCTAATCCGGCTCTGGTGGTGGTGGGGGAAGCGGAGGAGCCATCCGGAGAGCCATCACGCGAAGCTGGGTGATGATGGAGGTGATGGCGTCTCTCTTCCTGGGGCGGCTAAGCAGCCGCCAAAGCTGCAAGTAACCAGATCATTTGAACAAAGCGTCGGTAGCGTGACGAAGATGGACATACTGAATCACAAGCTTATTCCTAATAGTCCACAGCGTCCAGGCAAGCACCCCGATGGTCAACCACCTAATGTGGCGAGACGCGGGTGGTAACGCCTGAAGTTCGGCGAAGAGAGCGGGGAAGTTGTTGTGGTCCCAGTTTCCACCCACTAATTCACGGAAACAGCTCCAGAGGAACTGCGCGGACACACAGGTGAAGAAGATATGGTTCGTATCCTCTTCAGGGCCGCAGAGCGGGCACCGCCCTTCACCAAGGCCGTTGCGTTTTAGGACCTCTACGGCGGATGGAAGGCGGCCGCGAATCCATTGCCATAAGAAGATCCTAATCTTTAAGGGGAGCCGGATCGCCTAGATGGTGGCGAGAGCCTCAGGACCCGGCGAAGGGGCTATAGCCTGGTTGAGAGATTTGGAGGAGAATTGCCCAAATGGCTCTAGCCTTCACCTGGTGCAGTCCTTCCCATCTCCATATCCGGCTCGTGCAAAGCAATGCAGTCGAGCAGGTCCTACCATGCAGCATTCTCCTCCGGTCCAAATGGTCTCCAGAACGCGAGATGCCCTAAGTCAATAAGGGCCACCGCGACAGAAATCCGCGGATCTACTGCGATGGAGAACAGGTCAGGGAAGCGGGGCGCGAAGGGGGTGTCCCCAGCCCATCTATCGAGGTCCCAATGTGAAGGACTTGGAGGAGATGTATGATGGATTGCCAGAACTGGGAGCCACCGAACCGCTGGCAAAGGCGAGTGGCTGACCACGGAGGTATTTCTGCTGGATGATGCGAAGCCACAAGCCACCCTCTCCGTTCGCAATCCGCCAAAGCCACCTAGTCAGGAGAGCAATGTTCATGTGTTTGGAGGACATGATCCCGAGTCCGCCCTGATCGCGAGGTTTACAGATCTCCGACCACCGAACCATGTGGTACTTCTGCTTATCACCCTCGCCAACTCAGAGGAAGCGCCCCTGGACTGTGGCAATCTCATGGTGCAGAGTCTCAGGCAGGCTATAGAAGCTCATAATGAATAGGGGCAAGCTGGAGAGGGACGAGTTAATGAGCACCGTCCGGGCTGCCTTAGAGAGCCATCGGCCCTGCCATGGTTCAATGCGGTGCTGAAGCTTCCCCACCGTGGGGCGCAGCTCAGCCACCGTGAGCCTCGTGTCGCTAATGGGGATCCCCAAATAAGTCGTGGGGAAGCTCCCAAGCTGGCAGTTGAGGCGGTCCGCGATGCCCTGTCGCTCGTCTTGGGTGTATCCCAAGACCATGACCGCACTCTTATCGAAGTTGATCCTGAGGCCAGACATCTACTGAAAAGCAGGGCAGGAGGAACTTCAAGTTCGTGATGCCGTTCGCTGAGCCTTCCACCATTAGAATGGTGTCATCTGCGTATTGGAGAAGGGAAATCCCATTCCCGCCTACCAGATGTGGGACTATGCCCCTAATATGTCCCGCAACCTTGGCTTTATCTAGGATGGCTGCCAGAGCATCAACGACCATGTTGAAGAGGAACGGAGAGAAGGGCTCGCCCTGACGGACCCCACAGAATGTGGGGAAGTAAGGGCCAATCTCGCCATTGATGTTCACCGCAGTCTTGCCCGAGGAGACCATTTGCATCATGCGGGTCACCCATCTATCGTTGAATCCCTTCCAGAGCAAGCATTCCCAAAGGAAGGGCCAACTGACCGTGTCGTATGCCTTATGGAAGTCCAGTTTCAGGAAAACTGCCTTGAGGTGTTTGGAGTGCACCTCATGGAGAGCTTCATGAAACACTAGGACTCCATCAAGGATATACCGGCCCTGGATGAATGCCGACTGATCCGGGTGAGTGAGCCGGTCAGACAAGATCAATCTATGGATCGAGGGGGCGTGCTCGAACGCGAGAGGACGGCCATCAGGCCTGGCGTGATAGGCACAACCTCACCCGGGCCGAAAACCGCATATGGACTTCATCCGAACTGCGCCACGACATCACCCGATACAGAGGCGCCGCACACCCCTTTTGCTTCACCGATGAGGTGATGGAGCACCAATTCCCAAAGGGTTTAAACCCGTGAACATTGAATCATACGATGGTACGACAGATCCCGCAGTATGGATTGAAGATTTTCTTCTCCATATCCATATGGCCCACGGTGATGATCTCCATGCCATAAATACCTCCCGCTCAAATTAAAGGGACCAGCACGACATTGGTTAAACAACCTCCCAGAAAATTCTATTGGCAGCTAGGAAGACTTGGAGGATGCCTTTAGAGACAACTTCCAAGGTACCTATGTTCGGCCTCCAGATGCCGATGACCTTAGTCACATAGTCCAGCAACCCGGACAATCAACCCGGAAACTCTGGACCAGGTTCTTAATTAAAAATAACCAGATTATGGATCGTCCGGATGCCGATGCCCTCGCAGCCTTGAAACACAGCGTCCGAGACGAGAGGCTCGCCCGACACCTCGGCCAAGAAAAGCCGAGGTCCATGGCAGCCCTTACCACACTTATGACCCGCTTTTGCACGGGAGAAGATAGCTGGCTAGCCCGTAGAAGCAATAGCACCAGTGACCCTGGCACCTCCGAAGCCAGGGATGGCAATGGCAAGCCACGATGCAACAAGCACAAGCGTCGAATCAATAACGAAGATACCGAAGACACGGCAGTCAATGCCGGATTCAGTGGCTCTAAACCTGGTCAGCGGAAGAAGCCATTCAAAGGAAACAAGGATGGTCCATCTAGTTTGGACAGAATACTCGATCGGCCTTGCCAGATTCATGGCACCCCTAATAAGCCTGCCAATCATACCAACAGAAATTGTTGGGTCTTTAAACAGGCCGGCAAGCTACACACCGAGCACAAGGGGAAAGGGCCACCCAGCGAGGACGACGATGAAGAACCTCGCCCACCGAACACAGGGGGACAGAAGAAATTTCCACCCGAGGTCAAAACGGTGAACATGATCTACGTTACTCATATCCCCAAAAGGGAGTGCAAGCGCGCACTAAGGAAGGTCTATGCCATAGAGTCAGTCGCCCCAAAATTCAACCCATGGTCAGCCTGTCCGATCACATTCGATCGCAGAGACCGTCCGACCAGTATCTGTCATGGATGTTCGGCCGCATTGGTCCTCGATCCAATTATTGACGGATTCCACCTCACGCGAGTCCTTATGGATGGCGGCAGCAGACTTAATCTGGTTTATCAGGACACCATCCGCAAGATGGGTATCGATTCATCAAGGATCAAGCCCACTAAAACTACCTTTAAAGGAGTAATACCCGGCGTTGAGGCCTATTGTACATGATCCATAACGCTGGAAGTAGTCTTCGGTTCACCGGATAGTTTCCGTAGAGAAGACTTGATCTTCGACATCGTCCCCATCGTTAAGCCGAATACTACAGCGGCAGTCAAGCCCCCCGACACTGTTAAACGAGTCCGGTCTACCCTGCAGAATGACAGTCCGGCTCATCCAGAGCTAGATTAGCAATTCGGCCTCCGTCAAAGCCCAACCTGATAGTGGCATATGTACCGCGCATACATAATTACAGACTAAAGATACCATGGGCAAGGATGGAGGCATACTAAAAACTGAAGTCCACGATACGGCTCGAGCCTACCCGGACCCTCATATTCTTCCATCTTTTTCTTCTTATTTTTCTTTTTTGACGTTCTTTGCAACCCACACCACTCTTCGATGGTACTTAGGGCCCTTTTTCGGTCCTCTTATGTACACTTGATTCTTGATCCGCTCAAAGGACCATACACCATGGGGAAAAGCGGCGCAGACGTGCAGCAGAGTGTCCAAAGGATCTTCAAGATCATCTTTTCAAATTTAGGACCTATATACAGCTTTCCCTTGTTCTCGGCATGTAAAATGGCCTCGATGCTGGAAACAGTTTCGCCCAACCTTGTTCGGTATTGGCTTATTTCTTAATCTGTTTTCCCACTATACGTCTGAATTGGCATATACACCTTGGTACGACTTAAATTGCCAGGGGCTCTATTCAAGCCATATATATATCCTCAACACCAGAAAGTCTGAACACTCTCAGAACATACTTCGGCGTCCCGAATACTGCATTATATGCATCGGCTCCGAATCACGTCTTTGGTCAATAGTTGGGTTGCTCGGCTCTTGTGCTTGCTACCTTACGTTTCGTTTTTTCGGCTAAGGTAGTAAAAGGAGAACTACTGTGATTGTGTTTCTGGCTGGCCCGGTCAAACACCTCAGTAGAGAAAGCCGAAAACTGACTGTCGTGATGCGGCTAGAGCTGGTCAGCAATTCGGTGACTTATTAAATCTCTAACGATTTCTTCCGTATTACACAAAGGGCTGTCTTTTTTCAGTCACGCGTCTAAGGCATCCAAGTTCGATAGCCGCATATGCACCAGGGGCTATCTTACAACCCCATTGTCAAACTCGTATGGCTAAGTGAGAGCGGTAAAGCCACATAGTCCGATTGCCTGGTTCGCTCCACTGACACCTCCTTTACGGACCAAGACGTTGGGTTAACGTGTGGTCACGTGCTATTCCGAACACCCCCGTAGTATCTACGTGGAGGCTGAAGCCGACGACTGGCAGTCTCTCAGGGATACAAACGGCCGCATAGGAGGAAAAACACTTTTAAAGAAAAGCAACATAAATATATTACAAAGCTTTGGTTTATACAACATCCGGGCAGTTCGGACACATTCACTCGAATAAGATGTCCTTTGAGCACTGGACTCTATCAAGCGGGCACCTTCCATGACGTCTTCAAAATAGTGCTCCGGCGTACGGTGGTCCTTGCCTCCGGGCGGACCTTCAACGGCCACAACGGCGGCCTTCATCTTGGCCCAGTGCATCTTGACATGGGCAAAGGCTAGCCGCGCACCTTCTATACAGGACGACCTCTTGACCCTGTCAATACGGGGCAGTGCATCAACAAGTCGCTGCACTAGGCCAAAATAGCTGCTCGGAACGGGTTCGGTTGGCCACAGCCGGACTATAACGTCCCTCATGGCCGATCCGGACATCCTATGCAGCTCGGCCCACTGCGCCATCTGGTCATTCAGCAGTGTGGGGCGCTCCCGTGCCACGAACTGGGACCAGAATAGCTTCTCCGTCGCGTGCCCCTCCTGGTCCTGGAAGAACTGCGTGGCATCGGCAACGCTCTTCGAAAGATCCGACAGGCGTTTGGAGCACCCCACAGTTGCGTGAGTAAAACATACGACTGATTGCCGAATTTACTCTGTAGGAGAAAGGGCTTACCAACCACTATTTGTCCGGCTTGCTTAATCTCCTCGCGCCCTGCTCGGGATTCGGCCCGTGCCTCCTCGGCCTCTTTAAGGACCTTGGCAAGGTCGGTCGCATGGGCTTTACTCTTCTCCTCTAGGGAGTTGCACTTGTCAGCGGCGTCCTTGAGCGCCTGCTCCACTCCGGTCACCCGCTCCTCGTATTGGCAGCGGACCGCTTTATCAGCGGCCGCCTTGTTCACCCTTGCCTGCTCCTTGGCCTGGGTAAGTTCACCCCTAAGGGCCTCAACCGCAGCCGCGCTGCCTGCAATCATACACATAGCAACGCATGAGGTTTAACTCAAGATGTACATATTAATACAAGCATGAATGAAATGTTTTAAAAACATACCTTGCGCCTCATCAAAACCCTTGTTGATGCGGACGAGATCCTCATCGGCCCGTCCTAGCTTACATTTAAGTTCGGATACTTCGGCAGCCTGGGCGGTCGCCGCTAACAGTGAAGCCTACATTTCAACATATAAAAGTATATTGTCTCCTGCGAAAATTATTGATCCTCTGTCCCCCCCCTTTTCAACAAAAGGGACGATCAGAGTCTCAGGGGCTACTATCTATACACAGCCATCTTTTCATATGAAAAGCGGTCAGGAATATTACATTGCATACCTTGAAGCCTGTTAGCAGGCTAGTGAAGGCCTCGTCCAGCCCGTTCTTGGCGGACTGGACCTTTTCAACCACCACACCCATTAGGGTGCAGTGCTCCTCCATGATGGAATCACGTTGTAGTGCCTCCATCAATGTGTTCGGCACCTCCGGATTAGTGGAGATTGCCGCGGGAGTTGGCACTCCCCCCTCCCTTGAGGGGGGTCGCTTATTCGACTCCGGAGCCACTTGGGTTTTCGGAATAGTGTCCGACTGCTGGCCGGACTGGTCCAGACCCCTGCCGTCAGTCCCCGAGGCGATTGTTCCCCCCATGTTTTCGGCGGCCGAGGAGTTACCCTCTTGGGTTGTTTTGGTGGTTTCCTGTACCACCCTGTGCCCCTGAGAGACCCTTCGGGACAACACCTCGGTGTCGTCCGTGGCGATAGGCGGGGAGGCTCGCGAAGGCGACTCGCTCTCCATCGTCCTCGGATCCAGAGAGTTCCCCTTCGATGATTTTGGGGAAGATCGCGGGCCAGACTACACCATACAAAATGTTAATACCATAATCATCAAAAACCGGACTTATGTACGGCATCTTCGGATACTTACGATTCGGCAAGGGGCTTCAGCCTGGGGTGCCACTTGGGGATGGCTTCGACGTCCGAATCCGAGCTGTCTGGGAGGGATATTTTCCCCTTTTGGGCGCCTCCGCCTCTGGATCTTCGGAGGCCGCCCTCTTCTTCTTCTTCCTCTTCAGGGAAAGTTTGCTGTCGGCCTCCTCCTGCTCTTCGTCTTCATCCTCCTCGGAGGAGTGAGTTTCGGTCTCTCCCGACACCGCGTTCGAAGTACCTTTGCGGCGGAGGCCATCTTTGGCTTCCTTGTTCTTCTTCTGGACCTTTTTCTCCGGCGCTTCAGGATGGAATTCTTAGTGCACCCCTCTTTTGATTGATAAACTATGTTATGTTTGGAAATGTAGCACTTACTGGGGAGGCTGGATGATTGTAGTCGAGGCCGATGTCCTCGGACGTCCCTGGCCATGACTTTTGAGTCTTGAAAAGTAGCTTCCAGATCGCTTCGTGCATCGTGCCGAAGAATCGCTTCAGGGTCTGTGGCCCTTCCGGATTGAACTCCCACATGTGGAGAGGCCGGCGTTGGCAGGGAAGGGACCGGCGGATGAGCATCACCTGGATCGCATCTGTGAGGCTGGTGTCCTCTATGATATTTTTGATACGCTTCTTCAGCATCAGCACCTCGTCGGACGATCTCCAGTCCAGACCCTTGTTGGTCCATGACGCAAGCCGCAATGGGGGTCCGGATCTAAATGCGGGGGCGGCCGCCCACTTGGTGCCGTGGGGTTCAATGATATAAAACCACTCCTACTGTCATATCTTGACGGTCTCCATGAAGGCCCTTTGGGCCAGATAACTTTGGGAAGCTTGCTCACCATGGCACCGCCACAATCCAAGTGTTGCCCGTCGACCACCTTTGGCTTCACATTGGAAATCTTGAGCCACAAGCCGAAGTGTGGAGGGATGCGGAGGAATGCCTCACACATGACGACAAACGCCGAGCTGTGGAGGAAGGAATTTGATAACCCACAACTATAGGGGATCGCAACAGTTTTTGAGGGTAGAGTATTCAATCCAAATTTATTGATTCGACACAAGGGGAGCCAAAGAATATTCTCAAGTATTAGCAGTTGAGTTGTCAATTCAACCACACCTGGAAAACTTAATATCTGCAGCAAAGTATTTAGTAGCAAAGTAGTATGGAAGTAACGGTAACGGTGGCAAAAGTAACAGTAGTAGTTTTTGTAGTAATTGTAACAGTGGCAACGGAAAAGTAACTAAGCAAAGATCAATATGTGAAAAGCTCGTAGGCAATGGATCAATGATGGATAATTATGCCGGATGCGATTCCTCATGCAACAGTTACAACATAGGGTGACACAGAACTAGCTCCAGTTCATCAATGTAAAGTAGGCATGTATTCCGAATATAGTCATACGTGCTTATGGAAAAGAACTTGCATGACATCTTTTGTCCTACCCTCCCGTGGCAGCAGGGTCCTATTGGAAACTAAGGGATATTAAGGCCTCCTTTTAATAGAGTACCGGACCAAAGCATTAACACTTAGTGAATACATGAACTCCTCAAACTACGGTCATCACCGGGAGTGGTCCCGATTATTATCACTTCGGGGTTGCCGGATCATAACACATAGTAGGTGACTAATGACTTGCAAGATAGGATCAAGAACTCACATATATTCATGAAAACATAAAAGGTTCAGATCTGAAATCATGGCACTCAGGCCCTAGTTACAAGCATTAAGCATAGCAAAGTCATAGCAACATCAATCTCAGAACATAATGGATACTAGGGATCAAACCCTAACAAAACTAACTCGATTACATGATAAATCTCATCCAACCCATCACCGCCCAGCAAGCCTAAGATGGAATTACTCATGCACAGCGGTGAGCATCATGAAATTGGTGATGGAGGAAGGTTGATGATGACGATGGCGACGGATTCCCCTCTCCGGAGCCCCGAACGGGCTCCAGATCAGCCCTCCCGAGAGAGATTAGGGCTTGGCGGCGGCTCTGTATCGTAAAACACAATGAATCCTTCTCTCTAGTTTTTTTCTCCCCGAACGTGAATATATAGAGTTGGAGTTGTGGTCGGTGGAGCCTCAGGGGGCCCACGAGACAGGGGGGCGCGCCCCAGGGGTGTGGGCGCGCCCTCCACCCTCGTGGACAGGGTGTGGGCCCCCTGGTATTGATTCATTTGCCAGTATTTTTTATTAATTCCAAAAATATTCTCCGTGAAGTTTCAGGTCATTCCGAGAACTTTTATTTCTGCCCAAAAATAACACCATGGCAATTCTGCTGAAAACAGTGTCTGTCCGGGTTAGTTCCATTCAAATCATGCAAGTTAGAGTCCAAAACAAGGGCAAAAGTGTTTGGAAAATTAGATACGGTGGAGACGTATCAACTCCCCAAGCTTAAACCTTTGCTTGTCCTCAAGCAATTCAGTTGACAAACTGAAAGTGATAAAGAAAAACTTTTACAAACTCTGTTTGCTCTTGTTGTTGTAAATATGTAAAGCCAGCATTCAAGTTTTCAGCAAAGATTATGAACTAACCATATTCACAATAACACTTAGGTCTCATATTTACTCATATCAATGGCATAATCAACTAGCGAGAAATAATAATAAATCTCGGATGACAACACTTTCTCAAAACAATCATAACATGATATAACAAGATGGTATCTCGCTAGCCCTTTCTGAGACCGCACAACATAAATGCAGAGCACCTCTGAAGATCAAGGACTGACTAAACATTGTAATTCATGGTAAAAGAGATCCAGTCATAGTCATACTCAATGTAAACTAATAGGAATGCATGCAAATGATAGCGGTGCTCTCCAACTAGTGCTTTTTAATAAGAGGATGATGACTCAACATAAAAGTAAATAGATAGGCCCTTCGCAGAGGGAAGCAGGGATTTGTAGAGGTGCCAGAGCTCGATTTTTGAAATAGAGATAAATAATATTTTGAGTGGTATACTTTCATTGTCAACATAACAACCGAGAGATCTCGATCTTCCATGCTACACACATTATAGGCGGTTCCCAAACAGAATGGTAAAGTTTATACTCCCCCACCACCAACAAGCATCAGTCTATGGCTTGCCTGAAACAACGGGTGCCTCCAACTAACAACAGTCCTGGGGGAGTTTTGTTTGCAATTATTTTGATTAGAGCATGGGACTGGGCATCCCGTTTACCGGCCATATTCTCGTGAGTGAGGAGCGGAGTCAACTCCTTGTGAGAATAACCCACCTAGCATGGAAGATACAGACAACCCTAGTTGATACCTGACCTATTCGAGCATACAAAACAGAATTTCATTTGAAGGTTTAGAGTTTGGCACATACAAATTTACTTAGAACGGAAGGTAGATACCGCATATAGGAAGGTATGGTGGACTCATATGGAATAACTTTGGGGTTTATGGAAGTGGATGCACAAGCGGTATTCCCGCTTAGTACAAGTGAAGGCTAGAAAAAGACTGGGAAGCGACCAACTAGAGAGCGACAACATTCATGAACATGCATTAAAATTAATCAACACTGAGTGCAAGCATGAGTAGGATATAATTCACCATGAACATAAATATCGTGGAGGCTATGATGATTTTGTTTAACCTACATGCGTGAACATGTGCCAAGTCAAGCCACTCGAATCGTTCAAAGGAGGATACCACCCATCATACCACATCACAACCATTTAATAGCATGTTGGCACGCAAGGTAAACCATTATAAACTCCTAGCTAATTAAGCCTGGCATGAGCAACTATAATCTCTAATTGTCATTGCAAACATGTTTCATTCATAATAGGCTGAATCAGGAACGATGAACTAATCAAATTTACAAAAACAAGATAGGTCGAGTTCATACCAGCTTTTCTCAACTCAATCAGTCCATCATATATCGTCATTATTGCCTTTCACTTGCACGACCGAACGGTGTGGATAATAATAATAGTGAACGTGCATTGGACTAAGCTGGAATCTGCAAGCATTTAATACAAGGGAGAAGACAATGTAATATGGGCTCTTGGTTAAATCAACAATAATGCATATGAGAGCCACTCAACATTTTCATCAAGGTCTTCTCCTCTCGACCCCTAAAGAAAAGAAATAAAACTATTTACACGGGAAAGCTCCCAACAAGCAAAAGAAGAACGAGAAATCTTTTTGGGTTTTCTTTTAATTATTACTACTACAGGCATGGAAAGTAAACTAGCTAAAAGCTACAACTAATTTTTTTGGTTTTTCTTAAGGTTATTCAAACACACAAGAAGAAGATTAGAAAAGAAAATAAACTAGCATGAATAGTACAATGAAAAAGTATGAGCACCGACAACTAGCATGAGTGTGTGAACATGAATGTAATATCGGTGAGAAATACGTACTCCCCCAAGCTTAGGCTTTTGGCCTAAGTTGGTCTAGGGCCACGGCTGGCCTGGCGGATATCCGAAGTTGTAGCTGGGGTCGTACTGAGATGCAGCAACTACTGCCTGACGAGTTGCAGCTTGGAGGCGAGCTGCCTCCATCCTCCTTTCGTACTCGTTTGCCTCCTCCCTGGTTATAACATATCTCCTTTTTGCCTGAAAGTCAAAGAAAGCAGGAGCAGGGAGAGCAACATGGACAGTGCGACGTCTATCAAAGATTAGTCGGTACTAGAGGGACTGTTCATTCTTCTCAACAAACTGATGGTGAACCATAGCATTGTAATCTAGATAAGCAGGAGGCAACTCCATATCATTTTCATGTATGGGTACCTCAAGATAATTAGCTAAACGAGTTGCATAAATTCCACCAAACAAATCTCCACTTATACTATTATGATGCAACCTTCATGCAACAATGGTCCCCAATTTGTATTGTTTATCTCCTAATACAGTACTCTTGAGAACAATAAGATCGGGAACGCACATGTGACATGCCTCATCCTTACCGTCAATGCATCTACCTATAAAGAGAGCAAAATAATGTATGGAAGGAGAATGAATGCTCCCTATGGTAGCTTGTGTGATTTCTCTAGATTCCCCCACAGTTATACTAGCAAGAAAGTCGTTATATTCATATTTTCGAGGTTCACTAGCATTACCCCACTGCGGGAGTTTACAAGCAGTATTAAAATCTTCTAAGTCCATGGTATAAGATTTATCATAAAGATCCAATAGGAGAGTGTGAGAATTGTGTGATGATGTAAATTTAAACCTTCTCACAAAGGAGTCAGTTAGGTAGTAGTATTGGGGGCACTTATCTGACATGAAGCCCTCAAGTTCAGCATTACGCACATACGCGTCAAATTCTTCCTTGATACCTTCTCTAACCATAAACTCCTCTGACGGCCATTCACAAGGCCGCACTTGAGCTTCCCTTGGTATTTCATAGTCCGGCTCACGTATCGCGAGCCTGGGTGCCTGCTTTTTTGAGGAACCACCTTGGTACATTTTCCTAAACATATTTCTTCCTCTGAAAATTTTCTGAAATTTTTAGCAACTCAAAATAAAAGTGAACCAAACTCAACAAGATTAATAGCAACTACTCCCACAAGTGCCTAGAGGCTATATCATGCATTAGAACTACTTGGGGCCACATAAATTTGACATGCAAGCTCAAGAATGGGGACACCTAAGCAGCAAAAATTTGCAATAAATAAAGCACTAAAACAAAAACTAATTGGACCATTGGAGGAGTCACATACCGAAGAACAATCCCCCAAAGCAGTTTTGTGAGTGACGCTTTGAGCAAGGAGATCGAAAATGGCAGCAAGATGAGCTAGAACACGGGTTTGAGCTATGGGAGGATTTTTTCTGGAGGAAGACGAAGTGACTGGTTGCAGGAATAAGTGGAGGGGCCACGTGGGGCCCACGAGGTAGGGGCACGCCCAGGACCCTCGTGGTCAGGTGGTGTGGCCCCCTGATGTGTTCTGAGTGCCAATAATTCTTAAATATTCTACAAAAAATCATATTTCAGTTTCGGGACATTTGGAGAACTTTTATTTTTGGGGTATTTTTTATTGCAAGAATAATTCAGAAAACAGACAGAAAATACTAATTTTGCTTTATTTAATCTAAATAACAGAAAGTAAAAGGAGGGTACAGAAAGTGGTGCTTTCTAACTTCATCCATCTCATGCTCATCAAAAGGAATCCACTAACAAGGTTGATCAAGTCTTGTTAACAAACTCATTCCGAATCGCATGAAACTGGAGAATTTTCGAATAACACTAGGTTACCTCAACGGGGATATGTATGTCCCCAACAATAAGAATATCATATTTCTCCTTGACAGTAGGAAGAGGAAATTCAAAACCTCCAATAATAATCGTTGGAATTTTTCCAATAGAGTTGATACTGTCGACTTGAGGTTGTTTCCTCGGAAAGTGTACCATATGCTCATTACCGTTAACATGAAAAGTGACATTGCCTTTGTTGCAATCAATAACAGCCCCTGCAGTATTCAAAAAGGGTCTACCAAGAATAATAGACATACTATCGTCCTCGGGAATATCAAGAATAACAAAGTCCGTTAAAATAGTAACATTATATTTGCAACCACAACAGGCACATCCTCACAAATACCGACAGCTATAGCAGTTGATTTATCGGCCATTTGCAAAGATATTTCAGTAGATGTCAACTTATTCAAATCAATTCTACGATATAAAGAGAGAGGCATAACACTAACACCGGCTCCAAGATCACATAAAGCAGTTTTAACATAGTTTCTTTTAGTGGAGCATGGTATAGTTGGTACTCCTGGATCTCCTAGTTTCTTAGGTATTACACCTTTAAAAGTATAATTAGCAAGCATGGTGGAAATTTCAGCTTCCGTTATCTTTCTTTTATTTGTAACAATATCCTTCATATACTTAGCATAAGGATTCATTTTAAGCATATCAGTCAAACGCATACGCAAAAAGATAGGTCTAATCATTTTAGCAAAGCGCTCAAAATCCTCATCATCCTTTTTCTTGGATGGTTTGGGAGGAAAAGGCATGGGTTTCTGAACCCATGGTTCTCTTTCTTTACCATGCTTCCTAGCAACAAAGTCTCTCTTATCATAACGTTGATTATTTGATTGTGGGTTATCAAGATTAACAGCAGGTTCAATCTCTACATCATTGTTATTGCTAGGTTGAGAATCAACATGCACATCATCATTAACATTATCACTAGGTTCATGTTCATCACCAGATTGTCTTTCAGCATCAGAAATAAAAATATCATTGGGATTCTCAGGTGTGTCAACAACAGGTTCACTAGAAGCATGCAAAGTCCTATCATTTTTATTTTTCTTCCTCTTAGAAGGACTAGGTGCATCAACATTAGTTCTCTGAGAATCTTGCTCAATTCTCTTAAGGTGGCCCTCAGGATACAAAGGTTCCTGAGTCATTTTACCCCCTCTAGTCATAACTCCAACAACGTTATCATTTTTCTTATTATTTAATTCATTGAGTAACACTAGTAGAAAACAGGGCTTTGGTTCGGGCCTGGCCAGCCCATTAGTCCCGGTTCTGCACAAACCGGGACCCATGGGGGGCATTCGTCCCGGTTCATGAGCCCAGGGGGGCGGCCGGGGCCTCGTGGGCATTGGTCCCGGTTCGTCTGGACCCATTTGTCCCGGTTCTAGGCACGAACCGGGACCAATGGGCCGCGCTCCTGGCCCACGGCCATTGGTCCCGGTTTGTGACTCGAACCGGGACAGAAGGGGAGCTGTAGTCCCGGTTCCAGCCACGATCCGGGACAAATAAGTTGCCTATATATACCCCATCGTCGCGGCAGAGCACTCCACAGTGCTCTGTTTTTTCTGGCCGGCGAGGGGAGGGCATTTGGGTGCTCTAGCTCACCTACTATGCACATGAGGTGTTCGATAAAATGCCCGAGCCACACTACTTAAGCTTTCTCCTCTCGAAGCTCGACCTCCGAGCTCCATTTTTCCCGAGATTTGTCTAGGTTTAGTGGTCCGTCACGCCCCGTCCCCGTCTTCACCGCGTGGATCGCCCGCGCCGATCTCGTCGTCGGCACCACCATGGTGAGCCTCTTGTTCTTATCTTCTTTCTGAAAGAAAAAATTCTTACTTTAGATAGATCCTTGTCTAATTTTCTTACTTTTGACACACATAATTATATATAATGCACGCAGATGAACCAGCAATGGATGTACGGTGACAGACACACCTCCGAGTACATTAAGGGCGTGCATAATTTTCTCGAAGTGGCTGAGGCAAACAAGCAGAATGGTTTTATGTGTTGTCCATGCCCTAAATGTGGGAATACGAGGTCTTACTCTGACCGGAAAATCCTTCACACCCACCTGCTTTACAAGGGTTTCATGCCACACTATAATGTTTGTACGAGGCACGGAAAAATAGGGGTTATGATGGAAGACAATGAAGAAGAAGAGGACGATGACAACTATGTGCCCCCTGAATACGGTGATGCTGCAATGGGGGAAGCTGCTAAAGATCAAGAGGAACCATACGATGTGCCCGATGATGATGATCTCCGCCTGGTCATTGTCGATGCAAGGACACAATGTGAAAGTCAAAAGGAGAAGCTGAAGTTCGATTGCATGTTAGAGGATCACAAAAAAGGGTTGTACCCCAATTGCGAAGATGGCAACACAAAGCTTGGTACCGTACTGGAATTGCTGCAGTGGAAGGCAGAGAATGTTGTGCCTGACAAAGGATTTGAGAAGCTACTGAAAATATTGAAGAAGAAGCTTCCAAAGGATAATGAATTGCCCGACAGTACGTACGCAGCAAAGAAGGTCGTAGACCCTCTAGGATTGGAGGTGCAGAAGATACATGCATGCCCTAATGACTGCATCCTCTACCGCGGTGCGTACGAGGATTTGAACGCATGCCCGGTATGCCATGCATTGCGGTATAAGATTAGACGAGATGACCCTGGTGATGTTGACGGCGAGCCCCGCAGGAAGAGGGTTCCTGCGAAGGTGATGTGGTATGCTCCTATAATACTATGGTTGAAACGACTGTTCGGAAACAAAGAGCATGCCAAGTTGATGTGATGGCATAGTGAGGGCCGTAAGAAAGACGGGAAGTTGAGAGCACCCGCTGACGGGTCGCAGTGGAGAAAAATCAAGAGACAGTACTGGGCTGAGTTTGTAGGTGACCCAAGGAACGTATGGTTTGGTTTAAGTGCGGATGGCATTAATCCTTTCGGGGAGCAGAGCAGCAATCACAGCACGTGGCCCGTGACTCTATGTATGTATAACCTTCCTCCTTGGATGTGCATGAAGCGGAAGTTCATTATGATGCCAGTTCTCATCCAAGGCCCTAAGCAACCCAGCAACGACATTGATGTGTACCTAAGGCCATTAGTTGAAGAACTTCTACAGCTGTGGAATGGAAACGGTGTACCTATGTGCGATGAGCACAAACAGGAGGAATTCAACCTGCACACGTTGCTCAACGATTGGCCCGCTCTCAGTAACCTTTCAGGACAGACAAACAAGGGATACCAAGCATGCACACACTGTTTAGCTAACACCGAAAGTATATACCTGGACAAATGCAGGAAGAATGTGTACCTGGGCCATCGTCGATTTCCTCCGACCAAGCATCAATGTTGAAAGAAAGGCAAGCATTTCAAAGGTGAGGCAGATCACCGGAAGAAGGCCGCCATGCGTACCGGTGATCACGTACTTGCTATGGTCAATGATTTACACGTAATCTTTGGAAAGGGTCCCGGCGGACTAGCTGTTCCAAATGACGCTGAGGGACGAGCACCCATGTGGAAGAAGAAATCTATATTTTGGGACCTACCCTACTGGAAAGACCTAGAGGTCCGCTCTTCAATCGACGTGATGCACGTGACGAAGAACCTTTGCGTGAACCTGCTAGGCTTCTTGGGCGTGTATGGGAAGACAAAAGATACAGCCGAGGCACGGGAGGACCTGCAACGTTTGCACGAAAAAGACGGCATGCCTCCAAAGCAGTATGAAGGTCCTGCCAGCTACGCTCTTACCAAAGAAGAGAAGGAAATCTTCTTTGAATGCCTACTCAGTATGAAGGTCTCGACTGGCTTCTCGTCAAATATAAAGGGAATAATAAATATGCCAGAGAAAAAGTTCCAGAACCTAAAGTCTCATGACTACCACGTGATTATGATACAACTGCTTCCGGTTGCATTGAGGGGGCTTCTATCGGAAAATGTCCAATTAGCCATTGTGAAGCTATGTGCATTCCTCAATGCAATCTCTCAGAAGGTGATCTATCCAGAAATCATACCAAGGCTAAGGAGTGATGTGGTGGAATGTCTTGTCAGTTTCGAGCTGGTGTTCCCACCATCCTTCTTCAATATCATGACGCACGTCCTAGTTCATCTAGTCGACGAGATTGTCATTCTAGGCCCCGTATTTCTACACAATATGTACCCCTTTGAGAGGTTCATGGGAGTCCTAAAGAAATATGTCCGTAACCGCGCTAGGCCAGAAGGAAGCATCTCCATGGTCCGTCAAACAGAGGATGTCATTGGGTTTTATGTTGACTTCATTCCTAGCCTTAAGAAGATAGGTCTCCCTAAATCGCGGCATGAGGGGAGACTGACTGGAAAGGGCACTCTTGGAGGGGACTCAATAATATGCAGGGACGGGTATTCTTGGTCTCAAGCACACTACACGGTCCTACAGAACTCTACCTTGGTGACCCCGTATGTCGATGAACACAAGAACAGTCAGCGCTCCAAACACCCGGAGCAGTGTGACGACTGGATTACATGTGAACACATCAGGACTTTCAGCAGTTGGTTGGAAACACGTCTCAGAGGTGACAACACTGCTTGTGATGAGCTGTACTCATTGTCCAGGGGACCATCTTCGACTGTATTGACTTACAAAGGATACGAGATAAATGGGAATACATTTTACACGATCACCCAAGATCAAAGAGCACCAACCAAAACAGCGGTGTCCGCTTTGGTGCAACAACCAAGAGGGGAAAGGACACATATTATGGTTACATAGTGGACATATGGGAACTTGACTACGGACATGATTTTAAGGTCCCTTGTTTAGGTGCAATGGGTCAATCTGTCAGGAGGCGGGGTACAGGTAGACCCACAGTACGGAATGACAACAGTGGATCTGAACAATCTTGGGTACACTGACGAACCGTTCGTCCTAGCCAATGATGTGGCACAGGTTATCTATGTGAAGGACATGTCTACCAAACCAAGAAAAAGAAAAAATAAGGAAGCGAATACATCATACAATGAGCCAAAGCGCCACATAGTTCTTTCAGGAAAAAGGGACATCGTGGGAGTGGAGGGCAAGACAGACATGTCCGAAGATTATGAAAAGTTTCATGAAATTCCTCCCTTCAAAGTCAAGGCTGACCCAAGCATCCTGATAAACGATGAAGATTATCCATGGTTACGGCGCAATAAGCAAAGGACACAAGCAAAGAAAAAGTGAACACTTTCTCTCCACAACTATTATGATGATACCATGCCAACTTTCAACCTTTTCGCAGTTCATTTGAAATGTCTGTCGTAACAGACGAGTTTCCGTATGGAACCCTGATATCTCGAAACAGATTGTCCGTAGTTTATTTTTATCGGGTATGTCGTTGTCGATATACCCGCTCCCGATAACTTCAACACGAGGGGGGTCGATATACCCTCTCCCTGATAACATTATTTTCCCATATATGTATGTCGTCGTTGTAAATATAACCCCCTACCCGATAACAACCTTAGAATCGTTACTAAAGGAATCAACTAAAAAGCTTTTATAAACCTCTAGTATTATTGAAACTAAAATTATATAGAATTTATGCAACTAAAATTATCAAAGTATTTTCTGTTCAAAACATTAAAAGCAAAAAAAATCATAAAATAAATACAAAAAGCAAAAAAGAAATAAAATAAATAAGTATAAACAAAATAAACTTTTATAAATAAGTAGAAACAAAATAAAATAAATAAGTAGAAACAAAATAAAATAAACTTTTATAAAATAAATAAGTAGAAAGAAAATAAAACAAAATAAAATAAAATAAAATAAACTATAATAAAATAAAGTAAACTTTTATAAAATAAATAAGTAGAAACAAAATAAAATAAATTATAATAAAATAAAATAAATAAAAATAGCAATAGTAAGTATTTTGTTGTAAGTAGAAAAAAATAAAAGAAATAAAGCAACAAAGAAAACAAGAAAATGGAAAAAAATGCCACCTATTGGGCCACCACGGCCTGAATACGACTAGAAACCCACCTATCAGCCAGGATTCAGGCCCGTAGAAGGCCCAGTAGGCCCACAGGCAGATACAGTGTGTTTAGGCCCGAAAGACTGCATTTGAGAGGAGCTCGAGAGGGCAGCGTGAGTGGGGCTTATAAACCACTCTCGAGCTCCCTCAGCTAGCGAGGTGGGACTAAAATTTCGTGCCGCGATGCGGGCAGCACAAGGCCTTTAGTCCCGGTTGGTGCCACCAACCGGTACTAAAGGCGTACATTGGTACCGGTTCATGCCACCAACCGGTACCAATGCCCACCCTTTAGTCCCAGTTTGTGCCACCAACCGGGACCAAAGGCCTCTGCTTCCCGCCCTTTGGGCTGCTGAAAAGCGACCTTTGGTCCCGGTTGGTGGCTCGAACCGGGACTAAAGGGGAGCTTTTGTCCCAGTTGCTGCCAAGAACTGGGACCAAAGGTATGTCTATATAAGCCACACTTGTGAAATTTTCGGTTCAGTTCTTCTCCCCACTGCCCCCGCGCCCCTGCCCTGCCCCCTGCCGCCGTGGCCGCCGTAAAAAATATATGATTAGATGATTTTTTTTGTTCATAGATGTGATTTATTTTTTCATATATCATATGATGTTTTTATATTGTTCATAGATGATCGATCATATTTGTTCATATGTATGCAAGCGAAGTCATTGTAGTTAGTTGTACTGTTTAGGGTTAGGGTCGTCGAGGAAGGAAATTAAGGAAAGAAGAAAAGAGGAAGAAAAGAGGAAGGAGGAAGAAGAAGAAAAATAAGAAGAGGAAGAAGAAGAAAAAAAGAGGAGAAGGAGAAGGAATAGAGGAGAAGAAAAAAATAGATTAAAATCTATTTTTTCTTCTTCTCCTCTATTCCTTCTTCTTCTCCTTTTTTTCTTTTTCTCCTCGGACATGTGATGAGGGGGAGAGGAAAAAGGAAAATAAGAAGAGGAAGAAGGAGAAGAAGAAGAAGAAGAAGAAGGAGAAGAAGAGGAGAGGAAGAAGTGGAGAAATAAATAAGAAGAGGAAAAAGAAAAAAAAAGAGGAGAAGAAGAAAGTAATAGAGGAGAGCCTCTATTCCTTTCTTCTTCTCTTCTTTTTTTTCTTCGATCTTCTCCTATATTCCTTTCTTCTTCTCCTCTTTTTTTTGTTCTTCTTCGTCTTCTCATTTTTTATCGGGTATGTCGTTGTCGATATACCCCCTCGATAACTTCGACATGGGGGGGGGGCTTCGATAAATAATAGAACTAGTTAAACAAGTTTATTTTTACTAAGTGCTTAGTAGTTGAACTAGTTGATTTAATAAAACTACTTTATTTTACTATAGAAGTAGTTTATTTTTAGTAAGTACTACTTTATTTTATTTATAGTAAGTGCTTAGTAGTTGAACTAGTTGATTTAATAGAACTACTTTATTTTACTATAGAAGTAGTTTATTTTTAGTAAGTACTACTTTATTTTATTTATAGTAAGTGCTTAGTAGTTGAACTAGTTGATTTAATAGAACTACTTTATTTTACTATAGAAGTAGTTTATTTTTAGTAAGTACTACTTTATTTTATTTATAGTAAGTGCTTAGTAGTTGAACTAGTTGATTTAATAAAACAACTTTACGTTACTATAGAAGTAGTTTAGTTTTAGCAAGAAAATTAATAGAACTAGTTTATTTTTTTAGTTCAAGCAATTATTCCCGCATCGACGTCGACGATGCCTATCCCGCATCCTCGTCGTCGACTCGGTGGAGGAGGCCGGCTTGATCAGAGGGAGGGAGGGAAATAAATAAACTAGTTCTATTAAGCACTTACTAAATCAACTAGTTCTATTAAGCACTTAATATAAATAAACTAGTTATATTAATCATTTACTAAATAAAGTAATTCTATTAAACACTTGCTAAAAATTCTACTACCCTAGTTCTACCCTAAATTTTCTTATTTCTATTTTATTCAAAACACCTAAAATAGTCAAAAAAAATATTCTATTAAAAAACCTACAGTCTATGATGTCTACATTCTAAAATCTACATTTAAATTACCTACGATTTGCAAGAACAGAGACAAGGGAGGGAGGGAGGAGAGAGGAGGGGGAGGGGGCGGCCGGAGGAGGAGGGGGAGGGGCCGGCCGGAGGAGGAGGAGGGAGGGGCGGTGGGAGGAGGAGGAGGGAAGGGCGGTGGGAGGAGGGCTGCCGGCGGAGGAGGGAGGATGGGGCGGCCGCAGGCGGAGGGAGGAGGGCGCGGTAGGAGGAGGAAGGAGGAGGGCGTGGTGGGAGGAGGAGGGACGGAAGGAGGGAGTGCCTCGGTGGCGGACGCACGACGGCGGCGGCGACGACGAACGACAACGGTTATCGGCGCGGGCGAGAGTGACTGAGGGGGAGAGTGAGTGAGAGAGAGGGTCGGCCGCGTGGGGATAAGGTAGGGTTAGTAGTAGCGCGGGTACGGAAAAGCGCTACAGCTGGGCGGAGATGAGCGCTACTGCTATGCTAAGTTGGACTAGCAGTAGCGCTTTACAATTAAAAGCGCTACTGCTAAGTGTAAGCACGCAAAAACACATTGTTTGTCAATGCAAAAATACGTTGGCCATCAATGATTTTTTGTGTGTACAATCTGAATTGTCAATATGAGTCCTCTCCGGTAGGAACCGGAGAAGACTCATATTGCGGCCACAAATTCTACACATAGAGTTCAGTGAAGTGAAGACCAAGTGGTTGTGATAGTTTGAGAAGTAACATATTTAAGGTGGTAAACAGCCTGTTCGCGGAGCGAGGTGGGACTAAACTTATGGGCTGAACTTAGTAGTAGCGAGTTTTAGAGACGCGTGCTGCTGCTAACACCTATAGCTGTAGCGCGGTACGGTGTAGGGCGCTACTGCTATAACTAGCTGGACGGCGAGGTCATGGCAATTAGAGCAGTAGCGCAGTTTAGAGATGACGCGCTACTGCTATTTTTCTTTCAGCAGCGCGTTTTTCTGGCACGCGCTGCTGCTAAATAGCAGTAGCGTCGTATTTTGAAGAGCACTGCTGATAATATTCTGTGTATAAGGTTTTTCCTAGGTAGTGACCTGTCACTGGTAGTGGTTGTTCTAGATCGGCAGACTTTTTACTTAATTTGGTTACATTGGGTTGGCTATTCGACATGGGATTCAAGGTCAAAAGAAAACATTTCAGATATTTTAGAACATCATAGGCACTTTTTTTTCTGAAGCTGACAGAAAAAAAATTGAAACTCACATTTTATTCTTATTGAGAGTGGTATAAAATCTTTTTTCTACAATGGTGTCGGTGGGAAACGACACCTATGGGATCACGAGGATCCCTTCTACGGTTGCGGGGCGCTAGGTGGTCAGGAGAGCGGGATCAGCAGTCAGTACAAGCATGCGGATTTTTTACCCAGGTTCGGGCCGCAGAGATGCGTAATATCCTAGTCCTGCTTGGATGTGTATATCGGTGTTCTTGAGGTTCTCGAACTAGCTACAAGGGGCGTAACTTGTCCCCGAGTCCCAATCCAGCCGACCCCCCTCTCCTGGTCGCCTCGGGCCTCCTTTTATATGTCCATGGGATCGCCACAGTGGCACCAGGACGTGGCATCGGGGTAATGTGGTTAAGCTTATCGCTAGCTATTACGGGACAAGACGCATTTAATGCGTAGCTTAGGTGTCCTCTTGCTTTATCGGGGACGGGAGCGAGGCCCGTCCCGTACGTCGCCGCTCCCCCTCGCTTCGACACGCGCCCTGGCCAGCGATGCATGCGGCGCCATGTAGGCAGGCAAGCAGCTGAGGTGGCGCGGTGGTGGAGCCTTCACGAAGATCTGCATGCCGCCACGCAGGCGTGTGCTGAGTTGGCCTGGAAGCTGCATATTGCCACGTAGGTGCCTGCCCAGCTGGTTGGGCTGGCAGCTGCATGCGAACGGCGGCGAGGTCCTGACCGATGCGGGCCTGGCTGTGGCCCCACTGATGTCCTCGGCAAGGGTCTTGCCGGGGCCCCGGCGAGGGTCTTGCCGCGGCGTCGTAGTTGTCCCCGGCAAGGGCCTAGCCGGGGGTCTTGTGGTTTTCCTCGGCAAGGATCCCGCCGAGGGTCGTCGTCTTCAGCAAGGGGCCTTGCCGGGGCCTCGTGGGCATCCTCGGCAAGGAGCCTTGCGGTCGTCTCGTCTTCTGGTTCTCAGTCTTGGCTGCTTCTCTTTGCCTTGTGTCTGTCCTCCCCGACAAGGGAGGATGCTCCTTGCCGGGAAGGTAGCTCAAGTCTTGCTTGCCGATGTAGCGCTTGTCGGCGGAGATGGATCCTCCTTAGCGTAATTGCATACAACTGTGGCCCATGCCCGACGGTTAGTGTAGCCCTGGTTCTCACTACACCGACAGTAGCCCCCGGGCCGGCTTCAGCGGAGAACTCCATGAATTCGATGCTGGAGACGGGACCAAGCTTGGCATGGGCCACGGTTGTTACGTCTACCCTTCCGAAAAAAAATACTATTTCTGGAAAGATTGTTCCCAAGAAAGTTGCACCCAAAGGAGCCGCCAGCCCCCGAGGCTACTTCCATGGAAATTTTCAGGCAGAGAACTCTACAGATCTTGATGCCAGAGTGTGGTTTTGTTCCCTTTCTTGCTCCTGGCAAGGCTGTTGCCGGGACGTCTTGTGTTTTCAGCGGAGGCTTTTGACGTTCTCGACGCTGGCTTCCGGCAAGCTTGTCGCCAGGAAGGCTTTTATCTTCAGCAGAGAAATTTGATGTTCTTGATGCCGGCTTCCGGCAAGCTTCACCAGGAAGGCTTTTATCTTCAGCAGAGAACTTTGACGTTCTCGGTGCCTGATTTTAGTGGAGAACTCCGGAGTTCTCGACACTGCCGGGAAGGCTTATGGTGAAGAACTTCGTCCTTGACACCGGCTCCCGGCAAGATCGTTGTCAGGAAGGCTTATGGCGAAGAACTTTGTTGTTCTTGACACCGGCTCCCGGCAAGATTGTTGCCGGAAAGGCTTATGGCGAAGAACTTCGTCGTTCTTGACACCAAGAAGATTGGTCCTAAGGGCGTTGCCAGCCCCCGGGCCACAACTGCGTTTAAGTATGACAAGTGATTAGCATCTGAAGTGCACACAACTCACTTATAAATTCTGACTTCTGCTAAATATTCCCTTGCTTGCCGGAACACCTTCCGGTGCGCACGCTCCAGTCGGCAGCGCTTTGAGGAACGGGTCCTTAGCAGCTTGCCGGGAATGCCGCCTCCCGGAAAGATTTACCTTCCTAGCTTTAGCGCAACTGCACATATTGTCGAGCGGACTCGAGGCAATTAGGAGCGCGACTAGCCCCGGGAAGGCTCCTCAGCATACGGGGTTACGCAGAAATCTCAAATAAATAGTGCATGCTATCTTCCTGTTTGATCTTCCTTTGTATGTCCACCCTATGTTAATTGGGTAGGCTTGCCGGCGCGTAAACCCAGGTCGCTGCGCTTTGAGGACGGATCCCCAATGGCCTGCCAGGTGTGCTTGCTGCCAGGCGAACCACCTTACCGCCCTTAACGCGGCCGCTTGAACTGCCAAGCTTGACTCGAGTCAGAATCGAGAGCGTTGCCAAGTGCGGCAGGCTACCATGCCGCTCTCAACGCGGCCGCTTGAGCTGTTGAGCGGACTCGAAACAGGACAAGGGCGTTGCCAATAGTGGGAGGGCCCCTTTGCGTGCAGGTTTCCCATATAGAGGGCAGAACCTTCGAGGAAAATAACCTTGTATATAAAAAGGGAATTGCTTAAGGTTTCACATGACTTAGCTCTTTTTCTTCTTGTCGTCATGCGAACACTCGCCGCACTCGCCGGCGGGTTGCTCGCTTGGTCGCCTTCTTCCTCGTAAGCCACGGCGATAAAGAGCTGTGCCACTGGCTGCAAAACCAGATGCTCACTATTGCGCGCTCCCTACCTGGCGCGCCAAAGATGTCGGTGGGAAACAACACCTATGGGATCACGAGGATCCCTTCTGCGGTTGCGGGGCACTAGGTGGTGAGGAGAGCAGGATCAACAGTCAGTACAAGCACGCAGATCGTTTACCCAGGTTCGGGCCGCAGAGATGCGTAATACCCTAATCCTGCTTGGATGTGTATATCGGTGTTCTTGAGGTTCTCGAACTAGCTACAAGGGGCGTAACTTGTCCCCGAGTCCCAATCCAGCCCACCCCCCTCTCCTGGTCGCCTCGGGCCTCCTTTTATATGTCCAAGGGATCGCCATAGTGGCACCAGGAGGTGGCATCGGGGTACTGTGGTTAAGCTTATCGCTAGCTATTACGGGACAAGACGCATTTAATGCGTAGCTTAGGTTTCCTCTTGCTTTATCGAGGACGGGAGCGAGGCCCGTCCCGTCCGTCGCTGCTCCCTCTCGCTTCGACACGCGCCCTGGCCAGCGATGCATGCGGCGTCATGTAGGCAGGCAAGCAGCTGAGGTGGTGCGGTGGTGGAGCCTTCACGAAGATCTGCATGCCGCCACGCAAGCGTGTGCTGAGTTGGCCTGGAAGCTGCGTGTTGCCACGCAGGTGCCTGCCCAGCTGGTTGGGCTGGCAGCTGCATGCGAACGGCGGCGGGGTCCTGACTGATGCGGGCCTGGATGTGGCCCCGCTGATGTCCTCGGCAAGGGTCTTGCCGGGGGCCCGGCGAGGGTCTTACCGCGGCGTCGTAGTCGTCCCTGGCAAGGGCCTAGCCAGGGGTCTTGTGGTTTTCCTCGGCAAGGATCCCACCGAGGGTCGTCGTCTTCGGCAAGGGGCCTTGTCGGGGCCTGGTGGGCATCCTCGGCAAGGAGCCTTGTGGTCGTCTCGTCTTCTGGTTCTCAGGCTTGGTTGCTTCTCTTTGCCTTGTGTCTGTCCTCCCCGGCAGGGGAGGATGCTCCTTGCCGGGAAGGTAGCTCGAGTCTTGCTTGCCGATGTAGCGCTTGTCGGCGGAGATGGATCCTCCTTTGCGTAATTGCATACAACCGTGGCCCATGCCCGGCGGTTAGTGTAGCCCTGGTTCTCACTACACCGAAAAGTGGCTGCACAGTGGAGTTTTTTGTTAATGCTTAATGCTTCCATTATTTGGTTAGGAAAGTTTTGGTAGCGTGTAAAGAACATTCACACTGCATAAAGTTGCCCAAGCAAAGGACATCTATTTGAAGAAAAATAGAAAATATGAATGGGGTGATATGAATCAATCAAGAAGCAGAGCTGAAGAGTGGTGTAAATTTTGGTCAACTTTCTACCCTATGGAAGGCACGGTCCAAAGTCTTCGATGTAGAAGGATGATCTGATAAGAATGATCTGATCATAATATCTTAATCAGGGTCTGATCATATCTTAATCACCTTACAATGCTGACCAGGAGTATAATCAACACGAGAACCATGAGCTCTCTTAAATAAATATTAAGAGATAGTATCATGGCGAAAAGAAGCAAGTCATCACACATACAAAATCAGTAGAGGTCAGCTACAGCGCAAACATACAAACCAGAGAGAAAAACACATGTGCCTGCATTGCTAACTACTATTATGGTTGATATGAAACAAAAACATTACTGTCAAACGCTTCTATAGATGGAAATACGAACTCAGAGGATGTACCTTCCATCTCACACGAAAGGCATGTGGACAGCGAAAGAGCGCAGAAAATGAGCGGAGTAATTTGCAGTCAACCACTGGATTCATATTTCTAACTTCGGGTTCCAGCAGTCCAGCTCATACTAAAACCATCTCTCTTATAGAGTGGAGAAGTAGTTTTCCATATTGCCATCAAACAAATAAAGTGCTCCCTCCGATCATATTACTTTGTACTAAATCAGCGACAATTAATATGGATCGGAGGGAGCAGTAAACTGATACTAACACCCTTTGTCGATATAGATAAACAAGGTTGAGAGAACAACTGGGTCTAGGATTTGCAAAACACAAAAGAAGAACCAACCTGTATGTGCTCAATTAGTCTGTCACACTCTGACAACCACCAGTTAACCCAGGGAAGCTATCCAAGAATGCCAGTTTTACAAACCAGCAACATGAGGAGTATTGGCCTAGAATGTCAAGACTGGATGCGGGTAACCACAAGTAGTCTTTCAAAGCCTGCACAATCAGCCAACATGGATCCACCTACAAGCATAAAATTCAGAAGTGAGCTATCATATTCAGACTGTCAAATATTAGATTCAGACTCCAAAATTAGGATGAACATGACTAGTATCAATCTGCCGAGCACAAGAACATCGAAAGCAACGAACCATGTTTTGGCAGCACAAATCCATGGCCTAGTCACTGAGAGCACCTTGCAAGCGGTCATAACCGCAGTCTGACCCCTCGACAGTAAGATGTCAGCGAGTGATGGAGGCAGCTCCAGGCTCTCTGGGACACACAGCCTAAGCAGGAACACAACCACCCCGCCGATGCTCGCAGGTCTTCCTGTTATATAGCCTTATATCGGATTGTGAAATTTTATGCCTATGCATGTTTGATAATACAGACTACAGTTCTGATTTGTTCTCTTTTTTTACAGGATGGGCTTAATTTCATCAGTTTCTCCCTTGTATGTACCAGGTAACAGAAGATGTTCAGAATCTAAAGTAAAAGCTCAATAACCCTGAAAGCATGTTCATCCCAACAAATGTGTGGATTCTTCAAATAAGTATCATGATAAGATCTTTCAATGTGACAGTGGAGCTTATATTGCTGCATTATCTTAGATTCCCTGTGTTCCATAAAGAACCTCTGACATGAAACAATATTATGCTTCTGTTTTGTAGGAAAATATGGTAGTAAAGCTGAGAGAAAAGTGGATGACTACCACCCAGGAGCAGGATAAGTTACAACAAGAGATGGTAAGTATGACTTCATCACGGAAGCATGCATATTCTTTTTTTTTGCCTTTTCGTATGAGCAAGCAGCATGTAGGAAAGGTATGATGATAAAACACGGAATTCTGTTTTGCAACAAAGGAACAGAATATCCTTCTCTGCTTTGTAAAACCAGGGGAGCTATATATACCACTGAGTACAGAATGGTCAAGCCTGGCTCAAAAGCTGTGGATCCATTGCTGTTCTGGAAAATGGATGGGAGCTATACATGCCATTGGTAAAAGAAAGAATGCTGGAGTGCATAGTTTTAACCTTTAACTTGTGCAAAGAGCCATATTAAGACCGTCCAGGCCAGAACCATAAATCTTACCATGAGGGATTACAGAGATGTTCAAAACTGTCTTCAAAACTAAGCTTTGCACATAGGCAATCATTCAATGTTTATGTTGCACTGTAATTGCATAACTGTCTTGTTGTTACTCCTGGCAACAAATGCTATACCTCATATGATCTGCGGACTGATCCCACAGGAACATCACCAACTAGGACTGGATTTGCAAATGGACAATACAGTAGAAAGCAAAAAAAAACATAATTAGCAGGCAGTGGAACGTTGGGATTCAACACAAACATACAGGTCTGTTTAAAACATCCAGTTCCATTTAACATCTAATCCAGTACCCAGAATAACTTGTCACTGACTCAAAACACAGCCAACAGATACTGCACTTGCTTTCTCTAAGACATGCCTTTTTTGCTCCCACACACTCAGCTGCTAGAAATTAACTGCAGCTCACGCTTCTTTGATCCTCGACCTTCGTCCTCTTCCTGTCGCATTACTGTTTCAAGCAAAACAGATGAAGAATAAGGATGGAGACAATTAATGGTGACAAGGTCAAAACAAGTGAAAAGACAACTAGTTGTACAACAAAGTCAAATAATTATCACGCAGCAACCAAAAGTAAAAAATGATTAGAACTGTTCCAGCAATACAGATTGAATGCCAACTAAAGCATACAAGATGGTCACAGAAGAGGGTCTCATTGGAAGTCTAACCACTAAAACAGAGAGGGTGAAAAGAACATCAACCAAGTACCATACTGTTGTTAGGTTGGATGATTATACCATTGTCGTATAAGAGGAAGAACTTCATAGTGGTACATCTGAATCAGAAGAGACGCATAAACACAAGCATGCCGTTGTAAAATGCACGGTTCATAACTGACATCCGTGTGAGTGATAGTGTGCTCCAGCAAAACCCTTAATTATATTATACGGCAACATTCCGAAAATACCAAGTATTAACAATCTAAGATATGATAGCTTGAGGAACACAGTTCCAAAGCAAACACCCGTTCCTCTAATTTCTCAACTTATTCCCAATTCCTTCACTTTCCTTCTCAGCATGCCGACCAAGAACCCCATGCACAGGGGACACCCTCATCCTCCTATTAGATACGCCTCATTTATGCTTCTAATGCGACCACACAAACCAAAGTATAGTAACATCACACAAAGGACAAAAGACAAACCTTGCAGGATCATCCTTGAGCACAGGGAATGTGGGAGGCCAGATCATCATATACGGATGGATAAAACCCAACCATGGAATCTCATTTGTCCTCTCATACACTTTACACAGCGTCCTGCACTTGATACCCAAATAGAGTAGGCATGGACCCATCTCCAAGAAAACAAACTCAGCATTGCGCCCCACGTGCTTCATTGACACCTCATGTGTGTGATCAGGCACCCTCCATTTAGCACACATCTCACGCAAACATATGGTATCCATCAGCAAACAGTTCTCCCCTGTGTGTAGCCATATGCGGAGCTGAAACTCGTTCAAATGAATGAGATACACGCCAGAATCATCATCTGCCCTTGACAACATGGTTCGTCTGTCACTTATAACAAGCCCTTGTGGAAGCTGAAATGTGGAGAAACTTAAGGCTGTCAAATCCAAGACAAGAATTTCGCTCGGGGTGGCCGCCATATAGATTTTATTGCCAACAAGCAGAGGATTCAGTTCCTGTGGCAGAAAAGGGAGCTGCGTCGTTGCCGAGGCATGCACACACCAGACACCATCTTGCAACATATACATGTGCACCGTAGATTTTGTTCGCTCCTTCGAAGATTCCATCAACACACAAAAGTAGGACAAGTCGTTGCCGCGTTCTTTGAGAAAGAGTTCACTGAAAGTGCAGAAATAGCCATCCTGGAGTTTGTGTCGTGGGTATGGTGGGATGACGACCATGCCCCTCTCAGGGCAGAGGGGGCTGAGCACTATATTTTTTGATCCAGGATCTCCAATGTAGCTCTTGAACGTGTTCATGAAGACGTTGCCATTGCAGCAGTCCAAGACGAATTAATGTGTGTTACTGCAGGCATCCAGGATGGAGCTTGCAGAGCGGATGATGGCGTTGAACTCTGGGGGGTGCGGTAGCATCGGCACAAGGCATGAGCTGTTACAAAACCTCCCGGTGTCGACATAGAAGCCAAGGAGGCGGGGCGGGCGGAGCTTGCGGAAGCGGCAGAGGAAGGCGGGGTCGGAGGCGTGACAGAGCCAGCGCTTGTAGACGAGACCAGCGCGGACGAGGGTAGTTGGGTAGCAGATTAGGAGGAGGATCTCAATGAGTAGGTTGTCGTCGCCGAGCACCTTGCACACGGGGTCAGCCGGCGTCGCAGATTGCCGCAGCCTCTTTCCATCCACACACGTCAGGTTGGGAGCGGGATTGACCCTGAAACAGCAGCAGCCACACACAAATGCCATCAACGGAAATGGGTGAAGTTAATAGCCTGGTTGTTAATAGCAAATGCCATAAACGGGATCTCCATTCAGTGTGGTTGCAAATATCAGCACACAGATAGAACACAAACATACATGATCCATCCATCCAGCGCCAGCCAGCATAACATACAGATAGTTATGAAGAGGGAAAATGGATGTTACCCGTGAGTAACCTCGGCTGGATCCATTTCCTATCCACCTCCCCCCTCTCTCCTCTCCTCCACTGTTGCGGTGAGGGAAAGTTAGGGTTTGTGAGGGGAAATCAAGCTAGGGTTTTCCGCAAGAAAGGAAAGTAACATAAAGGAAGAAGGAGAGGAAGGGGATGAGGTTTGCTGACCTCGAATATCTGGCTGCTGCCGGGGACGGGGAGGTGCGGGGTCGCCGGCGGCGCCAATCCTCCTTTCTCTCCGGCCGCCGCTTTGCTCGAGTGGAGAACTGGAGACTCAAGTGGAGAGGGGAGTCGCTTTAGGAAATTTGGAGAGCGGAGCACTAACGTTTATGCAGCCCACTAACCCTTTATGGTTGGTTGGCCCATCCAAGACCGGTCCAGTCTGTGTCAGCTAAAAAGCCCATGTATATCTACTGGCTTTGCTATTGGCTGAGACCGCATATAGCCTCCAAAAATATAAATGCTGAGACGTCCACAGTATAATAGTGAAGCGTCAAATGAATATTGTCGTTTATTTAGTTTATTAGGTAATATACAGAGGCATCAAAATGATTATTTCAGTCGAAATCGCAAGTTGAGTCTGACTGAGCTAAGCGCTATCGATCTGTACACTACCCCATATGCATCAAAATAATTTGCACTTGAGTTGAAACTAGACTTTACTTCCATCATATACATAATAAAACATTGAAAATCCCTGAAAAAAGGAAAAAGCAACCAGTAATCAGAAATATCGAAGAGGGGTGTGTTGACCTTACTAACTATCAATATTTGTCTCTTCCGTCTCTCAAACAGGAAAACGGTTGGGTCCCTCTTGAAATTTGACAGAACAACGTAGTTCCATAATATCTCCTAATCTTTTGAGAAAACTCTAAACAAAAATGTCTATTTGATCCTGTAAATTTCAAGGCTCAAGCAAGCATTTCAGTTGATTCCAAGAAAAATAATATTGTGTGAACATGAGGCCAAAATTCACTTGATTTAGGGTGTGAACGTGAATAATAAGCAAAATTTGCAGGAAAATTAAATTGATTCTAAGAAAAATTTAGGCCTCACATTTATGGGATCCGGTGAACTATACGTAACCAGTTTAGGAAAAATTTAAGCAACGTAGACACAATCTTTTGTTTTTAGTGGCAATGGAGTGATAGTAGTAGAGTTTGTTTTAGTGTTTAAGTCAACCTAATTTAGGAATTGATATCAAACAAAATTTATGGATTCAGCGCTACTTAACGCCTAAGCGTGCCTAAGCGCCGCCTTTTCCAATAGAGCGTATCAGTATCATCCTCAGCGACGGTACTCATTGACAAAGAAAAATCATAGGCCAACCAAACAAGGGCCAGCGGCTGCACCAGGGGTCCATGGCTATTGCACGTAGGTGCTGGTAGCCTCGCACCGCATGCCATCTCTTGCTTATAGGTCGCCCAAGGTGTCGGCTATATATATATATATATATATATATATATATATATATATATATATATATATATATATATATATATATATATATATATATATATATATATATATATATATATATATATATATATAGTCACGACTCACGAACACAATGCGCACTAGGAACACCAACCCCGTGGTGCGGAAGAACTTCTGGCAACACCAATAGAAGATTGGGGGTAGCATTGCCGGTCAGGGTCGTCCGTAGTGGGGTCGGCCTTGGAGGCCATGTCATCAGAATCGATGTCTTATCTTGTCACACTAGTGTGTACATTCCCATTACCTCATAATCCTACATACTATATATTTCCTTTTTATGGTAAGCACATAGCTACCTTTCTAAGAGTAGTGGAAGAATCACTGAGAAATGTGTATGTGCTTTGACATATATATAACCCGCGATGTTCTGTTGGCCATGAAGTTAAGAAAGGTAAAGAGGGTCGACATGGTGGCATGTGCTTCCTTGGTCATTATAAGGATCATGTGAGTAAGAACCGACATGCAAAGCATCTAGATGACCTTCAAGCGCTTGAAAGCATGTCATCTTTGAGGCGCATGCCTGTCATATCCTTTTGGATACAAATAGTAACATTAATAGTAATAATCGACCGACGTAGTACATACATATCCTCACTTTAAGGGCATAATTGATTGGAAAGATTCTAATTGAAGTTTCCTATGATAGAATCAAGATGTGTTTTTTCTATGTGGGCCCCTTGATTTGTAGGAATTTTCATTAAGGATTTGACTTCCTGGAAAGATTATTTTGATTTTTCTTCGTTGTAATCAAATAAACTTTGGCACAAATTCAATCTCTGGTGAATCAAATATTCATTGAAAGGACATTGTCGAGGATTAATTTACAAACACAATACAGTTTGTTCACGAGGCAGCCAACTATGTTGTTTTGGCCTGATTGTATGATTCTATGGTTTGATAATTAACCAATTCTTTTTTAGCACTTACAAAAAGCATAGAACAAGGAAGTGTCCATTTACCAGCTAGCTGATTTTAAAATGGTGAACGGTCATGTTTTTAGTCCATCCCTGATTAAGATACAACCACGTGTGGTCAGATCCCTAGCAAAAACACCAGGCCCCTCCTGCGCGGGGAAAATCGTTAACGGGTGCTTGTTAGTGCTAACAGGTTTCAATTCGTTCGTCCCTGTTTCAGTTCAGTCTTATTTTTATTTTCTATACACCGGGCTAGCCGGCTAGGTCCGTTATCTGATGGTTTCCCACCCACACTTCTCCTTTAAGCAGCCGGGGGGAAGGGAGGTACCAGACAACAACAACAACATACGGGGAGCATATGCGAAAGTTTCCGACAGAGGCTCCGACATCGAACGGTGATGCACAAACCTAGGAGCGAAAGAGGTGGTCATGGCTACATGGGGACTTACAAAGTCGGGGCGATGCTAAAAATCGACCTTACATGTAGCATGAGGGGGATGCTAGTGGGAGAGGAAGTTGTCCACGCTAGGAGGCAACCTGTGGGGTGGAGGAGGTAAGATTGATGACAATGACAATCTCCTTGCATACGACATACGCACCCCAATGTGTGGCATAGTGACCGCGACATGTGCCCAATGAGCCTTGAATAAACAACAGGCGTAATCTGGAACACGACATACAAAAAACTTTGTCTAGTCTCTCATGGGTGGAGCCCACAACAAGGCAAGACCCCAAAGTGGTCGATGCTCCTTATTTCTAGGAAAAGTCATTATTGATCCTTACAAAATATGAATAACATTCACTATGATATTTAAATTTCAAACCATCTAGAATTTAATGTGGGTCTCAGCCTAGAACAAAGAATTTCTCTTTTCGCAAAAATAAAAGAAACATTTGTCAAGCGCACATGTTAAAAAAGAACTGAATAATAGCCAGCAAAAAGAGTCGGGGAGAGTATTTTCAGCGAGGAGAGGAACCTGTTTTCCGTTGCAAAGTAATGAAAGGAGGGCCTACCAAGCCCAGCCCGTTTAAGAGCTACTCCTCCACTATATATATTCATCAGTCCCAGGAAGCGAATACCTACCCACCCACCCCGACGCCGTCACTACCACTCCACCGCTCTCTTCAGATCAAACGAGATCTAGGGCGTGACCTCCCGACCGGCGACCATGGCGGAGGACACACCACCTCTCCTTCACCATGGTCTCCTAGAGGAGATCTTCATCCAGGAGATCCTCGTTCGCTGATGCGGCTCGAACTACGTCGGTATTTGCCCAAAGAGGAAGGGATGATGCAGCACAGCTACGGTAGGTATTTCCCTCAGTTATGAAACCAAGGTATCAATCCAGTTGGAGAACCAAGCAACACTATGTAAACGGTACCTGCACACAAAGAACAAATACTTGCAACCCGACGCTTATGAGGGGTTGTCAATCCCTCTTTCGGGTAACGGCGCCAGAAATTGGCAAGTTGACGGGATCAAATTGTGATAGATTGGATAAATAGATCTTGAATGAACGCCAAATAAAATAAATAAAGAAAAAGTGCAGCAAGGTATTTTTGGAAGCGAATAAAGATAGATCTCGAAGGAAAATATGATAAAGAATAGACCCGGGGGCCGTAGATTTCACTAGTGGCTTCTCTCGAGAAAAATAGCATATGGCGGGTAAACAAACTACTGTTGCGTGCTACCTCTTGAGCTTGCGTTGGTTTTTCCCTTGAAGAGGAAAGGGTGATGCAGCAAAGTAGAGTAAGTATTTCCCTCAGTTTGAGAACCAAGGTATCAATCCAGTAGGAGACAATGCACAAGTCACCGAATACCTGCACAAACAATCAACAAACTTACACCCAACGCAATAAAGGGGTTGTCAATCCCTTCACGGTTACTTGCAAAAGTGAGATCTGATAGAGATAAAATAAACGGTAAAGTAAATATTTTTGGTTTATAGATCGGAAAGTAAAAGATTGCAAATTAAAGGAACGGCGACATAAATGGCAAATTGACGGGAAACTAATATGATGTAAAATAAAACCGGGGGCATAGGTTTCACTGGTGGCTTCTCTGAAGATAGCAAATATTACGGTGGGTGAACAAATTAGTGCCGAGCAATTGATAGAAGAGCGCATAATTATGACGATATCTAAGGCAATGATCATGAATATAGGCATCATGTCCGTGTCAAGTAGACCAAAACCATTCTGCATCTACGACTATTACTCCACACATCGAACGCTATCCAGTATGCATCTAGAGTATTAAGTTCATAAAGAACAGAGTAACGCATTAAGTAAGATGACATGATGTAGAGGAATTAACTCAAGCAATATGATGAAAACCCATCTTTTTATCCTTGATGGCAACAATGCAATACGCGCCTTGCTGCCCCTACTGTCACTGGGAAAGGACACCGCAAGATTGAACCCAAAGCTAAGCACTTCTCCCATTGCAAGAAAAACCAATCTAGTAGGCCACACTAAATCGATAATTTGAAGAGACTTGCAAAGATATCAAATCATGCATATAGGAATTTAGAGAAGACTCAAATAATATTCATAGATAATCTGATCATAAATCAACAATTCAGCGGATCTCGGCAAACACACTACAAAAGAGTATTACATCGAATAGATCTCCAAGAACATCGAGGAGAACATGGTATTGAGAATAAAAGAGAGAGAAGAAGCCATCTAGCTACTAGCTATGGACCTGTAGGTCTGAGGTAAACTATTCACGCTTCATCGGAAGGGTAATGGTGTTGATGTAGACGCCCTCCGTGATCGAATCCCCCTCCGGCAGGATGCCGGAAAAGGCCTAGATGGAATCTCACGGGTACAGGAGGTTGCGGCGGTGGAAAAGTGTTTTCGTGGCTCCCCCTGATGTTTTTGGGGTATAAGAGTATATATAAGCGAAGGAACTAGGTCAGGAGAGCTCCGAGGGGCCCACGAGGTAGGGGGCGCGCCCTCCACCCTCGTGGTCGCCTCGTTGAGTCTCCGATTTCATCTCCAAGTCTCCTGATTTGCTTCTGGTCCAAGAAAGATCATCGCGAAAGTTTCATTCCGTTTGAACTCTGTCTGGTATTCCTTTTGTGCGAAACTCTAAAACAGGCAAAAAAAACAGAAATTGGCATTGGGCTCTCGGTTAATAGGTTAGTCCCAAAAATAATATAAAATAGCATATAAATGCATATTAAACATCCAAAACAGATAATATAATAGTATGGAACAATCAAAAATTATATATACGTTGGAGACGTATCAAGCATCCCCAAGCTTAATTCCTGCTCGTCCTTGAGTAGGTAAATGATAAAAGCAGAATTTTTTATGTGGAATGCTACCTAACATATTTATCAATGTAATTCTCTTTATTGTGGCATGAATGTTTAGATCCGAAAGGTTCAAAACAAAAGTAAATATTGACATAAAAACAATAATACTTCAAGCATACTAACAAGGCAATTATGTCTTCTCAAAATAACATGGCCAAAGAAACCTTATCCTAGTCTGGCTATGCTCCATCTTCATCACACAAAATACTCAAATCATGCACAACCCCGATGACAAGCCAAGCAATTGTTTCATACTTCGATTTTCTCAAACCTTTTCAACTTCACGCAATACATGAGTGTGAGCCATAGACATAACACTAAGGTGGAAGAGAATATGGTGGTTCTGGAGAAGACAAAAAGAGGGAGATAGTCTCACATCAACTAGGCGTATCAACGAGCTATGGAGATGTCCATCAATATATATCAATGTGAGTGAGTAGGAATTTCCATGCAACAGATGCACTAGAGCTATAAGTGTATGAAAGCTCAAAAAGAAACTAAGTGGGTGTGCATCCAACTTGCTTGCTCATGAAGACCTAGGGCATTTGAGGAAGCCCATCGTTGAAATGTACAAGCCAAGTTCTATAATGAAAAATTCCCACTAGTATGTGAAAGTGACAAAATAGGAGTCTCTCTATCATGATGATCATGGTGCTACTTTGAAGCACAAGTGTGGAAAAAAGATAGTAACATTGCCCCTTCTCTCTTTTTCTCTCATTTTTTTGTTTTTCTCTTTTTTCCTTTTTTTCCCTTTCTTTCTTCTTTTTCTTGGCTTCTTTTGCCTCTTTTTTTCTTTTCTCTTTTTTTATTTCCTCACATGGGACAATGCTCTAATAATGATGATCATCACTCTTCTATTTACTTACAACTCGAAGAATTACAACTCAATACTTAGAACAAAATATGAGTCTATGTGAATGCCTCCGGCGGTGTACCGGGATGTGTAATAAATCAAGAGTGACATGTATGAAAGAATTATGAAAGGTTGCTTTGCCACAAATACAATGGCAACTACATGATCATGACAAGCAATTAATATGACAATGATGAAGCATGTCATATAAACGGAACGGTGGAAAGTTGCATGGCAATATATCTCAGAATGGCTATGAAAATGCCATAATAGGTAGGTATGGTGGCTGTTTTGAGGAAGGTATATGATGGGTGTATGATACCGGCGAAAGTTGCGCGGCACAAAAGAGGCTAGCAATGGCGGAAGGGTGAGAGTGCGTATAATCCATGTACTCAACATTAGTCAAAAAGAACTCACATACTTATTGCAAAAATCTATTAGCCATTGAACGAAGGACTACGCGCATGCTCCTAGGGGGATATATTGGTAGGAAAATACCATCGCTCATCCCCGACCGCCCCTCATAAGAAAGACAATCAATAAATACTTCATGCTCCAACTTCGTTACACGGTTCTCCATACGTGCATGATATGGGACTCACAAACCTCAACACAAGTATTTCTTAAATTCACAATTACTCCACTAGCAGGACTCTAATATCACCATCTTCATATCTCAAAACAATCATAAAGAAACTAACTTTTCATAGTATTCAATGCACTTTATATGAAAGTTTTTATTATAATCTCTTGGATGCCTATCATATTAGAACTAAATTTATAACCAAAGCAAATTACCGTTCTAAAAGACTCTCAAAATAATATAAGTGAAGCATTAGAGTTCATAAATTTCTATAAACTAAAGCCACCGCCGTGCTCTAAAAAGATATAAGTGAAGTACTAGAGCAATATTGCCTATGTCAAAAGATATAAGTGATGCACATAGAGATTCTAATAAATCATGATTCATGCGTGTCTCTCCCTAAAGGTGTGTACAACAAAGATGATTGTGGTAAACTAAAAACCAAAGACTCAAATCATACAAGACGCTCCAAGCAAAACACGTATCATACTAACTATCAATATTTGTCTCTTCCGTCTCTCAAACAGGAAGACGGCTGGGTCCATCTTGAAATTTGACAGAACAACCTAGGTTCCATAATCTTTCCCTAATAATAATAAAGCACGGGCTGAGTCTGTCCGATTCACCGTCGCGGCGTTTTTACATAAAAGTCCCTGCATTTTGGCTGATTTAACCCGCAGTTGTCGGTAAGCAAAGAAAAACGGTTCGGTATATTTTTTGGTCAAACCCTCTATGCACGTTTGGCTTCAGAACGAGCAGCAGCGCTCCCGATCCGATCGGGATGCAGGACGACGGCGGCAGGGCTCTGGGAGGCGGGGAACGGCGGGGAAGATGCGTACGTAGGGGATGAGGCGGATGAGGTCGTGATCCAGTGCGGCGGCGCGGAGGCCGGCGGCGGCGACGCTCCATGGCCATGGCGGCTCGGTCTCCTGGGAAGAAGAAAGGAGGGAGAGAGGAGGTGAGATAGAGAGAAGAGAACGCAGAGTAGGGACGGCGTCGCTTCCTGCTGCTGGTCCTGCGGCGGCTCCGGTCGACGGATCCAGGTTTGATTTTCGAATTCCTCTCCTTCCCGCTGCACGACGGGATTTGCCCAGCCGCCACTCTCCCTACCCCATGCACCTCCTCCCCCTAGTCGCACCGCCCTGTGTTCATGAAGACGCCGTCGCCCTCGCCTGCATCTCGCCGTTGCTTTGTAGTCCGTGGATAAGGAGCGACAGATTTGACAGAAAATAGAAAATGACAAGATTTTCTAGGGTAAAAGGAGAGGATCTCATAACGAAGGGAATTTTGTAACCAATCTGAATTTTGTAACGGGGTTCAGCATTACTCTTTGAATCTAGATATTCTGCAGACCAGTGTCATTATTAATAAGTAGCTTAAAGTTGTAGATAAATCTTCAGAAACAATGATTTTCTTTAATCAGTACATAATACAATGCTAGCTAATTGCTGGTTATTCAGGGAGTATGAGCTTGAGGAATACGCAGAGAAGGCCAAGACGTACGTTGCCTGACACAACAACTAAGAACAAGAGCAAAGCTGGACAACGGTTGGCCCAGCAACCACCGGCATAATATCTACACACACACCTACAGTTTGTTGCAAACTAAATATGTTTTCTGGTGGAATCATTAGCCATCACTTGATTTTTGACGACACATGCATTCTCCTTGCCCAATGTATGGAGACCACTCTTGCATACATACTACTCTTGTACTTCTTTCTCTGAGATGCATTGCTCTCATCTCTGCACTCTGCTCTCATCTCCCAGGCTGCATTTCAGCTGGACAAGCCCGCCTCCAATCCAAACAACTTTCTGTTCATGAGCCGTGGCATGGCAGAGTCATGCAGCATTTTACGGATTTCTGGAACTGTTAATTCCAGTGCCTTTTGAATTTTGGTCTTGGGTGTTGAAGCGGATTTGATTTTGGCACTACATTAGTGCGCTTTTCTTTTGCGGATATATTTTCAGGAGAGTCAACCCACATGTATGTGCATTGATTTTCATTGTGAAGCTTGCAGGTGAATCAGGCTCTGCATGCTTCGGTCAACCCCATTAGCGACCTGTTCCCGGCCCGGATCAATGGTCCACGCACAACTGGAACAAGCAGGTTGATGGATTTTGATAAGGATGTTAGATTGAAAGTTGCAACGTACAAAGCTTGCTATTAGGTGTTGTCCCGTTGCCTCTCGCGGACACACGTATGGATCCCCTAGGCAGGCTAGATGACGATCTCCACACGCCTAGAGTTGCTGGACCTCCGTCCTCCCACTTCAAACTTCATGCATGACCTTCGTCCATCTGCAGAGAAGGCGCCGACTGTGCTGCCGGCTAGATGGCAGCCTCCGCATGAGTAGGAGCCTATGATTCCAATGGTTCCATTAAGCTCCTACTTTTAACCAGCCCATGCATGACAACAAGCAATTCTCTTTTCTTTGTTCAGAGTTACTTAAAAGGTATGCACTACCAGAATAACTGCTTGTGCCGACGGCCTCATCTATGCCGACGGCCCCCGTCGGCATAGATGGACCTATGCCGACGGCCAAGGACAGGCCGTAGGCGTAGAAAAGCCGTCGGCGTACATCCATCTATGCCGACGGGGCCGTCGGCATAGACGGGGCCATCGGGACCGCTTGACATACGCCTACGGGGACCGTCGGCATAGCCCGGGCCCACCTACCCGGTCAGCGCTGACCGTTTGACGGCGTTGAAGCTACGCCGACGGGAGGTAACGGCGGCCGTCGGCATATCTATGGCAGAGGTATGCCTACGGCAAGGCCGTCGGCATAGACCGGGCCCATGCCCCTCTGCCACGTCATCGATCCGTGTGCGCAGCTATGCCGACGGCCTTGCCGTCGGCATATGTTTATTTAGTTTTATTTTTAATTTTGCTTTATACTATCTATGGCGAAGGTATACCTACGACATAGCCGTCGGCATAGGCCCCTCTGCCACGTCATCGATCCGTGTGCCATGCCACGTCATCGATCCGTGGGACTGCACCTCCGTGTGTGCACAGATATTGCCGTCGGCATACATTTATTTTACTTTATTTTGTTATTTTTACTTTATTTTAGTTTTTGTTTTTGCATAAGATAATTTTGCCTTATCTATAAAAACATACCCCGATGGTATATCGATTGCCCCCCGTTACGAACGTCGCTATCGCTGTGTCACGAAGGGGGGAAACGGTCGACACGGAGGGAATTCTGGTTGGTGGGGGGATTCGGGGTGTAGCTATGTCACCGAAACATCACACGGGTCCCCATGCATATGTGAAAGTGTTCAGGCATGAGTAGATGCCCGTCTTGGGGCTCCGCGGTGTGCCACCCTGCACGCAAGGCAGTGCCGCCGTCACTTGGAGGGGGCCAAACCCCGGAGACGCGTGCCGCCTCTTCGGACATGCCACCACACCGTACGGCATGTATGAGGTCCCGGTGCGACGCTCGGGTGGCATTGCTACCCCCGTAGGCCCCCCGTCCCGCCTAACCCTGTAGCATTTGACCACGGGATCTAGCCCTTTGACTTTGCACGGACGGGCTTTGAGCAGTGGACCTATCCACCCGGTTGTGTTAGGTCAGCCCATAGGAACACTTTGGAGCAACATCCGGGCCAGACCCATAGCAAGATCCCCTCCGTGTAGACCCGACGCGTCCGTTTCCCCCCTCCAGGTGCCGGCGGCGGCGCCGTCCGTGAGGGGGGGGGGGCACACCCCGGAGACGCGTGCCGCCTCTTCGGACATGCCACCACACCACCCCGCATGTATGAGGGTCCGGTGCGACGCTCGGGTGGCATTGCTACCCCTCAGGGCCCCCGTCCCGCCTAACCCTGTAGCGTTTGACCACGGGATCTTGCCCTTTGACTTTGCACGGACGGGCTTTGAGCAGTGGACCTATCCACCCGTTTGTGTTAGGTCAGCCCATAGGAACACTTTGGAGCAACATCCGGGCCAGACCCACAGCAAGATCCCCTCCATGTAGACCCGACCCGACGCGTCCGTTTCCCCCTTCCAGGTGCCGGCAGCGGCGCCGTCCGTGAGGGGGGCACACCCCGGAGACGCGTACCTGGTGTTTGCACCCGCCACAACATTTCCAGACTTGTGAGAGGCCGCCTACGCAAGATTTGGCGGCATGCTAGCCCCCGGAGGCCGTCGGCCACAGTCGTAGACACGCGAAGAGCAATCCGCGTAGAGGGAATTGTTCAGATACTACTCCATCACCAACAATTATGAAAAATTACCATCAGTCCTACAACACATGTGCCCACGTCGGGTAAAAAACTCATGATTTTATCGCGCTCCGAGTATTTATTAATATTCACGCCACATTGTTACCGCAGAACGTCTACTACCGTGTCATCGCCGTTCGTGATGGGGGCACACCCCGGAGACGCGTGCCGCCTCTTCGGACATGCCACCACACCATCCCGCATGTATGAGGGCCCGGTGCGACGCTCGGGTGGCATTTCTACCCCCCAGGGCCCCCGTCCCACCTAGCCCTGTAGCGTTTGACCACGGGATCCAGCCCTTTGACTTTGCACGGACGGGCTTTGAGCAGTGGACCTATCCACCCAGTTGTGTTAGGTCAGCCCATAGGAACACTTTGGAGCAACATCCGGGCCAGACCCACAGCAAGATCCTCTCCGTGTAGACCCGACGCGTCCGTATCCCCCCTCTAGGTGCCGGCGGCGGCGCCGTCTGTGAGGGGGGGGCACCCCGGAGACGCGTGCCGGGCGTTTGCACCCGCCACAACACTTCCAGACTTGTGAGAGGCCGCCTACGCAAGATTTGGCGACATGCTAGCCCCCGGAGGCCGCCGGCCACAGTCGTAGACACGCGAAGAGCAATCCGCGTAGAGGGAATTGTTCAGGTACTACTCCATCACCAACAATTATGAAAAATTACCATCAGTCCTACAACACATGTGCCCACGTCGTGTAAAAAACTCATGATTTTATCACGCTCCGAGTATTTAATAATATTCACGCCGCATCGTTACCGCAGAACGTCTACTACCGTGTCATCGCCGTCCATGAGGGGGGGGGCACACCCCGGAGACGCGTGCCGCCTCTTCGGACATGCCACCACACCACGCCGCATGTATGAGGGCCCGGTGCGACGCTCGGGTGGCATTGCTACCCCCAGGGCCCCCGTCCCGCCTAACCTTGTAGCGTTTGACCACGGGATCTAGCCCTTTGACTTTGCACGGACGGGCTTTGAGCAGTGGAACTCTCCCCCCGGTTGTGTTAGGTCAGCCCATAGGAACACTTTGGAGCAACATCCGGGACAGACCCACAGCAAGATCCCCTCCGTGTAGACCCGGCGCGTCCGTTTCCCCCCTCCAGGCGGCGATAAACATAGCCGAGCAGGACCGTGGTAGAGAGGAGGTGATGCGACAAAGCATCGATGGATATGAGGACGACGGGGTCAGGGAAATGCTAGATGATGTCATTGTTGCAGAAACGGGAAATGCGACACCTTCAGAGAATGAACCGGAGGAGCCGGAGGCAACCGCAAAGGCCTTCTTGGAGGTCTTGGCCTCGTCGAAGAAACCTCTTTATGCGGGTGCGAAAATATCTCAGCTGGATGCCATCTCGCAACTGATTGCAGTCAAGGCTGAGTACGGCTGTAGCCAGAAATGCTTCGAAGCATTCTTGGGAGTATGGGCTAACAGCCTCCCTGAGGGTCATGAACTGCCGAAAAGCATGTACGATACAAAGAAAATCATGAATGCACTCTCTATGGATTATGAGAAAATAGATGTTTGCCCGAAGAATTGCCTTTTGTTTAGGCACGAGTATGCGGATGACAAGTACTGTAGGCAGTGCGGTTCGTCTCGGTACATTGAGGTGGTCGGTGAGGATGGTGAGAAAAAGCAGCTAACCATCCCCGTTAAGGTTCTTCGGTATCTTGATTTTATAAAAAGACTGCAGCGCCTTTTCATCACGAAGGAGTCTGCCAAAATGATGAAGTGGCACAAGGAAGGTATAAGGTACAATCCAAAAAAAATCGTACATCCATCGGAAGGGGAAGCATGGAAGTCGTTCGATGAAGAATACCCCGAGGAAGCAGCCGAGGCTGGGAATGTCAGAATAGCCATATCAGGTGATGGGTTGAATCCATATGGTATGTCGTCCAATCCATACAGCTGCTGGCCCGTGTTTGTAATTCCGCTCAATCTTCCTCCCGGTGCCCTAATGCAACGCAAGACCATGTTCTTGTCGCTCATCATTCCGGGGCCTGATTATCCGGGGAAGCAATTGGGTGTGTTTATGCAGCCGCTGGTGGATGCTTTGCACCATTCTTGGTACTTTCCGACGTTGACATACGACCGGGATCTCCAGAGAAATTTCTTGATGAAAGTTTGGTTGCACTATTGCATGCATGACTTTCCCGGCTATGCTCTATTCTGCGGATGGTGTACAAGTGGGAAGATGCCATGCCCAGTGTGCATGCAGGCTCTGCGAATGATTTGGCTGAGTAAGGGTGGCAATTATGTAGCCTTTGACCTGCATCGACAGTTCCTCCCTCCAGACCATCCAGAGAGGGAAGACAAGAAGAACTTCACAAAAGGCCGAGTTGTTCATGAAGTAACCGAGATTCCAACATTTTCGGGGGCAGATGTTCTTGCTCAGCTAAAAGCTCTCCAGCCTAAAGTCAAAGGCAAAGGCAAAGCCAAAGCCAAAGGCTTCGAGGGATATGGTGAGACGCACAACTGGACTCACATTACCCCCTTCTCACAGCTTCCCTATTTCAAGGACCTCAAACTTCCTTACAATATCGACGTGATGCACACCGAAAAGAATGTGGCAGAGTCCCTTTTCCACACGATCCTCAATATTCCTGATAAGACGAAGGATAACGTTAAAGCTAGAGCCGATCAACAGAGAATTTGTGATAGACCACGTCTGAACATGAAGCCTCCCACAGGCGGTCGAAAAAACTGGTTCAAGCCAGATGCTGACTTTGTCCTTAAACCGCCAGAAAAAAGGAAGTACTTATCTGGCTGAAACACATTTTGTAGTTCACCGATGGTTATGCATCGAATATAAGTAAGGGAGTCAATCTTTCAACGGGCAAAGTGACCGTCCTGAAGAGCCATGACTTCCATGTATGGATTGAGCGGATAATGCCGGTGATGGTTCGAGGCTATGTCCCCGAGCATGTCTGGCGAGTGCTTGCCGAGCTAAGCCATTTCTTCCGCACGCTCTGTGCTAAAGAAGTAAGTAAAGACGTGATTGAAAAATTGCATAAGAAGGCACCGGAGTTGATAGTCAAGCTAGAGAAGATCTTTCCGCCAGGCTTCTTTACACCGATGACACATCTCATTTTGCACCTCGGGAACGAGGTATTGTTGGGGGGGGCCTGTGCAGAATCGCTGGCAGTACGGCCCTGAGAGACAGAACAAGCATCTTCGACAGAAATGTGGAAACAAAGCTAAGATTGAAGCTTCCATAGCTGAGGCAGTTATCCTAGAGGAGGTGTCAGACCTCAGGACATCATACTATCCAGACCACGTTCCCCATCTGCATAACAAGGTGCCTCGATACAATATAGAAGAGCCGAAGTATCAACCCAAGCTCCATCTATTCAACGCGCAAGGTGGGAGGGCTGGGGCCTCGAAACCTTATAACATGCCACGACAAGAGTGGGAGGACCTCATGTTCTATATCTTGCACAACATCAGGGAAGTTGAGGAAGTGTGGATGAGGTAATACCACTACACCATTCCTTTATGTCTTCCACATCATCATGTTTTATGTTCACTTAGTCCCGGTCTAACACCGGTTTTCTTTTTTTACTGATTTCGTTCAAGAGGAATGGACGGGAATGAATCCTCCTACTGAGGCGGAGGCACTTACTCTTCTCCGTCATGGAAACCCTGGACGTAAAAATTTTGTTGCTTGGTTCATGGAGAAAGTAATTTTCCACACTCCCCTATTAAATACCTAGTTCAACATTTATTAGTTAACTAATGCACGCAACAATTTCAATTATACTTGTAGGGAAAAGATCCGAACATATCTATGGATGATGAATTGAGATGGGTTTCCATGGGTTTTGACCCTGCCGTCATGACAGGTAAAAAGTATGATGTGAATGGGTATCGCTTCCATACAGAGGATCACCAGAACAGCCGCCCTGATACCAAAACTATAAATACCGGAGTGTACACCCCCGGTCAAAATTCAGTAGAGTACTACGGAAGGGTACAAAATATATACGAGATTAAATTCCACCAGGGGCGCGAGACTCTAAGTCTGCCTGTGTTCAAATGTCGATGGTTCGATCCGCGGGAGGGGGTAAAACATACGCCTTCCATTGGTTTGGTCGAAGTTAAACCATCAACCGTCTATGCTGGAGCCGATCTCTTCATTGCGGCTACCCAAGCTACACAAGTATATCATCTGCCTTACCCATGCCAGAAAGAGTACCTAAAGGGTTGGGAAGTTGTGTTCAAGGTGTCGCCACATGGTAAGCTACCGAACCCGAATGAAGACGATTACTACAACATTAACCCCATGACATACGAGGGAGTGTTCTATCAAGAGCAACCTGATGATGATGATGTGGTTAGAAACGATGACGCTAGACCATTGGGTGATGATGATGTGGATCCAAATGACGACGAAGCACGGAATGATGGTGAGACCATTGTCAATGAAAATGACATACTTATGCTAGAAAAGTTAAACGAAGACGCTGACGACGAGGAAGAGCCTCCACCTCCGTCAGACAACGAAGATGATATGATTGATAGTGATGATGAGACGGACCGAGAAAGAGGTTACAACAGTGATAATTCATATGGTTTCTAGCAGATGTACGTGTCAAGTCTTTTTTTCTATAGTTTAGGAATATGCCTTTTATGCATTTTTATTAATGTGTTTATTATCATGCCTTTTCCTTTAATTTACTAATTGCTTATTCTCTTTTCAATGCAGGTTCGTGGAACATGGGCAAGGGGAAGGCCGACGGCGTGGGTTTCCTACGCAAGGTCGTTGGCCTGCCTAGTCGGAGTGGTCGAGCACGTAATCCTCCCCCCGGCTACTTGACGATGAATCCTCACAGGGAGGTCGAGGGAGAGGTGCCCCTAGAGTAGGAGGGGGCGGGGGGGGGGGGAGCCCCTAGAGGGCGAGGTGGTGGGGGTCGCGGCCAGAAAGAACCCACCCTCACCGACTTAGGGGTGTTGTCTTCGAGGCCATCCTCTATTGAGGTACCCTCCTCTAGTGAGGTACCCTCCTCTGGTGAGGAGGAGGAGGAGGACGAGGTGGGCGAGGAGGAGGAGGTTCGGGATGGGGCCGAGGAGGAGGTGGAGGACGAGGACGAGGAGGAGGAGGAGGTTGGGGATGGGGAGGCAGGCGAGGAGGAGGGTGGTGGCGGGGATGATGGTGCTGGCGGGGAGGGGGTTGACAACAAGGGGTGGCTGCGTGGTAACGCAAAGCTACCAAAGCAGGTTCCTGCTACTGAGGAGCAGAAGTGGCTCATTGAGCCCACGGGGAAAGAGTAAGTGCCACTTTATAATAATTTCATTATTTTGCTTGTCACATGCTCATTCCGGTTGTTATTTATTTTGCTTGTCACATGCTAATAGTTCATTCTTTTGCAGCAACTGGATATATTCTAAAGAGGTCCGTATTCCCAACGGCCTCATCACCGTCTTGCTGAAGTTACACTGGCCGCGGTTGTACTGCCGGATCCAGTCAGGCACCCGAACCATCGGGTCGTGGCCACGAGCTGGGAGCACTGGGAAGCGGCCCTCCACGCGGACCATGGGACCCATGCCAAGGCCGTGATCACCACTTTCTGGGTGAGTTCTCTTCAGAAGCACAAGTCCATTCTAGTTTCATGAATGATTTTAACTCATGGCTTCTTCCATTCTTGTTTCGTGCATGATTGTAGAAATTCTATCGAGTTCTCCCGGAGCACAGGGCCAGAGCGGACCAGATCGTGCTGCGCCAATGCAAGAAGAATGCCCGCCAGATGCAGTACGAGGTGCGCTATGTGGCCATCTCGACATACCATCACGACTATCTTGGTGTGAAGATGACCAAGGAAGACGCACGGAGGATGGGCATTACCTTGGAGAGGGACGAGTTCTTGAAGGTAAGTATAAAAGATTTTTCATTATGCTTTCATTACCTTGTGGTACATTTCACCGTTTCGTGTTGACATGCCATTATGCTTTCATTATGTAGGTGTTACCAAATTGGTGTTATAGAAAAGACGAGTCCTGGGCGGCATTGGTGGATCTTTGGTGTGATGAGGCTGGAGCCTGGGCGGCTATGAGAGTCAAAAACAAGGCTAACCGAGGGAAGGAGGGAGTACATGCTCAGGGAAACCGAAACCACTATCTCCACAAGGCAGTTAATGTATGACAACCCCATTAAACATTCTTCTTCTTCTATTTACCATTACTTTCTTTTGTATGACTAACCTCTGTTTGGTGGTGCAGGAGGAGAAACTGAAGCGGCCGCTCTCACACATGCAGGCGTGGGAGATCGCCCATACGCGGAAGGACCCCAAGCCTGGCGAGCCCAAGTACTACGGCAAGAAGACCGCGCATAGGAAGAAGGCCTACTCCGATGGGTATCTGGCGTTACATCCTGACACACCTGACCCCATCGCGGCGGATCTGGACGAAAGGGTGGTGGTGGGCATGGGGCCGAAGGAGCACGGTCGGGAGGCGGTTCTCGATGCTGTGATCACTCCTACTATCTCCTACACACAGCTCCGTCGGATGGACCCGACCCTGAGCCAGCGCACGAGCACGCCCATGAGCAGTGCACCGTCACTATCCCTCTTTCAGGAGCAGCAAACTGTAAGTATTTTCCCTTTTATCTTCATTGCTCCCTTTATTTTCCGCATTTAGTAGTTTTATGAGTTTCATCATGTCATACTGTAGGCCTACATGGAGTACACACGCCAGGAGACCATGGCGTGGCACAACCGCCTTCATGCATACCATCAGCAGAGGGATCGCCAGATGCAGCACGCTTTTCAGGAAATGGCGGCCGGCAGGTGTCCTCAATGGCCATCAGCAGAGGGTCCTCCAGCACAACCAACGTTGCTGACCTTTGAGGAGTTTGTGGCACAGAACGCTGGCCCCTCGCCGGTTAGTTCATCCCCAATCTATTCACTCAAAGCATATCATGCCTTTCAACACAGTCATATATCCCGTTAATATGTCTTTTCAACATCCAGGGAACCGGTGGATCAACCGTTGGCGGTGGTCTTCGCAGCACTCCCGAGTCACGAAGCCCGACCACTCCGATCCATGGAGGCGGAGGCGGAGGTGGAGGCGGTCTTGGCGGTAGCGCTGCCACTAGCACTGACGACCTGGGCTTCAGCGGTCTTGGCGGTGACGACCTCCGCGGTGCTCGACGTCCTGGCGCTTAAGCCTTTTGGTTACTTGTGTGCTTATGCTTATGTATCTTTAGATGACTTGTGTGTGGTGATGATGATAAACTTGTGGTCTTTGATGGTCCTTTAGATGACTTGCGTGCTCCTTTAGATGGTCCTTTATATGCTTTGTGGTCTTTGATGGTCCTCTATATGTCTATTTCCATCATATATATATGCTGATATGTGCTGCATATCTGAATTGAATTGATTTGAAAACAAACAGAACAAAGAAAAAAAATCAAATACAAACTATGCCGACGGCTATGCCGTCGGCATAGGGCTGGCCGGAGCTCCCAGTTGCTGATGCGTGGCATCTATGCTGTCGGCCTAGCCGTCGGCATAGATTTAAACTAAGCCGACGGCTAGGCCGTCGGCATAGACGCCACGTGTCAGCAACTGGGCTCTCCTGGGGCAAGGCTATGCCGACGGCCTGGCCGTCGGCATACATATAAACTAAGCCGACGGCCAGGCCGTCGGCATAGCCTTGCCCCAGGAGAGCCCAGTTGCTGCCACGTGGCAGGCCTATGCCGACGGCCTGGCCGTCGGCTTAGTTTAAATCTATGCCGACGGCCTTGCCACGTGGCGAGCAGGCGTTGGTCAGCACTTGACGGCGGCCGCCGTTACGACGTAACGTTGCCGACGGCCAGGGCCGTCGGCATAGATGTACGGACACCATCGGGATAGGGCCTATGCCGACGGCCTTTCTATGTCGACGGCCTCCCGGACTACGCCGACGGATATGTTGCCGACGGTCCTATGCCGACGGGGGCCGTCGGCATAGGCCTGTCCGACGGCCAATCAGGGCATGCCGATGGCCAGGGCCGTCGGCATAGGGTGCGATTCCGGTAGTGATGTATGCATTTCAATCAAAGAGATTTACTGATTTACTCTAATGACTACTGAGGAAGTATGTGACAGGGATGCTTCCCCACTGACCCCAGGATCGTGAATGCTAATTACAATTGAAGATTTCAATATGTGTGATTTGGATTTTATGTGCATATGTATGAAGCTACTAGGGAGTTTATGTGTACTGGACCGTGCATGCAGTATTTAGTACCCACTGCTTTAGATGTTGAATATATTTTCCTATAGTTATTTGAAGTAATTTTCTTACTTGTATGACAGAAATTCAAATACCTGTACATGACAGAAATTGTACGATTTCAGTACTATCAATGATCTAATACATGCTCGACAGAGTCCTCCAATTCAATAGGCAGTCAAATCAGGATATTTATACATCATCTTGAGGTATGTAGTCTGATGTGCACGATAATACTTAATAAATCATGTTAGTTATGTGGCAGAGATTGGCTACTTAGTTGATCTCAACCATTTTGCAATTCACTTTTAATCTGAAAAACTGTACGTGATACTGATCATGACTTCTTTAGGTTCTAAGGGCTTAGATTGAAAACAACAAGACAATTTTTTGTATTGCAGTGGGGTTGGCTGCTGTATTATGGACGATTTGGAGATTTATGAATGAGGCCTGTTTTGAGAATAAAAGCGGTGTCTGATACTTTTGTTCTGATTCATGTGGTTTGTTATTTGGTTAAACTCATGGTCAATTCTGCAGATTAGCGCTGATTTGGGGAGTAAAGCTCTTCGAGCAAGTGACAAATCAAGTCTTTCGAGCATCCAAAGATGGCGACCTGGAGTCGTTTGACTGGCAGCTTAAAAGCAATTAAAGTGAAGAGAGGAATCAAACTTTTAAAGCCACTCTCGCCATTTGTGGACTGTTCCTGCTTGTTGGTGACTGCTTTTGCGAGTATGTCCACTCTCATCTAGCAATGAAATATTTTGTTTCTGTTGTGCAACTGCTGAAAGGGCAAACCCCAGATCCTAGATATCTGTGTGTTTTGGGTGCCCTCTGGGGTTACCTGAATGTTCCTTTTTCTGCTTCCTTCTTCCCTTTTTAGTTTTCTTCATGCTGTAGATGAACAATTGGTTTCTGTTAATAGAATTCAGAGAGGAGGCTCTCTTTTAGAAAATCAAATGATGGGGAGACTGAATGACCGAGTGTAGATGACACTGACCAAGTTTATTAGTATGTGATCCTACATGTCTGCTCCATTAATTCTTCTAGATAATTCCTGTATGCTTAACTGTTTCCTCACTCAGTCCAATAACGATGACAGATCCGAGGTGGTATCCTTTGTAGCTGAAGGAAAAGAGGTATGCAAGGGTGTATTCCATATACTGTTCTATCTTTGTGTCATTATAGCATATATATTCCCTCAGTGCTTAAAATGTTCTCATTGCCAGTATTTTTACGACGAAGATGGATACTCTCACTTTATTGCATAATTGATATTCAGCTTTACTAAGTGCTATCCGGTGCTTATCACACACGTACATGAGTAGTCAAGTGTACCTTTACGTAGTAGCAAGTATTTTTGGTAATCACTACTGGTTTAGGTCTCGTGAATCAAATACCGGACCAGGATTGAGTAGACAATATCAACTTTGATGAGACAACAATCCACATGAAGCAACAACTGTAACGACCACGATCCCAATGGACCAAAGTCTCTGTGCTTAAGTGTCATCCCTGGATCGGTATGCTGACATACACAATACTCGAGGAATTATAACAGAGTTCAATCACACACTTATTACATCGAGGTCCTTATAAAGAGTATTTATTACTAAAATAATATGGCTGAAAGCCATCTAAATAAAGTAACTGTGAAAGCTTCGGAGATGAATGAGTGAATCAAACTCCAATGGCATAGCTGAGTGCATGACAATGACCTAGCGCACCTTATTCTACGTCGATAAAGTCTGCAACATGAGAAGTTGCAGTCGTGTAGGTCAGCACATGGAATATGCTGGCAGAGTTACACTGTAGAGCAAATGAATGGAAGAAACTATATCTACATGCATATTTGGCTGGTGGAGGCTCTAAGTTTAATTTTTTGCATAAAGCTGATTTTTCCCTATAACAAAGGAATAAATTTTAGTTACTACAAAGTTTATGCCAATGATTGAGAAGGTTCCTCCAACTCAAATCCCAAAATTAAGTGTCATCATTAAACCCAATACATTAATTATAGAGTGATGAGATCAACATAAATATCCACTTCTAGATACTCAAATTGTCCATAACCGGGGACATGGCTAACCATGATTAGTTTAGACACTCTGCAGAGGTTGCGCACTTTTCCCCACAAGACTCGACCGCATCCATGATCGGAAGATCGAGCCATAGACTTTCTGAAGCATTAACTCTCTACTTTGGGTAGACCGGTACACCTACTTTCCCCTACATCTGCTAGTCCACATCTTCAAAAGCTCACACAACTTACTCAACTATATCAGAGCCCATAATGTCTTGTGGCTGCACACGGAAGTTTCTAGGCATGAAATATCATATGATCCCTTTGAGCCTGGGTGGCGAACCGAGGGAAAATCACGCGGGTACTCCGGGATTCCCATGGGCAAGCACTGGTTTCTCCAGGTGCCCCAACCAATCCACCCAGATGTGTATTAGAATTGCCACCTTAATGTTGTCCAAAATTATTATCTCTCACAACTTGCATGAATCACACGAACCAATCCCCGTCTATGAGCATGGCTAAGCAATTTATGAGCATAACGTATATTCTCATGGTGATAAAAGGTAATAGGTTTCTACCTCATAAACTACAACCAAACCACATGTTCCCAAACCTACTCATGCAAATCTTTGAGGGGTAAAACTAATGCATAGTAAAAACTGGGTATTGAAAAGTATAATCAAACTGTAACTTGCCTTGCTGACGGTCGGAAAACTCTAGGGATTCGAAGTAACAAGCTTCGCACTACGGAAAATCTAGCGTGAACAAACAATAGCATACATAAGCACTCAAGCAAACGATGCAAAGAGAAAACGAAGAAAAGATCCAAAAACTCAAAAACAAGCAAATAACTAATCTAAACAGAAAACAAATTTTAACAGCATTATAAATATGTGGATTAGATCTTAACAGAAGGTACATGTGATTAGCTACGATTTGCAAAAAGAATCAACTAAAACGGAGCTACGAAACTCAAGATATGAACAAAACAAGATCAAATTCAAATCTGAACTAAACTCAAATTTTAAATTTTCAAAAACATGTTCAAGTTAGTTTACTGGGTAGATGAGATTGCTCTGAAGATTTAGGCGTTCGTTTCGTTGAATTTGGACAAACGAGCAAAAATTTGTGCTAGTTTGAAACAGAGGGACTAATCAGTAAAAAAACTATGAATAGGTCCCTCGCAGAAAACTAAAATAAAAATAAAAATCCTATCGAACGTTCTCTATCGAAACCTACAGAATGAAAACGTTCGCTAACAGAAGCTAACGAGCGAACGTTCGCAAATTAGGACGTTCGAAAAAAACAGAAGATAGGATTTAAGCTGTCGATGTCGATTAGACGGTCGAGATTAGATCCAGGGGGCTACCGGCGGTCGACGGCGACGCCGGCGAACTTGGCGGCTGTGGCGGCTTCAGGTGAGGATGGCGAGGTGGCGGCAGGGCTCCGGCGATGGCGGCGTTCGACGGCGGCAGTCGGCGGCGGGGTGCGGCGCGGCGGCGGCGTCAAGTGCGAGGGCGGCGGCGCGGCTCGAGGTGGAGGAGCAAGGGCCGGGGTGGCCCGGTATTTAAAAGGGGCCGGGGGGTGCAGTGGCTTGGTCGAGGTGGCAGAGAGGCGGCGGTGAGGTCGTGTCCGACGCGGACACGATTGGCGGCGGCGCGGGACTCCGTCCCGGAGCGGACGTGCGAGGCGGTGGCAGCTGGGCCGGCCCAGTTCGGCTGCGAACTTTAAAAAAAAAATTTAGAGTGACAAAACACGTTAAAATTAAGTATAAATAAAATCCTAAAAAATACCAGAAAAATTCACTTAGTAATATGGCCTTATTAGTGACCTAGTGGACATTTTTCTAGGCTTAAATGCCTAAACTAAAAACAAACATTATAGTACTAATTACTCCGCTAACTAATAAATAAACTAGCGAATAAATTCAAATAAAATTTCCAAAAATTCAAAATTCAATTTCCAATATTTCCTTGCTGATTTTGAAGAAGTCATTTTATTTCTCTCTTTATATTAAAATAATTGGAAAAGAATTTTGAAAAACAATTTAATCCAATTACCAAATTTTGATAAATCAAAATTGGATTTTTGTGAAACCTCCAACTCTCTCAAATTGGTCCTTTAGTTGCTTAAAGTCTCTTGGATCAAAATGCAACTAAAACAAAGCAACAAAAATGCATAAATCATGGATGCATATGAATGATCTATAAATAACATCCAAATTGAAAATTGGGATGTTAGAAACCTACCCCCCTTAAGATGAATCACGCCCTCGAGATTCGGATTGGTCAGCAAAAAGGTTTGGGTGGTCCTTGCGGAGGTCTTCTTCGCGCTCCCAGGTAGCTTCCTCCTCGGTATGGTGGCTCCACTGAACTTTGCAAAACTTGATGACTCTGTTGCGGGTAACTCGGCTGGAAAACTCGAGAATCTTAACGGGTTTCTCCTCATAGGTCAAATCACTATCTAACAGAATCGCTTCTAGTGGCACGGTATCTCTCAGAGGAACATCCACCATCTCTGCATGGCACTTCTTCAACTGGGAAACGTGAAACACGTCATGAACTCCTGACAATCCTTGGGTAATTCCAACTAGTAGGCAACTTCTCCCATACGTTCCAAAACTCTGTAGGGTCCCAAAAATCGTGGTGCTAATTTCCCTTTGACTCCAAATCTCTTAACTCCTCGAAGTGGGACGCACGAAGATAAGCTCTGTCTCCGACTTCATAGGCTACCTCCTTGCGTTTAGTATCGGCATAGCTCTTCTTCCTAGACTGGGCTATCTTGAGTCTATCTCAAATCAACTTGACCTTCTTCTCAGAATCTCTGATTAAATCTTGTCCGAACAATTGTCGATCTCCAACTTCATCCCACGACAATGGTGTCCTACACCTCCTTCCGTACAAAGCTTCTAAAGGGGCCATCTTCAAACTGGCTTGGTAACTGTTGTTATAGGAGAACTCTACATAGGGTAAATTATCATCCCAACTAGATCCATAATCTAGCGCACAAGCTCTCAGCATGTCCTCCAGAATCTGATTGACTCCCTCGGTTTGTCCATCTGTCTGCGGATGAAAGGCTGTACTGAACTCTAGCCTGGTACCCAAAGTTTCGTGCAACTGATTCCAAAACTTTGAAGTAAACTGTGTTCCTCTATCTGATACGATGGTCCTCGGAACTCCATGCAGACATACGATCCTGGTCATGTATATCTTCACCAACTTAGCACTCGTGTAAGTTGTTTTCATGGGGATGATATGGGCTACCTTGGTCAAGTGATCTACTACAAGCCAGATAGAGTCATAGCCTGAACGAGTCCTGGGTAATGCGGTGATGAAATCCATCCCCAGTTTATCCACTTCCATTCGGGTATCGGCAAAGGCTGAAGTAACCTTGCTGGTTTCTGATGCTTTGCCTTAATTTTCTGACATATGTCGCATACTGCTACATACTCTGCAATATCCTTCTTCATTCCTGTCCACCAGAAACTCTCCTTCAAGTCTAGATACATCTTGGTGTTGCCTGGGTGAATCGAGTAAGGCGAATCATGAGCCTCCTGATGAATTAACTTCTTGATCTCAGGGTCATTGGGCACATAGATACGATACTCAAACCATAAAGTTTCGTGATCATCCTCATGAAAACCTTTAGCCTTTCCTTTACTCATCCTCTCCTTTATCTCTGCAATCTCCTTGTCCGTCTTCTGGGCTTCTCGGATCTTTCCCAGCAAAGTGGACTGAATTTCCAGTGCCGCAACATAACCTCTCGGAACTATCTCCAAGCGAAGTTCTCGGAGGTCGTCTGCTAACTCCTTGGGTAATCCTCCGGTTATGAGAGTGTTAACATAACTCTTGAGGCTCAACACATCTGCTACGACATTGGCCTTTCTTGGATGATAATGCAATCTCATGTCATAATACTTTATGAGCTCCAACCATCTCCTGTGCCTGAGGTTCAACTCTTTCTGCGTGAAGATGTACTTCAAACTCTTATGATCCGTGTAAACATTGCAACGGTTTCCGATGAGCAAGTGCCTCCATGTCTTGAGTGCATGCACTACGGCTGCTAACTCCAAATCATGTGTGGAATAATTCAATTCATGAGGTCGAAGCTGACGTGATGCATATGAAACAACTCTTCCTTCCTGCATAAGGACGCCTTCAAGTCCCTGACGAGAAGCATCACAATATACTTGGAAATCCTTGCGTATATTGGGGAGAATCAGCACTGGGGCTGTAACCAAACATTTCTTCAACTCCTGAAAACTAGCCTCACAATCCTCGGTCCATTTGAACTTGGTGTCTTTCTTCAATAACTCCGTCATGGGCTTCGTGATCTTGGAATTTTTTTCAATAAATCTCCGATAATAACCTGCGAGTCCAAGGAAACTCCGGATTTCTCCAACTGAGGTGGGTGCCAGTCACTCAGTGACGGATGTAACCTTGGTAGGGTCTCCTGCTATTCCTTCTCCTGATATAACATGTCCGTGAAATCCAACTTCCTTCAACCAAAACTCACATTTGCTGAACTTGGCATATAACTGATGTTCCCTGAGCTTCTCGAGAACCAAGCCCAAATGTTCCTGATACGTCTCCAACGTATCGACTTTTTCTCACACTTTTCCTCTTGTTTTGTACTCTAATTTGCATGATTTGAATGAAACTAACCCCGGACTGACCCTGTTTTCAGTAGAACTACCATGGTGTTGTTTTTGTGTAGAAATAAAAGTTCTCGGAATGGAACAAAACTTTGCGAGGATTTTTATATCAATAATAAGAATTTCTGGAGCCAAGACCTGCAGGAGAGGGGCACCTGGGTGGGCACAACCCACCGGGGCGCGCCCACCTCTCCTGGCGCACCCAGGTGGGTTGTCCCCACCTGGTGGCCCCGCAGACGACACCCCTGATACTATAAAATCACATATTTCCAGAAAAAAATCAGGGAGAAAGAATTATCATGATCCACGAGACGGAGCCGCCGCCAAGCCCTGTTCTTCCTCGGGAGGGCAGATATGGAGTTCGTTTGGGGCTCCGGAGGGGGGATCTTCGTTCTTCGTCATCACCAACCCATCTCCATCGCCAATTCTATGATGCTCCCCACCGGGAGTGAGTCATTCCTTCGTAGGCTCGCTGGTCGGTGAGGAGTTGGATGAGATTCATCATGTAATCGAGTTAGTTTTGTTAGGGCCTGATCCCTAGGATGCACTATGTTCTTAGGTTGATATTGCGATGACTTTGCTATGCTTAATGCTTGTCACTCTGGGACCGGATGCCATGAACTCAGATCTGAACCGTTTATGAGTTCATCATTATATCCATTGTATAGATCCGATCTTGCAAGTTATAGTCACCTACTACGATTATGACCCGACAACCTCGGAGTGACAACAACTGGGCCCACTCTCGGTGATGACCGTAGTTTGAGGAGTTCATGTATTCACTATGTGTTAATGCTTTGTTCCGGTTCTCTATTAGAAGGAGGCCTTAATATCTCTTAGTTTCCAATATGGACCCTGCTGCACGGGAGGGTAGGACAAAAGATGTCATGCAAGTTCTTTTAATAAAGCACGTATGACTATTTATGGAATACATGCCTACATTATATCGATGAACTGGAGCTAGTGCCGTATCGCCCAAGGTTATAACTGTCACATGATGAATATCATCCAACAAGTCACCGATCCAATGCCTACGAATTTATCTTATATTGTTCTTGCTAAGTTACTACTGTTGCTACTGCTACCATCACTGCTACAAATTACTGCTACCACTGTTACCGTTACTACTGCTGCTATCATCAAAACTATCATACCACTCTACTACTAATCACTTTGTTACAGATAATTAATCTCCAGTTGTGGTTGAATTGACAACTCAGCTGCTAATACCTTCAAATATTCTTTGGCTCCCCTTGTTTCGAATCTATAAATTTGGGTTAAATACTTACCCTCGAAAACTGTTGCGATCCCCTATACTTGTGGGTTATCAAGACCTTTTTCTGGCGCCGTTGCCGGGGAGCATAGCTATATTTGTTGAGTCACTTGGGATTATTATCATATTACCACTATGAAGAATCTGAAGGATGCTAAGACTAAGATATTTCCCTCAAAGACGAGGGGAGGTAAGAAACTGCCATCCAGTTCTGCTTTAGATTCGCCTTCTGTTATGAGTAAACTTGCAACACCACCACCACATGCTATTAATTCTGATATGTTGCAAGTTATTGATGATGCTACTTCTACTATGAATGATGCTTATGATGATGCTAGTACCATGCTCGATAATGATGATGTGCCACTTGGTGAATTTCTTGATGAACAAATTGCTGGAGTAATACAACATTTTGTTGTTGAATCTGATGATGAGCTTGAAACTGAAACTCCTGAAACACTTGCTAGAGCTAGCTCTCCTAGATATGAATTGCCTAAGGTAACGGAAGGCTATGTTATGACTGAAGAGGCAACTAGAGATATTCTTGCTTGTAAGGATAGAGATGATCTAGAGAAATTATTACACAAGTATAAAGAAAAATCTCTGAATGCTAGAATGAAATGTGATCCTAAGTTTGCTACTTCACCTATTGCTATTGCTGATAAAGATTATGATTTCTCTGTCGACCCAGAGTTAATGACTTTGGTTGAATTTGATCCTTTCCATGGTTATGAAACTTAAACTGTTGTGGCATATCTTACTAAGTTGAATGATATAGCCACCCTTTTTTAATTTACTCATGATGAGAAAACTCGATACTACTTTATTCTGAAATTAGTTCCTTTCTCATTAAAGGGTGATGCTAAAGCTTGGTACAATACTCTTGCTCCTGGTTGTGTGCGTAGTCCCCAGAATATGATTTACTTCTTCTCTGAAAAATATTTTCCTGGTCATAAGAAACAAGCTGCCTTACAGGAAATATTTAACTTTGTTCAAACTAAAGAAGAGAGTCTCCCACAAGTTTGGGGGAGGCTTTGCCAGTTACTTAATGCTTTGCCTGATCATCCTCTTAAGAAAAATGAAATACTCGATCTAGGGATTTCCTAGATAGTTGTGCCGGTTGTGTTTTCAGGGAACGAACTATTGCTCAAGCTAAAGAATTATTGAATAAAATATTGAAAAATTATGATTATTGGAATATTCCTGAACCACCGCCTAAACCCACTCCGAAGAAGAGGGGTATATTATATCTCAGTCCTGAAGATATGCAAGAGGCAAAGAAATCTATGAAGGAAAAAGGTATTAAGTCGAGGATGTTAAAAATTTACCACCTATCGAAGAAATACATGGGCTTGAAGCACCACCACCACCCAAGGTGGTAGAGGTAAAATCTTTAATGAAATTCAACGATAGTGATGATCCTCATAATAAACATCCTAGTCAATGCCTTTATGAGTTTGACAATTACATTAGAAAGCAAGATCACTACAATGCAAATGTTCTGAAACAATTGAAATATAATTCTGATGTGATTGCTCGCTTGAGTGACTTGTTATTTAGAATCTCAAATGATGTTAGAGGTGTTGGAAAACATGCTTCTATGGTTCAAACCCAATTAGAGCAAGTTGCTAAATCACAAAGAGAATTACTTGATGAAATGAATCATAATACACATGACTTTACTGTTAGAGTTGCAACTAGAGGAGGTAAAATGACTCAGGAACCACTTTATCCTGAGGGACACCCAAAAATAATTGAACAAGATTCGCAAAGAAATAACACTAGTGCACCTAGTCCTTCTAAAAAGAAAAAGAAAAGTGATAGGACTCTGCATGCTTCTAGTGAACCTGAAATAGACAAACCTCCTGATAATGGAATGAAACTTCTATCTCTGATGCTGAAACTCAATCTGGTAATGAACATCCACCTAGTGATAATGAAAAAGACAATGATGAGGTTCATGAAGACACTCAATCAAATAATGATAAGGAACCAGATAATGATGTTGAGATAGAACCACCTGTTGATCTTGATAACCCACAACCTAAGAATAAAAGATAGGATAAAAGAGACTTTGTTGCTAGAAAACACGGTAAAGAGGTTCAAAAACCTATGCCTTTTCCACCTAAGTCAACTAAAAAGAAAGATGATGAAGAATTTGAATGCTTTGCTGAAATGCTGAGGCTAGTCTTTTTGCGTACTCGCTTGACTGATATCTTGAAAACGCCTCCTTATGCAAAGTATATGAAAGATATCATCACAAATAAGAGAAAAATACCGAAAGCTGAAATCTCCACTATGCTTGCTAACTATACTTTTAAAGATGGAGTATACCTAAAAAACTTGGAGATCCGGGAATAGCAACTATACCTTGCTCTATCAAAAAGAATTATGTGAAAACTGCTTTGTGTGATTTAGGGGCTGGTGTTAGTGTTATGCCTTTCTCTTTATACAAAAGACTTGACTTGAATAAACTCACACCTACTAAAATATCTTTGAAAATGGCTGATAAATCAACCGCCATACCTATCGGTATTTGTGAGGACGTGCCCGTTGTTGTTGCTAATGTTACTATTTTAACTGACTTTGTTATACTTGAGATGCCCGAGGACGACAACATGTCGATTATCCTTGGTAGACCCTTCTTGAATACTGCAGTGGCTGTTATTGATTGCAGAAAAAGCAAGGTCACTTTTCATATTAATGGTAATGAGCATACGGTGCACTTTCTGAAGAAACAATTCCAAGTGAATGGTATTAATGTTATTGACAAATCTCCGACAATCACTATTGGAAGTTTTCAAATACCTCTACCTACTGTCAAAAAGAAATATGAAATGCTTATTGTGGGGGAAATGCATATCGCCATTGAGGTAACTTAGTGATTTACGAAAGTTCTTCGGTTTCATGCTAATCGAAAGTGGTTGTTAATAAGACCTGATCAACCTTATTAATGAATCATTTTTGAACGGTATGAAGTTGATGAATTTAGTAAGCACTACCTTCTGCCCTTACCTTTTGTTTCCTGTTTTTACTAGTTAAATAAAATAAAATGCCATGTTTTGTCTGTTTTCTTAATTTCCCGTGCAATAAAAAATGACCCAAAAATAAAAGTTCTCAGAATGCTCTGAAAACCTGACACGATTTTTTTCTAAATATTTGTGAATTTTTGGTGCAAATAATACCAGAGGGAGGTGCTCCAGGTGGGCACAACCCACCTGGGCACGCTAGGACCCCCAGGCGTGCCCTGGTGGGTTGTGGTCCCCACATGGGCCCCCTCACTTATCTCTTTAGCCCACATCATCACTTACCTCCAGAAAAAAAATCCCCACTGCTCTCTCTCCCATGTTCTTGAGCTCAAACCCACGGATTTCGATCTCTTAGCTCGAAGCTCCACTTTCGAAACTGTTTCAGGGGATTGTTGCTTGGTATGTGACTCCACCATTTGTCCAATTAGTTTTTGTTTTAGTGGTTTATACTTTGAATAATTAGCTACTCTTGGTGCTGCTGTAGATGAGCTTGCATGTTGAATTCTTAGTGTTCTAAGTAGTTTGAATGCTTGCTATGGCCTCTATGTATCCCTAGGAGTAGTTGCTATTAATTTTGTGAAGTTTTGTTGACAAATTTTTGTCACCTCAAAATTTTTATTTTCAGAAAATTGTACGTGAACATGAATATCTTCAGGAAGTTTGGCTCAAGGAAGAACTCCAAGGGTGTTATTGGGGAGTCTTCTGACAGTGATCTCCACCCTCGGAGGTTGGCGGAAGTACGGCCGTGAGAATGGCCGCACACCCCGTTCCTACAAGAAGCTGGAATTTTTGAGGAGTTCATGCAATATATTGCTAATGCTGGCCTCACCGACTTCATTGCAGATGAGTGTGATCAGCACCAAATCCTCACAAACATCTTTGTTCAAAGTTTTACTTTCCTGCCTAGGAATAATCCTCCTGAAGTGAGCTTTGATTTATATGCTGAAAACCATCAGATACCACTTACTGAATTTTGTAACATATGCATGGTCCCCTCTGATGGGAGCTTGGCTGAGCCTAGGCCGGCCGAATTTGAGGCCTTTTATCGCACTTTGACGGTGGGGGATGAGAGAGGAGTGTCAGCCATCACTGCCGCTGGCTTACATTTTACTATTGTTCATTACTTTGCACTTTTCATTGCAAAATGCTTGCTGGCTAGGGAGAAGGTGGGTGCACTTAGTTCACCAGACCTTGCTGTTTTACGTCGTGCATTAGAGGCGATAACACTTATAGCTTGGGAGCTATTGTGGCTCGTCGCCTCCATCTTAATAAATCTCAGGGCACAATACATGGTGGGATTTATGCCACTCGTTTGGCGGCTCACTTTGAGGTTGAGATACGCCCTCATGATTACCCTCTGACCACAATTTACCTCGACCGTGCAGCCATGGATCACCACCATTTTACCGATGACAGATCTCCTAAAATCCCTACTCCGTATAACCTGGTTTTTAGTGTAAACACTCGTGATATTATTCCATTGCCTGCTCCTACTTTGTTTGATCCTGTTGCCAGGGGCGGATACAGGATTATGCCTGCACACATCATCGCCTACCGGAACGCTCAGGCTGCTGCGGAGGCAGCACAGGAGGAGCCTCAGCAGTGGGATGAGTGGATGCCCGCTCCTCAGCACCCCTACTACCCTCCAGGCTACTGATCGACTACCAAGTTAGGCCAAAGGCCTAAGCTTGGGGGAGTACGTGTTTCCACCGACCTTACATTCATTGTCCACTTATCATTGTATTTGTCGGCGTTCACACCTTTTCATTGTATCATCCATGCTTAGATTTATGTTCTTGCTTTCTTCTTGTGTGTTTGAAAAACTTTAGAAAAACCAAAAAAATTAGTTGTAGTAATTTACTTTCTTTGCATGCTTAGTAGTAGTATTAAAAAGAAAATCCAAAAAGATTTCTTGTTCTTCTTTTGCTAGTTGGGAGCTTTCCCGTGTAAATAGTTTTTCTCGTTTTTGCTTTTCCCTTTTATTTGCCCGCTCTAGAAAATCAAAAACTCCAAAAATATTTCAGTGTGTTTCTCTGAACTTCTTTTCTTTTCATTCGAGTCTTACCAAGGAGAAGACCACGATGAAAATGTTGAGTGGCTCTCATATGGATAAGCATGGAACTAATAAGAGCACATTTTACCTTGTCTTCTCCTGTTGAATAAAATGTTTGCAGAATCCAGCTTAGTCACGGCACTCTTGCACTATTATTATTTTTGTATCGTTCGATCGTGCAAGTGAAAGGCAATGATAATGACCTTCGATGAATTGGCTGTGGCAGGGAGAAACTGGTATGAACTCGACTTGTTCTGTTTTTGTAAATATGTTTAACCTAGTATCCATGATTCAGCCTATTATGATTAAACATGTTTGCAATGACAATTAAAGATTATAGTTTCTCATGCCATGCATAAGTAGTTGGGAGTTGATAATGATTTATCTTGGATATCAACATAGTGTTAAAATGATTGTGATGTAGTATGATGATATGGTATCCTCCTCTGAATGTTCGAGTGGCTTGACTTGGCACATGTTCATGCATGTAGTTGAATCAAAACCAACATAGCCTCTATGATATTTATGTTCATGGTGTTCATATCCTACTCATGCTAGTGTCCAATGTTACTTACGCATAATGCATGGTTATGATCGTTGTTTCTCTCTAGCTGGCCGCTTCTCAATCTAAATTGCTAGCCTTTGCCTGTACTAAGTGGGAATTCTGCTTGTACATCAAAAACCTTGAACCCAAAGTTATTCCAGATGAGTGCACCATATCTACCTATATGAGGTATTACCCTACCGTCCTAAGTAAATTTGCATGTGCTACCTTTAAAAACTTCTAAAAATTATCTTTTTTGTGTGCCTGGATCATTCATGGAACGACAGGAGGTGGTCGGTATCTTCCATGCTAAGTGGGTTATTCTCAGGTCGAGTGTTTATTCACTCGCCATCGCATGAGAAAATGGGCGGTAATAGGGATGCCCAGTCCCAAACTGCAAACATGAAAAAGAGTTCATCTCTGAAATAATCAAACAAAAACTCCCAATGGAATCAAAACCTTTACATTTCTGCTGGGGAACCGCCACTGGTGTGCTTAGCATGGAAGATGTTGATAACTGATGGTCGTGAAATGAATAAGAAGGGTGCATGTCTCAAAATATCATTTATCTCTGTTTTAAAAATTGAGCTCTAGCACCCCTGCAAATCACTACTTCCCTCTGCGAAGGGAATATCTATTTACTTTTATGTTGTGTCACCACCTTCTAAAACAAGCGCCAGAAACTGAGTAGAGCACAACTGTCATGATTTATGCATTATGTGTAGCTAATGTTGGGTGCATCATGACTGGATCTTTTCTAACATGAATTACAATGTTTAGTCGCTGCTGGAACTTTGGAGGTGCTCTGCATTTATGTTTTGCAGTCTCAGAAAGGGCTAGCAAGATACCACTATTGTCATATTATATCATGGTTGTTTTGACAATGTATTGCTGTTTGAGATAATTTTTTATTGCTCGCTAGCTCATTATGTCATTGATATGAGTCATTATAATCTTTAAATGTTATTGTTGACATGGTTAGTTATAATGATGGCTGAAAACCTGGGTGCTGTTTAAGCTTATTTATGCAACCAAGAGCAAAAGAGTTCGTAAAAGTTTTTCTTTCTCACTTTCAGTTTATTAACTGAATTGCTTGAGGACAAGCAAAGGTTTAAGCTTGGAGGAGTTGATACGTCTCCAACGTATCGACTTTTTCTCACGCTTTTCCTCTTGTTTTGGACTCTAATTGGCATGATTTGAATGAAACTAACCCCGGACTGACGCTGTTTTCAGCAGAACTACCATGGTGTTGTTTTTGTGCAGAAATAAAAGTTCTCGAAATGGAACGAAACTTTGCGAGGATTTTTTATATCAATAATAAGAATTTCTGGAGCCAAGACCTGCAGGAGAGGGGCACCTGGGTGGGCACAACCCACCAGGGAGCGCCCCCCTCTCCTCGTGCGCCCAGGTGGGTTGTCCCCACCTGGTGGCCCCGCAGACGACCCCCTGATACTATAAGATCACGTATTTCTAGATAAAAATCAGGGAGAAAGAATTATCATGATCCACAAGAGGAGCCGCCGCCAAGCCCTGTTCTTCCTTGGGAGGGCAGATCTAGAGTCCGTGTGGGGCTCCAGAGAGGGGGATCTTCGTTCTTCGTCATCACCAACCCATCTCCATCGCCAATTCCATGATGCTCACCACCGGGAGTGAGTAATTCCTTCATAGGCTTGCTGGTCGATGAGGAGTTGGATGAGATTCATCATGTAATCGAGTTAGTTTTGTTAGGGCCTGATCCCTAGTATCCACTATGTTCTTAGATTGATGTTGCTATGACTTTGCTATGCTTAATGCTTGTCACTTTGGGCCCGGGTGCCATGAACTCAGATCTGAATCGTTTATGAATTCATCATTATATCCATGTTTTAGATCCGATCTTGCAAGTTATAGTCACCTACTACGGTTATGATCCGACAACCCCGGAGTGACAACAACCGGGCCCACTCTCGGTGATGACCGTAGTTTGAGGAGTTCATGTATTCACTATGTGTTAATGCTTTGTTCTGGTTCTCTATTAAAAGGAGGCCTTAATATCCCTTAGTTTCTAATATGGACCCCGCTACCATGGGAGGCTAGGACAAAAGATGTCATGCAAGTTCTTTTAATAAAGCATGTATGACCATTTACGGAATAGATGCCTACATTATATCGATGAACTGGAGCTAGTGTCGTATCGCCCTAGGTTATAACTGTCACATGATAATATCATCCAACAAGTCACCGATCCAATGCATACGAATTTATCTTATATTGTTCTTGCTAAGTTACTACTGTTGCTACTGCTATCGTTACTGCTACAAATTACTGCTACCACTGTTACTGTTACCGTTACTACAGTTGCTATCATCAAAACTATCATACTACTATGCTACTAACCACTTTGCTATAGATAATTAATCTCTATGTCTGGTTGACAACTCAGCTGCTAATACCTTCAAATATTCTTTGGCTCCCCTTGTGTTGAATCTATAAATTTGGGTTAAATACTTACCCTGGAAAACTGTTGCGATCCCCTATACTTGTGGGTTATCAGTTCCTTGTGCTCTTCTTCATTCTTCTAGTAGACCAATATATCATCAATGAAAACCACGACGAACTTTTCCAAGAACTCCATGAACACCTTGTTCATCATACTCATAAAATAGGCAGGGGCATTAGTCAAACCAAATGACATAACCGTATACTCATATAGCCCATACCTTGTGGTAAAAGTTGTCTTAGGTATATCCTGCTCTCGGATCTTCAGCTGGTGAAAACTTGACCGAAGATCGATCTTGGAGAAAACTTTAGCTCCCTGCAGCTGGTCAAACAAATCATTGATCATCGGCAGAGGGTATTTGTTCCTGATCGTCACCTCATTCAATGCACGATAATCAACAACCATCCTGAAAGATCCATCCTTCTTCTCCACTAGAAGCACTTGGGCTCCCCAAGGTGACGAGCTTGGTCGAATATAACCTTTCTCCAATAACTCCTTAATCTGCTTCTTTATTTCCTCCAGATCATTGGCGGGCATCCGATATGGTCTCTTTGATATTCGTCCAGTGCCTGGCAACAACTCGATCAGAAACTCTATGTCTCGGTCGGGTGGCATGCCTGGTGATTCCTCTGGAAATACATCGGGGTAATCATTCACAACTGGAACTTCCTCCTGAACAACTCCCTAAAAGGAATTCACGTGAGTTCTCCTTGGCGCATGCCTAGACACATACTTGATCCTTTTTCCCTCTAGGGTGGTGAGAAGAATCGATTTACTGGCACAGTCGATGTTTCCCTCAAATTTGGACAACCAATCCATGCCTAGAATCACATCCAATCCTTGTGACTCTAGGACAATAAGGTCGGTGGGGAAAACGTGTCTACCTATGGTTATTGGCAACTGATAACATCCCCGACTAGCCAGATACTCTGCTCCTGGGGAAATCACTAACATAGGTGACTTACTGTTGGCAACTTAAACTTGTCCACAAATCCCCTTGATATGAATGAATGAGATGCACCAGTGTCAAAAAGAACAAGCGCTGTAAATGCATTAATAAAAAACTTACCGACAACTGCGTCGGGCTGCTCCTCAATCTCCTCCACACTGACGTGATTCACCTGACCTCTGGTGAAAGGGTTGGGTTTCTTTCCAGAACTTCTATTGCCATTTCCATTCTTTGCTTCAAGACATTCACTGGCGTAGTGTCCGGTCTTCCCCCACTTGAAATAGGTAATGTGACTCAAACCTTTCTTGGCGGGTGTCGCGGGGTTGTAACGGCTCTTACTGTTGCTTCCTCCATTCCCATTACCATTCTTAGGACCACTATGGTTGTGTGAACTTCCTCCATTGTGCGAATGTCCTCCATGGTTATGCCCTCCATGGTTATGTTGAGTATGTCCTCCCGAGTACGGGGAATAGCGAGGCTTCTATTGAGCTCCAGAATTATACTTCCCCTGTCCATACTTCCTCTTGCGGTTATCTATCTGCTGCTGCTTGCCTTCAATCATGCGGGCCCTGTCTACCAGATCCTGGTAGTTGTTGAAGGTTGCCACCATCAACTGCATACTCAGCTCATCATTGAGTCCCTCAAGAAACTTCTCCTGCTTCGCGGCATCTGTGGCCACATCATCTGGGCCATAGCGTGCTAGCTTGCTGAACTCATCCACATATCGTCCCACTATACGACTCCCCTGGCGAAAGTTGCGGAACTCACGCTTCTTCAAACTCATGGCTCCAGCTGAAACATGTGCGGTGCGAAAGGCCTGCCGAAACTGATCCCATGTAACAGTAGCAATGGGGTAAGTGTTGGTGAAATTCTCCCACCAAGAGGCTGCAGGTCCATCAAGCTGATGTGCGGCAAAGCGCACTCTCTCCACATCCGTACATCCAGCAGTGGTCAGCTCCCTCCCAATCTTGCGGATCCAATCATCTGCAACAATCGGCTCGGTGCTGCTAGAGAACACCGACGGATTCAACCTTAGAAAACGGGCTAGGTTGTCAACAGGGGGTGGTGGCGGTGGGTTGTTGTTGTTGTTGCCTTGGTTCTGGATCATCATCTGCATCAAGGCATTTTGGTGCTGGATCAACTGGGTGAGCTCCGGCAGGAAAGTGAATCCGGGGTCACGTCTCGGAGGCATCTGATGGGTTAGAGGGCTGAGCATACAGAATAGAATAAAGTCTATGAGAGATTTCACTACCCATATGCATATGAGGCAAATACATTCAATTCACACCACTCAACATCAAACAAGATTCACACAAACGATCTAAACTACTGTTACAAAGAGATCGATTCTAACTACTTGGAAGAATACTACTAGTAACAGGGTGATCGTCTAGAATTTTTGATCGGTGAAAGACTCCATGGGCTCATAATCGTGATCTCTAGCATCATCATCACAGTCTTCATCCTCGTCACTGTCTTCATCTTCATGACTGTATGTGTCTGTGTCAACTAGTATGATGTAGTCGTCTTCATGAATATGCACTTCACGTTCTTGTTTCACCTCAGGTATTCCTAGTTTCCTCTTCAGGTCTTCATTTTTTTCCAGTAGCACAACAATTTCCTCTTCATATCCATTGTGGGTTGACTTGAGTTCCTCTTCTAGCTTGATATTCCTGGTCACCACCTTCTTGGTCTTCTTCATGATAGCGCACATCTGATTTTCATATCGACGAATGTGTTGATCCATCTCCTGAATGTATGCTGCAATTGATCCATCCATCCTGGTGCGACTCATCTCCCATTGTTCATCCCGGCGTCCACATATTTGATAGATGGTTTCTTCAAGATCCTTGTGGTACACCTCACAAATGCCTCCAAAAGTGATGTGGGCTGCCATGCTCTTTCCTAAGCTCCAAGTTGGTGCATCCAAGGTAAACTCAATGGGCTCGGTTGTCGGTGCAAATGTCCTTACAGGTACACGAACTTTGATCCTCCAACGCTCCTCTTATGGTAAAGTTGTAGTGAAGGTTCCGGTGAAGCTTGGTAGTCCGATGTTCAGGTACTTCGTGACTTCCTTCAAGTGTCGTCCGAAAGGGGTGTCGTTATCTGGCTGGGTGAACTTGTTCCTGGGGTCCGACATCTATAGAGTAGAAATAGAGGAGGATTAGAAATGAGTAGAGAAGAGTATCCTGTGGCTTTTCCTAGTGGTCGCGTCCTACAATCAGCGTGTGCTCTGATACCATCTTGTAACGACCACGATCCTAATGGACCGAAGTCTCTGTGCTTAAGTGTCATCCCTGGATCGGTATGCTGACACACACAGTACTCAAGAATTATAATAGAGTTCAATCACACACTTATTACATCGAGGTCCCCATAAAGAGTATTTATTACAAAAATAATATGGCTGAAGGCCATCTAAATAAAGTAACTGTGGAATCTTCGAAGATGAATGAGTCCATCAAACTCGAACGGCATAGCTGAGTGCGTGACAACGACCTAGCGCACCTTATTCTTCGTCGGTAAAGTCTGCAATATGAGACGTTGCAGCCGTGTAGGTCAGCACATGGAATATGCTGACAGAGTTACACTGTAGAGCAAATGAATGGAAGAAACTATATCTACATGCATATTTGGCTGGTGGAGGCTCTAAGTTTAATTTTTGCATAAAGCTAATTTTTCCCTACAACAAAGGAATAAATTTTATTTACTACAAAGTTTATGCCAATGATTGAGAAGGTTCCTCCAACTCAAATCCCAAAATTAACCAAGTGTCATCATTAAACCCAATACATTAATTATAGAGTGATGAGATCAACATAAATATCCACTTCTAGATACTGAAATTGTCCATAACCCGAGACACGGCTAACCATGATTAGTTTATACACTCTGCAGAGGTTGCGCACTTTTCCCCACAAGACTCGACCGCATCCATGATCGGAAGATTGAGAAAAAGTCTTTCTGAAGCATTAACTCTCTACTATGGGTAGACCGGTACACCTACTTTCCCCTACATCTGCTAGTCCACCTCTTCAAGAGCTCACACAACTTACTCAACTATGCCAGAGCCCATAATAGCTTGTGGCTGCACACGGAAGTTTCTAGGCATGAAATATCATATGATCCCATTGAGCCTGGGTGGCGAACCGAGGGAAAATTACAGGGGTACTCCGGGATTCCCATGGGAAAGCACTGATTTCTCCAGGTGCCCCAACCAATCCACCCAGATGTGTATTAGAGTTGCCACCTTAATATTGTCCAAAATTATTATCTCTCACAACTAGCATGAATCACACGAACCAATCCTTGTCTACGAGCATGGCTAAGCAATTTATGAGCATAATGTATATTCCCGGGGTGATCAAAGGTAATAGGTTCCTACCTCATAAACTACAACCAAACCACATGTTCCCAAACCTACTCATGCAAATCTTTGAGGGGTAAATCTAGTGCGTAGTAAAAACTGGGTATTGAAAAGTATGATCAAAGTGTAACTTGCCTTGCTGACGATCGGAAAACTCCAGGGATTTATAGTAACAAGCTTCGCACTCCAGAAAATCTAGCGTGAACAAACAATAACATACATAAGCACTCAAGCAAACGATGCAAAGAGAAAACGAAGAAAAGATCCAAAGAACTCATAAACAAGCAAATAACTAATCTAAACAGAAAACAAATTTTAACAGCATTATAATTATGTGGATTAGATCTTAACAGCAGGTACATGTGATTAGCTATGATTTGCAAAAAGAATCAACTAAAACGGAGCTACGAAACTCAAGAAACGAACAAAACAAGATCAAATTCAAATCTGAACTAAACTCAAATTTAAATTTTCAAAAACATGTTCAAGTTGGTTTACTGGATAGATGAGATCGCTCTGAAGACTCAGGCGTTGGTTTCGTCGAATTTGGACAAACGAGCAAAAAGTTGTGCTAGTTTGAAACAGAGGGACTAATCTGTAAAAATAAAACTACGAATAGGTCCCTGGCAAAAAATCTAAAATAAAAAGAAAAATCCTATCAAACGAACGTTCGCTACCGAACCCTACAGAATGAAAACGTTCGCTAACAGAAGCGCAAATTAGGACATTCGGAAAAAATAGAAGATGGGATTTAAGTCGTCGGATGTCGATTAGACGGTCGAGATTAGATCCAGGGGCTACCGGCGGTCGACGGCGACGGCAGCGAACGCGGCGGCGGCGGCGGCTTCGGGTGAGGGTGGCGAGGTGGCGGCGGGGCTCCGGGGATGGCGGCGTTCGACGGCGGCGGTCGGCGGCGGCTGCTTGCTGGCGCGGCGCGGCGGCTGCTTGCTGGCGCGGCGTGGCTGCTGCTGCGGCGGCGGCGGCAAGTGTGATGGCGGCAGCGCATCTCGAGGTGGAGGAGCAAGGGCCGGGGTGGCCCGGTATTTAAAGGGGTCCGGGGGGGGCGGCTTGGGCGAGGGGGCAGAGCAGCGACGGCGATGTCGTGTCCGACCCGGACACGATGGGCGGCGGCGCGGGACTCCGTTCCGGAACGGACGTGCGAGGCGATGGCGGCTGGGCCGCGGCTTGGCGCTAGCTGGGCCTGCCCAGTTCGGCCGCGAACTTTTTTTAAAACATTTTTTTAAAAAGAAAAAACACGCTAAAATTAAATATAAATAAAATCCTAAAAATACCAGAAAAATTCACGTAGTAATATGGCCTTATTAGTGACCTAGTGAACATTTTTCTGTGCCTAAATGCCTAAACTAAAAACAAGCATTATAGTACTAATTACTCCGCTAACTAATAAATAAAGTAGCGAATAAATTCAAATAAAATCTCCAAAAATTCAAAATTCAATTTCCAATATTTCTTTGCTGATTTTGAAGAAGTCATTTTATCTTCGCTCTTTATTTTAAACTAACTGGAAAAGAATTTTGAAAAACAATTTGATCCAATTACCAAATTTTAATAAATCAAAATTGGATTTTTGTGAAACCTCCAACTCTCTCAAATTGGTCCTTGAGTTGCTTAAGGTCTCCTGGATCAAAATGAACTAAAACAAAGCAACAAAAATGCATAAATCATGGATACATATGAATGATCTATAAATAACATCCAAATTGAAAATTGGGATGTTACAAACCGAAGATGACAAGGGACTTTACCGAGGAGGCATATGTGCTGACAGCAACGCGGCATGGAGGAACGACACTGGAGGCTAGAAGAAAAGTTTGGGGTAGAGCTCGCATGGCCAACACGTTGACGGACAACATGGCTGCTCAGGTGATGTCGAGCCTGAGGTTGATCAAATAGAGGGGGGATTTGCGCTCGCCCAAGCCAATGTCCTATGGGTTGCGATGTTGTTATTGGGTTAAATACATGTGATATTTTCTTTCCCCGTTACAATGCACGTGTATGTTTACTAGCAATATTTTTTAAGAAAAAGGATAAACTCTTCCCAAGCAAACAACCAACTATCTGTAGAAAAATTCAACATAGTAAAAAATGTTCACACTTTTAAAAAGGTTACAAATTCATGAAAAAGTTCAATTTTTCTAAAAATATATTTTCGTTTTAAAATGTACAAAAACTTAAAATAGTTAAAATTTCTTTTTCAAAAAAAGACATCTGTTCAAAAAAAGTTCCTCAAAAAATGCTCCAATTTCTGTAAAAATGTTAGCTTTCCTTAAAAGTATCCCAATTTTTGTGAATTTTATTAAAAATAAGGAAATTTTCGCATGTTCTCGAAAAGTAAAAAATAAATCTGGTGGACAACTACGTCATCCAAAACTACTCTTCCATCAGACAAAGAATGCTAAGTTGCTTCTTCATGTCCAAATTTCATCCTACAAAAAGCAATAATCAGTGTAGCCTTATTATTGATGTTTATTAAATTGGATATAAAAAATGGCGCATAAAGCAGGTTGTGCTCCTTTTTTCGTCCGGTGCAACGCACGTGCATTTGTACTAGCATCTCCTAATCTTTTGAGAAAATTCTAAAGAAAAATGTTTATTTGATCCCGTAAATTTCAAGGCTCAAGCAAGCATTTCGGTTGATTCTAAGAAAAAAAATATTGTGTGAACATGAGGCCAAAATTCACTTGATTTAGGGTGTGAACGTGAATAATAAGCAAACTTTGCAGGAAAATTAAATTGATTCTAAGCAAAATTTAGACCTCACATTTATGGGATCCAGTGAACTATAGGTAACCAATTCAGGAAAATTTTATGCAACATAGACACATTTTTGTTTTGTTTTTAGTGGCAATGGAGTGATTGCAGTAGAGTTTGTTTTAGTGGTTAAGTCAACCTGATTTAGAAATTGATATCAGACAACATTTATGGGATTCAACGGGTTTGGTCGTTGCTTAATGCCTAACCGTGCCTGAGCGCCGCCTTTTCTAATAAAGCGTATCAGCATCACCCTCAGCGATAATACTCATTGAGACAGAAAAATCATGGGCCAACCAAACATGCGCCAGCAGCTGCACCAGGGTGTCCGTGGCTATTGCACATAGGTGCTGGTAGCCTCGCACCACATGCCATCACCTGCTAGGGTATATATATAGTCACGACTCGCGAACACAGTGCGCACTAGGAACACCAACCCCATAGTGCGAAAGAATACTTCTGGCAACACCAATAGAAGATTGGGGGTAGCATCGCCGGTCAGGATCGTCCATAGTGGGGTCGGCCATGAAGACCGTGTCACCAGAATCAATGTCTTGTCTTGTCACACTAGCCTGTACATTCCAGGTACCTCATAATCCTGCGTACGAGATACTTCCTTTTTATAGTAAGCACATAGCTACCTTTCTGAGAGTAGTGGAAGAATCATTGAGAAATGTGTATGTGCTTTGACATATATATAGCCCGCGATGTTTTGCTGGCGATGAAGTTAAGAAAAGTAAAGAGGGTCAACATGGTGGCATATGCTTGCTTGGTCATTATAAGTCATGTGAGCTGATCATGTCAGCCTCTGCAATCCTTTATATGTAGTTAGAACCGACATGCAAAGCATCTAGATGACCTTTCAAGCGCTTGAAAGCATGCCATCTTTGAGGCGCCTACATGTCATATCCTTTTGGATACAAATAGTTACATTAATAGTAATAATCGACCGACGTAGTACATACATATCCTCACTTTAAGGCCGTAATTGATTTGAAAGATTCTAATTGAAGTTTCCTATGATAGAATCAGGATGCGTTTTTTCTATGTGGGTCCCTTGATTTGTAGGAATTTTCATTCTCGCTCTTAATTTTCTATGGGCTCGACTTCCTGGAAAGATTAATTATTTTGATTTTTCTTCGTTGTAATCAAATAAACTTTGGCACAAATTCAATCTCCGGTGAATCAAATACTTATTGAAAGAGCATTGTCGAGGATTAATTTGCAAACACAATACAGTTTGTTCACGAGGCAGCCAACTTATGTTGTTTTGGCCTGATTGTATGATTCTATGGTCTGATAATTAACCAATTCTTTTTGAGCACTTACAAAAAGCATAGAACAAGGAAGTGTCTATTTGACAGCTAGCTGATTTAAAAATGGTGAACAGTCAAGTTTTTATTCCATCCCTGATGAAGATACAACCACGTGTAGTCAGCTCCCTATCAAAAACACCAGGCCCCTTCTGCGCAGGGAAAATCGTTAACGGGTGCTTGTTAGTGCTAACGGGTTTCAATTCGTTCATCGCTGTTTTAGTCCAGTCTCATTTTTATTTTCTATAAACCGGGCTAGCCGGCTAGGTCCGTTATCCGATGGTATCCCACCCACACTTCTCCAATTAAGCAACCGGGGGGAGGGAGGGGGAGGTACTAGACAACAACAACAACATACGGGGAGCATATGCGAAAGTTTCCGACAGAGGCTCCGACATCGAAACCGGTGATGCACAAACCTAGGAGTGAAAGAGGTGGTCATGGCTACGTGGGGACTTACAAAGTCGGGGCGATGCTAAAAATCGACCTTACATGTAGCATGAGGGGGATGCTAGTGGGAGAGGAAGGTGTCCACACTAGGAGGCAACCTGTGGGGTGGAGGAGGTAAGATTGACGACAAATGACAATCTCCTTGCATACGACATACGCACCCCAATGTGTGGCATAGTGACCGCGACATGTGCCCAGTGAGCCTTGAATAAACAACAGGCTTAATCTGGGCCATGACATACAAAAAACTTTGTCTAGTCTGTCATGGGTGGAGCCCTGCACAACAAGGCAAGACCCCAGAGTGGTCAAAGCTCCTTATTTCTAAGGAAAATCATTATTGATCCTTATAAAACATGAATAATATTCACTATGATATTTAAATTTCAAACCGTCTAGAATTTAATGTGGTTCTCAGCCCAGAACAAAGAATTTCTCTTTTCGTAAAAAGAAAAGAAACATTTCTCAAGCACACATGTTAAAAAAGAACTGAATAATAGGCAGCAAAAAGAGTCGGGGGAGAGTTTTTTCAGTGAGGAGAGGAACCTGTTTTACGTTGCAAAGTAAGGAAAGGAGGGCCTACCAAGCCCAGCCCGTTTAAGAGCTACTCCTCCACTATCGAGAAATAAGATTGACAGGGATCCTCCCGGCTCCTCAGCCGTTTGGATCCCTCGCCGTTGGATCTGTGTGCTTGATCGGATGTGGGCCGTCGGATCGAGCTCCCAGATGACCTGCGCCGTCGGATTGAAGAGTTGGCACTGTAGGAATGAACAGTTTCACCCCACTGTAAAGATCTCATGCCACCACCGATATTACGGTGCCCCCGCGAGGGTATTTTCGTCATTTCACGTCTTAGGTCAACACGTGCTCATCTCAGATTCGTTGCCTCCTCCCCAATCGATCTCTCTCTCCCGCACATCTCTCTCCCGCACATCTCTCTCTCGCGCCCGCGCGAGCCGCCGCCTGCGTTCTTCCCCATCCGCCGCCGCCGCACCCATCCTCCGCGTCCGCCGCCGCCGCCACAAAACATCCTCCCCATCCGCCGCCGCCATGCCATCGCCGCCACCTACCGGACGGCGCTGTGAAGGAAGCGACCAGAGAGGGAGGCGTCGCCGGTGTCGTCAACCCATGCGGGCGCAACGCCGTGCGCGGGTGCCTCCGTGGGTTCGTGCCGCGGTCGCCGGAGGTGTAGGAGTCGCGGGTCAACTACGTAGGGGAGGATGGCTGCCGCCGCTTCCTCCCGCACTCGCTCGTCCCTCCTCCTCCTCTACGCCTCCTCCACCCGAACCCTAACCCTAGCAGCTCGCCACGCCGCCGCCGTCTCCTTCGCCCAGCCCGCCGGACCCCCGCCGTCCAGTTCCCCGGCGTCGCCGCCTCCTTGCCGCGCTCTCCTCCCGCAGCCTCTTCCCTTCACAAGGCTACACCACTGTCGGCGGCAGCAAAATGCAACAGAGGGTGCCACCGTACGGTAACGCAGCAGAAAACAAAAAATTTCCGACCTACGCACCAGCCCAGGACCACTATGGAGACTGCATACATGGTTTGATCTTTTTTGTTACCGACTCGTAGCGCAGCGGGAAGTAGAGTCGATGACGATCGGCGGTGCAGATCCCCGCAGCCAGGATTTACAACCTCCCAACCGCGAGGATGTATACCCTCATCTGCTCCTCAGACAGCCCTCCGGGAGGCGGTCGAACAGCCCCCCCGGACGGTGTCGCGGACAGCCCTTCGGGAGAACCTTCGAAACTCGAACGGTCACTCGGACAGCCCTTCGGGAGGACCTTCGAAACTCGGACGGTCACACGGACAGCCCTTCGGGAGGCACTCACGAACTAAGACCGAAACTACGATCTCTCTACAGAGTTGCACACATACGGTGTCATCTATCCGGTAGGGCTTCGCCGTCCAGAACTAGTTCCTGCCGGAACACAGACAGCCTTACGGCTCTACGAAACTCTTTTCGTGGGAGGGAGAGAAGAAGCCAGATAATGCATGGCATGTGTATGAGAGCAAGGGATGAGTGTGGAGGGCTGCCCCTCCACCTCTATTTATAGGAAATCCCAAGGGGGTAGGGTAGTTTCACAAAAAACCCAAAATGCACATGAATGAAGTCCTTCCACAAGGACCTAGGAGTGAAACCAATGAACAAGAGGGTCCCCAAGGGGGGATACCCCATGTGGCCGGCCACACCCCCATGAGGGGCCCAAAAAATGGCTCCTATCCATCCATGTCATCCCCAAGATCTTTTGGAGCAAAGCCCCAAAAGGTGGCTTTCCATAAAGTAACCATAAAGCAGATTTTCACTATTCACGACGACATTTTTCAGCGTCTGATCGAACTGAAAATATTTATGTGGGCTAAGAACATTTCCAGTACCCACTAAAATGATTTTCAACGCATTCCGAAACAATTCCGGTTTTAGTGATTTTCATCTGCGAAACGCATCTGAAGTGGCTCCGGCAGCTCCGGAACATTTCCGGTTTTTATCTCAGAAAATTCCAAAAAGCTTCCAGAATGATTCTGGCATCCTCCAAGAATTATCAGGCATGTGCCGAAACCAATTTGACTTAATGGTGTATCCCGAAACAACTTTTTGGTATCATCGAAACTTATCCGATGACCTCTCTCTGCGGTACGATTCCGCTGTCTGAAACTTTTCGGTGTCCGAAACTTTTTCGGTGATTTTCTCTCAGACTCCCTGTCTAGTATTCAGCAGATAGATGACCCTTAAGCGTGTGACCCTATAGGTTCGGTGAAGTATAGACATGACCCGGAACCCCTTCCGATCAATGATCAACATCGGAGCCGTGGACACCCATATTGACCCCTATACCCACACGAATAAATATTCGAGTGAACCTCCAGTTGCCGTGTGCTATTCCTGTTGCTTCGCGATATGTTACAAATACCCGAGGTGAGACATGTTGGCATTCTCGTGGATCAACAACTTGTCCACTATGCTAGTTACCTCGTTACCGGTTTTGTTCTCTTTTCTCTTTTCTTGTTCCGGCATCCCCGTGATCAAATGACAAAGTGTCTGGCCAGACGATGATGGACACCGTAACACCGAGAGGGCCTGAGTATATCTCTCCATCGTCGGAGGAGCAAATCCCAATCTCGAGCTATCAAGTTACTTAACATACTTTCCCATGAACCCGTAAGCCGCCGTAATAGCCATCCAGTTACGGATGACGTTTAAAAAACCCCAAAGTTCATGAAGCAAGCATGAAGAAACTCGATACTCTCATGGTCTAAGGAATTATGCAAACATTAACTATCTATGTGTTATAAACCATTAACTTGTGACGAATGTATCTCATAGCATAACATCAATCCGGGTCGATTCAACACAAATGTTCTCTTAACATTGTGCCCTCAAAGTTGCTGGCATTGACATGCCCATGATCAGGAAAACAGAACCATCATGCAACACTTGAGCTAGTCTTAGAGGCCAGACTAAGAATACTTCTTACCGTTTATTATTCCACACGTGCATATGAGTCTTCCTCCGAGCCTCGTGTTATTGCAGACTCGAGAACCATAGCAGTTATAGCATGGAACATAAACATAATTATGAACTTGGAGATAAATAATATCATTTATTATTGCCTCTAGGGCATATCTCCTACAGCCACCACAGGGATGGGTGCGAGGAGCTGTGGTGAGCGCCCTTCCTTTGCCTCCTCTTGCTTGTACGCCAACATGTGAGAGCTGGGAGGAAGGGTGGAGGCCATGGAGGTCGTGGGGGAGAGGAACAGGATGCCGCGGGGGAAGAAGAAGATGCCCCACTCGTTCCTGGAGTTGGTCTTCGCGTCATTTCATTGTATGCCCCTTGTTCTTCTTGCTCGTTGGCTGCTGCTCATCAATGATTTTTCGTTGTTTTCATGCAGATTGGTCCGCTGTTACCGGATTCTTGTGCTTTTGGTCGATCCCCTGGTCATTGCGTCCGTTGATATGTGCCTGCGCATCGTTTGGTAGCAGCCTGGTGCGTCTCCCTTCGTGGATCTGTAGGTCAACCCTTTTTCTCCTCCTCGTTTCCACTCCTCATCGTTTCCAGGGCTAGGTCCACTGTTGAATGGTGATATGATTTGTATGCAGTTTGGCCAATGAGGACCTTTTGTTTCTTGTCTTTTTTCGGGTAAAGGGAGTATTATTCTCTTTGCTTTTTTAGTGGAATGTGCCTCTATGCCTTTTGTTCCTTGCCTAGATCCTGGTAGGACCTGCAATTGTCGTTTCTTTGTGCATGGAATGCTGGTGGTTTTGTTCCGTTGTGCATGAAAGGCTGGGTTGTTTGGAATTAGTGGGCTAGCTAGGTTCCAAGAGGGATGTTTGTTTATATTGATTAGTCAGATTGACCCCAAATCTCCAGGATGGACGTGAAGGTAATCGCTTGGCTATGAGTGTTTTTGGTTTCAATGTGTTTTGTGAATCAGGGCGGAATGCAATTGCAAAAATTGGACTGCAGAGATGGTACTCACTTTTGCCATGACTGCATTTGCAGAATTAGTAATATATAGCTCTTGGGAAAGTAAAGTGCGTATACATATAATCTGAAACTGGTGTGGTTCTTTCAATCCTACCTTGTTACTGTTGAGACACACCATAGAGCATGTTATGCAAAGAGTATTAAAATTGGTAAAGCGCAAAGTATCCACTCAGGTGCAACTAGCTGATGCTTACAAAAGGATTGCATTGTTGCTTGATTTTTGTCATACTGAATTCTGATATGGGTGAATAAAGGCTAGGTACAGAAAGAAATAATAAGTAAGAAAATTAAATTTATAACTGTTGATTACAAGCATGCATCTGTATGGATTTATGAGATTCATAAATTTTTTGACTCTAGCAGAAGATATGACATAAAGAAAGCTAAACCACTGCACGTGGGGAAATAGAAGATGATCCTATATGTTTGGCTAGCCTGAGTGACACGATAAGTTCCTGAGAGCCCTGTGTCAGAACAGAGTAAGGTTGCAAAGAAATGCAAGACAAACACCATGAAAATCTGATAGAGAGCACTAGAGTTCCAACAACAAAGGAAACAACTGACTCACTATTTGCTTCATCAGTACAGAATCTGTACAACGCAAATGGTAATCTCACAGAGAGCACTAGAGTTTTTTTCCTGAATTATGGCTATCTTTTAGAGTAGTAATGCTAATTTGAGTCGATATAACGGTGTTCCGTACCATCCTAAAAATGCGTCTCTAGTGACAGTCATAGTTCTTCATTTTCATTGGATTCCTATATGGTTTCTAAATATTCGATGTTCTGAATATTAAGGAATTACTTAATTTCTAAAATATGTGCATATCCAGTTATCATCATTGAGGGAATCAATTGGCATAATTTTAATGTGTACGTATAGTTGATTAATATTCAAAATGTCATGCTATGTAACCATGGGGTTTAGTTTTGCATCATGCTTGCCTCTGTTGTTTTGCTTGCTTAATGGTCCTACTCTATTGAGTGTTGCAATGCTGACAAGTTTAAGCTGCATCAGGTCACCTGCGCACGATGTGTCCATTTGATTCAAATTTTGAAACATGAGAGCTGGAAAAGCATAGGCTGGATTACAAAAACGGCAGCAGACTGGATGCTGAACTTCATCTATCCTCCATTGATCCTTTGCTGTGTACACATATAGAAGCGCTGAAGACTGTTCGGTGACTGATGTGAAGCAAAGTTCAATGGCTCCTTCAGTGCTATATAGAGTTGGATCAGCCATTACGCAGTCGATGCAATGTTCGAAGCACTAAGCAGAGGTATTGTCACGTGGTTTCTGATTGCTTATCTGAACTAAAAAATCTGACTCGCTGTTTTGATTCAGCAGCATTGCTTTTCAGATAATATAGGAGAGTGGAAGGTTCATGCTCATTTTTCTTTTTTGTATTTTTTATTCTTCATACTTGTACTATTTATTCTTGCAAATCTGTACTATTGAAATAGAAAAATCATCTTGTGCTGTTCAGACCCATATATTTATCCTGCAATATGTGAATGAATGTTTATATTGGCATCCTGCTGTAGAAAATGGTTAGCTTAGCAGCAACTATTGTGTCTTCTAATTATGTCGCCTCAAATTTGTAGGAACGCTATTGTTTCTTTCGAAATGCTATTGGATCTTATAAAGATTTTTGGACCTGTTATTCATTCAACATTGTCAGCTAGCTCACCCACTGGAGTATAACTTCAAGCCGAACAGAGGTATGCTCTCCAACTTTACTTGGGGAAGGGAACTGGGTGTTGCTAAGAGAGATGTTTTAAAAACTTGTGTTGCTACAAGCTACTAGGAACTCGGTCTGAGGTGGCGAGTTGGTCGCGAACTTATGTTTTGCTTATACTGGTCCTGTCCCTGATAAGGGTGTGTATCGAGTGTTTGCCAATTTAGTTCTAGCATGTTGAGTCCATGGACAAGTATGGATTATTCTCTTTAGCTTTAGCCAATTTAGGAGACAACCGCTGTTTTCCTGCACATTTGCATATAGTTTCAGTCGCTATGATAGTAAACTTGCTCTCAACGACTCCGATCTTACAAAATGTTAGGTCTCCTTAGTTTCAACTATGGTTTTACAGGTTCTAAAATTGTTTCTCTGATGCGAGGTGCCATGTTGTGGATAACAAGGAGATTATCAAGGCGGAGCGGCGGTGAGTATGGAGCTCATAATCATCAGTTCATCACCATGAAGCGGAAGAAATGGTATAGCTTTGCCATGGTGAGGTTCTCACCTTCTTTGTGAGTCCTTTGTTGATATGCTCGGGCTTAAGACTGCTTTTGTGTCATCAAGGGTAAGGCAAGCATGAAAAATGCTCCAGTCGTCTATTATATCTTCTACGCTTTTTTGTATGTGGCATCAGTATTTATTCAATGGTTTTGATGTTTCTATACAAAGCTGGAAATGGATAGATAGTACTATATATTATTGTTGGTTGCCCATAGAGTAGGTACATGTAGGTTTCCTTGTTAATGTAAAGCTGCAAATAACCAAGGTCTTCTGAAAATCAGAAACTACTGTACCAGTTTTTCATGTCTCGGTGAATCTGGAACAACCTTAATAATTATTCACAATTGCATGTAGTCTTTCCTCTGACCTCGTCCGGTCATCCCCTAGCTGTCTGTTGTGTGTCCTTTCCTGATTCGTTTGTCGTCTCGCAGCTGGACTTTGGCAGCCGCTGCTCCTCGGCAACAGGAGGTACAGCCGCTGCCACCACTCCTTCGCAGCGACGCAGGCCAGCGACGAGGAGGCTCACAATGGTGGGGGACGCATCACCATCTGCCAGAGAGGAGAAAGGCATACCTACCCCTTTAACGATTGAAATGCAGGTCCAGGGGAAACATCTGGTTAGTCTGCTTGTTGTTCTGGACATGAATCTCGCGTTTGGTTGAGTTTCAGATCTAACGGGAACTGAAACTAGCTCTTAGGATATAAATGTTCTTGTATAGTTTCAGTTTTATGTACCTTTTGATTGATAATATTAAGGATATGCCTCTAAGATCTGTTTGCCAATTTACAAATGTGTTTCCATGCTTCTCTGTCTTCATGTACTGTGGTCTTTTCTATTCACTACTCAAAAAATTGGAGTACTATGTAGCCATCTCATTCCAGATTTTTTGCCACTTGTGTTGCTCGCACTACTAAAATATTTTAGTCTATATGGGTTTTCAGAATGGTATGGTTGTAACTGTAATCTTCATTGTTAGTCAAAGTACTTATATTATTGAAATATTGTGGTTCTCTATGAATATCAATTCTCATAGGGTGACTGAATTAGACTCTGGCACGAACTACCATATTATGGTTATGTACCAAAATAAAATATGCTTTAATCTAAGCTCTAAGACTACATGAACTACCATATTTTCTCATTTGTTGGCTAGAGTAAAAAATAGGGGCATGCTCTAACGGTGGCACATTTCATTTGCAGCAGTACTGTTGGGCCAATTGATGCTAGGTGTACATTGAGATGTTTCAGAAAAATAGATCCTTGATGCCGGACATAGTGCAATGGTGAGATCCACTTATTTATGATGTTAAGGATGATTGTTATGTTAAGGATGATTGTTAGGCTGGCATGTGGAGCTGTACTAATAAGCTATGAGAAGGTCGATGCGTGAATTATATTCTCACTATAAATAAAACACACTGAATTCTTTTGTTGACATGATATGTCCATCGGCAGGTCCTCACACCACAACACCCGAGCAAGGCTGGCAAGGCCTGCTCGCCATGGCCTACCACATCGTCGAGACGGGGCGAGCACGTGATCACCATCAGCAGGTCCTTCGTCACAACACCCGAGCGAGCGAGATGTTCAGACAAAGTTATATGATACACTGCTATTGACATATGTCGTAGATGGACAGTACATATCGTTTCTCTCCATGTTACAATTTCTGTGACCTCGGCATTTGGAAGACATGTCATCCGAATAGTCTATCATAACTGAACCATTACTATCACAAGCATCTTACTTTTAGAATTCATATGATGGTTCAGTTATCTATATTATGTGTGCCATTTGTTACCTCTGAAATATATATTATGTGTGCCCTGTCATGTTAGTTTATTTTTGGTGCCAAAATGCTGCTGAGCATTTGGTGTGACTGATTGCACTGCCCATTTAGTGTTGTCTGGGCATATGCCATGTATTGGACACAACCATGTTATCTATAAAAGAAATTTTCCGCTTCTATGCATTAAACTGATCCATTCTTTTTTCTCGCAATAATATATACTTTGTTTATACGCTTGGATAATGGGTTGAGCCAGGCACCACGCGCCAAGGCGCGTTTCCTATCTAGTATATATTCATTCAGTCCTAGGAAGGGAAGACCTACCCACCCACCCCGACGGCCCGATGCCGTCACTACCACTCCACCGCTCTCTTCAGATCGAACGAGATCTAGGGCGTGAGCTCCCGTTCGCTGATGCATGTTACTCTCGAGTTATCTTGCCTCATTGCATTCCATTGCAGTTGATCCGTCAGCAAAATTCTCAAAAGGAAAGGATCCGGTTGTTTCGTGTTTTCCTCTCAATGCGTCCACTTGCAATAATAAGGTGTGTGTTGAAACAAGGTCGTGGTCTCCCCATGCGGCATGGCAATTTAAACTGAATACCGATGTCTCTGTTCTCAATGGAGTTGCGGGAGCAGGTATGAATATGATCCTTAGGGACCATGAAGGAGGCACCATTTTTAGCTCATATCGTCATCTATTTGATGTGATGATTTCTGTAGTATGAGTTCACAGCAATTAAGGACGGACTCATGCTGGCCTCAGAATGGAGTAATCTTCCTATAGATGTTGAAAGTGGTAGTCATGAGGCAGTAAAGATGTTGCAAAGTGGAGATACTAACAAATCAAAGTATACCTTTTTTACCGGGGGGATTTAGGATAATCTAGTCGAACATAGTTCTTGTATCACTCATATACGACATAGTCAAAATTCAGCTAGTCATTTCGTGGCTACTTTTGTAGAGCTCAGTCCGAACTGCTGCATGGCTCGGGTCTAGGCCAAAGGAAGTCCTGGACATTGTCGGTCGTGATTGTAATTCTTGAGGTTGAGTAATACAAGAATTTTTCATTTTTCACAAAAAAAACTTAGTGCTCACACAATCTTATATTGAAAGTATCCGGTATTATGTGATAATGCTAGTAAATTAAGTTACAATAATAAGTCAAAAAGAAAACTTACAATAAAAAGTTGCATTTATAACAGAAAATTAACTGGGCCCATACTTGAGAGCTCGCTCGTTGCGCCCGGTGAGAGAAAACGAAACTGCCAAGAACAGCCCGTTTGAGAGCCCAGCCCAGCCCAGCCCATCTGCATGTGTGTTTATTATATCCGCGAGAGTAAGGGGGTGTTTGGTTCAGGGACTTTTTAGTCCTAGAGGCTAGAAAAAGTCCCTAAAAAGTCCCTAGGAACCAAACGGGAGGGACTTTTTTTACAGGGACTAAAAAAAGACTCTACTAGAGAGTCTTTTTTGATTAGTCCGTGGGACTAGAAAAAGTCTTAGGACTTCTAAACCAAACACCCCCTAAGTATGACCTACCGACCTCTCCTCCTCTCCCACTACCGTCGCTCCTCGCACGGATCCAGAGCGACCATGGCGGAGGCGGCCAGTGCAGCAGGACGGACACAACTCCTTCCTGGCCTCCCCGATGAGATCGCCATCTGGGAGATACTCATCCGCCTCCCCCCCCCCCAAATCCCTCCTTCGCTGCCGCGCCGTCTGCCCCTCCTGGCGCCGCGCCACCTCCGCTCGTGACTTCCTTCTTGCCCACCACGCCCGCCAGCCCAGCCTTCCCCTCCTCTACGTCGACACTGACGACCAATCGTCCATAGACATCCTCACCTGCAACCACCGGATAGACGACAGGCTCCAGTCCATCGCTCGACTCGATGATGCCATCGACTTCTCTCTAGTGGCCTGTTGTGACGGCCTCCTCGTCTTAAGCACCTGTAAAGAAAGTGGCTTATCCAAGTACAACCCGGCCACTCGTCAATATGCTCCACTCCACCAGCTTGATGGCTTTAGGTTCTTGGGGATGTACCCACACAGCCCTACCGGTGAGTACCGACTATTGCTCTGCCCAGAGGACGATGATCAAAGTGGCTCCTACGTCTTCACATTAGGCTCTGGCCAGCCGCAGAGGCACGTAGACTGCCCAAGTGACAAGGAACTGATGAACTCCCCCGGATCTATCCTTATCAGAGATAGCTTGCATTGGCACGCAGACAACTTGATAATGGTATTTGACACCACTGCTGAGTTGTTCCGGCAGATGCGCTCTCCGATTGTTCTGCCAAATGACCATGCTGACCTGTTTGAGATGGATGACATGCTTGGCGTGTTCAGTCTTAATGACGAAGAGACCATTCTTGATATATGGGTGATGCAGGACTATGAAGGTCAAGTCTGGGCCTCCAAATGCCGGGTTGAATTGCTGATTGCAGAGCTCATGGTGCAACTAGAAAACTTTGGCGATTGTTGGAATGTGGAGGCTGCATATTGGGATGGTGATGTGCTCGTGCTGGCCAAATTTGACAATAACTCGCCACTTCAGATTGACATGGATGGCAAGTTGGTTGCTAGTCTCCATCGCAGATTCCTCTGGCATACTGGACTTCGGCTCAAGCAATCTCTAGTTTCACATACCTTCTTCCCGGCACTAGAGGGTTATGTTGTCAATGCTTCGCCTTTCATCTGACTGGATGGTTATGTTCTGAATATTATTTAGCTTTTCATCCAAGGGATGTTGAGTGTGGTGGTGCTTCTTAATGGCCTAGATCTCCGTATCGACATGAGCTGCAGTATGTATTAACTCGATCCTCTATGAACCCAATAGTTTTCTTTGCTGATGTATAAAAAGTTATGATCAAGAAGCTCTTGCTGATGTGTGGTTGTGTTATATTTCTATTAATATCATTTTGGGCTGAAGTGATTGCGGTGAATGTTGATGCTAAAATTACAAGTCATTTGTATCAGCGTCGGAAATCATGTCTATGTTTTCTTGAACTGAAAAATGGACTTTGCTTTTGACCTCGTTATATAGTGGTCTCCTTTATACTTAATTGTTAGTAATCTAGCTTCCTCTTGGTCTCTGTTTATTGAACCTAATAATTGACATGTCTTTTTATTGAGGTCTTCATTTTTAGAGTTTACCTAGTTGTCCATAAATACTAAACATTAGAAAATGTAGAGTTGATTCCTGTTTCTATGTTTTGTTTTGGTTGATGGCAAAGGCAGATTATCCTCGTTGACTAGCAACAGTAGATAAATTGAATGATTGCATTATAGTCAACTTTCATGTCAATGTTCTGTTGCAGTTCTTTCATGTTCATGATTCCATTGCATCTGGTTAGGTATTGAAACATAGTGCTATAATTCTGCCTTCGTGTTGCATCATTTAGAATTACATATATAACTTCACTTTAACTGCTAACCACTTTAAGGAATTGTTGCTTCATGTGATCTTTGATCTGAACATATGCATGAGAAATGAAACTTGTGCTGATGAGCAGAAGATGAAGAATTAGGCCCACCATGAGCCGGCTAGTTCCATTTTGATGTATACAAGTTATGATCAATGAGCTCTGAATGTTTCATGGTCGCATGAAATTTGTACATGTGTGAACATCCTTTCGGGATGAAGTGGCTATCATGCATGTTGATGCTAGAATTATTTAGTCGTTTTGGTTAGCATTTGAAATAGTTGCCTGCCTCATGTCTCTGTTTTACTTTGAACTGAACAGTTAATTGCCTTGGTTTTTTTATTGATGTCTTTTTGTTTCTTAGAAGAGATCATCCTATGGTTTTCTTAATCTAAATTGTTAGCCAATATACATCAGTTTCCTGTTTCCAAGTATTGTTCTAGCCCACGATTAAATATGGCAGATTATCCTCTCAATTTGTTCAGTAGAAAGTTGATCCTGATTGTTAGAGGAGCTTTGTGCACTGCTCGTGAGATTGAACGGGAATGGCCGCCGCCTTACAGTCAGCTTGTCAGTGAAATGTTCTGTTGCAATTCGTTCTTCATGTGCCCATTGCATCTGGTTAGGTATTTGAATAATTCTGTTATAATTTCCGTTGTTGGTCACAACACATATGATGTGTCATTCCTGCAGGATAATTCCTTAGCTGTTCACATCGATTGTAGGATACTAAGAAATTATACAAGCTGGAGACAAAGAAAATTGGAGTGTGTGGTTACAATTTACACTGTTGATTCAGTATACAAGCATTTACCAGCTGAAATAGTAGATGCAGCTCGTCTACAAACAGTAGTTGCAGAGCAATTGTGAGCATCCTTGCCTGTATTCTTTGCTTTACGATGCAAGGTTGCAGTTCTTGTGTTTCTTTAAGGACATTCACCACCCGATCGCCTTTCCCGCAATTTTTTTCCTCGAGATGACAGCCTTGATTCATATTCTAGTTTGTCCAAGAGCTTTAACTAAGGCCATTGGTTTAGCTGAAAACTGGAGGGAGGTTAACTGAAGCTGAAGGTCAGTTAAGAACACCCAGCAGAAACCGGTGAAAAACAATGAAACGTGTGTGAGAAGCAGCAGAACCAAACTGAAAGGAGGAAGAGCAGTGACAGAAAATTGTGCGGAAAGAATAGAAGGAAAATACTAGGTGAACAAGCAGATGGAAAATGGTTAGAAGTTATAAACAACTAACAAAAAATAATTTGTAGACTAGAATAGAAACAAAGAAAAGAATTTCCTAGCAAACATGTACCTTGGATCATTCAGTACTTTCTAGGAGGCGTTCACTCTGTTTTCTTGAGTAATCATGTACCTAGCAAAAGAAGTACCTATCATCCAAAAACTGGTGTGGTGTGCTTAGGAGCTGTATTTTTTGTCCTTGAAATCGCTTCATGGCCAGACTCTCTTCAGCATTCTTTGATATGAAGAAGATTGGCTTTAGCATTTTGAACTGTATGTTATTTTTCCTTTCATACCTAACTGGTTTATGTTTACCAAAAAGGCTTTCGCCCCGCTTTATATATAAAGCACCGATCAACAAGCACCCAGTACAAACGCACGCCACTACAACACACGCACACACCCAGGACAGGATACATAGGCGCCGAGCGCAGCAACACCACTCCTAGCACTACCGCCGCGAAGATATGAAGCCACATATGACGAACCATGGGCTCCAAGGCGGCGCCTTCAGGAAGGGAACGACACCGGAGCGCCGCCACCGCCCGATCCGAGGATCAGAGTTTCCCCTGGAGCTGCATGACGGGCAATGAGAGCCGCGACGACGCCTTCAAGAAGGGAACGAGCTTCGCCGCCGCCGGTCCCTCCGAAGAAAGAACAGGTTTTCACCCCGGCCAACACTCACCGCCACCCAACGCCACACCCCGGCTACCACGCCGTCCACACGGCCATGGCCAGCGGGCAGCACCAAGCCACGGACTCTTCCCAAGAGCACCGCGCTACCACCACCAGGGCCGCTGCCCCGGCATCCAAGACCTAGACACCGCCTCACCCGAGATATGTCGCTACCCCGACCAAAGAGACGAGCGCAAAGGTCCGGCGTCCTTTCACACCCCTGGGCGACCCCAGCGTCGAGACCCAATAGGCCGGCCAGAACTGGCATCCATCGGATTCGATCGCACGGGCGAGCGTACGCGGCCGAAAGAAAGAGCGCAACAAACCACTAAATCAGGACCGCCTAGTTGTCTACAATAAAACACCAGACTATTTAATACTTCTCCAAGTACAACATTAACATCAGTACCCCTAAAAAACAACATTAACATAAAATCTGTACCATATAATTCATAAAAAAAAGTAAAAATGAAAAAGAAAATAAAAGATTTGTAGTAAAAGTTCAATTTTAAAAAAAATTCATAGAATTAGAAAAAGTTCATCAAATTTTGAAAAGAATATGAATTTCGAAAAAAGTTAATGAATTCAGAAAAAAGTTCATCGAATCAGAAAAAGTAGTTCAACGATTCTGAAAATAGTTCACAAATTTGAGAAAATATCATCGATGTTGCAAAAAAAGTTCATCGAATTTGAAAAAAATAGTTCACCAATTCCGAAAATAGTTCACAAATTTAAAAAAAGTTCATCGGATTTGAAAACTAGTTCTTGAAAAAAAGTTCATCGGATTTGAGAAAATTTCATAGAATTTGAAATAAAGTTCATCGATTTGGAAAAAGTTCATCCAATTCAAATTAAAGTTCATCGAATTTGAAAAAAGTTCCTTGAATTGAAAAAAGTTCATGCATTTTGAAAAGGAAATAAGTTCATCTGTTTGAAGGAAACTTCGTGAATTACAAAAAGAAAAAAAGGACAGAGGAAAAGGAAAAAAGAAATGAAAGGAAAAAAGAGGCAGCAAAAGAAAAGAGGAAAGGCATCTATGTAATCACGTCAGGCTGTGGTGGCCTGGTGATTATCGCGCCTCAGAGGATACTTAGAGGTCGCCGGATCGATTCCCACGTGCCCAACCTTTTTTAGTGTTTTAGAAACAGAGTAAGAGAATGATGGGTCGGCCCAGATTGCAGCGCTGTAGGCGCCCGTTTGCTGAGATGTACCGTAACGGGCACCTACAGCGCTAAATACGAAATGCCTTTTTTTATCTCGACATGGATCTTAATGGAGAGGGCCCGAGCCAGGCCCAAAGAAGTCCAGAAAAAAGGATGAAAAAGGGACTACATCCAGAGCACCAACTTCCATAAACGTGCCACCTTCAAGGTTCCACTTGGAGAGCCGATCGTTTTGCCGGGCTAGGGTTCAAGATGTCATCAAGCGGGGCTTCGGGATCTGTAGCGGCGGATCAAGTAGAGACCGAGGATGTGGAGAAGCTGATGAAGGAGTTGGGACTGACAGAGGAGGATCTGGACGATGTGGTCTTTGATGAGAAGGAGGCGCCGCCGGAGGCGGCCCGGTGGGTTGCCCTAGTCAGGGTTCACACAAACAAATCTTATAGTCAATTCTGGTTCTTCAAGAACATGCGAGCGGCGTGGGATCTGCGCAAGAAGTAAGATTCAAACCCTTGGAGGACAATCTATACACTGCCCAATTCTCATGCTTAGGGGACTGGGAGAGAGTCACTCAAGATGGCCCTTGGCACTTTAGAGGGGATGCGGTGATCATCAAGCCTTATGATGGATTAGTGAAACCTTCAACTGTTTCGCTTGACACCATAGAGATATGGGTTGAAATCCACGACGTTCCAGATTTGTATGCACATCTAGTGCCAGCCCTTGCGGCCAAGGTTGGGGAGGTTCTCTTTGCAGAACCCCAATCACAGGATTTTGCTGGTAACTTTTACCGTGTCTGGATAAAAATCAATGTCACAAAGCCTCTGAAGAATGCCGTTTCAATGATTCGGGATGGTAAGCGGCAGATCTATCGCATCAAGTACGAGAAGCTTCCTGATTGGTGTGCGGTGTGCGGTATGCTGGGCCACCTTTTCAAGGAGCATGGGACTGGAATTCACCCACCGTCAGCGCTGATATTCAAGGATCTGCGAGCAAACTGGGCAATGAGGACCGGGCATGGACCTGGCAACGGTCGAGGCCGGGGAGGAGGACGCAGAGGAGGACGAGGAAGGGATGCACAGCATAGAGAACGATCAGGTGATGAGGGAGAGGAATGGGAGAAAGGAGCAGACTCTGACGCAAATATGCAAGACGCTGATAATAACAGAAAAAGAGCACCCGAGCCGGCGGCAGGGCAGCATGCATTACTAGCAATAGAGGCAGCTGAGCGGGCCAACATGCAGCCCCTTCCGGTCGTTCCTCTCAGCCGTAGTGGCAAGCAGGACCCAAAGAGGGCAAAGGTGTTAGTAGAGCAGGAGAAGAACAACGCAACGAAGAATAATGTGCAAGCAAAGGGAGATCCAAAGATGGCGGCCCCGGTTGACGGGCGCCGCCGAGCCCAATGAATGCCTTCTGCTGGAACTGTCGCGGCGCGGGCAAAGCCGCGACATTCCGAGAGCTTCGCGAGTTCGCGAAGAAATTTGCCCCTACCCTGCTATGCATTGTTGAAACACAGATAGAGGGATCTCGGGTAGAAGCATTAGCTGGTACTTTGGGTTTTGATAATTCATATGCTGTTAGTAGCCAAGGGCGAAGTGGTGGTATTGGACTTTTTTGGAATAATGCAATAAAAGTAGAGATTCTCGGTTACTCTGTTTATCACCTTGATGTTGCGGTTGAGGAACAAACCAATGGAAAATGGAGGCTGACTTGTGTATATGGCGAGGCACAAACACAGTTGCGACATCAAACATGGACAGTCCTAAAAAACAATAGCACTTTGCACTCGTTGCCATGGCTGTGTATGGGTGACTTCAATGAAGTGCTACGTCCGGATGAGCACGAGGGAGTTGGACAGCGGAGTAACGCCCAAATACAGGTGTTTCGGGACACGGTTGACATTTGCATGCTGCTAGATTTGGGGTTCAAGGGCAACTTCTGGACGTTTGAAAAGAAGGTATCCGGTGGTACTTACACAAGATGTAGACTAGATCGAGCCTTGGTCAACGCGGAGTGGATGTCCAAGTTTCCAACTTCGTCTGTTACACATCTAACGGGATCGACCTCGGACCACTCTCCGCTTTTAGTGGAATTTGGATGCTCAGAGGAGGCGCAGCCGCCAAGAACCTTCAAATATGAATTAATGTGGGAATCGCATGAAGGCTTCAGAGATTTACTTATGAACGACTGGGCTACGGTTCCACCATGTTCTTCTGTGGAGGAGATGCGCCAAAAATTGAAAACCCTGTCAAAGGGACTTAACAGCTGGAGTAGAGATATGTTTGGAAGTGTCCGCAAGGAGATAAAGCAACTGAAAAACATTCTGGAGGAATTAAGGAGTGACCCGGCCAGAACAGGACCTTCTCACTTAGAATTAAAAGTAAATGAACGGCTTATTGAGATGTATCATAGAGAGGAAATTATATGGCGACAAAGAGCTCGAGTAGAATGGCTATCTACAGGAGACAGGAACACCAAGTTTTTTCATCTTCGGGTAAGCTTAAGAAGAAAGAAAAACATGATAAAGGCCCTACACAACTCCCTTGGAGCGATTGTTGTAGATCCGGCAGAGCTGAAAGCTATGGAAAATGAGTTCTATCAAAATTTGTATGCTTCGGAAGGGGTGCTTAATATGGAGGCTGTTTTGCAGCATGTTCCCAGGAAGGTAACAAATGATATGAACGTAGCCCTTTGTGCCCCATACACTAATGAGGAGGTGAAAGTAGCATTGTTTCAGATGTTCCCAACAAAGACGCCGAGCCCAGATGGATATCCTGCACATTTTTATCAGCGTCACTGGGACATCTATGGAGACGAAGTCACAAGGATTGTCCTGAGGATAGTACGAGGAGAAGAAAGCCCGGACTGTATCAATGACACGGTATTGGTGCTTATTCCCATGGTAACAAATCCTACAGTATTGGCCCAGTTCCGACCCATCATTCTTTGTAACGTATTATACAAGATAGCATCAAAGGTAATATCAAACAGATTAAAACTTATTTTGCCTAATATAATTTCTGCGGAGCAGTCAGCTTTTGTCCCAGGAAGGTTGATAACGGATAATATCATATGTGCATATGAGTGCCTACACTTCATGAAGAGGTCCAGGTCAAAGGCCAACTCATTTTGTGCACTGAAGCTGGACATGATGAAGGCCTATGATCGATTGGAGTGGCCATATTTGAGAGCTATCATGGCAAAACTGGGCTTTGCAGAACAGTGGATAAATATTGTGATGGGCATGGTGTCATCAGTATCTTTCTCGGTGCTCTTCAATGGTGAGAGACTTGATCCATTTAGACCAACGAGAGGTATTCGGTAGGGAGACCCAATCTCCCCCTACTTATTCTTGATTGCAGCAGAGGGCCTTTCGTGCCTCCTCAAATCCAGTACTCAGTCATCGTTTGCGGGTATTCAGGTGGCCCCGACGGTGCCAGTCGTTAACCATCTTTTGTTTGCAGATGACAGCCTGTTGCTTTTTAAGGCGAATGTAGAGGGATCCGGTGTGGTGTCAAACCTACTTGATACCTATTGTGGTGCATCTGGGCAGCGGATAAATAATGAGAAGTCATCGATATTTTTTAGTAAAGGGTGTCGGAGGCCGTGAGAGAAGCGGTCAAAAATACTCTTCAGGTACACAATGAATCACTGAATGAACGATATCTCGGTATGCCTACAGATGTGGGTCACTCGAAGAATGGGATGTTCAGATATTTGCGTGATCGTGTTTGGGAGAAGATAAAAGGCTGGATGGGGAAGCTCTTATCATCGGCAGGTAAAGAAGTGTTGATCAAATCAGTGGCCCAAGCAATTCCGGTCTTTTCTATGTCATGTTTCAGGTTGCCGAAAGGACTTTGTGAAAGCATCACATCCATCATATGGCAATTTTGGTGGGGAAGTAAGCACGGGAAACGGAAGCCTAGTTGGGTGGCATGGGATATATTGACTCGCCCAAAACAACTTGGCGGTCTATGTTTTCGTGATCTGGAAATTTTCAACCTCGCTCTGCTCGCTCGCCAGGCTTGGAGACTATTGACAGATGAGTCATCATTGAGTGGAAGGATTCTGAAAGCAATATACTACCCAAACTGTTCATTATTGGAGGCGGAGCTGGGGGCACATCCTTCCCAGATTTGGCGGGCGATCCTTGATGGGCGCGACATCCTTGCACAAGGAATTATCAGAAGAATCGGCGACGATGAAACCACAAATATTTGGAGCCAAAACTGGATTCCCCGGGACAGTGTTAAGAGACCCATTGCCTCTCTGGTCCCTAATCCGCCTCAGTTGGTGGCCCAACTAATTGATGCTACAAGCTCAGCCTGGAATGTGGATGTGGTAAGGGCGACCTTCACTTAGTTTGATGCAGAAGAAATTTTGAAGATACCACTATGTACGCGAAGGATAGACGACTTCTGGGCATGGCATGAGGAAACTAGAGGTGGATTCAGTGTACGTTCGGCTTATCGCATGATCCTGCGTACAAAGCATGGCCGGGAAGCTTGGCTTAATGAACAGGGGGGATCATCAAGTGTGCAGGCCGAGAGTGATCACTGGAGTAAAATATGGCACATTGAGGTTCCCTCCAAGCTAAAGATGTTTGTGTGGCGACTCGCCAGACGATCCATGCCAACAGGGGAGTTGTTAAAACACCGCAATATGTCGACCGAGGATAGATGCCACTTGTGTGGAGCGAGGGATACGTGGAAACATGCCTTGTTTACCTGCCCGATGTCGGCTAGCGTATGGTCTCTTGCGCCTGAGGAACTAGTTTCTCATCTAATGGAAAGGCAGGAGGAAGGATCGAAGGAATGGCTTTTTGCACTTCATGACCGTCTTGATAAGGAGTATTTTGTACGGCTGATTGTAACCATGTGGGCGATTTGGGCAGCGAGGAGGAAAGCGATTTATGAAGATATATATCAATCACCGCATGCCACAAATGGTTTCATCACAAGCTATCTGGCTGAAGTTAATGCAATCAATTCAAAATTGCCAAAACCGAGTCCTGCGGCCATCCCAAGACCGAACCAGTGGCAAGCACCGGCAGCGGACTGTGTGAAGGTTAACGTTGATGATGCGGTGTCAGGACGAGCTAAATGTGGTGCCGTGGGAGCTGTATGCCGCAATGCGGATGGGACTTTCTTGGGAGCTTCCGTAATGGTCCTTAATTTTATTGCAGATCCACAGACTTTGGAGGCGATTGCAATCAGAGAAGCACTATCTCTCTCAGATGATCTCTATGAAAGGAGGATACATGTGGCCTCGGACTGCAAGGTAGTGGTGGAAGACGTGAAGAAGGGGAATGCATCTGTGTATGGGGCAATTATACAGGAGATAATACGACACTCCTCGGATTTTGTTTTTTGTAAATTTAGTCATGAATTTAGGAGCTCGAACTTCGAAGCTCACAACTTAGCGAAGTATGCTTTATCTCTCCAGAGTGGCCGCCATGTTTGGTTAGGAATGCCTGGAGATCTTACTTTCGTCCCTGTAAACATTGTGAGGAATTAATAAAAACTTCGCGAGGTTGTCTAAAAAAACCTTCAAGGTTACAAAGTTTCCCTTTTTTTCCCTTTACCAAGATTCCTTTTTCAAGGTTAACAAGATTCCGAAGCGAAGGCGAACAAGAAGACCAAGATGGAGACAGCCAAGACAACCAACCAAGACGCAAATAAATTGACAAACACTCAATGGAAGCATGGACAACTTCGACCGTAGCCAGAAGTGTGTGAAGCCTCAAATCTGCAAGATTAACCTAGCTGATCAGATAATATCTACTCCCTCCGTTTCTAAATATAAACCCTTAGAGTTTTCAATACGAACTTCATACGGATTCCGGTTAGGCCAAGCGGTTTGGGTGCGTCAATGCGCTGCTCCGGAGTTGGTTCCTCGGCCGATGGGCATTGAACGGGCACCGGTAAACTTCTTTCCCGACATTGAACAGACGCCGACACCAGGGAGGCGACGCGCGCGACGACCTCAATCGGCGTGCCACTTCAATGCTGGTGCCAGTGAGATATCGCGTTCGCTATGGGCCGGTATCAATGCGAAGCGGCCACTCTATAGCAGCAGTCCGGACGCCCGTAAAGCCCCCCCCCCCCCCCCCCACTTTGTCTCCGGTTTGCGAAAAAAGGCACGTCCGGGCTGGCCAGCAGACCGATACAAAACCGCATTGGATGAAAAAACACATCTGGACCATGCGATTTCGGACGATTGCGGGTGGTTTGAGGGTCAACGTTTTTTATGCCCTTACTCATCAAGCGAGGCCCCGAAACCTTGGTAAATTTTGTGTCTCAATGTCCATCTGGTAATTAGAGATTACATAAGGTCATATCCCCGCATTGTTGCAAGTAGTACGTTAGGAAAAACACCTTAACAACCCCGTGCCGACATGGCGGTGGTCAAGGAGCCAAACTAGCCAGAGAGATGCAGTTTGGCCTCAGCAAGACTTGTGATGATTTTTTTTTGAGGATTCGCAGGTGGATGGAGGAGTAATAACCATGACACAGATACAAATTTTTATTTTTGCATAGTTCGTTCAATTCATAAAGAATGTCTAAGTCAAAATTGTTTGTGTAATCAGAATTAAATGTTCCATAATTTTAAAACAACACCAACGTATTTTAAAATAAGTTTTTTTGTATTTTAAAAGATAATTATAAGTTTATGCTCACGTGTTTTAATAAATATTCATGGGTTTTATAAAAATGGTACAAGTAATTATTAAAAGTTGACACAACATCGGAAATGCTTATATGCCTTAAATAGTGTTCGGGTATTTTTTAATGTGTGTGTATTTAAAAAATAATATTCACGCATTCTTGTAAATAAAAATTTGTTTAACACATTTTTATGTATATTAATGAATTAAAAAATATCCATATATTGGGAAAATCATTCTTGCAATTTAAAAGAGTTCATTAATTTTAAAAATATTCAGAAATTGTTTTCATAATAAATAAATTGATAAAGGAAAAGGAAAAAAGAACAAAACATAAAAAAAATATCGATAAACCTTAAAGGTAAACTATAAAATAAAAAGTAAACCAACAAATAGAAAACCGAAATAAAACAATGCTACCAATCCGCTGGCCATGTGGAAACTGTTGTTATATATGGAATTTTAAGGTATACTAGAGGGTAACACACACTTTCCCACACCGTTCTTCAGTTATGGAATTAATTCTATTTTCTTTCGAGAGTTATTATGGCAATTCATATTCTTTCATTCCACAGAGGCTGTCGAACAAACTCGGACTCCGCTGGCGCTATTCGGTTGGCCATGTAGGACGGCCGTTCGGGTTACGGGAAAGTTTTCTTTCTTTTTTTCTCTACCTGTATTTATTTTTTTCCATTTTCATTGTTTCATTCATTTTATATTTTTTTATTATATAATTTGATATTTTTATATTTACAATAATTTTATGAAATTTGGAATATAATTTATATTTCAGGAAAAAAATCAGAATCATAAATTTTTTCTTCTTGTTTAGACAGTTTGTCATGGTTTTTGTGTTTTCATATTCGTGAACATTTTTCAAATTTTACAAACATTTGTATATCTGTGAACATATTTAAAAGTGTAAAACTTTAAAACTCAGAAATTGTTCTTAAAAATTCTGAAACTTCTTAGAAATCATGAGTATTTATTTAATATTTGCGGAAATATATAATTTTACATAGACTGTTTAAATTAACGATGTTTTTTAATTTGTGGAGTGTTTTTAGAAATTCACCAAAAAATGTTGAGTACTTTTATAATTAGGAAAGTGTTTTAATAAAAAACTAACAAAAGGCTGAAAACGGAGTAGGAAAAAGTTCGCACATGCAGCACACACCTACATTGTCATGCCCTTGCGTGTTTTCTAGCTATCCTAATTTATTTTTGAAAAATTGAAAATATTTCGTAAAAAACGACCAAAAATCGGATGAAAATGCAATTGAGAAAAAATTGCCAGCCCAATACACACATTGATTTTGCTTGCTATCATGCGTGTCACAACTTGCACATCGAACAGGAGCTCTCAGACTCGATTATGAAGGTCTGTTGGTTCAATTTGGTTTTATCTTTGTTAGTTGGACTTTAATTATGTTGAAGGTGGTGGTGCTTTCTCCGGACGTTTTTTATTCGGCTTTTCTTTTTTCTTTCGTTCTCCTTTTCCTTTTTTCTTAAATGCCCAGATTACTTTCAAATTCATAAAGTTTTTTTCAAAACCGATGAACTCTTTCTTTCCCAAATCATTGAACTTTTACTCAAATTTGTGAACATTTGTTTCCAAAATCGATGAACTTTTTTCAGATTTGTGAGCTTTTAAAAAAAATAGATGAACTACTTTTCCAATTCGATGAACTTTTTACAAATTCAATGACACATTTTTCAAATTGATGAACTGTTTCAAATTCAATGAACTTATTTTCAGATTTGTTGAACTTTTTTAAAATTGATGAACTATTTTCATGTTTTTTGTGAACTTTTTCATAAGTGATGAACTTTTTTTAAAATTCGATTAACTTTTTTCAAATTCGATGAACTTTTTTCAAAATTCACTGAACCTTTTTCAATTTCGATGAACTTTTTCAAATCTGATGAACATTTTTTTCAAATTCGATAAAGTAGTAAAGTTCGATGAACTTTCTCCAAATTCACAAACTTTTTCTATTTTTGTGAACTTTGAATTCGTGGTTTTTGTGAATGTTTTTTCCAAATTATGTTTTCTTTATTAAAATAAGGAATACTGAGTATAAAATATTACTATATGTTAATGTCCGTACTGAAAGAAGGGTCACATTTTTTTATTTCGTGTATTAATTAGCAAACAGGCACTTGGTTTGGTGGTTAACTCTCATCGGCAGTTACGGCGGCGACCCAGGTTCGAGTCCTACTTGACGCTTCGCTGACCTATCGCGTGGTAAAGAGAAGAGAGTACGAAAGAATTGTAAACAGAGCAGACCGCAGAAAGATTCTAAATATGACAAGTCCCCCATGGATTCGATAATAAGGAAATGAAGAACGGGAACGAAAGTAGGCCTCTCCGCCGCCGTCACTACTCACCACAGCACTCTACTGCTACTGTTGCCGCTCCTCCCACGAATCCAGACAGAGAGCCCATGGCGGAGGCCGCGAGTGCAGCAGGAGCGACACCACTCCTCCCTGGAATCCCAGACGAGATCTCCATCTGGGAGATCCTCCTCCGCCTGCCCCCCAAACCCCTCCTCCGCTGCCGCACCGTCTGCCACGCGTGGCGCCGCGCCACATCCACCCGCGACTTCCTCCTCGCCCACCACGCCCTCCAGCCCACCCACCCCATCCTCTACAGCGACACTGATGACCTATCGTCCATGGACAACATCATCTGCGACCACCCGGGCAGCCGACAAGCTCCAGTCCATCGCCCGACTTGACGACGCCTCCTGCTTTTTTCCCGTGTCCTGCTGTGACGGCCTCCTCCTCTTAGGCACCTATAATAAGATGAGCGAGAGGCACCTCTCCATCTACAACCCTGCCACTCGTTAGTATGCTCCCCCACCAGCTTCATGGCTTCAAGCTCTTGGGGATGTACCCACCCACACCACCCTACCGGCGAGTACAAACTATTGCTCTACCTGAAAGCTGATGCTCAAAGTGGCTCCTATGTCTTCACATTGGGCTCTGGCCAGCCGCTGAGGCACATAAGGGGCCCTGATGCCAAGGAACCGATGAATTCCCATGGATCTGTTCTTTTCCATGGCAGCTTGCATTGGCACACAGACAACCTGATAATGGTATTTGACGCTACCGCTGAATTGTTCCGGCAGATGCGCTCTCCTATTGTTTCTGGCCATGTCAATGCTGGCCTGTTTGAGATGGGTGACATGCTTGGCATATTCAGACTTAATGACAAAGAGACCATTGTTGATATCTAGGTGATGCGGGACTATCAAGGCCAAGTCTGGGCCTCCAAAAGGCCGGGTTGAATTTCCCATTGAAGAGCTCATGGCGCAATCTGAAGATCCTGGTAGTTGCTGGGAAGTGGAGACCACATATTGGGATGGTGATTTGCTGGTGCTGGCCAAATATAACGACGGCTCGCTACATCAGATTGACATCGCTAGCAAGTTGGTTGACAGTTTCCATAGCAGACTCCTCTATCCTACCCCACTTCGGCTAAAACAGTCTCTAGTTTCACATACCTTCTTTCCGGCACTAGAGGGTTATGTTGTCAATGCTCCGCCTTTCATCTGACTTCAGCTCAATGACTCCCTATATTTCTTTGAATGTCATTTTGGGCTGAAGTGCCCGACGTGAGTGATGATGCTAAAATTACAAGTCATTTGGATCAGCGTTTGAAATGTTTGCCAATTATTGTGGATCATGTCTTATGTTTTGTTAAACTCAGTTATGGGCTTCTTTTTTCGCCGTTATATAGTGTCCTGCTTAGTACTTAATTACTTGGTTTTTCTCGATTGATCTGCCTCATATCTCTGTTTTTCTCTGAAATGAAGAATTGCCTTGGTTTTTCTTATCAAGGTCTTATTTATTGAAGATCATATTGTAGTTTCCTGTTTCCTGCGCTCTCGATTTGTTCACGTTTGCCTTTTACCCCTTTATATAGTGGTCTGCTTAGTATTTAATTGTTATTAATCTAGCTGCCTCTTGGTCCCTGTTTATTGAACGGAATAATTAATCTGTCCTTTGTTTTGAGGTGTTCTTTTTTAGAGTTTAACCAGTTGTCCATTTAATACTAAATATTTAGAAAATGTTCAGTTGATTCTTGTTTCTTTGTATTATTCTAGCAGACGGTGATATAAGGCAGATTATCCTCCTTGATTTCTGAAGAGCTTGGAACACTAGTAAAATTGAATGATTGCATTACAGTCAACTTTCAAGTCAATGTTCTGGTGCAGTTCATTCATGTTCATGATTACATTAACATCTGTCAGGTATTGAAAGGTGGTGTTATAATTCTGCCTCTGTGTTGCATCATTTGGAATTATATTTATCATTTCACTTTAGCTGCTAACCATTTAAAGAAATCACAGCTTCATATGATGTTCAATCTTAACATATGCTCGAGAAATGAAACTTGTACTGAAGTGCAGAGCCATGTTCTTTTTTTCTGTGCAATGCTTATGCATTTGGTCCACTATGAGATGGCTATTTTCCTTTTCATGTCTACAAGTTTTAATCAAGAAGCTCTGACTAGTTCATGATTTGACTTGTGTGAATATCCTTTTGAGCAAAAATGGCTAGCATGCTAATACCTAAATGTTAAAAATCAGCAAGTGATTTTCTTTTGTACTAAATCAGCACACTTAATATGGAACGGAGGGAGTACTAAATAGGTAGCCAATGTCCTATTTCTAAATATTGTTGTAGCTGACGACTACATGTGGCGGATCATCCTTTCAATTTGTTTAATTGCTAGTTTGACCCGATTGTTAGAGGAGTTCGGAGCACTGCTTGTTAGATTGAATGGAATGATTGTATCATCAACTTCTGAGTGAAATATTCATATCACCATTCATTCTTCTTCATGTGTCCATTGCATCTGGTTAGGTATTGAATTGTCCTGTTATAGTTCCTTATCTCTCTATTACCAGTGCAAGGCCATGCCCAGTACCATTTTTCGAAATTAGATCGCTCAATTTTACACAGCATGTATGCCGTACCATTACTGCAGGGTGATTCCTCGGTTGCTGACATCACTTGTAGGTCCACTATGAGCCTGCTAATTTTTTGTTGATGCATAAAAGTTATGGTCAAGACTCAAGAGGCTTTGACTATTAATGGCTGCATGAAATTCATATATCTGTGAATATCCTTTTCGGCAGAGGGGCCTACCGTGCATGTTGATGCTAAAATTACTAAGTCGTTCTGGTCAGCGTTTCAAATATTTATTAAGCTGAACTGCCTCTTGTTTGTTAGAGACTATCCGGTGGTCTTCTTAATTCTACAAATTTAGGAAATATACTTGTTTCTGTTTTTTTTGTCTTAGCTGATGGTGAAATGAGGCAGATTTTCCACTTTTGTTAGTAAGCAAGTTGCACCTGGTTTTTAGAAGAGCATGGAGCACTACTTGTCAAATTGAATGATAAGACTGTAGTAAACTTTTGAATGCAATGTTCTGTCGCAATTCATTCTTGTTCTTGATACCATTGCATCTGATTAGGCATGCAAATATATGCTCGAGAAATAAAACTTGTAGTGATAAGCAAAAGAAAGGTTTGTCATGGTCCTGTACTAATTGTCAGGCATGTGTTTATATGAAAAAGAAGATGCCGGCCATGTTCATTGTTTCCTCATCAAGTTTTCTCTTGCAAGAAAGCACCAGGTAATGTGTTGCAAAACAGTTTTAAGAAGAGTAATTAAGTTGAAAAGCTGCTCCAATTGTTTGCTACTACACTGCATGTAATTCTTTCAGTAAAGCATGTTATGCAACAGTAGTAGTAGGGAGTACTAACAAGCTCTGTTTGAGAGTATGGTTAGAACTTAAAAGCCCAGCCCTACCCAGGGCATTCCTATTATTTATCGATTGACCTCCGCGGTCGCCACGACAAGCTGTTCCCTGAGTAACCAACCAAACTAGTGTAGTGTGGTTAGGAATTGTATTTCTGTCCCTGAAATCGCTTCATGGCCAGACTCTTGAGTATTCCTTGATACGAAGACGATTAACATTGGCATTTTGAACTGTGTTTTTTTCTTTGGTACCTACATGTGTTATTTTCTAGTATGAGATTGTTTTACTCCTCTGATACGACTTTCAATCGAAGCTCTTGATTTTGCTAGTTAATTAGAAGCATAGTTCTGCTAGATTAGTAGTAGTGTAGGAAAACAAAGAATTCAAACCATGAAAGGACACGGTTAGCCGGCGCTTTTCTGATGTGGAATCGCCTATTGCTTTTGATACTGCATTAGCAATATTGTTGGCTGATGGTGTGCAACCGTTTTCGATACTTCATTAGCAGTTCCCTCTGCTGGGAGGTTATGTACTGCAGACGGTGAATATAATGTTTTCTTCTAGTAATGGAATGGGCAGGGGCATGTAGGTTCATGGGCTCTAAAAGGCAAATCCAACTAGCCAGTTTGCATGCTAGTTCTAATATTGTTTTTACTGATCTATGTTGTGAGGAGCTAATAATGCTGAAAGTATGAAAAACTGTCATGAGTGGACATGAAATGCAAGTTGATGCTGTGGTAAAGGAAGCATTAGTAATAGTGGGTGGCTCCAGAAGTCCAGTTTGTATTGCATTTCAACATCTATTTCTCAATGATAACCAATAGGATGTGTTAAACATGCAATAGCATGGGCCTCCAAGAGATGTCTTGAGCGCTACTTCTAGGAGACAAGGATAGTTTTCTTTCTGATTAAAGGTGTTGTAATCTATCTCTATTCCCTATCTTCTGTAAACTCTCTCGGTTAGTCCTCTAACCGTACGACCTGTAATCCTCTCGAGAGGTTCTTCCCTCGCTATCAATATATATATATGCACGCGGGCTCCCCTCCAGGGAGTTGAGACGCTTCGACAATAGTTTACATGGTATACAGAGCAGGCCTTTTCCATCGCATCTAGCTCATCTACCTCCATCGATCAACTCCACCGCCGCCATGTCCTCCTCCTCCGCTGTTCCCTCCTCCGGCCTAAACTACAACATCTCCGAGCCTCTCACTAGGACAAACTATGTCCTTTGGTGAGCTCAAGCCCGATCCCAAATACTGGGCGCCGGCCTGTATGGCTACGTCGACAAAACCATAGCGGAGCCTCCCAAGACCATCATCGCCAAGGATAAAGATGACAAGGATCAGGAGATGCCGAACCCTGCCTATGCCCCCTGGCTAGTCCAGGATAAACAAATGGTTGCCTACCTTCTCCGAAACCTCTCCAAGGAGGTCCTCGTCCAGGTGGCTTCGCTGGAGACCTCGCATGCAATATGGACGGCGCTCTCCAACATGTTTGCTGCGGTCTCCCTCTCTCGCGTCAACAATCTTCGTGCTGCCCTCACCAACGCCCAAAAGGGCACACAATCTGCCTCAACATACTTCGGCTATATGCGTTCCCTCTCTGATGAGCTCGCGGAGGCGGGCAGACCTCTCGGAGAGCCGGAACACATCTTGTTCATTGTCGCCGGCCTTGATATGGATTACCCGCCACTTATCTCCGCGCTTGATGTCCGCACTAAGCCCATCACGGCCGATCTCCTTTTCTCTCTGGTGGCCAATTTTGATCAGCGGGTCGAACTGTACCATGACAACAGCGGAGGCGGGTTCAAATCCTCAGCGAACTCTGCCTCCCGAGGCAGGCAGGAAGGCAGAGGTGGCTATCGCAACCAAAAGAGCGGCTGTCACGCCCAATATGCGACCCTATCCTAAAGGAACTCGAAGGTCCCACCAAGGATAGAAGCGCATATTGGAGACGCTTTTGCAAGGTGGATATCATTACGTCGTACCATTACATAATAGTTGGGGATACATACAAAAGGCATACAATGCCGTATGAATACAACAACATCAGACATAAGAGCAAAATCCGACTACGGATGAAAGCACAAACAGAAACTCACACGACATCCACCCTGCTAACCCAGGTTGCCGACCTGGAACCTATCCCCTGATCGAAGAAGAAGCAGAAGAAGAACTCCAAAACAAGCAAACATCGCTCTCGCGTCATGATCATCGCATTACCTGTACCTGCAACTGTTGTTGTAGTAATATGTGAGCCACGAGGACTCAACAATCCCATTACCATGGGTATCAAGACTAGCACAGCTTAATGGGTAAGGAAAAGATAGGTGGTGAGGCTGCAGCAAGCGACTAAGCATGATAACTTACGAGTACAAGAATAAGATGAGGAGCTACGCAAACGGTCGAAAACTAGTAATGATCAAGAAGTGATCCTGAACTACTTACGTTCAAACATAACCCCACCGTGTTCTCTTCTCGACCCACTCGAAAAGAGACCATCACGGTTACACACGTGGTTGGGTATTTTAGTTCGAATCTGGTGTCAAGTTATCTACAACCGGACATTAAAAATTTCCATCTGCCACATAACCGCGGGCACGGCTTTCGAAAGTTTAAACCCTGCAGGGTGTCCCAACTTAGCCCATTATAAGCACACGATCCGCGGAGACAATCCTCCATCGCGGGACATCCGATCAGACTCGGGATCCCGGTGCACAAGACATTTCGACAATGGTAAAACTAATCCAGCAAAGCCTCCCGGTGTGTCGACGCCCTGATAGTAGCCGCACGTATCTCGTCTCAGGCCACGTCCGGATAGGTCAGCCTACGAGTAAAACCAGATCCTCGGGTTGCCCCGTGGTGGCCCTGCAGTCTGCCCGTTTGGGACCAACACCATCAGCGCTGGCCCCTCCCTGCTATGTAGAAAAATGCTCGGGTTCATGACGCCCTGTGCCAGTTAATTATTAGGTTCAAGTATTATTATGGCAAATGTTAAAACCAATGTTGGGCCTTGCTGGAAGAGTTTTATTCAAAGCGAACTGTCAAGAGGGGCCCATAAACTCACACCGTGTTAGGGACGCAAAAATCATGGAACATAACACCGGTATGACGGAAACTAGGGCGGCAAGAGTGGAACAAAACACCAGGCATAAGGCCGAGCCTTCCACCCTTTACCAAGTATATAGATGCATTAATTAAATAAGAGATATTGTGATATCCCAACATAATCCTGGTCCAACATGGAGCAATCTTCAACTTCACCTGCAACTAACAACGCTATAAGAGGGGCTGAGCAAAAGCGGTAACATAGCCAAACAACGGTTTGCTAGGAAGGGTGAAAAAGGTTAGAGGCTGACATGGCAATTTGGGAGGCTTGATAAACAAGTGGTAGGAAGCGCGACATAGCGATAGCATCGAAACAACTAGCATAGCAATGATAGTAGAGAGATCCATGGTAACGGTCATCTTGCCTGAAATCCCGCTAGGAAGAAGAACGAGTCCATGAAGAAGACGAACGGGTGTAGTCGAACGAATCCTCACAATCGCAACGCTACCGGAACTATCAAGAAGAAGCAACACCAGAAAGAAGCAAACAACATGGTAAACCAACAAGCATTAACATGGCATGATGCACAATCAAGTATGATGCATGTCCGTTTTAATGAGGCATGGCATGGAAAAGTGCAACAAACCAAACTACAAGTTAAGTGGTGCTCAATATGCAACGAGGTTGCATATTGACCGAAGTTCACAACAATTATTTAGTTCATCTCGTTTAAGCTACTCAACAATATTAAATGTTGTTAAACATGGCAAGAGGTGAAGCATAATAAAACTACCTAGCTAGGCAATTTAAATGAGGTCGGAAATAACAAACAACAATTCCGGAAAATCCCCATATGTTATTTAGCAATTTAAAGCAAACAACAATTTTAAACATTTTAAATGTTGTTATCATGATGCAGATGACATATGCAAGTTTTATGCAATTTTATGAAAATGTGGACATGAAGATGATAAGGAGCACTTGGTCACCATGGCGGAAAGAATTGGGTGCCACGGCGACGAAAACGGAAACGATGTCATGGCAACATTCCGGTTCCGATAACTCGTTGAGCGACCGATGCAAACGAAGATGTGGATGTGCGGAACATGCAAAAGCTGGTGGGGTGATCCCGGATACCAGGTTCCCACGTGTCGACGGCATGGCAATCGAGGAGGAACGTGCAATGATAACTCGGACACGGTTCGAACATGAGCATCTCATACAACATGCATTCGTTCTCGGAAGGTCGTCTCGGCGGTTATACCTTTGAAGCATGCGTTTTCGGAGAGGTTCGAGTTCGTTGAGGGAAGTAGACGTTCTCACGATGTAGAGGAAGTAGTGGTACACGACAACGGTAGAGATACTCGCGATATTGGTGATGGTAGTCGTACACGGTTCGTAGACGTTCAAGTCATCGGTAGAGGTACTTGTCGCTTCACCGGGCGTAGTCGACCTTGGCGTATCCGTGCGTAGGGGTACTTGCCAAAATCCACGGGAACAGTAGTGGTACATGGTCTTCGCTTTGTAGTCGGACTTGGCGAATCCGCGTAGTGGTACTTGTCAGTCTCGGTCTGGGCGTTCCTGGTCTTGAGGAGGTCCCCGAAAGAGAGCTTGGCGTCCACAGGGACATGGATCTGCGGTCTTGGCATCGGGCAGGGGATCGAAGGCCAACGAGGGTTGCGTGTAAGAGTGCTGCAGGAGAGGCCGGAGTTGGGCGGACGGCAAACCCGTTCCCGGCAGCGGTGCGGGAAGCCGGTGGTGGGTTGAGGCGTCGGGAATGTCGAAAAGCGGTCAGGCGATGCAGGACGAGCACGTGCGCGAAGCAGAGGGCTCCCGGCGCGGCTCCGGTGAAGCAGAGGCAGCGGCGACGAGGCTCGAGCGGCTTGGCCCTCCAGCAAGGCGGGGAGGCGAGGGAGGCCGGAGTTACGGGCGTTGGAGGCGGGGCCGGTCGATGCTGTCCGGTCGAGGATGAAGCCAGAGAAGTAGGGGCGGAGCTGGGAAGAAGCGGCTGCAGCAGGAGCTTGGTGTCGACTTGGCCATGGCGTGGAGGATGAACCAGGTGGCCTCAGCGAGGAGGCGCGAAGGCAGGGCCGACGGGAGCAGCAGCTCCGACGGCGAGGCGCGGCCATGGAAGGAGCCTGGACGCGAGGGACGCTGGCGGCGGGTCGCGCGCGAGGTGGTTCTCCTGTGGGTGGTGGCGCACGGGAGATCGGCGAGGAGGCATGGGCGAGGTGGATCGGGAGGAGCGAGGCTCTGCTCCTCTCTGGCAGCGCGAGCAGGGGAACGAGAGAGAGGGGGTCGAGCGAGAGATGACGACGCTGCGGGAGGGAGAGGGTGAGATCGAGAGGAGGGGGATCGGGCGGCCTGGCGGCTAGGGTTAAGAGAGGATGGTTGGGCCTATGAGCAAATGGGTCGGCCTGCTAGGCTGCAAGGCTGACACTCTCTCCCTACTCTTTCATAACAGAAAAATAAAGAGAAAGAAAAGGGAAGAAAGGAAAAGTGTTAGAGAAAGAGTTTGGGCATGGGGATTATTTTCCCGGACTCCTAAAAATGAGCTTGATCCCAGAAAAATGGAGTGGGCAATATTTCAAGGATTAAATTCAAAGTCATTTGAATTTAATTCAAATGGTTTGAACAAGGACTAGGATTTGAAGAGTCCAAAATTGTTGGGAATTTAGGAAGAGCCTCGATAAATGGGAAAAGAATTGTTGGCAAAGTTTGGAGGTCAACTCGAAGCAGAAAAGGCATTGGATTATTTTGCAAGTGTGTTTAAGGGTGATTCCGAAATAGTGGAATATTTATTAGCTCCCTAAAAATATTGGGAGGATATGTTATAAAGAGAAATCACCATGTGAACTCCCTCAATTTAAATAGATCAACGATCTATGCAATTTATTTAGGTGAGTTTTTTTAAAAAAGGTTGCATGATGACATGATGCAATGCAAATGATGACATGCTGAAATGCAACAAACAAATAAAACACACGGTGAAACTCGGAATAGCTGGAAGTCTTCTGGAGCGTCGGTCTCGGGGCATCACAGCGGCCCTGGCAACGGATCCCGTGTATGCCCTGGCAGCGGCGGCCATGCTGGTGGCGGCGGTGTTCCTACTGGTGGTGGCGGCGGCTACCAAGGGAGTGGTGGTGGCGGTGGCTACCACAGCAATGGTGGTGGCGGAGGCTACAACGGCGGCTATCACCACAACAATGGTGGTGGCAGCTATCAGGGTGGTGGTGGCGGCGGCTACTATCACTCCTCCAACAACAATGGCAGCAACAACAATCGACGACCCACCTCCAACAACCCCCTTCCAAGGCTATGAGGGCTATGAAGGCAAGTACCAAATATGTAAGAAAACAAACCACATTGCTAAGGATTGTGATTGGCTCTACGCCGATGACAACTCCCAGAAAAAAAATTGCAGCTGCAGCAGAAGGATCATATGGTGTCGATACCAATTGGTACATGGACACGGGTGCAACTAACCACGTTACTGGAGAGTTGGAGAAGCTGACCATGCATGACAAATATCGTGGCCACGATCAGATCTACACCGCCGCTAATGGTGCAGGTATGGAGATTAATCATATTGGTCAATCAATCATCAAAACCCCACATAAAGATCTTGTCCTAAAAGAAATCTTGCATGTTCCTAATGCTTCCGAAACCCTTCTTTCAGTCCATCGCATTGCTCTTGATAATAATATCTTTCTAGAGTTTCACCCCTATTTTTTTATCAAGGATCAGGCCACGAAGAGAGTTCTCCATAGGGGTGTCTGTATTCAAGGGCTATATGCGTTGCTTCCTCAATACTGCAAGTTTAATAAACAAGTCTATGGTGCCATCAAACTCTCCGCTGAAAGGTGTGGCACGGTCGTTTAGGTCATCCGTCTTTTTCCACTGTTCATCAAATTCTTAGAAGAAATAAACTCCGAGTTGTTGGTGAGAGACATTCAGAAACTATTTGTGATTCATGTCAAAGAGCAAAAAGTCATCAATTACCGTATCCTGTTTCCACTAGTGTCTCTACCAAACCTTTACAACTTATTTTTTCTGATGTATGGTGTCCTGCACCCACTTCGGTTGGTAGACATTCTTACTATGTAAGTTTCGTTGATGATTTTAGCAAGTATACCTGGATTTATCTTCTTAAAAAATGCTCGGATGTTTTTCAAGTCTTTCACAATTTCCAAGCTCTCGTAGAACGCAAAATCATTGCCGTGCAATCTGATTGGGTGGGGAGTATGAGAAGCTGAATTCTTTTTTTCAAAAGATAGGTATTTCTCATCATGTGTCCTTCCCCCACGCCCACCAGCAAAATGGTTCCGCAGAACGGAAACATACACACATTGTTGAGGTAGGCCTAGCTCTCCTAGCTGCGGCCTCCATGCCTTTAAAATTTTGGGATGAAGCCTTCCTTACTGCCGTCCATCTTATCAACATGTGGCCTAGTCGCACTATTGCCAATGAAACTCCCACTGAACGTCTTCTTCATGTCACCCATGATTATACTACACTTCGTGTTTTTGGGTGTGCGTGTTGGCCTAATCTTCGTCCCTACAATGCTCGCAAACTCATGTTCCGCTCACAACAATGCGTTTTTCTTGGCTATAGTGCTCAACACAAGGGTGTCAAATGTCTAGATATTCCAACTGGTCGTGTGTATATTTCTCGCGATGTTGTTTTCGATGAAACTCAGTTTCCCTTTGAAAAGCTACATCCCAATGCTGGTGCTCTTCTTCGAAAGGTGATTCTGCTCCTTCCTTCCAATCTATCCGGCATTAATTGTGTGGGCAATGATGATTGTATTGATCCAATTACGACTAATCCTTCTAATTCTGCATCTGAGTGTGTTGCTACAGGTGCCAACAGTGGAGAAAACGGCGTCCCAAACAGAGAAAGAACGGGAGAAAACGGTGCCCCTACACGTTCTGCAACTGCCACGGATGATCCGACAGCATCGGCCTCGGGATCGCCTCCCTGCGAGGCGGACTCGCGCCCTGCGCCTGTACCTGGACCATGTTCACCTGCGGCTGGGCGATCGCCTCCATCCGGCCCGACCCACTCACCTGCTGCCACGTCGGCCACTCCCGATGCGGGGCCAACGCGTTTTGCTCCTGATCCCCGCGTCTACGTCAGGCGGGGTCCACCTCTTTCGCCTGCACCCGACGCGTCTGTCCGTGTGGGATCCGCGCCAAATCCTGCTGTGTCCCCGGGATCTTCCGTGGCTCCTTCATCCTCTCCGCTGGTCAGTTCGGCCACATCAGATCTGGCGGGACCAGGCGACACAGCAGCCGATGTAGCTTCGCCAGCCAATGCAGATTTGCCCTCTGGATCGGATATGCCCTCGGGATCGGTTCCAACTGCAGCTGGATCTTCTGTGCTACGACCTGCTTCATCGCCAGCAATGGTTCCTGCTACCTCTTGAGCACTGCGTTGGTTTTCCCTTGAAGAGGAAAGGGCGATGCAGTAAAGTAGCGTAAGTATTTCCCTCAGTTTTGAGAACCAAGGTATCAATCCAGTAGGAGGCTCCACGCAAGTCCCTCGTACCTACACAAACAAAACAAGAACCTCGCAACCAATGCGATAAATGGGTTGTCAATCCCTTCACGGCCACTTGCAAAAGTGAGATCTGATAGAGATAATAAGATAAGATAGATAATTTTTGGTATTTTTATGATATAGATTGGAAAGTAAAGATTGCAAAATAAAGTAGATCGGAAACTTATATGATGGAAGATAGACCCGGGGGCCATAGGGTTCACTAGTGGCTTCTCTCAAGATAGCATAAGTATTATGATGGATGAACAAATTACTGTCGAGCAATTGATAGAAAAGTGCATAGTTATGAGAATATCTAGGCATGATCATGTATATAGGCATCACGTCCGCAACAAGTAGACCGACTCCTGCCTGCATCTACTACTATTACTCCACACATCGACCGCTATCCAGCATGCATCTAGAGTATTAAGTTCATAAGAACAGAGTAACGCATTAGGCAAGATGACATGATGTAGAGGGATAAACTCAAGCAATATGATATAAACCTCATCTTTTTATCCTCGATTGCAACAATACAATACGTGCCCTGCTGCCCCTGCTGTCACTGGGAAAGGACACCGCAAGATTGAACCCAAAGCTAAGCACTTCTCCCATTGCAAGAAAGATCAATCTAGTAGGCCAAACCAAACTGATAATTCGAAGATACTTGCAAAGATAACCAATCATACATAAAAGAATTCAGAGGAGATTCAAATATTTCTCATAGATAAACTTGATCATAAACCAACAATTCATCGGATCTCGACAAACACACCGCAAAAAGAGTTACATCGAATAGATCTCCAAAAAAGATCGAGGAGAACTTTGTATTGAGATTCAAAGAGAGAGAATAAGCCATCTAGCTAATAACTATGGACCCGAAGGTCTGTGGTAAACTACTCACAACTCATCGGAGAGGCCTTGGCGATGATGTAGAAGCCCTCCGTGATTGATTCCCCCTCCGGCGGAGCGCCGGAAAAGGCTCCAAGATGGGATCTCACGGGTACAGAAGGTTGCAGCGGTGGAAATAGGGTTTCATGGTGCTCCTGGATGTTTTCACGGTACGTAGATATATATAGGCGAAGGAGGTTGGTCAGGGGAGCCACGAGGGGCCCATGAGGGTGGGGGCGCGCCCTGCACCCTCGTGGCCGCCTCCACTGCTTCTTGACGTCCACTCCAAGTCTCCTGGATTGCGTTTGTTCCAAAAAGATCTCTCCCAAAGGTTTTATTCCGTTTGGACTCCGTTTGATATTCCTTTTCTTCGAAACACTGAAATAGGCAAAAAAAAGCAATTCGGGCTGAGCCTCCGGTTAGTAGGTTAGTCCCGAAAATGATATAAAAGTGTATAGTAAAGCCCATAAAATCCAAAACGGGTATTATAATAGCATGGAACAATAAAAAATTATAGATACGTTGGAGACGTATCAAGCATCCCCAAGCTTAATTCCTGCTCGTCCTCGAGTAGGTAAATGATAAAAACAGAAATTTTGATGTGGAATGCTACCTAGCATATTTGTCAATGTAATTTTCTTTATTGTGGCATGAATGTTCAGATCCAAATGATTCAAGTAAAAGTTCATACTGACATGAAACAATAATACTTCAAGCATACTAACAAAGCAATCATGTCTTCTCAAAATAACATGGCTAAAGAAAGCTATCCCTACAAAATCATATAGTCTGGCTATGCTCTATCGTCATCACACAAAATATTTAAATCATGCACAACCCCGATGACAAGCCAACCAATTGTTATATACTTTTGATGTTCTCAAACTTTTTCAACTTTCACGCAATACATGAATGTGAGCCATGGACATAGCACTATATGTGGAATAGAATGGTGGTTGTGGAGAAGACAAAAGGGAGAAGATAGTCTCACATCAACTAGGCGTATCGACGGGCTATTGAGATGCCCATTAATAGATATCAATGTGTGTGAGTAGGGATTGCCATGCAACGGATGCACTAGAGCTATAAATGTATGAAAGCTCAACAAAAAAAACTAAGTGGGTGTGCATCCAACTTGCTTGCTCACGAAGACCTAGGGCATTTAGAGGAAGCCCATCATTGGAATATACAAGCCAAGTTCTATAATGTAAAATTCCCACTAGTATATGAAAGTGACAATATAGGAGACTCTCTATCATGAAGATCATGGTGCTACTTTGAAGCACAAGTGTGGAAAAGGATAGTAACATTGTCCCTTCTCTCTTTTTCTCTCATTTTTTTATTTTGGTGGGCTTCTTTGGCCTCCCCCTTTTTTTCCATAAAGTTCGGAGTCTCATCCCAACTTGTGGGGGAATCATAGTCTCCATCATCCTTTCCTCACTTGGGACAATGCTCTAATAATGAAGATCATCACACTTTTATTTACTTACAACTCAAGAATTACAACTCAATACTTAGAACAAAATATGACTCTATGTGGATGCCTCCGGCGGTGTATCGGGATATGGAATGAATCAAGAGTGACATGTATGAAAGAATTATAAAGGTGGCTTTGCCACAAATACGACGTCAACTACATGATCATGCAAAAGCAATATGACAGTGATGGAGCGTTTCATGATAAACGGAACGGTGGAAAGTTGCATGGCAATATATCTCGGAATGGCTATGGAAATGCCATAATAGGTAGGTATGGTGGCTGTTTTGAGGAAGGTATATGGTGGGTTTATGGTACCGGCGAAAGTTGCGCGGCACAAGAGAGGCTAGCAATGGTGGAAGGGTGAGAGTGCGTATAATCCATGGACTCAACATTAGTCATAAAGAACTCATATACTTATTGCAAAAATCTACAAGTTATTGAAACGAAGTACTACGCGCATGCTCCTAGGGGGATACATTGGTAGGAAAAGACGATCGCTCGTTCCCGACCGCCACTCATAAGGAAGACAATCAAAAAATAAATCATGCTCCAACTTCATCACATAACGGTTCACCACACGTGCATGCTACGGGAATCACAAACTTCAACACAAGTATTCCTCAAATTCACAACTACTCAACTAGCATGACTCTAATATCACCATCCTCATATCTCAAAACAAATATCAAGTATCAAACTTCTCATAGTATTCAATGCACTTTCTATGATAGTTTTTATTATACCCAACTTGGATGCCCATCATATTAGGACCAATTTTATAACCAAAGCAAATACTATTCTGTTCTAAAAGACTGTCAAAATAATATAAGTGAAGCATGAGAGATTAATAATTTCTAGAAAATAAAACCACCGCCGTGCTCTAAAAAGATATAAGTGAAGCACTAGAGCAAAATTGTCTAGCTCAAAAGATATAAGTGAAGCACATAGAGTATTCTAATAAATTATGAATCATGTGTGTCTCTCCCAAAAGGTGTGTACAACAAGGATGATTGTGGTAAAATGAAAAGCAAAGACTCATATCATACAAGACGCTCGAAGCAAAACACATATCATGTGGTGAATAAAAATATAGCTCCAAGTAAAGTTACCGATAGACGAAGACGAAAGAGGGGATGCCTTCCGGGGCATCCCCAAGCTTAGGCTTTTGGTTGTCCTTGAATTATCTTGGGGTGCCATGGGCATCCCCAAGCTTAGGCTCTTGCCACTCCTTATTCCATAGTCCATCAAATCTTTATCCAAAACTTGAAAACTTCACAACACAAAACTCAACAGAAAATCTCATAAGCTCTGTTAGTGCAAGAAAGAAAAACCACCACTTAAGTTACTGTAATGAACTCATTCTTTATTTATATTGGTTTAAACCTACTGTATTCCATCTTCTCTATGGTTCATACCCCCCGATACTAGCCATAGATTCACCAAAATAAGCAAACAACACACGAAAAGCAGAATCTGTCAAAAACAGAACAGTCTGTAGCAATCTGTAACTTTCGAATACTTCTGGAACTCTAAAACTCCTACTAAAATAGGAAGTCCTAAGAAATTTGTCTATTGATCTACTGCAAAAATAATCAACTAAAACACGTTTCTGTGATTTATTAAAATTATTCTCGTGCGTGCAAAAGTTTCTGTTTTTCAGCAAGATCAAACTAACTATCACCCAAGATGATCCTATAGGTTCTACTTGGCACAAACACTAATTAAAACATAAAACCACATCTAAACAGAAGTTATATGAATTATTTATTACTAAACAGGAACAAATAGCAAGGAACAAAAATAAAATTGGGTTGCCTCCCAACAAGCGCTATCGTTTAACGCCCCTAGCTACGCATAAAAGCGAGAATAGATCTAAGTATTGCCATAATAATAAGATAAATCACGAAAACTCATCTCATATTCCCTATGTTCAGCAGCAAGTTTTCTTTGTGGCAAGCAAAAGTAATCAAAAGGGCTAAATTTAATGGGACAGAAGTCCCCAAGATCAAGCTCGGGAGGTATGGGTTCCTCCTTTGGCCCTTCATATTGCACAACCAATTCATCATTATAAGCATTCTTTTGGCAGAAAGTCATGAGCCTATACTCAAGAGAAAATCCTAACTCATTGTTTCGAATTGCAAAATCATTATTAAGTTCGGAAATTCTATCAACTAGAACATTGGTAGGAACCTTTTGTCTAAGGTTTTCATTAAAAGCAACATAATCTAGAGATTGTACACGCATTATGTTTTCTTGATTGAAGAGGATTGCCTCTATGGGAGGACGGCCAGCGTCTATCCTATAGTGCGCAAAAATTTCTTTGGCTTCTTTTATTATGAATCTGAACTCATGTGCCAAAAAGATAGTAGCTGCACGCTTAATAGAAGAATGCTCAATGTTGGAAAATTCTAAGAAAATCCTTTGTATGCAAGGATGCATATGCATAAACTGTCTTTCAAGTTCAAATATAAGCAAGGATATAGCATCCGCAAGACTACTAGTTCTATGAAGAATAGATCCACCCATAGTGGGCAAAGCACCGGCACAAGTAAAGAAATCTTGAATGACCCTTTTTCCAATAATATTACCACTACCGATTCGAAACTTTTTAGTATGTAAGATGGGTGGTTCTTCAAGAGGATCATCAAAAGCATCAAAGTTTCCCATGTTATTACTATTGTCCTTATCAACGATAACCTCCCCAGTTTCAGACATAGCGGCAGAAAATACGAGGAGCAAGCGAAAAAGAGAGACGAATGGGAAAGAGAAGGCGAATAAAACGGCAATGGTGAAGTGGGGGAGAGGAAAACGAGAGACAAATTGCAAATAATGTAATGCGAGGGAGAAGAGTTTGTGATGGGTACTTGGTATGTCTTGACTTGTGCAAAGACCTCCCCCGCAACGGCGCCAGAAATCCTTCTTGCTACCTCTTGAGCACTGCGTTGGTTTTCCCTTGAAGAGGAAAGGGTGATGCAACAAGTAGCGTAAGTATTTCCCTCAGTTTTGAGAACCAAGGTATCAATCCAGTAGGAGGCTCCACGCAAGTCCCTCGTACCTACACAAACAAAACAAGAACCTCGCAACCAATGCGATAAATGGGTTGTCAATCCCTTCACGGCCACTTGCAAAAGTGAGATCTGATAGAGATAATAAGATAAGATAGATAATTTTTGGTATTTTTATGATATAGATTGGAAAGTAAAGATTGAAAAATAAAGTAGATCGGAAACTTATATGATGGAAGATAGACCCGGGGGCCATAGGGTTCACTAGTGGCTTCTCTCAAGATAGCATAAGTATTATGATGGGTGAACAAATTACTGTCGAGCAATTGATAGAAAAGTGCATAGTTATGAGAATATCTAGGCATGATCATGTATATAGGCATCACGTCCGCAACAAGTAGACCGACTCCTGCCTGCATCTACTACTATTACTCCACACATCGACCGCTATCCAGCATGCATCTAGAGTATTAAGTTCATAAGAACAGAGTAACGCGTTAGGCAAGATGACATGATGTAGAGGGATAAACTCAAGCAATATGATATAAACCCCATCTTTTTATCCTCGATGGCAACAATACAATACGTGCCTTGCTGCCCCTGCTGTCACTGGGAAAGGACACCGCAAGATTGAACCCAAAGCTAAGCACTTCTCCCATTGCAAGAAAGATCAATCTAGTAGGACAAACCAAACTGATAATTCGAAGAGACTTGCAAAGATAACCAATGATACATAAAAGAATTCAGAGGAGATTCAAATATTTCTCATAGATAAACTTGATCATAAGCCCACAATTCATCGGATCTCGACAAACACACCGCAAAAATAGTTACATCGAATGGATCTCCAAAAAGATCGAGGATAACTTTGTATTGAGATTCAAAGAGAGAGAAGAAGCCATCTAGCTAATAACTATGGACCCGAAGGTCTGTGGTAAACTACTCACAACTCATCGGAGAGGCCTTGGCGATGATGTAAAAGCCCTCCGTGATCGATTCCCCCTCCGGCGAAGCGCCGGAAAAGGCTCCAAGATGGGATCTCATGGGTACAGAAGGTTGTGACGGTGGAAATAGGGTTTCGTGGTGCTCCTGGATGTTTTTAGGATACGTAGATATATATAGGCGAAGGAGGTCGGTCAGGGGAGCCACGAGGGGCCCACGAGGGTGGGGGGCGCGTCCACCTCCCTAGGGCGCGCCCTGCACCCTCGTGGCAGCCTCGGCTGCTTCTTGACGTCCATTCCAAGTCTCCTGGATTGCGTTTGTTCCAAAAAGATCTCTCCCGAAGGTTTCATTCCGTTTGGACTCCGTTTGATATTCCTTTTCTTAGAAACACTGAAATAGGCAAAAAATAGCAATTCGGGCTGGGCCTCCGGTTAGTAGGTTAGTCCCAAAAACGATATAAAAGTGTATAGTAAAGCCCCTAAACATCCAAAACGGGTAATATAATATCATGGAACAGTCAAAAATTATAGATACGTTGGAGACGTATCAGTTCCACGTACACGTCTCCAAGCAGGTGTTATTCAGCCTATAAATTACAAAACAAAATTTGGTTTGGCTGCATCCACAGGTGAACCACACACACATCATGAGGCTCTTGCTGATCCGAAGTGGAAGGCAGCCATGGATGATGAATTTCAGGCCCTTCAAAAAAATTGTAGTTGGCATTTGGTTCCTTCACGACAAGGCAAAAATGTGATTGATTGCAAGTGGGTGTTCAGAATCAAACGACGTTCTGATGGTACAATAGATCGTTATAAAGCTAGGCTTGTTGCTAAGGGCTTCAAGCAAAGGTATGTCATAGACTACGAGGATACTTTCAGTCCAGTTGTCAAAGCTGCTACCATTCGTCTTGTATTGTCTATTGCTGTATCTAGAGGATGGAGTCTCAGGCTACTAGATGTGCGGAATGCATTTCTGCATGGTGTTCTGGAAGAGGAAGTGTATATGAAGCAACCTCCTGGGTTTGAAGATAAGAACAAACCATATCATGTGTGCAGGCTTGACAAATCTCTCTATGGGATGAAGCAAGCTCCTAGAGCATGGTATCCTCGTTTAAGTATGAAACTGCAACAACTTGGTTTTGTTCCTTGAAAGTCTGATACTTCACTGTTCATCTACAACAAGTCTCATACGGCAATATTTGTGCTTATTTATGTTGATGATATTATTGTAACAAGTTCTTCAGATAAAGCAGTGATAGCTCTCTTGACATATTTGAATTTAGAATTTGCTCTCAAGGATCTAGGAGATTTGCACTTCTTTATTGGTATTGAGGTCAAGAAAAACAGGGAAGGTGGTCTTCATCTTTCTCAGGAAAAATATGCAACTGATCTTTTGAGGAGAGTTGGGTTGCAGAATTGTAAACCTTCACCAACACCCTTGTCCAGTTCAGAAAGACTCTCTCTCACTGAAGGTGAACCTTTGAGTCAGGAGGATGGCACCGACTATAGAAGTTTGGTAGGTGCACTACAGTACTTGACTCTTACTAGACCTGATATTTCTTTTTCAATCAATAAGGTTTGCCAGTTTCTTCATGCACCCACTACTGCCCATTGGACTGCAGCAAAACGTATATTGAGATATGTGAAAAATACTTTGAGTGTCGGATTGACCTTCAGCAAGTCCTCATCCACACTTGTGAGTGCGTTTTCAGACTCTGACTGGGCAGGTTGTGTGGATGACAGAAGATCAACAGGAGGCTTTGCAGTTTTCTTTGGTCCTAATTTGATCTCATGGTGTGCAAAGAAACAGGCTACAGTTTCACGGTCCAGTACTGAGGCAAAGTATAAGGCATTGGCAAATGCAACGTCAGAAATTATTTGGGTGCAAGCTATTCTAAGGAACTTGGTCTTCATCATACACAAACTCCTCGCCTCTGGTGTGACAATCTTGGTGCCACATATTTGTCTGCTAATCCTGTGTTTATGCAAGAACTAAACACATTGAGATAGATTATCATTTCGTCAGAAAACGAGTTGCTAACAAGGAACTGGACATTCGTTTTGTACCCTCCAGAGATCAAGTTGCAGATGGTTTCACAAAAGCCTTAGCTACAAGACCGTTTGAAGAGTTTAAACGTAATCTCAACTTGAGGAGTTTAGATTAAGGGAGGGTGTTAAACATGCAATAGCATGGGCCTCCAAGAGATGTCTTGAGCGCTACTTCTAGGAGATAGGGATACTTTTCTTTCTGTTTAAAGGTGTTGTAATCTATCTCTATTCCCTATCTCTTCTGTAAACTCTCTCGGTTAGTCCTCTAACCGTACGACCTGTAATCCTCTCGAGAGGTTCTTCCCTCGCTATCAATATATATGCACGCGGGCTCCCCTCCAGGGAGTTGAGACGCTTCGACAATAGTTTACAGGATGATCTTATGATGTTGATCACAACAGCATGCCGGTTGAAGCAAGCATCAAGAGGAGGATAAAACCCAAAAAATGCATCGCCATCCAGGAAGAATCTCCATCCGATAGCTGTAGTAAGCTGTGGACGATGAAGTAATTGTGGTAGCCACTGTTTAAGATAAGGATGGGAGACAGCACAGGAGATGTGTGATGAAAATGCAGCTCAAGTCTGCGATAGCTGCCTGTATGTGTGACATGCATTGTTTGTGTCATGTGGCCCGTGGCCGTGGAAGCTTCCTATCAAAGCATATTGAACTCAAGGCTATTGTTTCCTTAGGTTGAGAATGCAAATGCTTGCTGGTACTGTTCAAGACACAAGGTGCATTTTCAGATCAAATTTGCTCTTGGGACTGTACGGAAGTTTTACAAAACTCATGGTCCTAATTTCAGTTCTTGATGCATCGCACTTCATATCTTTATGCGACTTAAAATTAGTAGAGATCAATGGAGCCCGCGTATGCAGGTGTTGTATGTGTGTGAATGTGCAGTAGCAGTATTCAGAGGCGGATTTAGGCCCCAGGCAGCCCGGGCGGCTGGGGCGTGTTGGCGATTCCATTTGTTGACTGTGAAGATGACCTGGGGCGGCCTGGGGCGGCCTGGGGCCTGCCGTTTGTCTAGGTCCGCCACTGGTAGTATTCTTGCCCAACACTACCAATGGAGAAGCGCTCGATCACATGGCCTTGTCTTATGTTTCGTGAGCTGTTAGTTGTGACTGGTCTAGCTAGGGTAGCAAAAACGAACGTGTATCCTCCTCAAAAAAAAAAAAAAAAAGGACGTGTTCTTCTTCTGCTTAGCGCCAATGCCCTCTCATGCTAGTGTGTACTCATTCCTGGTACCTCCCAATCCTAGGTACGCATACATTTCTTTTTGACGCAAGTAGCTATGCCCATTGAAGTGTGACTAGTGGCGGAATCATTGAGGAACGTATGTCTGTTCTCCGAGCATACATATAATCTGTGATGTTCTGCTGGCCATAAAGTCAGTAAAGGTAAAGTAGGATGGCATGGCGCATTGTGCATGTTTGGTTGGTCGTTTTAAATGGATCATGCGACACTGCATTTATTTATATGAAGCAAGAACCAAGAGGCGCAAAATCAGTGACCTTCGAGCATTTTAAATCTCATCGTTCTTCAGGCACATACCTTTCGTATCTTTGGAATGAAGATAACAACATCAACAGTAACAATGAACTGGCCAAATGTAGTACTTACATATCTTCACTTTGAGAGGCATCTTCGATTTGATGGATTTTGGTAGAAGACTTGGACGACATTATCCAGATGATTTTTTTCTAGTGGGTCCCTTGATTTGTAGTATTAAATCTTATGAGAATTTTCGTTAAGGTTTCTACACCAAAATTCATAAAGAAAAAACTAACGACTCAACTTCTTGGAAAAGATTTTTTTGATTTTCCTTTAGTTTAATCAAACAAACTTTGACAAAAAAAATCAATTTCATTGGATTCATGTGAATATGACAATGAAGTTCTGTAGTTTTCCCTATTCCTGCATTTTTCTTAATGCAGCAAATCAAGGTTGTTAAAAGATCGCTGGCAAGGATTAATTTGTAAACATATACTTATAATACAGTTTCTTGACAAAAGCTTACTAATATGTTTGCTTTGTTCCGGGTTGTATGGTGTTTATGGCTTGGATACCTAACCAAGTCTTCATCAGAGAAACCTTTACTTTTTTTTTGAAAGGAGGCGCTTGCCCGGCCTTAGACTGAGGCCCTTACAAATGTCATAAGTCTGGTACTAGGCAGCATACAAAAGTGATACATGCCCGAAGGCGATTACGGGCGACGCAGCGCCAAGGGGCAGAGTTGTGCCGGTGGTGTCCCCTGTGTCGGTCGTCACATCTCAGTGCACCTTGCTTGCACCTTTGAGGCGAGCTCCTGCGCGCGTCCTCTGTCCTGTGCCCTTGCCAGAAGCTTCCATAGCTGCAAGAAAGACATCAATTTGTATAGTAGATCAGCCGGATGTTTAATGAACTGTCCCTCTATCAAGGCTTTATTTCTTGTAGTTCATAGTGACCACGCAATAGCCCCAAAACCTAGCCATGCAATCCGCCTATCTTTCCCGGAGGTGGATTTCACCAACCGGTAGAACTCCGAAAAACCATTCGGATTCCAAGTGGAACCCGTCACCAACCGTATGTCGCTCCAAACGAATCGCGCCATGACACACCTAAAAAGTATGTGATCACGATCTTCCGTCTTGCCACACCAAATGCATTTGCCGTCACCCGGGCCTTCCTTTTCAGCATCTGGTCTCCACTGGTATTTATGTTACGAGCCACTTGCCATAATAAGAAGATTTTTATTTTGGCCGAAGGCGTGCCTTCCAGATCCCAGATAGGTCACACGGTGTCGTCGATTTGAAAAATTTCTTATATAAAGAGCCAATTGAAAAACATCCGGATGGCTCAAGACGCCAAATAACCTCATCCCTACCATGGGTAAGCTGCTGCCCTTTACTTTTTTGCTTTTGAATTCTGGCATCCAGCAGCTCCCTCGCATTTGTATTAGACTCACATCCAGTTCGTGTACGTGACCATGTGTTTATCTAGTTATGTTTCGACTTTGCGTGCCCGATGATTGGAATAATGTATGTCTATAGCTGATTGTTTGTACATGTCTACCATAGTCCTTTATTCTATGTAACACGTGGATCTTATAACCGTGGACATGTCTGCATTAAGGATCCGCGGTGTGGATATTAATCCGTCTTTCAGTTTAAAAGGCTCAACTCAAAAAGCTCCTCAACAAAGGCAGATGATGATTGCCGGAATGATTTTTGTAGTTTGCAAAACTAACTAAACTAAACCAACACATTTATTTGGAGCATGCTTGCGTGACCATTAAATAAACAGGAATAGTTACATTCATTGTCGAGTTTATTTTTAGTCTTGCATGCAGAGTTTTAATGTGCCTCAAAATCTAAACAAGTGATATAGAGAAATTGAAACCGTACTAACAAACCAATTTTTCTTTGAGATATACCCTTTCAACAGAAATAGAGGGAGTATAGCCTATCTAGACCACGTGGCTCTTATTTTAATAATATGATATGATATAACATAATAAAGTAGATATATAAATCACACACTGATGGAACTCATCAACTATAATCACACACTAGGAGCACCAACCCCATGGCGCCAAAGAACTTTTGGCATCACAAAGAAAAGGTTGAAGGTAGCGTCCGACTGGTGTTGTCCACAATCGGGCCGGACATGGAGACCATGTTATCAGAATCAATGTCTTGTCGTGACTGTCACACTAGCGAGTCTATTCCCAATACCTCACAATCCTACGCACTACACATATCCTTTTTGAGTGAAGTACGTGGCTGTCTTTGTGAAATTAGTGGCAGAATCACTGAGAAACTTGTGTCTGCTCTCACATATATAGCCCGCCATCTTCTGTTGGCTATGAAATCAGGGAAGGTAAAGGGGCTTAGCATGGTAGCATGTGCTTGCTGGCTTGGTAATTATAAGGATCATGCGAGTCTCTGCAATCGTTTATTTGTAGCAACAATCGAGAGAAGAAGAATCTGAAAGATCTTTGAGTGCTTGAAAGCCCATCGTTCTTTAGGCACCTACCTTTTGTAACATTTTGGCTACAAATAATAACAAAAAATAGTAATAATCAATGGGTCTGGTGTAGCACAGACAGATCTTCACTTTAAGGGCATATTTATTTGAAAGATCCTGATAGAAATTTTGTATGATAACACTGAATCTTCCTTACACACATAAATGTACTATGAGTCGTGTTTAAGTTAAATAGCATATAAATACTATGCACAAATACCTTCAATTAGTAGTAGGGAACTTGGTCATTGCCCATATAGGTACATGGATCAACATATCCCAACAAATCTTAGACACAGGTTCAGGCTTCAGCCGTCATGCTGGCACAATGTATCCAATATAAAGTATGCCAAATATGATTCTATCGAATACTTCTCCTCCTGCCTTTTATCTCCTAATGCTTCTCTAATCAGTAATACAAATAGTGGGATAAAAAAAAATCAAGGAATACAAATAATTGGACATGGAAACGATGGAGGAGAGAGAGGGACTTACTTTCGTTTCTCTTTGATGCCATCCAACACCTGTCGTTTTTTGTCAATTGCTTCCAACATTTCCTTTTCATTTGTCGACATCATCCGAATTCTACACTTACTTGCGGCTGCGACATAATAAATGCACTTGCTCGGAGTCGATCTCATTGCAGGAAAGTCATGCACCACATATAATGGGGCATACTACATAGTGGATTTCGTATGACCGGGGCAACACAATGGTCTGAACAACAAACTCATAGGCAACAACGAAGGAAAAAAGAAGTCGGGGACACGCAATGTACCCATGTTTAGGACCTCGAGGGAAGTAAATGCTCCACTTCATGCTTTTGTGTCTACTTACTAACTTAAAGCAAGATTACAAGAGTATATTTGGGGTTACCAAGAATAACATCCTATCAATCTTGTCTCACTAAATAGTTCTCGTCGCAATGTCTTTGCACATAATGTTATTTTTTTGGGTGTCGAAGATATCTTGGTGCTTCGACCTTCGAGTCCTTAAAAAATTACATGCCGTGAGATCAATACGAGCAACACAAGCTGAACTCCTACCACCATCCGGATAAGATAGACCTCCTTAGTGTTTGTGAACCCAGAATCCTCCACTCAATATCCCTTATTTGCTTTGGTTTTCAGGCCCGCCCGCCTCAGGAGGAAGGCTCCAGAAAATCGCCAGACCAGTTAACCGGTAAAAACATAAACCCACATATAAAAAAAGCTAGGATAGACAGAAAACGAATGGCACCTGAGCTAACCAGGGCTAAGTCGGCATCAATGTGACCCAAGATATCCCCAATGGGCGAGTGGCCATGGGCATGCATGACATCCAACATCGGAGTCTAGGGAACGAGCATAACGGGGGAGACACCGCGGGCAAGTATGTTTTGGGGTGGGGTATAGTAGGAGGCGCCCCACTAAGTCTCGAACTTGACATGTGAACATAACCGGGGAACACATTTCCCAAGCCTGACCTCGTCACCGGTGGAGAAACCACGAGTAAAAGGAAGTCACAAGAATCATCAAACAGAAATAAGAATGGACAGAAGTACCCTTCAGTTTAAAAGGATCTCTGTACCTAGTCTGGATGTCCCAGCCACAATTTTTTTTCTCAAATGACAGGATTTGCTTCAACTGTGCTATGTTTCTCACAGCAAAAAAGAAGTATAATTCTGCTGTATATGTAGCCTTTCAAACGAACAGAATGCAAATAATATAGTCTCACAATGATTCCATGATAGCATATATAATAAGTTCAGCAAGGTTCTACAGAACTGCATGACAACAAATAAAGGTGAGTCTCCACCTCACTTACACAGCAGAATTAAAGTGAGTCTCTACCTCACACACATAGCAGAATAATAGTGAGTCTCTGCCTCACTTACACAGGACCAGAAGGAGAGTTTGGACCTCACATACAGAACAATAAAGTGAGTCTCCACCTCACACACATAGCAATAACACGAGTTCATCACAGATCGCTTAATTTCTTCCTCTTTGGAGTCATTTTCTTCTTCTTTCCTTTTGCTGGAGACTTTGGTGGTGGAGTAGCAGCTTCAGATGTTGGTTGGCTCCTTGTGACAGGTCCATGACTAGCTTGAGATGCAGCTTGGCTTCTTGTCACAGCTCCAGGACTGCTACAAGTGGCAACATTCTTGCTCTTGGTTGGTGTAGATGGAATCGCATTGCTAACTGAGACATCAAACCATGGAGATGGATTCTTTTTCCCCATACTTTTCCTACAAAAAGAAGCAATTAGAGATATTTTCATGTTAAAGAACCATGGTGTTATAGGTAGAAAACAGCAACAAGTATTAGTTTGTACCGTTTCTTTGTTCCATTTTGAGGACAGCCGGCTTCTATATGTCCTACCTCCCCGCATTTTTTGCATTTGTTCAATGATCCCTTCCTTGATCCACCTTCCCACCAACTCATCATCCCATGTTTTCTTGTTCTTCCCGCACCTTTTTTCTTGCCTTTTGGAATTGGTGGACGCAACACAAAGCCTGTATCAACATGTGGCCACTGATTCTTATCCATAAGGGGCTCAATTACACCTTCATATGCTGCCCTGAATCTGCTAACTGAGTAGTACTCGTGCACATAATCCTCCATGTTCACAAAGTTGCGAGCTTGCAAAACATTTATGGAGGCTAGTGCATGGTCACAAGGCTTGCCTGTGTGCTACCATTGCAGACATGTACAGTCATGTGTGAGTGTTTTGACGACATGTCTTTCATCCTCTTTGTTAACATTTTTCACATCTCCACTCCAATCAGCTGATGCTTTAGCCTTGAGATGTCCTAGTCCTCGAGTCTTTGCATTTAATTGGTGTATGAAAAATGGCAGTATTTTCCCTACCAATTTCTCTCCAATCATTCTCCTCTTTCTAAATAGGTCCATAATCTCTGTTTGATGCTTCACAACCTACAACAAAGAATGATTCAAATCGAAAAATCATTACAATGACAAGCAAAGAAACAAAGCAGTATTCGAACTCTCCAAAGAAACAAAGATTATTACCATCACACAATTTTCGTCTCTCCGCCAACTAGCAGTTAAGGACCATTTGCAAGGTTGGCCTATCATGGATTGACCTTTACAAAAAGCCCGAAACCTTGCCGGCTCATTTTTTAGTGCCATATCCGAACTCTCCATTGATAGCAAACTGTTTTATAGCCTTTCTAAACGCAGCCATATCAGGATAAGGGGTCCCTACATCCATCTTTGGTTTTCGTTCATCCCACGCAATAAGTGGCTCCTCTGGAGCATTATCATCAACAACAATAGCTGCCCTTCGATATCATCCAAGTCATAATCAGGAGTAGGAGTGACAACAGGACCAAGGTTAGTTTTTCCCTCGCCCTCCTCTGTTTTCAAACCCAACAGAGCAAACATGACTTTCTCGTCCGCCGGCTTTTCATCAGGAATCCCCTTTTCATCCCCATCATTTTCAGGTTCGATCACACGACTTGACCAATCGACAATGGTACCAACGGTTTCTACTTCATTGCACGAGACCATCCCCGTGGTTAGGTTTGTCACACTGGATTGACTAGAATCATGCACAGACATTGCATCGATCCTATTCAATATAGACAAAAGAAATCAGAAATTTCACACCAAAACTCATGCATACATCAAAGCAAAACAAGGGAATATGATGTTACCTTTTCAGATCCATCACACCCCTTTGCCGATCCAACCCCTCTCACTCAAATCCCCATCTCCCTCAGTACCTAGGGTTTCTAAGATTTAGACATCCGTACAAGGGGAACTACACCAACTCCATGGAAAAGGGAAGGGGGAAGCTTGCCTTACCTTGGGGCAGCAATGGAGGGCGGCGGAGCAGCAGGGGCGACCGCGGGGCGCGAGCGAACTGGCGGCTGGGTGGAGAACTGGAACGAGCGAACTGGTGGCCCTGTCTCGCGTGAGGGTTTTTTTATCTAGCGTGTTGGGGTCTTGAGGGCAGTTTCGTCAAATAGAAATATTACCAGACCAGTTTTTCTTTCATTAGTAGCAAACTGAACGCATAACAACAGGAAGGGGGCAATCAGCAAAGAACGAGTCGTAATAGGGGGGCTCAGAGCGAGTCGCACAAACATGGGGGTACAAGATCGAAGTGGAGCGCGCAGGGGGGGTTAAAATCAATTCTCCCCTCATGTGTAGGTGCAGACTTGCACGTTGCTCATCGCCCCAGATACATTACCTCTACCTGTTTGACCAAACAAAAAAAAAACAATCATGATGCACCTGGATGCACCGAAGAAGGGCGACGTACCAACAAATCATGATGCACCTGGATGCCGTTGTTCTCGAGGCCGAGGTACTTGAGGACGACCTGCTGCATGCGGGACAAGGCCCGGGCGGAGGCCACCGTCAACGCAGTCCCTGTAGATGGGGCCGAAGCCGACCTCGTCGAGGAACTTGGAGGTGGATTTGTGACGGACTTGAGCTCGTACAGGGTGAAGGAGTCCATGGTCATCATCGCCAATGTCCGTGACAGATCCTCGAAGGAGAGCGACTGCAGGTTCTTCATCGTGCGCCGCCGCCGCGCCGGCCCCTGCTAGGCCGCACCTCCTGCTCTATCGCCGCCACCGGGCTTGAAGCACGCGAGCAGGTGCCTACAAGTTTGGTTGTCAACCGAGCTCCTTCCCGGCGTCGCGTCTACTCCAAGGCTGAGGATTCTAGTCAGCGATAACGGAGCTGGATCCACCACTCGCGTCGAACCCACGGTTGAGGCAGTCGTTGCCAACAACTCCAGATCATGGCACCACAGATTTGGACCGGCAGCTGAGGAGGACCATGAAACCAAGGACACGGGCACCGGCGTGGCCGGGCCTAGCTTGGTGCTCGCCTGGTACTGAGAAGGAGAACATAGCTTGAGGATCTGGGGAGAATCGCAGAGGGGGGCCGAGGGGGCGGTCCTGCCGCCTGGGGGTGAGATGGGATCTCGGCGCCACACCGGACTGGGGGGTGAGTTGGGAAAAAGGGGGTCGATGGGCTCGGTTGAATCCAGGGAGATCAGAGATGACTGATGGGCTTCTCTTTAATTGGTTTTACACCGACTCATCGGTAATGGAAGACGGAGGAGGCCTGGTTCGATTAATCACCAGAGATTAATATCTCAAAAAATTACCAGAGTTCAATCACACCATTGGTTGAAAAATGTTGAGGTGGCAAGGCTGATGAGATGGATAGGCTGCATGTTAAAAGAATTAGGATAGTGGGGATCAACTATTTAGGAGAACGGCATAGATAGCACGTACCGCGTAGCCCCAGCTACGAAAAACCGTTCTCTGAAAACTCTCAATCCGTTCAGGAGCAGAGCAAGAAGAATGAATGGTGGAGAAGTCGCCGTGACGGCGGCGGAGCTAGGTCTTCATATCTCTCGGAATCAACATAAATGTATTTGGCGGACGCTACGAATCATCCGGCTGATCCCCGCGTGGGGTCAGCCGGGTCGCTAGCCACTCGATGGTCCAGCCAGCTCATCTTGTAACCGTTCGATCCACTCCAAATCAGCCCGTTCAATTCTTTTTTCATGGGTGGTCACGGGCGCTGCTTTCACACGCTCCATTCCCATGCCACGTGTTTAGAGCATCTCCAACAGGCGCCAAACGCGCGGCGCGCTAAATTCTGGTTTAAGGCGCACCCATCGCCAGGTTTGGCGCGGCGCGTAGCGCTGGCTCCAGCGGCCGTGCTAAAATGCGGCGCGCGCGTAGCTCCAGCAGGCACGCTAAAATGCAGCGCGCGCTAGCACAAACATTTTTTTAATAACTTTGCATAAATAAAAAAACGATATATAGTTCATAGCATAGACAAAAAAGGATACAAAGATATTTTACATAGTTCCAAAGTATAGATAGATAGAACTATGGTGCAACTAGATAGAAAAAACTACGGTGCAACTGAGAAAAACTACGGTGACTCCCAGCCGTCATCATCATCACCATCATCATCCTCGATGGTGTTGTCCGAGGTATCGAGCCACATATCATCCCAACGCAGATCGTTGGGGGAGAAGATCGACTGCCCACCTGCCTCGACGATATCGCACTGTGATAAGGCCAGTGCCTTGCGCCGACGGCTGTCGGCACGCTCCGCGCGGCGCCTTGCCGTCCTCTCTGCCCAGAAGGCGTTCTCGGCGGCGACGTCCTCCGGGTGGCGCCGGCGCGACTCCGCCATGGCTCGCTTGTCCTCCTCGGCGACGAGGAGGCGGCGCTGCAGCCGAACGTGGTCCGCACGGTCCTGGTCTAATGAGACGAGGCGGAGGGGCGACGCGCTGCGCCTGCTCGCGCGTGAAAACATCCCGGAAGTTCATCTGCGACGGGGGCCTCTCCAAGCGCCACGCTGCCGCGTCGTATGCGCGGGCCGCCTCGTGCGCGGTCCGGAACGAGCCGAGGCTGAGCCGGACATCGCCGGACCGGATCTCGGCGGAGTACCGGCCGTTGGAGCGCTCGCGGATGCCGCGGTAGCCCGAAGAACCCCGGCGGCGCGGCGGCATGGTGGCGGGGAAAGTGGCGAGAAACACTGGAAGCAGCGAGGTGGCGAGGGGAAGGGCGCGTGGCAGTGTGGTTGAGCGCGTGGTGAGCGCCGGATTTTATAGGCGCGCGCGAAGCGGCGCGCCAAATCTACCCCGCCAGCTGCCGCTTTCTCCCGCGCGTGCGCAAACGCTTCCCGCGCGCTAGTTTGCCACCACCGCTGGAGCGCGCGAAACTGGGCCGCGCGTGCAAAAAGACGATTTTACCCCGCGCGCGCGTCTTTTGGCGCGCCTGTTGGAGATGCTCTTAACTACTGGTAGCATATGCATCGACTCTACGGCTGGTTTTTGCCACAGCGCACGCATGACCCAACGAGGTGCTTCTAGGTCAGGTCACTAGCGAAGTCACATATGCTCTTCTAGTACGTAGCGAGTCATCCGTTGCCTAAAAAAATCCAAGTCAGCCATGCTCATGTAGCGGCACGAGCTGCTTCAAAGATTAGCGGCTGAGTGGCTGCTCCATAGAAGGGTGGACGCGCTGCAAGACGAGACGACAATGTCATGGAGGGGTGGTCCGACTGTTGCGTGTGTAGTGTGGGGGTGCGAGCAATGTTGCGTTGTTGTACCGCGGTCTATGCAATGGCAGCTCAACTGATTTGATGGTAGCGGCGATGTTACGAGCCGTGCTGCGACGAAAGCCCGGCCGCTACAACAATGTTGCAACGACATGCTTCGATGACCGTGGTGATGGCGCGGCGACATGCCTCGGTGGCTGAGGCAATGCTTCGACGGCAGGCCATCTACTTCGATGATCTTGCGACGACATCCTTTGACGACCACGGTGTGCTGATGGTTGCAGTGATGCCATGATGACTAGTTGTTTGTTTCAATGATGTTGTGACGGCGCGGTGAGTGCTTCGACACCCATGACAATGCTACGATGACAACGCAACAGCTTCGATGATGTTGTGGCGGCGTGCTTCGACGGTCATGGCGAGTGCTTCAACAACCACAACGATGCTAAGACGGCAACCCAACTGCTTCAATGATGTTGCGACGGCATTCTTCGGCAATTGTGATGATGTTGCGATGAGTCACGACGGCAACGTGCTTCGACGGTCGCGGCAGGTGCTTCGACAACCATGACGATGCTAAGACAGCAACCCGGTTGCTTCGATGATGTTGCGACAACATGCTTCGATAGGTTCGGCGAATCATGGCACGGCATGCTTCGACGGTCGCGGCAAGTGCTTCGACAACCACGGCGATACTATGGCGCCAACGCAGCTGCTTCGATGATGTTGCAATGGCATGCTTCAACAGCCGCGGTGATGTTGCGACGAATCCTGATGGTGGTGTGCTTTGAGCGGTCGTGGTGATGTTGCGATGACGTGCTTTGGTGACCATGGTGATGCTTCGATGAAGACCCGATTGCTTCTGTGATGCTGTGATGACGTGCTTCCTCGTCGTGGCAATATTGGAACGATGGCACGACTGTTCCAACGATGCTACGATTGCAGCCTGGCTGCTCCGATGTTGCTGCAATGATATATATGCTTCGAAGACCACAACGTCGGCGTAGTCATCAAGGACGCTAATCAAGGTCAAGAATATGCTGGAATCCTTGTTTAATGACTCCTGAGATTATTTGTAGCATCACCTCACTACAAAAAAAAGACACATCCGTGACATTTTGGGCCGAACGAATTTTTTTCTATCATACATATGACACTTCTATGACGATAATTGTGACAAAACCCGGTATCATCATAGATGTGGTGGGCTCCTACTTCTATGACAGAAAATGGGCTTTTCGTCCGTTTTGTCCTGGGCGGGCCGGAGACGCAGCTGCATGACATTCTTTGGGCTGTCCATGACGGAAAAACCGTGGTAGAAGCGAGGGCGAGGAAAATTTCGGGGAGTTCCCGGTTACGGTGGGCGGTCGGGCGCCGAGCGATGCGCGTTTCTTTCGTACACGTACGTGCGTGTGTGCGAGGCGTTGGCTCTAACTGAACCCGAGCGATTGCACTGCAGGCTACGCGTTACTGAACCCGAGCGATCGATCGATGGCTGTTAACTGAACCCGATCGAGCGATTCCTTCGCTACTGCTGCTAACTGAAGCCGATCGATGCTGCCTCTCTGGATGAACAGTGAGCGTTGCGGGGGGGGGGGGGGGGGGATGAACAGTGAGCGGTGGCATTGCCTCTGGATGAACAGGACCCCGTGGTGTGGAGGGCTGGATGAACAGGACGACCCCGTGGAGGGCTGGATAAACAGTAGACGGTGGAGGGGTGCCCGTGGAGGGGTGGATGAACAGTAGACGGTGGAGGGGTGCCCGTGGAGGGGTGGATGAACAGTAGACGGTGGAGTAGCGCGCGGTGGAGGATGGATGAACAGGAGCCCGTGGAGGCTGGGGGAGGTCGACGGTGGAGATGAACAGTATCCCGTGGAGTCCCGTTTTGCGGTACGCCACACCCCTCCCGATGAACAGGACCCCCGCTTCGACCGTAGCGCTCCAACACAAGTCCGTTTCGTCCGTTTTGCGGTACGCCACAACCCTCCCGATGAACAGGACCCCCGTTTCGACCGTAGCGCTCCAACACAAGTCCGTTTCGTCCGTTTTGCGGTACGCCACACCCCTCCCGATCAACAGGACCTCCGTTTCGACCGTAGGAGGTCCGTTTCCTCCGTTTTGCGGTACGCCAGGCCTCGTTTCCATCGCCTGTTCCGTCCAAGCCCTCCTGATGAACACGACGACGCATTCCGTTCTGACCCACACTAGTAGAAAAAGGGTCAAATGTCAAGCACATTAGTGCCGGTTTGCTTTTGAGCCGGCACTAATGTGTGCATTAGTGCCGGTTCCAACGGCTAGCCAGCCGCTTTCATTAGTACCGGTTCGTGGCCGACCTTTAGCACCGGTTCGTGCCACGGACCGGTACTAAAGTGATGGTGGCAGGATGTTGTCAGTCCGGGGCCCCTCCAGCACCTTTAGTACCGGTTCATGGCACGGACCGGTGCTAAAGGTCGTCCTACATAAGCCCTTCGTCCACCTGAGCTCGCTCTGTTCTTCCCCTTTCCCCTCTCCTCTCTGTTCTTCCCCTCTTCCTCTCGAGCTCATCACACATTTTGCCCAAAATTTGTCAAGATTTGAAGGCCCCCATCCATTCAAATGATCACAAAGGTTAGCAACTTTGTCCTTTCATCTCTCATTGCTAGATTAGCTCTTGCAATGCTTTGTATAGTGATTAATTTATGAGTTTAGTAATTTGGTAGAAAATATATGTGCTAGTATTTGATTTATATGCAATTTGTGGTCAAAACTAACACTTAGTTTGCATATGTAGGTGTGGTTTACTTAGTGCCTTCTAAATCTCCGTCGTAACCACAGTCGATCGCCCGCACCGTTCCGTCACCGGCACCACCTTGTGGTGAGCCTCTTGTTCATGAATGTTTTACATTACCAAATTGATGTTTGTGTGATTTGGATATATAGTTACTCGTATAATTATCTTACCCGTACGTTGTTTGTTATACATAGTGCCATGGTTTTGATATCCGTCCCCGTTGGCCCTCGTCCTTGTTATGATTCGGATGTGGTATATTCTCTTTTAAAACTAGTTGTTGCATTTCATGTTTATGACAAATTATGCCCATCAAGTTGACATAGATATTTTTGTCTAGGAGGTTTGTGAACCGGAAATTCCAACCGACCCTATTGTCGAGAGGTTAAATTTAGTTGAAAGAGAAAACAAGTATTTGAAAGAAAAATTTAAAAGAATTGAGGGGGAGAAGATGGAATTGGAGTTGCATGTTGCCGATGTCGTTGATGATCACAAGATCAAGATGGAGAAAATGTGCTTGAAGATTAGAAAGATTAGAAAATATGCCATTGATAGTGAGGCTTGGTATCATTATGCTGTTGGATCAATTGTTACCTTAGTTGCGATCTTGATCGCATTTGTTGTTGCATTTAAATTCTTTAGTTAGAGAGTTATTTGTTTGTTGCATTTAAGTCTTGTATGAACTTTATGTATGAACTTGTATTAATTTGGTCTATTCGGTGTTGTGTAATGAAGATGAGCCGACAATGGATGTACGATGACCGATGCTCTCCCGAGTTCATTAATGGCGTGCAAACTTTTCTGCTTGCGGCTGAGGCAAACAAGCGGGCGGATGGTTTTATGCCTTGTCCATGTTTAGTCTGTAAGAATGATCACAATTACTCTACGTCAAGAACCATTCACGTCCACCTGTTTAAGTCCGGTTTCATGCCCCACTATAATGTTTGGACCAAGCACGGAGAAAGAGGGGTTATGATGGAAGACAATGAAGAAGAAGAGGACGACAACAGCTATCCTGGCCATGGGTTCCCTGAATATGATGATACAACAATGGGGGAAGAAGCTGAGCCGGCAATGCGGGAAGAAGCTGAAGAAGAGGCATCAGATGAGCCCGCTGACGATCTAGGTTGGGCCATTGCCGATGCAAAGAGAAACTGCGCAAGTGATTTGGAGAAGAAGAAGTTGCAGCGCATGTTAGAGGAACACAAGAAATTGTTGTACCTGAATTGCGAAGCTGACAAGAAAAAGTTGGGCACCACACTGTAATTGCTGCAATGGAAGGCAGAGAATGGTGTATCTGACAAGGGATTTGGAAAGTTGCTCGTAATCATAAAGAATATGCTTCCAAAGGACAACGAATTGCCCAACAGTACGTACGAAGCAAAGAAGGCTGTCTGCCCTCTAGGGTTAGAGGTGCAGAAGATACATGCATGCCCTAATGACTGCATCCTCTACCGCGGTGAGTACGAGGATTTGAACGCTTGCCCGGTATGCGGTGCATTGCGCTATAATATCAGGCACGATGACCTTGGTGATGTCGAGGGCGAGCGCCCCAGGAAGAAGATTCCTGCTAAGGTGATGTGGTATGCTCCTATAATACCACGGTTGAAACGTTTGTTCGAAAACAAAGAGCATGCCAAGGCGATGCGATGGCACAGAGAAGACCGTAAGAAAGACGGAAAGTTGAGAGTACCCGCTGATGGGTCGCAGTGGAGAAAAATTGAGAGAAAGTACAGGAAGGAGTTTGCAGATGACGCAAGGAACGTATGGTTTGGTCTAAGCGCAGATGGCATTAATCCTTTTGGGGAGCAAAGCAGCAACCATAGCACCTGGCCTGTGACTCTATGTTTGTATAACCTTCCTCCTTGGTTGTGCATGAAGAGGAAGTTCATTATGATGCCAGTGCTCATCCAAGGCCCTAAGCAACCCGGCAACGACATTGATTTGTACCTAAGGCCATTAGTTGAAGAACTCTTACAGCTGTGGAATGGAACAGGTGTACGTGCGTGGGATGAGCACATGGGGGAAGAATTTGACCTAAAGGCCTTGCTGTTCGTGACCATCAATGATTGGCCTGCTCTCAGTAACCTTTCAGGACAGACAAACAAGGGATACCGCGCATGCACGCACTGTTTGGATGATATCGATAGTATATATTTGGACAATTGTAGGAAGAATGTGTACCTGGGACATCGTCGATTTCTTCCGAGCAGGCATCCCGTAAGAAAGAAAGGCAAGCATTTCAAAGGTGAGGCGGATCACCGGACGAAGCCTCGCCACCGTACTGGTGTTGATGTACATGATATGGTCAAGGATTTGAAGGTAGTCTTTGGAAAGGGTCCTGGTGGACAACCTGTTCCGAATGACGCTGACGGACGCGCACCCATGTGGAAGAAGAAATCTATATTTTGGGACCTGCCCTATTGGAAAGATCTAGAAGTCCGCTCTGCAATCGACGTGATGCACGTGATGAAGAATCTTTGCGTGACCCTGCTTGGCTTCTTGGGCGTGTATGGGAAGACAAAAGATACACCTGAGGCACGGGAGGACCAGCAACGTATGCATGGAAAAGACGGCATACATCAGGGTCATGCCAGCTATGCTCTTACCAAAGAAGAGAAGGAAATCTTCTTTGAATGCCTGCTCAGTATTAAGGTACCGTCTGGCTTCTCGTCGAATATAAAGGGAATAATAAACATGGCAGAGAAAAAGTTCCAGAACCTAAAGTCTCATGACTGCCACGTGATTATGACGCAACTGCTTCCGGTTGCATTGAGGGGGCTTCTACCGGATAACGTTCGATTAGCCATTGTGAAGCTATGTGCACTCCTCAATTCAATCTCTCAGAAGGTAATCGATCCAGAAATCATACCAAGGTTAGAGAATGATTTGGTGCAATGTCTTGTCAGTTTCGAGTTGGTGTTCCCACCATCCTTCTTCAACATCATGACGCACGTCCTAGTTCACCTATGCGAAGAGATTAACGTTTTGGGTCCTGTATTTCTACACAATATGTTCCCCTTTGAGGGGTTCATGGGAGTCTTAAAGAAATATGTTCATAACCGTGCTAGGGAAGCATCTCCAAGGGCCATGAAAATGAGGAGGTCATTGAGTTTTGTATTGACTTTATTCCTGACCTTAAGCCGATTGGTGTTCCTGAATCGCGGCATAAGGGCAGACTGGATGGAAAAGGCACGCTAGGAGGGAATCAAAAAATATGTATGGACGGACATTCTCTCACTGAAGCACACTACACAGTTATACAGAATTCCGCCTTGGTGGCTCCGTATATGGATGAACACAAGAATTTTCTACGCTCCAAACACACGGAGCGGTCTGATGACTGGATTACACGTGAACAAACCAGGAGTTTTGCCGGCTGGTTGCAGACACATACCATGCATGACGCCTCTATTGAAGATGACCTGTACTCGCTGTCCCAGTTACCATCTTCGAATATAATGACTTTCAAAGGGTACGAGATAAATGGTAATACATTTTACACGATCGCCCAAGATAAGAAGAGCACCAACCAAAATAGTGGTGTCCGCTTTGATGCAACAACCAAGACAGGAAAGGAAACATATTATGGTTACATAGAGGAGATATGGGAACTTGACTATGGACGTGGTTTGAAGGTCCCTTTGTTTCGGTGCAAATGGGTCAATATGACACGATATGGGGTAACAGAAGACCCGTAGTATGGAATGGCAACAGTGGATCTCAACAATCTTGCGTATGCAGACGAACCATTCGTCCTAGCTAATGATGTGGCACAGGTTTTCTATGTGAAGGATATGTCTACCAAGCCGAGAAAAAGAAAAGATAAGGAAGCGAATGCATCATACGATGAGCCAAAGCGCCACATAGTTCTTTCTGGGAAGAGAAACATCGTGGGAGTGGATGACAAGACAGACATGTCAGAAGATTATGATTTTTTTTGATGAAATTGCTCCATTGACAGTGAATATTGACCCGAGCATCCAGTTAAATGATGAAGATTTTCCATGGCTACGGCGCGAAGGGACACACGCGAAGAAAAAGTTTCACACCCAAAGATCTGGGAAGTGATCGGCTTCACTATCATCACTTTCTTCTGTGTTTCACAGGAGGGAATCTCTGTAATAGTTAGGGTAATTATGTGTTTTGGCATTTGTAACGCGAAGAAATTTTATGTGCAAACAAATTCTTTCATGCATTTACTGATTTTTCCAGCTAAATGACCCTAAAATTGAAAAGCATTTCAAATGAACTCAGAAAAGGTTGAAAGTTGGCATGGTATCATAATTTCACCCACATAGCATGTGCAAAAAAGTAGAGAGGGTTACCACAAAAACTGGATGCACTTCGTGTACAAAATGGACAATCTCTTTCGAAGTATCAGGGTTTCGGATGAAAACTCATCCGTTACAAAGGCATTTCATTTTTTAAATAACCTAAGCATTACCAAATTGAATATAATGATAGAACACACTAATATTAAACATAAGATAAAAGAATCACTGAAAAATCTATTTTCAAAGTTAAGTTATTCACAAACTAGTGATTCACACAAATTTCAAATAATTCAAAATGTAAACTATTCAAATTTGTAAACTACCGGCACTAATAGAAAGTTTGTACTTTTTTGTACCTAAAGCAAAAATATTCACAAAGAAACTCTAAATACAGCAAAAAACAACTCAAAAATAAATAAAACAAAAATAAATAAAGCAAAAAAATAAGAAAATAAAAAAGCCCGCCTACTGCGCCACAGCGGCCTGCATACGACTAGAAACCCAACCTGTTGTTGGGCCAGGATGCAGGCCCGCAAAGGCCCAGTACGCCCACAGGGCAGCACAGAACATTTAGGCCCAGTAGGCCTGCTTTGGAGAGGAGCTCGAGAGAGCTACCGCACTGTGGCTTATAAACCAGTGCGGGCGCCCCTCGGCTAGCGAGGTGGGACTAAACTTGCCGCACCGCACCTGCGCCAGCGCACCCCCTTTAGTACCGGGTGGTGGCTCCAACCGGTACTAAAGGGGGGGCCTTTAGTACCGGTTGCAGCCACCACCCGGTACTAAAGGGGTGCGCTTCCCGCCGCTTGGCCTGGCCAAAATCGACCTTTAGTACCGGTTGGTGGCTCCAACCGGTACTAAAGGCCCCTCCTATATAAACAACACTTACGAAAATTTCGTCAGTTTCCTCCCACTTCTCTCTGCCTCATCGCCGCCGCCCCGTCCCGCGCCGTCGCCGCCGCCGTTGCGCCGTCCCCGTCGACTCCGCGCCGCCCCCGTCCTCGTCGCGCCGTCCGCGTCGCCGACCCGTCCCCATCCCCGCACTGGCCCGCGTCCCCGTCCCCGCACCGGCCCGCGTCGCCGTTGCCGTCGCCGTCGCTTCGACCTCGCCCGCGCTGTGAGCCTCTGCCCCCCTCTCCTCTCCCTCCTGTCGAAGCCGCCGCGCGCCGTCGGCGCCGTCGCCGTCGCCTGCACACACAACACATACACACACACATACACAATTTTTGTTCTGTTTTTAGTTTTTAGTTTTTAGTTTTTCTGTTTTTAGATTTTCTGTTATTAGTTATTAGTTATTAGTTTTTTCAGTTTTTTCTGTATTAATGTTATAGAAATGTTAGTTATATAGAAATGTTAGTTATATATAGAAATGTTAGTTTTTTCTGTATTAATGTTATAGAAATGTTTGTTATATAGAAATGTTAAAGAAAAATTAGTTATACAATTTTAGTTATAGAAATGTTAGAAATGTTAGTTTTAGATATGGTCGATGTTTTTTTAGTTTATTATATTTTTAGTTATAAAATTTAGAATTTGCATATAAGAAATCACAATCCAATCATTTAAAAAATGTTACTTTACTTTTGCCGCATATAGTATTTGTTGTCGACGATGCCCGGCCCGCATCCTCGCCGTCGACCCGTTCGCGACGACATCCTGCTTCAGAGGACCCATGTACGGGATTGGGCTCCGCCGGGCTGGCACTGGGAGGTGCTACCTGGAGGGGCGCTACGCTTTGTGAGGAACCCGGCCTCGGGTCCCGTCGTCGACCCTGATCTCCTTTGGTGGCGTTCGCGTGGGCCACATTCGGTGCAGAGGGAGCCGGCCCCGCCGGAGGTGGTGCGTCGTCGTGTCAGGGAGGAGGACGAGCACGTCCATCGCTACATGGCTGCTATGGACGTCAGGTTCTCCAATACCTGGCAGGTTCTTTGGGCAGATGACCGGAGATATGATCCTGTGATGGTTCCTTGTCTTTGGGTGTCCACCGCCCGCACCCCAGGAACCGCGAGTGGCCTAGATTCTTCTATAGTATTCGATCTTTATTAGCTACCTAGCCAGTGATGTATTCGAGATTATATATTATTCGAGACGATGTATTCGAGATTATATATTACTCGAGACGATGTATTCGAGATTATATATTATTCGAGACGATGCATATTATGTACTATATGATTCAGTTTTTCCTTATTATTGATTGCATCCATGCATTGTAATTTGAATACTAAATTGTTTTATATTTCTTCGGTATTAGGTAAATAAAAGCTATGGCGGACAATACCGGCAGAGAGGGAGAAGAGGCCCTGTTCAAGATGATACGCAGCCCTAGCAGGCTAGATGATCTGAATGAAGCAAATGACGCCTCCCAATATCTGAACAATACCGGGGAGGGTGATGATAAGATATTCGATCTCGACGACCGAGCTAATGAAGTCATGAACTATGATTATGATTATGATGACGCAGACAATGATTATGATGACGAATACAATGTTGATCTTGAAATAACAAAGACTACCGGCGAGGTATATTTATATAAGCAGGCATCTAGTGATCATCACATGTTTTTTTATTTGAAGATATATTAACGAATCAATCTTTCTTCTTTCAGCCCTCCGGATCGAGCAAATCTGCTTCTACAGACAGCAGGACAAAGCGCGGCCCGGGCAAAAAGTTGAAGGAGGGTGTAAAGTACAACATCGATTCCATCAAAGCTAGTGGCGAACCCCTCACGCCTAAGAACATTGCAAACAAGTTCGTTCGTCAGTGCGGAGTTCTTGTGAAGGACCAACTCCCGATCTCCATTCAAGAATGGAAAGAGCCAAAAACTAAACGCCCAGATGTTACTTGGGTCGACGACAGAGCAAAACAAAAGCTTTGGGAATCTCTGATGGAACATTTCACCCTACCAGATTATTTCACTGATGTAGATGTGCATAAAAGTCAAGGACGCTGCTCTTAAGAAGATGGTAATTGCATTCAACACCGACAAGAAAACTGTATGGGCCAACTACCTCGCTGCAGAAAGGAAGACTCCAGAATTCAAGGGAACACTGGAGAAGCAAAGAGAACACTGCCCCGCTTACATGAAATTCAAGGAATTAGAATTATCTAAGGAACGGTCGAGAAAAAACAAGGCCAATGCCGCAAAAAAGACGCAGTTCCATAGGCTGGGTCCAGGTGGCTACGCGGTGGCAATGCCTAAGTGGGATAAGTCTGAGCAAGAGATGGAGGATGCAGGGGTCACTCCGGTTACTAGGAGCTGGCCCCCCAGGTGCAGAACTTTGTTCTATGCGCATGGGGGGGCGTTGGACCCGAAGACACGTCTGGTTTCGAAGAAGGCAAGTCTAAAAGGAGCAGAACAAAAGTTACTTTACGCAATAGAAGATGCTCGAAAGGGGGTGTTCACGCCCAACAGAGAGAACGACGAGCTTACGCGCGCCCTGGGAAATCCTGAACACCCGGGAAGAACACGAGGCAAGGGCGTTATTCCCTGGTATGAGGGCTTTTTGGAATGGAACGACGACTACAGGACCCGTGCAAGAAAGAAGATGGAGGAGGAGAAGAAGAGGAAGCTGGAGGAGGAGCAGAGGAAGAAGGACGCGGAACGCCTTCAAGGCCTAGAAGCAAGGCACGCGGACTTGGCACTCAAATTCCAGCAGCAGCAGCAGTAGATCGACTCACTTAGCCAGGAAAGGGGGTCTCAGCAGCGGCAGCAGCAAGCGGATGATCATCCAGCATTGGATAGCACCGTCCCATCCATGCCGAGGAGCAGCGTTGGTTCCGCCCCGGGCGACGCACTGTTGGATACATACCCTGTGGATGACATCATAGAGAACACTAACTGTGAGCTACACTTCAAAATGAAGAACATATCCATGAAGGTGGCGGACTCCGTTGCTTTTACAATTACCCCCGAAGCAACCTTCTATTGCGCCCCGATTCCAGAGGGCTATGCTCGTGTCTTGGTTGATGAGGTGGTGGACCTATATTCGGGGCTAGATCTTGATATTCCTGGAGGTGACGACGAGCACACACTGGGAGAGGCCATAGATCGTATCATCCTATGGAGAAAGGATTCCATCATCTTTCGAAGTCCACTGACACCGCGTCTGCCGACTCCTCCTCGAAGTCCGCCACCGTGTCAGCAGACTCCCGCTCCTCCAAGTCCACGAATGCGTGAGCAGACTCCTACTTCAAGTCAGACACCGTGTTAGGCCACACCTCCTGCTTCAAGTCCGGCACAGCGTCAGGGCACACCTCCTGCTTCAAGTCCGACACCATGTCAGGCCACACCTCCTGCTTCAAGTCCGGCACAGCGTCAGGCCACTCCTCCTACTCCAACTAAGCCACGTCAGCCGTCTTCGCCGCCTAAGCAATCACAGAAGAGACACGCCGCAGCTATGGTGCGTAGCGGTACGAGTCGAGGTAGTACAGAAAGTACAGGCGGAGACAAGCGATATAAATATGGTCCAAGCAGCCTCGCTCCTCTTCCTCAGAGGCCTTACGACATGATCGAGGAGCAAAACGATGCAATAGTGCGGGCCGAAGTGGACGCTAATTTTCGACCGAAACCGGCAACGCCGCCGAGGGAGAAAGTGCCTGAGGAAAAGATTGACCACTTCATTCGTATGGCTAGACCACCAGCTCCCAAGCCTGTTGACTCAGACTATGAGCACCAAATCAGGAAGGCACATCGAGCACGACTACAGAAAGAAGCGAGCTCGAGCTCGAGCCAACAAGCAGCTGGTAAAAAAATGCGGAAAAACCGTTCCCCAGCTGGGAGAACAGGCGGCGCAATCGACCCCCCGCTTGTTGTGCCAACAACACATGAGAGTACGCGCGCCCAATATTATTGTTGGACAACTGTTTACATTCCCGAGCTGGGCGATGTGGTAATAACCGAGGAGCATATAATGCAGGCTGAAATGCTCAAGATCACTGTTGGACAACTCCTCGAGATCGAGCCCATGTCTCCGCTTAGAGAGGAGGAAATAAAATGGAAATATGTCCGAGGCCAACCTTTGGTCGAGCCAGACGAGGTCAAGAACCTCCCAACGAGAATGTATGAATTGCATCAGTGGTACATGAACATTACCAAGATTTCCAATCGAGGGTCCCTCATGGTGAATGTCAAGGAGGAGCATTACTTCCATGAGAAAGCTGTGTCCGTTGAGTATTCAGAACTATTTCAGTTATTCAATCAAGATGCACACGACAAATCTATCGTCAGTTGCTATTGTCTGTAAGTGATTTCTTTCTGTAATTTAAGTCTCAAGCTAGCTCTAGTGCTCATTGATTGATCATTAATTACCTGTAATTATATATCCTCGCTATATATTATTTTCTGTGGTATTATGCAGGATGAAGATGTATGAAATGAAAAAAGCTGGACGCTATGGCATTGGGTTCATTGACCCAAATACCGTTAATGAATACACATGGAAATTGGAATGGTGTAGACAAGATGTAGAGAAATGCTTGCTAGAGTTCTTGAAGCGCCTCAATAGCAATGAAGATATACTACTTCCTTACAACTTCGAGTGAGTCACACTGTCTTGTACTACAAATTCTGTTTTTGCTTACTAGCTAGATGTTAATAAGTGTATAGGGTTTAGGGTTATAGTTGATTGGTGTTATGCACATGCCCGCTTAATTTATACATGCAAACGTATGCGCATGCAGCTTCCACTGGATCTTGTTAGACATTAAAGTTGACAAAGGAAAAGTTGAAGTACTGGACTCACTACTTAAAAAAGATAGTGACTACAACATCGTGAAGGGGATAGTCGACAGGTTATTTCAATCATTATTAACTATATCTCGGCCTATTTAGTTCGTCATTTCCTGATATGAACTATTTTTAATAACCCCTTTATTAATTTTCTTTGTCGGCGGGCAGGGCTTGGGCAAAGTACATCAAGGTGACTCCAGGAAAATGGCGACAAAAGCTATGTTGGTATCGACCCAAGGTAAGTAATTAAGTAGTACTAGCTAGCTAGCTAGCATCTCTTTAATTCTTGATTCAATACCATTAATTAATTAACATGCTTGATTAATAATTATCTGATTAAATTCTATTCTCGTAAAGGCCCTGAAGCAGGCGCCGGAGACTGAAGTGTGTGCATACTACGTTTGCGAGAACATTCGCATGATGGCGTCCGAAAGGAGCAGATCTGATAGACAGGACTGGGTACGTTTGCCAGAACACTATTCACAAATCTTACATGATTGTCGATATCTAGTCACACAACTAATACACATGCATATTGATCTCCTTCTTAACAGTTCAAAGAGGTGCGGGACCAGCTCCTATCAACAGAGCGCATACGAGCACTTAAAGAGGAAATAGCGGGATTTTTGCTCGACCAGGTCATAGATCCCAAAGGAGAATACTATTACCCGCTACCGCCCCCATGAACCACTTGTCATCGTGCTCCGAAGGCACCAAAGCAACATGTAGGAGAAATTGTATATATATACATGTGTATGTGTGAATAATTAACGATGGTTGTGAGACATTCGATTATATATATATGTGATCGGTTCTACGAGAAAATCTATTTACATATATGCATAACGTGTACAATATGTAGTATCGTAAAATACCAGAAAACAAAAAAGAATTAAATGGAAAACACAAAATTAATGGAAAAATTAAAATTAAAACCAAAACCCATCCAAACATTTAGTACCGGTTGGCTACCAACCGGTACTAATGGTCTACCAGCACCTGGGCCTGGCTCGTGCCACGTGGTGACACTTTAGCGTCGGTAGTAAAGGGGGGCCTTTAGTCTCCACTCTTTAGTGCCGGTTGCAGAAACGGCACTAAAGGCCCTTACGAACCGGCGCTAAAGCCCGGTTGTGCACTAGTGCCAGCCGGTTGGCTCCCACGCATTCCGTTGCCTCCCGATGAACACGACGCATTCCGTTGCCTCCCCATGAACACGACGACGACGCTGTTTCTCCGTTCCGACCCAGCCATGTACACGAGCCCTGGCCGTACGTATGCCCCCCGCCCGTATATACGTACGTGGCCGTATTTTCTTTCTTGCACCCTGGCCGTTATACGTACGTGTACATGCTACATACGCGCCTCTACTACGACATGTGCGCGCCTCTACTACGACACGTGCGTGCCTCTACATCCACCAATATGTACATACACGTTCGCGACCAGAATGACAACGCTATGTACGCTTCGACCAGGTGGGTCCCGACTGTCAGGCACTTCCTTGCAGTCAGGGGGGCGAATCTGTTTTTTTTCTTTTGCCCGGACGCACTTTCTTGCGTGCGAAGGTGTAGCTGGTGGGTCCCAGCAGTCAGGGGGGAAACGTTTTTTTTCACGAAATACGGTGGCCCGTCCGGTGGGTCCCTGCTGTCAGGTGGATGAATCATTATTTTCCGCGTAATAAGGAGGCACTTCCTTGCTGCGGCAGTGGACCCAGCTATCAGCCTCTCCACGTACAGTCCACGTCCGATGGAAGTCGTTCCTTGACCGCGTTGACCACGCCGCGCCGAGAGCAGCAGGGCGGTGGACGACGGCGAGGCTAGGAAGGGGACGACGCGGAGCCGGGGAAGACGCGGCAGTGGATGTCCACGCGTAGAGGAGTATGAGGGTTCACTCGTTCGGCTGCGGTGTGAGGCTGCCATCACCGTAGAATAACAGGGGGTGTGGGTGCGTAGAGGGATGGCCTGGCCAGCGGTGGGAGTAGTAGGGGGCGGTGAGGCCTCCGCGGCATCACAGCCGGCCACGGGCGGCAGGAGCAGGCGGCACGACCGGCGCTGCTTTGGATGGCTGGAGGAAGAAAACCAGAGGTTGAAGAAGCACTACGGCCGTTGGATGGACATCGTACGGTCACTGGAGCTAGAATCATTCATATATTGACTAAAGTTGACAAAGGCCTCCGTTCCAGTCAACTTAGTAGGCCCACAAGTCAGCCTCCCACCAAGGTGGGTCCCAGCTAGCAGGTGGGTATTCATTTTTTTGTGCGTGATAAGGAGGCACTTCCAGTGGGTCCGAGCTGACAGTGGGGGGAACGTTTTTTTTCACGAAATACAGTGGCCCGTCCGGTGGGTCCCAGCAGTCAGGGGGAAACGTTTTTTTCGCGAAATACTGGTGGCCCGTCCAGTGGGTCCCTGCTGTCAGGTGGAGGAATAATTATTTTCCGCGTAATAAGGAGGAACTTCCTTGCGGCTGCCGTGGACCCAGCTGTCAGCCTGTCCACGTATAGTACTCTTCCGATGGAAGTCGGTCGTTGACCACATTGACCACGCCGCGCTGAGAGCACCACGGCGGTGGACGACGGCGAGGCCTAGGAAGGGGACGACGCGGAGCCGGGGAAGACGCGGCAGTGGAAGCCCGCGCGGAGAGGAGTACGAGGGTTCACCGGTTCGGCTGCGGTGTGAGGCTGCCGTCGCCGCAGAATAACAGGGGGTGTGGGTGAGTAGAGGGATGCCCTGGCCAGCGGTGGGAGTAGTAGGGGGCGCTCAGACCTGCGCGGCAGCACAGCCGGCCATGGGAGGCGGGAGTAGACGGTCCCGCTGGCGCTGCTTTGGCGGCTGGAGCAAGAAGATCAGAGATTGAAGAAACACGACGGCCGTTGGATTGGCATCCAACGGTTACGTCTGCTAGAATCGTTTGTTGACGTATATAATAACTCAAAAAACTTGCATACGCGTCAACTAAACAGGTCCACAAGTAGAACCACTCCCTTTTTTTTAATAATTTATATATAGCTCATGGCAACTTCTTATGCAATTTATTGTAGTCGTTTTTTTGGTTCGCCAGGGCCAATTTCGCTTATTTCTGTGGGTTCCAAACTATTTTTAATACCGAAATGTCAAGCCAGATTTAAAGTACTTTGAAGATATATTTAAATTAGGTTAATGCCGAGTGAAATAGGAATCTAGAAATGTGAAAAAATTCAGAAATTATAAAGTAATTGCCAATTTGTCATCTGTTTTTATATTTACAACCCATTTCATATTACTTTCAAGAGTTGTAGGCGTCTTAAAAGAGTTGCAGCCCGTCAGGGCGTAGAAAAATAAGTAGGCCTGGATTGGGTATTCTTCAAAAAAATATACTGGGCTCATTTTCATAAAGAAAAAATAGCTGGGCTGGTCACATGGTGAACATAAAATATAAGCCTGGGCTAGACGGGCCACAACCCAGTTCAAACCCTGCTCCGTCTCAACAATAACAAAAAGAAATACTGCTCGAGTAGCTACGTCCCAGGTGTCAGCCGATCTTGTGCTGTTCTCTTGTCTATTGACTATATACGCTCACAATGTCGTGGGTCCCAGATGTCAGGAAAACACTAGGAGGAAGCATTTTATTTTTCCATACGCTGAAGTGGTGGGCCCCTACTGTCATCCTCTCCACGTACTTCTGCCGATTCCTGTTGTTTGTTGACCATGTTGACAACGCGAGAGGGCGGCGCAGCGGCGAGCGCACCAAAGCATGCGGAGGACGTCGGCGTTAACGATTTAGGAGACGGTGGGGTGGCGATGCGTGCGCTGAGGCGCAGCCAGCCGTGGGAGGCGGAAGCTGGCGGCCCCACCGGCGCTGGTTTGGTTTTGGCGGCTGGAGGAAGACATGACTGAAGAAACATGACAGACTGTAAAAGCAGCAGGAGTACTTAACAACCTTAACAGATACCAGCAGGGGCACTTAACAACCAAAGCTGAAAGCAGTATGAGTACTTATACAGGTTCAACCGTACAAAGCACGCCTCGAACAATGCTACTTTGCCTACAGTTAACCAAGGGTGAGGCCGCCAAGCCCCAGGACAAGGCCCAGGCGCCACCCCGCGCATCCACAACCTTCTGAAAGCGGCTTCATCTCGCAATGTGGTCAATAAACAGGATATTCGCTTTAGAGCCATGGAAAAGCATGAACATAATCTTTTGTCCTATTCTCCAAGATGTACGGGCCTTTATTATTTGAGACCACCCATGAATAAGTATCTTTTCACCTCCAAGGGGAATTGAGTAGGTCGACATAAACATCATGTTGTGACGAAGCGCAAGTCTGACCCGACCATGGTCAGGCATCTGTACAGGAACAATAGAACTGGGCAGTTTCTGTTTGAAGAAGATCATAGCTGTAAAACTGTGTATAAGCAATAGTTTATGAAGAACATATATAACAGAAAACAGCTCGTACCATAAGTTTATCGACACAGTTGGACCTGTTCAACGAGTGCATCAGTGGCACACATATCCCACGTGGCCTTCCACCATTGAAATGCCCCACAAGGACCTCAAGACGACCAATAAAGTGTAGGAACTTGTGGATGTCGATCCAGTCAACTTCAGTGCCATCAGTAACAGCCGAGTTATTACAGAGTAACAAACGAGCAGACTGCTTAACTCTGAAAAAACCTACACGTGCCACCAATTATAAGAAAATATTAGTTAGAAGTAGCATCTTCCTGAGAGATTCGTTGCTACTTCTAAAGTTAAATTGTGATTAGTTAGACAGAATAGGTGGGTTAAGAAGTAATCGAGGCAACAAGCAAGAACCAGATACAAAACTAACATGGATGAACAATTGGAACGACGTCGGGGTGGAAGATCGCGGCAAAGATGAGACCAGGTTCTGCTATTTCCATCAACATTCGTGCGCCAACTTTCAGTCCGTAACACTTGAGAAAATTTATCCAAGTTGGGCCATAAAAAAGCAGCGATCTTCTTGGTTCATGAACCCAACTCGGAACTTATATCCATGGCTTGTCTTCACCGTGACCATTAAACTAGTGTATTCAGTTATGGCAAGGCCGAGCATCTTGAGTACATGTGTTCTAGCAGAGCAAATAATACACTGCAGGAAAAATAATATGAGAACACAGCATGTTCAAAAAAAAACCACCCTCCCGGATAGAAAAGAAGATTCTAGGAACATACTGTGCGCGTTTCGAAATGCTGTGTTAGGATGAGAAGGAACAAGTGTGGCGTCTTGCCGAGGGCGCAGAAACCTGTAGGGTACTCGCACTTTGGGCACTGCAAATGAAACACACTAGATTCACTAGGAAGAAAAATGCATCAACGGCGGCGGCTGCCATCCCAGGATTACCTGCGACCAAGGGACTTGGATTTATCGGGGATGGATGAAGAATTCGTACCTGGTTCTCCATGAGAAAACCCTATGCAATCGCCGAGCGGGGGTTTTCTCTGAACAAGCAGACGAGGGAGAAGGGGATTCAGGCCCAGTGAAATATTGCCGCTTCGTCCGTCCAGCTTACTGCTAAAGCTGGAAAGGGGGGTTGTGATTTGACGGCTCATTGGGCATTACTGCAGCGCTACGACCGGGGTGTGTCTACCGTGAAGTTGTGCACTCTAATTTGTGCATATGGCACGTGGACCCCGTTGCTGGTTGCCCCACATATCAGCGGAAGGAAGTAGAAAGACAGGAGTAACTAGTTACACATAAATATATTTTTTGACAGAGAGTACTCCCTCTGTAAAGAAATATACAAATCTTTTATATCACAGATAGGCTCACCTTGCCGAGAAATATACTCCCTCTGCAACGCACGGGCATTATGGGGGTTCAACTTTTTTATGGGGGTTCAGCTGAGAATATAATACTCAGATAGGCTCACGGTTCTGGACTTTGGGCCGCAGGCCGACCCTGCATGTTTGGGGGCCCATGTGTTCTACCTCAGCGCTTTTCATATTGCAATCGATCGGTACGGCGCTGGTTTTAGATGCTGTCGCAAGGCGAATACACAAAATTGAATAAAGCACGGCAGCTGTTGGAATGAAATCGAACGACAGTTCCTAACCAGCAATAAGAGTTGCAATTCTATCAACGATATACTATGTGATAAATAATACTATCGTACTACTTATACACACAGGACACTTGTTTCACCATGCCAGATTATTACATCAAAATCTCTCAAAGGATAGATCAGTTCGGCAGTTGCGTGCTGCTACTGAAGAATTTCAAAGTTGATTTGGACCAGCTCTCCTTGCCGAGAAAGTTCGATTTTGACATCATCCCCTACCGCAAGATATGATTTAGATTTGAACCTTGACCATCCTTTAGCATCAATCATCATGCGACCATCCTTTGTACTTACGGTATATTGAGCAGGTTCATTCACACAAAGGTTGCACATGGTAAGAGAAACTTGGCCGCGGTCGCCTGGATTGTTGAACGACTCCCTCGTTGCTCTAGGAGTTCTCTATTTGCAAACAAGAAGACATACCCAAACAGTTAGATCAACACAGTGAATCATGTGAAACAACATGGAAAGAAAAAAGAACGAAGCACTTGGGCGGCCAATGCTTACCAAGAAGGTGGACATGTCGGTTTTTGTAAGGATTTTGGTATATGAAGTGCGAACTGCAGCCCAGTCTGTTGCCGGTGCAACTGCACGGGCCGGAGCAGATGCAAGTGCAAGTGTTGGTGCAGGTGCCGAAGCCGCTGCTGCAGCCGGAGATGGTGCTGCTTGTAGAGCTGGTGCCGGTGTCGGAGCAGGTGCCGGTGTTGATGCCCGATCCTCCGGTAGATCAGACTGATCCGCTGATGCGGTCGGTGCCCAATCCTCAGCTGGATCAGACTGAGCTGCTGCCGCTGTCAGTGCTAGAGCAACTGCCGATGCTCGATCCATTGCTGAAGGTGGTACCAATGTGCGAGACAGCGGCGATCGTGTCTGGTCTGCTATGATCAGCTTTCTAACTTGACTAGGATCCATGACCGTGATCCAGTTTTCTTCATTTCTTTTAAACGCTAGAATGACTAATTGTGGCGTTTCTGTTAAACCAAACTACAGTTCATCATAGGGATTCAGCTTGTACTCAGACAATAGACTGATCCATTTTTTCCAGTAATATAAGTGATGGACAGTGCCTTCATTACTGACATGACATAAGAAGTGAAACCTGCAAAAATAGCCATCGTAGAGCAAACCAAACGGTTTAATCTGTGATGAATGTCACAAGGCAAAACCTGCATCATAAAATTGCAGGAAAAGAAAGAAAACATGACATTAAATCAATAAGATTTAGACAGTAAATCAATAAGATTTACTTGATGTGACACGAGTGAATCCCTACGAGGAAATCACTATGTTGAAGTACTAAACAGAAGATTGATCGTCCAACTACGGGTTGCATGCAGGGGCCCCGCCTACTCCCACAAGCAGGACAATCCAAAGTTCGTGACAAATCGTATGGAGCGAACATCCATGGGACTGGAAATCCTGGTGGGTGCGATAAACCCTGCAATTCATACAGATATTGGAGTGTAACCATAATTGATAAACCGTCCTCACAAAAAATATGATCTGGATACTTCAAAATATACAGACTGAATTGAGTGCACAGACATTAACATAGGCCGTTCTCAGGACTGACCACACACCAAAAGCGGCAGTACTAATAAACAATACAGGGTTCACAAACACAAATCAAGTACTGAACAATAGTACTTACTACAGACAAGCAAAGTTGCACTAACTAAACTCTGTAGACTATTTCTTGCCACCGACCAACGGGATGAACACCGCATAACTGACTAGGCCATGGACTTCATGTGAGATGTCTACATGCAAAATCACCATCTTGTCAACCTTGGAGAACCTAACAGAGTGGTCTTTCCACTCATAAACATGATGATGAAGACAGGTCGCATCAGATTTGTTGGGAAGCTTTACAAGAACCACACCCTTCGTAATCGAAGGCACAGCCAGGAAATTGTTGTGGTCAAGTACAGCCTCGAGAACATGCCTGACAACAAAGCTACACGAAAACACTAGTTCAGGACACATGGCGACAAGGACACAACAGCTGGATAGTTCAGCAGTAGATCTCATCATCAGGTCTTCCAGTTCACACGACATGACTTTGAGAACTTCATCTCCACCGCGGACCTGGTTCTAATTCAAACAGAAACCATATTTTATTACTACCTCCGTTCAGAAATATAAGATGATTTTCGATATTATACTCCATAAAGTAGTTGAAAGGTAGCATTGATGTTCATAAAGTACTGAGGTAAATATACCCTCTTCAAAGGTTACAAGTTACTGAGGCAAATATACCCTCTTCAAAGGTAGCATTGATGTTCATAAAGTACTCTCTCCGTGTAACACCCCGGATGTAACTTTCCATATTTGTAACTCCAACTCTTGCCATTTCCGGCTATGTGTTATGATATTCCCTTCATGGTCGGGTTTTGTTTTCCGTTTTTGCATTTTGTTCATGTCATGCATCTCATATCATGTCATCATGTGCATTGCATTTGCATACGTGTTCGCCTCATGTATCCGAGCATTTTCCCCATTGTCCGTTTTGCATCCGGTACTCCCATCTCCTCCGGCGCACCCCTTTTGTTTTCCTTTCGTGAGCGGGTGCTGAACGTTCTCGAAATGGACCGAGTCTTGTCAAGTGGCCTTGTTATAACACCGGTAGACCACCGGTCAAGTTTCGTTCCATTTGGAGGTCGTTTGGTACTCCAATGGTTAACCGGGTAACCGCAAAGTCCGTTTGGGTGTTCCAGCAAAAACCCCTCTCGAAACAGCCCAAAACCCAGCAAACTCACTTCCATGCTCTAGGTCGTTCAATAACGATCGTGTGGGCGAAAACCGCACTCCATTTGGAGTCTCCTAGCCCCCTCTAGCTATATATAGGCATCCCTCCCGTAATACGTTCGCAGTCCAAACCCTAACCCGCTCCTCCGCGCCGCCGGACACGTCCGCCGCCGGATGGACGTTTCTCCACCGACGCCCTCGTCCAACCAGAACGTGCCACGTCACCCCGCTGGCCACCCTCTCTCTCTCCTCCACCGCGCAGCCCGCCGAAGCCCATCCCCGGCCCGCGCGAGCCCGCGGGATCCCGCCGCCGCCTCGCCGCCACCGCAGGTCCCCGCCGGACCTCGCCGGCGCCGCCTCCGCCCGCGGCCCCACCCGCCGGACCCGGGCGCCGTCGTCCCCGATGCCTCCTCTCCCTCCGACGCCGGCCGCCGCCTCCCTCCCCTCTCCCGTCGCCGGCCAACGTGCCCCGGGCCCGATCGGATCTGGATCTGGCTGTGCGTTGACTTTCTCTCCTCCACCGAATTTCCCCAAGTCTGAAGATTTTTACAATATGTGCACCTGTTCAACGGATCAGAACTCTCTGCATATAGCTCCGTTTCGCGCGTGTAATATATCGAAATGTTCGCCTCGTGATGATCTACATTTTGTTGCATTGCACCATGTTCATTTGAGTCCATCTTGATGCCCAAATCTCTGGTGCAAGAGTGCTAGTTGCTGTTATCTGCTGTTACTTATCAGAACTTGGTGAATTGTTATTTTTGTATCATTTAATCCGTGCATCTTATGGGCATGAGCTCTACATGTGTTTTGTTGTATGCCATGCCATCTTTCCAGGGGTGTATGCCATGTATTTTTGTGATCTCTGTGGTGACTAGAACAATCATGCAAACTAGGCTCCGTAATGTTTCTGATTTCAGAGACTTGGTGTTTTCTCTAAGTCTGTGACTGTTGTTATTTTGTTGCTATGTATCCATGTGTCTTCAGAGAGATCCATGCTTATTTTGGAGATGTTCATTAAGGATGTATTTAGATATTGTTGTAATTGATCCATTCCTGCGCTTGTTTGCAATTATGGAGTGCCATAGCATGACTCAATCTTGCTCTACTTTTGCTATAAAATATTTTTGGCAGATTGTTTACGTGTTATTTAATTTTGCCAAGCTTGTTGTAGTTGTTTCATACATGCTATATACTTGCTCTTGCCATGGATAGCTTCATAAACATGCCATCTTGCTGTAGGTATGCTTTTTTTGTCATGCATTGTTTTGTGGTGAGTGCATCAAGCTCACCAAGATGCCTTCATATTATTGTTTCGGTCATTCTCTGTTTTCTGCAAGGTCTGAAACCTGTTAACGAAACTTGCTATGTTTACATGGTTCCCATCATATCTTCTGGTCCTTTTTGGCTAATGGTCAATAAGGGAATGTTTTCATATACATTTAGTAGAATACTGCCATGCCTTGTTTTGCCATGTTAAGTTCCTGTAGCATGTTGATTTCATGCTCTGAACATTGCTACCTGATGCTGTTTCAGGCATGTCCAGTAATTTTGCCACGCTTGTTTGAACCTGTTATGTTGTGATCTAGCCGTAGCTCACTTTTCCTCTTTTGTCAAGCATCACCTGTAGATTACTGCCATATGCTTTGTTGCTATGTTGGAGTGCTGTAGCATTGTTACTTGTTGCATTTTAAGTGCTATCATGCTGTTAATCGCAGATTCGTGTCATTCTTGTTTTGCTTGCCATTTGCAAACCGTGCATCCGTTTCCGGTGATCTTTATATCGATTTTGACCGAAATCATCTCATCTTTCCAGTGGCATGCTTGGCTTGCCAAGTTACTGCCTTGTTCATCATTTCCCTTCCGGAGCACGCATATGCATCGCATATCATATCTCGCATATCATACATGTTTTGCATCTTGGTGCTTGTGCATTTTCCTGTGGTTGATTGTGGTTCCGTTTGCTTGTGTTCTTGTTTGGGTAGAGCCGGGAGACGAGTTCGTGTACGAGGAACCTGTTGAGTACGCTTACGAGGATCAAGTTTTCGACAACTCTGAGAACCTTGCAGGCAAGATGACCATACCCTCGTAATCACTTCTATCTTTGCTTTGCTAGTTGTTCGTTCTATTGCCATGCTGCGCTACCTACCACTTGCTATATCATGCCTCCCATATTGCCATGACATCCTCTAACCATCCTTTCCTAGCAAACCGTTGTTTGGCTAAGTTACCGCTTTTGCTCAGCCCTTCTTATAGCGTTGTTAGTTGCAGGTGAAGTTGAAGTTGGTTCCATGTTGGAACATGGATATGTTGGGATATCATAATATCTCTTATTTAATTAATGCATCTATTTATAATTGGTAAAGGGTGGAAGGCTCGGCCTTATGCCTGGTGTTTTGTTCCACTCTTGCCGCCCTAGTTCCCGTCATACCGGTATTATGTTCCTTAAGTTTGCGTTCCTTACGCGGTTGGGTGATTTATGGGACCCCCTTAACAGTTTGCCTTGAATAAAACTCCTCCAGCAAGGCCCAACTTTGGTTTTACCATTTGTCACCTAAGCCTTTTTCCCCCGGGTTTTCGCGAGCCCGAGGGTCATCTTGATTTCAACCCCCGGACCAGTGCTCCTTCGAGTGCTGGCCCAAACCGAGCGATGTCCGGCGCCCCCTGGGCAACCAGGGTCTATGCCAACCCGACGTCTGGCTCATTCGTTGTGCCTTGAGAACGAGATATGTGCAGGTCCTATCGGGATTTGTCGGCACATCGGGCGGCTTTGCTGGTCTTGTTTTACCATTGTCAAAATGTCCTGTAAACCGGGATTCCGAGACTGATCGGGTCCTTCCGGGAGAAGGTTTATCCTTCGTTGACCGTGAGAGATTATGATGGGCTAAGTTGGGACACCCCTGCAGGGTATTATCTTTCGAAAGCCGTGCCCGCGGTTATGAGGCAGATGGGAATTTGTTAATGTCCGGTTGTAGAGAACTTGTCACTTGACTTAATTAAAATACATCAACCGTGTGTGTAGCCGTGATGGTCTCTTCTCGGCGGAGTCCGGGAAGTGAACACGGTTTGAGTTATGTATGACGTAAGTAGGAGTTCAGGATCACTTCTTGGTCATTACTAGTTGACGACCGTTCCGTTGCTTCTCTTCTCGCTCTCTTTTGCGTATGTTAGCCACCATATATGCTTAGTGCCTGCCGCAGCTCCACCTCATTACACCATCCTTTCCTATAAGCTTAAATAGTCTTGATCTCGCGGGTGTGAGATTGCTGAGTCCTCGTGACTCAGAGATTCTACCAAAACAGTTGCAGGTGCCGACGGTGCCAGTGCAGGTGATGAGATCGACCTCAAGTGGGAGTTCGATGAGGAACGTGGACGTTACTATGTGTCTTTTCCTGATGATCAGTAGTGGAGCCCAGTTGGGACGATCGGGGATCTAGCATTTGGGGTTATCTTATCTTCATTTGGATTTGACCGTAGTCGGTCTATGTATGTATTTTGGATGATGTATGATTTATATTTATGTATTGTGTGAAGTGGCGATTGTAAGCCAACTCTCGTTATCCCATTCTTGTTCATTACATGGGATTGTGTGAAGATAACCCTTCTCGCGACAAAACCACAATGCGGTTATGCCTCTAAGTCGTGCCTCGACACGTGGGAGATATAGCCGCATCGTGGGCGTTACACTCCGGCCCAAAATTCTTGTCTTAGATTTGTCTAGATACGGATGTATCAAGTCACATTTTAGTATTAGATACATCCGTATCTAGATAAATCTAAGACAAGAAATTTGGGACAGAGGGAGTAGTTGAAAGTAATCTATAAGAAATCAGTGTCAACCTCTCGCATGTTTTGGTCAAAAGAGGAATTTAGAACCGTCATTTGGCACACTAAAATCACATGCAAGATCACCCAGAAAGTTGTACTACCAGCACTAGTACTGCGTGTTAGATGAAAAAAACACGATCAAGATCGAGAAAAGGATCGTTAACAAGATACATCACCTGGACTTGCTTAATGAGGGATCCCGGAGAGGGGGGCTTGGACAGGGCGATGGCTTTGAGCTTGTGTGCGGTAGTCTCGGCGGGGTGCTTGCGCTTCTTCGTACCATGAGCCTCGACGGTTTTGGCCAGAGCCATAGACATCACGTCGGCCGGTGCTCCAGCGTCCATCCAAGAGAGGAAGCTGAGAGAGAAGAGTGAAAGGAGGAACGAGATGAGGGAGAAGCGAAGCGAGTGGGGGTTTTCTTCAAGAGAGGAAGCTGAGAGAGAAGAGTGAAATGATGGTTGCTTCGTCTGTCCAACTTACTGCTGGAAAGGAGGGGTTTTTGTAATTTGACGGTTCATTGGGCATTACTGCGGCACTTCGATCGGGGTAGTCTACCGTCACTCTACTACGGAGTAATTTAGTGCATGGCTGGTGGACCCAGGTGCTGGCTGTCCCACACGTCGGCGAATGTGAGTAATTTAGTGCCTGGCTGGAGGAGGATCCACACGGTAGAGCGTGTCCACTGTTTTTCTGAAGAAAAAAATGATTACAACAAGCGTTTCCACTCTTACGACGGAGGAGTGCTAAACATGGCAGCCACTTGAACATACACAGTGCTCCTACTACTAGGCATGTGCAGTGGTTCATACGTCAGTACTACACAATCTTGTTGCTAGTGTAGTAAGATATGACGATAACAAATGATGTTGTGCGCATGTCAACTACTCCTATATGTAACATAGTACCGCTTTTTCGACTGTCCGGTCGAGAATGAACGGTGAGATCAATGTTAAAAGAAGTAGGTCCACAGCGCATGGAGAGTACGGTGCTACAGTACTCCATGAAACATGAACCATATGAAGCATGAATAGTGTTAGGCAGGGTGTATGAAGGGTGCACGGGATGGGAGCAAAAGTTCCCTTCTCGACCCACTTTTGGGTGTTTGGCAGAGTGCATGAAGGGTGCATGAGTCCACACTAGTAGGTTGACAAAAATACATGAAGAGGAAACAACTATATTGAGATGAGAATGCAACCAAACACACCCACACGCTTTGTGCTACAGTGACTGATCTGCACCGCCTGAGTTTGATCCAACGGTCATGTTGCGCCGAGACATGGACATGCCCATGTAGAGGGCACCTAAACACCACCGAAGTCCATCTGCTTCTCGAGGCGCACGACGTTGGTGATGCAGGGTGCAACCGCCCGCAGAGCCCGCTCCCGGTCGACGGGAGCCAGCTCGTCAAAGACGGCGTCCAATGGCACGAATGGATTCCAGTGACGGAGCCCTGAAAGGATTCGCCCGGCAACGGCGACGGCAGCCCGCAACCCCTCCTTGTCCAGCTCAGCCCCCACCATCGCGCGGAGACGGCTCAGCTCCTCGGAGATATAGATGAAGAAGGAGACCAGGTCAGGAAGCCGCAGCTCGTTGAAGTCGACCGGGTGGTCGAACGGGTTTACCCCGACGGCCGGCATCGTCGCGCTGGCACGACGGTAGGCATCACGCAGCCGCAACACGTGTGTGGCATCTTGGTTCACGAAGTGGCTGAGGCGATCCTGGACCTCGTTACGATCGGCCCGCTCGCACTCCAGCCGGCTCCCCTGACGGCCTATCGTATCTCCCGCTTTCTGCAGCAACGTCGCCGACGCCTCGAGCATCTTTGTGGTGGACGCCTGCCGCTTTTGAAGCTCCGTGAACTCCCGCGCATAACGGAGGAGCATGGCACTCCTCTCCTCCTTGAGCTCACGGAGCTCCACGTCCTTGGCTCTGAGCTCCGCATCCTTGGCATGGAGCTCCTGTGTCAGGCGCCTCACCTCGAACTCCGTGATCTGCTGCGCCGCCATGGCACCAGGTAGAAGCAATGGGGAGAGGAAGCAAAGGGGGCGAAACGGCTGAAAGGCAATGCAATCTACGGGAAGGCGGAGGGAGCCAGCCGAGGACTGGGGAATCTTTTGGTTTTCACCACAGTAAAACACCAGTCGACGACTTCTCACATCAGGGAGCAGTGGGTTTTACAGGCGGAGTCAGCGTGACAAATTGCTGTCGCGCCTGCTCTCGTCAATCAAAAAAATAAAAATCCTGCCGCGCCTGCTCCCGTCAATCAAAAAATAAAAAATCCTGCCGCACCCAAACACCAGAGCAACGCCGCGGTGGATATTTAAATTTACCTGCCGGCAAGTAGATAAAAAAGGGGTGAAAAAACAAATGTGGCGGCGGCCTAGCTAATCGGTCGAACTAGCCCAACTAGCTAGCCGCCGTGCTTCACTGATGTACTCGGCGGGAAAGGTGGTCTTTCGTGATTTGACGACTCATTTACTTGCTTTGGCGCTACGACCGAGGAGGACCCAGAAAACGCGCGGTAGGGCGTCCCACGTCAGGAAGAATATATGCGTGCACCACCCGGGAGGACCCCGAAACCGCGCGGTAGGGTGTGGCACGTCTCGGCACGGAGGAAAAATGTGCGTGTAAAAATATACTGTATCAGACGTAGTACCTATGGTTCGACCTCGGGACCCAGCCAGTCGGTCAAAAACACCCCACTAGCCACACAGCTTCATCATGCAAACGTGGCACGGAGGATAGATGTGGTTAGCTCCGTCTCGACCAGCCACAACATCTCTTGTTCTAGGCGATTCTTCTATTTTCCAAGCTTTTTTTTAGTTGTAATAACACCACGGAAAGCTAGCGCCGCTCTTCGTGTGTGCCCGTGCAAATGTTAGACGATGGAGAGAAGAGAGATTGAGATCGCAGACCTGGGACCCACCAGTAAGTGAGACAACGGTCATGCACGTGTTGACAAGGCACTCCCTCTACTCTACTCAACGCAAGTACTATATAAAATCAAGTTATGGGACAAAGCCAACAACCATTGTTGTTTTAGGCTATCGACTTACACTTTGTAGTCCAGGTTTCCAATTCGAATCTCGTCTTTCTGATTTGTTAGTTTTAGGTCCAAATTTGATTAATGACAAGTGGGACCCCCGTGTGTTGTTCCGATATTTCAGTGTAGGATGGTTTTTTTGAACAAACACTTTGCGCAGTTAGACAAGTAACGGCACGAGTTACACGTATTTTGCAAGTTTACGAACAAAAAAGACAGCGGCATAGAATATCACATCCACCCCGCAGCTTAGATACTATGGTGATACGAGTTTTTACACCGTTGGAAGTGGGATCCAATGGCTTGGGAGTAGTCTTTGTAATTATGGGCAATTTCCAAACTCTCCAAAGGTTTTTTTGCAAATAAAACATTCAGGCCTCGTGTGTGCCGCTGTATCTTCGATCCAACGGCTCCCCGTTGCTCATATTACGTGCTCCCCGTAGCTTAATTACCGGCTACGGTGATATGAGCATCTAGGTCGTATGATTAGTGATCAGATGGCACATGCGTAGTACTTGTACTTTCTCCGCATTTCCCTAACTCTATCAGCCGTATATTGCAAAAACATTCAAACCTCCTATTGTGGGCCGTTAGATCTCAGTGAACTCGTATCACCATAGAATCTACGGTACGGGAGCACCTCATATTCTCCCGTGCAAGAAAACATAAGGTGCTATACCAGCTTGGATGCTACGGTGATACGAGCTTGGAGGTCGTTTGATCTGAGATCCAATGGCATCTGAGCAGTCTTTGTGCTTGTAAGCAGTGGTCGAACTCTTTTGGGGCTTTTCTGCAAAAACCCATTCGAACCACCGAGGAGGTGTTGGGTCACAAATCCAACGGTTCCGAAGAGCTTGTATCACCAAAGCATCTAAGGTGTGGTAGCACATGATATTCTTACATACAGGAGAATATGATGTCCTCCTTCATCTTAGATGCTACGGTGATACGAGCTTCGAGGTCGTTGGATATGGGATCCAAGGGCATCTGAGTAGTTTTTGTACAAATTGTGTGCAATTCTCAAACTCATCAAGGTTTCCTGCAAAAATATTAAGACACATCATGTGAGCTGCTATATCTCAGATCTACAAGCTCCAAGCAACTCGTATCGGCATATAGCGTCTAAGGTATGGGGGCACATGATATTCACCCGGGGAGGAGGGGTGGGGGGTGCACAACCAATCGGTGGTTGGGAGGGTGGGGACAAATATAATCTAAACAACCCTAAACAGAGCTCCACAATTTTATCTAAGGTCGAGGGGTTGACCCCCGACAATCATAGCTCCGCCTAAACACAACATTTGCATGTACTATAGTACTAGACTTAATATTCATGTTTCAGTTTCATGTTCATTTTAAATATTGAACTGAGGACCATGGATGTCTTACATTTTACTCCCTTCGTTCCTAAATATTAGTCTTTTTAGAGGTTTCAAATGGACTGGCACATACGGATTTATATAGACATATTTTAGAGTCTAGGTTCACTCATTTTGCTCCGTATGTAGTCACTTGTTGAACTATCTAAAAGACTAATATTTAGGAATAGAAGGAGTATTTTTGAATTCTTGTCATACATGCATGGTTTGGAAAAATAGATGCACTATACTTATTGGATTGTTGTTGTGTTTGTGCGTGTGTGTCTCTGTGTGTGTGTGTGTGTGGTCATATGCTTGATACATACAAAGTTTTCTCACCTCCATATTGTTCATCTTTTAAATTTGAATTTCATTGGAAAACTTACTAGGGATACTGTCGTGGAATTGTCACGGCAGATGTCCTCGTGCAAGGACTTAGTCGTGGAGGCATCACAGCTAGGAAGCTTAAAGGGGTTAAACGGGACAAGGGACACGAGGTTTATACTGGTTCGGCCCCTTACGGTGAAGGTAAAAGCCTATGTCCAGTTGAGGTGGTATTACTTAAGGTTTCGATGACCAGGGAGCTTAATCGCTATGCCTGGCTATCGATCTGTTGTCTCTCTCCTGAACCGCCGCCGGGTCGTCCCTTTATATAGAGAGGTTGACGCCCCGGCGGCTCTCAGAGTTACGGCTGGCTTATAACAGTGTCCGTCTCGGACTCTTAGCTATTCTTGCCTTACACTACAAGTCTTACCATAACGGCGGTTCATCACTACGGGCCTTAAGCCGCCTCCGGGTCTTAAGCCCATTACTGACCCGCCTTCCGCAAGCTTGGTACTGGGCTTCGCGTGATGATCATTATAACGTAACCCGACCCCTCCTGGGCGGGTGACTCTAATGGTTATATCCTCAACAGATACCATGAAATGTGAAATCCATGTTGAGATCACTATATCACAAACTCACTCTAATTCAACAACTCGTCATAAATCAATTACCACGTTGAGATTAGTATTTGCAAGGAAAATATGGGTATTGTAATACACATAGATTCGTTTGGCAGTTTAAAAGGTTCCTTTTGTATTCTTGAATGGTAGGACCCAACAGCGTACCAGCCAGACCTTGGCTCGTGTTGATCCTAAAAAAATAAAAAATAAAAATAAAAAAAACCGGGCTCGTGTCCTTCGGTGGCGTGCGTGGTACGCACATTAGGCAACCCCAACCAGTCGAGCCTCAGCGTTTCAAGTCAAAATATCTGGCGGCCAGAATTCCAGCCCTAGGAAATTCCCCTCATGTCCCCAGTCCATAACGACTACCGATGAACAACAGAGGGATGCTTTAGTAACTAGACAACGTTACCTACCGTGCCGAGCACGGTTCAATTCCCTCGGTCGCCGCTCGTCAAGGGCACCCGTCAACTGCATTGCCTAGTACTACTAATACTACACCAGGATGAGCACAGACTTGAGCCCGTTTGTTCGTGCCTAGTACATGAGTTAATATATCAGGCAATGCACTGGTATGGAGGGATTATCCTTTTACTCTGCATATATAACTTGTCTGAAGTCTAACTAAGCAAAATGTTTGACCAAATCCTTTCTTAAGAAATACAACAGGACAGATGTACGGCTTGAAAATTTATTGCATGATGCAGGTTATGATATTGTTTCGAATCCTGGATCTTAAATTTCAGAATATCCAAAAGTGAGCATAAATTCTTGAAACTGAGCATGGTCACGTGATATGGCACAAATATTACTTCATAAGTTTTTCTTCAATTTGAGACAAGCTGCTTATAACAAGTTGCACAAATGAAGAGCCAAGGTATTTTGGAACAAAGACCTGTCACGTTAAGGCGAACGCTTTCACTATTGAAACCGTGGGCGTTTACGTGCCGCCACGAGTCCCCGCTTCTCATCGGCAGGTGCCATCTGAGCAAGCGTGTGAGTCAACAGGAGGCGTGTGAGCAGACCGCTGAGGCGACTGTCAGGGAGGCGTGCGAGCAGACCACTGTGCAGGCTCACCGGGAGGCGAGCCTTTTGACTAGGCTCCGCCGCCCACCGTCGTCCCAACTGCTCCCACTTTTAATGTCGCCAGCGCCGCAGTATAAAATCAACCCCGCACTACCCGATATCGCTACAATCTTCTCTCTTCCTCTCCGATTCTCCTGTCGTCTACCTCCAACTAGCCTGACCTATACGTACGCCATGTCGCATCACGATGGCCTGCCCTTATTGTTCCAGTTTCCTGAGGAAGACACCCAACCGGAGTCTCAAAACATAAGGCGCTTTGGGACGAGCTTGAACTGGCCTTGCGGGAAGGCGCCGCGCCTGTCCCCGCTCCTGTTCCGGCTCCCATCGCCCCGACTGCGCCAGCGCCCATCCCCGTGGCATTGATGGGCTGGGAGCCGCACATTGTTGCCGAGCATGATCCCACGGGGTTCCACGAGGTCCCCGCCGACTTTCACGCGCCCGTGCACCTGCCAGCGCATGCGCCTACGCGTGCACTGACGCGCACGCCCGTGCCGGTGCCGTGCACCTGCCAGCGCATGCGCCTGCGCGTGCACTGACGTGCGCGCCCGTGCCGGTGCCCGTGCACACGAATGTCTCCGCCGCGCCGTTGAAAGTGCCTGTCCCCGCGCGCGTGCCAGCGGTATGGATGGCCGCCGTCGACCGCTTCCTTGCACCAACGCCAGTCGCCTCCTCCCGCCAGTTGGCTCGCTCCGAAGTCCAGAACATTTTGGCCTTCCTGGAAGCTAGGCCCACGTCCAGGAGTATGCCAACAATGGCGCAAGACGCCGTCGTCGCCGTCGGTCAGTGGCCCGACGACACACAGAGCACGGCAGAGGAGCCGCTTCCCGCCGCAAGACGCCCCCGCCGCCGCCGCGTAATCTAAATTTGCCATGAAAAACGTTCGGATTTCCATGCTTAAAATCCGAACGTTTATCATTTCTGTTTATTTTATATCGATCGTCGTATAATTTAAAGTCGGAGTCAAACTGAACGAAATCTATGGTTTGATCGATTGAATGTTCTGCTAGAGCCGTATCAACTTAAATTTAAAACATCATCAAGCAACATGTATTCCTTGTCATCCAACGACCTAGACTGCTTCAATGTCGAGCGCTCAACACGTTTAGCGTGCAGTTAATTTCATGCCAAAAATAGTGCTAATCACATAATAACACGCAAATAATATCCTAGTGCTTAATATCTACATGCACTTAATATACTTGCAAATTAACGTGCATTGCACGTACACACTGACTAGTGCTGCTAGTACGTGAAACTGGTGCCGTGACTTGTGAACGCGTCCAGATATGGTCAATGGCAACATCGCCCGCAAGTTCTTCGTGTTTCCCCGTGCGTCTAAACGCAGAAGGGGAGGAGAGAGAGAGCACACATGGAACCCACCAGTAAGTGAAGGCGAATAGTACTAAAAATAATATTACATATTATCCATTAATTAGGCTGTGGTAATATAAAAACATTATGTGAACAAAGGGGGGTACAACAAACATTGCTGTTCTACGTATGTTGCCTATTGGCGTGCGGCTTGAAGGCCCGGTCGCATGTTCGATCCTCGTCCTTTATTTTTTAATTTGTATATGGGTCCAAATTTGTTTCATGACATGTGGGCCCCTCGGTGTGTAGTTTGTACCACTTTAATTTGTGGGTCGAAATTTGTTCCATTCCAAGTGGACTATCGGTGTGTAGTTTTGTAGCTTATTTATAATAACAGAACAACATAGTTTTTTCAATAATACCATGGTGCGACGTTGAAGGCGAGAAAGGACGTGCGAGAGAGCCATGACCGAGCCAGAGGGAAATCAACTAGGGGAGTTGCGGGGGATGCAACGGTGTTTGGAGTAGTTGTGGGCCGAATGCTACGAAAATATAATCTAAACCGACCGGAATAAATGCCTACACAAATTAATCCAAGGTTGGAGTGCCCCTCGCAACGTAAATAGCTCCGGCTTTGCGAGGGATGGAGAGGTAGTAGCTTCAATGCGTGGAAGATACGGTGTGAGAAAGCGAGGTCAATCGAGAGACATATAGATAGAGAGACAAAGTGAGTGTGGTCCGACATTCATTGAACAAATATATAGCTCTGGAGAGATATTGTCCGATTGAGCTTTTGGCAAGGGTGAGGGCTGTAAGATAGAGCTTGAGAGATGATCCAGTCACACACGTGTAGATATATTTTGTGCGTGGGAGGAAGCAAGGTCAACCGATCACATAGGGTCGCCGTGCAATCAAAAGTGTGAGACGGGTTGGAGAGAGTGACCTAGATAGACAATGTGCGTGAGAGAGTATACAATGTGAATAGGTCGAATTGGGCTCAAACATGGTGATATATCGTTTTTGTCCGAGAAAGAGCGAGGTCAATCGAGACATACAAAGAGAGAGAGAGAGAGAGAGAGAGAGAGAGAGAGATTGAGTGAGCGTGGCCCACCATGAGGTCGAAAGAGTGGCGGCGGCTTGGATGGACTGACCTAGATAGACAATCTGCGTGAGAGAGTATAGAGTGTGTCGATCGAGGCCCGAACAGGGAGATATATCATTTGTGTGTGAAAGAAAACGAGGTTAAACAAGACTCAGATAAAGAGAGCGTGATTGAGCGAGGGTGGCCCGCCGTGCGGAAGAAAGAGTGAGACAATCTCGAGGGAGTGACCTAGATATACAACGTGCGTGCGTGCGCACGAGAGGTTGGGGGCTAGATGGCCAATGCATGTATTTAGCGCGAGAGGGTGAGAGGGAGAGGGAGAGAGAGAGAGAGCTCGGCATGGGGTGCAATGGCGGGTGTGTGAGGTAAATACATTTGGTAACAGAGTGGAAAAAGGGGTTGTGTAGTTGAGAGACATAGAGATCGAAACATGGAGAGAAAGAATGAATGTGTGTTGGAAACCGATAGCTTCCTAAGGTGGTTAGGAGAGGAAGATTGACCGATACAGGAAGTATGTAGCTTTTGTGTGTGTGGGGGGGGCTAAAAACAACATTTGAATGTACATAGTACGAGACTTAATATCGATGTTTCATTTCGGTGTACATTGTAAGATTTGAACCAAGGACCATGCATACGGGTAATTATTTCGAATTCGTGCCATACTAAGTTTCAAAAAGTTGACATTGACTCAATTTGTTTTGCTTTTTTGTAGGTCATATGTTTGAATCCATCCAAAAGTTTTCTCACTACCATGGTGTTCATCATATACATGTGAATCTGTATTAAAAAAGTAGTGTGGATACAGTGAAATGCAAAATCCACGTTAGAATTAGAGATCGCTACGTGACACACACTCTAATTCAAATAACTAATTATGTGACACACACTCTAATCCACGCTAGCGTGGATAACGTTTCGATTTTTTTTTCAAATAACTCCTCATTAATTAATTTATAGTACTCCATCTGTTCACTTTTATAAGACCTTGAAGGCATTTCAGACAATGTGCAAAACAGTTCATTTTAAGTTGTCTGAAACGACTTACAAAAGTGAACGGAGGGAGTATCTCGTTTCGAATGACTAATTATTGCAAGGAAAACACGGGCATGGTAATACATACAGATTCGTTTGCAAATGAAAGAAGATTCGTTTGCATTCTCAAATGTAGGCGCACCAGGCAGACCAGGGTCGTGTCGGGGTGGACGCTGCTTTGGTGCCTTAAAGGCACCTGCCTTTGGGTCACTGACATGTGGGCCAGCCACCGGTTGGGCCCACATGTCATGGACACAAAGGCAGGTGCCTTAAGGCACCGAAGCATAGTCCTGTCGGGGTGGTCACGTGTGTCGGAGACGCGTAGCACCCAGCCACCCACCCCCTCCCTCCCTCCCCCACTCCCCCACCCCCCCACCCCCACCCAAGAAAAAGGACGAGGATAAGATAAGTTCGCGCTTCCACGTTTCGGATTGAAATATCTGGCGGCCCCAATTCCAGCCCTGCAAAATCTCTCTTCTCCACCGTCCCCTTCCGCGCCCAGATTGCTCAAATCCCTAATTCGCCGCCAACCCTAGCAAAGTTCGAATTGCCCCTCATCTTGTTTGTTTCCCCACCTCTGTGCTGGACGACGACGACGAAGACGACGGTCGCGCTTCAGCACCGCACCGGAGCTACCTCATCTACGCCCACGTCCACCGCACCGGGTGGTCCACCGACAACGTCGGCCGCCGCAACCGACGTGCCTCACAGACACCGAGTTCCACCGCATCAGGTCCGCTTCACCGACGCCGTCTCCTAGCTCACCGGGGCTACTTCACCGAGCACATCGTCCCACCTCCGCCCCCCGAGGCCGTTGGGGCTTCACCAACGGTCTCGTCCACCGCATCGTAGCGCTCCACTGCCACTCAAGATCTGCATCCGTGCGCGGCCAGCCAGTGCCAGCGCATCCTCCTCAACGGCTCTGAAGTGACCCGCACTCTAGCTAGGCGAGCATGCCCAAACGCCGGCCCGAACTAGGTATCCACACATCACTCCCTTGTGCACTGTTCCAACGATGTTTGGATATCCTTTCACTGCTCTCTTAGCTTACACGCCTATGCAACTCTGACTTTAACTCTTATTTTTTCTGGAGATATCATCTTAAACAAGCAAATCCATTTTTTAGCGAAGCATGACGGCGCTACGGGATCTGGTACACATACTGCACACCCGTATAACCTTGTAAGTATCTGTCGTCCGGTACAACATCAAGGTCGATTCCTCTTATTTGATCAACCATTCGCGGTGTCAAAAATGCAGAGGGGGGGGGTGCAAGGAGCACATGGCCTGCACATCCAAGCAAGTGGTAACATGGACTTGTACATGGAACATCCCAAGCGCAAGCAGAGCTGCAGTGAGCCTATACAACGAGCTAGCGTAAGTCCCTGCATTTCATTTAAATCATACTGGCATTCGTGTATGATTTGTGTGCAGTGGCGGATCCACGAATTCAAGTTACCAGGGGCAAACATTTAACTTAAGAAATACGAAGGCACTTGCACTCCGGAAATCAACATAACTTGAGAAATGTGAAGCTACATGCACTTTGAAAACCAGCTAATGATCCGAAGTAGTTTAGATTATAAACACTAAATGATGCAAGCACCAAAAAACACAAAATGCAACATGGTGTACAAGGACTACAAACATGGTCTGTACCTGCTTGAATTATTCGTTCTCTGGCTGAAAATATCAAAGTGTAATTGCACCTATAACCAGTGCGCAAACTGCATATCAATATATCTATCCTGCACAAGTACGCCAATAGTTTCAAACAATAGATTAGAAAAGTATTTATGCTATGTTGTCATGATACGGGGACTTTCTGGTAGATGGCCTCGACGTTTCCTCAAGCTATGAAAATGCACTATAATTTGCTTGTCATCAATGCCTGCAAATCTCTGTCTCTCTCAACATAGTAGATCATCATTAGACACTAAATCCTTCAATGAGCTTGCAAAATGCTTGCATTAGATCCCTCATTAGACACTATATGTTCATCACCAGGAGCATGTAAAATGTTTGTATCAAATCCTTCATTAGCAGTCTGTTCATTAGACACTTCAGGCTCAAGAACAACATGAGCTTGTATGTTTGCACCGGAAACTTGATTAGATACATCAGGTTCAGTCAGTTCAGTATTGATTGGGGGAGTTATAAAATAAGTAGAAATTGGTTTCATTTTCTCATAGATTCCCTACATACAAGCAGTTTTACAACACCGTCAGGTTTAACTATTGGCCAAAAATTGAAGAGTTGAATTAGATATAATCAGGGATGTGATGTACCTGCTCGTTGCGCATGCTACTCTTGCAAGCTGCGACTGTCCGTTTGCGCAAGCTCGATGCCATGCCCGTGCTGCCGCCGCTGCCTCCCACGCAGGCTACACCCAGGGTTGGATCTTCATCTTCTTGTCCTTCCGTTCGCTTGAAGCCCGGCGACCGCCCTCCAACGAGGGCGAGAGGAAGTGTTGTGTCGGTCTGTCCAGTGGCGGCTAGGTTAGGAGCAAACCAGATTGGAGGCTGGAGCGAATGAATTGGGATTTTTCCTGCTGTCGATCGATATGGGAGGCACTCGTTTGGGCCGCGAGGCTGCTATAGTGCCTGCCTTGCACTTATGTTATTGGCCCATCCTAATTGAAACATTTTTCTTCATTTTTTACATTACCTGCTCGTGCGTTGGGATGGAGAAAACTAGCGTGGGCCAACCTGGACGACTCAAACTAGGTGCACACTTTCCAGCCACCTGAGGCGGCCGCCCATACCAGCCCCTATGGTGGTGTCGCCCCTTTTTGCGTGCATGATTGGATAGTGAAAAATATTCCGGTGGCGCTTTTGATTTACCCACAGAATGGTTGAATTTCTTGTTTCTATGAACTGAGTTCGCGAATAATGTGAAGGATGCCAGTCTTTTCATCCTATTGTAGATTGCTTAGATCTCGATATGCCAAAAGTAATCGCATGAAATATACAGTAAAAGCCAGTGTGATGTGTGTGGCTACAACTAGTCTGACTACACGTCCTCATATAACATATCAAGGACACACCATCTTACCAGATTAACCATTCGACTTACCAATGTAGTGTGGGAAGAAAGAAGTATTGGGACTGCGTATCCAAGCAATTGATGCCATGGACTCCTTCGTACAACCTTGTAAGCGAAAAAGAAGTTGCAGTGTGCCTGTACAAAGACTAGCGTAAGTTCAGTTACCTGCTTCTCAGAATTTTAGTTAGCCACTTATTGCAAAATTGTTCAATTACGTTGCTTGGCTTAATTTAGTTTGCTACTGATTACATAATGCCACAGCCTATTAATCATATTGTAGACTGCGCCTATCTATGTGTTTGATACTTACTGTTAAGAATTGTCTGTTTGCCTTAACTTAAATATCTACTTGTTTGTTTAACTGCTTTGCTGCTGCAACAGCGGGTTACAATGATGTTAATAACTACTTTTCAGCATCCAATTGAAACTCTTTAATTCCTTGTTTGTTTAACTGGTTTGCTGTTATAACTCCCAGTTGAGATGTTTTGCTAACTTCAACTTTTCTGAATCCAATCGGAACTTTAATGGCAAAACAGGTTAGCCCAAGATCAAAGAGCGAGGTCCCCATGGACGTTGCATCATCCCACAGCAGTGGCACCGGCCCAATCGTGCATTATGAATTGCCAACTGCTGATGCTCTAGAGGCTAAACTAGTGGTAGAAAGAGATTCTGCTTCTACACTTAGAGATGAAGTTGGCATGTTGAGGAAGCAAACAACACAATCACAAGCAGTACTCAAGACAACCATTAAATATTTGGTGGATTTCAAAACGAAGCAAGCTGAGACTGACCAGATTGTTAGGGTCCTGAAGGAAAAAAGGAAATTAAATTCCTACTTGGTAAATCATAGGTTAAATGTTCTTTCCATGTTGAATAACCTTTGTGTTGTTTGTTCATATAATCAATCAAACCATTTGTTTTAGAGATCATGTAATAATTGTTTTTTTTGTTTTTTGGTTTGTAATTTTATTTGAGCACAAGTCTGTATTAATTGATAAGACTCGGACACATTTCATTTGGATTGCTATGCCAGACCTACAAATATGCCAATCGGGCTGAATGTGCATTCAGCAATAGTAGTAGTATAGATGGACCATAAGTGGCACGCATCGGAAAGGGCCAAGATGCTGGCTAAAAAAAGGATGTTGTTGTAGCCAAAAAAGTACAGCGGTCTGGCTTATGTATGTTAGTTGATATTATTGATCCATATACTCTATAAGTGTTTATATGTCTATTAGTTCTGTACATTCTTGGTTGATTGACTCGGTATTTGAATCTTGATACATCGCTTGTCTACATATCTAAATGGGAGTACACATTATGCTCCGTGTGACATTTGAGTTGGACATGGAGTGTTCCAAATATTTGAATTCACCTTAAACTGGATTCTAGCTTCTGAATTTGAGTATCGACATTTGTAAACCATATTCATATATGACAGTGGAATACGTCTTTGTCGTCCTTTTGAAGATATATAAAAACACAAAGAATGATTTATAAAGATTCATATAGGAATACAAAATGGATTCGAATTTAGTTGCCAGGGTAAACGTGGATTCTTATTGTCCCAAAATTCGAAAGAAGCGGCAAAATGTCCACTCCCACGTCGGCTGCCCGAAGCCAAGTGTTTGGGAGATGGAAATTACTGTCTACCCATTACACGTACAATCCATCGGTCCGATTTCCACTTCTCTAAATAGGGGTAGGTTAGTAACTTCAATTAGACGTGACACAACCACCTCTGAGCCCATTCCGACACGGTGGGCGTCAAACATGGGCGGCAAAACACATTTGATTCAAGCTCGTCCGAAAGACCTCTGTTTCTCCCAACATTCCCCATTCATACACGATGGGAGGCAAAACAAACTCGACTCGGCCGAAATCGATGTAGGCAAATATTTTAGATAGGGGCAGGTTTGTAACTTCACTCAGACGTGACACAACAGCCCTACCTGTCAGCCCCGTTCATACACCGTGGGCGCCAACCACCCTCTCCTCGCCTGAAATCGCTCTGGGCAAATATTGGCGAGATGCGAGATTACCGTCCTATCCCCAACCGACGAGACGTCCAAATTTTAAACGGGGGCTAAGTTCGTAACTTTCCCATATTTCAGACAGGCGCGTCCCAAAAACATGGTTCCCCGTACCTCTCCCTCCATTTTCCCATTCTTACACTGTCCGCGCTAGAACACCCCATCCCCACACCAGCCTCCGTCCGCCACCCCATCCATCGCCGCCGTCCTCCACCACATCCATCGCCACCATCCTCCACCATGCCGGAGCGCCTACCAAGACCGCGTCGTCCATTGCTAGAGATGGACGTTTCTCATCCACGGTGACAGACCAATAGCCTTGCATCGCGTCCTCTCGCTTCATCGGCGCCGTCGTCCTGTTTGCCGAGGCCGCTCACACGACCTTCTCTTCCACCGCAACGGGACTTATCCCCCGATGCACCCGTCTACCGTCGCAGATCTGCTTCAACGCCACCGACAGCCATCGCACCCCCGATGCCTACACGGCGCCGCAAGAGAGGTGGTACTTCATATCTCCTCAACTTTTTGATCTTAACCAGAAAATAGATCTTAACTTGGTTACTCTACTTTCTTTTCAGCTCTTAGAATTTAGTTCTTAGTTCGAAGCAAACAATGGATGCTAAATATCATTTTTCCGGTTTGCAGCTTCAAATCTGCCATGGCACAACCATAATACGGTTTAATTGATCATGCTTAGGGTTTAATTGATCATGTTGGTTCCGTGGTGGTTTCTTTAATAGAAATCGGAGGGGAAACCCTCTTTTGCTAAAAAAATATGCTTAGAGTTTCCCCGTTTTATGATCACTATACGATCAGAATACGTGCTTCGTGTCATAATAACACTGCTCCACCCATCAAGCTAAACATGCTTAGTTGTTCAAATACGAATCTGATATTATTAAAACAGAGTTGTTTAATTGGTCAGCTAAATGTTCCTAAATTAGTTTCAAAAATGCATGTTCGCCGCTCGGGTGTGTATCTCTACAGGGTGCCCACGGTGGGCCGGCCCACCCTAGAATTTTGGGTCGTCCCAGGCCCCGATTCCCCTTTGTTCTGCCGCGCGCTTCAGATCTCTACTCGCCCCCAGCCGCCTGCCTCGCCGACGACTTGCCGTCCCCGGACGACATGACTCTAGGAGGAGACGCCGCCAGGAGCCGCTCGCCCAACAGCGTCACCGCTGCCCGGGCACGCCGCCGTGCCTACCTTCCCAGTCCATTCAGGGCTCAGGCGTGCAGCACCCACCAAGCTAACCCGATTTATCCTGAGATACGTCCTCAACACTCAGCAGCCACTCCTCATCACCCATTTTCTAATTGATTCATTACTCATTAGGCAGGACTGTCATTAGGGTTTGTTGTGTGCTCAGTGCTACCTACACTTAATGGTTCAGATGTATTTTGGTAATCTTTAGTACCTCTAAAGTTCACAGGGTTTTCGAAATTCCAGCCCTCGGAACAGACACTAGTCATTTTGGATTGTTGGTCGTAGTGACATTGACCCAGATTACTACAGCAAGCCAGGTTTGTTGACAATTTTACTTGTCTTTCTTACTCATTCGGTATAATATCCAATTATTCACGTCGATTAGTTGCAAACAATAAGTGCTAGACAAACTTCTTCATTCGGATTTTGGACGGTCTCTTACTGCAGTTACAATTCTGCATACTTGTCCTAGTAAGCTCACAAGTAAATGATTGATTCACTACATCTATCCTTGCCTTGTCATATCTGTTGTCAATATTCTTTTAGGGTGGACCACCCTGTTTCTAAATACTGGACCCGTAGACATGAGTGAATAGTATTTCACTATGTGATCTCTTCCATCATGTGTGGGCAAAGAACACTGCATTGTATACAAAGAAAGTGTCATTTCCAGCTTTTACATAGGTTTCGATCTTTTACATGGAATAGAATCTGCCTACTTGCTTTGTGTCGCACTACCAACACTCCACCCAGGAAGCTAAACATTATGCCACTCATAATTGCTTAGTTTATTTGTTCAAAGACGAATTTCATATGATTCTAATGTTCCTACTTCAGTTTTGAAATGTGTGCCTGCCTGTTATAGAGACATGAGGGGTTTGTATTTCTGTGTGTGGTCTGGTCAGCACGGTCGGGGGTGAACTTTGCATATGCAGGGGTTTATAGGAATCCGCAATGCATTCCATACATAATCTGACTGCTTTTTATGTTTTCATGAATCTCAGTTTCTGAACAGCATCATAATGATTATGAGCTTGCGCGCATGAAAAGAATAAAGCAGAACAATGCCATGGCTGTCAAACTTGGCATTAAGGGACTGAAATCAAGTCTGGATGCAATGCAATGCAAACGCTCTCCACCTACAGATTCATGCTCAGAATATGATCCTAACAGTGATTCTGAGCTAGAGGGAGACCTAAGTCAATGTAGCTCCCTAGTGGAGGAGTCAGAGGAAGATGCCCTATCTTATTCACCCATCAAGGTACTTGCTCTAACTTTCCAAGGTTACATTGCTCGCACATATCTTGCAACTGATGCTTTGCATTGCTTCTACTTTGTTGAACTGCCATTAGCTTAGTTTACACATCGTGTATGTGAATACGCCCTGCCTATCCATTTTCAGTACATATTTCATCTGTCATCATACCATATTTATCCATTCAAATGTTGTTCTTGTGTATCAGACGTTCAAAAGGAGAGGGTGATTGCTGATCGTGGAGGAGCACAAGCAAAGTATTTGGAAAAGGTAGTGGCACTTGATAAATCAAATAGCCCATTAGGTGTAGTTGCAATATCACCTGACCCACAAAACACCCCAACTCTAGCAGACTCTAGCCCTACTACACGGGTCATTTCTGATGCCCCAACGCAGCAGACCCCAAGCGCAGCAAATAGTATGATTATGCCAGTTGACATAGCACCAGTTGTACGACGCAAAACCCCCATTCCAGCAAAGAGTACACCAAATCCAGTTGCCAAATCCCTTTTCGAACCAGAGAGAGCCCCAATTGCAGCAAATCGGACCCCTGTTCCATTTCTTCCCAGTTTAGAAGACGAAGCTTATGTTGTTGTCAGGAACTTTGTGCGCATCTTTCCTTCATGGAAAGATTATACCGCAGACACAGAACAATTTCCAGTCTTCCTCCGCAACTTACGCGTAAGTAATGTACTAATGTTATTCATGGTCATTACTGCATATGTTTCTGTTGACAGAAGACACAAGATTTCATTCTTTTAAATAGGCGAGGAGCAAATTGGATTGTGATGACGAGCAAGGGTTGGTTGCGGTTTTCAAGCACTCGTTGAAGAAGTATCGTTCCTACCTGAGGCAAGCGCACTTCGATGGAAATCCTCTGAACGAAATTTCTGTAAATTCTCCGGTGCTACATTTATCCGACGGTGACTGGAATAATCTTGTTACACATTGGTCTCAGCTTCAGCGTAAGGTACTGTCTATGATATCACATCACAATTTGAACTACATTTCTGCATTTGCCTTAATGTCTCACTTGTACGAAAACTGTTAGCAGAAGAACATGCGTTCTCAAGGGACCACAGAATCTCGCAACTATACTGCACACTGCATTGCTCTTGTGAGTACCTCTTGCCCTGTATGACCATACTTACTTTCATAGCTGTTTGATTATGTAGCATCACTGCACATGTTAGCCTCGTAATCGTCCATTTGGTGGACATTATAAGATCCGTATGGACTCTTACATAAATTTAGAATCAACCCAATGCTTTTGAAGAGGTTTAGCTCCGCAGTCCTCTTGTAAGGACTGGACATAGTCTATCACTGTACTTACATTAACAGCTACTCCCTCCGTCCCATAATATAAGAATGTTTTGTACAGTACACCATTGTTCAAAACACTCTTGTATTATGGGAAGAGGGATTGGTTCATTTTGTAGCATTCTGCATCTTATCTCCCTCGCCCACCATTTACTAAAAAAGATCAGATCTATATTTAATCTTACCAACAAGTAGCATACACAGACAATGCCAGTGCAGAAGTGTAGCCCATTGATCTTGTCAGTACATTTTGTCCTGTAACGCTTGTACTTCTAGGGATTGGTAGTTGATTATGTAGCATCAACCTGCATCTTATCTTCATTATCCTCTATCCCTTCCAGTATTAGCATATCTATAATTACTCTCTACAAAATGTAGAGTACAGGCAATGCTTATGAAGAAGATTATGTGCTGAAATTCTTGAGTTATCCTTCCCTTGACATGGAGAAGGGCATTATAAAGCCGGTGTTAACTGTTAATGTAAGTCAGTCCTTCTAAAGCCTTTATCATCAACTGCTGTTTAATTTGCTCATACTCCCTATCGTTTACTGCTGTTTAGTTTGTTGTTTGTACCAAAATGCATGTTCGCAAGAACCGTAAGTTCTAAGTTTTACTTGTAAAACCAAATTCCTTATTCATACCATGCACATTACTTAATACTCCCTATATGTATGCTTGTTTTTGTGGATCTATAATCCAGTGTGTGGTGAAGCAGCCCACGTTTGCACCTTGTCGTCTCCTGTTTTATCTTACTGATGTGGCTGATGATATGAACAACATGCCATGCACATTATCCAAAATAGATACAATGATTTTCTTTGCCCTTCATCTATGCTTGTTATGTTGACATGGCAATCCAGTAGTGTGGTGAAGCTCCCCGCATTATGAACAATGCCAAATTATGCTATTGATATTTTGAACTTACTCTTCATTTTCTAATTTGAAATTGGATGGAATTGATAGCACAGTAATCATCTTTGTTTATACACGTGCAAAAACCTGTCATCTCTCTGCTTTGTTTCAGGGCGATATGCCTGATGGCATGCACAAGTCTGCTGACGGCTGTGAGGCAAACCCAACGTATATTGCAGCAAAGAAGGCAAAACATCTTGAAGATAGCGAGACAACCCCAAAGTCTTGTCTTGATGCAGTGTTCAAGTTACTTGAGACTAACAGTCAGACAAGCTCACAAAATTCGTTGTCTGAATCAGTTCGACTTCTTCAGTCCCAAGTTCTAGCAGAAAGGCATTCTGCAACTCAACTTCGACTTGAAGTCCTCATCGCTAAATAGCTACACTCGAAGCTATGACTGACATGCTAGGTCGGTCTCACAGCCTTGCTCAGCAGCTTGCGCAGCAGTTCCCCCGCAAGGCGAAGCTTTCTTGAACTGTCTTGGAAGTGGTCTCGGTTCAGTATTATTTTGTTACGCTGCAATGGTGCCCAGTTTTTGTAATCTGCTTTTTCGTTGCGCTTTATGATAACTGGTGGCGAACTTCGATGCCCAGTGGATGTAATATACCTTAAATCCTTTATTATATAGTGTAGATTTATTCTTAGTTACTATGCCATAATTTCTTTATTGTATAGAGTAGGTTTGTTCTTAATTCCTACTAGTTACTGCCATCATTCGCTATATGAAAAAAAAAATCAGATGTAGTCGACCGGGCCGAAACATTCGACTCTAACGGGCCTGGTTTTTAGTGGGCCACAATTGGGCCGGCCTGCGTCTTTCTTGGGCCCGAATGATTGGGGCCTTCACACATTGTGCCAGGCCCAAACTTACACCGGCCTATATTTTAGTTGGGCCTTTTGTCGACCTAGCGCTTAGTTTGGCCCAGGTAGCGTTGGGCCATTAACAGGCTGAATATTGTACTGGCCTGTTACGGCCGAGATGAAACCACGGGCCTTTAGCAGGCCAAAATGCATGTTGGGCCTCAATTTTCACTAGTGGTCGACGGGCCTTCAGCAGGCCAAAATGTAGATCGGGCCTTTTTGGGCCCAGTTAGCTCACGGGCCGTTACCAGGCCGAAACATATCTCGGGCCTTAGTTGGCCCACTGATATCATGGGCCTTTAAGAGGCCGAAAGCTTAGTACAGGCATCAACGGGCCGAATTACGCCACAGGCCTTTAACAGGCCCAAAGTCACGTTGGGCTTAACTGTTGCCACCTTTAGCATGGGCCGTTAGTGGGCCCGATGTCCCGTCGGCCCATATATGGCCCATGGGCAGCACGGGCCATTCCCAGGCCGAAAGTCTCACCGGGCTGAAATGGGGCCATGTCTACATCAGGCCTCTAACAGGCCGAAAGTCACTGGGCTGTAGTTGGGCCCAAATATTCGACGAACAATTAACGGGCCAGATCTGGCTTCGGGCCGCAAATGGGCCCAAATATTGGGCGAACAATTAACGGGCCAGATCTGGCTTCGCGTCGTAAATGGGCCTTTATTAAGCAGGCCGTTATTGGGCTGGCCCACTAGTACCTGATTAAGTACTACGGGCCTTTGACTGGGCCGGCCTTTTTAATCTATAAGGGCCTCTGTTGGGCCCAGCCATGTGTCGACGTATCATAGGCATGTCTCCTCCAATGGACGGGCGACATCTGGCCCACTGACGAGTTGACATGTGTTCCCTTCCGCCAATAAGAATTTTACACGTGGAAATTTCCCATTGGTCAGGGCTGTTAACGGGTTATCGGATCTAAAATCCGACCCGATAGCTTAACGGCGTTCTGTTACGGTGGATGCCACGTGTCGGTCACCCTTGACGAAAGCACTTCTGTGACGCGCGATTTATCGTCATGGAAGTGGACACTTTCGTGATGATAATTTTGGTAATGTCATGGAACACTTCTACGACAGCACAGGTATGACTATCTTGATTTTGTCATAAAATCGTCATGGATGTACATGCATGACAAAAAACGCGATCTACTGTGACAAACACGTATCATCACGGAAGTGTATTTTTTTGTAAAGCCTATACATATATAAGTACGTGACCAAGCACTATGTGAAGTGGACGTAAAAAGAACGAACTGTTAAATGTCACGGGCCACTCAGCTTCAGCCTTTAGGCGTCACGAACTCACGATAGCTAGCAGCTGAATCGATATAAGCAGACACTATAGGAATGACCAGCGTACTCGCTAGCTAGCGGCTGATCGCACGCGCGCGCGATCGCACAGCGCCGGAGGTGGCTGACAAAGCCAACAATCATCCGACTGATTTTTAACGTTTTCCAATGTATTTGGGCTGGGCTTAGCTTTAGCTCTCTCCCTACATAACTTTTTTTTATAACTCTCTCCCTACGTTATTATTAGCTATAAAATAGTTCTTTCCGTGACCTAAAAAAATCAGTTATCGATCACAAGCCTAGCTGCTTCGAAAAAGGAATATGTTAATATCAAGCCGATACCAATTACACCCGGTCTATACACCAACAAGATGTCAAAAAACAATCAGGATGCACACAGCCAAAAAGTAAAATAAAAAGTCTAAAAGAAGAAGAAAAAAAGACCTTGTCACGGTGATCAATCACCTGCAGTAGTAACACTCTAACCAACACCAAAGACAACACCCGGACTATAAAGAAGGTTCTTCAAAAGCAATTCCTTCATGAAGGAAACAATGCACAAGTGGTGTCGTTGCCTGATCAAAGATCGTAGGTTTTCACTTTGGAGAAAGACCGTGTTCCAAAAAAACAATGCCTTCAACAAGGTAATTGTCAGGCACAACCAATAAAGGCCAGACCTCTGATTTTCACCCTCAAAATCACGGCTTAGTACTCAAAGGAGCACCACCAACCACGAAGTCCTCCATTGCTGCCGTCCCCACCTGCGGAGGCTACTACTACAAGTCATGTACCACCAGGCTCACAGGAACTCGTTCCCGGTCTCGATGAGAACAACTCCCGCAAGCGAAGTCAGAACAACTGCCTGTGAAGCAAAGTCTTCATCATATCCAAGACCCTGTCTTCACCACTTGTAGGTCCTCCAATCACGCCATGGCTTTCTCCGAATGTGTTTATCCCTTAGCAATCTTGATGCAGACATGTCCCAAGATGTCAACAAGAACAGAGCTTCGCGATACCCCAATGAAGCTGATTATGCTGATGTTGCAGGTGCACACGACCGGTCCTTATCCAATCAAGGTATCCAAAGAGCATAAACGCCAGTCCTTATTTAACTTCGAAGGAGAAGTTTGGAACTCGCCGATGGGTAGATCAAAGAGGACTCTGGCAGAGGGTGGTGGGCGCCGCTGCCATGTCCGGGGCTGCCGCCCCAGCGCGAAGTGGTGCAGGAAAAGCCGCAGACCGGATGCCACAAACCATTGATGTCCCGCACCAATGCGATCTGGCCAACAGATGTCGGGTCAAGGCCTGTCTGGCCACTGCACACTCATGGATTTGGGCGGCAGGGCACAACCAAGATCGGGATGGGGTCCCAGATCTGGCCCCCAATGTCGTTGATGTGGCCACTATTCAGCGCCGCCATGGGCAGCCCTGCAACAAGAGGGAGGCCACCCATGAGCAGCGCCGATCGTCGGACTATTGCGCACTACAGGGCCATCTTCATGTTGGAAATATGCCCTAGAGGCAATAGTAAATTGGTTATTATCATATTTCTCGTTCATGATAGATATTTATTATTCATGCTATAATTGTATTGACCGAAAACTTAAATACATGTGTGAATACATAAACTACACCATGTCCCTAGTAATTAAGTCTCTACTAGACTAGCTCGTTGATCAAATAAGGTTAAGGTTTCCTAACAGTGGACATGAGCTGTCATTTGATAATGGGATCACATCATTAGGAGAATGATTTGATGGACAGACCGAACCGTAAGCTTAGCATCAGATCGTTTAGTTATTTGCTATAGCTTTCTATTTGTTCATTCGACCATGAGATCATGCCACTCCCGGATACCGGAGGAATGCCTTGTGTGCTATCAAACATCACTTCATAACTGGGTGATCATAAAGGTTCTCTACAGGTATCTCCGAAGGTGTCTGTTGGGTTGCATGGATCAAGACTGGGGTTTGTCGCTCCATGTGACGGAGAGATATCTCTGGGCCCTCTCGGTAATACAACATCATACGAAGCTTCATGTGACTAATGAGTTTAGTCACGATATCTTGTATTACGGAATGAGCAAAGAGACCTGCTGGTAACGAAATTGAACTAGGTATGGAGATACCGACGATCGAATCTCGGGCAAGTAACATAGGCCGGACAACGGGAATTGCATACGGGATTGACAGAATCCTTGACATCATGGTTCAAACGATAAAGATATTCATTGAATATGTAGGAATCAATATGGGCATCTAGGTCCCGCTATTGGTTATTGACCAAAGAGGAGTATCGGTCATGTCTGCAAGTTCCGAACCCGTAGGGTCGCACGCTTAACGTTCGATAGCGCTAGGGTAGTATTGAGATATTAGTAGCGAAAAGTCCGAAGATTGTTCGGTGTCCCAGATGGGATCTGGGATATCACGAGGGGCTCCAGAATGGTCCGGAGGTAAAGGTTTATATATGGGAAGTCATATTTGGGTTCCGGAAAAAGTTCAGTTTTTTGGTATTGTACCGGGAAGGTTCTAGAAGGTTCCAGGGGTTCCATCGTGGGGCTCAACAACCTAGGATGGAGCCACATGGAGCGAGGGGTGGGGATACAGCCCACATAGGCTGGTCGCCCCATTCCCCAAGGCACATGTTGTTTAAATCTAGAGATAAGGTCTTATCTCTAAATTTAAAGTGTTGAATCTAGAGATTAGATGTTATCTCCAAGTTTAAAGGGATTTCAACCTTGTGGCCGGACCTAGATGGGTTTTGGATGCCCTTCCCTGCCCCCTAGCCTATGGGGGAGGCGCATGGGGGCAGCCACCCCCTTGACCTGGGCCGTTCCTGCTCCCAATTCCTCTGACGTCCCTCCGGTATGTGCTTGGCGAAGCCCTGCCGGAATTCCGCTGCTGCCACCACCACCATAACGCCGTGCTGGTTCCGATCTCATCTACCTCCTCTTCTTCGCTTGCTGGATCAAGGAGAGGATGACATCGAGCTGAACATGTGCTAATCTCGGAGGTGTCCTCCGTTCGGCTCTAGATCAGATTGGATCGTAATTGGATTGTGAAGAGTACGACTACATCAACCGCGTTACGACGCTGATGCTTTCGGACTACAAGGGTATGTAGACACACTCCCCTCAAGTAGCTATGCATCTCCTAGATTGGATCTTGGGTGTTTCGTAGGAATTTTTTTTATTTCTATGCTTCGTTCCCCATCAGTTCTTCGCGAGATCCACATCGAGGTAGAGGCCACGACAGCCTCACGGATTTGGGCGGCAGGACGAAGCCAAGATCGGGATAGGGTCCTAGATCGACGCCATGGGCAGCCCTGCAACGAGAGGAAGGCCGCCGCGAGCAGCGCTGACCGCCGGACCGCCGCGCACCACAGGGCCATCATCTCCGCGATATCCACAGTGGGGCAGAGGAGAAACAAACGAGAAAAATCGCCCCGCTGCCACCTTCCTAGGGGTGGCGCGGTTTCGCTGGCGCCCCCTCTGGTGACGGCGCAACGATGGAGGACGGGGATAGGAGGCCTGGCAGCAGGGCTAGGGTTTCCTCCGTGCCGTCAGAGGACGACGACGCGGGGGTGGAGGAGGAGTCAAAGAGGCAGCCTAGGGTTTCCCCCATGCCGCCAGAGGACGGCGACACGGGGGCGGAGGAAGAGCCTAGCTGCTTATCTCCTCTCGCGGATTCAAATACACCAAAATACCTCCATCTTCTAACCTACACTTTGGTTGGATTCACTCGTCTCTAGATTTGGAGGTAGATGTGGGTGGCCCCTTTGGGGCGAGTTTTAGGTGTGTCGTTTGTTTTGTGCTTCAATAGTTGCGGCAATAATGCTCCTAATAATGTTCTTGTGACTTCCTTTTACTCGTGGTTTCTCCACCGATGACGAGGTCAGGCTTGGGAAATGTGTTCCCCGGTTATGTTCACATGTCAAGTTCGAGACTTAGTGGGGCGCCTCCTACACCCCACTCCAACACATACTTGCCCGCGGTGTCTCCCCCCGTTATGCTCGTTCCCTAGACTCCGATGTTGGATGTCATGCATGCCCATGGCCACTCGCCTATTGGGGATATCTTGGGTCACATTGATGCCGACTTAGCCCTGGTTAGCTCAGGTGCCATTCGTTTTCAGTCTATCCTAGCTTTTTTTATATGTGGGTTTTTGTTTTTACCGGCTAACTGGTCTGGCAATTTTCTGGAACCTTCCTCCCGAGGCGGGCGGGCCTGAAAACCGAAGCAAATAAGGGATATTGAGTGGAGGATTCTGGGTTCACAAACACTAAGGAGGTCTATCTTATCTGGATGGTGGTAGGAGTTCAGCTTGTGTTGCTCGTATTGATCTCACGGCAGGTAATTTTTTAAGGACTCGAAGGTCGAAGCACGAAGATATCTTCGACACCCAAAAAAATAACATTATGTGCAAAGACATTGCGACGAGAACTATTTAGTAAGACAAGATTGATAGGATGTTACTCTTGGTAACCACAAATATACTCTTGTAATCTTGCTTTAAGTTAGTAAGTAGACACAAAAGCATGAAGTGGAGCATTTACTTCCCTCGAGGTCCTAAACATGGGTACATTGTGTGTCCCCGACTTCTTGTTTCCTTCGTTGTTGCCTATGAGTTTGTTGTTCAGGCCATTGTGTTGCCCCGGCCATACGAAATCCACTATGTAGTATGCCCCATTATATGTGATGCATGACTTTCCTGCAATAGGATCGACTCCGAGCAAGTGCATCTATTATGTCGCAGCCGCAAGTAAGTGTAGAATTCGGATGATGTCGACAAATGAAAGGAAATGTTGGAAGCAATTGACAAAAAATGACAGGTGTTGGATGGCATCAAAGAGAAACAAAAGTAAGTCCCTCTCTCTCCTCCATCGTTTCCATGTCCAATTATTTGTATTCCTTGATTTTTTTTTATCCCACTATTTGTATTACTGATTAGAGAAGCATTAGGAGATAAAAGGCAGGAGGAGAAGTATTCGATAGAATCATATTTGGCATACTTTATATTGGATACATTGTGCCAGCATGACGGCTGAAGCCTGAACCTGTGTCAAAGATTTGTTGGGATATGTTGATCCATGTACCTATATGGGCAATGACCAAGTTCCCTACTACTAATTGAAGGTATTTGTGCATAGTATTGATATGCTATTTAACTTAAACATGACTCATAGTACATTTATGTGTGTAAGGAAGATTCAGTGTTATCATACAAAATTTCTATCAGGATCTTTCAAATAAATATGCCCTTAAAGTGAAGATCTGTCTGTGCTACACCAGACCCATTGATTATTACTATTTTTGTTATTCTTTGTAGCCAAAATGTTACAAAAGGTAGGTGCCTAAAGAACGATGGGCTTTCAAGCACTCAAAGATCATTCAGATTCTTCTTCTCTCGATTGTTGCTACAAATAAACGATTGCAGAGACTCGCATGATCCTTATAATTACCAAGCCAGAAAGCACATGCTACCATGCTAAGCCCCTTTACCTTCCCTGATTTCATAGCCAACAGAAGATGGCTGGCTATATATGTGAGAGCAGACACAAGTTTCTCAGTGATTCTGCCACTAATTTCACAAAGACAGCCATGTACTTCACTCAAAAAGGATATGTGTAGTGCGTAGGGTTGTGAGGTATTGGGAAATGGACCCACTAGTGTGACAGTCACGACAAGACGTTGATTCTTATAACATGGTCTCCATGTCCGGCCCGATTGTGGACAACACAAGTCGGACGCTACCTTCAACCTTTTCTTTGTGATGCCAAAAGTTCTTTGGCGCCATGGGGTTGGTGCTCCTAGTGTGTGATTATAGTTGATGAGTTCCATCAGTGTGTGATTTATATATCTACTTTATTATGTTATATCATATCATATTATTAAAATAAGAGCCACGTGGTCTAGATAGGCTATACTCCCTCTATTTCTGTTGAAAGGGTATATCTCAAAGAAAAATTGGTTTGTTAGTACCGTTTCAATTTCTCTATATCACTTGTTTAGATTTTGAGGCACATTAAAACTCCGCATGCAAGACTAAAAATAAACTCAACAATGAATGTAACTATTCCTGTTTATGTAATGGTCACGCAAGCATGCTCCAAATAAATGTGTTGGTTTAGTTTAGTTAGTTTTGCAAACTACAAAAATCATTCCGGCAATCATCATCTGCCTGTGTTGAGGAGCTTTTGGAGTTGAGCCTTTTAAACTGAAAGACGGATTAATATCCACACCGCGGATCCTTAATGCAGACATGTCCACGGTTATAAGATCCACGTGTTACATAGAATAAAGGACTATGGTAGACATGTACAAACAATCAGCTATAGACATACATTATTCCAATCATTGGGCACACAGTCGAAACATAACTAGATAAACACATGGACACGTACACGAACTGGATGTGAGTCTAATACAAATGCGAGGGAGCTGCTGGATGCCAGAATTCGAAAGCAAAAAAGTAATGGGCAGCAGCTTACCCATGGTAGGGATGAGGTTATTTGGCGTCTTGAGCCATCCGGATGTTTTTCAACTGGCTCTTTATATAAGAAATTTTTCAAATCGACGACACCGTGTGACCTATCTGGGATCTGGAAGGCACGCCTTCCGGCCAAAATAAAAATCTTCTTATGGCAAGTGGCTCGTAACATAAATACCAGTGGAGACCAGGTGCTGAAAAGGAAGGCCCGGGTGACGGCAAATGCATTTGGTGTGGCGAGAGGGAAGATCGTGATCACATACTTTTTAGGTGTATCATGGTGCGATTCGTTTGGAGCGACATACGATTGGTGACGGGCTCCACTTGGAATCCGAGTGGTTTTTCGGAGTTCTACCGGTTGGTGAAATCCACCTCCAGGAAAGATAGGCGGATTGCATGGCTAGGTTTTGAGGCTATTGCGTGGTCACTATGGACTACAAGAAATAAAGCCTGATAGAGGGACAGTTCATTAAACATCCGGCTGATCTATTATACAAATTGATGTCTTTCTTGCAGCTATGGAAGCTTCTGGCAAGGGTACATGACAGAGGACGCGCGCAGGAGCTCGCCTCAAAGGTGCAAGCAAGGTGCACTGAGATGTGATGGCCGACACAGGAGACACCACCGGCACAACTCTGCCCCTTGGCGCTCCGTCGCCCGTATTCGCCTTCGGGCATGTATCACTTCTGTATGCTGCCTAGTACCAGACTTATGACATTTGTAAGGGCCTCAGTCTAAGGCCGGGCAAGCGCCTCCTTTCAAAATAAAGTAAAGGTTTCTCTGATGAAGACTTGGTTAGGTATCCAAGCCATAAACACCATACAACCCGGAACAAAGCAAACATATTAGTAAGCTTTTGTCAAGAAACTGTATTATAAGTATATGTTTACAAATTAATCCTTGCCAGCGATCTTTTAACAACCTTAATTTGCTGCATTCAGAAAAATGCAGGAATAGGGAAAACTACAGAACTTCATTGTCATATTCACATGAATCCAATGAAATTGATTTTTTTTGTCAAAGTTTGTTTGATTAAACTAAAGGAAAATCAAAAAAATCTTTTCCAAGAGGTTGAGTCGTTAGTTTTTTCTTTATGAATTTTGGTGTAGAAACCTTAACGAAAATTCTCATAAGATTTAATACTACAAATCAAGGGACCCACTAGAAAAAAATCATCTGGATAATGTCGTCCAAGTCTTCTACCAAAATCCATCAAATCGAAGATGCCTCTCAAAGTGAAGATATGTAAGTACTACATTTGGCCAGTTCATTGTTACTGTTGATGTTGTTATCTTCATTCCAAAGATACGAAAGGTATGTGCCTCAAGAACGATGAGATTTGAAATGCTCGAAGGTCACAGATTTTGCGCCTCTTGATTCTTGCTTCATATAAATAAATGCAGTGTCACATGATCCATTTAAAACAACCAACCAAACATGCACAATGTGCCATGCCATCCTACTTTATCTTTACTGACTTTATGGCCAGCAGAACATCGCGGACTATATGTATGCTCGATGAACAGACATACATTCCTCAATGATTCCGCCAATAGTCACACTTCAATGGGCATAGCTACTTGCGTCAAAAAGAAAAGGGTGTCTGTATGCGTACTTAGGATTGGGAGGTACCAGGAATGACTACACCCTAGCATGCGAGGGCATCGGCGCTGGGAATTGTCTTCTAGGATGGCGATGCGTTTTTCGGGATTTCTCCTCCTCTTGATGTTTACGTGAAGCAGCAGGCTGCTGTGATCAAGATCATAAGATCTTCTTGTTACTTCTGGAGCCACCTTCTATCACTAATGCTCCATTTATCACACCATCAACACGCATTCCATTTTGAACATCAGCTCCTCACAACATCACAACATCGATCAGTACAAAAGTATTACCACTAGCTTCATGAAGATACAGCCCCCCCCCCCCCCCCCCCCCCCCGGGCGCCCCCGTTGAATGCGATGGCCTCGGGTCCCGCGGAACCAGCCACCGCCGGCGAGGACGCGGGTGACGTTCGCTTTGCCGAGTTCTCGGACCTGCAGCTGCGGGAGAGGTTGCAGCGCATACAGAATGGGCTCGACAGGGGCGTGTACAGCGGCCTCCACGACGGCGGCGAGAAGATCCATCAGTTGTGCCGTGACATCGACCACGAGATCGCTCGACGCCGGAAGGTTTTCCAGGCCCCGCCCTCCTCCTCTTTCATCAATCTCTGTCGCTCCGCCCACTATGGAGGCAGCAAACCGCACCGCGCTCCGGTGAGTGCGATACCCTCGGCCGGCGAGGCGGGGGTCGAGGGTGCGGTGGAGGATAGGCACAGCGCGCTGCACCAGCTTTCGGATCTTAGAAGTTGCGGCGTCTACAGGACGGGGTCGGCGTCCTCGCCGGCCACCTCCCTGACGGCGGAAGGAAGTACTTTGCGTACATCCGTGCCGTTCGTCTCGAGCTCGCTCGCCGCCAGGCCCTGCTCTCCCGCAACCAGTCGGCTGCCGCCGAACCCGGAGCAGGTGCGGTCTCGAAGGTCCTCATCGTCATAGGTACCCCCATGATCTCCTCTCGGCTCCTCCCTCTGATAGTGTCGGAGGTGGCCGCCGGCTCGCCGCTCGGCCGCCGGTGAAGGTGGCGGCGAGGATCTGGCCGCCCCGTTCTTCCTCGGGGGGCTTTGGATTCGTGGCGGCGGCCTCGGCTGGTAGATCGACGCCAGGTCTGCGGTGACCGGTGCTCGTTGGTGCTGGCCCTTCTTCCTCGGCCGCGGGGGCGGCGAGGTGGCGGCAGGTGGCGGCTGTGGTGCGGGCATCTCGGCGGCGCCCGATCCAGATCTGAAGGCCTCCGTCTACTTCAACCAGGGCTGCCTCGAATGGTCCTGCTTTGGGCGGCCTTTGTCGCCGGAGTTGTACCTCTTTGGCTGCTGGAGGTGGGAGGTGGCTCCGGAGAAATCCGAGGCCAGCAGTGCTGGCCACGACGGCGGCGACGCCCGAGGGCGCCGTACCTTTCTTGTAGGCTCCGTCCAGGTTGCCTCCTTCCCCTCCTCCTTCCACCCAGCTCGTATGCCGGGCGAAAGCCCAAATCCTTGCCAGATCGAGCGACAGCGGCGCTCCGGGCGTCGTCACCCTCTTGGGGGTGTCGTTCGTGGTGAGCTTGGGGTGGATGTGATGCTTTGGTTGCTTGGCCGCGGTTGGTGGCGTGGTCGGAGTTCGTCTGGTGGCGGTGCATTGGCGCTCTGCCGCCTATGTGCTCTGCCTCGGAGTCCTTCTTCCACGGTGCTTGGTCTTCAGCAGCCCTGCCGGACTCGGCGGAGCGGTGCTTCATCTTACACATTGATGGCGGCGGTTATCGGCGGCATGGTGCTATGGAGGCTCGGCGTCCGATGCGCGGGATGGACTCGCGCAGGAAGAGGTAGCTGTCTGGCGTCATGGTGACGTCGATGGCTGAGTGGCCAGACAAGGTAGATGCCTCAATATGATCTGAAGACGGACCTGTGGAAGATGGCGGCGACGACACACGAGTGCGTCTGACTGGATTGTGCCCCAGACCCGGTATGTGGCTCGGTTGGGGCTTCCGGCTTTTGATGTTAGGCTTAGGTGAGTGGTCTGAGTGGCCCAGCTAGCACCCCTTCATCGTATAGATAGGAGTAGCGGCATATGTTGTCAAGATGGTGGATTCAGGCATATTGTTGTAATACTTTGTAAGGTCCTCGAGAATAATCAATAAAGTGGCCGTATGCATCTCCCAGATGCAGAGGCCGGGGGTCATCCTCCTTTTCTAAAAAAAATGAAACATTATATTCAGCATCTAGAGTACCGTCGACACACCCTTCAGCAGAGGGAACTGCTAATGCAGTATCAAAAACGATTGAACACCATCACCCAACAGTATTGCTAGCTAACGCAGTATCGAAATCAATAGGAGCATCCATATCTGACAAGCGCCGGCTAACCGTGTCCTTTCATGGTTTGAATTCTTCATTTTCCTACACTACTAGTCTAGCAGAACAAGATCAAGAGCTTCAAATGAAAGTCAGCAAAAATACAAGTACTGAAGAGTCTGGCCATGAAGCGAATTCAGGGGCAAAAAATACAGTTCCTGGCTGCACTACACTAGTTTGGTTCGTTACTCAAGGAACAGCTTGTCGTGGCGACAGCGGAGGTCGCTCAAGAAAAAAAATAGGAATGCTCTAGACTGGGCTGGAATACACTATACAGGGCTGTTTGAAATGATGGCATTTTAGCTCTCAAACGGAATGGGCATAGCCCAGAAGATGATCAGAGCTTCTTAGTACTCCCTAGTGCCTACTAAAAAAAAAATCTTCAGTATGTATAATTGCTTGGTAGCCTTTTTTTTAAGGGATAATTGCTTGGTAGCCTACAAGAAATGTGAACAGCCAAGGAATTACCCTGCAGGAATGGCACAGCATATGTGCTGTGACCAACAATGGTAATTAATACTGAACCATATGCAATGGCCAGATGAGGAAGAATGATTGCAACAAAACATTTCATTGACAAGCTGATTGTAAGGCGATCATTTCATTCAATTTAACATTCAGGCAGAAAACTCCTCTAAAAATGAGGCACTCCTTGCTACTGAACAAATTGAGAGAATAATATGCCACATTTAATCGGCTAGAACCATACTTGGACATAGGAAACAGATGTATATTGCTTAGTAAGAAAACCACTGGATGATCTCTAAGAAAGAAGATGCTAATAAAAAATCCAAGTCAATTCTTCAATTAGACAAACAGAGGCATGGGGCAAGTTAATTATCAACTATTTTGAACGTTGACCAAAATGACTAAATAATTGTAGCATCAACATGCTACCACTTCACCCCATAAGGATATTCACACAAGTATAAATTCCATGCAACCATGAAACATTCAGAGATCATTGATCATAACTTGTATACATCAAAATGAAACTAGCTAGCTCATAGTGGACCCATTTCTTAATCTTCTGCTCATCAGTACAAGTTCCATTTCTCAAGCATATGTTAAGATCGAAGATCACATGAAGCAATTATTCCTCAAAAGTGGTTAGCAGTTAAAGTGAAGTTTATACATGGAATTCCAAACGAAGCAACACAAAGGCAGAATTATAACACTATGTGTCAATACCTAACCAGACGTTAATGGAATCATGAACATGAATGAACTGCAGCAGAACATTGACTCGAAATAGACATGAGTCGGAGCGATCGACAAACATTTCAAATGCTGATCCAACTAACTTGTAATTTTAGCATCAACACTCATGGCAAACACTTCAGCCCAAAATGATATTCAAAGAAATATAACACAACCATATAACAGCCAGAGCTTCTTGGTCATAACTTTTATACATCAACAAGAAAGCTAGAATTATAACAGTATGTTTCAATACCTAACCAAATGCTATGGAATTATGAACAATGAATTGCAACAAAAAATTCCATTAAGTTAGCTATAATGCATTCTTTTAATTAAACTAGCGCTCAAGCTCTTGTAAAAGTTCAAGTGCAACTTGCTATTCAATAAGGATGATAATCTGCCCTCATTTGTTCGTTGGCAAAAACAAAACATAGGAACCGGAAACACATGTATATTTTAAATTTTAGTATTAAGAAGACCAGCAAGTAATCTCTGTAAAGAAGACCACGATAAAGATATGACAGTTTTTGAGTTAAACAAAAACAGAGAAAAGGCAGGTAGAATTGCTTACTAGTATTAAATACTAAGAAGACCACTACATAAAAGGGGAAAAAGCACCTTCTCCATTATAGAAAACATCAGCATGAGTCAGATCAATTGGCAAACATTTCAAATGCTGATCCAAATGACTTGTAATTTGCATCAACACTCAATATAGCCACTTCAGCCCAAAATGATATTCAAAGAAATATACCGCAACCATATAAAGAAAGCTAGTGATCTCATAGAGGATTTAGTTAATACATACTGCAGTCCATGTAGATATGGAGGGCAAGGCCATCAAGAAGCACCACCAGACTCAACAGCCTTCATATGAAAGACTAAATGTGCACAACATAATTGCCTAGTTAGACGAAAGGTGAAGCATTGACAACATAATGCTCAACAAAACATAGACATGAGCCAGAGTAATCGGCAAACATCTCAAACACTGACTCAAATGACTTGTATTTACCATCAATACACAAGGCAACTACTTCAGCCAAAAATGATATTCAAAGAAATATAAGGTAGCCATGTAACGGTCAGAGCTTCTTGATCATAAGTTTTTATATATACATAATCAGAGAAAGCAAGTGCGCTCGATAGATTCAGTTAATACACACTGTGGCACATGTAGATACAGAGGGCCAGGCCGTCAAGAAGCACCACCACACTCAACAGCCCTCTGATGAAAAGCTAAATAATATTCAGAAGATAACAATCTGGTCAGATGAAAGGTGAAGCATGGACAACATAATCCTCTAGTGCCGAAAAGCAGGTATGTGAAACTAGAGATTGTTTGAGCCGAAGTCCCGTATCCCAGATGAATCTGCGATTGAGACTATATAGCAACCAACTTGCCATCGATGTCAAGCTGAAGTAGACAGTCATTGTCAAGTTTGGCCAGCACGAGCACATCACCATCCCAATAGGCAGCCTCCACATACCAAAAACCGCAAAAGTTTTCAAATTCCCTCCTTATCTCTGCAATCGGCAATTCAACCCGGCCTTTGGAGGCCCAAACTTGGCCTTCATAGCCCTGCATCACCCAGACATCAACAATGGACCCTTCCTCATTAAGAGTGTACATGCCAAGCAAGTCACCCATCTCAAACAGGCCAGCATTGCCATGGCCGGGAACAATAGGAGAGCGCATCTGCCAGAACAACTCAGTGGTGGTGTCAAATACCATTATCAGGTTGTCTATGTGCCAATGCAAGCTACCATGGAAAAGAAGAGATCCAGTGGAATTCATCAGTTCTTCGGCATCAGGGCCCCTTATGTGCCTCGGCGGCTGGCCAGAGCCTAATGTGAAGACGTAGGAGCCACTTTGAGCATCAGCTTCCAGGCAGAGCAATAGTGTTGGTACTCGCCTGTAGGGCTGTGTGGGTACATCCCCAAAAGCGTGAAACCATCAAGCTGGTGGAGGGAAGCATATTGATGAGTGGCCGGGTTGCAGATGGAGAAGCCCCTCTCATTATAGACGTGTAAGACAAGGAGGACGTCATAGCAGGCCACGGGAAAGAAGCCGGGGGCTTGGTCGAGATGTGCAACCGACTGGAGCTGGTCGGCTGCTCGGTGGTCGCAGGTGATGATGTCTATGGAGGGTTGGTCTTCACTGTAGCCGCGGAAGAGGGGGAGGGCGGGCTGGCGGGCGTGGTGGGCGAGGAGGAAGTCGCGAGCCGAGGTGGCGCGGTGCCAGGCGGGGGAGACGGCACGGCAGCGGAGGATGGATTTGGGGGGCAGGCGAACGAGCATCTCCCAGGGGGAGAATTGATTTTAAACCACCCCCCCCCCCCCCCCCCGCGCGCGCTCCACTTCGATCTTGTACCCCCATGTTCGTGCGACTCGCTCTGAGCCCCCCTGTTACGACTCGTTCTTTGCTGATTGCCCCCTTCCTATTGTTATGCGTTCAATTTGCTACTAATGAAAGAAAAACTGGTCCGATAATATTTCTATTTGACGAAACTGCCCTCAAGACCCCAACACGCTAGATAAAAAAACCATCACGCGAGACAGGGCCACATGTTCGCTCGTTCCAGTTCTCCACCCAGCCGCCAGTTCGCTCGTGCCCCGCCGTCGCCCCTGCTGCTCTGCCGTTGCCCCTGCTGCTCCACCGCCCTCCATTGCTGCCCCAAGGTAAGGCAAGCTTCCCCCTTCCCTTTTCCATGGAGTTGGTGTAGTTCTCCTTGTACGGACGTCTAAATCTTAGAAACCCTAGGTACTGAGGGAGATGGGGATTTGAGTGAGAGGGTTTGGATCGGCAAAGGGGTGTGATGGATCGGAAAAGGTAACATCATATTCCCTTGTTTTGGTTTGATGTATGCATAAGTTTTGGTGTGAAATTTCTGATTTTTTTGTTTATATTGAATAGGATCGATGCAATGTCTGTGCATGATTCTAATCAAACCAGTGTGACAAACCTAACCATGGGGATGGTCTCGTGCAATGAAGTAGAAACCGTTGGTACCATTGTCGATTGGTCAAGTCTTGTGATCGAACCTGGAAATGATGGAGATGAAAAGGGGATTCCGGATGAAAAGCCGGCAGATGAGAAAGCCATGTTTGCTCTGTTGGGTTTGAAAACAGAGGAGGGCGAGGGAAAAACTAACCTTGGTCCTGTTGTCACTCCTACTCCTGATTATGACTTGGATGATATCAAAGGGGCAGCTATTGTTGTTGATGATAATGCTCCAGAGGAGCCACTTATTGCGTGGGATGAACGAAAAGCAAAGATGGATATAGGGACCCCTTATCCTGATATGGCTGCATTTAGAAAGGCTATAAAAAGTTCGCTATCAATGGAGAGTTCGAATATGGCACTAAAAAAATGAGCCGACAAGGTTCCGGGCTTTTTGTAAAGGTCAATCCATGATAGGCCAACCTTGCAAATGGTCCTTAACTGCTAGTTGGCGGAGAGACGAAAATTGTGTGATGGTAATAATCTTTGTTTCTTTGGAGAGTTCGAATATTGCTTTGTTTCTTTGCTTGTCATTGTAATGACCTTTCGATTTGAATCATTCTTTGTTGTAGGTTGTGAAGCATCAAACAGAGATTATGGACCTATTTAGAAAGAGGAGAATGACTGGAGAGAAATTGGTAGGGAAAATACTGCCATTTGTCATACACCAATTAAATGCAAAGACTCGAGGACTAGGACATCTCAAGGCTAAAGCATCAGCTGACTGGAGTGGAGAAGTGAAAAATGTTAACAAAGGGGATGAAAGACATGTCGTCAAAACACTCACACATGAGTGTACATGTTTGCAATGGCAGCACACAGGCAAGCCTTGTGACCATGCACTAGGCTTCATAAATGTTTTGCAAGCTCGCAACTTTGTGAACATGGAGGATTATGTTGATAGAGGCTTTTTGTTGCGTCCACCAATTCCAAAAGGCAAGAAAAAAGGTGCTGGAAGAACAATAAAACAGAGGATGAAGAGTTGGTGGGAAGGTGGATCAAGGAAGGGATCATTGAACAAATGCAAAAAATACGGGGAGGTAGGACATAGAGAAGCCGGCTGTCCTCAAAATGGAACAAAGAAACGGTACAAACTAATACTTGTTGCTGTTTTCTACCTATAACACCATGGTTCTTTAACATGAAAAAAATCTCTAATTGCTTATTTTTGTAGGAAAAGTATGGGGAAAAAGAATCCATCTCCATGGTTTGATGTCTCAGTTAGCAATGCGATTCCATCTACACCAACCAAGAGCAAGAATGTTGCCACTTGTAGCAGTCCTGGAGCTGTGACAAGAAGCCAAGCTGCATCTCAAGCTAGTCCTGGACCTGTCACAAGGAGCCAACCAACATCTGAAGCTGCTACTCCACCACCAAAGTCTCCAGCAAAAGGAAAGAAGAATAAAATGACTCCAAAGAGGAAGAAATTAAGCGATCTGTGATGAACTCGTGTTATTGCTATGTGTGTGAGGTGGAGACTCACTTTATTGTTCTGTATGTGAGGTGCAAACTCTCCTTCTGGTCCTGTGTAAGTGAGGCAGAGACTCACTATTATTCTGCTATGTGTGTGAGGTAGAGACTCACTTTAATTCTGCTGTGTAAGTGAGGGGGAGACTCACCTTTATTTGTTGTCATGCAGTTATGTAGAACCTTGCTAAACTTATTATATATGCTATCATGGAATCATTGTGAGGCTATATTATTTGCAGTCTGTTCGTTTGAAAGGCTACATATACAACAGAATTATACTTCTTTTTTCTGTGAGAAACATAGCACAGTTGAAGCAAATCCTGTCATTTGAGAAAAAAATTGTGGCTGGGACATCCAGACTAGGTACAGAGATCCTTTTAAACTGAAGGGTACTTCTATCCATTCTTATTTCTGTTTGATGATTAGATACTAACAAATGTGTTAAATAGGCAAAAGGGGGTTATTAGCAACCACTGGACGGCCCGGTGGGGGCTCAGAGCGAGTCGCACGAACATGGGGGTACAAGATCGAAGTGGAGCGCGTACACTAGTAGAAAAAGGGTCAAATGTGAAGCACATTAGTGCCGGTTTGATTTTGAGCCGGCACTAATGTGTCCATTAGTGCCGGTTCCAACGGCTAGGCGGGCGGAGATCATTAGTACCGGTTGGTGAGCAACCTTTAGTACCGGTTCGTGTCACGAACCGGTACTAATGAGGCTGCGTCAGGCTGTGGTCAGGCTGGGGCCCCATGGGCACCTTTAGTACCGGTTCGTGCCATGAACCGGTACTATAGTTTCTTAGTAAGTTGTTTTTTAGTCCCACCTCGCGAAGAAAGAGGCACTAGGAGCGGTTTATAAGCCCTAAGTGCAGAGACAGGAGAGGCGCAATGCTCATCTGCATGTTGCTTAGCTTTAAGCCTTGAGGAATAGTGTAGACTGCACGGAGCTATGTGCAGTGCAGTTTGCACTATTCCGAAAGGTTTGAAGCTAATTAACGAGCATTGTGCCTCTTTTTTATCTTTAATAACTTATTACAACTCCGGACTTCTTGTGTTACGGCAAAAACTGGACGCACTTCGTGTACAAACTAGACAATCTCTTTCGAAGTATCAGGGTTTCTGACGAGAACGCATCTGTTACATGGGCACTTCATTTTTTTAAACTTATTACAACTCCAGATTTTTTTGCATTCCGTACACACCATTCAAAGCGACGTCATCAATTTTTAAAACTTTCTGACATCATTTGCTATTTTTTAGTCATTTACCGATTTGTTTAGAGAGCTAAATGACGGTGAAATTGAAAATCACTACAAAATGAACTCTGAAAATGTCGAAACTTGGCATGGTATCATAATTTCACCCACATAGTATGTGCAAAAGAGTAGAGAGGGTTACGGCAAAAACTGGACGAACTTCGTGTACAAACTGCACAATCTCTTTCGGAGTATCAGGGTTTCGGACGAGAACTCATCTGTTACACTGGCACTTCATTTTTTTAAACTTATTACAACTCCAGACTTTTTTGCGTTCCATACGCACCATTCAAAGCGACGTCATCAATTTTCAACACTTTCTGACATCATTTGCTATTTTTCAGTCATTTACCGATTTGTTTAGAGAGCTAAATGACGGTGAAATTGAAAATCACTACAAAACGAACTCTGAAAATGTCGAAACTTGGCATGATATCATCATTTCACCCACATAGCATGTGCAAAAGAGTAGAGAGGGTTACGGCAAAAACTGGACGAACTTCGTGTACAAACTGGACAATCTCTTTCGAAGTATCAGGATTTCTGACGAGAACTCATCTGTTACATGGGCACTTCATTTTTTTAAACTTATTACAACTCCAGACTTTTTTGCAGAAAAGAAAAAAACTATATAAATTTTTTTATTCACAAAGAAACTAAATACAGCAAAAAAAACTACTCAGAAATAAATAGAAGAAAATTATATAAAAAATTGTTGGGGCGCTGCCCAGTGGGCCACCCAGACCTAGGGTTTGCAAATACAGGCCCAGAAGGGCCAGCAGGCTCACAAGGCAGCGCGCCGAAGTTAGGCCCAGAAGCCTGCTATAGAGAGGAGTTCGAGACAGCAGCCGCGCCGGGGCTTTTAAACTGGTGCGAGCGCCCCTCGGCTAGCGAGGTGGGACTAAACTTGCCCGCACCGCTCCTGCGCCAGCGCACACCTTTAGTACCGGGTCGTGGCTCCAACCGGTACTAAAGGGGTGGCCTTTAGTACCGGGTCGTGGCTCCAACCGGTACTAAAGGGGTGGCCTTTAGTACCGGGTCGTGGCTCCAACCGGTACTAAAGGGGTGGCCTTTAGTACCGGTTGGAGCCACGAACCGGTACTAAAGGGGCAGTTTCCCGCCCCTTGGCCTCGCAAAAATTGGCCTTTAGTACCGGTGATGGCTTCAACCGGTACTAAAGGCCCCTCCTATATATATGACACTTACGAAAAATTCAGTTTCATCGACCACCACTTCTTCTCCAACTACTTCGCGCGACATCGTCGCCGCCGCCGCCGCGCAGTCGCCCATCGCGCGCCGCCCTCGCAGGCCCCCCGCCCCCGCCGCCCGTCGTCGCCGTCACCGCCGTCGCCCCCGCCGCCCGTCGCCGCCGCCCCGTACTACGTCGCCGTCTCGATCGCCCCGTCGCCCCCGGCCCGTCGCTCGTCATCACGCCGTCCCCGTCGCATCGCCGTCTCGCGCCGCCGCCCGTACGCCGCCGCCGCCTGTACGCCGCCGCCCCTCGCTCGTACACACACACATACACACACACAGAGACACACACACACACACACATTGTTTTTACTTATTTTCTGTTTTCTGTTGTTTAGATTAATGTTACATAAATTACGTAGATAAGAATGTTAGATGAATTATATGGAAAAGATGTTAAATATTAATGTTAATTTTAGATGAATTAGCTAGATATTAATTAGGTATATATATGAGATTTGAACTAGTTGAATAAATATAACTAGTTTATTTTTAATATGAAAATTAATAGAACAAGTTTATTTTTAGTAGGAAAATTTAGGCATATGAGATTATTTGAACTAGTTGAATTAATATAACTAGTTTATTTTTAGTAAGTGCTTAGTTGAACTAGTTGAATTAGTAGAACTAGTTTCTTTTTAGTAAGAAAATTTAGGTATATGAGATTTGATGATCTAATTAAAATATTACTATATATATAGCTACTCTATATATTTTAGTAAGAAAATTAATAGAACTGGTTTATTTTTAGTAAATTCTTAGTTGAATTAATTGAATTAATAGAACTAGTTTATTTTTAGTAAGAAAATTTAGATATCTGAGATTTGATGATCTAATTAAAATATTACTATATAGAACTAGCTACTTTATTTTAGTAAGAAAATTAATAGAACAAGTTTATTTTTATTAAATGCTTAGTTGAATTAGTTGAATTAATAGAACTAGTTAAACTAATAGAAGTAGTTGAATTAGTTGAATTAATAGAACTAGTAAGTGTTTAATGTTTCACCTATAAGAACATAGGAAATGTCGTCTGACGACGAAAAAGATTTCATTAAGTGCGAATTCTGTGAAGACCAGCGCGGCCTGTGCGACAGAAATTTCCTTGTTGATGATAGGCGCTTCAGCATCAAGCTGGATGAGACCTTCGAAGTGGATACAGTAAGTCACAACGACAAGTCTTTTTTCGTAATTAAGCATGACTTATATATGCTTCATTTGCTTCAACTTATAATTTTAAATTTTCACTATTCTACTAGCACATCCCCTGCCATGCAAGAATTTTTGTCTTGGATAAGATAGGTTTCAGTGCTATGAAAACTATGAAGGTAAAGAGAGTTTACCTGAAGACCGAGCATGGTTATACTTTCAACGTCAAATTATACAATGCAGACACGTACACCTATTTTGAATGCAAAACTTGGCAAGCACTATGCAAGGCTTATGCATTTGAGCCTGATATGGTTAAAACCTTTGATATTCGTCCGGAAGATGATATTGAAGGTAATAGAGACATCTGGGTCGATGTGCAGACGCCTCCAGTTCTACCATTAGGTGAGTTTCTCAACCATATTTATGTCTTTGATATTGTTTATTTAAAAATAGTTGACAACTAATTTCTATTGACAGCTTATTTCCATTCAAGCAAACATGTCCGGCGCTTGGTAGACAGGACCTACTACTGTCCCGGAGCTAAACTAAACTGCGAGGAGATAAGTCATTATGTTTCATGGCTTGAGGATCTTGATGCTGTTAAGAGAAATCATTTTCCTGAATTTGAAAATCTTAGTACTCAAAACGTGCGACCAATAGTGATCGTATTGAACTACGGTCACATGGATTTAGGAAAGATGGTAAGATTTTTACTATTAGTCCTCAGTGCATCTTTTGCATACATTATTTTTCAAGCTAAACTTTCATTGCTAAGTATATTAATTACTATACGATGTTCTTCAACAGGGACTCCCGATGACAGTTGTGCCTCAGTGGATCGAGACTAAAGGTCGCATGTCAATTGTTAGCTTAAGGCCAAGATATCCTACAGTGCACATGAGTGCATTCAGGATTTCTGAAAGCGATGAATGCTTAATAGTGAAAGATTGGAGCAAAATTGTTAACGATGGCAGAGAAGTACTAGGGGGCAGCAATCAGAAGTGCAGCCCACGATTAGGAGACAGGTTCATCTACATGCTCCAATATGATGAATCAGGAGAGCTATACATGTTCTATGCTATTTTACCTGAGAGAGAGCAGCAGGAGTGATTTAGCTAGTTATCATGCTCTTAGTACTTGTTTTCCTCTCATGCGTGTCCGTGTTCTTCGTCCTGAACTTAATCTCAAAGAGTGATTTGCTTTTGTGGTGTTATGAACGCTTATAATATCATGACCATGTTGAACTCGATGATATCTTTGCTAGCTAGTATATACTGTTGTTGGTGATGATATGATGCAAGAGTTTTTATATTAATATGATGATGATGATGAGTTATTATATCATTTATGAAAGAAACCGCATATTAGTTTCAACTGGATGGATCCTAGCTAAGTGATCAAGTATATGCCATATCCATATTACTTAGATCACTAAGTGATCAAGTAATATGGATATGGCATATAGTGATCAAGTAATATGGATATGGCATATACTTGATCACTTAGCTAGGATCCACATGCATCCAGTCGAAACTAATCTGCGGTACTTTCACCTAATGATTTAACAACTCATTATAATGTAAAACAATCACTAAATTAAATTGAAAACACAAAACTAAAGAAAAATAAAAATTAAAACCAAAACACACCCAAACATTTAGTACCGGTTGGTGTTACCAACCGGTACTAACGTCCTACACGCACCCGGGCCTGGCTTGTGCCACGTGGTGGCACGTTAGCGCCGGTTCGTGCCGAACCGGTACTAAAGGGGGGGGGGGGGGGGCTTTAGTCTCCATTCTTTAGTGCCGGTTGCAGAACCGGCACTAAAGGCCCTTACGAACCGGCGTTAAAGCCCGGTTCTGCACTAGTGGTAGGGGGGTTAAAATCAATTCTCCCACACGAGTAGGATGTCCTGCTCCTGTGTACTCATCATGGGTTTGCGGCAAAGGCGGCAAACTTCCCAGTACATCGACAGGTTCCCTGTTCTTCGAGATTTTTTTTGTCTTCAGTATTTCCTTCTAATGAAAAAGGTCGCATTCAACGTACACAACCGATCGAAATCAGCCCTCTTCTGCCTTTCTTCTAGCAGTAACCCGACTGATAGAGCCAAAAGGATCCTACAGCAGTGCGTGCTACACCAGTTTCTCACCTCCCCCACTTAGCTTTCATTATGGATTTTATAATAAACACAAGTGCATATAGGAATCCAAGTAAATAGTAACGGCAATTATTAACAGGTTACATGTGTTTTCGGTTCGTCTCCCTCCTACCTTGATCTCAAACAATACTCCACCAATATTAAATCACTCTGCTGAAACGGCTCTACAGGTCCATAGTTTAAGCTTCAGGTTCAATCGTCTCTTTAAATTGAGCCACCAGAAGGAGGGACCAGCTACCAAGGCTAGGGAGGCGTGTATATTGCCCCTGGCCATCAATGCGTAGTTAGAAACATGTATATAGTGCAATCATCATCCGATGCGCCCGCCTGCTCGAGTCGTTGTCTCTGGCACGGGCATGCACTCTGGAATAGCTGTCCGCTCCCAGTTTTCATCCTCCCATGCTTCCTCTTACCCCTAGGCTTCTGGCTTTAAATTTGTCAGTTTTCGCTCTACCTTGAAAGGTGCTCGAGGTTTTGTCAGCAAGGGCCACCACTGCTTTGTTTTAGGTATCTTGCTATTTGCACTCACCCCTTAATTTTCTTATTTACACTGAATGAGCACATGCATCTTTTAGTCTTCTGTTATGTTAATTTAGTTATTCGCAAGAAACTCCCATCTCTGAATTTGAAGTTGCTAGATTGGATAAGCATGAAACTTATGCTTTGGAGTAGATAGCATAATAAGTTGCTCCCATGCATTCTTGCATGCAATGTATTTCTTTTAAAAAAATAGATATAAACTAAAACAACAATCCCTGCTTCATGTAAGGCAACCTTTGTATGATTCGCAAAGATGGATAGAGCTGATTTGTTTTGGAGCCATCCTTTTAGTCCTTTAGTCTCAGGTTTCGTTTCTCACTAGGCTAATTGTAGAAGTTTAACTTCTGCGACAATGTTGTTTCGGTCTGTCTAGGGCACATGCACATCTAAGTGATTCAATCAAACATAAAAATGAAAAATGGAAATAGTTGCACGAATCTCCACATAGAATCAATAACATAAGATTTGAATGTGCAATACTTAGGGCACATCTAGATGTTTCTTTTGCCACACATAGGACAATGTTAACCACACATGCAAACAATCTCATGAACTACTCTTAGCTTCTTGCTAGAATTAGGTGCACTGTTGCTAAAATCATTCTTTTTTACCAGTAGGCTGATCAAGTTAAATTGTAGTCAAGAAGAACACTCTCAATTCATGATGATCCAATGCAAATATCTGCATGAATTGAAATATCTCTTTCCGATAGTTTATATTTTTCTTATTTATCATCTTTTTTAAGCAAAAAAGATTATACCGAAGTCAGAAGGACACAAGGCACTATACCATCCAGCCACTCTCCATTTACTACTAGATCCGCCACATGGGTGAAGCTACATTTGGGCTTGGGTATACATTTATGGGCTAAGCTACGTAGGGACTTGGTTGTACAAATTTACATAAATTAATTTATTTTATTTTGCAAAACTATGGAGTACCTATGTATGATTCACATGTATAGAACAATATACATAAAAGCATATAGAAACATGAGTAAAATTGTAAATCTTAGGTACTATACAATATTGTTTGTATGTTGGATCCGCTACCGTTCCTATATGATGAGACTGTGGAGATCTATTGCTTGCATGTATTCTAATTTTATTCTAGTTAACTTTACTACTATAAATTCCCGCAGCAACGCGCGGGGTATTGTCTAGTTTGAGGAAAATAGCAGGTCAGTTGATAGCCACTACAAAACACATTTGTGTGTATCTAATTATATTTGTGAATTTACCAGTGATTGGTACTTCTTATGAGGTACTATGTTGCCCTTGCTAAAATGTTAACTCATCTTCTCATAGCAACATGGTGTTTTCAGTTTTAAGATATCGGACCCATACTCTGCTGACCATCATACAATATGACAGGATTGTAAGGATACCTTGATGCCCTAAGATGAACATTAATACTGATAAACTGCATGTAAGTTATATGCACATGTAAGATCATGATGATTTTGGATCAATGTTTATAAATCTTTCTAATATAAAATGTTGGATGTATTGGCTGCTTATAAAAAATATTTCAAAGATGCCACAGATTCCACAAAAGTATTTGTTTTTTCTCTGCAATTGTGCTAGACAATCTTAGGTCTGAAGTATTGTTGCTCATTCTTTCTTATCATTAGGTAGACATGAATGCTAACTTTGCTATATCTTTCTCATTCAAGTATGGAAATAAATAAACGTTGATACATTATAAAGGAGCGTATTAGCCTTAGGAAAAACTGCTTAGTTGTCTCATGTTGAAATTTTGGGTGTTGAAAATATCATGCAAGGATGCTACACCTCCTTTTCACACTACTATATTTTTCTATTGTGAAGTTGCCTTTAGAGATTCAAACCCATTTTAGAAAATGTATTCTTCTCAATAATCGTGGCTCTTCTTTGTCAAAATGGACATACATGCTATACTTGCTCATATCATTTGGTTTTTGCTCATGTGAGGAAGTTAATATGCTCCTAAGAATCCATAATATTTGTTGTTTTTAGGTTCCAGAGGATACCATTTTGATTCATCGTTACTTTAATCGACAGTTTTCCAACAATGAGTTCAGATGTAGATTGGATCATGAGGATGAGGACGGTGTTTTAACCTTGTAGGCACACCGGCCGGCAAGCACGCAACTTTCTGCTCTCCATATTCCTACAAAACAGAGTTATCATAGTATACTGCAGATCAGATTGGAAACACTACACCTTTTGTGCCCTCTCTTGGTCATAATTGACTGAAGCCTTGGTGTAGCGTCCACTGTAATTAAATCTATCCCTCAGTCTCTTTATTTCTCAAGGAAAAAAATATGTGATATCTGTTTAGCAACGCCACAACAAAAGTTTAAGGATGGATGACCTCTGGATCCACCATTTTTCCTATGTAAACTAGATGGCATACTGAATCATCATATTCAATGTGAGTGTGAGTAATTTATTTTTTATACATGAGTTCTTGGGTAAACAGATCAATAATGGAAGACGGCGCGGCGAAGCGAGCGTATGCTTCTAGTAAGGATCACTCATTGTTGAAAAGATCTCTAGATATTCTCTCAAAAAACAAGAAGACCGAGATAACAAGGCAAAGTCAATTAGTCAGTTCAAGAAATAGAAACATGAGACATGTACATTCCTAACTAGTACTACCTCCGTCCGGGTTTATTAGGCCCCTTTGCTTTCTTGGGTCCAAGTTTGACCATGTATTTAATTAAATATATATAATTATATGCTACCCACAGTATATTGTTGGATTTGTACTTGAAAGAGGTTTTCTATGATATAGTTTTCATGACATATAGTTTATATTTATTAGTTAAATTCATGGTCAAACTTTGACTCAAAATGAAAGGAGGCCTAATAAACCCGGACGGAGGGAGTAAGTACTAATAATATTAGGAACTAAATAAAATACGCAAAAAAGATCTCGACTTTAAAAAACTAGAGACACGAGGCAAGTTAGTTAGATCATAATCTAAATTCACACCAAACTGACTTGATAATTTTAGCACCAACAAGCAAGGCAGTCTATTCAATCTAAAAGCGCATTGGAAGAAGCATAGATTTTATGCAAACACATCACAGTGGGAGCTTCTTGACCATAACTTTATATGTACCAACAGACAAGCCAGTGGGCTCCTACTTGATATTGCACCTCGTGAGGATTAACAGTTATGGTGTTAAGAAACACCACCTCACTCAAGAACAAGTCAGATGAAAGACATATCATTCACAACATAACCCTCTAGTGTTGGGAAGAAGCTATGAGGAACAAGAGTTTGTTTGAGGCGATGTTGAGCAAGACGAGACCTTTGCAATTGAAACTAGCAACCAACTTTCCATCCATGTCAACATGAAGTAGCCACTTGCCATACTCGACCAACACAAGCTCATCACCAACACAAGAAAAAACCATCGCATTACAAGGACTGCCAAGCTTTCCACATGGCAGCCTGATCTCCACAATGGGCAATTCAACCCGACACTTGAAAGTCCATATCTCAGTTTCATAGTCCTGCATCATCCAAATATCAATGATTGTCGCGTCATAATTGAAGCTAGACATGCCGAGCAATCCATCCATCTCAAACATAAATAGCGCGACCATGAAAAACTGGAGCACACATCTGCTGGAATGACTCAACTGTGGTTTCAAATAAAGTTATGGTGTTTCTTCCATTACTATGCTGCTTTGGGTGCCAATGCAGCATACCACTAAACAGGATAGGTGGCCCAATGAGACTCCATACATTAGGCGGGAGTCCAATTTGCCTTGGTGGTTGGCCAGATCCCAATCCAAAAACATAGAAGGCACCTTTTACCAGCATACATGATTCGATACTCGTTGGTAGGGCGGTGTCGGTACATTCCCAAGAATGTGAAGCAACAAAGCATCAGCATCTGAGCATACTGACGAGTAGCCGGGTTGCAGATGTAGTAAAGTATACCAAGGGCCGAGAGGACCAAGAGGCCATCACAAGAGGCCTCCAAGCGGAAGAAGGCGCGGCCAAATCGAGCGATGGGCTGTTGGAGCCCTGCCCGGTGGTCAAAGGGGATGCTGTCGAGAGACTCACCATCGGGTGGTGGTGACACAATGCCAGGAACGACAAACGAAGCGACATCGGAGGAGTAATTTGGGGGATAGGCGGACGAGGATCTCCCAAGTGACAATCTCCTCAGGAAGACCGCGGTGGAGAGGCGTCGTTTCTGCTTTTGCTGCCTCTGCCATGGTCGCCGGCTGGGATCTTGGGTCCTATGGTGGTGGCGGAAAGGAGGTGGGGATCTTGGATCCTATGGTGGCGGCGGAAAGGAGGTATGGATCTTGGGCGGAACGGAGGTGGGGATCTTGGATCCTATGATGGCGGCGGAAAGGGGGTATGGATCTTGGGCGGAACGGAGGTGGGGATCTTGGATCCTATGGTGGAGGCGGAAAGGAGGTGGGGATCTTGGATCCTTTGGTGGCGGCGAAAAGGAGGTATGGATCTTGGGCAAAACGGAGGTGGGTGCCTTGGATCCTATGGTGGCGGCAAAAAGGAGGTAGGGATCTTGGGTCCTATGGTGGCGGTGGAAAGGAGCTAGGTTAGGTCTTCTGTGGGGAAATAGAGAGGGATTTGGTCTGGACTTATAGCGTAGAATAACAAGTATATCTGGAAAACTACGAGAGACTTTCTTATAACACGGGCAAAATGATAACTTACCTATTCGACACTTAAAAAAATTTCCTTCCCTCTTTGATATGGGGTCCAAATTTTATTTCATATATGATACTTTTGTCCAATTTCAAACTAGTGGTGTTAAATGACATGTGAGAACATCTATAACCGGACTCCCTAATCCTTTCCTAAACGCTCGGAACGCCCGCCCGGTCAGTGTCCGGTGAAAAAAGTTAATCCAATCGGACCCCTCACTTCCCGGAACTGAGCGGCACTAACTCAAACCCGTCTCAAATATGGAGACAATATGAGGCTACCCGGTCACGCCCGGGCACATCCACTCGACCCCATATGCAGCCATTCAATCCTCATCTCTCCCTCTTCTCTTCGCTCATGCATGCCGCCCCGTCCGCGCCGCCTGCGCCCTGGCAGCGTCGTGCGCGCCGCTGCCCACCTGCTGCCCGCCGCGTTCGCGCCGCCTGGAGCTCACACGCGCCGTTGCCGCCGCGTCCACGTCGACGAACGCTGGCCGCCGCGTCCACGCAGCCCCTGTGCTGTGCTGGTCACCGCGTGCCCGCGTGCTGGCCGCTGCGTCCGCACTGCCCGCCTGCTGGTCTTCACGTGCACGCGTGCTGGACGCCCGCTTGCTGTCCGTCGCATCCGCGCCGCCCGCCTAATGGTCGCCGTGTGCCCGCGTGCTGGCTATCGCCTCTGCGCCGCCCGCCTGCTGGTCGCTGCATGCCCTCATCAACCAGAGCTCGCGCGTGCCGTGGCCGCCGCGTCCGCGCAGCCCGGAGCCCGCGCACGCTGTGGCCACTGTGCTCTCGCTGGTCGTCCTCGCAGCCGTGCCGTGCTCGAGCTGGGCGTGCTAAGCTGCTGCTAGCGGCACGCATGCTTGCGTGCTAGCTAGCCGCCCCGTACGTGCATGCATGCTAGACGCTGGCTAGCTAGCTGTCTCTGCTGCTCTTCGTGCACGAGCTGGCCGCGCATGCATGCTAGACGCCCGAAACGTCCGGACTGCAGCCGCTCAGCCTCGCGGGCGTGCGCGTGTGCCTCCGCAGCCGCGCGGGCGAGCTGGTGTGCAGCCGCAGCCTCGCGGGCATGCGTGCGTGCCGCCGCAGCCACGCTGACTGGCCGCCATAGCCGATGGCTTACGTGTTGTTGCCGCTCTCTCTCACGGATGGAAGGTAGACGAAGCACTGGAGACTTGATATTTTTCTGGCGACCAACGCCCCGGCGCTCAAACGCCTTTTTCTATTTATCTCAACACTGGATACATGACGCACTTCAAACACGAGCACACCAGCCTGCTTTGTAGCCGGCAGAGACGCAGCGCCCACGCTTTCATCACGCATGCATCCACGCCCACATTCGGCTCTGCAACGGCCACTTGACCCGATCATGCATGCAGCTAACAACCAGCTAACAACCTGATCCAAACTAAATCGTCTAGACTCGGCCAGCACACCGATCACCGGACGCTCCGACGTCCACTGCTGCTAGCTACGTATATGACCTAGAGTCTAGACTACACGGTGGACACCAACGTGAGCACGGACTCACGCGCCACCGAGACACACACGCTACACACACGCACACTCGCCACGCTTCCGCTGCGTCCCGCACGTCTCGCGCGCACCCGACGAGCCCGACCACACCAATGCGTCCCGCACGTCCCGTGCATCCGACGCGCCCGATGAGCCCAACTGCACCAGACGCCGTGGCTTATTCCAACATTACGTGCCCTCCTCGGTTCTCTGCATGCTTTGATGATGCCGCCCTTAACCTGCTCGATGAAATGACTGAGAAAATGAGGTGTCAAAGTAGGAGTCACGGCTGGGTATAAGCAAAAATAAAGGGTCAAAACGGACACTGACTTGCGCGTCCGCGGATATTTGAGGGACGGAATTTGTACATTATGGCTGTAGATACTCTGACAAGACACTTTTGCACCTCACTGTTTCAACCACGATGTGTTTTATTTACCTGTACTTTTTTTCTCCAATGTACTCCTGATTGTTTACACAATTTTTTTTCGAAACGGAGGCAAAAGTTTTGCCTCATCAATTAATTAAGAAGAAAAGAATTGCCCAGTTAATTATGAAAAACCGGGCGAAAACCAATACAAATACGCCACTTGCGAACTACTCACAAAGTATGGAACACCACAACCGCACCATCGATCCAATAGACATAACCAACGCATAACAACAAACCCTCACACTTCTAAAACACAATGGAACACCCAACAGGAACACCTCGATTGAAGACAACAGACACCACCATGGGGACGGTCGAAGACATTTGAGATCATCCATTTAAGCAGCGGCGGACGCCTTTCCTACGGCGCCACACTTCTTTCCTATGCTCCTAAGAGCTTTTTCCACCTTCTCGATTTTGCCCGTTGTAGCCTTGTTCGTCAGGATGCAAGCAATCGCCTCGCCAGATCCGGGGCTAGCCACTTCCAAACTAGCAAGCAAGTCATAGATCTCTTTCGCAAACAGAGTCTCAGAATTAGTTGTCAGACACACTTGCTATATCAACCTCATCACCCACAGACACCACTTGCCCAATGTTCTTCTCGGGTTTCTCCTTCATCACGCCAGTAACAGTCTTGCTAGACACAGGGTGATCAGACGCCCATTTGTCAAAGAAATTGTGCACAATTTTTGGTTTGGTAATGGCGCACTACATTACATTGCTCAAGCCATCATGACATTGCTCTTTTGATATCAAATTGAGAAATCACGTGATTTGCATGTACGGGATTCTCAAGGAAGAGGCCATATGCTCTTTAACCAAAGATGGTATGGTTGGATCAAATCGATTCACAGCTCAGGAACCTCAGCTATTCCTCTCAATAGCGTATTGGGCAAGAAGTTTAAATATGAGCGAGGGGTGTGTTAGGGCTATGCGTTGTCACCTCTTCTATTCATTATCTCTAGCCACAATGTACAATGTTTGGTTGCAAGGGAAGACTTCAGCTCTTGCCTATCGGCTCTACTGCATCTGCAGTGCATGCAAATCAGTCAGACAGCTCTAGTAGAAGAACTAAAATATTGCAACCAAAAGCAGAGAATACAGTTTTTCCTGCAAAAGAAAAAAGAGCAGAGAATACAGTTTAAGCTGAACAGACCTTTCGCCTGTTTCAGATGAATCAAACACACTGGAATATATCATCAATCTGATGTCAAACTTAGATACTGCATCGATAGTGTAAACTATAACCACACAATCGAAATATTTTGTTGCCAATATGTACATTTATCTCACACACATGCAACAGAAAACTAACTGTGGTTAGCCTACAAGTGATGTATGGAGCTGAGCAATTACATCTCGTCACACAGAGAAAAATGAACATGGCTGGCAGTTACAGTGCATGAGCACGAACATAATTTGGGACCAGAACCTGACCGTGACAAACTTTTCTTCAGCTTGTCAGTAGAAGTATTATTTCTAAAGCTTATGCTAAGATCAAACATCACATGAAGCACTAATTCCATAAAATGTTTCGCAGCTATAGTGAGACACAATTCCAAACAATGCAACAAAAAAAGTAATTACAGCAGATGATTTCTGCACCAAGTTACTGTAGATGGAATGAGTTGCAGCAGACCATTTTACTGAAAACTGAGAAGTGGGCCATAATGATGTCATTCCATTCAATTATAGTGCTCCAGGCACTTCTAACAATCACGTGAAAATAGTAAGTGACCGAATTGAGAGGAAACTCGTGTAGGTTGCTACAGAATGACTGCTCAGCATTGAGAATAGCACTAGATATTCACTAATAATAAAAACAAGACATAGATAAAACGGCAAAGTCAAATTTTCAGGTCAAGAAATAGACACATGAGCAAATAGATTGCTTACTACAGAAGATAGTAGTAAGAAGATAAAATAGCAAAATAATGCTCTAGTTCAATAATATTGACACATGAGGCAGACTAGTTGACACATCTTTCAAACACACCAAAGTGACTTGGTAATTTAGGTATCAAAACAAGCATAGATTTCACGCAACCAAATAACAGGAGAGCGCTTCTTGACCACAACTTGATATGCATCGACAGAGAAGTCTGCAGGCTCAAACTTCGGGTCTGTTTGGTATAGAGCCCTGACGCGCCCGACCAATTTTTTGGTAGTTGACCAGAGCGATGCTTGCGTTTGGTTGAGATTCAATAATTTGGCTCGCCCCAGACCCGTCGGTCCTTCCCGTTTATTTTACAGCCAATTATTTGGCGAGGCGCTGGCGGCCGTTTCGTCCGCCAAAATTTTGGCACGCCCTCGGTTGGCAGGGTTGCTGCAGGCGCAATCCAAACGCACCCTTCATGCTCATGAGGATACTGGCAGTCAAGTCATTCAGAAGCGCCACCTCACTCAACAGTTATTAGATTAGATGAAAGGTGAAGCATTCACAACATAACACTCTAGTGTCGGAAAGAAGGTATGTGAAACTAAAGTTTGTTTGAGGCAAAGTCGAGATTATTGAGTACTTTCCGATGGAAACTGGCAACTAACTAACCGAGCAACAGCAACTACAATTTGTGTCACAGATTTTTAGATGCAAAGCACTACTTAAGCTCTTATTAATAGCATTTTGCACTACAAATTCTCCATAAATCCAATGCGGGACAAATTAAAAGAGCAATCAGTACAATGGATGACGCATAGACGCCAACGAGTATTACGAAAAAGAAAGATGAAACAGTGTACTCATACCCTGTTCCAAGCCCAGCCACAACATGCAGCAGCTCCACGGGCTAGTGGTAAGCGAATAATATACCCTGTTTCTTGCATAGAACGAGACAACTGCAAAATTACAAAACCAACAGAGAACAAGGCAGAGTGTATGTTCAAAGATTCAGTCGCAGGAACAGAATTTAGAAGTGAGCAAGCCAAACATTTTCTGCAAAATATAAGCACCGGATTTCATTGCTAATAAGTATTACGAGGGTAGAAGAATCTCACATAGACAAAAGATAGCAGCAGGCACAATAGATGGAGCATTAGGCTGATCCCTTCTCCAAACTAAGACAGCGAAGTCAATTCTTCCTTTAGAAAATGGAGATATGAGACAGGTCAGTTTTTTTTTTTGAAACGAGGCAAAAGATTTGCCATTTTCATTGAATAAGGAGAATGAGACAGGTCAGTTGCCACAAGTTCAAATGTGCACCATAATTTGGCAACACATACAGATACTCTCTTCAACCTGAAAGAGTATCAAAGCAAGCATTATTTTTTCCATGCAACCACATAACAGTGACAGCTTCTTGGTCATATTTTTATATGCATCAACAAAGAAGCTAGTGGATAAAATTCACATAGGGTAGCTCACGAGGATACAAACATTTAGACCTTTAAGAAGCACCGACACACTCAACATCTTTGACATGAAAGGATGAACATTCACGACATAACTCTAGTGTCAGAAAGAAGGAATGTCAACTAGAGATTGCTTGGGCTGAAGTTGACTAGGATCGAGGCCTCCGCAATGGAAACTGGCTGGGCTTGCATCTATTTCTGTGGAGGTGACAGATTTAAATATTACGAGTTTTATATTTTGTCAATATAGCAACTATTGATTTTGTGCTGGATGTTCAGCGTCTTCCCAGTTTCAGTGAGAAGCAGATAACGTTTTCTGCATATACACTAAATAAGCATGGCTTATTATATTTCCCTTAGGCAACCTGAAACAGAAGTGCTGCTAGCTAGGATCATCCCAGGAAGTACTGCTAAACATCCCTCAAAACTAATGCTAGTATCTTTTCTTTCTCTTTTCAATCTATAAATTTTCCACCATTTTTTTTCTATGTTTATCCAAATTGTATTTCCCCTGTTGTTCATATGCTTTTCTTAACTTACTTTCAGCTTCAACCACACTCCAGCTGCAGCTACTAAATATAATGGCCTTATTTACGTATAGCTTTCTTTCTAATCCATAAGCCAAGGGCACTAAAGCCAGCGAGGTCATGCTTGAGACAACCTAAATTCTACCAGTGGTACCGGATATGGCCTTGCGCCGGTTATAAAGAGAAAATGAACACTTACAATGTCTCAAGGAGAAAACAATCCGGGACCTGAGCCTGACAATGGTAGAGATGATCTGAAACAATGCAACAGCTGAACAGCACATGCAGAATTATAACAAAACATCAGAATACCTAACCAGACGCACCGGATACACGAAGAATGAATTGCAACAGAACATTTCACTGAGTTGGCTATGATGCAATCATGCATTTAAACAAGCAGCACTCCAAGCTCTTCCGGAAATCAAGGTTCGAGTTGCTACCCAACAAAGAGGATAATCTGCCCTAAATGTATCACCAGATACTACAAACAGGTAACCGGTGGTATATTGGCTGAATATTTAGTATTAAGAGAAACCACTGGATGATCTGCAATAAAGAAAACCTTGATAAAAAATCAAGACAATTCTTCAGTTTAAAGACAAACAAAGACACGAGGCAGATCGTTTGGCAACTATTTCAAAAGCTGGCGAAAACCACTTCACAGTTTTGGATCTAAGCCTGCACATTATAACATATCTTCTATCAACTGATTGAACATAGCAAGAAGCATAGATACTTCCTTGGAACGCATCACCTAAAGTGATTCCAAACGATGCAACACAAAGACAAAACTATAACAGTATGTTTCGATGCCTAACCAGATGCAGCGAACAAGAATGAGTTGCAACAGAATCCATTGAGAAATTAATGTAGGGCTTACAGCTTTTGTATAAGTTCAGGTACTGCTACTGGTCAATAAGATGATAATATGCATCAAATCATCATAAGCTACAAAAAGAAGGAACAAGGAACACATGCATATTTTCCAAAGTTCAGTATTAAGAAGACAAGCAGGTAATCCCTATAAAAGAAGACACTGATAAACAGATAGGACAACAAAAACATAGACGAGGCATGTAGAATTGCTTACTACTCCCTCCGTCCCACAATATAAGATCGTTTTTGACACTAGTGTAGTGTTAAAAACGCTCTTATATTATGGGACGGAGGGAGTAGTATTTAGTACTAAGAAGGTAAGAAGACCACTATATAAAGGGGGGGAAAGAAGTCCATCCTTCAGTTAATGAAAACATAGACATGGGTCAGATAAATTGAAAAACATTTCAGACCATGGTCCAATTGATTTGTAATTTATCATCAACACTCACATCAGCCACTTCGGCCCAAAAGGATATTCAAAGAAATATAAAGCAAACAGGTAACACCATAACAACCAGAGCTTCTTGATCATAACTTTTTATACATCAACAAGGAATACTAGTGGGCTTATAGAGTGTCCAGTTAATACATACTGCAGCTCACATGGATACGGAGACCTAGGCCGATATGAAGCACCACCTCTCTCAGCTGCCCCCAGTTGAAAGGCTAAATATTGACAACATAATCGTCTGGTCAAACGAAAGGTGAAGCATTCACAACATAACCCTCTAGTGTCGGAAAGAAGGTATGTGAAACTAGAGACTGTTTGAGGCGAAGTCGAGTAGGACAGAGGAATCGGCGATGGAGACTAGCAACCAACTTGCCATCAATGTCAATCTGAAGTAGCGAGTCGTCTTCAAATTTGACCAGCATGAGCACGTCGTCACCGTTCCAAGATGCGGTCACCAGATCCAACCAAGTGCCAAACTTTTCTAATTGCAACCTAATCCCTGAAAGCGGCAACTCAACCCGGCCTTTGGAGGCCCAAACTTGGCTCTCATAGTCCAGCATCACCCAGATATCAACAATTGTCTCTTCGGCATTAAGACTGAACATGCCAAGCATGTCACTCATCTCAAACAGGTCGCCAATGACATGGTCAGGAACAATTGGGGAGCGCATCTGCTGGAACGACTCTGAGATGGTGTCAAATACCATTATCAGCCGCTCTGTGTGCCAATGCAGGCTACCATGGCAAAGGACAGATCTGGGGGAATGCAGCAGTTCCTTGGCATCAGGGCACCCTACGTGCCTCGGCGGTTGGTCAGAGCCTAATGTGAAAACGTAGGAGCCACTTTGAGCATCATCCTTGAACCTCGGGGCCAGGTGCAGCAATAGTCGGTACTCGTCGGTAGGGCTGTGTGGATACATCCCCAAGAAGCTAAAGCCATCAAGATGGTGCAGGGGAGCATATTGACGAGTGATGGGGTTGCAGATAGAGGCCCTCATAGCCTAGCCTTCATCCGTCTTATTCCATGTGCCCAAGATGAGGAGGCCGTCACAACAGGCCTGCAGAAAGATGCCGGGGGCGGGGGCGCCATCAAGTCGGGCAACTGACCGGAGCTCATCGGCTGCCTGATGGTCGTAGGGGATGATGTCTATGGATGAGCCATCACCACTGTGACCGTAGAGGATGGGGAGGGCGGGCTGACGGGCGTGGTGGGCGAGGAGGAAGTCGCCGTCGGAGGTGGCACGGTGCCAGGCGGGGCAGACGGCACGGCAGCGGACGATGGACTTGGGGGGCAGGCGGACGAGGATCTCCCAGACGGCGATGTCATCAGGGAAGCCAGGGAGGAGAGGCGTCGCTCCTACTGCACTTGTGGCCTCCGCCATGGGCGGCGCTCTGGACTGGAGCAGGAGGAGTGGAGTGGGTGGCAGTGACGGCGGCGGAGAGGAGCCTGAGGGTGATCGAGGAGGAGAGGTGGGTAATCCTATATAACACACACAAGATGCGTCTGGGTTGGGCCGTTTCTTATGGGCGTGTTTGGTTGCCCGCATGAGGCCCAGCCTGGCCCGAGCGGGAAGAATTTGGCTCGTTTGGTTTCCTGCATTCATTGTGCGGCCCGCATCGCACGAAACTTAAAGCACCTGCAGGCCAGGCCCAGGGGAAACGCACGATTCGGCAGTAGCTCGCGAGCCTGGCTCGGGCGAGGCAGGGGAGGGCGACGCGCTTCTCCCCTCATGCGAGCAGGGGAGATGGCGCGAGCTCGCCCGCGTCGCCGAAAAATCGGCAGGAGGATTCCGGCTCACCTCATGCCGCTCCACCCCCTATTTAGCCCCTCCCTCACCGCCCCAACTCCCGCCACCATTCTTCCTCCGTTCGCACCTTCCTGCCGACGCGCATCGGCACCGACGAGCAGGTAAGCGGCGCATGTTCATCGGCCGGCGGTCCACGGCGCCAGAGCTCCTTCACCGGCCGGGGTTCATCTTCCACCACCATCCCCCCTCGTCCTCAAGCTGCAGCCATGGCCTCTGTGAGTTCAATCCCCCTTTCTCTCTGTTGCTTCTAGCTAGATCTGAGCTGCAGCTAGGGTTTGATCTAGATGCATGGTTGATTAGTGGTCTGATCTGTGAGCTGATATGGTTGGTTGCTATGCTGCGGTTGCAATTTGTGGTAGGGCTAGATGTTCAAGCATGTGGTAGGCTAGATTAGTAGTAGAGTTTGAAGTTGAACATTGTGCTTGTGTTGAATCATGCTTAGATCTGTGATTTGTAGCTATTGGTGGTCCATTTGTAGCATGTTGTTTGTTGTAGATGTATGTTTCTGCTCATAGATTGTCTGGTATGCTTAGTATGATAGTGATGAACCATGTGCTTGCTATGATAGTGATGAAGAATGTACATGTATGCTCCTGCCTTCATGGATTGTCCGGTATGTTGTGTGCTATGTTCACTGTCAATGCGTGCTACGATTGTAGGACATGACCACGCATACGCAAGAACTTAGTCAGGCCATTGTCGTGTCTGACAGCCAGTTTACTCCATCGTTTGTCGAGGACTCGCAGCCTATGTCCCAGATGGCACCTGATTCAGAGGTGTTCGAGTCTGGTTCCCTCTATGTGCCAGTAGTGCTCGTTGAGCCAACTCCTGCTGCTGCTGCTGCCGCCGCTGCAATCAAGCTAGCAGAAGCAAAGGCAAAGAAGGATGGTAGGTCCAACAACATGAAGTGGCAGCCGTTCATGTCCACGTTCGTGCTGAACAAGATGTGTGAGCTCATCTCTAGTGGAGTTAGGACTGACAAGGGCTTCAAGGAGGTGCACTTGAACACCGTTGCGAAGCAGGTGTTCGAGTTCTGTGGGCAAGAGCTGTCTGCCACCCAGGTGTACAACCACCTGAGGAAGTGGAGAAGTCGATGGATCCAAGTGTCCAGCTGAGAGACCTTAGCGGCGCCTCATGGGATGAGAACACTTGCTCCATAGTTTTGGAGGCAGAGCACTACGCCGGCCATGTCGCGGTTAGCTCACCGCCCTCTTCCTTTTCATACTGTCCACCATTGCCTACTCCTAATCGCAACTAACAACAAATGTGTTTCATTCTTAGGACCACCCAAGGGACGCTGAGTTCCTCAACACACCCATCCAGAACTACAACCAGATGCAGCACATCTTCTCCTTTGGGCTGGCAACTGGGAAGCATGCCATGGGCTCGGGTGAGCCTCTTGGTTCTCCCATGCCAGACTTCCCTGGGACACCGGAGTGGAGGTCCTTGATGGCCCTGACAAGCCCGCTGCGAAGCCCCTCGACAAGCCATTTGACCCCAACCATGATAGGAAGAGGAAGAGAGGAGGCCTGATGGAGGAGGAGATCAATGTCTTTTGCAGCATGACTGAGGCGGTGAAGGAGGTGGCAACAGCCATCAGGGAGTGCAAGCCCCTCGACGTCCACCCTGACCTGTATGGCGGTGTCATGACCCAGGGTGGATTCAGCGACGAGGCTCTCATGGCAGCTCTCAGCCACCTGCTTGACAACAAGGCCCAGGGTGTTGGGTTCGTTGCCATGGCCGACGCTCACAGGGTGCAGTCGCTCATGAGCTGGCTGGGCAAGCACTCCTACTAGAGTAGTGCTGCCTGTGAGCGTGCATGATCCCCGACGGCGATGGCGGTGGCGACGACGACGACGATGACGACGTACATTTTGTGTAGCTAGGGCTCAAAAACTATTTGTTGGTCTGTATATTTTGGTGAGGTGGTATATACTAACCCCTCACGCTGATGGTGAACTTGCGGTGGTAGGACGACACCCTCTTTTGGATGTGGTGGTAGGTTAACACCAAGGTAGTGCTAGGTTGAACTTGCTATGCCGTATGATCATGCATGCTTTACTTCTCTTCTGCTCCATTGTTGTTTGTGTGCTACTTTGCTTGCTCCTTGTGCTTCATTGATTTGTTGCTTCAACTCTTGATCTTGTGCATTGCTAGGGCAAGTGGTATGCCGTGTTCATCGATGAGGTTCCAGGGGTTTATAATTCATGGGAAGAAGCCAATGCACAAGTGGCATCGTATAGCAACAGCAACTATAGAGGGTTCAAGACTAGGCAGGCAGCAGAACAAGCTTACTCCACCTGGGTGCGAAAGCACGGAGGCAGCAGTGTCGATAGTGCCAAGGTTGGAGCTGTCAAAGTGGAAGCTGCTAAGGTGGATCGTCAGTTCGGCTTGAAGCTGAAGAACTTCATCATCTTCGCCCAGTTCGTCACCATTGCTGTGTTGTGGCGTTGGTGTGCTAGTTGTGGGTAAGCTCGCCAACTAGGGTACAAGGTAAGCACAACATGTACGCCGTATGCAACCAAACACCGTGTTCATGTGCCGCTAGGGCCAATGCAGCCAACCAAACAAAGTGCACTTGGGTATTACCTAATGCAGGGACTAGGGATGCAGGCAACCAAACAAGTTGCGTATGGCGTATTAGGGCCTGTTTTTCCTCAACCAGGCTGAGTTGGGAAGGGTATGCAATGCGACTACTGTTCCAAACTGAAACCAAACACGCCCTATGCGCTTCTCTCAAAACGGGCTGATCTGTGCAGCTCCGTTCTCTCTCTGTCTCTATCACCAACTGGGGGGCAACCAGGGAGTAGCCCTCAAGTATGGGTCCAGTTAATTTTTCTTTTTAGCCTAAAAAAATTTATTTATTCTTTTAGAAATGCAACTTCTTATTGTAAGTTTTCTTTTTGAATTTCATTGTAATTTTTATTTACTATATTTGTGTCCGGGAACTAAATGCTTTATTTTGCGAAAAGTTCTTGTATTACTCAACCTCAAGAATTCCGACAATGTCTAGGACTTCCTTTGACCCAGACCCAAGCCATACAGTATTTTTTTTACTTTTCACTTTTATATTCCTATTTTATCTATTTTCTATTTTTCTTACTTTTTATTTCTTTTCTATTCACATTTTCCCTTTTACTTCGTTGTAATTAGCTTTCTTGAGTTCCACCAACCTTAGGTAATATTTTTTATGCCGTTTTATGAATTGTTTGAGAAATTAAAAAATTATCACATATGTGTACATATATTTTGAAAAGAACTGCAACATTTTTTCCCAACATTTTTCATCTATTTTTTAACCTATTATGTTCCTTCTATTCTCTCCGCTCAATTTTGATTTTTTTTCAAACCTTCTTCTTTATTCCTCCTTTGGGTTTACTTTCATTGTTTTTCAAATATGCTTCATGTTTTTCCGTCGATTTCTATTGGTTTTTCTTAACTGAATTTTAGCATAGTTTTTTTTTTGAAAAGGAGGATGTACCTCCGGCCTCTGCATCTGAGCGATGCATACTGCCATTTTATTAATTATTCACAAAGCCCTTACAAGGTAATATGTCAGTAAGCCTGAAGCCACCATCTTGTCAACACCCGTCGCTACTCCTATCCCCGTGATGAAGGGGTGTCAAATGTCCGAGCCTAATACCAAACAGACATCGTACCAATACCTAACACTTAATACCGGATGCCCCATCCAAGCCACAATACTTGGACTGGGTTACACACCGATTCGGCGCACTTTCAATGGGCACCACATGCGCACACTGCAACGGACGTCACCTCCTTCATCCATCGATCCATCCTCAGATCAGATACTGACGTGTCGACCATGCCAGGCCTCTCTGCCATCGACGCCACCACGATGCCAGACAGCGTCGTCCTACTACGCGAGTCCATCGTCACCCATCGGACGCCGAGTCTCCACTGCACCACGTTGTCAAGATCCGCCACCATCGATGTGTAGGATGAAGCACCGCTCCACCACCTACCGACGCCCAACCACCAAGTCGTCCACGTGTCCGTCCAGCCGATGAATGTCTCCAAAGATGATGCCCCCATGGGGGTGACGATGAAGACGTTGCCATCATCCGATCTAGGAGGCCCTTCAACGCCTCCAACGAGGGCTGCGACGCGCACAGGCACCGCCGTCAATGGTAGCCTCCTCCAGATCTGAGGTTTCCCCCCGGAAACAATGGAGCGAGGGACGCCCCACCATCACCTCCAACGAGGAAAGCGACACCCACGGGCGCCGCTGCCGATGGTGGCACCCTCACCCACTTCAGCAGCTAGGCCACCATCTCCTCCTCCATTTGATCCGCCGCCGGGAAGCCACCGCGAGGCAACACCCACCGACCAGATCTCTTTGGACCGATGATGAAGACAGCCAAAGGTAGAGGAGGTCACATCGCTGCATGACCGACGCCATGGCCACACACACGTCGGCCCGAGGCGCCCGCTAAAGATCCACCATCACAGCCACACCTCCAAGCCGCGACGGAGGGATGCCCCGCCGCCGCCATCATCCCCCCGCACGGGCTTTGCCCAGCTGGGATCCGGCGGTGGCGGGAGGGGAGGGGAGGGAAGGCGGACGAGAGGCAGAGGAGATCGGATGGGATCTAGAGGGGGGAGAGGTGGAGTGGAGGGGAGGCGAACGGGAGGTGGAGGGGATAACCTAGCTAACCTAGCTCGCAACAGTTTCAGCTACTAAAGTTAGGATAGGAACCAAGGAACGCTCACCGCCCGATTGTGATGTACTCACTCAGCCAGTCAATCAGTGAGCTCTGGTATAATAAGAACTGCAACCTTGTGTAGAATATCATAGAAGGATGGTCACGTAATTGTTCTAGAATAACTGCAACCTTGGGCCGAAAACCATGCACGCTCGAGGATTTGTGGCCAACATTGGAATACTGGATTATGTTTGCAAATTAATCCTTGCCAATGATCTTTTAACAAGTACAGAATTCATCGGATTAAAAAAAGAATAAATAGGAAAAACTTTAAACTTGCATTGTCATATCTCATGAGTTCCATGTGATTGAATTTGTGCCGAAGTTCATCAGTTACGATGAAGTAAAATTGAAGTAGTCTTTCCAGGAATCTGAGTTAACAGAAAAATATGGTATGGTATGGCATAATCTAATGAAAATCCCTACAAATCAAGGGACCCGCATAGAAAAATGCATCCAAATTCTATCATATAAACTTCTTATAGAATCTTCCAATCAAATATGCCCTCAAAGTGAAGACCTGGTCGTACTACATGGGCCCCATCGTTTGTTACTATTGATGTTATTATTTGTATTCAAAAGGGTACAAAAGGTATGTGCCTCAAGTAGACTTGTGCATGGACAGCCCGGCCCGGAAGCCTGAGCCCGAAAGCCCGGAAAAAAGCCCGAAATGCCCATAAATCTACATTTTATTCGAAATATAGGTATACTTTATTATTTTAATACCCCGAATATTATTATTTTAATTGGGAAATGTCACTGTTCATGTGTTTTGGGCCTGGCCGGACAGCGCCCGGGCTTGGGATTTTTGCTTCGGGCTTTGACAAGCCCGGCCCGAAACTCGGGCCGTCCCAGTGAATGATTAGGTTTAGCCTCAAGGATGGGGAACTTTCAAGTGCGCGAAGGTCGTATGTATCAGCCGAAGCTCTTCAGGCGTCAGCGATGGAGTGGCGCGCGCCGGGTTGGACTAGTTAAAGCCTGCACTTGTATTAAGGGGGCTAGGTCTGCTCATCGGCCGCGTTCACAACATGCAGGAGTGCAATGGGCGATGGGCCCAAGACCGCTGCGCACTTAGGATGTAGACCGGCGTGCTGGCTTCTCTGTTGAGCCTAGGTAGGGCTACGACGTGTCGATCAGCCGAGGCCGGGCATGTACCGAGTAAGTGTGTCCGGCCAGAGTTAATCGAGCGTGTTCGGCAAGTTGGTGCACCCCTGCAGGGAAGTCTATCTATTTGAATAGCCATGTCCACGGTAACAGGAAGCTCGAAAAATAGCCAGATCTACTACAACTAGAAATGGGTTGAATATATTGGCTCCGGGATCGCTTTCTCGCAGGGGGCAACCAGGGAGCAGCCCTGAAGTATGGGGTTATGTTTGTCACGTCTAGTCGGATGGCCATCGTCGCGCGGAGGGGCACGCCCCCCCGATCCGTAGATCGATTTGGTCTGACCCGTTCTGTTTTCCAGATCATGCCGCAGGTCATATGTGTATCCCCGAGCTGTTGTGTCTCTATTTTTACGGCGAGGTAGTGCGGGCTGGTATTCGGCTTGAGTTGCCGCTTTGTCCCGGCCACGTGGTGGTCGGTCAGCCGCATTACACGCTGGTAGGACGGGCTCCAGCGCCTCGTCATCGAATTGGGGTAACAATTTGCGCTTTGGGTAACTTTTGGTTGGGCGCTCGAGGCCGTATTCTTCGGCTGCTAGGACATTAGTCCATCTATCGTTGAGCAGATCTTGATCAGCTTGAAGCCGTTGCTGCTTCTTTTTCAGGCTCCTTGCAGTGGCTATTAGCTGGCGCTTAAAGCGCTCCTGCTTGAGAGGTTCCTCGGGCATGATAAAGTCCTCGCTGCCGAGGCTCACCTCGTCCTCGGAGAGCGGAAGGTAGTTACTGTCCTCCGAGTCTTCGTTCTCGGCCTGTTCATTAGGGCTGACTCGCCCATCCTCCCGTTCATCCTGTTCGGAAGTTGGCTCAACGGGGTCTTCGTTGTCTTCGGCATCGTCCCTATGCCGGTATTGCTGTTTTTTCCACGGTGTGGTTTAGAGTGGCACCGCTGACGTCGGTGCTTTGGTTGTATCTCAGGAGGCTTATCCTCGATTGGATCCTTCTCATTGTCGTCATTGTTCTCTTTGGGTGTATCCACCATGTATACGTCATACGACGAGGTGGCTGTCCAAGCGGTGGTTTTTGTGCCTGCTCCTCTCCGGCATCGTCGTCCATACCGTCGATATCTCCAGGGCTGTAATCGAGCATGTCGGTTAAGTCTTGGACAGTGGCTATGAAGTGGGTGGTGGGTGGGAAGCGGAATTCTCCGTCATCAGCTTCCAGTCCAAACCGGATATAGTTCGGCTGAGAGTCCTCTAATAAGGAGATGGTTTTTAATGAGTTTAGCACATCGCCTAAAGGTTAGTGCCGAAAGATTTCCGTGGAGCTGAACTCAATGATCGGCGCCTGATCAGGTTCAATGGGCGCGGATGCACGCGGTTCGGAACCTATGGCCGGAGACGAATCCGAGGTTCCGGTGACAGAGGCCCCGCTCGAGGTTGGATCTGTGTGTGTCTCTAACGTTGCTAAGTCTGCGGCTTCCGCGGCGGGGGTGAGCTTCCCGTCCTCGGACGGCGCAATCTGCTCCGGATCTAGGGCCAGAGCAGTTATAGGCGCTATCTCCTGGACACGGTCCGATGACAGATTTAGGTCATGTTCATCGTTGTGGCAGGGAGCGGCTGTCATGGGCTCGAATCCGTCGAAGATCAAGTCTCCGGGGATATCGGCAACATAATTCACGCTTCCAAACCTGACCTGATGGCCAGGGGCGTAGCTGTCGATCTGCTCTAGATGGCCAAGCGAGTTGGCCCGCAGTGCGAAGCCGCCGAATACGAAGATCTGTGTGGGGAGGAAAACCTCCCCATGGACTGCATTGTTGTAGATGATCGACGGAGCCATCATACCTTTTGGTGACGACACAGCGGAACTCTCAATGAAAGCACCAATGTCGGTGTCAAAACCGGCGGATCTCGGGTAGGGGGTCCCGAACTATGCGTCTAAGGTTGATGGTAACAGGAGGCGGGGGACACGATGTTTACCCAGGTTCGGGCCCTCTCTATGGAGGTAATACCCTACTTCCTGCTTGATTGATCTTGATGAATATGAGTATTACAAGAGTTGATCTACCACGAGATCGTAATGGCTAAAACCCTAGAAGTCTAGCATGTATGATTATGATTGCCTCTATGGACTAAACCCTCCGGTTTATATAGACACCGGAGGGGACTAGGGTTGTACAAACTCAGTTACTGAGAGAGGAATCTACATATCCGAACACCAAGCTTGCCTTCCACGCCAAGGAGAGTCCCATCCGGACACGGGAGAGAGTCTTTTGTCTTGTATCTTCATAGACCATCAGTCCGGCCCATGTTACATAGTCCGGCCGTCCGAGGACCCCTTAATCCAGGACTCCCTCATACGGCAATCCTATTCTGGAAGTCATGTTACATGACCATGATGAACCTACGAACTATGAAGAAGCTATGATGAGCCCAGATTCTGATAAATGGCTTGAGGCCATGAAATTTGAGATAGGATCCATGTATGAGAACAAAGGGTGGACTTTCGTGGATTTGCCCGATGATCGGCGAACCATGCATAGAGAATAAATGGATCTTCAAGAAGAAGACTGACGCTGATGGTAATATTACTGTCTATAAAGCTCGACTTGTCACAAAAGGTTTTCGACAAGTTCAAGGAGTTGACTACGATGAGACTTTCTCACCCGTAGCAATGCTTAAGTCTGTCCATATCATGTTAGCAATTGTCGCATTTTATGATTATGATATCTGGCAAATGGACGTCAAAACTGCATTGCTTAATGGATTTCTTAAAGAAGAATTGTATATGATGCAACCAGAAGGTTTTGTCGATCCTAAAGGTGCTAACAAAGTGTGCAAGCTCCAGCGATCCATTTATGGACTGGTGCAAGCATCTCGGAGTTGGAATGTACGCTTTGATGAGGTGAGTGGGAGCTCTGTAGCATTTCTAATATTATATGTGGATGACATATTATTGATTGGAAATGATATAGAATTTCTGGATAGCATAAAAGGATACTTGAATAAGAGTTTTTCAATGAAAGACCTCGGTGAAGCTACTTATATATTGGGCATCAAGATCTATAGAGATAGATCAAGACGCTTAATAGGACTTTCACAAAGCAAATACCTTGACAAAGTTTTGAAGAAGTTCAAAATGGATCAGTCAAAGAAAGGGTTCTTTCCTGTGTTACAAGGTGTGAAATTGAGTCAGACTTAATGCCCGATCACTGTAGAAGGTATAGAGAAAATGAGAGTCATTCCCTATGCCTCAGCCATAGGTTCTATCATGTATGCTATGCTGTGTACCAGACCTGATGTGTGCCTTGCTATAAGTTTAGCAGGGAGGTACCAAAGTAATCCAGGAGTGGATCACTGGACAGCGGTCAAGAACATCCTGAAGTACCTGAAAAGGACTAAGGATATGTTTCTCGTTTATGGAGGTGACAAAGAGCTCGTCGTAAATGGTTACGTCGATTCTAGTTTTGACATTGATCCGGATGACACCAAGTCATAAACTGGATACGTATTTTATTGAATGGTGGAGCTGTCAGTTGGTGCAGTTCCAAACAGAGCGTCGTGGCGGGATCTACGTGTGAAGCGGAGTACATAGCTGCTTCGGAAGCAGCAAATGAAGGAGTCTGGATGAAGGAGTTCATATCCGATCTAGGTGTCATACCTAGTGCATAGGGTCCAATGAAAATCTTTTGTGACAATACTGGAGCAATTGCCTTGGCGAAGGAATCCAGATTTCACAAAAAGTCCAAACACATCAAGAGATGCTTCAACTCCATCCATGATCTAGTCAAGGAGGGAGACATAGAAATTTGCAAAATATATACGGATCTGAATGTAGTAGACCCGTTGACTAAGCCTCTTCCACGAGCAAAACATGATCAACACCAAGACTCCATGGGTGTTAGAATCATTACAATGTAATCTAGATTATTGACTCTAGTGCAAGTGGGAGACTGAAGGAAATATGCCCTAGAGGCAATAATAAAGTTGTTATTTTATATTTCCTTATTTGTGATAAATGTTTATTATTCATGCTAGAATTGTATTAACCGGAAACTTGATACATGTGTGGATACATAGACAAAACACGATGTCCCTAGTATGCCTCTACTTGACTAGCTCATTAATCAAATATGGTTAAGTTTCCTAACCATAGACATGTGTTGTCATTTGATGAACGAGATCACATCATTAGGAGAATGATGTGATGGAGAAGACCCATTCGTTAGCTTAGCATTATGATCGTTCAGTTTTATTGCTACTGCTTTCTTCATGTCAAATACATATTCCTCCGACTATGACATTATGCAACTCCCGGATACCGGAGGAATACCTTGTGTGCTATCAAACATCACAATGTAACTGGGTCATTATAAAGATGCTCTACATGTATCTCCAAAGGTGTTTGTTGGTTTGGCATAGATCGAGATTAGGATTCGTCACTCTCAATATCAGAGAGGTATCTCTGGGGCCTCTCGGTAATGCACATCATAAGAAGCCTTGCAAGCGAAGTGACTAATGAGTTAGTTGTAGGATGATGCATTACGGAACGAGTAAAGAGACTTGCCGGTAACGAGATTGAACTAGGTATGAAGATACCGACGATCGAATCTCGGGCAAGTAACATACCGATGACAAAGGGAATAACGTATATTGTCATAATGGTTCGACCGATAAAGATCTTCGTAGAATATGTGGGACCCAATATGAGAATCTAGGTTTCTCTTTTGGTTATTGACCGGAGAGGTGTCTCGGTCATGTCTACATAGTTCTCGAACCCGTAGGGTCCACAGGCTTAACGTTCGATGACGATTTTGTATTATATGAGTTATGTGATTTGGTGACCGGATGTTGTTCGGAGTCCTGGATGAGATCACGGACATGACGACGAGTCTCGAAATGGTCGAGAGGTAAAGATTGATATATAGTAAGATAGTATTCGGACACTGGAAGTGTTCTGGGGTGTATCGGGTACATATCGGAGTTCCGGGGGGGGGGGGGGGGGTTACCGGAACCCCTCGGGGGAATAATGGGCCTTATGGGCCATACGAGGGGAGCACACCAGCCCACAAGGGGTGGCGCCCCCGCCCCCCTAAGGAAGGAGGCCGAATAGGAGAAGGAGGAGGGGGTTCGGCCCCACTTTCCTTCCTCCTCCCTCTCTTCCCTTTTTCCCCCTTCTGGTAAAAGGAAAGGGGGGGGGGCAAATTGGAATAGGTCCCCAAGTAGGATTCCTCCTACTTGGGGCTCCCAAGGCAGCTCCCCTACCCCTCCCACCTATATATACATGGGGAGGGGGCGCCTAGAACACAGACCAACGATTGTTAGCCATGTACGGCGCCCCCCCTCCACAGTTTACGCCTCCAGTCATATTCTCGTAGTGCTTAGGCAAAGCCCTGCGCGGATAACTTCGCCATCTCCGTCACCACGCCGTCGTGCTGACGGAACTCATCTACTTCCTCAACACTCTGCTGGATCAAGAGTTCGAGGGACATCATCGAGCTGAACGTGCGCAGAACTCGGAGGTGCCGTACGTTCTGTGCTTGATCGGTCGGAACGATAAGAAGTTTGACTACATCAACCGCGTTGGCAAACGCTTCCGCTTTCGGTCTACGAGGGTACGTAGACACAATCTCCCCCTCTCGTTGACATGCATCTCCTAGATAGGTCTTGCGTGAGCGTAGGAATTTTTTTGAAATTGCATGCTATGTTCCCCAACATTTGTCTGATAGGGTTAGGAAAGATTCATCGGAATTGTTCCGGGACTGCCGAGGGAGCTGCAATTTACACATCCGAAAGTAAGTACTACTAGCTAGTTCCGCGCATCTCCCATTGATTCTTGCTAGTTTCATCAATACCGTTTAGCATGCCTGATTATCAGTTTGACTGAACTCTATTTATCGTAAAGTTCTTGTGGCAGGAAGCCGGGAATGATTTTTGTGGATACTACGTTGTGAGTTCATCTACAATGCGACAGCCTCTCAGCGGGGCTACTCTGAAAAACAATACGAAGTACGTAAACAAAAATATTCACAATTTTATTTTATTACCATCATTTGTGTTGAGTTTCATTCATATATATGTATTGACCACCTTTTTTAAATTAGATGTGGCAGATGCGGGATGAACTCCTACCACATGATCGCGTACGAGCAATTCAAGAAGAATTGGCAGGATTCTTTCTTGACCACGTCATACCTAAAGCCGGAGAATACCATGTGGAAGTTGAACCCGATTTTAGATGTTAGGGACTGTAAGACATGTTATATTGTATATATGTGGTAGCGTCGGATAGATATACAAAAACTTGTTGTTTGACCAATCTCTCAGAGAAAGAGAGGTCTCACTTCTCTCTGTATATATATGTTCATGATGATCTTCTGTAATTAATGGTTCCTTCATTTTCTTACTAGCTAGCGTGTCGAGTTCTCTCTATATGTATAGTAGCTAGCATCGACCAAGCACGGAGAAAGAGAAGACACTTCTCTCTATTAGCTAGCTAACACAATATGAAACCCCTAAAGTAACCCTCGAAAACCCCCTAACCCCCCCTTTAAAAAAACCCAGCTCCTGCCAGCTGCTGACGTGTGGATGCCTTTTGGTCCCGGTTGCTATTACCAACCAAGACTAAAGGTCATCTTGCCTGGGTGCCACGCAGCGGCCACGTGGAGCCCCTTCTGTCCCGGTTCATAAGAGAACCAGGACTAAAGGTTTCGGGCTTTAGTCCCGACCCTTTTTTCCCGGTTCCATAACCGGGACTGAAGGCCCTCTGGAAGCGGGACTAGTTCCCTGTTTTCTACTAGTGTCCTCCTCTCTCCTCCCTCCTCCCACCCCCTCCTCCCTCCATCTCTCCTAAACCCTTTTTTACTGTTCTTGTATAATATAGTTTTTTACTGTTTTTTAGTAAGTGGTTAATATAACTAGTTTATTTATAATAAGTGCTTAATAGAACTATTTTATTTATAGTAAGTGCTTAATAGAACTAGTTTATTTATAGTAAGTGCTTAATAGAATATATTTTGTTTATGTAGAAATCAAGTATTTGCCCCTGCCTCATCCCCCAGTCGTCCCACCATCGCCGCCCCCTTAAGACCTCTAGGTGAGAATAGCCAAATCCCCATGTTGTTGATATAGATGATAATATGTTGTAAATGTCGATGATGAAAATGCTAGTGCTAGTCTCCATGTCATTGATGTAGATGATGATGCATTCTGAATATAGAGGATGTCTTGGTGTTCTTGTTTGCAATGTACCTCCAAGTGGCCTATGTTTTGCCGGAATGTTGATTCGTTTCCGTTCCGGCAAATTTCAGGCGCTCGATATGTCCTGTCTTTAGCAAAGGTCATGCTGAATTTTTTCATGAATTTTAGCATGACTTATGCTACAATGTAGGACATATCGAGTGCTTGTGATTTGCTAGAACGGGAATTCAATATTTCGGCAAAACATAGGGCATTTTTTCTATGACATTGCTCGATATATCAAACGGGTTGACTTTAGGTCCCTTTCGGCTCCTTGTGTGTCTTTCACTGAGGGATATATATATATATATATATATATATATATATATATATATATATATATATATATATATATATATATCGTGGGGGTCGCTTCTCCTTCTTTTCCTTGTGCTAGATATTTGTAATGCACCAGGGAAAGGAGGAGTAGCGACCATCACCGACAGTTGCAATATCAAAGAGGGAGTGCCCACCATATACATGAGATGAGAGTTTAGAAAGGAAGACTCAACAGACCTAAAGTCAACCCGTTGCATATTGAGTAATAGTGATCTCTGTGTTGAGTTTCCTGATAGTTGTCTTCGATCGATTTTCAATGTTTCAACTATGAACATAGGAAATGTTCGACGACGAAAGGGAATTCGGTATGTGCGAATACTGCAAAGACAAGCGCGGCATGTGCGACAGGCCTCACCTAGTTGGTGGTAGGCGCTTCAGCATCATGCTGGATGAGACCTTCGAAGTGGATATAGTAAGTCACAACGACAAGTCTTTTTCCGTAATTAAGCATGGTTCTGCTTCTTTTGCTTCAACTTATAATTTTAATTTTTTACAATTCTACTAGCGTATCCCCTTTGATGCAAGATTTTATGTCTTGGATAAGATTGGTTTCAGTACTATGGAAAGTATGGAGGGAAAGAGAATTCACTTGAGGACCAAGCATGGTTATACTTTTGCCGTAAAATTATAGAATACAGAGAACTACTCCCATTTTGAATGCTCAAATTGGAAAGCACTATGCAAGGCATGTGCATTTGAGCCTAATATGCTTATCACCTTTGATATTCGTCCAAAGATGAAATTGAAGGTAATATCGACATGTGGGTCGATGTGCGAGGAAATAAGTCATTATGTTTCATGGCTTGAGGATCTTGATACTATGAAGAAAGATTATTTTCCTGGACTTCGAAATATTAGTACTCAATACGTGCGACCACTAGTGTGCGTATTGAACTACGGTCACATCTATTTATGAAAGATGGTAAGATTTTTACTATTTGTCCTCAGTGCATCTTTTGCATACATTATTTTTAAGCTAAACTTCATTGCTAAGTATGTTACTACGATGTTCTTCAATAGGGAATCCCGATGAACGTTGTGCCTCGTTGGATCAAGCCTAAAGGTCGCATAACAATGGTTAGCTTACGGCCAGGACATCCTACATTGCACATGAGTGCATTCATGATTTCTCAAAGCGAGCAAGTCTTAATAGTCAAAGACTTGAGCAAAATTGTGAAGGATCGCAGCAGAGAAGTACTAGGGGCAGCAATTAGAAGTGCAGCCCACAATTAGGAGACATGTTCATCTGCATTCTCCAATATGATGAAGCAGGAGTGCTACACATGTTTTATGCTATTTTACTTGAGAGAGAGCAGCATGAGTGATTAGCTAGTTAGAATGAGTTTAAAGATGATGATGTGCTACACTATGACTATGATGATTAAATAGCTAGCATTGGTGGTAATGACTATGATGATAATTATTAACTAGTGTTGGTGGTTATTAGATAGCTACACTATGACTATGATGATTAAATAGTGTTGGTGGTAATGACCATGATGATTATTAGGTAGTGTTGTTGGTGATGATATGATGCAATAGTTTCTATATTAATATGATGATGATGTTGATCATGATTATCATGATGATTTGTTATTATGATCATGATTAGTTATTATATCATTGGTGGAAGGAACGCGCATAAGATTCATGTGGATGGATCAAAAGTGACCAAAAGTTGAATTAGTAGGATCGTCCACCTAATTAAACTTTTGATTCATCCAAATGAATCTAATCCATGTTTCTTCCTCAAAATGATATAATAATTCATCATGGACATAATGATATAACAACCTCTTAATTGGTACTGTATCAAAATTTATATAACGGCGTATAAATACACTAAAAACAAAAACTGAATACTAGCAGCGCTGGATTGGAAGCACGCTACTAATAGTTAGATTAGCAGTAGCGCTGGTAATTACACATGCTACGGCTATATATCTTAGTAGTAGTGTGTGTTGTCGGCGCTACTGCTAAGAAGTAGCTGTAGCGCCTTACTAGTAGCGCCGGACCCCGCGCTACTAGTAGGCATTAAACCCGCGCTACTACTAGGCTTTTTCCTAGTAGTGATACCCTTGAGCATATTCTCTACTTCATTATTGTTGGTCCGTTGAAAACATAAAAAATGTAGTACGCCAGCAAATCTGAAGATATGTGAATTGACGGGGTAAACTAAGACATGAAGATGTGTGCTAAAATAGTTGTATGGGAGCAATGCATATAAGTAAGAAGCTTATTTGCTAAACATAGAACGTCAAATTGTAGGAAGCATGAAAAATCTGACAACTCAACATTACCCATCTTGGATGGAAGCACAGAATAGAACATTTATAGTGAAACAAACTAAGATTGTAGCAAACATGAGGTGCATCTTTTGTGTTGTCGACATGCAAATTTAACGGATTTGTTGTTGACTCATGGGAGCAATTATCTAGCCCAACGAAGCAATAGTATTACATTGTAGAAGCACGGAAACATGGCACTGGGTACATAAGTAGTGATACTTGGAAGGAAGGAAAATTGAAAATAAAACAAAAACTAATATTGTCGTCGATGTGCATACCAATCTCACGGAAAATTGTGGATGATTTAGCTATCGAATAAGAATGACCGATGCAATTTCACGCCCACAGACAAGGAACAAAAACCAAACTATTGACAGAGAGAGAGACCACATAAATCTCATAACACAATTATGCCAAAATTAGCTAGCAATGCAATAATTGAACCATGCCAAAAGAGATGACTCACACCCTAGGCCAGATGAGGACGAACTAGGTGTATCATGTGGAAGGCAGTGGTGATGGCTTCGTTCCGGAACGTAAATGGCCCTCCGACGAGTTGGGCCGCCGTCCACGGTTGCAAGTGGAGCAGAGGGTTGGTCGTGGTGGAGATGGGAACGATGCGGAGTTTGCGAGGTTCTCGGCATGTAGGTTGTGCGCCAGTCGCTGCACGGCCGTCGAACGGTACAACGTACCGGCTAGGTGGGGCAAAGCCTGTAGATAGGTATGGCATGATCTTGGCTAGGGGGGGAGAGAAGGGGCAGCAAGGTGAACGACGAGCATACTATGAGCAAGGACGACACACAGGATAGATGGGGACTGGGGTCTATTTGGTATAGGGAAATAATTGGAACAAGGAGAGATTACCAGGCCTGGCCGTGAAAATCGGGTAGTTTAGATAGAGATTGGCAGAGGATTTCGATTTCTCTCGGCCGTGAGATCAATTAGGAATCGACGGCCGACGACCAGTCTGACAAATTCTACACATTAGACGTCTGGATGGGGCCGTTTCCCTATATATATAGTATATGTACTCCCTACGGTCCAAAATTTATGACATTTTAAGTTTCTACCAGTACAAATTTCGTCATGGTACAATCTTCTGTTGTTTCCAAAACTACCCTCCCACTCTCTCACCCACTCACCCACTCTCTCGGTCACTCACCCTAAACCCTAGCTCGCCGCCATCGGTGCCTCTCCCTCGCCCGCGTCGCCTTAGCTTCTCCCTCTCACGCCATCGCCACCTTTCCATTGGCCCGTCGCCGTCGTCCTCTTCAAGATCTTGTTTTCATTCTCCGGTGACTGGATCTGAAGCGCGGCAGCTCGATCTGCAACGGCCATCCTCCACTCCCACGCCAGCAGCCGCGGTACGTCACCCCCTCCTCTTTCATGTTGAGAGGATCCTATACCAGGTTGCAAACACTTCGAGTGATTTGACTTCCAAGGATGCAACAACATCACCCCAATTTAAATTGGAATTGATAGTTATTGCCTTCATTCGACACTTGTGTGATGTCCCAACATCATATTTTCCTACTAATTCAACTTGGTCACTTGGATCCATCCATTTTAATCTAATCCGTATTTCTTACACAACTTATTCATTCTACTATATAAAATTTGTATAGCGGTGTATAAATAAAGTATAGATATAAAGAAATGAAATACGCACGAATAGTAGTGGTCAGGGCAACAATCCGCGCTACCGCTGTAGCGCGGGACCAACCCAACGCTACTGCTAGTCACAAGTAGTAGTAGCGCGGGGCCAGACATCACGAGGAGGCCGTCAGAGCGGGCCTGCAGAAGAAAGCAGGCATCCAGATGGGGGGGGGGGGGGGTGTGTGGATTGTGCAAGCCGTGCGACGGACTGGAGCTGGTCAGCGGCGGCGACTCCTGCCTTGTGGTCGAAGGGGGTGATGTCCAGGGAATCGACACCATCATCGACGAAGTAGTAGCCGTAGAGAAGGGGTGGGGGACTGGTGGGTGTGGACGTGTGGTGGACGAAGAGGGGGAGTTGCTGAGAAAATCTATAGTAGTTTTCTGAAAAGGGCAAAAGCTTTGCCACATTCATTAAATAAGAGAGTTTTTGTAGAACGTGAGTAATTAGGCCCTGTGATCCGGAAGAAGCGAATGTGGCAGTCGAATGGCAAATGTGGAGCCAACAAATGCATTATCATCTTCTCAGTCACCCAACCGAGGAAACCAGGGAAGATTAAATGGATGGCTTAAAATAACGTACATGTCTGCTTTGACTGGAGTTGCAATCATTGAACTGATCATTAGGGACGATCGAACAGGGCAGGGGCACTGATGCTGAGGCCATGGCAATCCCGGGGAAAAAAAGTGAATGTACGGTGTATTGCATTGGCCGTGCATGTAGTCAGCTGGAATATGATGGAAGAGAATACAGTTCAACATCCATCTGGTGTATATCAATCTGGTGTTCCACCTGTTCTCCGGTGGCCTGCGCCACTTTGTAATTGCTTTCTCAATCTTAATAAAGATCGGCCACGGCCCTTCGAGACAGTGTAAACTGTAACCACACACACGCAAAATATTGTCCCCACTATGTACAATTACCTCACACACAAAAAGGAAAAGGGAAAAGAGAAAGCACACATACGCAGATGGATTTCCAAGAGGCATGCATGTATGCTACTCCCTTCGTTTTTAAATATAAGTCTTAGATTTCAATATGGACTACTGTATATAGACATACTATAGAGTGTAGTTTCACTCATTTTGCTCCATATATAATATATATTGGCATCTCTAAAAAGACTTATATTTAGGAACGGAGGGAGTACAGGAAAGAGAAAACTGAATGTGGGTAGTTTACAAGTGATCCATCCAGCAATGCCACATGATACATCCAGTAACAAATTATCTGCATGACACACAATTCCTGGTGATGTTCCTGCTTGACAATGGCCTCAACATGGTCTGCGCGCCAGTCACACGAAAAATAAACCGGTCTGGCAGTTTCAGTGTCTACAGGGGAACACAATCTGGAACCTGACCCTGACCTTGGTAGAGAAAATCCCAAAAAATGCAACGGCAAAGACGGAAATACTATAACAGAACATGTCAACACCTAACCAGATCCAATGGATACTTCAAGAAGAATGTTTACAACAAAATGATTAACTGAACTTGACTGCTAGTATAACACAATCATTCAGTTTAGCGGGGAAAAATCAGATTCACTTTGCCAGTCACCAAATAGGATAATCTGCCCTAATTTCATCACCAGCTAGAGCAGAACATACAGGGAGGAAACCAATGTATACTGGCTAAATATTTTGTGTGACGAAAACTACTGGATGATCTTTAAGAAATAAGAAGACCTCCATAAAAAAACAAGGCGATTCTTCAGTTCAAATAATAACAGAGACACAAAAGCAGATCAATTGGCAACTATATTAAAAGTTGACCGAAATGATTTCATAATTTTAGCATCAGCATGCAACGTGGCCACTCCATCCCAAAAGGATATCATGCAACAATGTCACAGCCATAGCTTCTTGATCATAATAAAGAAACTAGATAGGTCATAGGCACACCCAACTTATACATATTGCATCTCATGAGGATGCTAGCAAGCGAAAAAAATTGAGAAGATAATCTTCTGTCACATTCAACCGTCAGCAAGAAAAAAACTTAGAAACTTCAAACACATGCATATTCCTAAATAGAGCCCTTTTACGGTGATTGGGGCGGTACTGGGAGTACTTTCAAGTACTTACCCCTTCGATTTTTATTAGCCGTCCGATCTGGTGGGGGATTAAAAATGAATTAACTTAATTAGTTTAATCAGAGAAGGGCATAATGGTCCAGGGTAAAAAAAAATTCAACCGATCACGTCCACGACCAGAACCACGTCTAGATCTAGTAGCTCGGTCAAGTCCTCCTTCTCGACCAGAACCACGTCTAGATCTAGTAGCTCGGTCAAGTCCTCCTTCTCGTCCTCTTCCTTCTGTCTGACGAGCCCGGCGAGAGGAACCAATTCACCGTCGTCGGCGTCGTTCTCGTCCTCCTCCTGGTCCCCTTCACTATAAAAGACGTGGTCGGCGGCGGGAAGAAGAATAAGGCGTGCCATCTGCGGCGGCAGTGTCGGTGGCGACGGCGGCGGCGGTATAGGAGAAAGCCCCCCACTGATCCCATCGCTTCCGGACTTGCATCTTAAGGTATGAATCGCTTGAATCTCAACTTACTTTGATTCGTAGCCTACACTTCCTACTTAGATTTGTTTAGTCATCATCGATTTAGGTTTCCCTAGTGCATGCAATTCAATTTAGCAGTACTTACATCTCTGATCACGTCTGATTTTTATTAGCCGTCCGATCTTGCGGGGAATTAAACTTGGGCGTTGATGATTGGTTTCCCTCACATGTCAAATGAGCAAAGTCTTTTCCATGCACTTGTCTTTGCCTATGAGCTATTTTACACCTGCAACATTGATAAACAGAAAGATGTTGATGATTGGTTTCCCTCACATGTCATATGCAGGAAGACATGGCGTATGCAAGTGATGAGAGTATGTTCGAGTATCTAAATGTTGTCAGCAAGATGTTTGATAGTGAGGCTGAAGGCTATGAATTCTACAACAAATATGCTCTTGAAAAAAGGTTTTAGTGTGAGGAAAAGCTACGTTGAGTGGGATGGATCCAACAAATACATAATTTTAAGGAAAATTGTGTGTAGTCGTGAAGGGTTTCGCGAAGAGAAGCACATGAAAAGAAAGATGGAAGATAGAAAGAGGAGGCCACGAAGTTTAACTCGTGTTGGGTGTAATGCTAAATTGGTCATTACGAGACAGGAGGAAACCGGTCGGTGGTTTGTCAAGGATTTCATCGATGAGCACAGCCATCCTCTAGCCCCACGGGATCTTTCTTGTCTGCTGCGTTCGCACAGACGAATTAGCGATGAGCAGAAAGCGGACATTGCGGACATGGAAAAATGTGGGATCCGCAAATACCGTATTATGGATATTTTGTGCTTTCAATACGGTGGATTTGATAAGGTTGGATGCATAAAGAGGGACATTTATAATTTCTGCCATGCTAATAAGCAGGAGACAATCAGTGCCGGTGATGCTAATACGGTGATCATGCACATGATGGCGAGGCGAGAGCGAGATGTGGATTTTTTCTTCAAGTACTTGGTAGACGAGCATGGCCATCTGAAGGGACTGTTCTGGGCTGATAGTCAATCGCGACTTGACTACGAGGCTTTCGGAGACGTCATTGTTTTCGATAGCACATACAGAACCAACAAATACAATCTGCCATTCGTGCCGTTTGTCGGGTTGAATCACCACCGCAACACTGTTATTTTTGGTTGTGGTATAATTTCTCATGAAACAAGCCAGGCATACGAGTGGATGTTGCGGACCTTTTCTGATTGCATGGCACAGAAGCATCTGATATCTGTGATCACAGATGGGGACCTTGCAATGCAGAGAGCAATCAGGGTGGTCTGGCCAGACTCAAACCATAGACTATGTATATGGCACATTCAGCAGAACATTGTACGCCATCTGCATGATGACGACGTAAAGGAGGAATTCAGATCTTTCATTTATGATACTTCTTTCATTGAAGAGCATGAGATAAAATGGATACAATTCTTACAACGGAATAAAGTAACCAGTGAGGAGTCTTGGCTGCATCAGATGTATCAGATGAGAAAGTTGTGGTGTGCTCCATATCTTGAGGGGCGTTGTTTCCTAGGATTGAGCAGCAATCAGAGGAGTGAGAGCTTGAAATCTGTGCTACATACGCATCTTGAGGGTAAGATGTCGTTGTTTGAAATGCTAGAGCACTATGAGCGTTGCCTTGCGTCGCGACGGATTAACGAACCTCTCCAAGACGTCGAAGCCTTGCAGTCCGTTCCATTTACAGAGGAAAATGCTTCGCCGCTTGAGAAACACGCCGCAACAGTTTTCACACCTAGTGTCTTTAAGATGGTCTTATGGAGCATAGATGCTGTCAGCAAATGTCAGATCAGAGAGATACTAGATGGATCAGAATATTCCACTTATGTTGTGTCCAAGCAGGAAAGAATGGATAAAAAGTTTGGAGTGCGCATTGAAGAGCAAGGAGGTCTTTTGCACAGGGTGAGTTGTTCTTGCCGTAAGCTGGAATGCGCAGGCACACCATGTTCCCACATTTTTTACATATTGGGGATTTTAAAACAAACAATTCTGCCCAGTTGTTGCGTTCCCACTAGGTGGACTATGAATGCAAAATGTGCATACGCACCTACCAGAAAAAACCAGATGTATGACTATTCGGTAAGCCTGCAGAGGTACCGCGAGTTGCGGAATTGTAGTCACGCCGCAAGTTTCAAGGCATGCCACTCTGATGAGGACTATCACCGTCTAAAGATGCTTTTGGAAGCACAATATCATGGCAAGCAATCAAGTTTTGAACAAGCTGACAGCAAGGAGTCAACTAATGCTCAGCATAACAGCATTAGGTTTGGCCCGTTGATGCCGCACTCGGAGAAAGTTGATAAGGTTCTGGATCCCATGCATGTGCCAGGCCGAGGTGCACCGAAGAAAAGGCTGCAGGCAAAGACAAAGAAGTCAAGATCACAGAATATGTGTGGCTATTGCAAGAATCCTGATCACAATCGACGTAAATGCGCTAAATTGCTAGAGGTACGAAATATGTTCATATTTATTTTTTGCATGTGTTTTACTCATAATTGATGTCCATGTGATTTATTCTATTCTTCTGTGTAGGATCTTGAGGCTGAACTGTGATGTCTACATACAGCATGAACTGACGATGAGCCAGAGAAAGTCGTGTGCCATTCAGCTTTGTGTGACGTGGTCTTTACATTCTATTTCATCGTGAGAGTAATTTAGTGAAGTGCGGTTGTACTGCCATGTTACTGTATTAGTTCGACATCTTTCGTTTTCATTTTCTGTGTGTATCATTTGATGTCCAACTTTAAGAATGATGATGTATTTCGAACAGGAATAAGGGCTAGCATGGAGCACTTGTTATTTTCGAGTAGAATAATTTTTGTGATGTATTTCTGCACGCACGCACGGCCGCCAGACGGATCTCCTGCGCGATCCCACGGTCTGCATGGCTCATGCATGGCAGGCCATTTTCCTACATCGACCCAAACACCGGCCCATCCGAGGTTGCAGCTCCGGACGGCCCACATCACGTATGATCTCGCGCGTTGTTCTCGTGTAACTAAAAATAGTCCCACCTCGCCCCTCGACCAGCTCCTTTACTTGCTTAAATACCTTCATCGAGGTGATTTTAGCAAGCGTTGGTCCTCATTGTAGGATGAATATGATTCTTCACCCTTACTATGGTTGTCACGCATATTCATAATCATCATGCATATTCTTCATTTAGAGATCATTAATGACTGACGTATTTTTTAAATAAGCGGGGCCCAGTAGGGTGTGCTTGGAAATATTTGAGAAACCTCCATGCACGTTCATCTTCGCTGCATGCAAATCGGGCGGCAGCCGCTGTGCCAGCAGCTGTCAAGGCCTTGATGAATCACTATTCACATGCAGGTCCCTGACTCTTGCATGCAGGTGCCTAGTTTTTGCATGAAGGTCCCTAGGTCGCATCATTGGTTGAGGAAGTATCTCTAGAGTATTCGAACTGACATTGCCCACCACCTCCTCCAAATCACCCAAATCACCTCCTCCAAATCACCCAAATTTTCTTGTACATGGTGACACACATGTGCCAAACATGTCTATGAAAGAAATTTTTGAAAAAATTTATTTTACAATGCCCCCTTGAGGCATAGACCGATGTTTTCAGCAGTCAGTCTAGAGGGCATTGTAAATTCAAAAAAATTCAAAAAAATACAAAACCTTGGAAACCTAGCATTGTTTGTGCAAGAGATCATGTGTGCCAAAATTGAGGTGATTTGGAGGTGGTCGAAAAAATGCCCTATAGACTGACTGCAAAAAATCACCATGTAAGTTTGACCAAATGGTCCCTCCAGAAGGCGGTGATTTTATCGACCACCTCCAAAATTTCCACTTTTTAAAATATATTAGAAATGGAAGATTCAATCTTGCTAACTTATGAACATTGACAAAAAAAGATTTTCAAAATTTTCTAGTTCTTATAATATATTTCAAATGGAAGTTTCAATCACGCTAACTTATGAACATTGACAAAAAAGATTTTCAACATTTTCTAATTTTAAAAACATATTTCAAATGGAATATTCAATCATGCTCACTTATGAACATTGACAAAAAAGGATTTTCAACATTTTCTCATTTTAAAAATATATTTGAAATGGAATATTCAATCATGCTCACTTATGAACATTGACAAAAAAGGATTTTCAACATTTTCCAATTTTTATAATATATTTGAAATGGAATATTCAATCATGCTAACTTAAGAACATTGACAAAAAATGATTTTCAACATTTTCTAAATTTAATAATATATTTGTAATGGAAGATTCGATCATGCTAACTTATGAAAATCTCAAGTCAATGTTTTTTACTATCTATCCTATGTAGATAAGGCTTTTTATTTGCACACACCATTACCAAGCACATGCCCACTGTATGCAGCATGTCTCATCAGTCAAGCAACATTGAAGCACCTACTGTGATCATTGCAGCATCAGAATATAAACACTGCAACAAAGCATAGCTGACCTACATCTAGACAGTTGATATACTTCAGAGACATACTAGATTAATTAAGTCTCTGCCATACTTAAGAGTCTGCCATACTACTTAAGAGTCTGCCATACTACTTAACAGTTCACAAACACTTCCACCTTCCAGATTCACAGTTCACAACCATACTAGCGCAAAAGTTAAACATCATCAACTATATTGATGATGAGTACCACTACCAGCTTCACAGAGGGTGACTAGATGGGACCCATAGCCTTTAGGAGGGCTACATGCTCTGCCCTGATCTTCACGTCGTTCCCACTCGTCGCTACACCGCGTGCATGCGACATAAGGTGCTCATACAGCCCATCCTTGGGAATTGGCTTAGTGGTGCAGTATGGGCACCTGAACTTGCCCCACTTGTAGTACGCCGCCTTCCCCTTCTCCCTGATCTTGTTGGCTTCATGCTCAATGAAGGACTTGTGGTTCCACTCTTCCACCTCATCTCCAGAGTTGTACTGCACATACAAATGATTTGCATAAATACATACTTCCAATTTAGTTGTACTGCACATACAAACATCAAATAATTGCCATTTACTTGCCCGTTAATGAACAAACAAACATAATAGCCCATTTACAGCTAATTAATGCACAAACAACAGAATAGTTCCATTTAGAAGATTTTAATGGACAAACAACAAAATAGTTCCATTTATATGCATTTATATATGGTTTCATGAAAAAACATCACACATATCCCATTTACAGCTAATTAATGCACAAACAACACAACTTTCAGAGGAATTAATTGAAAGTACAACAAAACTTTCCATTTTAGAATAATTCAATGGACAAACAACACAATATTTCCATTTATGTGCATTCAGATAAGGTTTCATGATCAAAGACCACAAATATGCCATTTAGAGCTAATTAATGACCAAACAACACAACTTTATGATATCAATGAATAAACTATATAACATTCCAATTTAGAGGCATTCATATAGGGCATCATCAACAAACAACATCTCACACAGATTAATAAACAGACCAAAAACAACTTGGGGTTACCTCCTCGTCGTCGTCAGACTCAGACGGGTCGTCGAACCCAGCGATGTCCAGCTTCCTCTTGTTGCCAGCAGCTTCCTCATTCTGCAATACAAGTAATTAATTCAATTATACTACTAACTACATATAACATAGTATGCAAAGGTCAAGCAATCTGCAATGTGCTTCTAATAACCTAAAATGTTACTTTGACCTAAAATTATCCAAAGGTCAAGCATTCTACAATGATAGCTTGGTCAAACTAAAATTTTAGATCATGCTGACTGTGGTCCTTCAAACTGTAATGCCAGACTGGGCACCAACAATAATTTTGTGAGTGCTCAGGTCTGCCAATTAATGGAGGTAGTACATTGGTTGACAACAAGTAATTGCATTTACTTCATCTCGCTCATGTAATGTACATAGTGGTGCATCTGCTGCCCTATAATCTGAACCTTATATTGGATAGTATATTGTAATGCCATGAGCTTCAGGAAAGGAAATCTTAGTGCAATTTTTGGTGCTAGGTGTGAAACTATTTCATATGACATTCATTCATGGAGTTATGCAACATAAATTTAATATGACCTGGTCATCTGGCATAGTTGCATGTCTAGCAAATCTACTTATGGTTTACTTTATAAGTACAGCAATCCTACAGATCAAAAATAAAACCTACCTACAATTTTAGTTTATGGATAATGAAGTGAAGCTCCTAACTATTTTGAATTGTGCACTAGTTAAACGTACTGTGTTCATTTCAACAATTAATTGATAGACATCAAATGAACAAAGTAGGATTTTAACCTCATTTGTACAATATCAACTTTAATAGATACACTGGGTGGCGGCTCAGCCCCTGCCGTGGCCCACTGAGGGAATATGCAAAACAAATCTAACAACATATACAGCATATAACAAAATCTGAGCACATGAGGCAATCCAGATTCTAATATAAAAAACCTAACTCTCATTATGATCTCTCTAGCATTCAACCACGAATCAACTACAAAAAATCCTAACTCTCAAATGGGGTTCCCCATTCAATCAAAAAACCCTAACAAGAAGAAGGGGGTGCCGCATTCAATCACAAATCTACAATAAAAAAACCCTATCTACTAAATCTTCTGCTTAACAACTACAACTAAGAGAGGAGGGGAACGAGAAGGATTACCACATCCACCACCTGCTTGTCGCTCGCCTCCGCACCTGCATCCAGTGCGCCGCCAGACGCCGTCACCACCAGGTCCGGCACGACGGAGTCCGAGCCCACCACCCCCTGCTCCACTAGATCCGCCGCCGCAGCGACCGATCCAGCGACTGCGGGTGCAGCATCTCCCGCACCGCCGACGGCGGCCACTTCTTGGACGGCATCTACCGCGGTGTTCGCAGCCTCGACCGCAACTCCGTGCGCAGTGGCGGCAGCGCCACCACCTTGCGCCATCGAAGCCTAAGAGAACCCACCGGAGAGAGGGAGGCGGTGGAGTTGAGCGAGTAGGTGCAGTGGCGGGGCGATGGAGACGAGGGGGAGACGATGCGGCAAGGAGAGAGGGAGTCAGCCGATTTGGGGGAAATGGTGGGGGAGATGCGGCCGGTGGTGGTTCCCCTCCCTCTTTATAGGATGTGACGTTTTTGGAAGTTTTCGTGCGCCGCGTGGCTAGCCCTCGACCGCCGCCGCCAACGCCCACGACCACCGCACGTGACAAGGGAAAACGAATCGCCCACGTACAATACATGTATACCCCCAGTGTACAAAAGTAATCGGGCCGGTGCAAAAAAAAGCCCGCCTACTTGCCCGCTTTCACAATTCAACGGCCTGCATACGACTAGTAACCCAATCATTTATTGGGCCAGGATGCAGAGGCCCGCCAGATTGTGAAAACAGGTAGCAAGTAGGCCCCACAGGGCAGGGACGGAGACGGTTAGGCAATGTGCTGCCCGCTTTAGAAAGGAACTTGAGAGGGAAATCTCAGCACGCTATATAAACCGGTGCTAGCTCCCCTCGCTCGGCGAGGTGGGACTAAACTCCCTGCACCCCTGGGATGTGCCCGGCGCGAAGCTCGCTTGGGCCTAATTCGGGTGGGCCGTCCCACGCTAGCCTCACCCGCTGGGTCGCTGGATGGACCGTTGGGCCATCTCGTTGTCTGCGCCTGAGGCCTGCATGCATGGGAAGGGCGGCGACGTGGGGTTGCATGCGCGGGTGGCGGACGTGCATGCATGCGAGCGCGGGTGGCTGACGTTTGTTATCTGTGTTTTGCTTGCTATTTCTATCTTGTTCCCTTGATATTTCTATCTTCTTCCCTTGATATTTCTATCTTAATTGACGTCAAAACCAGCAAGTTTTGGGGTTAGCTCAGATTTCACGCGGCCCACGGGGGTGTGCTTGCGCGCTTGATGGAAAAAATTGGTGTTCCGTCTGGGAAGACGGATTTTTTCGGCATGCTAGAAATGGACCCAAATTTTTTTGAAACCCTTGTGCCAACATGACAAGCATCCATGCAAACTAGAAATTGTTTTGCGACGTTGTATGGTTTTGTAGGCTATAATGATTACACGTGTAGATGAAAGGCACGAAAAAACAGTTTCAACAAAGACAACATAAATGATTTTTTACAAGTTTTATGGATGGAAACTTCTTTAGATGCAATGCCATCTCACAAACAACTCAGAAACAAGTGTATGATTGATCATAAAACACATGCATTGTTGTTCAAAGAACTGTCTCATGAATAAATTGTACCATAATTGCGAACATAGTGTGAAACAGAAAAAAATTGTTTGTTTGCAACAAATAATCCTGGTTTGAAGCTTAAACTGGTTGAAAAACAATTGAGCCTACTCCATATGGTCTTCTGCACTGCCAAAATCCAGTGACCTCTTGCGTTGCGACGTTGGAGATTGCGTCGGGCTTGGCGACGACCCATGTGCTTCAATCTTTTTCTCTTTAACATCAATGTAACCATACAACTGAAGTTGTTCTTGTTCTTTCTCTGCCAACTCTCTAGGAAGACCCTCCATTTCTTGGATTCTCACTTCCTGTAGAAAACCATAGGAATTGTATTAGGAAGAACTTAAAAATGACGTAGCCATAAACTAGATGCATGTAACATGTAAAATTTGAACCTCTGGATCAAAGTCATGCTCGGGATGACGACCCGTAGTTCTATTGTACACAATGTACAGGTGACATTTCTTGCTGCCATTCAGATTAGAAAGCCATTTTTCTACATCATCTGGTCCTGCAATCAAGAACATTCCTTCTGGCAGCTTCCCCGCAGACCCGGGTAAGAAGTAGTATAGTTCTGCTCCCATTTTGCAACCAAAAGTATCTCTCATTTCACTCATAATGAGATCGTAGGTCACTTTGGCGGGTTCAAAAATTCTGACTTCTGCCGGGTGTTCATCAAAGTATGCTCTCGGGACATGTGACATCTCATCATCCCTACTAACAAAAAATTCCATGACCAGCACCTAGTATCTCACATCAGAGTTAATACATTAAATGAGTAAAGGGGCAAACATAATTTTTTATGTGCATAGCAAAATTGCGGTGTTGTTACCTGCTTTTGTGGAATGTATCTTTCATGTGGAGTGACTGGGGATTGTGCCATCTGAAACCTTCTCACCTTGTTATGTGGAATGTATCCTTCATGTGGTGTGACTGGGGAGGACTCTGCCATCACACGTTTCTTATCCTGCGTATGAAACGTCGACAGTGGGTTTACACACAAATTTTAAAAGGTCATACCATATCTTGGGTATGGCATCGTTGGGAGGTACTTACAAGGGGAGAATTGAAGATATGTTGTTGGGGTGGAGTGATGTGGCATTGAACGGGTGACTCTATCGCACTTTCTCGAGTGGATGGCGACTGTGCCGTCTCATGATGCTTAGCCTACATACAATCGCCGACATAAGGTTGCCACAAATTGAAGATGTTTGTATCATAGAATACTAAGGTCCTTAATATATACAATCGGTGCGAAATACTTACAGGGGGAGAAAAATTGAAGACATGTTGTCGGGGTGGCCGTGAGATCGCACGGGCTTCTAACATATGTCCTTCCAAACGGACCTTCTCCAGCATGGCCTTATAATCCATGTCCGACCGCTCCTGTAGCAGCTTGCTGTCCATATCCGAACGTGCCTGCAACACATAGGCATCAATCCTGACTCGCTCTGTCTGTATAATACTGTACACAAGCTTCCGGTCCTTCTGCAACGTTTGATGCATTTCCTTGTAGGCAAGGAAAAACTTTTTTTCCATGTCCTCACAGTCACGGTTATACTTTTCTTCAATCTCAAGACGCATCTTCGCCATCTTACGGGAAAACTCCTCACGCTCCTCCTTTATCATCCTGTCGACGTATGAATGTTCTTTTTTGAGTTTCTTATCTACCTCAGCGCGATGCTTTTGCACCTTCAAGTCGATCTCCCGGCGCGCTTCATGCAAAGACTTGTCATACTCCGCATGGTTGTTATGCGCCTCTGAGACCATGGTCCCTACAACAACACATATACCCATAGTATGAAAACTGTATCCACAACCTCATCCAACTAATTCCTAACAATACCACCGAGAAAATATATTCATAACCAGTTCGTACGAACAACTACTACAAACTATCAATCAAAAAGCTCTTGCATGACATCCTGTACTCCAATTACACCAGAACTACTCAACTATGGCAAAGGCTGTATTTTCTAATCTCTTCGGAAATGACTTCTTGGTCGAATCAATGGAAAAAATAATCAGCACTGCAATCGAAGATGGGAGGAGCCGTGGAGGAGACCTTTTTAATCCGGCGTCGGCGTGGTCGCTTCAGAAGCGATGGCGCGATCCCGGCGATGGCTATGTGAGGAGAAACAAGGTAGATGGGGGTGGTTAGGATAGGGTTGATATGCGGTAGAATGGGAAGGTATATATCCGTGATTGTAGGGATAATTAGTTATTTTGAAGTAATGCGCTTTGATGCAATTTTTTTTGAAGGAGCACGATCTTTTGGGGGCTTCCAAAACATGTGCACTGACCGCGGGTCCAACCACATATCACACAAGCCCGAGCCATCGCCTTGCCCGTGCCAACCCGCGGCCCACCATTGCCTCCCTTTCCCTTGCCCCACCAAATTGTTATTCTTCTCCGGCGACGAAGCCTGCCATCGCCGGCGGACGGTGAGAGACGAGAGATGTCCATGTCCAGTTCGGCCTCTCCGTCATCATGGCCGCGGTATGTTCACTACCGATGACCAGATGGCCCGACTGCCCACGCATAGCGCCACTAAAGCGTTTGACAACCATATCGGAGAAGAATGGAAACCATGGGCGGGAATTTGTGAAATGCGAGAGCAAACCAGAAGCTGGGAAGGTTAAATCTATGTTTTGTTGTGTCTTTTTGCTATGAATTCTGACCCCAGATTTATTTATATTTCCTCGGAATTGGTATTTAGGGTTTCCCTTCCCTTTTTCAGAACCTGAAAACATGCAAGCATTTTGAGTGGCTGGATGAATACGTTGAGAGGCTTCAAACGGATGGCTCCATTGATTTGAGGCACGGGGCAACCTTAGAGGTAGATCTGCCATCGGCGGTGGATAATAAGGGCTATGCCAATGTTCCTCCGATGGTGGCGGATGAGGAACTCAAGGTGGAATTGAAGAAGATCAACAAGAACTTAAGGCAGTTGATCGATCTGAAGAAGCACGCAAATCTGATGGCCGTGGGATTTTATTTTTCAATAATTGTTGTGGGATTTGTTTACTTGTTGATCATCAGTCGTTAGTAGTTGTTAACAAATTATTTCAGTCAGCTTCTGTATAAGCAATGTCATGTGTGCTTAATGCCTTGTATGACCAGACCAAGGAAAAGCTCATTTGAAATCTATTGGAAAGGACAAATAAAATTGAAAACTGATTTCTTGTTTCCAAAATAAAATTTGTAACTTATTGTTCTCTAAAAAAGGAAGAGCAATAAATTCCTTCCACGAATTTCAAGAAATAATTGTCAACCCATTTATTACGTGATATGTTTGGCGCAATTAGTGGCTAACTGGTTTTTTTTGAGGAATAGTGGCTACTTGGTTTGATACATGCCAAACGTTACGTTCAGATTAGTTGCATCATTTCGTTCATTTTTTACCCAAAAAATCTATACAAAGTGTTCATTGGACAATGTGAACAATGTGGCATGTACCCTGAACCCTAACCACCCCCCCCACCACACACGCACACAAAACCGTAAAAACATTCAAAATTTTGCCCCACATGGAAACCATTATGCATGAATTCTCTATGGGGTCATGGGATGCCATGATGAAAGTTTGGGATCATTAGTACATGTACACGCAAGTACGATCTCTGACACGCGCATTTCCGGTCCCTGTACATGTACATGTAAACCAACCCAACATCGATCCAGTTCAGTGGATGGATGCATGCTCTATGTGGCACGAAGTATGTCGGTCGAGCCAGTCGATGGGCCAGATCGATGCTACCGGAGGGATTCCATTGTAGACCAACGCTCGACCTATGTCTGGTGTGTGTGATAGGTCCACTGTAAGACAAACATAGTTCCGTCAACCCTAAAATCGTAAACACTGATAACCTTAACCCCCCCCCACTAAACCGTAAAAACATTCAAAATTTTGCCCCACATGGAAACCATTATGCATGCATTCTCTATGGGGTCATGGGATGCCATGAAGAAAGTTTGGGATTATACACGCAAGTACGATCTCTGACACGCGCATTTCCGGCCTAGCATGTCAACACCCCGAAAGCACTAGCTGGGTTCCTCACCTGTATGAAACCAACCCAACATCGATCCGGTCCAGTGGATGGATGTATGCTCTATGTGGGACGAAGTTTGTCGGCCGAGCCAGTCAACGGACCGGATCGATGCTACCGGAGGGAATCCATTGTAGACGAACGCTCCACCAATGTCCGGTGTGTGTGCTACGTCCACTGTAAGACAAACATAGCTCCGTCGACCCTAAAACCCTTCAACCCTAAACCCTGATAACCCTAACCCCCCCCCCCCCACTAAACCGTAACAACATTTTAAATTTTACCCCACATGGAAACCATTATGCATGCATTCTCTATGTGGTCATGGGATGCCATTATGAAAGTTTGGGATCATTAGTACATGTACACGCAAGTACGATCTCTGACACACGCATTTCCGGGCTTGCATGTCAACACTAAACCCTAAACCCTGATAACCCTACCCCCCCCCCCCCCCCACTAAACCCTAAACCCTGAACCCTGATAACCGTAACCCCCCGCCACTAAACCCTAAACCCTAAACCCCTAAACCCTAATAACCCTAAACCCCTAAACCCCTAAACGAGTTGACAAGATTTTTTTTTATATCATTTATGCAAATCTCACATAACTCACGCGGCCCACCCCTCCCTAAATCCCGCGATTACAGCTCCGCATTCTAACCACCCGGGCCGTCCGCACCTCCCACGACCGCTGCAAGATCAGATCGGAGACACCGGTCGCCCACGGAACACAGGAGTCGGCGGCCACCACTCGCCGCCCACCACCAACGTGATCTGAGGGGTCGGACGTCAGTGTTCTTCTCGCCGCCTCCTCCTCGCGTGAACGCGCCATTTTTCCTTTGCGCCGTCGACCGCGCTATACCGGCACTTATAGTTTGCGACGCACTAACCGCCGCCATCTACTCGGCGGCACCGTCTCCGAGAGAAGGTATTACCTGATCGTAACTCTTTATAATCGTTGTCGGCCGCTCCTTTAGTAGTTGAACCCTCATAGGTTTTGCACCCAAATAGGTTCTCTGCTTAAACCCATAAGTGGATCATATGTTAAATGACCCAGTTAATTTTGTTAAAATTAATTCGCTGCTAATTTTGTTACACATTTTCCATTTTTGTTCAGATTAATTGAGCCGGATTTTATCATTGCATAGGAGCCAGCAATGTCAGTTTCAGATACGAACCTTCATAATGGAGAAAAGCCCATCTCCGAAATTACCGATGCGGTAAGTAATTGACTGTTTGTGTACAATCGTTTCGTACACATAATTCATGTGTACTCAGTATAATTTAATGGCATGTAACAGGAACTCGGCGAAAAGCATGGTCATATGAAGTTAGTATGCTCACAGACAAGGTTCGGAAAAACAATGAAACTGTTGTCACCAGACCACAAAAAGTACATCATATCAGAAACCAGTCTTGGCGGTCTAACCCAGATGCATGAAGTGACTCTACGGCGCATAATGTTGGTTAGACTAGCCAAGAGCATAGATATGGACACCCAATCCATTACCATCGGAAAAACGCCAATTCCTATAACAAAAGAGGACGTGCAGTGTATATTTGGCATTCCGATAGAAGGGGAGGATATAGAGCCACATCCGGAAATGCAAACCGACACAGAATTGTTTACCGCCTATGCAAACAATGGGCAAATTTTGATTTCTGACCTTGAAACGGCGATCCGAGCTTCCAAAGCCCCAGACGGCGATTTCCTAAGACGGTTCATTCTGTACGCAATTGGTACTGTACTAGCACCAACAGCACAACAGTATGTGGACTCGAAATATCTCAACCTTGTTACAGATCTTCAAAACCTTCGGAAATTTAACTGGGGATGTTTCACAATTAATCACTTCTTCAAGTCCGTTCACAAGTTTAGAACTCGAGATCACGTAAATCTACAAGGAAATCTAATTCTGCTCTAGGTTAGTGCTAGATCACTACTTAATGTCCTTTAATTATTGTTCTGTTGCATATCTGTATGGTGATGAACTAATTTATTGTGTAGTATTGGTACTGGGAGCACGTGCGTAGTGGCCGATTGATGTATGCTTCTAGACCCCCACCATTGATCGCACGATGGGACGAAACAACGGCTACTTTAAGAAGCGATGCTTACGACAAAGGAGGTCTTCATAACGGGCTGGTACCTATCTACAATTGAACTTTCTATATCTGATTTTTTATTTGGTACTAATGGTTCATTATATTTTATAAAAAAGGCTGTCATGGAAATTTGTGCTCCTCAACGACCGTCTGAGAATTCTAATAATTTTCCAAGAAAAAATGATGAACATGTGCATCAACATGATTCGTATCGAGCACCATCACAAGGACAGCAATTTAGTAGCCAGCAAGTATGTACTCCAAAGACTATTTGTTTTTGCAATATCACAAATAGGTGTCATGGAACCTCATTCATTTAGCTATTGTTATCAACGGGGTTTTATTTGGTTTACACAGATTGACATGGTAGTTGAAGCCATGAATGCACGCTTAGCTGATCATGAAAAGAAGGTAGGCAGGAAGTTAATGGAAATTGAGCACAGATTTGATGTCAAATACCAGACGCTAGCTGAAGACTTGATCGACATGAAGAAAACTGGCACTAATCCTAGGTTGTCGAAGGCCGAGGACGAAATTAAAGACTTAAGGAGGGAACTACATGTATGTCATACTGTGCATTTTGTATTTTGTATGAATATGTTCCTTCATGTTCATTATTGTTTGCATTGTTACAGGAATTAAAATACGAATTTAGAAGCAACCGACAATCAGTGTCACAGAAAGGAGGCGTGCAGGTGATCTTTATGGCCCAACACGTTAATATCTAAAAGTAACAAACTAATGATGAACACCTTTGTTCTTTGTAGGATCAAGTCAATGTGTGCAATTCATCACTGACAGGAACTCCTAGGGCTATCCAATTCACGGCAGGGACTTCGACTACACCAAGTGCAAGACATGTGACGGAAAACAATGAGAATCCAGAATTAACTACGATGAAGCCTGTCTTTGGTAATGATTACAAGTTCACGGATGAGGACATAGAGACAGCCGTTTACATCCGCGGAACATACGACCCTGTTGAAATAGCTAGAATCGGAGACATTACCCTCACAGCAGAAAAACTGAAGCGAAATTTGGACGAGAAATACATTTATGGTGATGTAAGCCCATTATACTCTAGTCTACATCATTACTGCAACAACTTTCTTATTATTGTATGATTGAAAATTTGGCAGGTTATTATGGCATATGCTCGCATTAGCCAAATTGAGAATGATACTACCTCAATCATATCCTCTGAAGAAACCGAAAAGCTGTTACAAATGAAGGGGGTGGTTCCTGTTGGACGTGCAGCCTCATGGTTAGCTCGTGTAGCAGAAAAATTTGTAGGGCGCCGAAAGGTACATGTTTTCCTCAGTTTCATAGTTTATGTACACACTGTACACGACAAATTTCAGTTCTCAACCCAACCGAAATTTTACTGCAGGTGCATGTCCCACTGAATGTACACCAAAACCATTGGATGCTAATGATGTTTAATTTTGACAAAAAAGAAATTCAGACTCTGAACTCCATGAATTATCATTGCGACAAGACCAAGGAAGATTCTCTTGTAAGTGTTCTCTTGCTGCCTCTTTTGATCCGCATGGCACATGAGCTCCCAAAGTACCGTAACCCTATGTATAACTCGTCGTACCCTAGGTGGACTCGATTCAGTTCTGCATCAACGAAGCTGTCAAGAATGGGTTGATATCACCAGCTAAGAACATCAATTTTGCCGAATGGACCAAAAAACGCTATGAGAACATACCACAACAGACCGATGGGTAGGCATGGCCTCATAAATTATTATTTGCCTACACGCATAAGATTACTGATCTTTAACTAAACATCGCAGGACTTCCTGTGCGGTTTGGACACTGCAGTACATGTTGTCATGGAACGGGGATGAAATGACCGATATTTTCAACCAGGTAATTGAATGCCTAATTAACATTTGTACTTTGTTTAGCTTGAAAGCTATGCCGACATAAGTGTCGGTTATCAAATATAGGCAAGGATAGATATTTTCAGGTGGAAAATATGTACAGCCTTACTGCATTCAAATTGCAACGCGCTTCGTCTCGAATCATATAAGTTCCCCATAACGGTTAGTGCTACATCAAGAATATATCATTTATTTCATAAGTCTCATGATTAGAACTAACGCAGCACTCTCTCCTATACAGAAGGAGGTGTACGATGCCCAGCAAGCAGTTCTACCTGATGGTTCAGAAGACGGCGTGCAATTAGTAAACAATCCTGATGGTTCCAACGAACCCGACACATCCAACTCCCAGAAGGATACCGGTGCACCCAACTCCCCCAATAGTGGTGCACCCAACTCCCCAAAAAGGAAGAGAGCACGTGGACGCCCGAGAAAGCTAGTCAATCCCGAGGAAGCAGCAAAAACAAAGAGTCTTAAAGAACTAAAACTTAAATTTGACAGCGAGACCATAGCCAAGCAAGTGCCTTCGTTACCATCACGGTCATGCAGAGAGCATAAACCAACACCAGCTTTATTGAGCCCATTCAAACACAAATAGGTAGCATCAATTGATCATCAATTGATAAATGCTCATGCTCATGCTCTACTGTTAGCATCATGTCATACACGTTTAGTTCTTATCAGAAAGTGGAAATAGGTACTTTTGGCAATCATGAGCATCCTCTACTTATAGCAATATCTAATGCATCATCAGTACAAAGCTTGATTTGGCAATAGGTGGAATCGGCAATCATTTGCATGGTTTAATTTTGTGAAGCTATAATCATGCTGAGTTATACACTAAACATAATCATGCCAAGCTATAACTACCATAGTCATAAACCAGGCTTTTCTTAAGCACAGGTGCTTATTTGTACAGGGTAGACGCATAACTAGGCGTCTCTCCTGTAGAAATAGGCACCAGTGCTTCAGAAAAACCCTGTTTATTTTTCTAAGCACCACCGTACGCATCAAGCATTGTACAAGGCTTATCATGCATCACCAAAATAGTATTAACAACTTGGAACACTAAACCAGAGTAGCAGCAAACTCTTAAGATAAACGGCATAGGTTCAGACACACCATAGGACATCAGTTTTAGAGTCGAACAATAAAGAAACATAGATAACATAAGAGGACACGGCGGTCTTGGGGCAGCAGCAGCACTCTAGCAGCACATCACTTCTCTCCCTTCTTCAATGGAGGTTGTAGGGCTCATTGACTTTGACAATCTCAAGGAAGCGTGCGTAGGCCGCATGTTTAGCCAGAGTACTGGCCTTATGGTTCTTACCATGTCCATTGCCAGTGCTGAAGGCATGCTGGATCATGCCATCTATGCCGCCACCGATCACCTTGCAACAGAAAGGGCACCCAATCTTGCCAAAGAAATGGTACTTGATCTTGCCAGCAATCAGATGCCTCAGGGTGTAGCGGCTCTTGTTGTGCCTGCTGTCCATGCCGTAGTCCACATCGTCGTCATCCTCCTGTTAATTAGTGAATTAGTACACATGTGTAACATGGCAACTATCTATTTGCTAGAAATAAGGCGTATGTGCACATACATAATTGAGCCAAAGAAATTGACATGCATAAATATGGACGGTGGAATAGTTGCATTTATAGATTAGTGCACAAGTAGTACACAATTAACACATGAAATACTTCATGAACTGGCTTGGTTTAATGATATTTGATACTTGTTACAGGTGTAATTCTGATTGGAATCAGAAAAATGGCTTCATTATACTCCTGCATGTTTCACACAAGGGGGGTTTGTTCTATCTACGGGAATGAAGAAACCATTATTCTTTCTGACAGCGGCAATAATGCTTCTCCAACATTGTTAGACCCTGATAAGTTTCAGAAGGAAATTGGTAAAGGAGCTATGGGGTGTCTCACTGGTCATATTGATGAGAGATGTGGCTGTGATCATCTAGATAATATACTGGGGCAAATTGGCTACATGAAATGTTTTGATTTTGTGTCAGCCCATAATTATTAAGGGAGCAATCACTTCCTTTGCAAAATGGAAATCTGTACAGAATTTGCAAATGGATCATCTATGAACATGTGTGCAAACTGATCATCTATGAACATGTGTGCAAATTAATTCATCTACATAAACAAAAATGAATCAGGAACTGCAGCATTTTGTCACTGTCCTGGGGAAGCCAATGGAGAATCCTGCCATATATCCATTGTTTAACCCACTTTTTTCATTAATGTATCCCTCATCTAGTTAACAAGAAAAACCTCAATGCCATGGAAAAAACTAGAGTATCTGCTGGAATCAGATTTAAAAATCCAGATCCAAATGAAGATCTATGCTAAATCCCTACAATCCTACATATGTACAACTAGCACGCCCAAGTGAAATTTATGCTCATCTAGTTAACAAGAAAAACCCCAATGTCATGAAAAAAACAGAGCAAAAAACAGAGTACTACCTCAGATAGCTCGTTGATGGCATCCTCGTCGAAGTCGCTGCCCTTCCTGCAATCTACGTCGAACTCCTTTATGGCGTTCTCCTCGTAGAGCTCTTCGATTTCGTCATGCACCTTGCGCTTAAGCCTTCTCATCTCCTCCTCCTCCAGATCATCCCCGACCTTCTGCTCGCCGACGGGTGCCTCCACGGCTGCGATGGCAGCGGGAGCAGGCACAACGGTCGCTGCACCGCCAGCTTTCACCGCTATGGCGGACTCAGCCGCTCCACCCACGGCTGCAGCCACGGCAGCAGACTGCTCTGCTCCGATGGTTGCCTCCGGCTCGTCCGCCGCATCTTCACGCCCGCGTTTCATCGTCCGTCGAAGACAGGAGGAGGGAGGCGTAGGAAGGGAGGAGGGTGGTGAGGAAGGAGGAGAGGGTGGTGAGGTGGTCAGGAAGGAAGAGAGGGTGGTTAGGTTCGGGAGAGGACGAGGGTTTTCTACCCGATTTGGGGGAAGAAATGCACTGCTCCTGCCTGTTGGAGTTACCGAGAAGTCGCGGGTGCCGATTTGACTTGACACACCCACCCGGCCGTCCCCATTCCACGTGGGGACGTGGCGGTCGTGCACGCGGTCGTGCACCTCCTGCGGTTTGCCATCAATTGCTATCGGTCTCACAAGTGGGTCCCCTTGTCATCCACACAACCACGCCACCACATGTACCACATTTTTCTTTCTCCCCGTCTCGACCACTCCACATCTTTCTTTCTCCCCTTCTCGACCAGCGCCGCCGCCGCCGCCATCTCCCGACGACCCCTCTCTACGCTGCCGGTGCGCGGCCGCCGCCAACTCCGGCAAGTACGTGAGATCTCCCATCTTCTTCCCTTCCCCAACCGCGTCTCCCTACGGAGGCGGATCTGAGCCGATTGGCTGTTGCCGGCCGGAGCTCAACGGATCTCTCGATGTCATGTCTGATCTAGATTCATGACGTGCCCTCGCATATGGCTTTGTCCACGGTTTGAACCTTTGGATTCAATCCAAAGGTTGAAAACGGCTTGGACTGGGTTGGATGACGAGCATGTATAGTTCGGTTTGGTCTAGATTAGTTTTGATGTGTGCCGTGGATTGGACTGGTTTTAGTTTGGATGCCGAACTATTCCCAGGTTTAGATGAGACGGGCATTGCCATTGACAGTATAGCTTATCACTATGATTTATTATATGTATGATCTTTGTATTGTACTATATATGTACAATTCAACTTAGAGTTCAACATGTTCTGTGTAGAATGGAGGAAGCACCATGTGGACGCTGCAACTCACGGTGCCGGACCAGCCTTTCTACTGCCACGCTGTTCAGCATCTACTTCCAGCCTTCTTTTGTTGTTGCAGCGGTAACAATTTATATGAACCTTCTGACAGTACATTCTTTTTTTTACTATTTCCACTAATGTATTGTGTCTGTTATTTGTTTTTATCTTACACAGATCGTACCATGCAATGTGAGATTGGCATTCAATGAGCTCATCGGAGACACCGTGACCTTCGACGCTCTTGGGGGCCCATACACTATGCAGGTCGAGAAGGGGCGAAAGATAACCCAGATAGGAGGAGATGATTGGGATCGTTTCATCGCCCGCATGCGTCTTAGTGGGGGTGAATTGATCTGCTTCTCCTTCAGAAGAGATAGGCCCAGGATTTCTGTTATCTATCTAAATTTGATTCCGGATAGTGAGGATGAAGTTCATGAGGAGGAAGATGATGCTGATTCAGATGATGACGATTCAGATGATGATGAGAACCCACTTGCTGAATACCTGTATGCCCAAGGACTCAGACTGGGCGACGAGGAAATCGGCAACCTCTGGGACATGCTTCCGCTACGTGAAGACTACCTAGGGAAGCCATTCGTGACCCGCCTCACAAGGACGAATGTTAAACGGCATATCATGGTATGTTACTTAGTGTGGTAATTACATGATATGCATGCTTAGTTAGTGTAGTAGTTCATATGATATGCATGATGTAGTACTGTGATGAGAGGCCTAGTTTAGAATTCATTTAGTGAAGAATTTTATGACATGCATGTAGTGTAGTAATATGCGATGATATGCTTAGTGTACGCAGTAATCTAATGATATGCCTAATTACTGTAGTAATTTGATGCTTGGCGTATAGTGTAGTGATGTGATGGTATATATGCTCAGTGTTGAATCCAATGATATATGTGTCTTGAAGTGTATGCTTTGTTGATAATTGCACGTGACATGATCATATATCATGTCAACTGTTTTCAGAAATTACCTAAGAGGTTACTTGATAGCTGTGGCATCGACCCGGACGAAGAAGGCATGGCTGCTGGACTACGCCTTACCAGAACGGGCTCCATCACCAGCTGTGCCTATGCAGTGGACACGGACGGTCGCACTGTCTTGAGTAGGGCAGGGTGGAAAAAGTTCCTTCGTGCCAAGAATCTTCGGGTAGGACAGGCCATCCTACTCACTGTTGCGAACACCCGTCGCCATGACTTGAGGATGATGATCACCGTCCACCTCATTTAGAACTGGGGTGGGCCATGTATCAATGTGAAATGAACTTGTTATGTTAGCTCTTGTTTGCGAGTACTTGTCGTGTATTACCGTACCTATATCTACTCATATCTAGGTACTATTGCTTGTGATGGATTGCAACTATTATTAATTGGTAACTAATGCTCTACTAGCTATTGCATCAGAAAAACCCTGTTTATTTTTCTAAGCACCACCGTACGCATCAAGCATTGTACAAGGCTTATCATGCATCACCAAAATAGTATTAACAACTTGGAACACTAAACCAGAGTAGCAGCAAACTGTTAAGATAAACGGCAGATCAACCACCGCACAGCATAAGTTCAGACACACCATAGGACATAAGTTCAGACACACCGAACAACAAAGAAACATAGATATCATAAAAGGACACTGCGCTAGCAACTTGAAGGCAGACTTTGATCTCTCTTCATGCCGCGTAGTGGCAGTGGTAGTAGGGGTCAGCCTCCTGTGCTTCTGAAATTTCCACACCTGATTTGATGTTGTCTATTATCTTCCAAGCCTTGTAGGTGGCGTACGCATCCTTCGCTTCGTACTCGATGAGGTAGTCTGGCAGCGGGCTGATCCCCCACAGTTTATGGTCTTCGGTCCTGTTGATCTTCTTCTTCATGTTTTGGTAAAATGGGTGGATGACGCTGGCTGCAACATCAGCCAAGGAGTCGTACGGCTTCTTTCTGCAGCCATATGGAACTCTATAGTTTTTCTGAATGTCGATGTACTTTTCGGGGTTGATCTCCAAACCAGACATCTTCAGCATCTCTTTGTCATTATGAATGCTGAAACCGGCAAAGGTGAACAACTTCTTCTCCTGGAGGAAGCTCTTGAGGCGCTTGGGCCTTCAAGGGGAGAGACATATTGAAGATTAGTAGTAATTTTGAAGATTTAGGAGTTGTTTGGTTTGTGACTAAGTTTGCCAAAGATTGCCACACCTAAGGTTAGGCAAGTTTGACCAACTTAGGTGTGTGTTTGGTTCAAGCCACACCTTAGGCAAGCCACACTTGGGTCCCACATGGCATACACACAAAAAGTGTGGCAAGATTCCCTTAGGCTTGCCAACTTGTGGCCCTCATTTTGATGAACTAACCTTAGGCAAACCTGGCAAAAAATTGTGGTAAAGTGTGACACTGCTAGTGCCAGAACCAAACAATACGAGTGATGAATGCATGAAGTACATGATGTTATTTCTCTTTTTGCATCATACAGTTGAAAGTAACACTACAGCAAACTACTTCACTACATCAACTTCAGAAACAACTTTTAATACATCTAGTCCAGTGCATCCACACCGGTAGACACAACACTAATGCATCAATATCAGAAACTACACTAGTATATCAGAAACTACACTAGTAGACACAAGACTAATACATCTAGTCCAGTGCATCAACTTCAGAAAATAACACTAATGCATCCACACCGGTAGACACAACACTAATGCATCAAGTGTAGAAACTACACTAGTATATCAAGTTTGGTGATTAATCTGGTGCAAGATTTTAAGATACTAATCCAGTGCATCAGGGTAAAAATCTATGCCAGTGCATGCACTTGAGAAACCACACTAGTGCGTCCACTTCACAATCTACACTAGTACATGTAGTTGAGAAACTAGGGTATATGAGTAGGATGGCTCACCATTTTGTGGCCGCAGCGATGTGGTACACCAGGCAGAGTTCCTCCACGCATAACTGCAGAACTGCTGCGTACTGCTGAGGTTCGTCATCCCTGGTATACTCCACATCAACGCCGACGAATCTAGAATACATGCCGGTGGCTTTCATGAAGAGCCTCCTGAGCATTTCGTCGGCAGTGTCTGGATTGCTGGTGCAGACGACCTCCAGCGTCTCTTTGCCGTGGAGTTCCACCTTGTCAAGTTTGGTGGTGTAGTCGCTTCTCACCGGGGACCTGAACGTCGTCTTCCTTGATGCTCTGCTCTTCCTTGATGCTCTGGTCGGACGTCTCGCCACACCGACGCTTGGTAGACGGCTCCTCCACCATTGCCCTTCTCCAGCGACGGCGGTTTTGAGACAGAGACGGTGGTTTCAGTTTGTGGAGTAGATGGACGTGGTTCGCATAATGAGGGAGGAATGGAGGAGAAGGTGCCTTTTTGAGTTCTGGGGGAGGTGGTTCGTCGCGTGAGGGAGGCGCTCGTCGTTATCGTGATCGTGGGGGTCGTGGGGCTCGTGCTGTTCGTGTTCCATTCTGTAACCACCCACGGGCCTGCATCGTGGCCCATATCACTGGGTTTGTAGTCGTATGCAGGCCGTGCTGTGTGAGAAAACTCATGTTAGGTAGGTGGGCTTTTCTCCTCCTTCACTTGGCGGCCGTGATGTAAACATGAGAAGCAAGTTTGCTAAGGTTGTCGGCATTTGTATGGATTTTCTAAGGTTTTTGCAACGATAAAATGCTTAAAACACTTCTGACATGTTGTGATGTTTTCGGTATTTAGTGGTCTACTCGCTGGGATTATTCCACTGTGTGATGTTTTGTACGTGCCAGGTTGTAGTATGAAATGCTAACTGTTCTATATGGTAGTGGTTGGTCTCTAATTGGACCGACATGTTGAACTAGTATCAATGGTAGAGGCGTTTCGTTGTGCGCCACATCCAACAGTTCACATAATTAATTATCCAAAGATTAAGGTATCAAACCCTTGGTCATACAAAGCAACATTTCGTTCCTAAATATTAAGGTACTTCCACATTCAAACTAACTAATACTACAAATTCAAAGGAACTACTTAATACATGAACAGCACATAGGGAAGTAGCCCTGGTCCAACGGCTTGAGAAAGGACGAACAAAAGCTGAAAGAAGAAGGATCAGCCAGTAGCAGCACCATCAGCCTCACAACTTCAGCCAGCCGGGTGAACTCCAGGTTTTTTCCTTTAAAACACACCTGGGATGTTGGAGGCAAGAAAATAAATTTGCTAGGGGTCTTGTCATGGCAGCTAATCGCACGGAATGCTAGTACAAATGATGGAGAACAAAACATCCAACATGAGCAAATTCATAGGAGTTCTAGATCCATGGATACCATCAAGGAAAAATGCTCAGTTCTAATTCGGACACAACACTTGGTGAAAACATGCATATTCATATCAGCAACATTGATATGGCATCGGAGTACTACCCAGTACTTCGTATTTGTCTGCCGTTAGATCGACATCAACGAACGGTTCTAAAAAAGCCCAACCACTCTAAAACATGAGTAAGCCAACATCCCTACAAAAATTATTTCACTGCTTATGTCTATTTTTTTGTTGAATCATTAGGAAGCCCTAAATATTTGGATGCAAGATCACCGACATGGCACTACTGAAATATTTCAGTGTCTACATCTCTGTACTGAAAGTGCATCACTGAAATATTTCAGTGGCTACTTGTGTGTGTACTGAAACAGCACCACTGAAATATTTCAGTTGCTACATGCGTGTACTGAAATAGCACCACTGAAATATTTCATTTCGTACGTGCGTGTACTGAAAGTGAACCACTGAAATATTTCAGTGGGTACGTGCATGTACTGAAAGTGCACCACCGAAATATTTCAGAGGCTACGTGCTTGTACTGAAACAGCACCACCAAAATATTTCAATGGCTACGCGCGTGTACTGAAACTGCTACACCGAAATATTTCTGGGGTTGGGTGCGTGTACTGAAACTGCAGTACTGAAATATTCAGTGTCTACCCGTGTGTACTGAAATTTCATTGCACTACTGAAATTTTTCAGTGTGTACCCGTGTGTACTGCAATTGCACTACTCAAATATTTCAGTGTGAACCTGTCAGTACTGAAATATTTCAATGCCTACAACTATCTACTAAACTTACAGTATTGAAATATTTCAGTGTCAACCCAGAGTCTATCACTCTAAACTGTGTACTGAACTTTTCTGGAGGCACTGCTTGCAGCCAAAATATTGCAAGTTCAATTTACACAGATTGCATCACGTAATTTGAACACAACTCTTGAGGTGACAGAAAAAATTTCCTATCATGGATACAACTCCAGCACATCAAAACGTAGCAAGTAAACATAGCAATGCTATATGCCTAGACTCATTACAGCCTCGTCGATCAAACTAAGCTGCCATCCAGAGGCTACGGATTCAAGTACACAGGTAGCAAGAACATATTGCAGAGAATCAAATTAAGCAAGTGGCAAGTAATGATGAATGAAATTCAGCAATCTTACCCTAAACATAGCTAAGGCCGCCGTTCTGAAGAGGAGAGCGGCGAGGGAAGCGTGGAGAACGGCGGGGAAGCGATGTCACGACCACTGTCCTCCTCCTCTTGCGCTTCGGAGTCATCTCCGACTCGGTTGGAGGCTCCACAATCTGCAACGGCACCTCGTGCACCGTGGGTTCCTGATCCAGTGGATGCTGTACCCTGGATCTGAACGCCCACCACCTACGCCTGGTCCACGGGCGGGACGAATCGGCCTGCTCCATCGCCCAGAGGAGGATCTCGACCTTGTGCATCAGTTGTGCGGGTGGGGGGGGAAGCTTTGCCCTCTCCCTCCTCGTCATTTGCTTCAAAGTGGCCATTGCCGTCCAGTTCATCTGCAATATGTTGTGAAACCAAGAACGGATCTCCGTCAACCTGGCCATCTTGACCTGGTCGCCGCCGGCGATCTCCATGAAGTCGGTGTTCTCGCTGCCGGCGATCTCCACGAACTCGGCGTTCTCACCGCCGCCGATGTGCTCGATCTGCTGCTCCATCGAGGATCTTGCGTGGATGGAAGAGGGGGGTGGATGTGGAAGATGAGAAGAGCAAAGTTGCAGCCGCGAGAAGGAGGAGAAGGCTAGGAGATGGCCGCAGTTGCAATGGTGATGGAAGAGGGGAAGGAGCACGGCGGCGGCTTTGCATTGGACGAGAGGGGCGGCGGTTTTGCATTGGAGGAGAGGGGCGGCGGTTTTGCATTGGACGAGAGGGCCCCACCTTGTCATATATTTCCTAGGACTAAAATGCCCCTAGACTAATAGTACTTTCGAGTACTTTCATCCGCGTACTTTCGAGTACTACGTATGTATGCGCCGTTAGATCGAGACAAACGAACGGCTCCAAAAAATGCCAACTACTGTAAAACTTGTATCCTAAATAATAATAGTTCATCATAGAGAAGAGAGACGGGGAAGATCAGAGCATATCTTTCAAACGCACACCAAAATGAATCGGTAATTTTGCTACCAAAACAAGCATAGGTTTCACGCAACCACATAACAGCAGGAGTTTGTTGATCACAACTTTACATGCATCAACGAAGAAACCTGCAGGCTGTTACTTGATAAGGCAGTTCTTCAATTCAAAGAAAAACAGAGACATGAGGCAGATCAATCAGCAGCTATTCAAATGCTGACCAGAACGGCTAAATAATTGTAGCATCAACATGCTAGCCACTTCATCCCGAAAGGATATTCACACAAGTATAAATTTCATGCAATCACGAAACATTCAGAGCTCATTGATCATAACTTGTATACATCAAAATGGAACTAGACGGCTCATAGTGGACCCAATTCTTAATCTTCGGCTTCGTAGAGAGATCGTATCACTAGTAGAAAAAAGAGGCTTCCATACGCCCCCATTAGTCCCCAAAATAATCGAACCGCGACTAAAGGGGTCTTTAGTCGCGGTTCGGGAGGAGGCCCGCGACCAACTATCTGGGCCCAGCGCGCGCTGGCGGACGAGAGGGGCTTTAGTCCCGGTTGGCCTGGCCAACCGGGACTAAAGGTCCTCAGGCTGGCCCGAAGGCCTTTAGTCGCGGTTGGCCAGGCCAACCGGGACTAAAGGTTAGACCTTTAGTCCCGGTTGGTCTGGCCAACCGCGACTAATGGCCCGAACCTTTAGTCGCAGTTGGCCAGACCAACCGGGACTAAAGGTTAGACCTTTAGTCCCGGTTGGTCTAGCCAACCGCGACTAAAGGGATTTGAGTCCTCATTTTCAAACTCTACCCCCCCTGGATCGCCTTTTCAGTTTTAGAAAAAACAAAAAAAATGATGGAAATGTCAAAAAAATAAAATAAAATAAGTTTCCCATGTGATATGTGGTCTAGTTGTTGGGAAAATTAACAAATATGAATTTCGACTTTATTTGCACAATCTCTCTGGAAATTCTTAAAATGGGCATAACTTTTGCATACGAACTCCGATGAAAAAGTTTTTTATATGAAAAATCATCTACTCGATAAGTTACATCCGAATTTAATGGGGGAGCCCCGTTAAACATTTTCAAAATCCTCAAAAACCTAACAGAAAAAAAGATACGGGGCTTTTAAGATCTGGAGAGGCAAAAAAATTCAAAAAAATTCAAATTGTGGTCAAACTGTGGTCAAACAATGGTCAAACTAATTATTCTAGAATATTAGTGTTACTAAATAATTATTTCATTTTTTTAAATTTTGGTCAAATCTGGTCAAACTGTGGTCAAACTATGGTCAAACTAATTATTCCAGAAATATTAGTGTTACTAAATAATTATTGTTTTTTAAAACAATAGCTTCAAACTCAAACAGTGAAATGTGTCACTTCATGCTCAAGCTAAATTCCTGAGGGTTAATAGAATTGACATCCTACTATTGTCAGGAAAACAACAAGTGCAGACTTGGAAACGAGGGAGAATAGAACCCGGAAGTTAAGCGTGCTCAGGCTGGAGTAGTGAGAGGATGGGTGACCGTCCGGGAAGTTAGATGATTTGGAATGATGAGGGGTGATTAGAGATTAGAGGATAAATTGAGCAGTGATGAGGGGTGGCAGTGATGAGGGGTGGTGATTAGAGATTAGAGGTTTAAATAATTCAGAAATTTGAAAATAAAAAAATTAAAAAAATTCGCAAAAAAACCAGGTTTAAAAAATTCGCAAAAAAACCAGGTTTAAACCTGCGGAGGAGGCCTTTAGTCCCGGTTAGCCACGAGAACCGGGACTAAAGGACGGGCCTTTAGTCCCGTTCAGCCACAAGAACCGGGACTAAAGCCTTTAGTCGCGGTTCGTAAGAGGCGCGACTAAAGGGGGGGTCTTTAGTCGCGCATATTTAGTCCCGGTTGCACAGCCGGGACTAAAGGCCTCTGCGAACCGGGACTAAAGGCCTTTTTTCTACCAGTGTATGTGTGCCGTAAGGCTGTCTGGGTTCCGGCAGGAACTAGTTCTGGACGGTGAAGCCCTGCCGGATAGATGACACTGTATGTGTGCAACTCTGTAGAGAGATCGTAGTTTCGGTCTTAGTTCGTGAGTGCCTCCCGAAGGGCTGTCCGTGTGACCGTCCGAGTTTCGAAGGTCCTCCCGAAGGGCTGTCCGAGTGACCGTTCGAGTTTCGAAGGTCCTCCCGAAGGGCTGTCCGCGACACCGTCCGGGGGGCTGTTCGACCGCCTTCCGGAGGGCTGTCTGAGGAGCAGATGAGGGTATACATCCTCGCGGTTGGGAGGTTGTAAATCCTAGCTGTGGGGATCTGCACCGCCGATCGTCATCGACTCTACTTCCCGCTGCGCTACGAGTCGGTAACGAAAAAGATCAAACCATGTATGCAGTCTCCATAGTGGTCCTGGGCTGGTGCGTAGGTCGGAAATTTTTTGTTTTCTGTCGCGTTCCCCTTCACAGTAAACTAAAACGATCAAGTGCTAAGCTAATAGAATGGGTCAAGTCAATCACATCATTCTCCTAATGATGTGATCCCGTTTCTCAAATGAAAACTCATGTCTATGGTTAGGAAACCTTAACCATGTTTGATCAACGAGCTAGTCAAGTAGAGGCATACTAGTGACACTTTTATTGTCTATGTATTCACACATGTATTATGTTTCCGGTTAATACAATTCTAACATAAATAATAAACATTTATCATGAAATAAGGAAATAAATAATAACTTTATTATTGCCTCTAGGGCATATTTCCTTCACCCCCCACCCTCGTGGACAGGGTGTGGGCCCCCTGACGCTGATTCTTTCGCCAGTATTTTTATTAATTCTGAAAAGTTGCTCCGTGGATTTTCAGGTCATTCCGAAACTTTTATTTCTGCATAAAAATAACACCATGGCAGTTCTGCTGAAAACAGCGTCAGTCCGGGTTAGTTCCATTCAAATCATGCAAGTTAGAGTCCAAAACAAGGGCAAAAGTGTTTGGAAAAGTAGATACGACGGAGACATATCAACAGCCTTCCTGAGGACTACTAGCTTGAGATGTTCACCCCATGCTTTAAAAACCTGCCCACTGGAGCCTCATGTGTTGTTTCTAAATATGGTAGGTGCGGGGGTCCAGTCGAGCTCCTTCTGCATAGGGCAGCAAGAATCCCTTCTCACTGGGGTAGCGATCCTAAAGCGAAGGACGGCGGCGCCAAGAGTCTGCTCGGTGGTGGCGATCCCTTCATGCCGGGGCGACGGCCCTGGGCTAAAGGACCCATGTCAGGATAGAGCATATCTCCCTCGACATTCGGCGGCAAGAACCCCTTCGTGCTAGGCAGGTGGCCCTGAGCAAAAGGATGGTGGCAAGAGGCGCCAAGTCAGTGATGCATGTTGGTTGTGCGTGGCTCGTCTGAAGGCGCAAAATGTTGCGGCGACAACAGTGTTCGCCCTCTAGGCGGTAGATGCGGCATCCTGCTGCCGCGCGGATAGGCTTGGTGATTATCTATGGTTGTGCAACTCCCGACCGATGATGGGTTCGTAGTGCACCAGCAGTTCCTTGTCCGTGGCAAGGTGGCAGCGTCCACCTCTATTCACTCCTGGGTGTCATGTTGGATGTTGCAGGTCTGTCCACGTCAACGTGAAGTGGCATGGAAGGCATCCTGGCGGCAATGGTGATGGTATATGGTGGGTTTATATCCCACCCATTTGCTAGGGCCACCTCGGCCTAGCTTCGAGAACCGGTACGTGCATGGTCGGAAGATCTGTTATCAAGATGATATATGGAACACACTTCATGTCCGGGGTGAAAACCCTTGTTCAGACCTTTGTTGGCCAGATTCAGCAATGGCGAACTTGCATTATTATAATATTGAAGGCATTATTTCCATGATGACGGTGGAGTACGGGCATTTATCCATTCAGGAGGCATTGCTGGGGTAGAAATCATATTTTGTTCGGTCACAGGGCGGGGCCAAATCCCTGCACTAATGCTGGCAATGACCACACCTGCGTGTGTCGTCCCCACCATGAAGGCGCTGCCATGGCCTTCTCCGTGCCTCTCTTCGAGCACCTAGGGAAACCCCTAGATCCGATTCTCTGGATCGGACAGCAGCGACGTCACGGCGTCTTCCCCTTCATTAAGGTGTTGTCTTGGCTACTCGCGACGCCCCCAGTGTTGGATTTCGAGTTGTCAGTTGACGTGCTTGGTGTGGGTGTTCCTCAAGGTGTGGGCATCTGGGTGCAATCTCAGACATTGTGGGATCTTCCTCCATGGCTCCTTCCTCGGGCTTGGTCGTGTCCTGCAACCCACTTGCCGACTCTTCTAGCCATTTATGGTGGGTGGTACATTGATTTGGTTAGTTCCTCGGTCATTGTCATGTGTCATAGGTGCCTCGCATTGGTCATGACACGGCCTTGGCGCCCTGTCTCTTGTCTCCTCACCTTTCTTGGTTGGAGTTCGAGCTAGGCTAGTTGAGGGATGTGTTGCTTCACTTTTTTTTTCGTTGTCCGACATTTGGTTTGGTGTCCTTCCTCACTTCTCTACGTAATGTTCTCTCCTACCTATCAATGGCATGATACGCAATCTTTGCGTATTCGTGAAAAAAAAGTCGGCCGAGACCGAAAAACACATGCGTATGTGCAAGCTGACTGATGTTTCAGAGAACTCTACGTACTAATCTACTTCCCCCCCCCCCCCCCCCCCCCCCCCCCCAATCCTATAATATAAGAGTGTTTTAACGCTGCGAAGATCGATCCTGCCGGAGAATAACTAGCTAAAGCTAACGCACGGACATATGGAAACTAGAAGCCACAGGCTTCGATAGCTCCACACAATGGAACAATTGAAACGACGATTGATGGCCACAGGCACGTATTACGGCGGCAAGGCCTGGTCCCGCGTCCGCTCCTATGAATCGTCCATCCTCATGGGATACCCATCCTATGGGGTGGAGCTGAAACCACAGAACGGTAGCCTGTCGGAGAAGGGCGTGAACCTGCTCATGGCCAAGATAGGGTGATTTGGCCAGGAAATACTTATGGATCTGTCCAACGTAGAGCGAAAGATCAGGCTTCAGGTTCCCATGACCCTCCCGTAGGCGGTTCCCAACAGCATGACAACCACAACGACTCATTTCGTGATGCGGTTGTTCCTCCGAGTATCTACAAGAGTGCATCACTGGTAAATTCGTTCCCGATATCTCTCAAGCCTATGATTTACGAACGGCTTGAAAACAAGGGTTACCATACTCTTGTGGCCAATATTGTCAATTCTCCGTGGGACATGCCTCTGAAATATGTTCCTTTTATAAGGATATCGTGTGGGTGCTCAATCAATTATTCACCATCTACGATGAATGTACAGAATAAATGAATACGTGTCAGACTTTTTATATTGACAACCTCTCGGGTTAGACAGCGACCGATCTTGAGACGGGGATGGCGCTGCCAAGGGCTAGCTAGGGCCTTGCCGGCGGCGAGGACAACACTGCCCACACTCACACGGGTGACAGCCAGTGGAGAAGCAGGGGTTCGCTAGTCAGGGGGACGAGACCAACATGACAAAAACTTTATTTTCAGTCAGAAATACTTAAGTCCTTAGTGCATTTGAATGATTTGCGAACTATGAAAGTATCGAAATGCTATTGTGTTTGATGGGGCATCTCCCTCGTTGGAGTTACTTCTACGAAGGGTGAGGTCCGAAGGCATGGTATGGTCGGTAGCCGGCAAGTTTAAATGGAATGTTGACCCCTTCTTCTGTAGATTAGAGAGGTGGGCGAGTAGCATAGTTTTAAATAGCCTTTTCAGCAGAGGGCCGCTAAATGGTCGCCTTCATAAATAGCCCTCTATAGCCCACTTTAGCCCACTATAGCTCCGCTATAGCTGATTTGGAGGCCCGCCGCTATTTTATTTTCATAGCCCGCTATTTAAAACATTGGCGAGTAATGAAGATTGAGGAGTAGTGTTGTATTGAGACATTTGCAAAACTGTGGCCGAGGTACTCTTTGCCTTTCTTCTTTGATATATGATATGCACACTCGTGCATATTCGAGAAAAAAAAATCAGAGATACACAGAGTACGTTGTTAGCCGTTGAGAGTTAAAACCTTTACCATCTGCATGGGCCCGCATGTAGGGAGTAGTATTGTATTTGCTAAGACTGCTCATCACACGCTCATCACCAGTCCCTGCTCATCACACGCTTGAGTCACCGAGAGAACCAGCATGCATGCATGTGCAGCGCTTGCTTTAATTCCAATTTCCGAGTGGAGACGAAACCAATTGTTGCATTACCGTAGTGTTGATATAGTCTGCATCTTGGGCTGTGCAGTTCAATGTTCAGAACTCAGAAGACGATACTGAGATATCGAATGACATCACAGGGTTCAATGGTTAAATAATATGCACAACACCCCAGCGGCTGCCTTGCTTCTACTACTACAAGTTGCACAATTTGTACTGGAGACAAGGATCGACGCATCAATAAATATGTATATGTGCAACAAAATGATGGATAGTGTATTGGTCAGTCTCATGAGTAATTGTGGAACTTATGTAGGATGAATATATAGATGATTATCAAGACTTAGACCGCGACAAGCATCCAAAATTAGAACAATAGAGTCGGGTGCATTCAGTTTTTTTTGTAAATAATACACGTAAGCTTAGTTGGGCACATATATTCATACAGAAAAACGCACTGATTTACAGTAACAGAAAGAACGCACCATGGCTAACAATTCACTTAAAAGCACGCAAAACTATCGAGGGTATGCCGCGGACAACAGGAACTCTTCTTCTTGGATATCACACCTGCTTGCTTCGTTTGTCTTTGCTTGTTGGCTGGTCGATGGAAATCCCGTTGCTGCATATTCCTTCTCATCTGTTTCATCTATCAAATCATCCCTGACCCGCTTCTTGGGTGTTTCGAGAGCTTCAAGCGCCATCTCTACTTGCCTCATGGTTGGCCGCTCCTCTGCTCTTAGTTTTAGGCACTCCACGGCTAGAGTAGCAACTTCTTTCACTTCGCTGCCCCCTTCCTCTATAACTTGTGGGTCTAGTATTTTTTCCAATTCACCTTCTGCATGTAGTGCAACAAATTGCATGACAAGTCCATCACCCTCGGAAGATCTATACATAGATGGCTTCCTCCTAGTAAGCAATTCGACAAGGACTCCAAAGCTATAAACATCATTACTTTCTGTGAGGCGTCCATTATAATAATACATAGGATCTAAGTACCCTATAGTTCCTTGCACCGCAGTTGTTGTTCCTGTTTGATCCAAGGGAATAATGTACCTTGAAGCTCCAAAGTCTGACACTTTTGCTGTCAAGCCATCGTCAAGAATTATGTGGGAGGGTTTGATATCTCTATGTATTACAGGGACTGAAATAGCTGAGTGAAGGTAAGCAAGAGCTTTCCCTGTTTCACTTGTGATCCTTAACCTATCTTTCCAAGGTAGCGATCCTCGTTCTTCCGTGTGAAGATGATCAGCGAGTGTTCCGTTCGAAATGAACTCGTAAGCTAGTAAAGGGACTTCTGTCTCGAGGCAACATCCACGGAGCTTCACAATATTTCTATGGTTGATCTATGAGAGTATGGCAACCTCATTTATGAACTCGTCGATTTCTCTTCTGACAACAATATTGGACTTCTTGATGGCCACAACATGCAGGTCTAACATGATCCCTTTGTAGACAGTGCCATGCCCACCTCCACCGAGCTTGCGGGCTTGATGAAAATTGTTGGTAGCCTTCTCTAGTTCCTCTAAAGAGATGAGCATCCTCTTTGTGATGTCAGCCCTATGAGATACCAATTGCTTTAACAGCTGACCACGGTTTTGACTAAAGAACTTCTGTCGCAACGCCTTCGCCTTGTGTTGCTTAAATCCATGGGTTATTAGAAGTGCACCAAGAACCAAACGTAGAATAAATGGGCCACTAGCGACTGAGAGACTAATGACTAAACCCAAGTTATGGTTACCTGAAAAGCAATTCACACGTTTACTGCTGGTACTATTTGCTCAACCATATATACTAGATGGAAGAGTGAAATGCACCATTAGTCCACTAGCTCAAACCGAATGCAGATTTTAGGCCAACAACTCAGAATTGATCGATTTAGGCCATTAACTCGTTAATTTGATCAAATAAGGCCAAAACTGATCCGTGAAGGGAAAAACCGGGTACGGAGCTGCCATGTCAGCCTCCCTTCATGAATTAAGCATTTCTTACGTTTCACGGGGGTCTATGTGCAAAGTGGCCAATTTTTCTCATAAACCATGCTAACGGAATGTATATTGAGAAGAAGTACACATATATTATAATGAACTAGCGTTGTCGAGAATCGAACAGAAGCCCTTTGGGGCTGCCGAGCAATTCGCTAACCATCGCAACATCAATCAACATATGTACTAAGATGCAATCCATTCTTTATTAGAATGATGATACCTTTGATATTAATGGAATACAAATCCTTTCCAAAATCCACGTGATCACGTGGATCCTTTCTTAAAGTTCCATTCCTAAATCCACTTTCCTTCTCTTGGCTATCAGGCCGCTCCTCAAATTAATGTGTGGGTTTAGGAAAGGATCGTGTGAATTTAGGAAAGCATTTGTATATATTCAGTTAATATATGGAGTGGGCTTCGTCTTATAGTTCGCAAACATGGCGATGTTGCGCTGGTCAGTTAAGGGCACGTTTGGATCCTGGGCTATAGCTCACCTAGCCTTGCCGGACCAGTCTAAGCATTTGGTTCAACCGAAATAATTTGGCTTTAGAGGGCCATCTAGGCTCGATTGGTAAAGAAATCCTTGTTCCCCGAGGCGAGCCAATTTGGCTCCCTCTTGGCGGCAAGATCTTCAGGCGGGCTAGCTGGGCTAAGGCAAGGTGAGTAGTACAACCAAATGTGCCATTAGTTACTTGGCAATGCTAAAGCAGTTGTGTTCGATTTTGGCAACACAAATATACTTTTTCTCCACACATGTTGTTAGCATGGTTTGTGAGAAAAAAATCCAGTCACCTTGCACATAGATCTCCTAAAAAAATGATTAGGACTTGTTTCCCACACTCCAATCAGGCCTCCCCCAAGCGACCTAGGTTTCCTCCTCTCGCCCCCGCCGCCGCCGCTGGCCACCTTCCCCTCTCGCGCCTCCGGCCGCCGGCCCCGAGCGCCGCGCCGCGCCCCGCTGCCCCCTCTCCCTCCCGGCCCGCCCCTCGCGTCGCCTCCCCGAGCGAGGCGACCGGGGCCCCTCTCCCCGCCTCCCAGCACCCCCTCCCCTTCCCTCCCTCCCGCCGCCACCGGCCTGCGCCATCGGGCCCTACTCACGTGGCGTTGGCGGCGGCAGTGGCCTTTCCTTCACCGCGCGCGGTGCCATGGCTCGGGTGCTGGCGTACCGCGGCGGTGCTCCTCGGCCGACAATGGTTCCGGTGGCAGCGGCTGCTCATGGCGGCGCGACTCTGGGTGGTGGTCCGGCGTCCTGGTGGCGGCGACCAGCGACGCGTGCTATGGTGGTGCCTCCACTTGGCGGCGGGGTGGTCCGGTGGTGCTGGGTGGCCAGTGCCGCGACCCGGCCCAGATCTGGGCCCGTAGGTCCCCATCTGGGCCCTAGCCGGCCGGCTCCGGGGCAGCCTGGTCGCCCTCTGTGCGGGGAAGCCGGGGAGCGGCTTGGACAGGGGCGGCGACGCCGATGGCGTGCCGGCTGCAGCGCGAAGGCGGGAACTTTACGGGCTTCCGAGAGCCTGGCCGGGCCTGTGCGGCCACGGGCCTGGTATGTTCGTGCTATTGCGTCCGGTCAGCTACCGTCATTGATGGTGGATCGAGGTGGGGCCCTCCCGCGTGCCGATGGTGTTGCTGCCTTAGTCCCGGCTCCTCTTCTTCATTGTGCAGGCCATGCTTCGTGGTGCCGTGGCGAGATAGCGTGGGGAGCTTCATGACCCCGGGTTGGCGGAGGGTGGTGGTCGGTTTGGTGGCGAGATCAGGAGTACCTGAGGTGGAGGTTGGGATCGGGAGAAATCCATGTTGGCTTTGCTGACACCGACGTGGTGGCACCTGAGGGCGTCGGGGCTACCCTTCTTCTCTCCTCGCCGCGTACCGAGGGAAACCCTTGGCAGCCGCGTCGTCATCGTCGCGTCCCTTTCGGAGTCTCGGAGCTTGGTGGGCGATCTCCGGTGGACGCAGCGATCGCGAGGCTTCTTCGTTTTTGTCGATCCGCCGTTGTCGGCATTTCTTTTTCTTGTATTTTCTCTTTCATTTCTTTTGAGCGTGATTGTGCTGCTTCCGCCCCAGCACCTATCAATTGCTTGTCTCGGTTGGTTGCTTTGTATACAAAGTGAGGGGTAACTCTTTTTCGGCAAAAAAATGGTTAGTTCACTAGCCGAATAAGGGAGGCTGACAATGCGGGCACATGGCCAGTTTTTTCCTCTCGGATCGGTTTTAGCCTTATTTGATCAAATAAACAATTTTATGGCCAAAATCGATCAATTTCCGAATTGTTGGACTAGTGACGCATTTCACTCCTAGGTGGAACGAGATAATTAACTAATTAACATTAACTGTTCCATTGTTTCCTGTTGCACGCACTAGTAATCGACACACTAGTGTACCTCGGATTGTATCCACAGAGTCGATGATGCAGGCACCGGGCTTGGTGTAATTTCCATGCGTTCCATTCGGGCAGCGGCACCGGAACGAGCCTGATAGTTCCTCGCAGACGCCGAAGCAGAAATGTTTTTCTTTCTGATTGCACTCTTTGATATCTGCATATACATTGTCTGATCAAATCAGGCAAAAATAGAATCAAGTTTACGAAACTCGCATGTCAAGTTGTAAACTCACCTTGGCATCCTCCTGTGAGGTAAGGGTTGCCCTCGTAGCCCTCCTGGCAGTGGCACGAATAGCCTCTGATTTCCTCAATTGTGTTTCCGACGCTGCAATTGCTGTTGGTACTCTTGCAGATGCTCCGGGCTGCGTCGTGAGGGCAACGCGAATGGCCAGTGTTATATACTGCTGTGTTGTGTGCTAACGCCCACCCGAGAATCACGGGGACCCTGAGCTGATCAGCCTCCCGTGAGAGATTTTTTTTTGCCCCCGGATCCAGGTTCATGACCACCTCCAGGTTGTGGTCTACGTCGAACCAGCCAACCTCGGCGATGAGCACGTTCACGGGGGAACCAAAATTGCTGTACACGCTGCTGTAGTTGAGCTGCTTGAGCTCCACGCCGTAAGACGCGCTGGCAGTTTGGATGGTAGACTGGCAGCAGCCGATGTTGGAGCATGCTTTGGAATTTCCCCTTTCATAAATTTGGGTAGCGCTAATGCCATCACCAAATTCGGGGCAGAAAGAAGCGCAGCCGCTGGCGAGGCTCCCGTTCCCCAGCAACGTTGCTTGCACATTGCAGCCCGTCAATATGAACTCATTGGACCCCGGGTTCAGCAGGTAGGCCACCCCACCGGGGCCGACGGTCTCAGCTTCACCTATGATCCACTGGCCGGAGCCGTCGCTCATGTTGATGGGTCGCAGTCCATGATTGACGATGCGCATCGTGCTGTTCTTCAGGGAGATATCGACGACCTCGAACACGCCACCACTGCCCTCGCCGAGGAGCAGTCGCGGGGGCTTGCTTCCGTTGTTGTTGCAGGTGAGCTTGAACCCCGGCCAGTAGCAACTCTTCGGGCCCATGCCGAACGGGTAGGGCACGCTCACGTTGCCGCAGGTGGTGTTGCAGCCCGGCATCCCTATCGTCATCGGCGGAGGCCCTGCTGCGGCCGCCGGTGCCGAGATTAGCAGCAGCAGCACCGCTGCCGCAATGGATACGCAGCTGCTTATGCAGTTATGCGCTACGATGCAGGAGTAGGCCAGGTGTACACATCTATACCACTCGCTAAGGCTAAGGTGTGTGAGGCCGTCTTCGAAAATGTGTTAAGTGAACTGCAAATCTGTGATAATATCTATTTTTCCAAGACATTCGTGTGGGCAGAAAATAACAGAACTCATTCGCAATTTTTGTCATTTCCTAGGCAACTTGCGAATGCACCAGTCATTCGGATAGCTACATATGAGACTTTTCTTAGAAAAAAAATTGACGCTTCAATATTCCAATAACGAAAGACAGAATAAAAAATTAATAGAGCGCACGTGGTTGGGTGATTTTTCGTATGGATTTGGCCAAATCCCTGTTGAAAGAAACATTAGCCAGCAAGCGTCTGTTTGAGTGGTGCAGACCGCTTTTCTAGCCCTCAACATATTGATAGATCCTGAGCTACATAACCATCTTATTTGATTGGCTGGAAATGAGACCGAGTCTAGATATTTTAGGAATATGTTTTGTGTTTTAAAATAAACAACTCCACTTAATTAGAGCCAGACCTATGCAAATCATTTGATTGGCTGGAAATGTTAGTGAGTCGAGGTATTTTGGTGTACGTTTTATACTTGTATAAAAAGAAGATGGTATGCAAACTTCACTAAACTACTTCCACATCGAGGATGGGCGTTCTCACAGAGACTTGCCTCCAAAAAGACTAGTATACATGTCTATGGCTTTTTGTTCCCCTTGAAAACAAAAATGTGTTCTCGCAAAATAAAAGGAAACCAAACATGTCACTGTCTTATATGTGAAGACTTGGACTTGGCCGGACTCCCCGGGACCCGCATTGATTTTTGATGACCGACAGTTTGAACCATTGGTCAAATAATCGTTTTCTTCTGCGCTTAAAGGTCGGGACGGTGATTCCAACCTCTATTTCTCCTGCTAGGCCAGGAACATCAATGATTTTTCTTAAAGGGTGGATTTTATTCACTCAAAATAAAGCATCAAGATGATACAAACGCAATGAGCACATATCCGGTCTCTGAATAGCTGGGATGCACACAGTCAATACTAACGCATACCCATAAAAAACATGTTGGCAAATAGCAAACTCATGATTGTTGAAAACAGAGACACGTTGTCACTCCTTAAATTGTGAGCTTTGTTTCTTCAGTAGTAGTTCACTCATAGTTCATTTGTGTGCTAAGTCTGAATATATTTCCTGCAGGATCGATCGGAGATGAACATGAAGGTGATGATTATCAGGAAAATAGCAGGCTATATGCCACCATGATGATTGGATGAGAGGAAGGACTACTGTCAGAGGCAAGTTACAATGATATGTACGGCTCTGCTGCCACATCTCCCCCACATTCTATTAGGGCATCTCCAACTGCAAAGTTCCTCCCCCATTCAGACACGGATGCGGGAGACCGCCATCCAACCCTCGCCCATCTATTGCAAACTCTTTTTAAAACCAAACGGATGAAATTCATGCAAACTCGGCTGGATTTCATATAAACATGACAGATTTCATACAAATCAGACAAAAATGGTCACATTTTGGTCATATTTTCAACTAAAAATGTAAAACTATGTGCACATACGGTCACGCGGAGCTCCACTCTCACGACACAGATACACTACACTAGTCTACGGCCAGCCGCGGCAGATCCATTTGTCTTCCCCATGTCCAACAGCCCGCTAACTGGACTATCGAGAGTCTGGGAGGCATATATTATTCCCCCATATCTTCTCATCTCCGGGCGCGCCGCTCATCAGAGTGGCAAAGAGAAGGTGCTTCAGCCGGAGGGGAAGGGTGTTTCCGTGGAGTTCAGACGGGTCACCAGAATGGTCTGAGATAAAGAAGAACCATATAGGTCACCCGGCGATGGCCTTCCTGGGACCCAAGCGGCAGTGGCCTCCCATGATGTACTTCTCCTCGATGATGGAGGTGTCCTAGACGTGCTCGCCGCCACTTCGTCGACATCCGGGTAGCAGGCTTCTTTCTTTGCCTGCATGGCGCGGCTACGCGTGCATGGACGACGGATGGTGCGGTCGCAGGCACTGGAGGCGCAGTACAATGTGACAATGCCCATGCCACCATGCTCCCTGCCGTGCCGGCATAGCAGAACTCTCAATGAAACCACCAGTGTCAGTGTCAAAACCGGTAGACCTCGTGGTAGGGGTCCCGAGTTGTGGATCTCGGATCGAGGGTAACAGGAACAAAGGAGACGATGTTTTAACCAGATTCGGGGCCTCTTGATGGAGGTAAAACACTACGTCCTACCCTTGTATCACTAGTAGAAAACAGGGCTTTGGTTCAGGCCGGGCCAGCCCATTAGTCCCGGTTCAGACCAGAACCGGGACCCATGGGGGCATAGGTCCCGGTTCGTGAGGCCAGGGGGCCAGCCGAGCCATCGTGGGGCATTGGTCCCGGTTCATATGGCACCTTTGGTCCCGGTTCGAGGCTCGAACAGGGACCAATGTGCCTCGCTCTTGGCCCACCACCATTGGTCCCGGTTGGTGGCTTGAACCGGGTCCAAAGGGTGTCCTTTAGTCCCGGTTCCATCCACGAACCGGGACCAATGATATGCCTATATATACCCCTTGCCCGTGAGCAGAGCAGTGGAGTGCTCTGTTTTTTTGGGAGAGGTGTGTGAGAGGTGTGTTGTGCTCTAACTCGCCTCCTATGCACATGAGGTGTTCGATGAAATGCTCGAGCCACACTTAAGCTTTCTCCTCTCGAAGCTCCTTGTCCAAGCTCCATTTTCCTCGAGATTTTTCTAGGTTTGGCGGTCCGTCCTGTTCGGTCCCCGTCCTCACCGCCGTTGATCGCCCGCGCCGATTTCGTCGCCTGCACCACCATGGTGAGCCTCTTGATCTTATCTTCTTTCTAAAAGAAAAAAGTTCTTACTTGTATGATTTAGATAGATACTTGTGTAGTTTTCTTACTTATTATTTTTTGTTATTATATAGTGTGATGGTTTTGGTATCCGCCTCCGTCGGCCCTCGTCCTGTCTATCATTCAGATGTGGTATATATATTTTCTTTTATAACTATTAGTTTCATTTAGTGTTTATGACAATTATGCCGAGCAACATGACATAGATTTTTTTATCTAGGAGGTATGTGAACTGGAAATTCCAGCCGACCCTATTGTCGAGAGGTTAAATTTAGTTGAAGAAGAAAACAATTACTTGAAGGAAAAATTGAAAAAAATTGAGGAGGAGAAGATGATATTGGAGTTGCATGTTGCGGATGTCGTCAATGATCAGAAGATTAAGATGGATGCAATGCACTTGAAGATTAGAAAGATTAGAAAATATGCCATTCATACTAAGGTTGGTATCATTATGCCGTTGGATCAATTGTTACCTTGGTTGCGGTTATGATCACATTTGTTGTTGCATTAAAATGTTTTACATAGTTTCAATGTATGGTTTAATTAGATGCTCTAGAGAGCTATATGTAGTTCAATGAGAACTATGTATGTACTTTGGGTTTAATGTGATGATGAACTTCTATTAATTTGGTCACTTATCTATTCATGATGTACGGGAAGGAAATATGCCCTAGAGGCAATAATAAAGTATTATATATTTCCTTATATCATGATAAATGTTTATTATTCATGCTAGAATTGTATTAACCGGAAACATAATACATGTGTGAATACATAGACAAACAAAGTGTCACTAGTATGCCTCTACTAGGCTAGCTCGTTAATCAAAAATGGTTATGTTTCCTAGCCATAGACATGAGTTGTCATTTGATTAACGAGATCACCTCATTAGGAGAATGACGTGATTGACTTGACCCATTCCGTTAGCTTAGCACCCGATCGTTCAGTATGTTGCTATTGCTTTCTTCATGACTTATACATGTTCCTATGACTATGAGATTATGCAACTCCCATTTACCGGAGGAACACTTTGTGTGCTACCAAACGTCACAACGTAAATTGGTGATTATAAAGGTGCTGTACAGGTGTCTCCAAAGGTACTTGTTGGGTTGGCGTATTTCGAGATTAGGATTTGTCACTCCGATTGTCGGAGAGGTATCTCTTGGCCCACTCGGTAATGCACATCACTATAAGCCTTGCAAGCATTGTGACTAATGAGTTAGTTGCGGGATGATGTATTACGGAACGAGTAAAGAGACTTGCCGGTAACGAGATTGAACTAGGTATCGAGATACCGACGATCGAATCTCTGGCAAGTAACATACCGATGACAAAGGGAACAACGTATGTTGTTATGCGGTCTGACCGATAAAGATCTTCGTAGAATATGTGGGAGCCAATATGGGCATCCAGGTCCATTGGTTATTGACCGGAGAGGTGTCTCGGTCATGTCTACATAGTTCTCGAACCCAAAGGGTCCGCACGCTTAAAGTTACGATGACAGTTTTATTATGAGTTTATGTATGTTGGTGTACCGAAGGAGTTCGGAGTCCCGGATGAGATCGGGGACATGACGAGGAGTCTCGAAATGGTCGAGACGTAAAGATCGATATATTGGACGACTATATTCGGACTTCGGAAAGGTTCCGAGTGATTCGGGTATTTTTCGGAGTACCGGAGAGTTACGGGAATACGTATTGGGCCTTATTGGGCCATACGGGAAAGAAGGAAAAGGGCCTCAAGGGTGGCCGCACCCCTCCCCTTGGTCTGGTCCGAATTGGACTAGGGAAGGGGGGCGCCCCCTTCCTTCCTTCTCTTTTTCCCTTCCTCTTTTCCTATTCCATATGGGAGGTGGAATCCTACTAGGACTAGGGAGTCCTAGTAGGACTCCACACTTGGTGCGCCCCCTCCTAGGGCCGGCCTCCTCCTCCCTTGCTCCTTTATATACGGGGGCAGGGGGCACCCCATGGACACACTTGATATACGATATTTTAGCCGTGTGCGGTGCCCCCCTCCACCAGATTACACCTCGATAATACCGTCGCAGAGCTTAGGCGAAGCCCTGCGTCGGTGGAACATCATCATCGTCACCACGCCCTCGTGCTGACGAAACTCTCCCTCAACACTCGGCTGGATCGGAGTTCGAGGGACGTCATCGAGCTGAACGTGTGTAGAACTTCGGAGGTGCCGTGCGTTCGGTACTTGATCGGACGGATCGTGAAGACGGACGACTACATCAACCGCGTTGTGATAACGCTTCCGCTGTCGGTCTACGAGGGTACGTGGACAACACTCTCCCCTCTCGTTGTTATGCATCAGCATGATCTTGCGTGTGCGTAGGAATTTTTTTGAAATTACTACGTTTCCCAACAGTGGCATCCGAGCCTGGTTTTATGCGTTGATGCTATGCACGAGTAGAACACAAGGGAGTTGTGGGCAATATAAGTCATACTGCTTACCAGCATGTCATACTTTGGTTCAGCGGTATTGTGAGATGAAGCGGCCCGGACCGACATTACGCGTACGCTTACGCGAGACTGGTTTCACCGTTCGGAGCACTCGTTGCTTAAAGGTGACTGGCGGGTGTCTGTCTCTCTCACTTTAGTTGAACCGAGTGTGGCTACGCTCGGTCCTTGCGAAGGTTAAAACAGCACCAACTTGACAAACTATCGTTGTGGTTTTGATGCGTAGGTAAGAACGGTTCTTGCTAAGCCCGTAGCAACCACGTAAAACTTGCAACAACAAAGTAGAGGACGTCTAACTTGTTTTTGCAGGGCATGTTGTGATGTGATATGGTCAAGACATGATGTGATATGATGTGTTGTATGAGATGATCATGTTTTGTAACCGAGTTATCGGCAACTGGCAGGAGCCATATGGTTGTCGCTTTATTGTATGAGATGCTATCACCATGTAATAGTTTTACTTTATCACTAAGCGGTATCGATAGTCGTAAAAGCAATTATTTGGCGAGACGACAACGATACTACGATGGAGATCAAGGTGTCGCGCCGGTGACGATGGTGATCATGACGGTGCTTCGGAGATGGAGATCACGAGCACGTTGCCTCGGGGATGGAGATCACAAGCACAAGATGATGATGGCCATATCATATCACTTATATTGATTGCATGTGATGTTAATCCTATGCATCTTATCTTGCTTTGATTGACGGTAGCATTATAAGATGATCTCTCACTAAAATTTCAAGATAAAAGTGTTCTCCCTGAGTATGCACCGTTGCAAAAGTTCTTCGTGCTGAGACACCACGTGTTAATCGGGTGTGATAGGCTCTACGTTCAAATACAACGGGTGCGAAACAGTTGCACACGCGGAATACTCAGGTTAAACTTGACGAGCCTAGCATATATAGATATGGCCTCGGAACACAGAGACCGAAAGGTCGAGCGTGAATCATATAGTAGATATGATCAACATAGTGATGTTCACCATTGAAACTACTCCATCTCACGTGTTAATCGGACATGGTTTAGTTGCTTTGGATCACGTAATCACTTAGATGATTAGAGGGATGTCTATCTAAGTGGGAGTTCTTAAGTAATATGATTAATTGAACTTAAATTTATCATGAACTTAGTCCTGATAGTATTTTGCAAATTATGTTGTATATCAATAGCTCGCGTTGTTGCTTCCCTGTTTTATTTTGATATGTTCCTAGAGAAAATTATGTTGGAAGATGTTAGTAGCAAAGATGCGGATTGGATCCGTGATCTGAGGATTATCCTCATTGCTGCACAGAAAAATTATGTCCTTGATGCACCGCTAGGTGACAGACCTATTGCAGGAGCAGATGCAGACGTTATGAACGTTTGGCTAGCTCAATATGATGACTACTTGATAGTTTAGTGCACCATGCTTAACGGCTTAGAATCGGGACTTCAAAGACGTTTTGAACGTCATGGACCATATGAGATGTTCCAGGAGTTGAAGTTAATATTTCAAGCAAATACCCGAGTTGAGAGATATGAAGTCTCCAACAAGTTCTATAGCTAAAAGATGGAGGAGAATCGCTCAACTAGTGAGCATGTGCTCAGATTGTCTGGGTACTACAATCGCTTGAATCAAGTGGGAGTTTATCTTCCAGATAAAATAGTGATTGACAGAATTCTCTAGTCACCATCACCAAGTTAGTAGAACTTCGTGATGAACTATAGTATGCAAGGGATGACGAAAGTATTTCCCGAGCTCTTCGTGATGCTGAAATCGACGAAGGTAGAAATCAAGAAAAATATCAATTGTTGATGGTTGACGAGACCACTAGTTTCAAGAAAAGGGCAAAGGGAAGAAGGGGAACTTCAAAAAGAACGGCAAGCAAGTTGCTACTCAAGTGAAGAAGCCCAAGTCTGTACCTAAGCCTGAGACTAAGTGCTTCTACTGCAAAGGGACTGGTCACTGGAGGCGAAACTGCCCCAAGTATGTGGTGGATAAGAAGGATGGCAAAGTGAACAAAGGTATATTGGATATACATGTTATTGATGTGTACTTACTAGTGTTTATAGCAACCCCTCAGTATTTGATACTGGTTCAGTTGCTAAAGAGTAGTAACTCAAAAACGGGAGTTGCAGAATAAACAGAGACTAGTAAAAGGGGAGGTGACGATGTGTGTTGGAAGTAGTTCCAAGATTGATATGATCATCATCGCACACTCCCTATACTTTCGGGATTAGTGTTGAAACTAAATAAGTGTTATTTGGTATTTGCGTTGAGCATGAATATGATTTGATCATGTTTATTGCAATACGGTTATTCATTTAAGTTAGAGAACAATTGTTGTTCTGTTTACATGAATAAAAACCTTCTATGGTCATGCACACCAACGAAAATGGTTTGTTGGATCTCGATCGTAGTGATACACATATTCATAATATTGAAGCCAAAAGATGCAAAGTTAATAATGATAGTGCAACTTATTTGTGGCACTGCCGTTTAGGTCATATTGGTGTAAAGCGCATGAAGAAACTCCATACTGATGGGATTTTGGAATCACTTGATTATGAATCACTTGATGCTTGCGAACCGTGCCTCATGGGCAAGATGACTGAAACGCCGTTCTCCGGAACTATGGAGAGAGCAACAGATTTGTTGGAAATCATACATACAGATGTATGTGGTCCGATGAATATTGAGGCTCGTAGCAGGTATCATTATTTTCTGACCTTCACAGATGATTTGAGCATATATGGGTATATCTACTTGATGAAACACAAGTCTGAAACATTTGAAAAGTTCAAAGAATTTCAGAGTGAAAGTGGAGAATCATCGTAACAAGAAAATAAAAGTTTCTACGATATGATCATAGAGGTAAAATATTTGAGTTACGAGTTTGGCCTTAAGTTAAAACAATGTGAAATAGTTTCACTACTCACGCCACCTGGAACACCACAGTGTAATGGTGTGTCCGAACATCGTAACCGTACTTTATTAGATATAGTGCGATATATGATGTCTCTTACCGATCTATCACTATCATTTTTGGGGTTATGCATTAGAGACAGCTACATTCACATTAAATAGGGCACCATCAAAATCCGTTGAGACGACGCCTTATGAAATGTGGTTTGGCAAGAAACCAAAGTTGTCGTTTCTTAAAGTTTGGGGTTGCGATGCTTATGTGAAAAAGTTTCATCCTGATAAGCTCAAACCCAAATCGGAGAAATGTGTCTTCATAGGATACCCAAAGGAGACAGTTGGGTACACCTTCTATCACAGATCCGAAGGCAAGACATTCGTTGCTTAGTATGGATCCTTTCTAGAGAAGGAGTTTCTCTCGAAAGAAGTGAGTGGGAGGAAAGTAGAACTTGATGAGGTAACTGTACCTGCTCCCTTATTGGAAAGTAGTTCATCACAAGAAACGGTTCCTGTGACGTCTATATCAATGAGTGAGGAAGTTAATGATGATGATCATGAAACTTCAGATCAAGTTGTTACTAAACCTTGTAGGTCAACCAGAGTAAGATCCGCACCAGAGTGGTACGGTAATCCTGTTCTGGAGGTTATGTTACTAGACCATGACAAACCTACGAACTATGAAGAAGCGATGGTGAGCCCAGATTCCGCAAAATGGCTTGAGGCCATGAAATCTGAGATGAGATCCATGTATGAGAACAAAGTGTGGACTTTGGTTGACTTGCCCGATGATCGGCAAGCAATTGAGAATAAATGGATCGTCAAGAGGAAGACGGACGTTGATAGTAGTATCACTATCTACAAAGCTAGAATTGTCGCAAAAAGGTTTTCGACAAGTTCAAGATGTTGACTACGATGAGAGTTTCTCACTCGTATCTATGCTTAAGTCTATCTGAATCATGTTAGCAATTGCCGCATTTTATGAAATATGGCAAATGGATAAACAAAACTGCATTCCTTAATGGATTTATTAAAGAAGAGTTGTATATGATGCAACCAGGAGGTTTTGTCAATCCTAAAGGTGCCAACAAAATATGCAAGCCCCAGCGATCCATCTATGGACTGGTGCAAGCATCTCGGAGTTGGAATATACACTTTGATAAGTTGATCAAAGGATATAGTTTTATACAGACTTGCGGTGAAGCCTGTATTTACAAGAAAGTGAGTGGGAGCACTACAACATTTCTGATAAGTATATGTGAATGACATATTGTTGATCAGAAATAATGTAGAATTATTCTGCAAAGCATAAAGGAGTGCTTGAAAGGAGTTTTTCAAAGAAAGACCTCGGTGAAGCTGCTTACATATTGAGCATCAAGATCTATAGAGATAGATGAAGACGCTTGATAAGCTTTTTCAATGAGTACATACCTTAACAAGATTTTGAAGTGGTTCAAAATGGAACAGTCAAAGAAAGAGTTTCTTGCCTGTGTTACATGGTGTGAAATTGAGTAAGACTCAAAGCCCGACCACGGCAGAAGATAGAAAAAGAATGAAAGTCATTCCCTATGCCTCGGCCATAGGTTCTATAAAGTATGCCATGCTGTGTACCAGATCTATTGTATACCCTACACTATTTTGGCAAGGGAGTACAATAGTGATCTAGGAGTAGATCACTGGACAGCGGTCAAAATTATCCTTAGTGGGATAAGGATATGTTTCTCGATTATGGAAGTGACAAAAGGTTCGTCGTAAAGGGTTACGTCGATGCAAGTTTTGACACTAAATCTAGATGACTCGAAGTCTCGGTCTAGATACATATCGAAAGTGGGAGCAATTAGCTAGAGTAGCTCCGTGCAGAGCATTGTAGACATAGAAATTTGCAAAATACTTACGGATCTGAATGTGACAGACCCGTTGACTAAAATTATCTCACAATCAAAACATGATCACACCTTAGTTCTCTTTGGGTGTTAATCACATAGCGATGTGAACTAGATTATTGACTCTAGTAAACCCTTTGAGTGTTGGTCGCATAGAGATGTGAACTATGGGTGTTAATCACATGGTGATGTGAATTATTGATGTTAAATCACATGGCGATGTGAACTAGATTATTGACTCTAGTGCAAGTGGAAGACTGAAGGAAATATGCCCTAGAGGCAATAATAAAGTATTATATATTTCCTTATATCATGATAAATGTTTATTATTCATGCTAGAATTGTATTAACCGGAAACATAATACATGTGTGAATACATAGACAAACAAAGTGTCACTAGTATTCCTCTACTAGACTAGCTCGTTAATCAAAGATGGTTATGTTTCCTAGCCATAGACATGAGTTGTCATTTGATTAACGAGATCACCTCATTAGGAGAATGACGTGATTGACTTGACCCATTCCGTTAGCTTAGCACCCGGTCGTTCAGTATGTTGCTATTGCTTTCTTCATGACTTATACATGTTCCTATGACTATGAGATTATGCAACTCCCATTTACCGGAGGAACACTTTGTGTGCTACCAAACGTCACAACGTAAATGGGTGATTATAAAGGTGCTCTACAAGTGTCTCCAAAGGTACTTGTTGGGTTGGCGCAAGCATTGTGACTAATGAGTTAGTTGCGGGATGATGTATTACGGAACGAGTAAAGAGACTTGCCGGTAACGAGATTGAACTAGGTATCGAGATACCGACGATCGAATCTCTGGCAAGTAACATACCGATGACAAAGGGAACAACGTATGTTGTTATGCGGTCTGACCGATAAAGATCTTCGTAGAATATGTGGGAGCCAATATGGGCATCCAGGTCCCGCTATTGGTTATTGACCGGAGAGGTGTCTCGGTCATGTCTACATAGTTCTCGAACCCAAAGGGTCCGCACGCTTAAAGTTACGATGATAGTTTTATTATGAGTTTATGTATGTTGATGTACCGAAGGAGTTCGGAGTCCTGGATGAGACCGGGGACATGACGAGGAGTCTCGAAATGGTCGAGACGTAAAGATCGATATATTGGACGACTATATTTGGACTTCGGAAAGGTTCCGAGTGATTCGGGTAGTTTTCGGAGTACCGGAGAGTTACGGGAATACGTATTGGGCCTTATTGGGCCATACGGGAAAGAAGGAAAAGGGCCTCAAGGGTGGCCGCACCCCTCCCCTTGGTCTGGTCCGAATTGGACTAGGGAAGGGGGGCGCCCCCTTCCTTCCTTCCCTTTTTCCCTTCCTCTTTTCCTATTCCATATGGGAGGTGGAATCCTACTAGGACTAGGGAGTCCTAGTAGGACTCCACACTTGGTGCGCCCCCTCCTAGGGCCGGCCTCCTCCTCCCTTGCTCCTTTATATACGGGGGCAGGGGGCACCCCATGGACACACTTGATATACGATATTTTAGCCGTGTGCGGTGCCCCCCTCCACCAGATTACACCTCGATAATACCGTCGCAGAGCTTAGGCGAAGCCCTGCGTCGGTGGAACATCATCATCATCACCACGCCGTCGTGCTGACGAAACTCTCCCTCAGCACTCAGCTGGATCGGAGTTCGAGGGACGTCATCGAGCTAAACGTGTGTAGAACTTCGGAGGTGCCGTGCGTTCGGTACTTGATCGGTCGGATCGTGAAGACGTACGACTACATCAACCGCGTTGTGATAATGCTTCCGCTGTCGGTCTACGAGGGTACGTGGACAACACTCTCCCCTCTCGTTGCTATGCATCAGCATGATCTTGCGTGTGCGTAGGAAATTTTTTGAAATTACTACGTTTCCCAACAGTACGCAGAGATGAACCGACAATGGATGTACGGTAACAGACGCACCTCCGAGTACATTAAGGGCGTGAATAATTTTCTCGAAGTGGCTGAGGAAAACAAGCAGAATGGTTTTATGTGTTGTCCATGCCCTATATGTGGGAAGAAGAGGTCTTACTCTTTCTCGAAAACCCTTCACACCCACCTTCTTTATAAGGGTTTCATGCCACACTATAATGTTTGGACCAAGCACGGAGAAAGAGGGGTTATGATGGAAGACAACGAAGAAGAAGATGATCACAACTATGTGCCCCCTGAATACGGTGATGCTGCAATGGGGGAAGCTGAAGATGCTGCAACGGGGGAAGCTAAAGATCAAGAGGAACCAGACGATGTGCCCGATGATGATCTTTGCCGGGTCATTATTGATGCAAAGAGGCAATGCGAAAGTGTGAATGAGAAGCTGGAGTTCGATTGCATGTTAGAGGATCGGAAAAAAGGGTTGTACCCCAATTGCGAAGATGGCAACACAAAGCTCGGTACCGTACTGGAATTGCTGTAGTGGAAGGCAGAGAATGATGTGCCTGACAAAGGATTTGAGAAGCTACTGAAAATATTGAAGAAGAAGCTTCCAAAGGATAACGAATTCCCCGACAGTACGTATGCGGCAAAGAAGGTTGTATGCCCTCTAGAATTGGAGGTGCAGAAGATACATGCATGCCCTAATGACTGCATCCTCTACCGTGCTGCGTACGAGGATTTGAACGCATGCCCGGTATGCGGTGCATTGCGATATAAGATCAGACGAGATGACCCTGGTGATGTTGACGACGAGCGCCCCAGGAAGAGGGTTCCTGCCAAGGTGATGTGGTATGCTCCTATAATACCAGGGTTGAAATGCCTGTTACGAAACAAAGAGCATGCCAAGTTGATGCGATGGCACAGAGAGGACCGTAAGAAAGACAGGAAGTTGAGAGCACCCGCTGACGGGTCGCAGTGGAGAAAAATCGAGAGAAAGTACTGGGAGGAGCTTGCAGGTGACGCAACGAACGTATGGTTTGGTTTAAGAACGGATGGCATTAATCCTTTTGGGGAGCAGAGGAGCAATCACAGCACCTGGCCTGTGACTCTATGTATCTATAACCTTCCTTCTTGGCTGTGCATGAAACGGAAGTTCATTATGATGGCAATTCTCATCCAAGGCCCTAAGCAACCCGGAAACGACATTGATGTGTACCTAAGGCCATTAGTTGAAGAACTTCTACAGCTGTGGATTGCAAACGGTGTACGTGTGTCGGATGAGCACAAACAAGAGAAATTTGACCTGCATGCATTGCTATTTGTAACCATCAATGCTTGGCCTGCTCTCAGTAACCTTTCAGGACAGACAAACAAGGGATACCACGCATGCACGCACTGTTTAGATGACACCGAAAGTATATACCTGGACAAATGCAGGAAGAATGTGTACCTGGGGCATCGTCGATTTCTTCCGACCAACCATCAATGATGAAAGAAAGGCAAGCATTTCAAAGGCGAGGCAGATCACCGGAAGAAGCCCGCCATGCGTACCGGTGATCACGTACTTGCTATGGTGAATGATTTAAAAGTAATCTTTGGAAAGCACCAATGTCGGTGTCAAAACCGGCGGATCTCGAGTAGGGGGTCACGAACTGTGCGTCTAAGGCTAATGGTAACAGGAGGCGGGGGACACAATGTTTACCCAGGTTCGGGCCCTCTCGATGGAGGTAATACCCTACTTCCTCCTTGATTGATCTTGATGATATGAGTATTACAAGAGTTGATCTACCACGAGATTGTAGAGGCTAAACCCTAGAAGCTAGCCTATGATTATGATTGTATATCCCTTGTCCTACGGACTAAACCCTCCGGTTTATATAGACACCGGAGGGGCTAGGGTTACACAGAGTCGGTTACAGAGAAGGAGATCTTTATATCCGAATCACCAAGCTTGCCTTCCACGCAAAGGAGAGTCCCATCCGGACACGGGATGAAGTCTTCAATCTTGTATCTTCATAGTCCAACAGTCCGGCCAAAGTATATAGTCCGGCAGTCTGAGCACCCCCTAATACAGGACTCCCTCAGTCCCGGCGGACTATTTGTTCCGAATGACGCTAAGGGACGCGCACCCATGTGGAAGAAGAAATCTATATTTTGGGACCTACCCTACTGGAAAGACCTAGAGGTCCGCTCTTCAATCGACGTGATGCACATGACGAAGAACCTTTGCTTGAACCTACTAGGCTTCTTGGGCGTGTATGGGAAGACAAAAGATACACCGGAGGCACGGGAGGACCTGCAACGTTTGCACGAAAAAGATGGCATGCCTCCATCAGTATGAAGGTCTTGCCAGCTAGGCTCTTACCAAAGAAGAGAAGGAAATCTTCTTTGAATGCTTGCTCAGTATGAAGGTCCCGTCTAGCTACTCGTCGAATATAAAGGGAATAATAAATATGGCAGAGGAAAAGTTCCAGAACCTAATGATACGTCTCCAATGTATCGACTTTTTCTCACGCTTTTCCTCTTGTTTTGGACTCTAATTTGCAAGATTTGAATGAAACTAACCCCGGACTGACGCTGTTTTCAGCAGAACAACCACGGTGTTGTTTTTGTGCAGAAATAAAAGTTCTCTGAGTGGAACGAAACTTTGCGAGGAATTTTTATGGAATAAAAGAGGGTTTTTGGAGCCAAGACCCACCAGAGAGGGGACCCTGGGTGGGCACAACCTACCAGGGCGCGCCCCCCTCTCCTGGCGCGCCCAAGTGGATTGTACCCACCTGGTGGCCCCGCTGATACTACTAAATCACATTATTCCAAAAAAAATTAGGGAAAAGAATTATCACGATCCATGAGACGGAGCCGCCGCCAAGCCTTGTTCTTCCTCGGGAGGGCACATCTGGAGTCCGTTTGGGGCTCCGGAGAGGGGGATCTTCGTTCTTTGTCATCACCAACCCGTCTCCATCGCCAATTCCATGATGCTCCCCACCGGGAGTGAGTAATTCCTTCGTAGGCTCGCTGGTCGGTGAGGAGTTGGATGGGATTCATCATGTAATCGAATTCGTTTTGTTAGGGCCTGATCCCTAGTATCCACTATGTACTTAGATTGATGTTGCTATGACTTTGCTATACTTAATGCTTGTCACTTTGGGCCCGGGTGCCATGAACTCAGATCTGAACCGTTTATGAATTCATCATTATATCCATGTTTTAGATCCGATCTTGCAAGTTATAGTCACCTACTACGGTTATGATCCGACAACCCCAGAGTGACAACAACCGGACCCACTCTCGATGATGACCGTAGTTTGAGGAGTTCATGTATTCACTATGTGTTAATGCTTTGTTCTGGTTCTCTATTAAAAGGAGGCCTTAATATCCCTGAGTTTCCAATATGGACCCCGCTGCCACGGGAGGGTAGGACAAAAGATGGCATGCAAGTTCTTTTAATAAAGCACGTATGACTATTTACGGAATACATGCCTACATTATATCGATGAACTAGAGCTAGTGCCGTATCGCCCTAGGTTATAGCTGTCACATGATGAATATCATCCAACAAGTCACCGATCCAATGCCTACGAATTTATCATATATTGTTCTTGCTAAGTTACTACTATTGCTACTCTATCGTTACTACTACAATATCACTACTACCACTGTTACTGTTACCGTTACTACTGCTGCTATCATCAAAACTATCATACTACTTTGCTACTGATCACTTTGCTGCAGATAATTAACACTACACCACAACACTACTTCCCCAACACACAGATTGGTGGGGAAAACAGCTTCCGCCTCGGTCGGGAAAGACTATTGCCGACCGACACGGTCTGTTGGGGAAAGTCCAGACGGGAAAGCCTTTTTCCGACCGACATATCTTTACCGACCAACCATTGGACGGCTATAGGAAACATTACCGACCGATATTTTGTTGGCCCTACCATGAACCTTTCCCGACCGATTTTCTGTTATGAACCTTTCCAGACCGACTATTCGATGGCAATACATTTGCCGACCAACTTTCCGTTGGCTCTGTCATGAACCTTTCCCAACCAACAATCTGATGGTATTAGTTTTGCCGACCAACTTTCCGTTGGCCCTACCATGAACATTTCCCGACCAACTATAGGACGGTGCTTCCTTTTGCCGACCGATAGTTCATAAGCATTTTGCCAATGGTATTTGGCATATTAACTTGTCAAAACAATATCAATCAGGTTACATATCTCACCAATACCTATCAATTTACAAAAACTTGCATGTACTCTGAAAGTATTAAACCAAGACCAAACAAAAATAACACTAATAATTTCCATAATAAAGGTAACTAAATAAGAGGAAACATTTGTAGGAGTGACCGAAGCACCCGATAGGTTTATAAAATGATAGATGCATGTCCAACGATTCAAAGTGTGCTCCATTACACAAGATATCCTTTACAAAATGATAGCTACAAGATGCATTGTTTTTGCTCCATCACAGAAGATATATCTAGGTTGACGCAAACTGACAGCATCATGGTTCCTTCCTAGTCCTCTGTCTTTCCTACACAACCCGACAGCAACCTGTAAAGACAAAAAAGCATACAATTAATATACATGCAAGCTGATGAAATTTCCTTTCCACCAAGTACTAGAGTACTATCTGTTCAACTTAACAGTAAAGAGCATCATGCATGAAACATAGAAACTGAATATACAGCCAGCTAACTTTTGAGGTGAATAAATTCGATTTGCAGGCCTGTAAACTTGGGGTCCTTACGGAAGTGTCACACTAAGAATAACCAAAGTCGACCAGGAGACGCGACCCAAAGTTTTGAGAAATAATTGGATGATTCAACCATTTCATGATTATCTTCACGTGATCTATATCACAGGGTGAAAAAAATGTTGTGCACTGAACGGTTTATGTTATGCCGTGAAACTGAAAATAACTCATGTCGAGGTGCAGACCAAATAACATAAACAAATGTTGTAGCTGTAGCTGTGTTGACTGCTACACTCATCTAGTTATAACTACAGGAAGCTAAGTACTAGCTGCCTTTCGACAATGATGACGAAAGAAAAGATGTATTCTCACGTTTTCTTATCCACAATGACATAAACAAATGTTGTCTTTCCACCATCAGAGATCTGTAAGATAGAAAGAATATGAGACATAAAAGACATAATTGACACTACGTAATTTTTATTTCTTGAACACAAGAAAGAGTTATGTGGTCATGTAACTTCTTTTTCTAGAGAACTGGTACCATATAGCTAAGTATTAGAGATACACTTTACTGGTGTTTTCTATCCATGTGAGAAGTACAGTATTTCAGCTATCTTTGTTTAGTCTTCAGTTGTGGCCATAAATTGAATGGTACTGAATGCGATGTTGCTATCTTCCTGGTGGCAGCAATAGATACATGGACACCGAAAACAGAATGCTGTCTTCCTGGTGACAGCAATAGATACATTGGGGATACTACAGTTTGTAAAACCATGGTATGTACTTGGACAAACACCTCAAAGTATTTTCAAAACTACAGTTTTTTTCTAGATATAAGACCACTAGTTTTCTTTCTTACTTTTCTCTGGGATGGAAAAGACTAGTGCGCCTGACTATTTATATTCAGAAATGCATCAGAGAAAAACATATGTACTTCAGTGCCACAAATTAGATTAAATTAAACCTCGCAAAAAATAAATTAAATTAAGCCATTACTTTCAGAGAAGCATATGTACTGTACATACAAATCTTCATAGGTATAAGAGCCAGAACCTATGAAACCATCAGGTTACGCATAAGAGAAATAAAGATTATAAATACTAGGTTAGCCTAGAAACAAGATTCAGAAATAGCAACTTTAAAAGCAACAGCAGTGTATTATGCTCTGTTCTGTACTATGGATGTGCCATAATGCTGATAAATGTGTGTGTGTGTGCCGAGTAAGACTTGTAGTTACAAAAGGTAATTTAACTATGAAATTAGCCAAAAATAAGACGATGAGTATTCTCTATTCAGCAAAACCGAAGGACCAGATTCATGACCAGACTGAGGACCAGATACATGAACAAACAGTACAACATGAGGTTATTCATGAACAAACTGAAGGACTAGATTCATGAACAAACAGTACTAGAGGAGGTTATCTAAGACAAACTGAAACTATGTATTGTACATTATCTCAGACAAACTTTAGATGAAGAGAAGTGGCAGTGAGCTAGGCAGACATGATAATAAGAGAAGATGGACCAGCCCTGGTTTGTAGCTCAAAAAAATACTAGCTCATTTCGGTCCCTGGTTTGTAGCTCAAAAATGAATACTAGCTCAGTATTCAGAAACTGAGAAGATTTCTCCTATACAAAACACAAATAAATACTAGCTCAAAAATAGTGATTGGAAAAATATCTTGGTGGCGGGACGAGGAAGATGCCCCTGGTTTAATTTGTATCTAGCAAAGTGACCATGAGTCAGTATCACACATCAAACAATTCGAGATAAGTGGACAAAACACACACTATTGGTGATTACCTTGCTAGATGGTCATGCAATGGACCTGTGACAGCATCAGCAATAGATCGTAAGCCTTCATATTCATAAGGCACAATTGGTATCACTTCTGATCACAACATTGACAAGAAGCTCATAAGTCGCTGGTCCAAGGGGCTCTCCGCCCACAAGTGTCTGGATCAACTGAAAACAAAATATAATTTAAACATATAGGTAAGGATGAGTAGATTACAAGGCTTTCATCTTCATGGGCTGATGAGCTTCTTGGAGGGGGCTTTGCAACAACTCTTCTATGAACAAAGGGCTCTTCATCATCGTCTTCTTCACCATCATTATGTTCCTCAGCTTCAACTCTTGAGTTCTAGCAGACAACTATATGTAAATAGAATTATTGCATGCAAGATGGATTATTGATACAATGAAAAGATGTGGAAATAGTTCATTACTTGTCGAGAATTGGAACCGTGCTGCGAGCTAGGAGTTTCCAGATTATGCCTCCTTCTGAAGCTAACATCAATTCCATTCAGTCCATTTGTTCATGCATTTGTTGCACATGCCCCTCCAGCATGTTAAAGTGATTTTCAGCTTCTTGACGTCCTTCCATTCTACCCCGTGTACCCGGTGTGCCCAAATCTTGTGCTCATTTTACCCCGTGTACCCGGTGTGCCCAAATCTTGAGGTGTTGGCCCAAGACCTAACACACGGACATGACCCCTTGACTCCTTCATTCCACATAAATGGGCAAACGGATCACCTTCTTTAATATATTTTTCCTTCAATTCAGGGTGCTTTTCAGCTTTCTCTATGAGCTCTTTCTGCAAAATGACATTTACTTGCAGGTGCGCTGAAGGGTGCCTGCATAGATATATAGGTTAGTGCTTTTTCCTATATCACTTACTTCTATTTATCGATGGTAGCTTAGCTTCACACTTGAACAATCCTCTTATGTAAAAGGAAAGTTTTTACATTTGAACAATCCTCTTATGAAGCACACAGGGACATTAAACATGGTTCTCGAAAAAAAAAGACATTAAACATGGTGGCAGACTAAGCACATCATGGGAGACCAAGCACAAAACACAAACATATCTAGGGAACTTATTTGGAAGAGCAAAAAATAACCTATCTTGGACAGAAGCATAACAAGACTAACACCAAAAACATGACTCTTAGTGTAAGGTGAACTATATGGCCGATGGAAACAAACAAAAGATTAATATATATTGCTACCACTAAATTTGCAACGGAAACAAACAAAATCTGCACACAACAGCTCAACTTCTAAAATTGGTTCATATTGCAACCACAAAACTTCTCACAATTAGACTAGCTAGCAACAGTACACAGCAAACCGGAGAACCAGAGAAGAAGAAAAGCATGAGGTGCCTTGTCCACCGGAACATCTACTCGTTCCCCACCGCCGGTGCTCCCTGTTACCCACTGCCGGAGCACTCTTTTCCCCGCCAGCCCACTGTCGCAAACGCCTCCAAGGAGAGAGAAATAGAAGGAGGGAGGCAAGGATGAGGAGGGAGGAGCTGTACGTCAGCCGTATCGATGCCCTTGCCCAGCAGCACGCTGCCCCGATCCAACTCGCCGCCGCCGCTGTGCGTGCCCCTTCGTGGTGGAGATGGGGGAGGTCCGGCCAGGGAGGGGGCGGCAGCCTTGCTGGATGTAGCACGAGGGCGTGGGGCCGGCGTTGGGGAGGCCGGACGGCGTTGGGCGGTGCTGGAGCGGCGCGGCAGAGGGCGGGTTGTGTGGGGCGGGGCTGCAGAGGCAGGGCGGGTGGGGTGGCGGTGGGATGGCGTCGGGATCGACCGGCGATAGCCCAGGGCGATGCGTGGCGGCGGTGGGACGGCATGGGAACGACTACCGGAGCCCCAGGCAGCGCGCGTGGGGAACGAAAAGCTAGGGATTTGGCTCCTTTGCGCGTGCGAGGGGAACGAAACGAGAAGCTATTGATGTTGGGGGGAAATCTTCTCGGGCCGAGCCGGTTATTGGGGCTAAACTTTAGGCCGTTCGCGCGCATGGCCCATTTAACGTCCGATTGTTGGTCGGGGTTATTTCCCGACCGATGGTTCATGGGCCATAAAAGAATTCCCGACCGACTGTTGGACGATGTATGTTGTAGTATTTCCGACCGAGGGTCACTGCATAGAGGTTTCCCGACCCACAGTCTGTTAGAAATTTTCCTAATAGATTGTCGGTCGGCAATATCGGTTTTTTACCAACAAACGTCGGTACGGAATTCTGGTGCATGGTGTAGTGTAATCTTCAGGTGTGGTTGAATTGACAACTCAGTTACTAATACCTTCAAATATTCTTTGGCTCCCCTTGTGTCGAATCTATAAATTTGGGTTAAATACTTACCCACGAAAACTGTTGCGATTCCCTATACTTGTATGTTATCAAGACCTTTTTCTGGTGCCGCTGCCGGGGAGCATAGCTATATTTGTTGAGTCACTTGGGATTATTAGCAATTTATCACTATGAAGAATCTGAAGGATGCTAAGACTAAGATATTTCCCTCAAAGACGAGGGGAGGTAAGGAACTGTCATCCAGTTCTGCTTTAGATTCACCTTCTGTTATGAGTAAACTTGCAACAGCACCACATGACATTAATTCTGATATGTCGCAAGTTATTGATAATGCTTATTATGATGCTAATACCATGCTTGATAATGATGATGTTCCACTTGGTAAATTTCTTGATGAACAAATTGCTAGAGTAATACAACATGATGTTGTTGAATCTGATGATGAGCTTGAAACTGAAACTCCTGAAATACTTGCTAGAGCTAGCCCTCCTAGATATGAATTGCCTAAGGTACCGGGCTATGTTATGAGTGAAGAGGCAACTAGAGATATTTTTGCTTGTAAGGATAGAGATGATCTAGGAAAATTATTACACAAGTATAAAGAAAAATCTCTGAATGCTAGAATGAAATGTGATCCTAAGTTTGCTACTTCACCTATTGCTATTGCTGATAAGGATTATGAATTCTCTGTCGGCCCAGAGTTAATTACTTTGGTTGAATCTGATCCTTTCCATGGGTATGAAACTGAAACTGTTGTGGCACATCTTACTAAGTTGAATGATATAGCCACCCTTTCTACTCATGATGAGAAAACTCGATACTACTTTATTCTCAAATTATTTCCTTTCTCATTAAAGGGTGATGCTAAAGCTTGGTACAATACTCTTGCTCCTGGTTGTGTGCGTAGTCCCCAGGATATGATCTACTACTTCTCTGAAAAAAAAATCCTGCTCATAAGAAACAAGCTGCCCTGCAGGAAATATTTAACTTTGTTCAAACCAAAGAAGAGAGTCTCCCACAAGCTTGACGGAGGCTTTGCCAGTTACTTAATGCTTTGCCTCATCATCCTCTTAAGAAAAATGAAATACTTGATATCTTCTATAATGGACTAATCGATGCTTCTAGGGACTTCCTAGATAGTTGTGCTGGTTGTGTTTTCAGGGAACGAACTATTGCTCAAGCTGAAGAATTATTGAATAACATATTGAAAAATTATGATGATTGGACTACTCCTGAACCAACACCTAAACCCACTCCGAAGAACAGGGGTATATTATATCTCAGTCTGAAGATATGCAAGAGGCAAAGAAATCTATGAAGGAAAAAGGTGTTAAGGCCGAGGATGTTAAAAATTTACCACCTATCGAAGAAATACATGGGCTTGAAGCACCACCACCACCCAAGGTGGTAGAGGTAAAATCTTTAATGAAATTCAATGATAGTGATGATATTCATAATAAACATCCTAGTCAATGCCTTTATGAGTTTGACAATTACATTAGAAAGCAAGACCACTTCAATGCAAATGTTATGAAACAATTGAAATATAATTCTGATATGATTTCTCGCATGAGTGACTTGTTATTTAGAATCTCAAATGATGTTAGAGGTGTTGGAAAACATGTTTCTATGGTTAAAACCCAGTTAGAATAAGTTGCTAAATCACAAAGAGAATTACTTGATGAAATGAATCATAATATACATGACTTTGCTGTTAGAGTTGCAACTAAAGGAGATAAAATGACTCAGCAACCACTTTATCCTGAGGGTCATCCAAAAAAATTGAACAAGATTCATAAAGAGCTAATGCTAATGCACCTAGTCCTTCTAAAAAGAAAAAGAAAAATAAAAATGATAGGACTTTGCATGCTTCTAGTGAACCCGAAATAGACAGACCTCCTGATAATGAAAATGAAACTTCTATCTCTGATGCTGAAACTCAATCTGGTAATGAACATCCACCCAGTGATAATGAAAAAGACAATGATGAGGTTCATGAAGACACTCAAACAAATAATGATAAGGAACCTGATTATGATGTTGAGATAGAACCACCTGTTGATCTTGATAACCCACAACCGAAGAATAAAAGATATGATAAAAGAGACTTTGTTGCTAGAAAACACGGTAAAGAAAGAGAACTATGGGTTCAAAAACCTATGCCTTTTCCACCCAAGTCAACTAAAAAGAAAGATGATGAAGAATTTCAACACTTCGCTGAAATGCTGAGGCCAGTCTTTTTGCGTACTCGCTTGACTGATATCCTTAAATGCCTCCTTATGCAAAGTATATGAAAGATATCATCACAAATAAGAGAAAAATACCGGAAGCTGAAATCTCCACTATGCTTGCTAATTATACTTTCAAAGATGGAGTACCTAAAAAACTTGGAGATCTGGGTATACCAACTATACCTTGCTCTATTAAAAAGAATTATGTGAAAACTGCTTTGTGTGATTTAGGAGCTGGCGTTAGTGTTATGCCTTTCTCTTTATACAAAAGACTTGACTTGAATAAACTCAAACCTACTGAAATATCTTTGCAAATGGCTGACAAATCAACTACCATACCTATCGGTATCTGTGAGGATGTGCCCGTTGTTGTTGCTAATGTCACTATTTTGACTGACTTTGTTATACTTGAGATGCCCGAGGACGACAACATGTCGATTATCCTTGGTAGACCCTTCTTGAATACTGCAGGGGCTGTTATTGATTGCAATAAAAGCAAGGTCACTTTTCATATTAATGGTAATGCGCATATGGTGCACTTTCCGAAGAAACAATTCCAAGTGAATGGTATTAATGTTATTGAAAAATCTCCGACAATCACTATTGGAAGTTTTAAAATACCTATACCTACTGTCAAAAAGAAATATGAAATGCTTATTGTTGGGGAAATGCATATCCCCATTGAGGGAACTTAGTGATTTACGTAAGTTCTTCGGTTTCATGCAAATTGAAAGTGGTTGTTAATAAGACCTGATCAACCTTATTAATGAATCATTTTGGAACGGTATGAAGTTGATGAATTTAGTAAGCACTACCTTATGTCCCTACCTTTTGTTTTCTGTCTTTATTAGTTAAATAAATAAAAATGCCATGTTTTGTCTGTTTTCTGAATTTCCCGTGCAATAAAAAAATGACCGAAAAATAAAAGTTCTCAGAATGCTCTGAAAACCTGATATGATTTTTTTCTGAGTACTTAAGAATTTTTTGTGCAAATGATAACAGAGGGAGGTGCACCAAGTGGGCACAACCCACCTGGGCGCGCCAGGACCCCCAGGCGCGCCCTGGTGGGTTGTGGTCCTGACGTGGCCCCCCTCACTTATCTCTTTAGCCCACATCATCACTTCCCCCCAAAAAATCCCCATTGCTCTCTCTCCCGTGTTCTTGAGCTCAAACCCGTGGATTTAGATCTCTTAGCTCGAAGCTCCGGTTCCGAAACTGTTTCGGGGGATTATTGCTTGGTATGTGACTCCGCCTTTTGTCCAATTAGCTTTCGTATTAATGGTTTATACTTTGAATAATTTTCTACTCTTGGTGCTGCTCTAGATGAGCTTGCATGCTGAATTCTTAGTGTTCTAAGTAGTTTTAATGCTTGCTATGGCCTCTATGTGTCCCTAGGAGTAGTTGCTATCAATCTTGTGAAGTTTTGTTGACAAATTTTTGTCACCTCAAAAATTTTATTTTCAGAAAATTGTATGCGAACATGAATATCTTCAGGAAGTTTGGCTCGAGGAAGAACTCCAAGAGTGTTATTGGGGAGTCTTCTGATAGTGATCTCCACCCTCGGAGGTTGGCGGAAGTACGGCAGTGCGAATGGCCGCACATCCCGTTCCTACAAGAGGCTGGAATTTTTGAGGAGTTCATGCAATATATTGCTAATTCCGGCCTCACCGACTTAATTGCAGATGAGTGTGATCAGCACCAAATCCTCACAAACATCTTTGTTCAAAGTTTTACTTTCCTACCTAGGAATAATCCTCCTGAAGTGACCTTTGATTTATATGCTGAAAATCATCAGATACCGCTTACTGAATTTTGCAACATATGCATGATCCCTTCTGATGGGAGCTTGGCTGAGCCTAGGCCGGCCGAGTTTGAGGCCTTTTATCGCACTTTAACGGCGGGAGATGAGAGGGGAGTGTCGGCCACCACGGCTGCTAGCTTGCACTTTCCTACTGTACATTATTTTGCTTTATTTGTTGCTAAGTGTCTGCTTGCTAGAAAGAAAGTAGGCGCGCTCAGCGCACCAGACTCTGCTGTTTTACGCCGGGCACTGGAGGGTGACAACACTAATAGCTTGGGAGCTATTGTGGCTCGCCGCCTGCAGCTTAATAAATCTCAAGGTCAAATACATGGTGGGATTTTTGCTACTTGTTTGGTGGCTCACTTTGAGGTTGAGATACGCCCTCAAGACTATCCTCTGACTAGGGTTTACCTAGACCGAGCGGCCATGTATAACCACCATTTCACTGATAATAAATTTCCTGACATCCCCATTCCTTATAACTTGGTTTTTAGTGTATACACTCATGATATTATTACATTGCCTGCTCCTGCTTTGTTTGATCCTGTGGCAAGGGGCGGATACAGGATTATGCCCGCAGACATCATCGCCTACCGGAACGCTCAGGCTGCTGCGGAGGCAGCACAGGAGGAGCCTCAGCAGTGGGACGCGTGGATGCCCGCTCCTCAGCAGCCCTTCTACCCTCCAGGCTATTGATCGACTACCAAGTTAGGCCAAAAGCCTAAGCTAGGGGGAGCACGTGTTTCCACCAACATTACATTCATGTCCACATACTTCATTTGTCGATGTTCACACTTTTTCATTGTATCATCCATGCTTAGATTTATTTTCTTGCTTTCTTCTTGTGTGTTTGAAAAACTTTAGAAAAACCAAAAAAATTAGTTGTAGTAATTTACTTTCTATGCATGCTTAATTGTAGTCTTAAAAAGAAAATCCAAAAAGATTTCCATGTTCTTCTTTTGCTTGTTGGGAGCTTTCCCGTGTAAATAGTTTTTGTTGTTTTTTCTTTTCCCTTTTATTTGCCAGTTCTAGAAAACCAAAAACTCCAAAAATATTTCAGTGTGCTTCTCTGAACTTCTTTTCTTTTTTACTCGAGCCTTACCAAGGAGAAGACCACGATAAAAATGTTGAGTGGCTCTCATATGAATAATTGTTGAGCTAATAAGAGCACATCTTACCTTGTCTTCTCCTGTTGAATAAAATGTTTGCAGATTCCAGCTTAGTCCATGGCACTCTTGCACTATTATTATTTTCATATCATTCGGTCATGCATGTGAAAGGCAATAATGACGATGTCCGATGAACTGGCCGTGGCAAGGAGAAACTGGTATGAACTCGACTTGTTTTGTTTTTGTAGATATGTTTAACCTAGTATCCATGATTCAACCCATTATGATTAAACATGTTTGCAATGACAATTAGAGATTCTAGTTTCTCATGCCATGCATAAGTAGCTGGGAGTGAATAATGATTTATCTTAGATATCAACATAGCGTTAAAATGATTGTGAGGTAGTATGATGATATGGTATCCTCCTCTGTATGTCTGAGTGGCTTGACTTGGCACATGTTCATGCATGTAGTTGAATCAAAACCAACATAGCCTCTATGATATTTATGTTCATGGTGTACATATCCTACTCATGCTAGTGTCCAATGTTACTTACGCATAATGCATGGTTATGATCGTTGTTGCTCTCTAGCTGGCCGGTTCTCAACCTAAATTGCTAGCCTTCGCCTGTACTAAGTGGGAACTCTGCTTGTACATCAGAAACCTTGAACCCAAAGTTATTCTAGATGAGTCCACCATACCTACCTATATGTGGTATTACCCTGCCATCCTAAGTAAATTTGCATGTGCCACCTCTAAAAACTTTTAAAAATTATCCTTTTTGTGTGCCTGGATCGTTCGTGGAACTACAGGAGGTGGTCGGTATCTTCCATGCTAAGCGGGTTATTCTCAGGTCGAGTGTTTATTCATTCGCCATCGCACGAGGAAATGGGCGGTATTAGGGATGCCCAGTCCCAAACTGCAAACATGAAAAAGAGTTCATCTCTGAAATAATCAAACAAAAACTCCCAACGGAGTCAAAACCTTTACATTTCCGCTTGGGAACCGCCACTAGCGTGCTTAGCATGGAAGATATTGATAACTGAGGGTCGTGAAGTGAATAAGAAGGGTGCATGTCTCAAAATTTCATTTATCTCTGTTTTAAAAATTGAGCTCCTTTGCAAATAACTGCTTCCCTCTGCGAAGGGACTATCTATTTACTTTTATGTTGTGTCACCACCTTCTAAAACAAGCACCAGAAACTGAGTAGAGCACAGCGGTCATGATTTATGCATTATGTAGCTCATGTTGGGTGCATCATGACTGGATCTTTTCTACCATGAATTACAATGTTTAGTCACTGCTTGAAATTTGGAGGTGCTCTGCATTTATGTTTTGCGGTCTCAGAAAGGGCTAGCGAGATACCACTATTCTCATATTATATCATGGTTGTTTTGACAACGTGTTGCTGTTTGAGATATTTTATTATTGCTCGCTAGCTGATTATGTCATTGATATGAGTCATTATAATCTTTAAATGTTATTGTTGACATGGTTAGTTATAATATTAGCTGAAAACCTGGGTGCTGTTTAAGCTTATTTATGCAAACAAGAGCAAAAGAGTTCGTAAAAGTTTTTCTTTCTCACTTTCAGTTTACCAACTAAATTGCTTGAGGACAAGCAAAGGTTTAACTTGGGGGAGTTGATACGTCTCCAACGTATCGATGTTTTCTCACGCTTTTCCTCTTGTTTTGGACTCTAATTTGCATGATTTGAATGAAACTAACCCCGGACGGACGCTGTTTTCAGCAGAACTACCATGGTGTTGTTTTTGTGCAGAAATAAAAGTTCTCGAAATGGAACGAAACTTTGCGAGGAATATTTATGGAATAAAAGAGGATTTTTGGAGCTAAGACCCACCAGAGAGGGGTCACTGGGTGGGCACAACCCACCAGGGCGCGCCCCCCTCTCCTGGCGCGCCCAGGTGGGTTGTACCCACCTGGTGGCCCCGCTGATGACCCCCCTGATACTATAAAACCACATTATTCTAGAAAAAATCTGGGAGAAAGAATTATCGCGATCGACGAGACTACGGAGAGGGGGAGATCTGGAGTCTGTTTGGGGCTACGGAGAGGGGGATCTTCGTTCTTCGTCATCACCAACCCATCTCCATGGCCAATTCCATGATGCTCCCCACCGGGAGTGAGTAATTCGTTCGTAGGCATGCTGGTCGGTGAGGAGTTGGATGAGATTCATCATGTAATCGAGTTAGTTTTGTTAGGGCTTGATCCCTAGTATCCACTATGTTCTTATATTGATATTGCTATGACTTTGCTATGCTTAATGCTTGTCACTTTGGGCCCGGGTGCCATGAACTCAGATCTGAACCGTTTATCAATTAATCATTACATCCATGTTTTAGATCCGATCTTGCAAGTTATAGTCACCTACTACGGTTATGATCCGACAACCCCGGAGTGACAACAACCAGGCCCACTCTCGATGATGACCGTAGTTTGAAGAGTTCATGTATTCACTATGTGTTAATGCTTTGTTCCGGTTCTCTATTAAAAGGAGGCCTTAATATCCCATAGTTTCCAATATGGAGCCCACTGCCACGGGAGGGTAGGACAAAAGATGGCATGCAAGTTCTTTTAATAAACCATGTATGACTATTTACGGAATACATGCGTACATTATATCGATGAACTGGAGCTAGTGCCGTATCGCCCTAGGTTATAACTGTCACATGATGAATATCATCCAACAAGTCACCGATCCAATGCCTACGAATTTATCATATATTTTTCTTGCTAAGTTACTACTATTGCTACTGCTATCGTTACTGCTACAATATCACTGCTACCACTGTTACTGTTACCGTTACTACTGCTGCTATCATCAAAACTATCATACTACTTTGCTACTGATCACTTTGCTGCAGATAATTAATCTCCAGGTGTGGTTGAATTGACAACTCAGCTGCTAATACCTTCAAATATTCTTTGGCTCCCCTTGTGTCGAATCTATAAATTTGGGTTAAATACTTACCCTGGAAAACTGTCGCGATCCCCTATACTTGTGGGTTATCACCTAAAGTCTCATGACAGCCACGTGATTATGACGCAACTGCTTCTGGTTGCATTGAGGGGGCTTCTACCGGAAAACAGAGGATGTCCTTGGGTTTTGTGTTGACTTCATTCCTGACCTTAAGAAGATAGGTTTCCCTCAATCACGGTATGAGGGGAGACTGAGTGGAAAAGGCACGCTAGGAGGGGACTCAATAATATGTAGGGACGGGCATTCTTGGTCTCAAGCACACTACATAGTTCTACAGAATTCTACCTTGGTGACCCCGTATGTCGATGAACACAAGAACATTCTGCGCTCCAAACACCCGGACCAGTGTGACGACTGGATTACATGTGAACACATCTGGACTTTCGGCAGTTGGTTGCCAAAACGTCTCAGGGGTGACAACACTATTTCTGATGAGCTGTACTAGTTGGCAAGGGAACCATCTTCAACTGTAATGACTTACAAAGGGTACGAGATATATGGGAATACATTTTACACGATCGCCCAAGATAAAAAGAGCACCAACCAAAACAGTGGTGTCCGCTTTGATGGAGCAACCAAGAGGGGAAATGACACATATTATGGTTACATAGTGGACATATGGGAACTTGACTATGGACATGGTTTTAAGATCCCTTTGTTTAAGTGCAAATGGGTCAATCTGTCAAGAGGCGGGGTACAGGTAGACCCACAGTACGGAATGACAACAGTGGATCTGAACAATCTGGCGTACACAAACGAACCATTCGTCCTAGCCAATGATGTGGCACAAGTTTTCTATGTGAAGGACATGTCTACCAAACCAAGAAAAAGAAAAGATAAGGAAGCGGATACATCATACGATGAGCCAAAGCACCACATAGTTCTTTCAGGAAAAAGAGACATCGTGGGATTGGAGGGCAAGACAGGCATGTATGAAGATTATGAAAAGTTTCATGAAATTCCTCCCTTCAAAGTAAAGGCTGACCCAAGCACCCCTGTTAAACGATGAAGATTATCCATGGTTACGGCGCAAATTAGTAAAGGACACAAGCGAAGAAAAAGTGAAGACTTTCTATCCACAACTATTACGATGATGCCTTTGATCTAGAATATCACTGCAGTTACATGTGAACAAATGAAATCCCTTTGTAACAGATGAGTTTTCGTCCAAAACCCTGATACTTTCAAAGAGATTGTCTGTTTTGTACACGAAGTGCATCCAGTTTTTGTCGTAACCCTCTCAACTTAATAGCACATGCTATGTGGGTGAAATGATGATACCATGCCAACTTTCAACCTTTTCAGAGTTCATTTGTAGTGCTTTTCAATTTTAGGGTCATTAGGCTGAAAGAATGAACTAATAACAAAAAGAATGAACTAAAATTAATCAATTTAAATATTCTGTTATGATCAACTAAAACAAAACTATAATATCCTTTAACAGCAAAAAGAATCAACTAAAAAGCTTTTATAAAACTCCAATAGCAAAAGGAATCAACTAAAAAACTTATATAAACCTCTAGTATTATTGAAACTAAAATTATATAAAATTTATGCAACCAAAATTATCAAGTATTTTCTGTTCAAAACATTAAAAGCAAAAAAAGAAATTTCATAAAGAAATTTTTTTGTTAGAAACTTTAATAGGAAAAAGAATTATCATAAAGAATTTTTTTGCTAGAAACTAAAATAACAAAATCTGTTTTTGAATATAAAGATAAAATACAGAAATATTAAATAGCAGGAAAAAGAAGCACTCAAAAAGCTATTTTTATAGTAAAGTTATTCAAAAACTAGTGATTCACACAAATTTCAAGAAATTCAAATTTAAACTATTCAAATTGGAAAACAAATGGCACTGACAGAAAGTTTATAATTTTTATTACCTAAAAGCAAAAAGAATTACATGAAAAACTAGTAAGTATTTTGTTGTAAGTAGAAACAAAATAAAATAAATAAAGCAAAAAAAGAAAACAAAAAAAATTAAAAAAGTGCCACCTACTGGGCCACCACGGCCTTAATACGACTAGAAACCCAACCATGGGCCAGGATTCAGGCCCGCAGCAGGCCAAATCGGCCCACAGGCACAACATGACAGAATTAGGCCGAAAGCCTGCAGTTGAGAGGAGATCGAGAGGGTGGGCGCAACAGCGCTTATAAACCACTCTCGAGCTCTCTCAACTAGCAAGGTGGGACTAAAGTTTTGGCCGCTAAGCCGGCAGCACATGGCCTTTTGTCCCGGTTTGTGGCACCAACCGGGACTAAAGGGGTGCATTGGTACCGGTTCGTGGTACCAACGGGGACCAATGTCCCCCCTTTAGTCCCAATTGGTGTCACCAACCGGGACCAAAGGTCCCTGTTTTATGCCCTTTGGGCTGCTGAAAAGAGACCTTTGGTCCCGGTTGGTTGCACCAACCGGGACTAAAGGGGGGCATTGGTCCTGGTTGGTGCCACGAACCGAGACCAAATGTGTGGCTATATAAGCCAACACTTAGAGCATCTCCAGCTGCGCCCCCAACACGGCCCCATCAGGCGATTTTTCGCGCCGGCGCCGAAAAACGGCCCAGGCACGCCCCCAAGAGCCTGTTTTTCGCCGGTTTGGGCCGAAGTTAGTGCCAACAGACCCGGGCCAAACCCGGTGCGCTAGGGGGCGCCTGGGGGCACCAGGGCAAGGGGTTTTGGTGCGAAAGAGTCGCGGGCCCGCCGAGTCAGCGAGACGCCGCTTCGTCGCCCTCATCGCCTCGATTCCCACGGGAATCAATGCAAAGGCTGCCGCGCTGCTGTGCCGGTCAGCCTCCATTGATGCCTCACGGGCGGTGCAGTGAAGGCACCGCCGAAGCGCGTCCCACCACGCGTCGTCCCGCTTAGGCTATAAAAGGCACCCACTACCCGCCGGTGAGCGCCACAATCTCCCCCTCCGCCTCTCGCAAAAGCAATCTCCCCGCCGACGAGCAAAGCAAAGATGGCCGAGAGGTTCCCAAGCGATGGCGCAGTGGCGAACGGCTTCGGCCGCCGACACCTGCAAGAGCCGGAGGCGCACCTCCTCTACGAGGCCGAGTACCCGGCGCCCCCTGACATGCGCGTACCGGGGGCATGGAGGCTGAGCGCCGGCGGCCTCTCGGTGCCGCCGGTGCCCGAAGGGGTGGCACGGCGGGCGGAGATCGCCCGCATCCGCTCCTCCCTGACGGAGGAGCAGCGGAACCAGCCAAGGTACACGCCCAACAGCGAAACGCTGCGGACGATGTTCTTCGAGCGCCGCCGCGAGGAGCAGATCGCCTCCGTCAACGGCATCATCCCCTGGGGCCGCCTGAACGCCAAAGGGCGGCGCGAGTGGTGGGGCGTGCCCGGCCGCACCCTCGAGGCTGTCCTCGACCACATCGAGACCGACAACATGCCGCGCCTCGAGTACCCGCCGCGGCCCTCCTTCTCTCGCCACCGCAGCAGCTCATGGATGCCGAGGCGGATGGAGCCGGGGTCATCCTCGTCGTCGGGATCCGGCTCGCCGGCCCTCGACCCCGTCAGGCCCGAGCCGGAGAAGACACCGGTCGGGCGTCGCACTCGCAGCGGCGCCCTCGTCATCAACGAGGGCGCCTGGCCCTCACCGCCTGGCCCGGCACCGGCGGGGCACTCCGTACGCCTGGAATGGCCGAAGCCGGAGCACCTCGACATGGTGGCCCCCGACGACGAGTCCGCCTTCAAATGGGCGAAGGAGGACTACGTCCGCGAGCAGGTGCGCCGCCAGCGTCGGGCGTACCTGGAGCTCCAGGCCCGTCGCCGCGCCGAGGAGGGTGGCGTCATCGTCCTCGATAGCGACGAGGATAGCAAGGCCGGGCCGTCAAGCGCCCCGCCACGTTTTGGCGACCCCGACCAGGGCTGCAGCTGGGACGTCGCAGGCGAGGCGCGCGACAATGATGACGACGACGACGGCGGCGGCGACTACACCCGCTTCTACAGGCTTCTCGGCATGTAGACGGCGGCGGCTAGGCTTTTTAGTTTGTTTTTTAAGTTAGGCGTAGTTTTTGCCGGTTTTTTCTGTTTTTGTACAAATTTCAATGAAGTATCGCCGAGTTCCTGCAAAAATTACCGTGTTTGCAAAAAATTTGAAAGGAACTTCACATAACCCATGGCGACTATGGGACGATGCCTGGCAGCGAACCGAACCCCAGGGGCCAATCTAGTGCCGGTTCGCCCCCAGGCCGCTCTTTTTCGGCGCCCTGGGGGGTCGAACGGCTGGAGATGCTCTTAGGAAAATTTCCCCAACTGCTCCCATTCTCCCTTGACGCCGCTCGGCCGCTCCACGTCGCCATCGCCGTCGCCGTCGTCGCGCCCTGCCCCATCGCCGCCCGCTCCTCGTCGCCTTTCACCCTCGCCGACGCCTCCCCGACGACGTCGAGCTCAATGCCCGGCTGCCCCGTCGTCGACGCCCTCGCACCTGCACTGCCCCGAGCTCGTCGTCAACGCACCGCCCCGCGCCCGTGCCCTGCCCCGCACCCGTGTCCGCGCTGCCCCGTGCCCTTGCCCTGCCCCGAGCTCGCCGTCGACGCGCCGCCCCGCGCCCGTGTCCTGCCCTGATGGTGCGCGCCGCCCCACCCCCGTTCGGTCCGGCGACCGGCCCCTTCCCCTATATATTCTGTGATGATTTTATTGATATATGATTTTGTTTTGTTCATATATATAGATGATGTATGCTTTTTTTTGTTCATATATATATGATGTATGTTTTTTTGTTCATATATATATATGATGTATTTTTTTCATATATATATGATTTATGTTTTTTTTCATATATATAGATGATGTATGTTTTTTTGTTCATAGAATATTTTTTAGGTTAGTTGTTCTGCTAAGGCATTTTAGGTTAGTATAGATTTTAGGTTAGTGGAGAGGAAAAAAGGAAAATAAGGAAAAAGAAGAAAAGAGGAAGAAGGAAGGAGGAAGAAGAAGAAAAAGAAGGAGAGGAGAAAGGAAAATAAGAAGAGGAAGAAGGATAAGAAGAAGGGAAGAAGAGGAGAGGAAGAAGAGGAGAAAAAAATAAGAAGAGGAAGGAGAAGAAAAAAAAGAGGAGAAGAAGAAGAAATAGAGGAATTTTCAATTTTTTCTTCTTCTCCTCTATTCCTTCTTCTTCTCCTCTTTTTTTTCTTCTTTTTTTTTCTTCTTCTTCTTTTTCTCCTCTTTTTTTTCTTCTTCTTCCTCTTCTTATTTTTATCGGGAACGAGGGTGTCAGGAACTAGGGTGTCGGGAACTAGGGTAGAGGGTCGAGGGTCGTCGAGGGGTCGAGGGTCGAGGGTCGTCGAGGGGGGGTCGTCGAGGGTCGAGGGTCATCGAGGGGTCGAGGGTCGTCGGGGGTCGAGGGTCGTCGAGGGATCGAGGGTCGAGGGTTGTCGAGGGGTCGAGGGTCGAGGGGTCGAGGGTCGAGGGGTCGAAGGGTCGAGGGTCGAGGATCGCCAAGGGGTCGAGGGTCGTCTAGGGGTCGACGGTCTCCGTTTAACAAGAATGCCCCCATTATGGATGTGCACAAGTTGATCCATTTTTTCTGATCTCATCTATATTATATTCTTCTATATGTCACGTTGTCTGTCAAAGTATTGATGAAATCCATGGCTACATCATTTGCTGGAAGTAACAGGCTTTTTCGTACGAATTTTAGCAAAGGCCCTCCAGATAGCGATATTCGGAAGGCTCTTGCTGAACTTCGTAACAAAAAGCTAATTATCCTATCCGGGACTCCGTTCAAAACAATTTTGGAGAGCTTCGTACCATTATGCGCCTGTTACTTCTGGGAAATGATGAAGCAATGGTTTTCTTGAATCCTTTGACACTAGACAACGTGATATATAGACGGGTAGATGAGATCAGGAAAATATGGACCATTTTCTACACATCCAGAATGGCGCCATCTTGTTAAATCCCTTAAATGTTAAGAGAATCCGAGCGGTCGAGGATCGGAACTAGGGTAGAGGGTCAAGGGTCGCCGAGGGATGAGGGTCGAGGGTCGTCGAAGGGATGAGGGTCGAGGGTCGCCGAGGGGATGAGGGTCGAGGGTCGCCTAGGGGATGAGTGTCGAGGGTCGAGGATTGCTGAGGGGTCGAGAGGGGGACGTCGATCAATCCCCTCTCACTCGACCAACTCTCAAGGACACCCAAAAACATTGTTGATCTCGTACCCCATCCCGCCCCTACCTGACAAACTATCGCCGAGGGGATGTGCATAATTAAGTTGATCCCTATTTTTTCTTATCTCATCTACCATTCTATATGTGCACGTTCTCTTGTGTCAAAGTATTGAATCCTTTGACACTAGACAACGTGACATATAGAAGGGTAGATGAGATCAGGAAAAATAGGGACCATTTATTTTCTGTACATCCAGAATGGCGCCATCTTGTTAAATCCGTTGTTTGACATTCATGAGAGAGGCGGTCCGTACGTGGGACATTCCTGAGAGAGGCGGTCCGGGCAAAACCCTAGAAGAGCTGCCGAGGCCACCCCAAACCCTAGAAGCGTTGAGGCCACCCAAATTTACCAAGCTAAAATAGCGTTGTCGAGGCCACCCCAACCCCTATAAGTGTTGTGATGAGCTATATAGGTCTATGTTTGCCACTATTAATATATCCATCTCTCATGTTTGTTTATTAATTGTCATGTTGTAATATTTGCAGAAACTATGGATCAACAAAGAGACTTTGAACAAGAAGAGATATTGGGGTCATAATCCGCGACGGACGTGATGTCTTGTCGTTATTTCTCAACGAAACCGATGGTCTGGAAGGAGAGGAAGCAGGCTACGGTGATCGAACAATGGAGGAGGAAAGTCATGATCATGATGGCTCCGACGACCGTGATGATGTCTCCGGTGACCGAACGGAGTCGGGATCATCTGTTGCAAAGTCCGGCGAGGTATATATATATATATATATATATATATATATATATATATATATATATATATATATATATATAAAGCCTGTGCTGACTAGTTAATTGATGGATTAATTGTTTTGGTATGTACATATATTAACTCTTCTTTCTTCTTTTATAGCCCTCCGGGTCGAGCCAAACTTCGGTAACGAGACGAGGCCCGAAGAAAAGGTTGCGCTAGGATGAAAGGTCCACGATCACAGAAATCGCGGGCGACGGCCAACCGATTGAACCCCTCCGGACCAAGGAAGCATTTTCTGCTCAGTGCAGGGTTCTTGTTAGGGACATGATCCCGATCAGCATCCACCAATGGTATAAGCCCAAGAACGAAGACCCTCAAGTTTCTTATGTCGAAGATAGACAGAAAGATGATCTTTGGACCACGCCGAAGGAAAATTTCACCCTACCGGCAGAGGGGGATCTGAATAAGCTAGTTATAGAGCCATTGGTCAAGGCTCATGCTCTCAAGGAGATGGTAGATCTATTCAGGAGGTGGAAGAATGAGTTGAAATCAACGTATGTCGACAAAAACAACACTCCAGAATTCACCGTCTGATTTGAGAACATAAGAGATCACTGGGCCGCATTTGTGGCCCACAAGACATCAGAAGAAGCGTAAGAAGATGTCGGTGACAAACAAGATAAATGCTGCAAAGAAGGAGCATCACCATCGCTCGGGGTCAGGTGGCTAACTCAAAGCCCGGCCATTGTGGGACAAGGCTGAGAGTGACCTGATTGCTAAAGGGGTCAAACCAGAGACATTGAACTGGCCAGACCGTTCAATGACTAGGTTCTTCGGGGTTGGGGGAACTTTGGACCCTAAAACAGGCAAGTACTGTTGGACGGACGAGCAACTTGCAACACCCATCATGAAGCTTCAAGCAGCAATCAAGGCAGCACAGGAAGGGACGTTCGTTCCCGACAGAGAGAACGACGAGCTCACACAGGACCTCGGGAATCCTGAGCACCCTGGACGAACACGAGGCACGCCAGGCTCCGTTGCATGGAAGGTTGGGTTTCCCAACACAGGCGGTTACAAAACCCAAGAGAGGAGGATGAAAGTCGAGCTGAGTGAATGATGTCGCTTGAAGCTACATCGGTTTTTCCCCAAAGAGGAAGGGATGATGCAGCACAGCAGTGTTAGGTATTTCCCTCAGATATGATACCAAGGTTATCAAAACAGTAAGAGAACCAAGTACCACAACGTAAACAGCCCCTGCACACAAATAACAACACCTCGCAACCCGACGTGTTAAGGGGGTTGTCAGTCCCTTTCGGGGTACGGCGCCTCAAGATAGGCAAAGGACGTGAGATAAATTGGTAGATAGGATAAATAGATCGCGGAACAATTAAATTGCAGCAAGGTATTTTTGTATTTTTTTTAGTTTAATAGATCTGAAAATAAACGCAATAAAAAAGTAGATCGCAAGACAAATATATGTGAAAGAAGACCCGAGGGCCGTAGGTTTCACTAGTGGCTTCTCTCGAGAAAAATAGCAAACGGTGGGTGAACAAATTAGTTTTGGGCAATTGATAGAATTTCAAATAATCATGACGATATCTAGGCAATGATCATTACATAGGCATCACTTCCAAGATTAGTAGACCGACTCCTGCCTGGATCTACTACTATTACTCCACACATCGACCGCTATCCAGCATGCACCTAGTGTATTAAGTTCATGGAAAAATGGAGTAATGCAATAAGAACGATGACATGATGTAGAGAAGATCCGTTTATCTATTGCGGCAGATATGGATCCCGTCTTTTTATCCTTAGTAGCAATGATACATACGTGTCGGTTCCCTTTCTGTCACTGGGATCAAACACCGTAAGATCGAACCCACTACCGGGCACCCCTTGCCATTGCAAGATAAATAGATCAAGTTGGCCAAACACAACCCAAATATCAGAGAAGAAATACGAGGTTATAAGAGATCACACATATAAGAGATCAAAGAACTCAAATAATTTCCATGGATATAAAAAGATATAATTGATCATAAACTCAAAGTTCATCGTATCCCACCAAGCACACCGCCAAAAGACTTACATCATATGGATCTCCAAGAGACCATTGTATTGATAATCAAGAGAGAGAGATGAAGCCATCTAGCTACTAACTACGGACCCGAAGGTCTACAAAGAACTACTCATGCATCACCGGAGAGGCACCAATGGAAGTGGTGAACCCCTCCGTGATGGTGTCTAGATTGGATCTCGGTGTTCTGGACTCTGCGGCGGCTGGATGAAAATTTCGTTGACTCCCCTAGGGTTTCTGGAATATTGGGGAATTTATAGAGCAAAGAGTCAGTCTAGGGGGCACCCGAGGTGGGCACAACTCACCTGGGCACACCTGGGCCTCCTGGCGCGCCCAGGTGGGTTGTACCCTCCTCGGGGCTACCCCCAGGTGCAACCAGGGCCCAACTTCTTCCTTGTCGTCCATAAAAAATCATTGTAAATTGGCGTGGCATTTGGAGTCCGTCTGATATTGATTTCCTGCGATGTAAAAAACATGCAGAAAACAGCAACTGGCAGTTGACACTATGTCAATAAGTTAGTACCAAAAAATGATATAAAATGACTATATAATGATTATAAAACATCAAAGATTGATAATAAAACAGCACGGAATAGTCAAAAATTATAGATATGTTGGAGACGTATCAGGATCCCCAAGCTTAACTCCTGCTCGTCCTCGAGTAGGTAAGTGATAAAACAGAATTTTTGATGTGGAGTGTTGTTTATCATGTCATATCATATTCTTTTCTTCGTAGCATGGACATTTGGGCTTTTATGTGATTCAAATCAATAGTCTAGTTTTGAAATAATAATTTAGATACTCAAGCATATCAACAAGCAACCATGTCTTTCAAAATATCAATGCTAAAACAAGTTATCCCTAGCCCATCATGCTCAAACATTGATCCATTCATGAAACACACTCGAACACTAGCTACACCCAATACTTAAGCACAATCATATTTTCCCCTAGTTGGTGCTTTTATAAGAGAGGATGGAGACTCAATTTCAAAAGTAAATATTCCATAAGTAAAAGAAAGGCCCTTCACGGAGGGAAGTAGTGATTTGTAGAGGTGCCAGAGCTCAAAGCGAAAAATCAAAGATAATAACATTTTGGGAGGTGTATCCATCCCACCAACGAAAACGACTTGGAGCATCCCAACACTTTCCATGCTAGATATGTCATTGGCGGTACCCAAACAGAAAATAAATTTTATTCCTTTTTTCACCATAACTTCCAGTTTCCATGGCTAACCGTATCCACGGGTGCCCTCCATACCAACATTTTCCAAGGAATTTATTATTTGAAAACATAAAGTAAATTTATTTTTGCATTTAGGGACTGGGCATCCCTAATACCTTTACCTTACTCTCGTGCAATGACAAGTGAATAAACACTCATCGTGAGAATAACAAATCTAGCATGGAAAATATTAGCTACCCTTACCGTTCCATGAGTGAAACAAACACACAAAAGAGAAGTTCATTTTGAAAATTAGAGATGGAACATGCAAATTTTCTTAGAACGGCAAAAGAATACCGCATATAGGTAGATATAGTGGACTCATGTGGCAAAACTGGTTTAAAAGATTTTGCATGCACAAGTAGAGGTCATACTTGCTGCAAAATGAAGGCTAGCAAAAAGATTGAGATGCGACCAACCAAGAAATGAATAATCTCATAAGCAAGCATTAAGCATAATTAATACCAAATAATGCACCACAAGAAGGATATAATTTTCATTGCATGATTATTGACTTACGTGCATGCATAGGGAATCACAAACCTTAACACAAATATTCTTACTAGAGCACAATTACTCACCAACACGACTCACATATCACATCATCATATCTCAAAACTATTACTAAGAATCAAGTTTCTTTTGTCCAATGATCTTCATGATATATATTTTTTCTTTCTTCCTTTATCCTTCTTGGATATCTATCACTTTGGGACTAATTTTCATGTGTTTCTTTTCATAAGCTCAAACAAATATAACTGAAGATCATGAGCATAACATATTTTCTTTCTCTCGAAATAATTTAAGTGAAGCAAGAGAGAATTTCTTCAAAATTTTACTAACTCTCAATTAAATATAAGTGAAGCAAGAGAACATCTCTTCAAAAATACTAAGCACACCGTGCTCAAAAAGATATAAGTGAAGCACTAGAGCAAGTCCATTGCTCATAAAAATTTAAGTGAAGCATAGAGAGCAATTCTAACAAGTCATGATATAATTTTGGGTCTCTCAAATAGGTGTGTCCAGCAAGGATTGAAGACATAAAACACAAAATAAAACAAGCAAAGACACATATCATACAAGACACTCCAAGCAAAACACATATCATGTGACGAATAAAAAAATAGTCTCGAGTAAAATACCGATGGTCGTTAGAAGAAAGAGGGAATGCCACTCGGGGGCATCCCCAAGATTAGTTGGTTGCTCATTCTTGGATAATAGCTTGGGATGTCGGGGCATCCCCAAGCTTATGCTCTTCTATCCTTGTTTCATCCACCGTAAGATAACCCAAAACTTGAAAACTTCAATCACACAAAACTCAACAAAACTCTTGTCAGACCCGTTAGTAAAAGAAAGCAAACCACTACTATAAGTGCTGTGTCAAACCAATTCTTATTTTTTGTTTGTATTATATCTACTGTATTCCAATTTTTCTATGGCAGAAACTCATCTAAGAAAACCATAGAGCCATCAAAATAAGTACACAACACAAGGAAAACAGAATCTATCAAAACAGAACAGTCTGTAGTAATCTGTAAAATTCGAATACATTTCTAACTCCAAATATTCTACAAAATAAGGACGACCAACATAAGTTGTATATTAATCTTCTGCAAAAAGAATCAGATCAAAATCTCTTTTCTGTGATTTATGATAATTATTTTCATGATCATAAAGTTTCTGTCTTTTTCAGCAAGATCAAACAACTATCACCCCAGAAGATCCTAAAGGCTTTACTTGGTACAAACACTAATTAAAACACAAAAAACACAATCATAAAATTAGCATAATTGTGTTAACACTCAAGGACAGAAAGCAAAAAGAAAAAATAAATTTTATTCATTGGGTTGCCTCCCAACAAGCGCTGTTGTTTTACGCCCTTAGCTAGGCATAAAGCAAGGATCTATGTTTTGTCATCTTTGATGCTAGATCCATAAGATGCCCTCATTATTGATTAATATGGTGGATTAATTCTTGTTCTAGGAAAGTGTTCCATACCCTTCCTCAAAGGAAATTGAAACTTAATATTGCCTTCTTTCATATCCATCACGGCACCGATAGTGCGTAAAAATGGTCTACCAAGAATAATTGGACAAGACGAATTGCAATCAATATCAAGAACAATAAAATCTTTGGGCACATAATTTCTATTTGCAAGAATAAGAACATCATTAATTCTTCCCATAGGCTTTTTAATAGTAGAATCCGCTAAGTGCAAATTTAAAGAGCATTCTTCAATATCGGTAAGACCAAGCACATCACGTAAAGATTTCGGAATTGTAGAAACACTGGCACCCAAGTCACACAAAGAATAACACTCATAATTTTTAATCTTGACTTTGATAGTAGGTTCCCATTCATCATGCAATTTTCTAGGAATTAAAACTTCTAATTCCAATTTTTCTTCAAAAGCTTTCATCATGGCATCGACAATATGTTTAGTAAAAGCTTTATTTTGTTCATAAGCATGGGGTGAATTTATCATGGATGCAACAATGAAATACAATCAATCAAAGAGAAACTATCATAATTAAAGTCTTTGTAATCCAAAGTAGTGGGCACATCACTAGTTAAAGTTTTGACCTCTTCAAACCCACTTTCATCAATTTTCTCAATAAGATTTTCACCCTCCGAAATATTGGGCCGCCTTCTACCTAAAGTTGACTCTTCTCCAGTCCCTTTTTCATCAATCTTATTTTTACTAAACAAGGAATCAATATAAGAAACACCAATCATTTTAAGATCTTCATCACTTTTGCGAAAGAAATCACTAGAGAACGCTTTTTCTAAAAATTCTCTTTTAGCTCTAAGCATAGAGGTTATTTTCTTACTTTCATCCATAGAAACATAAAGAGCTTTAATTTATTCATCTACTTTAGGCACAAAAATTTTCATCGTGATATTTTCCACATCATGAGCAATTTTATCAACACTTCTAGAAAAACCATCAATCTTATTCAACTTTTCTTCTATGGAAGTGTTGAAAACCTTTTGTGTGTTGATAAATTATTTAATATTATTCTCAAGATCAGAGGTATTTCTATTATTATTATTATAAGATTGATTTACTTAGGAATTACCATATTTATTAGAGTAATTACTAGGAAAAGGCCTAGGATTAAAATTACCTCTATAAACATTGTTGTTGAAATTATTGCGAGAAATAAAATTCACATCTATGGCATCACTATTTTGCTCAATCAAAGTAGAGAAAGGAATATCATTAAAATCAATAGGAGCACTTTTACTAGCAACCAATTTCATAAGAGCATCAAATTTTTCACTCAAAGAAGAAATTTCTTCAACCGAATTAACTTTTTTACTAGTAGGAGCCCTTTCGGTATGCCATTGCCATTGTGAATAACTTTCCATGATATTATCAAGCAATTTGGTGGCTTCACCCAAGGTAATTTCCATAAAATTACCACCCGCGGCGGAATCTAAAAGATTACGAGAAACAAAATTCAATCCCGCATAAAAAATTTGTATGATCATCCAAAGATTTAACCCATGAGTTGGGCAATTCCTTAGCATCATTTTCATCCTTTCCCAAGATTGTGCAACATGCTCATGTTCAAGTTGCTTGAAATTCATGATCTGGGTTCTAAGGGAAATAATTTTTGCGGCAGGAAACTTAATGATAAAAGCATCTTTGCACTTATTCCAAGAATCGATACTATTGCGAGGCAAAGAAGAGAACCAATTTTTTGCGGATCACGCAAGGAAAACGGAAATAATTTCAACTTGACCACATCATTGTCCACATTTGTGTTCTTTTGCATATCACATAATTCCATGAAGGTATTAAGATGGGACGCGGCATCCTCATTAGGAGTACCGCAAAATTGGTCTTTCATAACAAGATTTAGCAAACAGTATTAATATCACAAGTCTCCGCACTAGTGGCGGGAGGAGCAAGGGGAGTGCCAATAAAATCATTGTTGTTAGTATTTGAGAATTCACACAGTTTGGTGTTCTCTTGAGTCATGATGACCACACAACAAGATTGCACTCAAAAACAGTTCCAGCAAGAAAGCGGCAAACGGAAAAAGAGAGGCGAATAAAACGGCAAATTTTTGTGAAGTGGGTGAGAGGAAACCGAGAGGAAAATAATGTAAATTGCAAGGAGATGAGATTTGTGATTAGGAACCTGGTTATGTTGAAGATCCTTCCCGGCAACGGCGGCAGAAATTCCTTTTGATGTCGCTTGAAGCTACGTCGGTTTTTTCCCCAAAGAGGAAGGGATGATGTAGCACAACAGTGGTAGGTATTTCCCTCAGATATGAAACCAAGGTTATCAAACCAGTAGGAGAACCAAGCAACACAACGTAAATAGCCCCTGCACACAAATAACAACACCTCGCAACCCAACGTGTTAAAGGGGTTTTCAATCCCTTTCGGGGTACAGCGCCTCAAGATAGGCAAAGGACGTGAGATAAAGTTGTACATAGGATAAATACATCGCGGAACAAATAAATTGCAGCAAGGTATTTTTGTATTTTTTAGTTTAATAGATCTGAAAATAAACGCAAGAAAAAAGTAGATCGCAAGGCAAATATATGTGAAAGAAGGCCCGGGGGTCGTAGGTTTCACTAGTGGCTTCTCTCAAGAAAAATAGCAAACAGTGGGTGAACAAATTACTGTTGGGCAATTGATAGAACATCAAATAATCATGATGATATCTAGGCAATGATCATTACATACGCATCACGTCCAAGATTAGTAGACCGACTCCTGCCTGCATCTACTACTATTACTCCACACATCGACTGCTATCCAGCGTGGATCTAGTGTATTAAGTTCATGGAAAAACGGAGTAATGCAATAAGAACGATGACATGATGTAGACAAGATCCGTTTATCTATTGCGGCAGATGTGGATCCCGTCTTTTTATCCTTAGTAGCAACGATACATACGTGTCGGTTCCCTTTCTGTCACTGGGATCAAGCACCGTAAGATCGAGCCCACTACCTGGCACCTCTTCCCATTGCAAGATAAATAGATCAAATTGGCCAAACAAAACCCAAATATTGGAGAAGAAATACGAGGCTATAAGAGATCGCGCATATAAGAGATCAAAGAACTCAAATAACTTTCATGGATATAAAAAGATATAACTGGTCATAAACTCGAAGTTCATCGGATCCCAACAAACACACCGCCAAAAGACTTACATCACATGGATCTCCAAGAGACCATTGTATTGATAATGAAGAGAGAGAGAGAGAGAGAGAGAGAGAGAGAGAGAGAGAGAGAGAGAGAGAGGAAGCCATCTAGCTACTAACTACGGACCCGAAGGTCTACAAAGAACTACTCACGCATCATCGAAGAGGCACCAATGGAAGTGGTGAACCCCTCCGTGATGGTGTCTAGATTGGATCTCGGTGTTCTGGACTCTGCGGCGGCTGGATGAAAATTTTGTCGACTCCCCTAGGGTTTCTGGAATATTGGGGTATTTATAGAGCAAAGAGTCGGTCCAGGGGGCACCCGAGGTGGGCACAACCCACCTGGGCGTGCCTGGGCCTCCTGGCGCGCCCAGGTGGGTTGTCCCCTCCTCGGGACTCCCCCGGGTGCAGCCAGGGCCCATTGTGTTCCTTCTGGTCCATAGAAAATCATCGTAAATTGGCATGGCATTTGAACCCCTTCTGATATTGATTTCCTGCGATGTACAAAACATGCAGAAAACAGCAACTGGCACTTGGCACTATGTCAATAGGTTAGTACCAAAAAATGATATAAAATGACTATATAATGATTATAAAACATCCAAGATTGATAATAAAACAACACAGAATAGTCAAAATTTATAGATACGTTGGAGACGTATCAGCGAACTGCAGAAGCTAAATGGAAGGGTACGAAAGCTAGAGGAATGACAAGCTGTTGAGAACCAACGAGATCCTGCCCAAGCTACCCCAGAAGCTACCCTGCCATCTCAGCGGAGAAGCAGCATGGCTTCCACCGAGCTCGTTCGGCAGCATGACTTCACGGCTCCTAGCAACCCCGTGGATGCTATCACGGAGTCACACCAGTGCCAGCTTATGACGCAATGGCAGAATCTCAAAGTGTTCCCTCCTGAACCCGAGACAACTTTTCACTGCCTTCCGATTCCACAAGGCTATGCTGTTGTGATGGTGGATGAAATAACGGAGGGATTTGAGGAGCTCCAGCTTGACCACCCTACAGGTGAAGGGGAGACTCATCTGGGTCTTGCTCTGAAGACTCCATGTCTATCGCCGAAGGAGCACATCAAGCTTCTGAACTTCACGCCTCCGCTTGCTCCTCCTCCTCCGGCGAGTTAGCTGGGCACTCCGCCTCCTCCGCCTCCTCCTCCTCCTCCGGCAAGTGATCAGGGCACTCCACCTCCTGCTCCGGCGCGTGAGGGCGGCACTCCGCCTCCTTCTCCGCCTGCTCTGGCGCGTCCGAGCAGCCCGCCTCCTCCTTCGCCTCGTCGGCAACGGCTGAACACAGACGCCGCCGCTTCGGCTGCTCCGGCACGTCGGACCACTCCGCCTCCTTCTACAACTCGTCAGCAGCAACGGAAGAGAGCTGCCACCGCTCCGGCGTCTAGCAGTACAGCCAAAGGCGGGTGGCAATACAGATTCGGTCCATCTCTCAAGCTTGTAGAGAAGTTACCATACGAGATGACCGTGGAGGAAAACGAGCAGATCGTTCAAGTCCAAGTGAAGGACTTCTTTGAAACGAAAAGAGCTATGCAACATCCACCTCCGGAGGAGAAGATAGATCCGGTGAAAGCGAAGCGCACACTCAATGCCCTGAAGCGACCACCACCGCGTTCGCCGGATAACAACCATCTCCGCTGTCTTAAAAAGATAGTGCGAGAAGCGCGCTAGTCGGGAAGTACTTCAATTGACAAAAGGTTAAAAGAATGAAGAAGTGGGAAAAAATTCCCCAACTCGGAGAACAGGAGAACCAATCATTCCCCCCGCTCAAGGTGTCTAGCGATATCGTCGCAAATCAGCCGCTGCTGCCTGGTTTCACTATTGGTGATTAGCTGCCCGACGATGTAGAATTTGATACAATGGAGGTGGACGAATTCAAATACCATTACGGGAAGCCTCTCGTCAAAGATACTCTTGCTCTAACAACGATGATGCGAAGATTCCATGACTGGTACATGAAAACCTGCAGCAAGTCTGGGAAGGATGCTTTTTCGATGCTGATTAAAGAGGACCACAACTTCATTGGCCAAGAACTGTTAACTATTGATTTTGATGAGTTTTTCCAGTTCTACAATCAGCAGGCCCTCGACAAATCACTTGTGGCTTGCTACTGTCTGTAAGTACTACTTTATGTAATTAAGTCTCTATATATATAGCTCAGCTCTTTCATTGCATGTATATATAATTATCCTCACTATATTATGCACATTGAATATTGTCGAATGCAGAAAAGCACAAATCTATGATATAGGGTTCATTAACCCAAATGTCATACATGAATACACGGTCAAAAAAACCCGAAGAGACCGAGGACAACTTGCTCAAATTGTTGCTCAAAAATCAAACCAAACATAAATACTCTTTCCATACAACTTCAAGTGAGTGTTACACTGTCTTGTCCATATTCGGTTTCCCTTATTACTCGAGGTTATTGTCATGTAACTGATGAGTTGTGCCTGCGTGCGCAGCTTCCACTTTATTCTCCTAGTGATTAAGCTTCAGAAGGGAGAAGTTAGGGATGAAAATGGAGTGAAAACTTTTTGTTTTTTCGGAGGAAAATGGAAACGAAGAGGAAATATAAAAACGGAAATGGAATTTTGCGAAACGGAAGTGGAAATGGGATTTTTTTATTCGAAAACGGAAACAAAAATGGAACGGTGTTTCCCAGTGGAACATGCATGGAAACGGAACTTTCTGTTTCTGTGAATATGAAATTTCTGTTTTTACTATACACTTATGGCTTCTTTGTAGCCCAACCACCAAAGAGAACACAATGACACAATTAGTAGAATGGATCTCAGGCCCAACTTCTACTACAACACATGTAATCAGATTGACCCTATACGCAATTGTCCATTACTACTACAATACTACGCTAAGTTGCTAACATAATGATATTATTTTAGAGCCATGTTAACAACTCATTAAATTTGTTTGTTTTTGTGTGTATTTCTCTATGATTCAAGGTGTTTTTAAGTTCCGATCAATGCCCACTTTTGTTTCCGTATCCGCTTTGTATTTGCTCCGTGTCCATCACCGGTAGTATCTGTTTCCGTTTTCATTTCCGGTGTTCCTGTATTCGTTTCCGCTTCTGCAAAAAAAATATGAAAATAAATATGGTAGCACTCAGTTCCGTCCGTTTCCGCTCCGTTTTCATCCCTAGGAGAAGTAACCGTCTTAGACTCGAGACGAAAAGATCCCGAGGACTATGCGGACATGACTGGAATGCTCCAGAAGTAAGTTCAATCGATCATTATCGCACCATATCGGCAACTTTGTTCATTTCCTGATGTCAAGTAATTATTTTCTTTGTCTGGCAAAGTTTGGAAAAAGTTCAGCGCAATTTCTCCGGGACTGCCGACCGAGCTAACATTTAAACAACCGAAAGTAAGTACTATACCTAGTTTCGCGCATCTCCCATTGATTGTAGCTAGTTTCATCAATACCATTTAGCATGCTTGCTTATCAGTTTGATTGACCTCTATTTCTCGTAAAGTGCTTGTGGCAGGAACAAGGAAATGATTTCTGTGGATACTACGTTTGCGAGTTCATCTACAACGAGACGGCCAAGAATAAGTGGGGCTACACTGAAAAACAATATCAAGTGCGCAAGCAAAAATATTCATAATTGTATTTTATTACCATCATTTGTATTGAGTTTCATTCATGCACATGTATTGACCCTCTTCTTCGATTTAGATCTGGCAGCTGCTGGATGAGCTCCTACCACATGATCGCATAAAAGCAATTCAAGAGGAATTGCCGTGATTCTTTCTTGACCACATCATCAAGAAATCGGGACAATACCATGTGGAACTTGACTTCATACTTTAAGGATTGTAATAGATCTTATATTGTATATATGTAGCTAGTAGCGTCGAATAGATATACGAAAACTTGTTGTTCAACCAATCTCTCGGAGAAGGAGAGGTCGATCACTTCTCTTTGTATATGTTCATGACGATCTTCTGTACTTAATGGTTTCCTTCATTTTCTTACTAGCTAGCATGTCGAGTCCTCTATACGTATAGTGCGTAGCTTCGACCAAGCACGGAGATAAGAGAGGTCTCTTCTCTCTATTAGCTAGCTAACACAATATATGAAACCCCTAATTAAATTAACCCTCCAAAACCCCTAACCCCCCCGCCCCCCTTAAAAAAACAAAAACCCCAGCCTCTGAACTGCTGACGCGTGGATGCTTTTTGGTCCCAGTAATGCCCAAACCGGTACTAAAGGTCATGGACTTTAGTACCGACCCTTTAGTCCCGGTTGCAGAACCGAGACAAATGGGCATCTGGAACCGGGACAGATGGGCCTTTTTCTACTAATGTTTATATTTATCGAGATGTATCGATTTCAGAGTTGATCTACCTCAAGATTGTAATGTGTGGTCTACCTCTAGGGCTAGGTGAATGATTTTATATTGATGGCCCCTCTCCGGGCTAAACCCTATGGCTTATATACACGCCAGGGAGGGTACGTATCTAGGCTTATAAGGTCAGTAACTAAGAGCTAGGGGTGACAGAAATCTTGGAGTATACGTCAAGTCTTTGGGGGAGGCAGTGTTGATCACGCCTCCTGTACGCAGCCTCCGGAGTCCATCTTGATCACCAATGAAGGCTCATCGGCCCAACCCGAGGAGAATGGGCCGACTGGGTTAGCACCCCCCGATCTAGGACACTGTCAGTCGGGCTTGGCGGGCCACCCGGCTGGCTTTTATGCCCGGGAACTGCTTTTCCACGCGGGTTTAATGTAGGCGTTTGAATGCGGCGAGGAGGCGTGTTCAGCCGGGCATGCAGCGGGTGGCTCCCTCGGCCGGCTCGCCCCTAAAATGGCGGAGGCAGTGAGAGGTCGCGTCTGCCCTGAGCCGCCTTGAAGGTGGAGCGGCGTGCTCTACAGCGGTGTGAATGCAGGTAGCTGACCACGGGCGGGAAGCGCACGAGTGCAGGACGGTCAGAAGCGGGCGTGATAGCAGTCCGAACTCATGCAAACCTCCCCTAGGTTCTTCTCCGATTTGTGGGAGAAAACGCGTCCGGACCGTGCCGTGGACCGATACCGGACCGCGTTAGATGGCTTCCATGGTCCGGACGTGCTGCCCGGACTGATGCGGGAGGTTTGCGAGTCGGCCTTCGAGATGCCCTTATTGACTATTATTACCTTTTCCAGTACCAGAACATTGTGACCGTGAGGGAACATATCAACAAATAAAAACGGTGAACCAACCTGCAGTTTGATGGTTAGGGGGACAATGGTATTCCCAGACTATCAGAGTTCAAGTTCTAGACTTGACATTGGTTCTCGCACTATTGTTGAATTTATTTAAGGCCTTCCGGTGATGTGCATTAAGCAGAGACGAGACGTTCTCGTTGACTATGAAGACGTCAGTGCCGACTTCGCCAACGTCAAGAAGATGTGTTGGCTCAGTCTATCGAGGGTGATCATAAAGATAGGGTGCGCATGTGTGCATTTCTATGAATGATTGTATGCTCAGGTATGTGTAGCGACTTTGATTGTGCTGTGTTAAAAAAACAGAAACTGCCCGTGTTGTCCCGATCCACCGAGCGACACTGTCGGGCTTGCTCAGGCGGCTGACGGCGGCGGAGCTCCGTTCGTGTGACCGATCGGACTCGGATGACGATCTGTTGACAGCGACTTGAGGCAGTGGATGCAGCGCCTCCGTGCATCTTGTGTGGTGCATTTTATTCTCTCCCTGCTGGCGTTTGCATGCTGCGGCTGCACCATGCGTTGGAGAAAAGGAGGGTGCAGTGCGATGTGGTGGTGGCCATGTGGGATGTGGCAGATGGCGCAGCCGCCATCCTTGCAGACGGCGGGTGGCTGGCCCAACTCGTCGAAATGGATGCGACGTTTGGCCTCAACAAAGTTTTATAATCCCTTTGTTTCGTACGCCAAGTTACACAGTAGTTCCTTCGGCGGCTCCGAAGTAAATCGATCGAATCCATCTACGACCTAGCTCCACGCAAAGCTCACACACATACGGCTGGAGTTCCAAATCAATCAAGCCGCCTGTGTGCTAGCTTCCTTGGGCTAGCTTGCACAGGTGTATAGCTCCAGCGCTGAGTCGATCTAGCACTCTAAAACCAAACAATCATGTGTGGCACTCATCAATTGATCTGTTTTGTGAAACCTGAAACTAAACTGGACAACAAACAATCCAGAGAATTTCGGAGAACACTATCCTCAACTTCAGCTGATTCTATCCAAAAAAAAGGGAACATAAACCCAGTTAACCATCTACTCATGTCACACCAGTAGAAAACGGGCCTTTAGTCCCGGTTCCAGAGGCTTTTAGTCCCGGTTCTGGAACCGGGACTAAAGGGTCGGGACTAAAGCACGTAACCTTTAGTCCCGGTCGGGGCTAAAGGAGCTCCACGTGGCCGGTTTCTGGATCTCCATCTTTAGTCCCGGTGACTAAAATAATTTCATGAAATTTGGTTTTTTGATTTTTTTGAAAAAAATGTTTTTTTTGAATTTTCAAATTTCTGAATTATTTGACAATTTAATCTCTAATCACCCCTCATGACTGCTCAAGTATGGACCACTCATTCCAAATCGTCTAACTTCCCGACCGGTCACCCATCCTCTCACTAGTCCAGCCTGAGCATGCTAACTTCCGAGTTCTATTCCCCTTTGTTTCTAAGTCTGCACTTGTTGTTTTCCTGACAATAGTAAGCTGTCAAACCTATTAACCCTTAGGAGTTGAACTTGAGCCGTTTCACCGTTTGTGTTTGAAACTATTATTCTTAAAACCAATAATTATTTAGTAACACTAATATTTCTTGAAAAAGTAGTTTGACCATAGTTTGACCAAAGTCAAAAAAACTGAAATTTGAGCATATCATTTTTCCTTTCAGAATTTGAGGATTCTAAATATTTGCAAAACGGCCTATGGCGGTCGAAATCGGAACCGGATTTTCGTGCTGAGCATTTTGATATATTATACGTTTTATTTCGACATCGTATGCAAAAGTTATAGCCGTTTTACTTTTTCATAACACTTTTTTGCAAAACATGTCCAAATTTAAGTTTTTTAATTTTCCTAACTAGTAGATGTAGTAACGAAAGTACATCTCAAAGGATTTTAATTTTTGAAGTTTTTGCCATTTTCTTTTGTTTTTTCCAAAACTGAAATGGCGATACACGGGGAGGGGGGGAGGGGTAGAGTTTGAACCCCTTTAGTCCCGGTTTGGGACACCAATCGGGACTAAAGGGCGTGGGCATCACATCCTTTAGTCCCGGTTGGTGTCTCAAACCGGGACTAAAGGTCTAATCTTTAGTCCCGGTTTGAGACACCAACCGGGACTAAAGGGCATCGCGCCCTTTAGTCTCGGTTTGAGATACGAACCGGGACTAAAGGGCATCGCACCCTTTAGTCCCGGTTCGTGTCTCAAACCGGGACTAAAGGTCCGAATTGAATCGGGACTAATGCCTTCCCGACGCCGTAGCTGCTCGAACCGGGACTAATGCTCACATTAGTCCCGGTTTATAAGCAAACCGGGACTAATGTGTACATTAAGTTTGGACCAAAGCCCTGTTTTCTACTAGTGTCATCACATTCTTCATCTTCGCTCCTCAGATTTTATCAGCCGTGACGAATTAATTTCATTGAATGATGTGTACATATCTTTTGAGACTCAACTACTCCAGTTTATTTAATGACAGCCGCACATATCTGTTGCTGTTATGGTATAAACAACTTGTATTTGAATATACAATTATTCATTTACATTCCAAATCTGTCATAACAGCCCGTGCTACATAGAAGTCATTCAATCATGACGTGACTACATTTACATGGACCTTGGCTACGTATGATGATATTCCTACAGTGGTCATTTTACACTGGTTAATCAATCGTCTGCTCGAAACACCACTGTGCCACTTGCTCTGTTACTAGGATTGTTGCGGTTAGTCTATAGCTAAAAATGTAGTTTCAGTTACAAGAAATAGCCTGAACATATACTGTTGACAGTACAACAGTTAAAACTGCATTAATTACTACAGTATTAATACTGACAACTACTCCCTCCGTTCCCAAATATTTGTCTTTCTAGATATTTCAACAAGTGACTGCATACGGAGCAAAATGAGTGAACCTATACTCTAAAATATGTCTACATACATCCGTATGTTGTGTCCATCTGAAATGCCCAGAAAGACAAATATTTGAAAACGGAGGGAGTAACAACTAGGTTTCTTAATTTGCTACCTTTCAAGTAACAGCTACCACAACAACTGACAACTAAAATACCAGTGTTCCATTTCCTAGAATGTTGCATCGTAGAAAAAATGAAACTCTAAACAAACGACCCATTCACTCGTATATTTAGTTTCCATGCCGCTTACACACATTCAGGCCAAATTAATCCCCACTAGTACTACGATAAACAAGCAAAAGACAAAGGGAATGAAATGAAACATAACATGCATGCATGTTTACCCAGCAGAAGGGATACAATAACCACAGGTATACACACAGCATGGTGCAAGATAAGATGGCAATGTTTCAGGCTCATTTCACTGCCTGTCTGTGAACCAATTCCCTTTACAAGATATTTGTCTTGTGGTGCCAATTGTACAAAAGTTGACATATTTATCGCTGCAGACCTCATACTCTCTCCGTCCCAAAATAAGTGTCTCGAGTCCCAAAATAAGTGTCTCGACTCTAGTACAACTTTGTACTCACTACCGGAACAACGTACGATGCCGACGGCCGCAGCTATAAGGTGTCGAGCATCTAGCCCTGCCACCTTGCCCGCTGAATAGAGGCAAATTGGGTTTATACTTGGATTATTCTATATTGTATCGAGACACCTTCTTGTGCAGCGTGGGAACATGGTTCGGATAGTACGTTGTCCCGAGGTCTGCCACCTCCTCTAAGATAACTGCCTCAGCTATGGAAGCTTCAATCTTAGCTTTGTTTCCACATTTCTATCTCAGATGCTTGTTCTGTCTCTCAGGGCCATATTGCCAACGATTCTGCACAGCCCCCCCCCTCCCCCCAACAATACATCGTTTGCGAGGTGCAAAATGAGATGTGTCATCGGAGTAAAGAAGCCTGGCGGGAAGATCTTCTCTAGTTTGCACATCAACTCCGGCGCCTTCTTATGCATTTCTTTTATCATCTCGGGACAGACTTCTTTAGCACAAAGCGTGCGGAAGAAATGGCTTAGTTCCGCAAGCACAGGACAGACACGCTCGGGAACATAGCCTCAAACCATCACCGGCATAATCCGCTCAATCCATAAATTTTTCATGATAGTCATGACTCTTGAGCCCGGTCGCTTTGCCCGTAAAAGATTGATCCCTTACTTATATTCGATGCATAACCATCAGTGAACTTCACGACGTGTTTTAGCCACTTGAATGCCTCCATCTTATTATCCTTTTTAAGTACGAAGTCAGCATCTCGTTTGAACCAAGATTTTCGGCCGCTTGTGGGAGGCTACATGTTTAGACGTGGTCTATCACAAATACTCTGTTGATCGACTCTAGCATTATCATTATCCTTTGTCTTATCAGGAATGTTGAGGATCGTGTGAAAAAGGGCCTCTACGACATTCTTTTCAGTGTGCATCACGTCAATGTTATATGGAAGTTTGAGGTCCTTGAAATAGGGAAGCTACGTGAAGGTGGTAATGTGAGTCCAGTTGTGCGTCTCACCACTTTCAAAACCTTTGGCTTTCCATTTGCCTTTTCCTTTGCCCTCGCCCTTGCCGTCGCCTGTCGCTTCGGCTTTGCCTTTGCCTTTCCCTTCGTCGGCAAGCTTAAGAGCTTTCAGCTGAGCAAGCACATCCACAACAGAAAACGTTGGAATCTCTTTTACTTCATGGACGACTAGGCATTTTGTGAAGTTCTTCTTGTCGTCCCTATCAGGATGGTCTGGAGGGAGGAACTGTCGATGCAGGTCAAATACAACATACCTGCCACCCTTCTTCAGCCAAATGAAACACAAGGCCTGCATGCACACTAGGCAAGGCATCTTTCCACTTGTACACGATCTGCAGAATAGGGCATAGCCGGGAAAGTCATGCATGCAATACTATAGCCAAACTTTCACCAAGAAATTTTTCTTCAGATGCCGGTCGTATGTCAACCTTGGGAAGTACCAAGAATGGTGAAAATCATCCACCAACGGCTGCATAAACACACTCAAATTCTTGCCCGGATATTCAGGTCTCGGAATTATAAGCGACGGGAACATGGTATTGCGTTGCATTATGGCGCCAGGAGGGAGATTGAGCGGAATAACAAACACGGGCCAGCAGCTGCATGGATTGGACGACATACCATATGGATTGAACCCATCACCTGATATAGCAATTCTGGCATTCCCAGCCACGGCGGCTTCCTCAGGGTATTCTGTATCGAATGACCTCCATGCTTCACCTTCTGATAGATGTACGATTTTATTTGGATGATACCTTTTCCCTTCCTTGTGCCACTTCATCATTTTGGCAGACTCCTCAGTGATGAAAAGGCGTTGCAGTCTTTCTATGAAATGAAGATACCGAAGAACCTTTGCAGGGATTTTTAGCTGCTTCTTCTCACACTGGTAGAAAAAAGCCCTTTAGTCCCGGTTCGCAACAGCCTTTAGTCCCGGCTGTGCAACCGGGACTAAATATGCGCGACTAAAGACCCCCCCTTTAGTCGCGCCTCTTACGGACCGCGACTAAAGGCTTTAGTCCCGGTTCTTGTGGCTGACCGGGACTAAAGGCCCGTCCACGTGGGTGCCAGTGGTCCGTCGGGGCGGAGGACCTTTAGTCCTAGTTCTCGTGGCCAACCGGGACTAAAGGCCTCCTCCGCAGGTTTAGGGTTTTAGTCCCCCTAAACCTGGTTTCTTTTTAGTTTGGAGTGTTTTATTTCTTTTATATTTTATTTTGTGTTTTATTTTAATTTTGATGAAGTTTCAGTACACATATTCTACGCTACTATATACATGCATATGAAATTTCAAACAAGAAGAATTCAAGAGGAATATATAATATATATTCAATCTCGGGTGACCATATACAACTTCGAACAAGTTTCCATACACAATTAGGATGGATGACCATATACAACTTCGAACAAGTTTCAATCTCGGGTATGCATATAAATTTCTTCGTCCTCGGTATAGTGTTCTCCTTTAGGATTGATGACTTCCCTCATGAAAAATCCTGCTAATTCTTCTTGAATTGGCCGGAAGCGAGCTTCTGGACTAAGCCTCCTCCGCAAGTTATCCGTCGCGTTCCGCACGCTATCCGATGCCTTCCGCTCAGAGGTGTGTCTCCGGATGTTCTCACAAACATAGTATCCACATAGATTGGTCCCCGGTGGCTGCTTATCCACATTAACTAACCTTCTGAAATCTAGCTCATGTTTGAATTCACTGACAATTTCTTCTGAGAACCGTCTCCAAACCCTACAAGGCAAAGAAAATTAAATGAACAAGGGAGTTATTAGTTACTTGATATTAGGAAATGAACGAAAGAGACCGATCGATATAGAGCTCAAATGATTGAAAATAATTACTTTTGCAGCATTTTTCTCATGTCGGCCCAACGCTTTGGATCCGAATCCATAGAGTCCATGATTAGAACTCTGGAGGTGTGAAGTTCAATATTTAGCAGAATCTAGTGGAACCTGAGGACACGTTATATGCACAGTCATGCATAACTCATCGATTAGACATACCATGCATGGAGTAAACAAAAGAGAATGGGCACAAGAGAGAAACACTCACCCAAAATGGTAAGGAAATAGAATATGACTTTTGAGTTGATGCTTTCTAAGAAACTTGTACAAGTCTTTCTCCACGTCTTCGGGGTGATGTTGTAACACATGTCCATTAACGATATGTGGGTCAATGAACCCAACATCATGGATGTTTCTTATTTTGCATTCCCAAATCTTCAATCTGCATAATAGCGTACGCAACAATATAGTTAGGACAATATATATATATAGTGCAGGCAATGAAGAACGAGATGAGGTAGAAATAAATCACTTACAGAACGTAGCAACTCAGCATAGATTTGTCGAGGTCGCGCAGATTGAACAGCTGGAACAATTCACTCATATGAACTTGTACAGAGTACCGTTTGGTGTGATGCTCATCTGTAACATCCCCATAAACATATTCTTTGTCGGCCCATGTTATGAATTGCTTGTACCAACGTAGCAGATTTCGCATTTGTGGTGGTAGACTCTTTTCCCGCGCAGGCTCGACGAGAGGCCCATTCTGCACATATTGTAATGCTATCTCACATACTGGCGCATCCTCAAGGCCTAAGAAGGCACGAAGAGTCAAACCCATCTCGGACGCTTGTTTCATGGCACTCGCTACAGTCAATCCAAGTGCTGCCGCAGCTGCTATGATCTCGGGGTCCTCTTCCGGACCGGCTTTCACTATGAGCGGGGGGATCGATTGTTTCTTCTGCATCCCGAGCTAGTCAACTTGTTTCCCACTTTTTTTACTTTCTTCTTTCTCCTCCTTCAATATTTTTGCTTGCCTACGAAGTTCATGTCCATAGTCGTCAAGCATATTCAGCTCGGCTTGGGACGGTGTCGTCAAAAAATCCTTAGCCCACTTCTTTTGCTTCTCAGTGAATACTTGCTTGGGCTCAGGCTCTTTTATCGCCTTCATATCCGCCTTCTATTTCTCATAATCAGCAGACGCGGCCAATTTGGTTTCAGCTTCACTAAGTTCCCAAGGCCTTGGGAGGAGAGGCTTCAGTGATGGCTCCGGTACCCTTGTGGTCTTAGGTACATAAGGGTCCGGGTTAATAGTCCAGGAGCGGGTTTCCTTGTTGTCCGCCTGCTTCTGCTTCTTCGCCGGAGGTGGATTGGGGGGCGTCGTACCCGCCGGAGGAGGATTGGTGGGCGTCGTACCCGCCGGAGGTTGTGGATCGGGGGACGGCGTCGAATGGCGTGAAGGAGGTGTAGGTGAACCACCACGACCACCACCACCGCCACCACCGCCACCACCACCACCACCACCATCGGAGGGGGGTGGACTTGCTAGCCTTGGCGCCTCGCCTGGAAACACTATGTACTTCTTTTTCCATAGAATGAACTGGCGCTTGACATCTCCAAGTCTTCTCTCCCCTTCGGGTGTAGGTTTGTCAATCTCCAGGTCCTTAAACCCTTGGACTATGTCTTCCACCGTGACACGAGAATAGCCATATGCAATGGGGTTGTTGTGGTGGAGTGCTCCAGGTGTACAGGGTAAAGCACTGCCGCTAGCTACCTTCGTGGAAACGTTCCCCATGGGATAATGCAGATCACATTCTTTCATCTCCTTTACATCATCCACGGGGTAGTGAGGCTCCGGTGCACGAATCTCGATCATCGGTGCACTAGCACCAGGCGGGGCATCCGTGGAAGCCACGCTGCTGGCTTCCGCGATCCGCTTCATGATCTTCATGCGGCCCTGCAGCCGATTTTTCTTTTACTAGTTCATGCACGGTCTGCTTCAACTCATGGAGTTCCGATGCAAACTTCGTCATAAGATCTACATCCCGGTCCGTCTTTCTCTTACGGCTTCTGTAACAGTACGGGTCATTGTCCTGGGAAAACCCTACTTTCCACGGAACTTTGCCTTTGCCTCGTACACGTCCTCCGTGTTCATCATTCCCGAGGGCTGTTGTCAGTGCGTCTTTCTCTCTGTTGAACTTGATCAAGCCCTCTTGAGCTTGGGTCATTGCGTCAATAAGGGCTTGGGTGGGAGCAAACTGTCTCTGCCGGTGAACACACACCCCTGTCTCCGGGTCTAGCGATCCCCCATGCCCGTACCACCAGCTTTTGGCCCTTGGGTCCCATCCCTCTGTACCTAGAGGGATTCCTCGCACCCTCAGGTCCTCCTCCATCTTCTGCCACCTAGGCTCCGAAAGGCGGTATCCTCCTGGCCCCATAATATGATGGAACTTTTTCTTACTCGCATTATCCTTATTTTTTTCGATATTTCCTTGAAATGCTCCGATTGCTTTTGCCTCACAAATTCTGGCCAATCATCTTACAGTTTCTCATGTTGTCCATTGAAATCCGGAGTCTTGCCCTTGTTGACATAGTCACGGGTTAAATTTTTCTTGAAGTTCCGGAATGCTTCGCCCATCTTCTGAAGAGCGAACTCTTTAACTAGCCTCCTCCTCTGACGTCCACCCGGAACCTCGTTACCGAATTCATCGACTTTGTTGTATTCCGGAGGTAGAATGAAATGTTCCATAAGCTTTCTCCAGCAATCCTTTTTCGTTCTCTTGTCGACAAAACTGAAACCAAGACGTGCCTTCTTTGGCTCCTTCCATTCCTGGACGGTGATCGGGACGTTGTCTCTAACAACGACTCCGCATTGGTTGATAAACTTTGAGGTGTGCTGTAGGGGCTTGCCGGTTTCACTGACAAACTCAATGGCATATGTTTCTCCTGTTTTCATCACCTTGGATTTGCCACGCTTTGTCGTACTTGATCCGGAGGGCTAAAAAAAGAAAGAGAGTCGCGCGCGTTAATACATATGTATTCACATTTCAGTAAGTTTGTATCACGAGAGGCTCAATGTATATATATACCTCGCCGGAGGTGGTTGCTACTTGCAATTCGAGATCGTCGTTTGTTGACGGTTGACCTCCGTCGACAATGTCCGTTCCTTCACCTTCTTGATCATCGACAATCTCTGTTCCACCGTCAAGGTTCAGAAAAGAAGAGACTACGTCCTCTTGTTGCTCATATTCTGAGCCCGGCACATAAGGAATCTCGTTGTTGATGATGCCCATTAAATAACGTTCAGCCTCCGGATCCCTAAGCGGCTCGGCTCTATCCTCCGCCATATGTCACTCCTGCATGTAGTAAAAATTCTTTAAGTATAAAGGAATTAAAAATAAGATTAAGGGGACATAGAGGAGGAGGAATTAAAAAATAAGATTATTGAGCACTGCCAAGTATTTTGTTTTGTTTTCTTTGTTTTTCTTTTTGGTTTTGATTTGGTTTCTTTCTTCTTCCTTTGTTCTTCTTTTTTTCTTCTTCTTCCTTTCTTCTTCCTCTTTCTTCTTTCTTTCTTCTTCTTCCTTTTTCTTTCTTCTTTCATTCTTCTTCTTCCTTTCTTCTTCCTTTCTTCTTTTTTTTTCTTCTTCCTTTTTCTTTCTTCTTTCTTTTGGTTTTCATTTTTTTCTTCTTCCTTTTTCTTTCTTCTTTTTTTCTTCTTCCTTTTTCTTTCTTCTTTCTTTCTTCTTTCTTTTTTTCTTCTTCCTTTTTTTCTTCTTTCTTCTTTCTTTTTTTCTTCTTCCTTTTTTTTCTTCTTTCTTTTGGTTTTCATTTGGTTTTCTTTCTTCTTTCTTTTTGGTTTTCATTTGGTTTCTTTTGTTTTGTTTTCTTTTTTTTCTTCTTCCTTTTTCTTTCTTCTTCCTTTTTTCTTCTTCCTTTTTCTTTCTTCTTTCTTTCTTCTTTCTTTTCTTCTTTTTTCATTTGTTTTCTTTCTTCTTTCTTTCTTCTTCTTCCTTTTTCTTTCTTCTTTCTTTCTTCTTCTTCCTTTCTTCTTTCTTTCTTCTTCTTCCTTTCTTCTTCCTTTCTTCTTGTTTTTTTCTTCTTCCTTTTTCTTTCTTCTTTCTTTTGGTTTTCATTTGGTTTTCATTTTTTTTCTTCTTCCTTTTTCTTTCTTCTTTTTTTCTTCTTCCTTTTTCTTCTGTTTTCTTTTGTTTTCTTTTGTTTTTCTTCTGTTTTTTCTTCCTTTTTTTCCTTTTCCTTTTTTCTTCTGTTTGTTTTTCTTGTGTTTTCTTTTTTCTTTCTTCTTCCTTTTTCTTTTGTTTTCTTTTTTTTCTTCCTTTTTTCCTTTTTTCTTCCTTTTTCCTTTTTTCTTCCTTTTATTTATTTTGTTTTGTTTCTACTTACAACAAAAAACTTATTTATTTTATTTTGTTTGTAATTACTTATTTATTTTACTTTATGATAATTATTTTTGCTATTAAAGTTTCTAACAAAAAAAGTTCTTTATGAAAATTCTTTTAGCTTTCAATGATTTTGAACAGAAAATACTTCGATAATTTTAGTTGAATCAATTTTATTTATGTTATTAAAATTTATTTTATTTTGTTTGTACTTATATGTTTTATTAAAGTTTATATTATTTTGTTTCTAATTCATTTTAAAATCTTAAAAATACAATTATATATCAAAAAAAATCAGAAAATAAAACTAATTCATTTTAAATTCTTAAAAATACAAATAATATATCAAAAAAATCAGAAAAGTAAAACTAATTCATTTTAAAATCTTAAAAATACAATTATATATCAAAAAAATCAGAAAAATAAAACTAATTCATTTTAAAATCCCTTGAAGGTTTGACAAAAGGTTTGATACATCATTCAGTTCATCGACCAAATACAAAGTTTGGTACAATAAATTATTACACATCAGTTCTTCCCTTGTGTCACTGCTTGCTTACGATTGTGCCGTATCCATGGAGCATCCTCATCATTTAACTTAATGCTTGGGTCAGTGTTCACTTTGAAGGGCGGAATTTCACCAAACATATTATAATCTTCTGACATGTCTGTCTTGTCCTCCACTCCCACGATGTTTCTTTTCCCTGAAAGAACAATGTGGCGCTTTGGATCATCGCATGATGTACTGATCGTTTTCTTATCTTTCCGTTTCCTCGGTTTGCTACTCATGTCCGTCAAATAAAAAACCTGAGCGACATCTTTGGCAAGGACGAATGGTTCGTCAAGGTAACCAAGATTGTTGAAATCCACCATTGTCATTCCGTATTGCTCGTCCACCTTTACCCCACCTCCTGTTAGCTTGAACCATTTGCACCGGAACAAAGGGACCTTAAAGGAGGGTCCATAGTCAAGTTCCCATATCTCCTCTATGTAACCATAATATGTGACCTTTCGCCCATTCTCGGTTGCTGCATCAAAGCGGACACCATTGTTTTGGTTGGTGCTCTTTTTATCTTGGGCGATGGTGTAAAATGTATTCCCATTTATCTCGTACCCTTGGAAAATCGTTATAGTCGAAGATGGTTTCTTGGCCAACATGTACAGCTGATCTCCAACATCATTGTCATTCATTAAATATTTTCGCAACCAACTGCCGAAAGTCTCCATGTGGGCCTTTCTAATCCAGGATTCAAGCTTCCCCGGGTTATCCGAGCGTAAAATATTCTTGTGTTGCTCGAAGTACGGAGCCACAAAGCTGGAATTTTGCAGAACTGTGTGGTGTGCTTCAGTCATAGAATGACTGTCCATACATATCGTGGATTTCCTTCCGATCTTGCCTTTTCCACTTAGTCTCCCCTCGTGCCGCGATTGAGGAATACCAATCGGCTTAGCAGGTTCACGCGCCCAAGAAGCTTAGCAGGTTCATGCAAATATTCTTCGTAACATGCATCACGTCAATTGCAGAGCGGACATCTAGGACTTTCCAATATTCTAGCTCCCAAAATATAGATTTCTTCTTCCACATGGGTGCGTGCCCGTCAACTCCCCGCGGAACTGATTGTCCGCCAGGACCCTTTCCAAAGATGACTTTCAAATCCTTGACCATATCAAATATCTCAGCACCAGTACGTTCCGCAGGCTTCGGCCGGTGATCTGCCTTGCCATTGAAATGCTTGCCTTTCTTTCTTACGTTATGATTTCGGGGAAGAAATCGACGATGACCCAGGTACACGTTCTTCTTACAATTAACCAAACGTACACTTTCAGTCTCATGTAAGCAGTGCGTGCATGCATTGTATCCCTTATTTGTCTGTCCCGAAAGGTTACTGAGAGCAGGCCAATCGTTGATGGTTACAAAAAGCAACGCTCGTAGGTCAAATTCCTCTCCTTTGTGCTCATCCCAGACACGTACACCAGGTCTGGCCCACAACTGTAAAAGTTCATCAACTAATGGCCTTAGGTACACATCGATGTCGTTCCCGGGTTGCTTTGGACCTTGGATGAGCACTGGCATCATAATGAACTTCCGCTTCATGCACAACCAAGGAGGAAGGTTGTAGATGCATAGAGTCACGGGCCAAGTGCTATGGCTGGAGCTCTGCTCGCCAAAAGGATTCATGCCATCAGTACTTAGACCAAATTTTATGTTCCTTGCGTCAGCTGCAAAATCTTTGAACACTCTGTCGATCTTTCTCCATTGCGTTCCATCAGCGGGGTGTCTCAACTCCCCGTCGGACTTACGGTCCTCTTTGTGCCATCGCAACGACTTGGCATGCTTTTTGTTCATGAACAGACGTTTCAACCGTGGTATTATAGGAGCATACCACATCACCTTGGCGGGAACCCTCTTCCTGGGTTTCTCGCCCTCAACATCGTCACCAGGGTCATCGCCTCTGATCTTATAACGCAATGCAGTGCATATAGGGCATTCATTCAAATTCTCGTATTCACCGCGGTAGAGGATGCAGTCGTTAATGCATGCATGTATCTTCAGAACCTCTAAACCTAGAGGGCAGACAACCTTCTTTGCTTCGTACGTACTGGCGGGCAACTCGTTATTCTTCGGAAACATATTCTTCAACATTTTCAGCAAATTTTCAAATGATGAGTCACCTACACCTTCCTGTGCCTTCCATTTTAGCAAATCCAGTGTGCAGCCCAGCTTTTTCAGACTATTATCGCATCCTGGATACAACGACTTTTTGTGATCCTCTAACATGCGATCCAAATTCTCCCTATCCTTGTCAGTTTCGCAGCGTCTCCGTGCATCAGCAATGGTCCGACCAAGATCATCAGCGGGCTCATCATGTGCCTCTTCTTCACCTTCACCTTACCCTTCCCCACCTTCAGCATCATCCTCCATGAAAGTATCACCGAAATGATCATGATAGTTGTCATCGATATCATCCCCTTCTTCATCTTCTTCCATTCTAACCCCTCTTTCTCCATGCTTGGTCCAACAATTATAGCTTGGCATGAAACCGTGCCGAAGCAGGTGCATGTGAACGTCTCTTGAGGAGGAGTAACCCTTCTGATTCTTACAGACAGCACATGGACAGATAATAAAACCTTGCTGCTTGTTCGCATTTGCCACTACGAGGAAATCTTTCAAACCCGTAGTGAACTCGCCGGAGAGTCGGGGACCGTACATCCATTGCCGATTCATCTGCATTATTATTATATAAAGTATATAATTAACCATCATGCATTTGTTAAACTAACTAGCTAGAAATAATACAAATTAAACAATGAACTACACACATGCGTATTTTATCAATGACACATGAAAGGTTCAAGTTGCTAACCGCGATCGCGGAGGAAAAATAAATGAGAAAGCTCAAGTGTGGCTCGGACACTTCATATCATGTTTGTTTTAGGCTCTCGGGCATTTCATCGAACACCTTGTGTGCATAGGAGGAACCAAAAGCAAACCCACCACCCCCTTCTGAAAATTGTGAAGTGAGCTGAGTGAAGTGAAGTGAGCTGAGTCCTATATATAGGGATGGGCCTTTAGTCCTGGTTGGCCTGGCCAACCGCGACTAAAGGCCTTCGGGGACCTTTAGTCCCGGTTGGCCAGGCCAACCGCGACTAAAGCCCCTCCCGTCCGCCAGCTGGATGGGCCTTTAGTCCCGGTTGGCCTGGCCAACCGTGACTAAAGGCCTTCGTGAACCTTTAGTCCCGGTTGGCCAGGCCAACCGGGACTAAAGCCCCTCCCGTCCGCCAGCTGTCGACCGAGCGCGCTGGGCCCAGATAGTTGGTCGCGGGTCTCCTCCCGAACCGCGACTAAAGGCCCCTTTTGTCGTGGTTCGATTGTTTTGGGGACTAATGGGGGCGTATGGAAGCCTCTTTTTCTACTAGTGTCACCCTGCTCATTGACCACCTCAATATACCGAGAGGAACCGCACTTCCTAGAGTAGTTGTCACTCGCATACTCATGCCTAAAAAAAGGAAATTCTTTGGACAAACATGTATTTTCTCATAATCCATGGAGAGCGCCTTCATGATTTTCTTCGTACCGTACATGCTTTTCAGCAGTTCATGGCCCTCGGGGAAGTTGTTAGCCCATACTCCCAGAAATGCTTCGAAGCATCCTCGGCTACAGCCGTACTCGGCCTTGACTGTCATCAGTTGTGAGATGGCATCTAGCTGAGAGACTTTGGCACTCTCATAAAGAGGTTTCTTTGACAAGGCCTAGATATCCAGGAAGGCCTTTGCGGTTTCCTTTGGCTCCTCCGTTCATTCGCTTAATGTGACGGAGGTGTCGGCTGTGCAGCAAAGACATCATCTAGCATGTCTCTAACCCCATCGTCCTCATAACCAGCGATGCGTTGTCATATCACCTCCTCTCTACCATGGTCCCGCAGGGCAAAGTTTATCGGCATGCTAAAGTTTGGCATAAATCCATGCGTGTGAAGGTGCTTAGTCATCTCACTCTTATCTATGCGCATACGTCTCTTACATTTGGCACAAGGGCATTCTGGCACAATTCTCATTGGACTACGGAATATCTCTTTCAAAAACACATTGGTTTTCTCAACCCACTCTGCTGTTACTTGATTCCGACAAAAAAAACCACTATACATCCACTGATTATCTACCATCTCTGCTTGGTTGGAAGCCACAAAACAAAATTAAGGATTCATTTAAATTACTCACATCAATGTTTTATTTTTTACAGGGTTGATGAGAAACGTCATTTAATCCACTTACATCTCTAATAGGTAAAGATGGGTCCTAATCCCACCCGAGAATGTGTAGATTGAGTACGCTGCCATGCTCTACCCCATTCCGAGACAAAATTTTGGCAGCACCTCCCCGTTGTTCTCCAAATACACGTCTCGGCAAAATGCTGGGAGAATGTGCATCCGGAGAACAACGGGGAGGCGCCGCCGAAATCCTGTCCCGGAACAGGGTAGACCATGGACAACGTACCCAATCTACACATCCTCGGGTTGTCCTTGGAAAACGCTAGACAATCCGAAAGAGCAGCGATGATAAATATGCAATTGAATGCATATTTATCGATACAACCCTTTCGGACGGGAGGCGCCTAGGTTATGCGACTTGATGTGAAAATGAAATCTAGTGAGAAGGAAAAAAGCGGACAAGGTGATGGAATTGTTTCTCACCCTCCGATGTAGAGGATGTAGTCAATCAAAGGAGGGACAATCGTGGACCAACACCTCCAACGTCTATGATCACTCCACGAAGATGGGACACCACAAATCCTGTTAATTCCATCGAGTGAAAAAAAATTAGGTCATCACCTCACATTAAGGATTGGCACAACATTATGAATCAACATGAAACAACGTGTCAAATTGCAATAAAAGCTTCATTAACTATTTTATAAACTAAGTGTCTCGAATTGCTTCTTATGAATCAACATGACCTAAGACTAACTTGACCAAATACTAACTTGACCCATATCCATCCATCTATCACAAACTTAACCAACATCTATTCATCTATATTTTAGAAACTAAGCGATAAAGCATCTAACAATATACATCTATCTATCTAGCATCCATGCATCTAATATCCATTCATCTTGCATCTATATCCATTCATGCATCTAACAGTGGCATGTAACAATATCCATTCATGCATCTAACAAATGAAAAAAAATTTAAAAAAAAGAAGGCTCACCGTGGTACGTCGCGGGCGTCGGTGCAGCGGGCAAGCAGGGAGTTCGGGGGCCGGGGCAGGGCGGAGGGGAGTCGGGGCCGCCACTGCAGGGTGTCGGCGGAGGCGGTCTCCGAGCCCGGGCTGGCGCGGCAAAGGCTCGAGCAGGAGAGGGAGGGGGCGGGGGCGGGGCGGCGTCGACGATGTGGACGGGGTTGGGGCGGCTGCAGGGTGGACGGGGTGACTGGGGTGGGGTGGTGGCGGTAAGGGATGAGGTGGAGTAGGCGGCAGCGGCGCGCACGGGTGGGGTCGAGTGGGGGTCGAATGGGGCGGCGGCGGCGCGGGTGGGGGTCGAGTGGGGCGGCGGCGGAGTCGGGGTGGAGCTAGGCGGCGGCGGCCGGGTGGGGGTCGAGTGGGGCAGCGGCGGCGGCACGGCAGGGCGGGTGGGGCGGGGTTGGGGCCGGGGTCGGGCGTGTGGATGGGAATGAGTGGTGGGAATTGCCCCACGGATGGAGAAGGCGCGATGTGCCGACTGCAACACCATTGGCATAGTTTGGCACGCCACGTGTCACCTATGCCGACGCCGTTGGCATAGATAGGAGGTCAGCAGATTAGAAAATAGTCCCACCTCCACCAAAGACAAGTAACATGACCAGTTTAAATAGTTGGCTAATCCAAACGAAGCAAGCACCGGTATTCATTAGACTTCCGTTAAGAAAACAGACAATTATGGTGAAACTTTTAGTGCTCGGGCATGGCACTGTGCCCGGGCACTGAAGGTTTCATGCTACCTCTTGAGCTTGCGTTGAGTTTCCCTTGAAGAGGAAAGGGTGATGCAACAAAGTAGCGTAAGTATTTCCCTCAGTTTTGAGAACCAAGGTATCAATCTAGTAGGAGACAACGCACAAGTCACCGAATACCTGCACAAACAATCAACAACTTTCACCCAACGCGATAAAGGGGTTGTGAATCCCTTCACGGTCACTTGCAAAAGTGAGATCTAATAGAGATAGATAAACGGTAAAGTAAATATTTTTGCTATTTTTTTATAGATTGGAGAGTAAAGATTGCAAAATAGTAGATCGAAAACTAGCAAGATGTAAACGAGATTCAATATTATGGAAAAGAGACCTGAGGGCCATAGGTTTTACTAATGGATTCTCTCTAGATAGAAAATATTACGGTTTGTGAACGAATTACTGCCGAGCAATTGATAGAAAAGCGCATAGTTATGACGATATCTAAGGCAATGGTCATGAACATAGGCATCACGTCCGTGTCAAGTAGACCGGCTCTTGCCTGCATCTACTACTATTACTCCACACATCGACCACTATCCAGCATGCATCTAGAGTATTATGTTCATAAAGAACGAGTAACGCATTAAGCAAGATGACATGATGTAGAGGAATTAACTCAAGCAATATGATGAAAACCACTTCTTTTTATCCTCGATGGAAACAATACAATACGTGGCTTGCTGCCTCTACTGTCACTGGGAAAGGACACCACAAGATTGAACCCAAAGCTAAGCACTTCTCCCATTGCAAGAAAGATCAATCTAGTAGTCCAAACTAAACCGATAATTCGAAAAGACTTGCAAAGATATCAAATCATGCATATAAGAATTCAGAGAAGAACCAAATAATATTCATACATAATCTTCATCATAAATCCACAATTCATCGGATCTTGGCAAACACACCGCAAAAGAGTATTACATCGGATAGATCTCCAAGAACATCGAGGAGAACATGGTATTGAGAATAAAAGAGAGAGAAATAACATCTAGCTAATAACTATGGACCCGAAGGTCTGTGGTAAACTACTGACGCTTCATCGGAGAGGTAATGGTGTTGATGTAGAAGCCCTCCGTGATCGAATCCCACTCCGGCAGGACGCCGGAAAAGGCCCCAAGATGGGATCTCACGGGTACAGAAGGTTGCAGCGGTGGAAAAGTGGTTTTGTGGCTCTCCTAGATGTTTTCAGGGTATAAGAGTATATATAGGCGAAGAAACTAGGTCAGGGGAGATACGAGGGGCCCACGAGGGTTTGGGGCGCACCCTCCTGCCTCGTGGCCGCCTTGTTGCCTCTCCGACTTCATCTCCAAGTCTTTTGGTTTGCTTTCGGTCCAAGAAAAGATCATCGCGATGGTTTCATTCCGTTTGGTATTCCTTTTCTGCAAAACTCTAAAATAGGCAAAAAAATTAGAAAACTGGCACTAGGCCCTTGGTTAATAGGTTACTCCCAAAAATAATATAAAATAGCATATAAATGCCTATTAAACATCCAAAATAGATAATATAATAGCATGAGACCTTCAAAAATTATAGATACGTTGGAGACGTATCAAGCATCCCCAAGCTTAATTCCTGCTCGCCACAGCGGAGCTAGGTGTCAGCATTAAAAAAGAAGGTGATCGATGGTTTCACATTGGCTGCAGAAGGGGCAGGCGGCAGAAGTGGCAATGACCCGTCTGAAGCATCGAGCGTTCGTGAACAGGCGGTCCTTGTTGGCGAGCCAGACAAAAATTCTGCATTTATTCGGGGCATAGTTTCTCCAAATGGCCGGCGCAAGGTTGTCCATGGGCCGCGACTTCCAAACCGCCTGGTAGGCCAGCTTAGTGGTTAACGGTTTGCCTGCATCCCTCAAAATTCTTCGGTCAGCAACCTGCAAATTCATGTTACCGAAGCCAGTACATTGCGGAGTTCAGCAAGCTTGCATTCAGCCGTATGAGACAGCCTGGGGGTCAAGTCCAAGTTTAGGTTGTTCGAGCCCAGAGCACGAGCCACCGGAGTGTGGATCCTATTGGAGTGAGAGAACAGTGACGGGAAATGTTGTGCTAGGGTTTGGGTGGCGTTAGGAAGCCAAAGGTCGAGCCAGAATGAGGTAGAAGCACCATTGCCAAGTTGCACTCGAGTGTTTGAACGAAAGAAATCAAGGCCTTTCATGATATCCCGCCAAATAGGAGTAGAATGACTAGCGTCAATGCCCACGTCATGGGTGTTAGACCAGCCGTACTTGGAGACAAGGTAAGTAGGTTCTCGCGTAGTTGCCCCATCGTGAAGCTTGGAAATATGTTTGAGGAGGCAAAGATTCATTTGCGTTAGAAATAGGAAGCCGAGGCCTCCATTAATGAAAGGAGCGCACACAATGTCCCAAGTCACTTTGCAATTACCCCCGGCAACCGTATCCTGGCCCGTCCAGAAGAAGGCCCTACAGCGTTTCTCAATCTCGTGCACAGTGCCAGCGGGAAGAAGAAGAAGACTCATAGCGTAGATTGGCAATGCCCGAAGAACGGAGCGGACGAGAATTGCCCGCCCGGCCAAGGACAAGAGAAGTCCTCTCCAGCCGGCCAAACGTATGTCAACCTTGTCGATGATGAAGAAAAAATCGGCCAGGTTGAGCTTGTGGGTGGAGAGAGGCAAGCCTAAGTAAGATTGCGGAAAGGAAGCAACCGGGCATCCAAGAATGGCCGCAAGGTTGTTAGAGAGCTCCGGGTCGACCTCAAAGGTGCTTTTGTGAAAGTTGATGGTAAGGCCGGTGGCCTCGGAGAACTGAAGCAAGACTTGTTTGAGGGTCCGCAGTTGCGCTGCATCTGGGGGTAGTACAATAAGGGTGTCGTCAGCATATTGCAGGACGGTGCAAGGAATATCGTCCACAATTGGGTGGGAAAGAAGGCCGTTGGCGGAGGCCTGAAGAATTAGGCGCTTGAGGACATCAGCTACAATAATGAAAAGATAGGGAGAGAAAGTGTCCCCTTGCCGCAAGCCTTGCCGACATGGAAACCAAGGTCCCGGTTTGCCGTTAAGTAACACGGCCGAGGTGGACGAAGAGCGACCCAAGGTGGTCAACCCAACGGCACCAGGTTGGTGGAAATCCTTTTGCGCGCAAGATCGCGGCAAGGGCGATCCAAGACATGGAGTCAAAAGCCTTGTGGAAGTCTAGCTTGATTACAATTGTAGGAAGGCGTCGTTTAAAACAAGTTTGGACAATGTCAGCAGCATAGACAAAGTTTTCGGCAATCCCACGGCCTCGAATAAAACCCGTTTGCTCGTTGTGGATTGGATGATCGATAAGAGGTTGGGCCCAAATGGCGAGACACTTAGACGCAAGCTTGACGGAGCAGTTTTGAAGGGACACTGGGCGATAGTTTTCTGGCTTAGCGGCATCCGATTTTTAAGGTCCGCTGTGCCAGCATGAAAATCATAAAGCAGATTGAGAAGATCCATTTTCACAAGATCCCAGTTGCACTTGTAGAAAGCGGGGCCAAAACCATCCGGCCCGGGGCTTGCATCATCCTTCATGGCCCAAAGGGCCGCTTTTATTTCCTCCAAGGTAAAAGGAGCAGAGAGGTTGGAAGCCTGAGTGGATGTAATTGAGTTCGGGAGTAGCAGACTATCTAGATCAAAGGAAACGGAAACAGGATGGTTTACTCCCATCAAGTTTTTGAAGAAAATCAAAAGAACTGCCTCCGTGTCACAATGTGAAGTGAAAGTCGTGCCATTGTTTTCAGGGGATTTAATTTGGTTTTTCTGGTGTCTAACCGAGGCACAAATATGAAGGTAGGCCGAGTTCTCGTCGCCGAAAACGCAGTCCTTTAGCTTTGCCCGTTGCCTCCAGTAGGCTGCAATGGCAGCATTTGACTGTGCAGCGAAAGCTTGACCGCAAGCCGAAGATCGGATTCGAGATACGACAGCGTCCTGGCATCCTCCAGCTTATCCAGGAAATTAAGAGTGGTATGGCAGTTTAAGGCGATGATCCTAGGAGATCTGCGACTGGACAGCCACTTTTTGGCCATATCCCTGGTACACTTTAACTTGAGGGAAAGAGTTCCAGCCGATCCAAGGTGGGCATGCCGCGGACCCAGCTACCCCAATTTGCCGCCACCCGTTCCTTGAATAAAGGAATATTGAGGAGAGTGCGGTCAAGGCGGAAAACCGAAGATCTGGGGATGGAAGTGGCTGCCGATAGTCGGATGGGGACGTGATCAGAGGTTGTCCTGGCGATAGATGAAAGAGAAGTATCCAGGAATTTTGTGGCCCAGCCAACACTTGCCAGCGCCCAATAAAGCCGAACAAGAATGGGCACATCCTGCTGGTTCGACCAAGTGTAGCGTCTGTCAAGGAGAGGGAGATCCTGAAGCTGGAGAGTATTTATGGTTGAGGCGAAAAGGTTAGCCTCCAGCATATTGAAATGCGTCGTGGATTTGTCTGACGGCCTAAGGGTGATGTTGAAATCACCAATGACAGTCCAAGGACAGGAGATCTGATGCTTGAGGTTCACCAGGGATTGCAAGAAGGTAGGTTTAGAGGCATGGTCACAAGGGCCGTAGACGTTAGTAATGGCAAACGAGAGGTCATCCGAGCGCGATATTCAAACCAACAGGTAATGGCAAAAGTGTCCGCGAGCACTTTGTAGCAGGAGAGAAAATTGTCGTCCCATGCGGTAAGAATTCCCCCAGCAGAACGGATAGCTGGAATGAAATGGAAGTTGCGAAGATTTGGAGGAAGAAAAGAAATAGCTTTAAAGTTGGAAATGTCTTGGAGCTTTGACTCCTGTAGGCAAAGCAAAGAGCAAGGCGCCGAGGAGAGAGTTGCTTTTACGTCGGTGCACTTTTTGTGTCTACCTAGGCCTCGAATGTTCCAAGAAATAACTGAGACTTCTTTAATCATTGGAAACTAAAAGGAGCAACATGGATTGGCCGTGCGAGATAAGCCCATAGGAATACAATGGAACATTCGTTAACTTGAACAGGGCGGTACAAAAACATATGAAAGGAGAGAGAAACACGAAGATTGTATTCTAATTTATTATTCGGCTGCTTGATCGCCATGCATTAACTGTGCGCCTGTTCCTATTGGCGATTTCAAGAATTTGTTAGCTGCATAAGTTCAAATTCAATATAAATAAATAAATTTACACCGTACAAAACAAAAAAGAGTGTGCATGTGCTGCTCTAAAATGTTTTCTCTGTTTGCTTTTTTCCATTGGATACCATGTTGGTCTGCTAGTCTGAAACAAATGATGCCCTGCTAGTGTCAGACAGGTCGTTAGTATTGTATTCTGATCTGGATTTGACCAACCTTCCAGTGATTCCGTTGGCTGGCCAACCTTTTAACTAGATTAAAATAACAAAGCACGCTGACTTGCTACTGCCCCCATTAAGTAGCCACAGGCCTAGAAAACAGATGCTAGCTGAGCATAGAAAAATCAAGTGTTGAATGTCTGGTACCTTGCCTCCCTAATCTGGCTGCTGCAGATTCAAGATCTGGAGTTCAGCCTAGCTTGCTTCAAGCAAAGCCATGGCCTCCAAACAGATGCTGCATATGAATCAAGGACAAGAGGAAACAAGCTATGCTCGCAACTCCAGTGCTCAGGTGTCTTCTCTTGTTTCAGTTAGTTCTCTTATATGTCTTTGACACTTGGATTATCGACTGGAAGTGTTTCATACTCCCTCCATTCCACAATGTAGTGCTTCCTCTATCTCCGTGCTTCAACTTTGACCGTAAATTTAACTACCAAGACCGATTGCGGCGGGAGCAAAAATTATATCAGTGAATTCGTATTCGAAAGAAGTTTTTAATTATGTAATTTTTTCACCCGCCGCAGTCGGTCTCGTTCGTTAAATTTATGGTCAAAGTTCGACCTCGGGAAGCGCTGACGCACTATATTTTGGAATAGAGGGAGTACCTAGCTTATATTATCGATTTATCAACAAGAAATGAGGAAGTTAAGGACACCAATCACACCATTGAGCCAAGAGATAGGCTAGATTTTTCTGACGAACTACAACTTGACTGCAGAGTGTTGAACAGAACAAGATGAAACCCCTGATAGAAGCAGCCATCCTTGACTTATGCAGCAGGAGCAGCACCATGTTGCCAACGAGGATGGTGATCGCCGATCTGGGTTGCTCCTCTGGCCCAAACGCTCTAACACTGGTGTCAATAGCTGTCCAGGCCATACACAGTCACTACCTTCAGTTTGTACAGCCACCACCCGAAGTGTGGGTGCTCCTCAACGACCTCCCTCACAATGACTTCAACACGGTGGTGCAGAGCCTGGTCACGCTCCATAAGGGAAATGACCCTGTTGTCGTGACCGGTGTCGCACCAGGGTTGTTTTACGAGAGGCTCTTCACTAGTGGCTCCTTGCATCTTGTCTGCTCGTCCAACAGCCTGCATTGGCTCTCAAAGGTATGAGTTTGACGCTGCTCGATGGGTTGATTTGTTCCATTACTTTTGGATGCATAAACAAGACCCTTATCTTTACAGGCTCCTGGAGTGCTTACAAGTAACAAGATCCCGGCGTATGACATTGATGAGCATGCTAGGCTTGAAAGGCTCCCTATCGTCTTTGAGGCTTATGAACAACAGTTCAGGAAAGATTTCACACTTTTCCTGAAGCTAAGAGCCAAAGAACAGGTTCCAGGAGGTCGGATGGTTATTTCTCTTCCTGGGAGGCGTTCTGATCAACTTGCTTCCGAACTTTGTCACCTCCGGGAAACCTTGGCTCGGATTTTACGCATCATGGTCATAGAGGTGCGCTACCTTACTTTTCTAACATGGTCATATGATTTGCTAACCAACGCACGACTATTTGATACCTGTGGTCTTTTGGTATTATTGGTAGGGTGTGATCGACAAAGCAAAGTTTGAATCTTTCTATGTGCCAATGCATGGACCTTCTGATGAAGATCTGAGGGTGATCATCCAAGAAGAAGGTTCTTTTTTTATCGGTGAGATGCGGGTGCACGACCCCCGAAGCGGTGTGGATAATGCGCTCATGGTCCCAAGTTGGTTTGCAATTATGATGAGAGCCGTATTTGAGCCGATAAGTGTCCAACATTTTGGGGATGTCATGGATGAATTCATGGCGTGCACGGAGCAGCGATGGAGCCAGCCGGGCAGCTTGGAGGAAGAAGTTGCCGGAAACCCGCTAGTTATGCTGGTTGTATCACTCACGAAGGCATGACCAGGTAATTGCTGTTTGTTAAACATGCTATATGCGTTATGTTTACAGGTTGTACTCGTAGAGATATACATTGGTTGTTTAACTTAGTCCTATGTCATGTAACCGAATATATCTCTTCTCTATCCCTTGTATCCCAAGTTTGTAATCTCAACAACCTGTGCGCATGTACCAGAGATAAGCGCCTGGCTATATAAACATGAACCCGTCGCCCTCGGTAGGGTACGACGTTTCCCTAAACTTTCCACATGGTATACAGAGCTATCCTCTTCCATCACATCTAGTTTTCGATCTCCACCACCAAGCCGCCATGTCCTCCTCCTCAAGCGTTCCTGAGGGCACCCTGACCGGCCAGATCACCGAGAAGCTAACACGCACGAACTACGTGCTCTGGCGTACCCAGATCACGCTGCAACTCCGAGGCGTGGGGTTCTTCGGCTACGTTGATGGATCCATGAAGGAACCTGCCTCGACCGTCATCACCAAGCTGGCGGATGGGAAGGAGCAGTTGTCGCCAAACCCCCTTTATTCAATCTGGATCAGGGAAGATCAACATGTATTAAGGTATCTGCTGTAACTTGTCGAAGGAAGTGCTTGTGCAGGTTACGGCCATCACCCATGCGCACGATCTCTGGACGGCGCTCGCGCACATGTTCTCCTCGACCTCGATCTCCCGCATCAACAACATACTCATAGCACTTGCTAATGCGCAGAAGGGGCAGCAGTCCGTGGCGACGTACTTTGCCCAGATGCGCTCGCTGGCGGATGAGCTGGCAGCGGCGGGAAAGCCCCTGGAGGATGATCAACTGATCTCTCACATCCTTGCGGGGCTCGACATGGAGTACCAGCTGCTGGTCTCAGCGCTGGATGCTCGCACCATCCCGGTCACGCTCGATGAGCTCTTTGCTCAGATGAGCAACTTTGACCAGAGGGTGGGGCTCTACTGCGGCAACGACAATGACTTCAAGTCTTCGGCCAACGGTGCTTCACGTGTTCGTGGAGGTGGTGGCTCCTCCCGCTACCGTGGCCCTCTGCGCAAGGGGTAAAACAGCAGCAGCAACCCTCGCGCCAACAACAGCAGCAGCGGCAATGGCAGCGGCCAGCCCTCCTACAACAACACCAAGGGTCGTCGCACCAACTCCTCTGCCAAGTCTCGCCCTGATGCTGTCAAGTGTCAAATCTGCGGCAAGCTGGGGCACTCGGCGAAGGACTGTTGGTACCGTTTTGAGGATGACAACGACTCATCCCAAGACGAGAAAGTAGCCGGCGGTGCTGAAGGATCGTACGGCGTCGATACAAACTGGTACGTGGACAGTGGTGCTACCAACCACATCACGAGCGAACTGGAGAAAGTGACCATGAGGGAGAAGTACCGCGGCCCCGACCAAATCCATGCTGCAAATGGAGAAGGTATGAAAATCCGTCATATTGGTCAGTCAACTATTAAAACCCCTCACCGAAAACTTCATCTTAGAATTTTTTTGCATGTCCCTAAAGCCTCCATGAATCTTCTTTCTGTTCATCGATTCATCCTTGATAATCATGTGTTTCTTTAGTTTCACCCCTTCTTCTTTTTCATCAAGGACCAGGTCACGAAGAAAATCCTATATCGAGGTAGATGCGTCTGAGGGCTGTATCCGTTGATTCCTGAACTTAGGAGGCTCAATATGCAAACATGTGGTGTCACCAAGCTCTCATCCTCTCAGTGGCACGATCCTTTAGGGCACGCATCATTTTCTTTAGTTGAAAGATTGCTTAGGAAATATAAGCTCCCGTATGTTGGAGAGCACAATTGTGAAACAATTTGTGATTCTTCTCAAAAGGCTAAAAGCCATCAACTACCATATCCAATTTCTATGAGTATTTCTACCAAACATTTGCAACTCATTTTTTCCGATGTTTGGGGTCCTGCCCCCTCTGTTGGTAGACATAGTTATTATGTGAGTTTCATTGATGACTACAACAAATATTCCTAGATCTATCTTCTTAAGAAAAGATCTGATGTGTTTCAAGTATTTCAAAATTTCCAAGCTTTAGTTTAGAGGAAATTTGGTAGCAAAATAATTGATGTTCAATCTGATTGGGGAGGGCAATACAAAAAGTTGAATTCCTTCTTCCAACAACTTGGTGTATCTCACCATGTTTCTTGCCCACATGCCTATCAGCAAAATGGGTCAGCCGAGCGCAAGCACAGACACATTGTAGAGGTAGGGCTTTCCCTACTTGCACGCGCATCCATGCCACTTAAGTTTTGGGATGGAGCTTTTCTCACCGCCGTGCATCTCATCAATATGTTACCTAGCCGAGTCATCAACTATGAAACTCCCACTGAGCGACTTCTCCACACCAAACCTGAGTACAAGTCACTTCGTGTCTTTGGATGTGCCTGCTGGCCAAATCTCAGACCTTACAACAACATGAGCTTTGTGGTACTACAGGTGAAAATACAAGAGAAATCGCTGAAGAAAATGAAGAAAATAATGCAACGCATGGGTCACATTTTATGTGTCAGCCGTTAGGGAGCAGATCTTCCTCGGGATCGCAGCTGCAGCAGTCTGGCGGCGCATCTTCCGCGGGATCTACACCGCAGGAGCGGGCCAGCGTGCCGGCCTTTGGCTCCGCGCCACCCACCCGTGAAAGCGACAGCGCTGGCCACCGTGGCGTCGACGCGCGGGCGTCTCCCGCTCGTCCTGCGCCCAACTCCGTCTCGGGCGAGTCCGCAACTGCCACGTGGCCCGTGGCTCGGTGGCCCACTGACACGACGCGGTGCTACACCCGGCGCTCTGCACCAACTGCGTCCGACGCACCTCCACAAGTACGACCGGCCCAATCATCGCGCCATGATGGCGTGTCAGCTGGGCCTGGCGCTGGATCATCTACGCTGTCTTCGTCACCTATGCCTCTGCGCTCAGCAATAGAAGATCCTCCAGCGCGCCGATCCGAGCCAGCCGTATCAGCCTCGGGATCCGCCACTGTAGGGGGTGCTCCTGGATCTTCTGTGGAGCCTTCTACACCACGGACAAGGCTACAAAAAGGGGTACTTAAGCCTGTAAATTACAAACATATTACCAAATTTGGTTTGGCTTGTTCCACAGGTGAACCTGCTACACTTCAAGAGGCACTGGGTAATGTGATGTGGAGAAAGGCTATGGAGGAAGAACACATAGCACTGCAGAAAAACAAGACCTGGCATCTAGTTCCCCCACAGCAAGGTAAAAACATGATTGACTGCAAGTGAGTTTTCGGAATCAAAAGAAAATCTGATGGAACTATTGATCGCTATAAATCTAGGTTGGTTGCAAAAGGTTTTAAGCAAAGGTATGGGTTGGACTATGAAGATACCTTTAGTCCAGTAGTAAAAGCTGCCACCATTCGCCTTGTTTTGTCTATTGTTGTTTCCAGGGGATGGAGCCTTAGACAACTGGATGTGCAGAATGCGTTTCTTCATGGTGTTCTGGAAGAGGATGTCTATATGAAACAACCTCCTGGGTTTGAAAATATGAAGTTCCCTTCACATGTGTGCAAACTTGATAAAGCTATATATGGTCTGAAGCAGGCCCCCACAGCATGATACTCACGTCTTAGTCACAAACTGCAAGCACTTGGGTTTACCCCCTCCAAGGCTGACACCTCACTATTCATTTACAACAAGTCAAATACTTCCATATTTGTACTTATCTATGTTGATGATATTATTGTTACTAGTTCATCTAATGAAGCAGTGGCAGGACTATTGAGGGATCTGAGTGCGGAGTTTGCTCTAAAAGATCTAGGAGACTTGCAGATGTTCCTAGGTATTGAAGTACAGAAACATGGAGATGACCTCCATCTGTCTCAGGAAAAGTATGCAACTGATCTGGTAAAGAGGGTTGGTTTGCAAGGATGTAAACCCTCATCAACTCCTTTATCAAGCTCTGAAAAATTGTCTCTACAGAAGGAAACCACTTGAATCAAGAGGACAGCACCAACTACAGAAGTTTGGCAGGTGCACTTCAGTACTTGACTCTTACAAGGCCAGATATATCCTTTGCTCTTAAGGGGCTATAGTGTATCTTGAGATTTTAAAAGGTGACCAGCAATGCATAGCACTTCATTATTTAACACATCCTTGAGTGTTCTGCTGAACTTGCTTAACTAGCTAAGTAGTATGTGTACAAAACATTGTGTGGTACGTCTGCGAAGGTTGGGTTATGTTTGCTATTTGACTGCTTGAGATTTGTACACTTGCTCACTCTCTTTTTTTTCTGACAAAGCAATGTCAATGTGTTATTTGTTTCTGAACATTACATTCGATCAGGAGATTATGAACAAGACATGGAAAAAAACTTACAGCAGACTGCAAGGAGGTTATAAGACCTGAAACAAAACTATAACTTTGTAGCTCCCTTTTCTTGCACAAAGATGACGGATTTTCTGTTTTTTGCTGTAACTCCGTAGTAGTCATGGTGACAGTTGACACTATTGTATTACACAATTTATGGACACTTGAATTTACCGTTATTATTGAGTGAAAGATCTTACTCAGCTTATGGTGTTGCTAACAATGTACTAGAAATTCCGGTAAAACAGAGAATCTACTGGAAGTTCAGTTATCATTCTGTTTCTATGCTCAGCTGGAAGAGGCAAGAAAGCAGAGTAAATAACCATGCCAAATAGCAATTCTGCTGGTCTAAACAAATACTTTCTCCAGTGATGAGCATAGAAAAGAAGAACCGAACTTACAGTGTGCAAGCAAAGGCATGGCCTCAACATGGCAAGTCTATTGATCTAAAACAAACTCTAGTAGTGTCAAGTTTTTATTGATGTATTATATCCTCATCTGAATTCGGCCTGATATTTTATTTCAACCTCTCTGTTAGCTGTCCCTCAGATTGGTACGAACATTGACCCTATCGTTCTGCCCAATAAGCAGCCATCCCTACTTCCAGAGTTCCAGTACATCTTGCTCTCTCAGGTTCAAGGCCTCTGGAGGTTAGCCCGGCTTCAACCAAAGCCATGGATGCCAAACAGATGTTGCATATGAACCAAGGAGAAGGAGAAACTAGCTATGCTCGAAACTCCAGTATGCAGGTATCTTCTCCTCTCTTGATTAATTCAATATTGTTTCTTTCTATGGCCCATTCTCCTAAAACTTGGCTTCTGAAGATTGTCTCGTCAAGAATTTGTTCACAATATAACTTGTATTACTGGCTGCTATACTATTTAACACCATAAAGAAAAAGAAGAACAATGTTGTGAAAGATTAAACTAGATTTCTGAAGTACAACTCGACTTGCAGGGTGCTGAGCAGAACAGGATGAAGCCCCTGATAGAAGCGGCGATCGTTGATGTATGCAGCAACACCAGCACCTTGTCACATGGAAATATGGTGATTGCGGACTTAGCTGCTCCTCTGGCCCAAACGCAGTAGCACTGGTGTCGATTGCCCTCGAGGCCACCCACAGGCACTTTCTTCAGTTGCGGCAGCCACCTCCGGAAGTCTGTATACTCCTCAATGATCTCCCATACAATGACTTCAACATAGTGGTGAAGAACCTGGTCCCGCTGCGGCAAATCAATGTGCGATAGGCGGAAAGCGTCTTACCCTCGTATGAGGGGGTGCCGTGCATGTTTATAGGGCAGGGGCGCACATCCCTGACAGCGCATACAAGTTGTTGAGATTACATACTTGGAGGACAAGGGATAAGAGGGAATAAAGGATTCGGTTTACAAGAGATAAGCTAAGCTATCTATGCACCGAAGCACTTAAACATCTATCTCTATCTATCCCTATGTCAGGTACAAAGCTACGTTTAACACCCTCCCTTAATCACAACTTCATCAAGTTGAGATTATGCTTGAAGTCTTCAAAACTCCGTGTGGGCAAAGCTTTGGTGAACCCATCTGCAACTTGATCTCTAGAGTGCACAAACTGAATGTCAAGTTGCTTATTAGCAACCCTTTCTCTCACAAAGTGGAAATCTATCTCTATGTGTTTTGTTCTGGCATGAAACACAGGATTAGCAGATAGGTAGGTAGCACCAAGATTGTCACACCACAAACATGGAGCTTGAGTATTTCACACACCAAGTTCCTTAAGAATGGATTGAACCCATATAATTTCTGCTGTTGCCAATGATTTGTATTCTGCCTCTGTACTGGATCTAGACACTATTGCATGTTTCCTTGCACTCCATGATATCAAGTTAGGACCAAAAAATACTGCAAACCCACTAGTGGAGCGCCTATCATCTAGGCTGCCTTCCCAATCAGAATCAGAGAAGGCACTGGCCAAAGTAGATGGTGACTTGCTCAAGTTAAGACCAATGCTCAAAGTATTTTTGACATATCTAACTATACGTTTGGCAGCTGTCCAATGAACAGTAGTGGTGCATGAAGAAACTGGCATACTTTGTTGACAGCAAAAGAAATATCAGGTCTTGTCAAAGTTAAGTACTGCAGTGCACCTATCAAGCTCCTGTATTTAGTGTTGTCTTCTTTACTTAGAGGTGTACCTTCTGTAAGAGACAGTTTTTCAGAACTTGGCAAAGGAGTAGGTGAGGGTTTACAACCTTGCAAGCCAGCCTTTTTTACCAAATCAGTGGCATATTTTTCCTGGGATAGATGAAGCCCATCATTATGTTTCTTCACTTCAATCCCTAGGAAATAATGAAGATCTCCAAGATCCTTAAGAGCAAAATCTGCACTCAAATCGTTTAACAATCCAGCTATTGCCTCATCAGATGAACTTGTAATAATAATATCATCAACATAAATGAGGAAAAATATGGATGTGTTCAATTTATTGTAAATGAACAATGAGGTGTCAGACTTGGAAGGAACAAAACCAAGTGTTTCCATCTTATGGCAGAGGCGTGAGTACCATGCCCTTGGTGCTTGCTTTAACCCATAAAGTGCTTTGTCAAGTTTGCATACAAATGAGGGTGCATTTTCATTCTCAAACCCAGGAGGTTGTTTCATGTATACCTCCTCTTCCAGAACGCCATGCAGAAACGCATTCTGTACATCTAGTTGTCTGAGACTCCATCCCCTGGAAACAACAATGGACAAAACAAGACGTATGGTTGCAGCTTTAACAACGGGACTAAAAGTATCCTCATAGTCTATTCCATACCGTTGCTTGCAACCCTTGGCAACAAGTCTTGCCTTGTACCGGTCAATGGTTCCATCAGATTTCCTTTTTATTCTGAAGACCCATTTGCAATCAATAAGATTTTTACCTTGCTGTGGAGGAACTAGATGCCACGCGTTATTTTTATCTAGTGCCAAAAATTCTTCCTTCATTGCCTTTTTCCATTTTCATCATGAAGTGCTTCCTCAAGGGTGCTTGGCTCACCTGGTTCACCTGTGGAACAAACTAGGCCATATTTTGTTATATGCTTATAATCAACAGGTTGGATCACACCTTGTTGTAGTCTTGTTCTTCGTTGTGACGGTGCAGTAGGATCAGTTGGCGCAGAAGATCCCGAAGCAGGAACATGAGTTCTGGGCGCTGCGACATCCGAGGCAGATTCGCCTCGTGCTTCTCCTGGATCTTCTGTGGCCGCATCTCATGATCCAGGCGCTGTAGAGGCCGCAGAAGATCCCGGCCGGCCGACCGGCTCATCATGGGCGCATGATTGCGCGGGCCTGCGCAAATCAGCACCGGATCCAGCGCCCGTCAGCCGCGGCTCAGCGCGCCGCTTGTAGCAGCGCAATTCGTCGGGGAAGCGCGCGCCGCTTTGGCCACTTGGGGGCTGCCGGGGCGGAGCGGGCGCGGGGCCGCCTCTAGATGTGGTCGGTTGCGTGGCGCGCGCGGAGTCGTTGGCGGTTGCGCGGGCGTGCGACGCAGCTGTCAGCTCTGACGCGTTAGCCCGCACCGATCATGGCGCAGATTGCCTGCGCTGCTGCTCCTGCGGCGATCCCGAGGCGGATCTGGCGGATTCCAAGGCAGATTTGCCCCCCCCCCACGCCATGAATATGGCATTTGGGAAGTGATTTGTGCATCATTTTCTTCTCTGTTTTCACTCCCGTTTTCTCCTGCAACATAACAAAGCTCATGGGTATAGTTAAGAGGGTTAGTCATCATCGGATCAGCACAATTATTTTCTCCCCCGTGATCAAGGGCGGATAGATGAGAAGGCAAAAGAAGTATTTCTTGACGGAGTCTAGCGCCGGCATTAGGATGAAGATCAGCAAAGGGAAATTTTGTTTCATCAAAGATCACATCACGAGAAATATAGACACGACCAGTGGAGATGTCAAGGCACTTAACACCTTTATGAAGTGGACTATACCCAAGAAAAGCACATTGCTTTGAGCGGAACATGAGTTTGCGATTGTTGTATGGGCGAAGATTAGGCCAACATGCACACCCAAACACACGAAGTGATTTGTAGTCGGGTTTGACATGAAGTAACCTTTCTACTGGAGTTTCATTATTGATGACACGACTAGGAAGCATGTTGATAATGTGGACAGCCGTGAGAAAAGCATCATCCCAAAATTTCAGAGGCATAGAGGCGCCGGCTAAGAGAGCTAGTCCTACCTCCACAATGTGTCTATGCTTACGTTCTGCTGAACCGTTTTGTTGGTGAGCATGGGGACAAGACACGTGATGAGAGATGCCAAGGTTTTGGAAGAAAGAGTTTAACTTTTCGTACTCCCCCTCCCCCCCCCCCCAGTCCGATTGGACAGCAATGATCTTGCAGTCAAACTTGCGCTCAACAAGAGCTTGGAAGTTTTGGAAAACTTGAAAGACATCGGATCTTTTCTTAAAAAGATAGATCCAAGAGTACTTGCTGTAGTCATCAATAAAACTCACGTAATATGTGTGTCTACCAACGGAGCTAGGGGCAGGACCCCAAACATCGGAAAAAATTAATTGCAAAGGTTTTGTAGACACACTAGTTGATATTGGATATGGCAACTGATGACTCTTAGCATGTTGACATGAATCACAAATTGTTTCAACATTGCTCTCACCAACAAACGGGAGCTTATTTTTCCTAAGCAATCTTTCAACTAAAGAAAAAGAGGCATGTCCTAATCGATCATGCCATCGTGTTGACAAAAGTTTGGCAACACCGTATACATGTTTATTGAATCTTCGACGCTCCGGAATCAACGGGTAGAGTCCTTGAATGCATCTACCTCAATAAAGAACTTTCTTCGTTGCCTGATCGTTGATCAAAAAGAAAAAAGGATGAAACTCGAGGAAGACATGATTGCCGATGGCAATTCTATGAACGGAAAGAAGATTCATACTAGCACTAGGGACATGCAATATTTTTCTAAGATGAAGTTTGCGATGGGGAGTTTTAATAATTGTATGACCAACGCTGACAAATCCTCATACCTGCACCACTAGCAGTGTGGATTTGGTCCTTGCCGCAGTATTTTTCCCGCGTGGTCACCTTCTCAAGTTCGCTGGTGATGTGTTCGGTGGCACCACTGTCGACGTACCAGTCGGTGTCGACGCCATAGGAGTCATCCGCAGCAGCAGCCACCTTGTCCTCGTCTTGGGAGTCATCATCATCCTCGTCATAGCGATAGCAGTAGTCACGGGCGCTGTGCCCGAGCTTGCCACAGATCTGGCAGCGCGGCGCATCAGGGCGCGCTCGGTTGGAGCCGCGGCCACCACTGCCACCGCGTCCCTTGGAGTTGGTGGAGGGGGAACGGCCGGCGCAAGGAGTGGTGCTGTTGGAGGAGTTGCCACTGCCGCCCGATCTGGTCTTGCCGCGTGGAGGTCCGCCGCGGCCACGAGAGGCGGCGTTTGCAGATGACTTGAAGCCGCCCGAACCCTGGTAGAGTGCCATGCGGTGATCAAAGTTACTTAGCATGGTGAACAGCTCATCCAGGGAGACGGGGAGGTGCGGGAGTCGAGAGCCGACACCAGAGGCTGGTACTCCATGTCCAGCGCGTGGATGATGTAGGAGACGATCTCGTCGTCTTGCAGCGGCTTGCCGGCCGCGGCTAGTTCATCAGCGAGGCCGCGCATGTGGGCGAAGAAGGTATCGACCGACTGAGTTCCCTTCTGCGCATGAAGCAAAGCCGTGCGGATGTTGTTGACGCGGCTGAGCGATTGCGAGGAGAACATGGCCGCCAGGGTTGTCCAAAGCGCATGCGTCGTGGTGATCGCGGTCACCTACACCAGCACCTCTTTGGAGAGGTTGTTCAGAAGGTACCCCGAGCACTTGTTGATCCTCCCGGACCCAGATTGGGTGGAGAGGGTTGGGCTCGGTGGAGTCCTTGCCGTCCTTGTCCTTGCCAGGAAGGAAGCGGGCTGGCTCCGGCGTGCTGCCGTCGGCATAGCCGAAGACGCCAGCTCCCCTTAGCTGCGGCGTGATCTGGACACGCCACAGTACATAGTTCGTACGGGTGAGCTTCTCCGTGACCTGGCTGTTGAGGCCGATCTGGGAGGAGCCGGAGGAAGACATGCTAGGCACTAATGGAGATTTGAAAAAACTAGATGTATTGGAAGAGGGATGCTCTGATTACCATGTGCGATAGGCGGAAAGCGTCTTACCCTCGTATGAGGGGGCGCCGTGCATGTTTATAGGGCAGGGACACACATCCCTGACAGCGCATACAAGTTGTTGAGATTACATACTTGGAGGAGAAGGGATAAGAGAGAATAAAGGATTCGGTTTACAAGAGATAAGCTAAGCTATCTATGCACCGAAGCACTTAAACATCTATCTCTATCTATCCCTATGTCAGGTACAATGCTACGTTTAACAGTGACCGGTGTTGTACCAGGGTCATTCTACGAGAGACTCTTCCCTAGTGGATCCTTGCATCTTGTCTGCTCATCCAACAGCCTTAATTGGCTCTCAAAGGTGTGAACTCTACACTCCACTTGAACTACCTTCATTTCTTGATTATCTTATTCTGTAGAGGTACAGGCTCCTGAAGATTTAAGGATTAACCAAATCCCGGCATATGACATCGACGAGCATGTCAGGCATGAAAGACTCGCGGTGGTAGCTGGAGCTTATGCAAGGCAGTTTAGGAAAGATTTTACACTTCTCTTGCAGCTGAGAGCCAAAGAATTGGCCCCAGAAGGCAGGATGGTTGTTTCCATCCCGGGGAGGCGTTGTGATGAACTCATCAACGAAATCGATCTCACATCTGAGGAACTGTAGCTCAGATTTTAGCCATCATGGCCTCAGAGGTAATATACTACTTTACATTTCAACCATTTTGTCATTTGTAGCGAGCATGTGAGTGTTTTACCATGCCGAGTTTCTCTTTTGGATAACTAACAGGGTGTGGTTGACAAAGCAAAGTTTGATTCTTTCGACATGCCGATTTATGGACCATCCCAAAGAGAGCTAAGAGAGATCATCCAGGAAGAGGGCTCCTTCTCAATCACAGAGATGCGGGTACACGACCTTACAAGCGGGATGGACAGCACGTTCCTCACCCCAAACAGGGTGGCGAATAGTATGAGAGCTGCACTTGAGCCGATAATAAACCAGCATTTTGGATCCTCCGGAGAGGTCATGGATGAATTTGTGAGGACCGCCGAGAAGCACCTGAGCGGTCAAGGCAGCTCGCATGTCAATCCTGTGCGTTAGGCGAAAGCGTCTTACCTCATCGAGAGGGGACGCGGTGCATGTTTATAGGCAGGGGCGCACCTCCCTGGATAGCGCATACAGTTGGGAGATTACAACTTGAGGGAGAAGAAAGATAGAGATAAGAGTATATGGTTACATATCTTTAGTCTATATGAGCCTCTATCCTATCTTGTATGAGTGTCCAATATTCCTTTTTTTGTGTCAAACAATGTTAAGCTTAGTGTTTCTTCGACACCTCTTTAGTCTATACATACAAAGTTTACCTCCAGCTCTTTCTTCAGATAATCCACTCTACTCCTTGATTGTACTGAAAGTTTTGGCCTTCTGCATGGTGTGTATGCTCTGACATATGGACAGAGTATCAGGAAATTCTCCCCGTAAGCTTGTTTGATGAAAGATCTAGATGGGTGAGCGATGTGATGCTGCCAAGCTGAGTAGGTATGTCACCCTGAATATTGTTCGAGCTAAGGTTCAAAGTCGAGAGTTGTTGCAAGTTCCCTATGTTAGATGGTATGGGGCCTTCAAATTTATTGTTTCCTAGATCAAGATCGATCAAGTGAGTAAGCTGGCCAAGGAACGATGACAATGGCCCAATGAAGCTATTCATTTGCAGGTTAAGGTGTTTTAACTTTATTAGCTTCCCAATCCATTCTTCAACTGTACCAGTTAAATTGTTATTGCCAAGTCCTAAAAAAGTTAAGTTCCTTAGGTTCCCTATGCTTGGCGGAACCGTGCCCGAAAGCTCGTTTCCACCAAGATATAGATAATCGAGGATACTGGACAAGTTACCTATCGTGTTTGGTATAGCTCCGTGTAGCTGATTTTCAGCTAGTGACAACCATTCAAGACTAGTGCAGTTTGTTAACGCACTGAAGAATTCCCAGCTTTGGATGTCAATAGCTTCAAGATTGTTATTCCGAAGGTTTAACACATACATGTTTGAAAGTTTGCCCAAAGAGCTCGGAATTTCGCCAGTTAAATTGTTGGTTTCTAACTGTATCCTTCCCAGCCCCGAAACATTGCCCAGTGAAGCCGGAATTCGACCTTCAAACACGTTGGTATTCAAAAAAAGCTCTTGGAGGTTTGGTAGGGCATCTCCTATATTAGGTGGCAGTTGCTTGCTTAGCATATTCGACTCCAAGCCTAGTACTTGAAGAGATTTAGAAAGGTTGAAGAGACACCGTGGGAATCCACCTGACAACCTATTTCCTCCTAGGGACAACTTCCTCATATTTGTCAGTTTCCCAAGCTCATCAGGAATACTTCCAGTTAGATTATTGTAGGCAAGGACAAGTCTTTGTATGCTCGTGATGTTTCCGAGGGTTGGTGGGATGATCCCGGTGAGCTTGTTCCGAGAAAGTCGTAAATGTGAGAGGTTGTAAAGGAGGCTTAATTTTGGAGGGATTTCGCCTACCAAGATGTTTGTAGCTAGGTCCACTATCCTTAAGCTGGAACAGTTGGTGATTGCATCTGGGATACTATCCTGCAACTGGTTGACGCTTAGGTCGAGGACTTGGAGTTTCTGCAGATGGTTCAGAGGAGGTAATCGGCCAGAAAAACCATTTGTGGATAGGTTCAGGGTTCTGAGGAATGTAAGGTTCCCAATGGAAGAGCTGATTTGGCCAGCCAGGTTTAGGCCAACGAGTTGGAGAGCCACCACGCGCCCTAGATGTGCTCGGCTGCATCTCACTCCCGGCCACAAGCAGTGATTGGCGCTGGAGTTCCAAGAGCTGAACCATCCAGAGGGATCAGAAATGATCTCTTGTCTGAAAGCTTGCAGCCAGAGCACATCCGTGCTGTTGTCAGGGAGCGTTGCACAATTGATTTTGATAGCACCCAATAGAAGCAACGGTAGTGTCAATAGTATGAGCACGCCGGGGTTTCCGGGTCGCTTGGGACACGTTGACACCATTGTTACCTGCAAAATATACAGAGATAGAGCTCTTTTAAATGCATCACTTCCCTCTCAAGAGGAAAGAGTTCAAGTGCATTATTGTCGCCCATTATCCACTTGTTTTTAGTAAAGAAGCTTTCCCTTTTGTTACATTTTTATTCCCATCCTATTGTAATAAAACAACATTGTTGTTACAATGCGATTAATCATGCTAGCTTATAGTCATAAGGTGAACTGGTGAATTTTGTGTGTGGAGTTTGTATATAGTTAATAATCATGCATAATTAAGGTTGATACTTGATAGAAATGATATCATTTTGAATCATGGAGATTCCATAATTTTTTTTGTGTAACATGACTGATTTACTAACTTTATTTTATTAAAACGTTATAAAAACTTCTATTTTTTAAAAGAATTTATATACGAAGCTGCAGATCGTCTCAGGCTTCAATTAATTTCATCAAACAGGTTCGATGTTAATCTAACAAATGGACCATGCATTTCAATTGGTCAATTCTCTTTTTTCCTTTTCTTTTTTTATAGTTGAGCTCCGGTGAGGCGTGTTGGCGACGATGGCGAGGCACAACATCGGTCGGCGAGGATCGGCGGTTGTGCAGGAAAACACAAACGATCGGCGAGGTGCGGTGATATTCCGGCAGTCGCGCGTGAAGGCGATACACGGCGGCTGTGCGCGGCATGGCGGGGACGACGACCGTCAGTGCGTGACATGGTGGCGACAGCAACCAGCGGTGCACGGCATGGCGACAACCGGCGGCGGTGACTCGATGACGGACGGTATGGAGGGCATGGAGATGGGCGACGCGCAGCATGACGACGGCGAGTCGGCAGCGATCAATTGGAAGGGTCTTATCAAATACTCATAGCCCCAAGAAACCCATATATAGGGGTATACGTGTATATCTAGCATGTAATACAAGCTTAACTTCATGAGATGTGTACGTACGCTTCATTCGCCATAAGCTAGCATGCAATATAATGACGTTCTTATCCGATCGGTAATTATACGGAGAAGAGAGAGGAAAGGTAATTAGTACCGTTGCTTCTGGCACAGCACGCGCGGCGACAGCCTTGTCGATCTTCTGGTCGATCGTGAATCATGAGTGGGAGTGCTGTGAATCGTGAGTGACTTGGATGGCCCTCCAGGGGTTTAAATAGGCGGCACTTAGAGAAGAGAGAGCAGCCTCACGTCCAGGCACCTTCGTCTCGCCTAATTTAAGCTTGACCTGAATGCAGCTAGCGAAGACCTGGAGTCCGTCAACCCTTCCATCACCAACTGTTGCTGCCCCTGTCCCCAGTTGATTGGGTTGACCAGTCAACCCTGCTCACTGGGCAACCCCAGCCGCTGACAGGCGGGCCCCACCTGTTAATTAACGTTTTTATAATTAAAATTAGTCGGTTAACTTAATTAGACACCGACAGATGGGCCCGCTAGCTAATTAACCTAATTAGTTAAATTTAATCCATGTTTCGTACCGTGACACTAACATGCGGGTCCCAGCCGTCAGGTTTGACCTGGAACGGCTGGGTTGACTCGCTGATGTTACCCTGACGTCATGCGAATGCAATAATACCTTTTCTGTTATTTGTAATTTAAATTAAATCCATGAATTTCAAAAAATGGTTTAAATCTTTGAAAAATCGTAGAAAATAAACCGTAGCTCGGATCGAAAAGTTTTCTACATGAAGGTTGATCAGAAAAATGAGACGAACCCGAATTTGCTCTCCATGTAGCTGTCACATGCCCACAACCATGCAAACATGAAACCTTCCCCTCCGGTTCATCTGTTTGACAGGTGCCTAAAGCCGGGAGATATTTTCCTCTCCGTCTACAACGTGTAGTACTGCGATAGGTCACCACCAGCATAGCATATTACCATGCCATGCATTTGTGTTGCATTTATTTGCGTGTATTTATTGTTTCTTCCCCCTCTTCTCTTCGGTAGACCCCGAGGCAGACGCTGCCCCTGAGGACTGCTACTCCACCGACGACCCCTCTTTTGTCGCGAAGCTTCCAGGCAAGCAAACCACCTTGAACATGCCTATATCACCTATTCCTTCTCCCTCATGCTTGCATTAGAATTGCTACAACTGTTGTTCCGAAATACCTATTCTGATGCATAGCCCGTTTTTGTAACTACTGTGTTTATACTTTACATGCTATCCTAAATGCTTAGTATAGGTTGATTAGTGAACCATCAGTGACCCCTCACCCTTGTCCTAGTTGCCCCGCTTAGTTACTTGTGCCCCGATCTATGTGATCAACGTCCAGAGACCGACACATCACCGAACCCCCGTTAGTTGTACGATTCTGCAGAGCTACCATCGAGTGCCGAGGGTGATACCTCTTACCTCACTTTTGATGTTACCTTTGTAGTGTAGCTAGTCCTTTTTGTGATACCGAGGGTGATTCCTCTTTCACCACCTCCGATGATACCCTGTCGTGCAACCCTTCAAGTGTGAACCCATCGAGGGTGATTCCTCCGTGTTCACCTTGACGGTTACATCGAGTAGGATTCCAACGAGGGTGATTCCTCGGATTCCTCCTTGGTGTTATGGACACACGGTTAACCTGTACTTATTTCAGATACTGATTAAGGTTGGGTCAGCCCCGAGGAGTACACGTGAGAGATGTGATGACGGGTTGACCATGAGGGTACCCGAGGTATAGTTACGAGGTGCGGCCTGATAACTGATACGTCTCCAATGTATCTATAATTTTTGATTATTACATGCTGTTTTATTATCAATCTTGGATGTTTTATAATCATTATATAGTCATTTTATATCATTTTTTGGTCCTAACCTATTGACATAGTGCCAAGTGCGGTTGTTGTTTTCTGCATGTTTTTTACATCGCAGGAAATCAATATCAAACGGAGTCCAAATGCCACCCCAATTTACGATGATTTTTTATGGACTAGAAGGAAGAAGTTGGGCCCTGGTTGCACCTGGGGGGAGTCCCGGGGAGGGGACAACCCACCAGGGCGTGCCAGGACGCCCAGGCGCGCCCTGGTGAGTTGTGCCCACCTCGGGTGCCCCCTGGACCGACTCTTTGCTCTATAAGTACCCCAATATTCCAGAAACCCTAGGGGAGTCGACGAAATTTTCGTCCAGTCGCCGCAGAGTCCAGAACCACGAGATCCAATCTAGACACCATCACGGAGGGGTTCACCACCTCCATTGGTGCCTCTCCGATGATGCGTGAGTAGTTCTTTGTAGACCTTCGGGTCCGTACTTAGTAGCTAGATGGCTTCCTTTCTCTCTCTCTCTCTTGATTATCAATACAATGGTCTCCTGGAGATCCATATGATGTAAGTCTTTAAGCGGTGTGTTTGTTGGGATCTAATGAACTTCGAGTTTATGATCAGTTATATCTTTTTATATCCATGAAAGTTATTTGAGTTATTTGATCTCTTATATGCGTGATCTCTTATAGCCTCGTATTTCTTCTCCGATATTTGGGTTTTGTTTGGCAAACTTGATCTATTTATCTTGCAATGGGACGAGGTGCCCGGTAGTGGGTTCGATCTTACGGTGCTTGATCCCATTGACAGAAAGGGAACCGACACGTATGTATCGTTGCTACTAAGGATAAAAAGACGGGATCCATATCTGCTGCAATAGATAAACGGATCTTGTCTACATCATGTCATCGTTCTTATTGCATTACTCCATTTTTCCATGAACTTAATACACTAGGTGCATGCTGGATAGTGGTCGATGTGTGGAGTAATAGTAGTAGATGCAGGCAGGAGTCGGTCTACTAATCCTGGACGTGATGCCTATGTAATGACCATTGCCTGGATATCGTCATGATTATTTGATGTTCTATCAATTGCCCAACAGTAATTTGTTTACCCACCGTTTGCTATCTTTCTCGAGAGAAGCCACTAGTGAAACCTACGGCCCCCGGGTCTTCTTTCTCATATATTTGCCTTGCGATCTACTTTTTTCTTGTGTTTATTTTCAGATCTATTAAACCAAAAAATACAAAAATACCTTGCTGTAATTTATTTGTTCCGCGATCTATTTATCCCATCTACAAATTTACCTCACGTCCTTTGCCTATCTTGAGGCGTCGTACCCTGAAAGGGATTGACAACCCCTTTAACACGTCGGGTTGCGAGGTGTTGTTATTTGTGTGCAGGGGCTGTTTACGTTGTGTTGCTTGGTTCTCCTACTGGTTCGATGGCTCCGGTAATGCCTAGAATTGACAGGTGATGCACAGGGGTTTTCCCCCATTTATTGAGGATCAAGTTTGGTGTGTGGTGGAACCACTCATAAAAAATATCTTGATACTCATTTTAAAAAAATTGAGGACCATGTTTATCTTGGTACTCATACTAAAAATGGCCGTATGCATCCCTAGTTGGTGCAGAGGCCAGGGAAGTGAAATTCTCCCCCATTTTAAAGACATGTACCATGCCTTGTACAACACATAACGAGGAAGAAGAGCTGAATGCGTGTACGCACGCACGTACGTGCCAAGTCAATGAATGCGGGATATATACATCCATCTCGTTGGCGTCTAACCTTGGCGCCGGGGTGGTCGGCATCTACGGCGACGGGATCTGGATCGCGCTTTTCGTGTCTTCACTCGGATGAGGAAGAGGACTGTTCGTCGGGTAAGAATGCTACGGCATCGCGTCGGCGCAAATCGGACCAAGAGCTCGCAGCGGAATTTTGGGCTGACATCGGGTATCCTACACCCGCCTCTAGAGTGTGGGAGAGACCCTCTTTGCGGCGGGTTTCTACTCCGGTAGGTTCTGCTCAAAAGGATGGGGAGATGGCTCCGGTAATGCCGGTGATCTCTCCCAAGGTGGCGGCGCCGACCCGACGAGGACCTGCTGGGGCGGGGTGTTCATCTAGGGTTCTGGTCAGGCCATGGATCGGACCCATTCCGCCTCCAAGGATTCCCCCCCCCCCCCCGTACTTTGGGCGACGCTATCATGCCTACCGGCCTTGCGACGGCGGCGGTGTCTACGCCGGCAAGGTCACCGATCACTCCGTCCGTTGTGCATCCCAGATCGCCTGATCCGGCTCTGTCGATGGGCCCACAACCAAGCCCAGGTTTGTATGATCCTAGACATCCATTACGCATGGTTAATCTCAACCGTTGGTTGTTTCATATGTGGAACAGGTCTTGTCATCGGAGAAACCCTAATCTTCCTCTTTCTTTAGCGGCCGTCGTGCGTTCCTCTGCGATGTCCCGTGAGGCGTCTGCGCCGCCTGGCTCCGGCTCTGTCCGGCCAACCTCCGCCGCTACGCTGCCGGCGGACGGCTCGTCTTCGGGCGGCGCGCCGGGCTTCGCACCCGGTGTGTTTGCTCCGGTTATTCCGTCGCAGCAGCCAGCTCACAACACCAACTTGGCCAATATGGTGCCTCCTCCATCGCAATCTGCTTGTCATGTGCCTGTGCAACCTCAGCAGCAGTTTTATCAGGCTAACCATCCGCAGCAGTACTATCAACAACAGCCGGTATTTCATGCTCCGGTCGGCTACATGCAGAACCAGTCACCGGCGTACATGTATCAGCCGGCTGGTCCTCTCCCGCAGCAGAGTTTGGGACCCCCTGTTGGCGTTCAGCACATTGCTTTTAATGCAGGTCCGGCGATCTCCGCGGCCGGCGGGCAGGCGGGAAACATGCGCCCGCGGAAGCCGAAGGGGGGCAAGGGTGGTCGTCCCAAGTAGCAACCGGGGGTCGCTCCCACCAACGTCGCCTCAACTGCTACGGCTGCTCATGGTGCGCAGGGAGTGCCATCTCTCGTCCCGGTGGCTGTTGCGACTACAGTTCAATCTCATATGGCACCGGTTCAGCAGCATGTTCAGATGCAACCCGCTAAAGTTTCAGGCGTGGGTACTGCAACCAAAAAGATGTGGTGCACCAAGTGTCCGTCGGCGGGACACCTGGCTGAGGATTGTGAGACCCAGCAATACTGTTTCATTTGTAAAAAATCGAACCACCCGATGACACTATGGCGGTGCCCGGCTCTGAAGTTGCCGAAGCCGGCGGCAATGCTTTGTGGATATGGTACTGAGAATATGGCCTTCTTTCAGATGCCAGATAATGTGTGCAGAGCAGATTTAGCGCCACAGAGTTCTACAACAGCTCTTGTCATGATCTCGGTAGGTTCTATCACTTCCAGCATTGTGGAGTCAGAGGTAGCCAAGATTGCGCAGTATCAGCAATAGTGGACGTGGGAGGCTATTCCTCATGGCCAGAATGCTTTTCTCATGTCGTTTCCTAGTGAAGAGGTGCTTCTGAGAGTAACCGGTTTTACGGTCTTCATCAAATCACATAACGTAACACTGGAGTTCAAGGCATGGCAGTCCGAGGATATCCCATATCGTTTTGAGCTGATTCCGATTTGGGTGCATGTTCATGGAGTACCTCACGCACTTCGGCATTTCTTAGGCCTTTGGGCTGTTGGTTCTGTTATTGGCGCCACCTTGGATGTCGATCTCCTTTGTTTGCGCTGCCGGGGAATTGTTCGGATACAGGTGGGCGTGCTTAATCTACACGCTTTTAAGATGAGTACTCTCAACTCCCTCTCGTCGGACGTGGTTGTTCAGAGAAAGGGATATGAGTTCGGTATACTTTGGAGGATGATGACTTCCGACTGGATGCTGATTTTGTGCCACGAGTTTGGAAGCAAGACGACGATTCTGAGGGTGACAAGGGACATGACAGAGAGGATACGTTAAGGCCTAATGACATGAGCAAGAGGCCGAAAGCATCCTCTTCTACCACTCACACGGCGGCCACTACAACCATGGGAGGTGTTGTTCCGATGCAGAGAACTTCAGCCACGATCGTTCCTTCTGGTGCACCCTCACGGCCGGTGGCGGCGGGAAAATTAATTGCCGTCACGCCACCAAATCCTCTCCGGAGATCGTCACCTAATCTTGTGCTGCAGCCTATGCGGAGTACGACACCGCCAGGTGATCGGTCGGATGTGGACCACTTGGCGCCAGGGTGTGCTTCCTCGCCGTCTCGCATACCTGCGCTGCCTACTCTGTCGGCATCATCACCAGCTGCTCCCGGCGTTCGACTTCGGGGCGACGAGTCGTCGGCGTCTCTTGGAGACAGGGACTCCAAGGGTGGATGCTACGGATGAGGTGGTGACTCCGACCTCGGCTTCGTCGCGGCTGTCTAGCCGTCGGGGAGTGATTTTTTCCCCGGCGGTGAGGGCGGATCACGACCTTGCGATGGCACAGCTTCGAGCGCTGTCGTCCGCGCCTCCTTCACCAGGCAGTGTCGAGGCCTCTTCAGCGACCGAGGAGGAGGAGGGTAGGCTGCCGCCTACTCAGTCTGCTTCGGCTACGCCGGAGCCATCTACACCACCTTGCAGGGCCTCCGAGATGCTAGCTGCCACTGTCACTAGTAGAAAAAGGGGCTTTTACCCCGGTTGGTAAGGGCCTTTTGTCCCGGTTTTCGAACCGGGACTAAAGGGTCGTTATTAATGCCCTAACCCTTTAGTCTCGGTCCGCCTTTGGTCCCGGTTGGTGGCACTAACCGGGACCAATAGGCATCCACGCGTCAGCATTTCAGGGGTTGGGGTTTTTGTTTTTTTAAGGGGGGGGGGGGGGGGGTTGGGGGTTTTGGGGGGTTAATTTAGGTATTTCATATATTGTGTTAGCTAGCTAATTAATAAAGAGAAGTGTCCTCTCTTATCTCCGTGCTTGGTCGACGCTACGTACTATATACGTATGGAGAGGACTAGACACGCTAGCTAGTAAGCAAATGAAGGAAACAAAAGATCGTCATGAACATATGCATACACAGAGAAGTGATATCGACCACCTCTCCTTCTTCGAGAGATTGGTCAAACAACAAGTTCTCGTATATCTATATGACACTACCGACTACATATATACAATAATTATCTCTTACAATATAATCTCCTAATTAAATTGTAAGAACACAGGGTCCACATAGTATTCTCCGTTTTTAGCGATCACATGGTCAAGGAAGAATGCCGCCAATTCCTCTTGAATTGCTCGCATACGATCTAGTGCTAGGAGTTCATCCCGCATCCGAAAGATCTAATTTGAAGAAGGGGGTCAATACATACATACATACATATATATATATATATATATATATATATATATATATATATATATATATATATATATGAATAAATGAAACTCGACACAAATGATGGTAATAAAATAAAATTGTGAATATTATTGCTTACGCACTTTATATTGTTCGTCAGAGTAGCCCCGCTCACAGGTCGTGTGGCAGATGGACTCGCAAACGTAGTATCCACAGAAATCATTCCCTTGTTCCTGCCACAACCACTTTACAAGAAATAGAGGTCAATCAAACTGATAAGCAAGCATGCTAAATGGTATTGATGAAACTAGCGCTTGAATCACTAGGAGATGCGCGGAACATGCTACTATAGTACTTACTTTCGGGTGTCTAAATTGCAGCTTCTTCGGCAGTCCCGGAGCTTTTTTGGTGAATTTTATCCAAACCCTGCCAGACAAAGAAAACAATTACTTGATATCAGGAAATGAACAAAGTTGCTGATATGGTGGATAATGATCGATTTAACTTACTTCTCGAGCATTTGAGTCATGTCCGCATAGTCCTGGGGATCTTTTCGTCTTGAGTCTAAGACGGTTACTACTCCCTGCTCAAGCTTAATCTCTAGGAGAATATAGTGGAAGCTGCGCACGCATGCATAAGTCATCAATTACATTACCATAACCTGGACTAATAAGGGAAACCGAATATGCACAAGACAGTAGCACTCACTTGAAGTTGTAAGGAAAGAGTATTATATCTTTGTTTTCATTTATTACCAACTATCGTAGCAAGTTGGCCTCGGTATCTTCGGCATGATATTTAACCTGAGTTGCATCTATGAGATTTGTGTTAACAAACCCAATATCACCGATTTGTTTTTTCTTCACTTCGGCGATCTTCAATCTGCATAATATAGTGAGGATAATTATAAATACATGCAATGAAAGAGCTGACCTATATAGAGAGACTTAATGACAGAAGTAGTACTACTTACAGACAGTCGCAAGTGATCGTTGATTTATCGAGGGCCTTTTGATTGAAAAACTGGAAGAACTCCTCAAATGGAACATTCAACAGTTCAATTCCAATGAGGTCATGCTCCGGTTTAACTCTCAGCGTCAAAGTATTCCTCCCCCCAGACTCTCTGCAGGTTTTCATGTACCAATCATGTAATCTTTGCATCGTCGTCGTTAGAGATCTTTCATCTTTGACGAGAGGCTTCCCGTAATGGTATTTGTGTTCGTCCACCTCCATGGTTTCATAATGTACATCGTCAGGCAGGTAATCTCCAACATTGGTATAACCGGGCACCATCCTCGGATCATTAGCGGGCACCTTGAGCGGGGGGCACGATTGGTTCGCTTGTTCGCCGAGCTGGGCAATTTTTTTCCCAGCTCGTCGTTCTTTTAACCTTTGATCACTGACAGTACTTCCCGACCGCTCCGCTTCGGCAAATGTCTTTGCAAGAATGCGCTCATAGTTGCCTCTCGGCGGAGACTTTGGTGGTTTTGTCAGGGCAGCCAGAGTGCGCTTCGCTTTCACCGAATCTACCTTCTCCTTCGGAGGTGGACGTTTCTTTGCTTTCACCCCTTCAAAGAAGTTCGTCACTTCGGCTCGCACGATCTTTGTGGTTTCCTCCTCGGTCCTCTCATATGGTAACTTCTCTAGAGTCTTCAGAGAAGGACCGAATCTGTATTGCCTCCCGCCTCTGGCAGCTGTACTGCTAGACGCCGGCAGAGCAGACGGAGCGGCTGCGACTGTCTTCTTTCCTTGCTTACGAGGCAGAGGAGAAGGACTGCGACGCGCCAAAGCAGCCGGAGCGGCGGCGGGTCTCTTCCGCCCTTGCTGACGAGGCGGAGAAGGAGGAGGCTGGCTGCTCTGGCACGCCGGCGCAGGCGGAGAAGGAGACGGAGAGCCGCCACGCGCCGGAGAAGGAGGCTGAGTGCCCTGATCACTCGCCGGAGGAGGAGGCGGAGTGCCCTTACTCGCCGGAGGCGTCCAGTTCGGAAGGTTAATGAGCTCCTTCGGCCATAGGCATGGAGTCTTCAGAGCAGAACCCAGCCGAGTCTCCCCTTCACCGGTAGGGTGGTCAAGCCGGAGTTCCTCAAATCCCTCCGTTATTTCATCCACCATCACCCTAGCATATCCTTCTGGAATCGGCCGGCAGTGGTAGGTTGCGCCGGGTTCAGGAGGTAAAACAGAGCCAACAGCTACCTTGACTTTGAAGTTATGCCATTGTGCCATAAGGTGGCAATGTTGAGACTCCGTGATAGCATCCACGGGATAGCTTGCAGGAGCCGTCAAGACATGCCCCGGTTGAAGCAGCTCAGTGGAAGCCACGCTGCTTCTCCGCTGAGACGGCGGGGTAGCTTTGGGGGCGGTTTCGGCATGTCGATTGTCGTCTCGTTCCTCTAGCGCTTGAACCCTTTCGTGCAGCTTCTGAATTTGGGTCTGCTCCATTTTTTTCCTCCTCTCCTGGCTTTTGTAACCGCCTGCGTCCGGAAAACCAGCCTTCCACGGAACGGAGCCTGGCGTGCCTCGTGTCCATCCAGGGTGCTCAGGGTTCCCGAGGGCCATTGTGAGCTTGTCGTTCTCTCTGTCTGGAACGAACGTCCCTTGCTGCGCTGCATCGATATATTGCTGAATCTTCTTGACTGGTATTCTCAAAAGCTCGTTCGTCCAAACGCACCTCCCTGATACAGGGTCCAATTTTCCGCCAGCCCCGAAGAACCAAGTCCGGCAACGGTCTGGCCAGTTCATTGTCTCTGGTTCGATCCCTTTATCAAGCAGATCATTCTCAGCCTTGGCCCACTTAGGCCGTGCTTTGAGGTAGCCACCTGACCCCGTGCGATGGTGAAGCTTCTTCTTCGCAGCATTCGTCTTGTTTGTCACTGACATCTTCTTACTCTTTTCTGATGTCTTGTGGGCCACAAATGCGGGCCAGTGATCTCTGATCTTCTCATACCGGCCGATGAATTCTGTTGTCTCTTCTTTGTCGACAAACCTTTTCAGCTCATTCTTCCACCTCCTGAATAGGTCTGCCATCTTCTTAAGAGCATGAGACTTGATTAATTGATCTTTAACTGGCTTCTCCGGATCATCCTATGGCGGTAGGGTGAAATTTGCCTTCAGCTCAGTCCAAAGATCATCTTTCTGCATATCATTGACATAAGACACCTCAGGGTCTTCCTTCTTAGGCTTATACCATTGGTAGATGCTGATCGGGATCTTGTCCCTAACAAGAACCCCGCACTGAGCAGCAAATGCTTCCTTTGTCCGGATGGGTTCAATCGGTTGGCCGTCGCGCGCGATTGCTATGATCTCAAACCTTTCATCCGAGCGCAACTTTCTCTTCGGGCCTCGTCTCTTTACCGAAGTTGTGCTTGATCCGGAGGGCTAGAAAAAAGAAGAAAGAAGAGAGTTAATTAATATGTGTACATACCAAAACAATGAATGCATCAATTAGCTAGTCAGCACAGGCTTAACTAATATATTTACCTGGCAGGACTCTGTTCGGTCACCGGAGCCGTCACCACGGGCTCCTTCTTGCACCAGCATTGGGTCACCGGAGCCATCATAATCATGTCTTTCCTCCTCCACTCTTCGATCACCGTAGCCTGCTTCTTCACCCTGTTCTTCCAGACCATCATTGTCGTTAAGATACGACAAGATATCACCTCCGGCTAAGATTATGTCCCCCAACACCTCTTCTGCTTGCTCGTCTCGTCCGTGCTCCATTGTTTCTGCAAATATTACAACATGGCAATTATTACACAAACATGACAACAGGTGGATATAATAGTGCAAACGTAGACCTAGCTTATTCCAGGTTTGGGGTGGCTTCGGCAACGCTTCCAGGGTAGGGGCGCGGCGGGAGGGGGTAGGAGACCGACATCATTTTTTTCTAGGGTTTGGGTGTCCTCGAGAGTTTTGGTCGAGCGAGAGGGCCCGGGGGGTGCTCCCGTGGTATAAGTTATCACGGTCGAGAGGGGGTATAAAAATCGACCGTCCATCATGCCGAAGTTATCTGGGAGGGAGTTATATATATCGACAACGACGACATACATACATGGGAAAATAATGTTATCGGGGAGGGGGTATATCGACCCCCCCCCCTCGTGTTGAAGTTATCGGGATAGAAGAGAAGAAGAAAAAATAGAATTTTCTTATTTTTTTTCTTCAATGTAACTTTTGCATATATGAACATACATACATAAATTATACATACATGGAAAAAAATTGCTATGAACAAAAAAACATCATATATGAATATGTTGTATATACATCCATATCCATCCATCCATCCATTCATACATACATACATGCACAAAAAAATGCTATGAACAAAAACATCAGTAGAATTTTCTTATTTTTTTTCTTAATTGTAACTCTTTGCACTAGAACTATTTCAAATAATTCCTTTCAAATGCCACAAATTTTTTGAGAAGTCCTATGATGCCTATAGATCATTTTTATTCAAAAACCCACTTTAGTCATTTGAAAAATTTGAGCACAACTTCTATTTTTCAATTTTGGTCCAATCTTGGCATCGAACTACAACCCTATTTTTCCTTGCTAAAAAAATTCTGAATTTTTTACATCTTGTAGTCCTTCCTACTAAACCCTTAAGTCCAGAAGGGCAGCCCCAATTTCTTCTAGCAAGTCCACCAAAAAAATTCATGTAGTTTCTGTCCAGCACTAAATTTTAATAAAACTTGCACTAACAAGTTTTTCCTTTTAACAAACCAACTTGACCATCTCACCAACATCCAAGGAGACATCATCCTGCCAAGTTTCACATAAAACAAAGTTCCCTAGCTAGCCCTAGCATTTCATCAAACACCTTGTGGACATGGCTGAAAACATGCAATTCTCTGAAACTTTGCACTGAACCAACTTCACCATCATCACATACATGAAGGAAGGACAGAGGAGAGGGGTGGGAGGGAGGAGGGACTACCGGCCTGTCCGGCGGGCAGTGGTGCGGCGGCATTGACGGCAGGGCAGCGGCGTGGCGCAGCATCGGGGCAGGGCAAGGGCGCGGCGGCGTTGGCGTCGAGGTCGAGGCAGGGGCGCACGACGGCGTCGTCGGGGCAGGGTAGGGGCGCGACGGCGTCGGGGCGAGGCAGGGGCACACAGCGTCGGCGTCGGGGCAGGGCAGGGGCGCACGACGTCGGCGTCGGGGCACGGCAGGGGCGCGGCGGCGTCGGGGCAGGCAGGGCGCGGCGACGGCGTCGGGGCACGGCAGGGGCGCGGCGGCGTCGGGGCAGGCAGGGCGCGGCGACGGCGTCGGCGTTGAGGTCCGGCAGCCTGGCGGCGTCGAGGTGTTCATCGGTGTCGAGGCGTTCGGCGGCAGAGAGGCAGATCGAAGAACTGAATGAAAAATTTCACAAGTCCAGCTTATATACACAGAGCATTGGTCCCGGTTGGTGCCACCAACCGGGACTAATGCCCCCTTTAGTCCCGGTCGGTGCCACCAACCGGGACCAAAGGCCTCTTTTCAGCAGCCCAAAGGGCGGGAAGCGGCGGCCTTTGGTCCCAGTTGGTGGCACCAACCGGGACTAAAGGAGGGGCATTGGTACCGGTTCGTGGCACCAACCAGGACCAATGCCCCCCTTTAGTCCCGGTTGGTGCCACCAACCGGGACCAAAGGTCACGTGCTACCCGCGTCGCGGCCAAAGTTTAGTCCCACCTCGCTAGTTGAGAGAGCTCGAGAGTGGTTTATAAGCGCTGTTGCGCCCACCCTCTCGAGCTCCTCTCAATTGCAGGCTTTCGGGCCTAACCGTACACTGTGTGCCTGTGGGCCTACTGGGCCTCCTGCGGGCCTGAATCCTGGCCCATGGTTGGGTTTCTAGTCGTACTCAGGCCGTGGTGGCCCAGTAGGTGGCACATTTTTTTCTTTGTTGCTTTATTTATTTTATTTTGTTTCTACTTACAACAAAATACTTACTGTTGCTATTTTTACTTATTTTACTAAATTTTATTTTTTAATTCTTTTTGCTTTTAGGTCACAAAAATTATAAACTTTCTGTTAGTGCCATTAGTTTTCAAATTTGAATTCTTTGAAATTTCTGTGATTCTTTTTCCTGCTATTTAATATTACTGTGTTTTATGATTCTATTCAAAAACAGATTTTGTTATTTTAGTTTCTAACAAAAAAATCTTTATGATAATGCTTTTTGCTATTAAAATGTCTGACAAAAACATTCTTTATGAAAATTCTTTTTGCTTTTAATGTTTTGAACAAAAAATGATTTGATAATTTTAGTTGCATAAATTTTATATAATTTTAGTTTCAATAATACTAGAGGTTTATAAAAGTTTTTTTTGTTGATTCCTTTTGCTATTGGAGTTTTATAAAAGCTTTTTAGTACAAAATGCACCATCTCTTTCGAAGTATCAGGGTTTCGGACGGAAACTCATCAGTTACGAAGGGATTTCATTTTTTTTGAATTTCTTTGAACACCGGACTTTTTGTGTGTTTAAAATGCAACATTCAAAGCCACATCATCAATTTTCAGCCCTTTCTGACTTCATTTGTTATTTTTCATGCATTTACTGATTTTTTTGAGCTAAATTACCCTGAAACTGAAAAGCACTTCAGATGAACTCTGAAAAGGTTGAAAGTTCACATGGTGTCATCATTTCACCCACATAACATGTGCTAAAAAGTTGAGAGGGTTACGGCAAAAACTGGCTGCACTTCGTGTACAAAAAGGACAATCTCTTTCGAACTATCAGGGTTTCGTACGGAAACTCATCAGTTATGAAGGGATTTCATTTTTTTGAATTTATTTGAACACCAGACTTTTGTGTGTTCAAAATGCACCATTCAAAGCCACATCATCAATTTTCAACCCTTTCTGACTTCATTTGTTATTTTTCATGCATTTACTGAATTTTTTGAGCAAAATGACCCTGAAACTGAAAAGCACTTCAGATGAACTCTGAAAAGGTTGAAAGTTGGCATGCTGTCATCATTTCACCCACATAGCATGTGCTAAAAAGTTGAGAGGGTTATGGAAAAAACTGGATGCACTTCGGGTACAAAACGGACAATCTCTTTCGAACTATCAGGGTTTCGGACGGATACTCATTAGTTACGAAGGCATTTCATTTTTTTGAACTTATTTGAACACCAGACTTTTTGTGTGTTCAAAATGCACCATTCAAAGCCATATCATCATTTTTCAACCCTTTCTGACTTCATTTCTTATTTTTCATGCATTTACTGTTTTTTTAGCTAAATGACCCGGAAACTAAAAAGCACTTCAGATGAACTCTGAAAAGGTTGAAAGTTGGCATGGTGTCATCATTTCACCCACATAGCATGTGCTAAAAAGTTGAGAGGGTTACGGAAAAAACTGGATGCACTTCGTGTACAAAACGGACAATCTCTTTCGAACTATCAGGGTTTCGGATGGATATTCATCAGTGACGAAGGCATTTCATTTTTTTGAACTTATTTGAACACCAGACTTTTTGTGTGTTCAAAATGCACCATTCAAAGCCACATCATCATTTTTCAACCCTTTCTGACTTCATTTGTTATTTTTCATGCATTTACTGTTTTTTTAGCTAAATGACCCTGAAACTGAAAAGCACTTCAGATGAACTCTGAAAAGGTTGAAAGTTGGCATGGTGTCATCATTTCACCCACATAGCATGTGCTAAAAAGTTGAGAGGGTTACGGGAAAAACTGGATGCACTTCATGTACAAAACGGACAATCTCTTTCGAACTATCAGGGTTTCGGACGGATACTCATCAGTTACGAAGGCATTTCATTTTTTTGAACTTATTTGAACACCAGACTTTTTTTGTGTTCAAAATGCACCATTCAAAGCCACATCATCATTTTTCAACCCTTTCTGACTTCATTTGTTATTTTTCATGCATTTACTGATTTTTTTTGAGCTAAATGACCCTGAAACTGAAAAGCACTTCAGATGAACTCTGAAAAGGTTGAAAGCTGGCATGGTTTCATCATTTCACCCACATAGCATGTGCTAAAAAGTTGAGAGGGTTACGGAAAAAACTGGATGCACTTCGTGTACGAAACAGACAATCTCTTTCGAACTATCAGGGTTTCAGACGGAAACTCATCTGTTACAAAGGGATTTCATTTTTTGAATTTATTTGAACACCAGACTTTTTGTGTGTTCAAAATGCACCATTCAAAGCCACATCATCATTTTTCAACCCTTTCTGACTTCATTTGTTATTTTTCATGCATTTACTGATTTTTTTTGAGCTAAATGACCCTGAAACTGAAAAGCACTTCAGATGAACTCTGAAAAGGTTGAAAGTTGGCATGGTGTCATCATTTCACCCACATAGCATGTGCTAAAAAGTTGAGAGGGTTACGGAAAAAACTGGATGCACTTCGTGTACGAAACAGACAATCTCTTTCGAACTATCAGGGTTTCGGACGGAAACTCATCTGTTACAAAGGGATTTCATTTTTTGAATTTATTTGAACACCAGACTTTTTGTGAGTTCAAAATGCACCATTCAAAGCCACATCATCATTTTTCAACCCTTTCTGACTTCATTTGTTATTTTTCATGCATTTACTGATTTTTTTTTGAGCTAAATGACCCTGAAACTGAAAAGCACTTCAGATGAACTCTGAAAAGGTTGAAAGTTGGCATGGTATCATCATTTCACTCACATAGCATGTACTAAAAATTTGAGAGGGTTACGAAAAAAACTGGATGCACTTCGTGTACAAAATGGACAATCTATTTCGAACTATCAGGGTTTCGGATGGAAACTCATCTGTTACAAAAGGCATTTCATTTTTTTGAACTTATTTGTGTTCAAAATGAACCATTCAAAGCAGAGACTGATTTTGAATGGTGCATATTCAACACACAAAAAGTCTGTAAAGATCGCCAACCCCAACATAAAAAAATGAGCATAGATGCGCCTATAGAGAAAATTCAACCTAAATTCATAATAAATTTCTATGAATTTCAAAGAAATTTACTCTGAATTTAGGTCAAATTCCCTGTATAAGGGCATCTATTTTCACTTTGAGAGGAGCTCAACAGGGCAGAGAGGGACGGGCTTATAAACCGGTGCGAGCGCCCTTCGGTTGGCGAGGTGAGCCTAAACTCTGACCGCAAGTAGGACCAACCCTTTAGTCCCGGTTTGTGGCACAAACCGGGACTAATGGTCATGGGCCAGGGGCGAGGCTCTGCTCGCGGGCGAGGGGTATATATAGGCACCTCATTGGTCCCGGTTCGTGTCATGAACCGGGACTAAAGGATGAGCCTATGGTCCCGGTTCAAGCCACCAACCGGGAACAATGGTGGTGGGCCAGGAGCGAGGCCCATTGGTCCCGGTTCGTCCCACCAACCGGGACCAAAGGGGCCAGACGAACCGGGACCAATGCCCCCACGAGGCCCGGCAGGCCCTGGCCTCACGAACCGGGACAAATGCTCACATTAGTCCCGGTTCGTGACTGAACCGGGACTAATGTGAATGTTGCCCTGTAACCAAAGCCCTGTTTTCTACTAGTGTGTGTCTACGACTACATCTCTCAGATGCAGTGGCCGCCATTCAGTTAACGCTGACGGGGCTTCAACTACTGACGAGGACTCCATGCGGAAGGCCATGCGTAGAACGGCATCGCGGAACCTCGACTTTGATGGTACGTCTACTAGTAAATCTTTTCTCTCTTTTGATAATGCCAAAGTTTCTTCAAATATTACTAGTCTTGGTATCTCATTAGGAAGGAATAAAACAGCAGTAGACTTTTCCGTTAAGGCTCTTAAGCATGTGGAGTTCGACTGGCTTACGGTTGATCCTAAATCGCATATTTTGGATCCCTTAGTATCAGATGAGGACGATGAGGAGTCGGATGCCAATCATGAAGGCAGACTCCTCTCTCATTTGGTCAAAGATGCAACTGAGGTAGACTTGGATGACACCACGCGCGACACTATGCTTTGTGAGCTCGTTGCGTCGGTACGCAAGAACAAGTCTAATTCAGGTAGTAAAAAGGGTCGGCCAAAAAAGAAGGCAAAAGTTTACAAACACAAGAAAGGTTCATCATGAAAGGAATGTTTTGGGATAGTAGAGGTCTTGGTGACTTGGCTAAACATAAACATATTTCCGATTGTGTTAGGGATTATGCTCTCGATTTTGTGGCAATCTCTGAGTGTGGCAAGCGTGAATTTCCAACTCGTGATCTCGACCATTTTTCATGTGGTAAAGATTATGAGTGGCATATGTTACCGCCTTCTGGGAGGTCTGGGGGTATTCTGTTAGGCATACACTCCACTTACTTGGAACATCTTTCGACTTCGAAGGGGGAGTATCATATTAAATTCAACCTTCGAAATAAATCTGATAACTTCAATTGGAGTTTGGTTGCTGTTTATGGCGCCACTCAAGATGAGTTTAAATCGTCCTTGCTCAAGGAACTTGTCAATACCTGCCGAGAAAACCCACACCCAATGATACTAGGGGGGATTTCAATATTCTCTGATATCAACAAGAGAAAAACAACGATAGGTTCGACACTAGATGGCCATTCCTTTTTAATGCTGTTATTGATAGTCTCGATTTGCGGGAACTTACCTTATCTAGGCGCCAATATACATGGGCCAATAACAGATCTATCCCAACTTTCGAAAAATTAGACCGGGTGCTCGTTACCACCGACTGGGAATTTAAGTACCCCCTAGCTTCGGTGAGAGCACTGGAGAGAATTGAGGCTTTATCTGATCATGCTCCGTTGCTAACTGATTTCGGTCAACCTGCTCCCAGTAATAGCCGCCATCAGTTCAAATTCGAATTGGGATGGCTCACTAGAGAGGGTTTTCATGAGTTGGTAAAAAAAGTGTGGCAACGCCAACCTCGTGGTGACACACCAATTCAACGATGGAACAATCGCATCCGTGCGCTGCACCAATTCCTTCGTGGTTGGGCCAAACACACCGCAGGGATTTATAAGAAGGAGAAGTTGCGACTCTCTACCTTAATTGACTCCTTAGATAAGATCGCGGAGGTCAGGCTCCTTTCTGCCATGGAGATTGAGCAAAAAAGTCATCTCAATGAGCAGCTAGCCCGCCTTTTACGCGAGGAGGAAATAAAATGGTACCAAAGGTGTAAGACTGACTCACTGGTTCTTGGGGATGATAATACGAAATACTTCCAAATGTTAGCCAATGGCAAACATAGGAAGAAACGAATCTTCGCTCTAGATCAGGAGGAGGGTCGAATTGAGGGGGAGGCCTCATTAAAGAACTTCATTACTAAGTATTATAAAGATTTATTCGGGCCATCTGTGAACACTACTATCGAGATGGATGAGTCCATTTGTCACGACATTCAGCAAGTATCCGCTGCGGAAAATGAATTCCTAACCTCTCCATTCTCTGAGGAGGAAATTCGAACGACGGTTTTTCAGATGGAACATAACAAATCTCCGGGTCCGGATGGTTTTCCGGCGGAGTTCTACCAAAATTTCTGGGACATGTTAAAATCAGACTTGGTTCAGTTGTTCAATGAGCTACATGCTCATAAACTTGACATTTCCCGCCTAAATTTTGGGGAAATTATTCTTCTACCCAAGACGAAAGATGCTAGTCGGATTCAACAATATAGATCGATTTGCTTACTCAATGTAAGTTTAAAAATCTTCACCAAGGTGGCGACTAAGCGTCTGAATGGGGTGGCTGATCATGTAGTCAAACCAACCCAAACAGCATTCATGCAAGGGCGAAACATTTTGGATGGTGTTGCTGTCCTTCATGAAACGGTCCACGAGCTTCATCATAAAAAATTGAATGGAGTCATTTTTTAAATCGACTTCGAGAAAGCTTATGATAAAGTAAAGTGGCCCTTTTTGTTACAAACATTACATATGAAAGGGTTTTCCGATACTTGGTGTCGATGGGTTGAGAGCTTTGTGTCCAGAGGTAGCGTAGCTATTAAGGTAAACGACGATGTAGGCAACTATTTCCAGACAAGGAAGGGGCTCCGTCAAGGGGACCCCGCATCACCCATTCTGTTTAATATTGTGGCTGATATGTTAGCTACTCTTATTGAGAGGGCCAAGTTAGCAGGTCAAGTCACCGGGGTCATTCCTCATTTAGTAGAAGGAGGCCTATCAATTTTACAATATGCGGATGACACCATTTTGTTCCTGGACCATGACTTAGAAAAGGCCAGAAACCTTAAATTGTTGTTATGTGCCTTTGAGGATCTTTCTGGACTAAAGATTAATTTTCATAAGAATGAACTCTTCTGTTTCGGCGAGGCCGCAAAAGTTTCACAAGATTATACTGAAATCTTTGGTTGTCAACTCGGACAATTTCCCATTCGCTATCTGGGTATCCCTATTCACTATAGGCGACTGACAATAGCTGAATGGAAGCATGTTGAAGAGAGACTGGAGAAACGTCTGGCCAGTTGGAAGGCCTAACTCTTGTCCTATGGAGGTTGACTAATCTTGATCAATTCAGTCCTTCCAATATGGTTCTTTATATGTTATCTTTTTTCATCTCCCAAAAGGAGTGCTCCAGCGTCTTGACTATTATAGATCAAGATTTTTTTGGCAGAGCGATAATGAAACCAAGAAGTATCGTTTGGCAAGGTGGAACGTATTATGCCGCCCTAAAAGCCAAGGGGGGCTTGGAGTCCAGGATCTTGAGTAAAAAATATATCACTGCTCAGCAAATGGGTATATAAATTACTCACTGAGAACGGTGTTTGGCAGGAAATCAGTCGTAATAAATACGTGGGTTCCAAAGCAATATCCCAAGTCTACTGGAGACCCGGAGATTCACATTTTTGGAGTGGGATGATGAAAGCTAAAGAATTCTTTTTCCAGTTTGGAACATTTTCGGTTAGGGACGGCTCCCAGACACGTTTATGAGAAGACACCTGGTTGGGGAACAACCCCTTAAATGTGCAATACCCAAGTTTATATCGGATAGTTAGACATAAGTTTGTCACGATTAAACAAGTGCTGGGACGAGAAAACCCTGATATTTCTTTTCGTCGAACCCTCATTGGTCCTCGATTGGCAGCATGGGATGATCTGCTAACCCGACTGGGAGCCATCCAGCTGTCAGTGGAACCGGATATCTTTAAATGGAAATTGCATCAGAGTGGTAAGTTTTCGGTTAAATCCATGTATGATGCACCGGTTCATAACGAGGTACCAATAGATAATAGGAAATTGTGGAAGCTTAAGATTCCCCTAAAAGTGAAAAATTTCCTATGGTTTTTCACTAAAGGAGTTATCTTAACAAGGAACAATTTGGCACGACGAAACTGGCTAGGTTGCAAAAAATGTGTTTTCTGCCACCATGATGAGTCGATTAAGCACTTATTTTTTGAATGCAAGTTTGCTCGATCGATATGGGCCATTGTCCAAATAGCTTCGAATCTATACCCTCCATGTAGTGCACGTAATATGTTCGGCAACTGGTTGAGGGGAATAGATAAATAATTTTCTAAACACATTCTTGTGGGGGCGGCTGCCTTATGTTGGGCACTCTGGCTCACTAGGAATGATATTGTTTTTAACCGTAAATGCGTTTCTTCTCCTATGCAGGTTATTCATATATGCTCGCGATGGCTCCGTATGTGGTCTATCCTGCAGCGACCGGAGGACAGAAACCTTTTTATGATGGCGTCTACACGGCTGGAGCGTCCGGCCAGGGAGATTTTCTACCCCCATGGATGGCAGTGTGATCTTCGAATTGGATTGGCCCCGCTATAGGCTTGTTTTAGTTTTTACTTGTGGCTGTTTAGCCATATTATTTTTGATCTAGACTTCTTCAAACTTTTGGTTGTGTGCATCTAGCTATGCAGAGGTTGGGTGATCTTTGATGCGTCTGTATCAACTCGATATTTCAATTCAATGAAAAGCCCTTTATCGAAAAATTAAACCAAAAAATACAAAAATACCTTTGCTGCAATTTATTTGTTCCGCGATCTATTTATCCCATCTACAAATTTACCTCACGTCCTTTGCCTATCTTGAGGCGCCGTACCCCGAAAGGGATTGACAACCCCTTTAACACGTCGGGTTGCGAGGTGTTGTTATTTGTGTGCAGGGGTTGTTTACGTTGTGTTGCTTGGTTCTCCTACTGGTTCGATAACCTTGGTTTCATATCTGAGGGAATACCTACCACCGCTGTGCTGCATCATCCCTTCCTCTTTGGGGAAATACCGACGTAGATTCAAGCGACATCAAAAGGAATTTCTGGCGCCGTTGCCGGGGAGGATCTTCAACATAACCAGGTTCCTAATCACAAATCTCATCTCCTTGCAATTTGCATTATTCGCCATTTGCCTCTCGTTTTCCTCTCCCCCACTTCACAAAAATTTGTTGTTTTATTCACCCTCTTTTTCGTTCGCAGTTTTCTTGTCAGGTCTCTTCTTTGCTTGTGTGCCATGTGTCTTCTATTTGCTTGCATATTTGCTTGCTAAATATCTCTTGATATGGATCCTCATCCACTTGCTAATCTTTTTAAGAGATCCAATTATCATGAACAAATTGCTAGTGATTTGAGTACACTAGATTATTTTTATGAAGTATTGCTTGAGATTCGTGAATCTGGAAATTGTGATGAAGAAATTTATGAAGTGATTCATGATAGCTCTTTGAATGAAAAGCATGATTGCAATGATTTTAATATAAATTCTATTAATGTCAATTGTGCTAATAATATGCAAAACCCCAAGCTTGGGGATGCTAATTTTGCTATGACCACTACTTATTGCAATGATCATGATTGGGGTGCTTCTTCTTATGATCTTGAAAATTTATTTAAGCCCCGTGATGAATATGAGATTGATAATAGTGTTTGCAATAATATTGAAAATGGGTTTGGAAGAGTGTCAACTTTAGATCCCACTACTTTGGAGAATGTTCAATCTTATGAATTTTTTTATAAAAGTGGGTTTGGAGAGGTCATGACTTTAGTTAACGTTAATCCCACTATTTTGGAAGAGTGTCAACTTTGCATGAATGTGGATCATGTTGAGAATATGTTATATGATAGATATTTTGTTGAATTTGCTTATGATCCTACATGTAATTATTATGAGAGAGGAAAATATGGTTGTAGAAATTTTCATGTTACTAAATTACCTCTCTTTATGTTGAGATCCTCAATGTTTTATTTCTCTTCTTTGCATATGTTAGATGTTTCTTGTCTTGATAATTTATTTGCTTATAAAATTACTATGCATAGGAAGTATGTTAGACTTAAATGTGTTTGTCATATGTTTCATGATTCTCTCTTTGTGTTTCAAATCTTATCTTGCATATGAGCATCGTTGAAATCTTATGCCTAGCTAGGGGCGTAAAACGATAGCGCTTGTTGGGAGGCAACCCAATGAATAAAATTTATTTTTGCTTTTTGCTTTCTGTTCTTGAGTGTTAACACAATTATGCTACTGGTATGATTGTGTTTTTTGTGTTTTAATTACTGTTTGTACCAAGTAAAGCCTTTAGGATCTTCTGGGGTGATAGTTGTTTGATCTTGCTGAAAAAGACAGAAACTTTGCGCTCACGAAAATAATTCTCATAAATCAAAGAAAAGAGATTTTTCCCTGATTATTTTTGAATAAGATCAATATACAAATTATGCTGGTCTTCCTAATTTGGTAGAATTTTTTGAGTTACAGAAGTATTCGAAAATTCCAGATTACTACAGACTATTCTGTTTACACAGCTTCTGTTTTCTTTGTGTTGTGTGCTTATTTTGATGGCTCTATGGTTTTCTTTGATGTGTTTTTGCCATAGAAAAGTTTGGAATACAGTAGATATAATACAAAAACAAAATAGGGATTTGTTTGACACAGCACTTATAGTAGTGGTTTGCTTTCCTTTACTAACGGATCTCACAAGGGTTTTGTTGAGTTTTGTGTGATTGAAATTTTCAAGTTTTGGGTTATCTTACGATGGATAAAAGAAGGATAGAAGAGCCTAAGCTTGGGGATGCCCCGGCATCCCAAGCTATTATCCAAGAATGAGCAACCAACTAAACTTGGGGATGCCCCCGAGTGGCATCCCCTCTTTCTTCTAACGACCATCGGTATTTTACTCGAGACTATATTTTTATTCATCACATGATATGTGTTTTTCTTGGAGAGTCTTGTATGATATGTGTCTTTGCTTGTTTTATTTTGTGTTTTAAGTCATCAATCCTTGCTGGACACAGCTATTTGAGAGAGCCAAAATTATGTCATGACTTGTTAGAATTGCTCACTATGCTTCACTTAAATTTTTATGAGCAATGGACTTGCTCTAGTGCTTCACTTATATCTTTTTGAGCACGGTGTGCTTAGTATTTTTGAAGAAATGCTCTCTTGCTTCACTTAGATTTATTTGAGAGTTAGTAAAATTTTGAAGAAATTATCTTTGGCTTCACTTAAATTATTTTCATAAGAAAATATGGTATGCTCATGATCTTCACTTATATTTGTTTGAGCTTATGAAAAGCAACACATGAAAATTAGTCCCAAAGTGATAGATATCCAAGAAGGATAAAGAAAGAAAAAATATGTCATGAAGATCATTGGACAAAATAAACTTGATTCTTAGTAATAGTTTTGAGATATGATGATGTGATATGTGAGTTATGTTGATGGGTAATTGTGCTCTAGTAAGAATATTGGTGTTAAGGTTTGTGATTCCCTATGCATGCACGAAAGTGAATAATCATGAAATGAAAATTATATCCTACTTGTGGTGCATCATTCGGTGTTAATTATGCTTAAAGCTTGCTTATGAGATTATTCGTTGCTTGGTTGGTCGCTTCTCAATCTTTTTGTTAGCCTTCATTTTGCACCAAGTATGACCTCTACTTGTGCATCCAAAATCCTTTAAACCAGTTTTTCCACATGAGTCCACTATATCTACCTATATGCGGTATTCTTTTGCCGTTCTAAGCAAATTTGATGTGCCATCTCTAATTTTCAAAATAAACTTCTCTTTTGTGTGTTTGTTTCGCTCGCGGAATGGTAACGGGTAGCTAATATTTTCCATGCTAGATGTGTTATTCTCACGATGAGTGTTTATTCACTTGTCATTGCACGAGTGTAAGGCAAAGGTATTAGGGATGCCCAGTCCCGAAATACAAAAACGAATTTACTTTATGTTGTCAAATAATAAATTCCTTGGAAAGTGTTGGTATGGAGGGCACCCGTGGATACAACTAGCCATGGAAAGTGAAAGTTATGGTGGAAAAAGGAATACACTTTATTTTCTGTTTGGGACCGCCTATGATATATCTAGCATGGAAAGTGTTGGGATGCGCCAAGTCATTTTCGTTGGTGGGATGGATACACCTCCCAAAATGTTTTTATCTCTAATTTTTTGCTTTGAGCTCTAGCACCTCTACAAATCACTACTTCCCTCCGCGAAGGGCCTTTCTTTTACTTTATGCAATTTTTATTTTTGAATTTGAGTCTCCAACCTCTCTTATAAAAGCACCAACTATGGGACAATATGATCGTACTTAAGTATTGGGTGTAGCTAATATTCGAGTGTGTTTCATGAATGGATCAATGTTTGAGCATGATGGGCTAGGGATAACTTGTTTTAGCATTGATATTCTGAAAGACATGGTTGCTTGTTGATATGCTTGAGTATCTAAATTATTATGTCAAAACTAGACTATTGCCTTGAATCACATAAAAGTCCAAATGTCCATGCTATAAAGAAAAGAATATGATATGACATGATAAATAGCACTCCACATCAAAAATTCTGTTTTTATCACTTACCTACTCGAGGACGAGCAGGAGTTAAGCTTGGGGATGCTGATACGTCTCCAATGTATCTATAATTTTTGATTATTCCATGCTTTTTATTATCAATCTTGGATGTTTTATAATCATTATATAGTCATTTTATATCATTTTTTGGTACTAACCTATTGACATAGTGCCAAGTGTCAGTTGCTGTTTTCTGCATGTTTTTTACATCGCAGGAAATCAATATCAGACGGAGTCCAAATGCCACGCCAATTTACGATGATTTTTTATGGACCAGAAGGAAGAAGTTGGGCCCTGGTTGCACCTGGGGGAGTCCCGAGGAGGGGACAACCCACCAGGGCGCGCCAGGAAGCCCAGGCGCGCCCTGGCGGGTTTTGCCCACCTCGGGTGCCCCTTGGAACGACTCTTTGCTCTATAAATACCCCAATATTCCAGAAACCCTAGGGGAGTCGACGAAATTTTCGTCCAGCCGCCGCAGAGTTAAGAACCACGAGATCCAATCTAGACACCATCACGGAGGGGTTCACCACTTCCATTGGTGCCTCTCCGATGATGCGTGAGTAGTTCTTTGTAGACCTTCGGGTCCGTAGTTAGTAGCTAGATGGCTTCCTCTCTCTCTCTTGATTATCAATACAATGGTCTCTTGGAGATCCATATGATGTAAGTCTTTTGGCGGTGTGTTTGTTGTGATCTGATGAACTTCGAGTTTATGATCAGTTATATCTTTTTATATCCATGAAAGTTATTTGAGTTCTTTGATCTCTTATATGTGTGATCTCTTATAGCCTCGTATTTCTTCTCTGATATTTGGGTTTTGTTTGGCCAACTTTATCTATTTATCTTGCAATGGGAAGAGGTGCCCGGTAGTGGGTTCGATCTTACGGTGCTTGATCCCAGTGACAGAAAGGGAACCGACACGTATGTATCGTTGCTACTAAGGATAAAAAGACGGGATCCATATCTGTCGCAATAGATAAACGGATCTTGTCTACATCACGTCATCATTCTTATTGCATTACTCCGTTTTTCCATGAACTTAATACACTAGATGCATGCTGGATAGCGGTCGATGTGTGGAGTAATAGTAGTAGATGCAGGCAAGAGTCGGTCTACTAATCTTGGACGTGATGCCTATGTAATGATCATTGCCTGGATATCGTCATGATTATTTGAAGTTCTATCAATTGCCCAACAGTAATTTGTTTACCCACCGTTTGCTATCTTTCTCGAGAGAAGCCACTAGTGAAACCTACGGCCCCCGGGTCTTCTTTCTCATATATTTGCCTTGCGATCTACTTTTTCCTTGCGTTTATTTTCAGATCTATTAAACCAAAAAAATACAAAAATACCTTGCTGTAATTTATTTGTTCCGCGATCTATTTATCCCATCTACAAATTTACCTCACGTCCTTTGCCTATCTTGAGGCGCCGTACCCCGAAAGGGATTGACAACCCCTTTAACGCGTCGGGTTGCGAGGTGTTGTAATTTGTGTGCAGGGGCTGTTTACGTTGTGTTGCTTGGTTCTCCTACTGGTTCGATAACCTTGGTTTCATATCTGAGGGAAATACCTACCACCGCTATGCTGCATCATCCCTTCCTCTTTGGGGAAATACCGACGTAGCTTCAAGCGAGATCAATAACCCACAAGTATAGGGGATAGCAACCGTTTTCGAGGGTAGAGTATTCAACCCAAATTTATTGATTCGACAAGGGAGCCAAAGAATATTCTCGAGTATTAGCAGCTGAGTTGTTAATTCAACCACACCTGAAAGACTTAATATCTGCAACAAAGTATTTAGTAGGAAAGTAGTATGGAAGTAACGATAACGGTGGCAAAACTAACAGTAGCAGTTTTGTAGCAATCGTAAGAGTGGCAACGGTAAAGTAACTAAGCAAAGATCAATATGAAACGAGCTCGTAGGCAATGGATCAATGATGGATAATTATGTCGGATGGCATTCATCATGCAACAGTTATAAAATAGGGTGATACAGAACTAGCTCCAGTTCATCAATATAATGTAGGCATGTATTCCGAATATAGTCATACGTGCTTATGGAAAAGAACTTGCATGACATATTTTGTCCTACCCTCCCATGGCAGCGGGGTCCTATTGGAAACTAAGGGATATTAAGGCCTCCTTTTAATTGAGAACCGGACTAAAGCATTAGCACTTAGTGAATACATGAACTCCTCAAACTAAGGTCATCACCGGGAAGTGTCCCGACTATTGTCACTCCGGGGTTGCCGGATTATAACACATAGTAGGTGACATTAACTTGCAAGATAGGATCAAGAACACTCATATATTCATGAAAACATAATAGGTTCAGATCTGAAATCATGGCACTCGGGCCCTAGTGACAAGCATTAAGCATAGCAAAATCATAGCAATATCAATCTTAAAACATAATGGATACTAGGGATCAAACCCTAACAAAACTAACTCGATTACATGGTAAATCTCATCCAACCCATCACCGTCCAGCAAGCCTACAATGGTATTACTCACGCACAGCGATGAGCATCATGAAATTGGTGATGGAGGATGGTTGATGATGATGATGGCGCGGGTTCCCCTCTCCGGAGCCCCAAATGGACTCCAGATCAGCCCTCCCGAGGAAGAACAGGGCTTGGTGGCGGCTCCGTATCGTAAAACACGATGAATCCTTCTTTCTAATTTTTTTCTCCCCGAACGTGAATATATGGAGTTGGAGTTGAGGTCGGTGGAGGTCCAGGGGGCCCACGAGGCAGGGGGCGCGCCCAGGGAGTAGGGCGCGCCCCCACCCTCGTGGCCAGGGTGTGGGCCCCCTTTAGCTGATTCTTTTGCCAGTATTTTTATTAATTCCAAAAAGTGTCTCCGTGAAGTTTCAGGTCATTCTGAGAACTTTTATTTCTGCACAAAAATAACACCATGGCAATTCTGCTGAAAACAGCGTCAGTCCGGGTTAGTTTCATTCAAATCATGCAAATTAGAGTCCAAAACAAGGGCAAAAGAGTTTGGAAAAGTAGATACGTTGGAGACGTATCACGGCCGGGCAGGCAGATTGCCTCAGGAGAGGGAGGAGAGGGATTGGGTCTGGCCCTTGCATCAAGTCCTCAAGACGGGGCGACGGGACCACAGATCGTGGATGGCTGATTGTCACCGCGAGCTCCCAACACATTAATGGGTTAGGACATGCGATCTGAGTAGGCCTCTGGCCTTTTCGCACTAACCACCATGCGGGGATAGTATGGGCACTCGACGTCGTATGTATCAGCCGAAGTTCTTCAGACGTCAGCAGTTGAGCGGCACGCGACCGGGTGGACCGCAAAATCCTGCGTGTGTATACAGGGGCTAGGTCTGGTCCCGGCCGTCCTCTCAACACGCAAGAGTGCAAAGGGCAATGGACCCAAGACCCCCGAGCGCTTAGGGTGTAGCCCGGCGTGCTGGCCTCTCTGTTGAACCTAGGTAGGGCTACGACGTGTCGATCAACTGAGGTCGGGCATGACCCAAGCAAGTGTGTCCGGCCAGAGTTAATCGAGCGTGTTGGGTAAGTTGGTGCACCCCTGCAGGGAAGTATATCTATTCGAATAGCCATGTCCACGGTAACTGGACACTCAGAAGGTATCCCGATCTACTACAACTAGAAATGGATATTATAGCTCCGGGATCGCTTTCTTGTAGGGAGTCGAGGAATGATCTCTCGGCATGGTTGTTGTTATGCTTGTTGCTACTACTATATTTATGTACTAATCCACACTCTTCTAATGTTGCAAGATGCTAAAGATGCTAGTCTTCGATAGGCTAGGCCTTTCCCCTCTATTCTGGCATTTCTGCAGTCTAGTCCACAGATACAACCCTTCTTTTGAAACCAATGCATAAGTAGAATATATCTGATGTAAGTCTTGCGAGTACTTTGGATGAGTACTCACGGTTGCTTTGCTTCACCTTTTTCTCATACCCGATTGCTGCGACCAGACCATGGAGCCCCGGAGCCAGTTGCCCCAGTCGACGACTATTACTACCCTATTTGTGGAGCCTACTACTACGTGGAGACCGATGACCAGGAGTAGATAGGAGGCACCCAGGTAGGAGGCATGAGCCTTTCGTTCCATTGTCATTGTTTTGCTCAGCCTTCTTAAGGCAGACTTGTTTAACTTTATGTCTGTACTCAGATATCTGATGCTTCCGCTAATGCTTGTATGACTCGAGCTTATGTATTCGAGCCCTTGAGGCCCCTGGCTTGCAATATAAAGCTTGTATGACTTTTATTTGTGTTTAGAGTTGTGTTGTGATATCTTCCCGTGAGTCCTTAGGATTGATCGTGTGCATTTGCGTGTATGATTAGTGCATGATTAAGTCGGTGCGTCACACGAAGGAGTAAAAAAATCTCTCGTCTCTCCACCTCCTCTGCCTCTCCTTCTCTCCCATCCCCGCCGTCGGTGACCCCCCCCCCCCCCGGTCGTTTCCCGCTGCCTCCTCCTCCCAATGGCTGGACCTCATGGCCGACGCTCCCCATCACCGTTCCGCAGCGCGGTTTCGCGCAACCACGAGAACCGCGCGTCTTCAAGTGGCGCCTCCTCAATCCGCTTCCGCCCCGCCTATGCGGCCCCCTCCCACCGCATCTCTGACTTCCCCGACATCCCTCCGTCGTGGCTGCCGCAGAGAAGTACCTCGGCGTCCGCCAACAGCCGTGAGGGACGTGTGTGGTGGAGATAACCGATCTCGAGACACACACGAAGAAGTGGCTCGGGTCCTTCCTCGAGGTGGAGCTCGCCGCCCTCGAGTACGACCGGTTGCAAGTCTGCTTGCATGGCGCGGCGGCGTGCCTCAACTTCCTGTGGGGGACGACGCCCGTCGAGCTCGTTCCGCCGCTGCCAGGGGTGGTCAATGCGGCAATGGCTCGGCAGGACCAGGAGGCGAGGAAGAAATTCGCGGTGGAGGCCGCTGACGAGGAGTACATGGCGGACCTCTGCCGCCAACACCCCGAGCTTGTGGAGGCGGAGCTGGCGATCTTCTCAGAGCGCGCGGTCGACGGGGAGGTCATCCTCCTCTCCAACGACAAGGAGCACGGCGGCGACGACGACAAAGATGAGGAGTAGTTTGACGTTGAAGAGTGGCGGCACATCTTCCCCGACTCCGAGGAGGACGACACAGGCCCGGACCCCATGGGCGGTGGAATGTCAAGGCAAGATTTGCTCGCCCTCTACAAGGGTGATGATGGTGATGAAGATTAGCTTAGTTTAATTTCATGTTGATTTTAAGTTTAAGTTTAGGTTTAGGTTTAAAAACACATGTACGATGGGATGTAAGACAAGGCAGATGAATAATGTGTGCAATTTCGGTTGTTTAAATCGAATCTAGGTTAAACTTATGCAAATTTGGTTTTTGCTACGTTAAATTTTGAAGTTCGGCTAGGTCTGACCAAAAGTTAGTGGAGTAAAAATCCTCCAGTAAGCTTTCCTCGGCCAGATCCTCCTCTATTTTATAGTGGATATGTTAGAATTGGCCTAAGCAGCTAGGGTTGGCATCGATAACTGATTATTACTAGCAAATATGCCCGTGCGTTGCAATTGAAGAAAAAAGAATATCCCGGTTGAATCCTTCTTCATGGAAAATTCCGAAGAATTCTTGGCATTGGGTAATACCACATGAAAATTACCTAATGATTGAATGTGTGTTGAGGAATAACATGAATGAGAATTGTGATTTCAGCCAACCAATCATTGCAAATGACTAAAAAACGTATGCATTGTACAATTTGCGGATTAGATTATAGACAATCACCCGCAAAAAAAGGTTAAAGACAATAATCTCCAACAGAAATGGAAAAAAAATAAACTCAAGCATAAGAATAAAAAGACATACGAAAGATAACAAAATTCAAAGTAACGAAACATATTTTTCCCTTTCTTCTGCTAATGCAAAGATGTTATTCCTCACCTTCATTTCATTATGAGAAGAATCAAAATTTAAGATTTAATACATCTTTCAATAGGAATAATATGTACTATAATCATGTGCTAGGTTGTCACTGACAAAAGCATACTGCGGTGGTACTATAATCAAGCATAGGATCGGTTGATCGTTAAGTTTATATAGTGTATGTATATCAACAAACCAAATATAAGTGCATATTTCTTCATTGCGATTCAAATTGCTTTCTTGCATGAGATCTTTTTATATGCATCCGTTAAGTTTATAGTGTATGTATATCAATAAACCAAATATAAGTGCATATTTCTTCATTTCTTGTGCACACTTTTTTCCTTTTGTGTTGGCTCCATGTTTGTATATTTCTTCCTTTCCGGTTTTTCCATGAAAGCTTTTTTTTTTTTGAGAAGCATGAGAGCTTCTTTCTGGAAATCAGGAGCCTCTTTCTCTCTTTTCTTATTCCCAAGACGACTTCTTAACTCCCAAGAAAGTCAATGACGTATATAAACTGGGTGGATTAGATGTAAGGGGGCGATGTGGGATTATTTAAAATGTGAATTGACCATTTAATTAGCACACAAAATAACTTGGCTTGTTGGTTATGGCATTACGTACTCAATAGGACGTAGGAAGGTTAGAAGAACGTACGGACGGGCGAAAATTATTGGACGGACGAAATTACGGTGGTAAGAAATGATCGATGTTTTATTATTAAATTTTAAAAAATAAATTAGGTAAAGGTAAAGTTTTTTATTAGTCCATGGAAAGAATTTTTTGTAGCTAATTGTAAGTTTTAAAAAAACTATGTAGGGCGAGAGCTAAAGCCCAGCCCAGCCCAAATACATTGTTGTTTCCGCGAGAGACGAAGACCTACCTCCGCCGCCGGCAAGGCCACTTCTCCACCATTCATTCCTCTTGCTCTGCTCCTGACCGGATCGAGAGCTCGCACTCGCACCGCCGGCCACCATGGCGGAGGCCGCAAGTGCGGCGCCTCTACTCCGCGGCTTCCCAGATGAGGTCGTCATCTGGGAGATCCTGCCCCGCCTTCCCCCAAAATCCATTCTCCGCTGCCGCGCCGTCTGCCCTGCGTGGCGCCGTGCCACCTCCGCCCGCGACTTCCTCCTCGCCCACCACGCCCGGCAGCCCGCGCTCCCCATCCTCGACGGCTTGAACACCGTCGGCAAGGGCATAGACATCCTCACCTTCGACCACCGGTCAGCCGACCAGCTTCAGCTGCAGTCCGTCGCGCGACTAGGCGCCAACCACCACTTCGGTCTGGAGGCCTCGTGCGACGGCCTCCTCGTCCTCTCCATCCACGACATGAGCTTGGGTTTCGCTATCTGCAACCCTGCAACTCGTCAGTATGCTCCTCTTCACCTGCTCTATGGCTCCAGGCTATTGGGGATGTACCCGCATAGCCCTACCGGTGAGTACCGATTATTGCTCTACTTGTCCTCCAAGATCATGCATGATGAAGGTGAAGGTGCCTCCTACATCTTCACGATAGGCTCTGGCCATCAACCGAGGAACATAGGGTGCCCAGATGCCAAGGCACTGATATTCACCCTGTCCACCCTGTTCCGTGGTAGCTTGCATTGGCACTTGAAGCAGCAGGAGAGCGCAAGCAGCAGGATAATGGTTTTCGACACCACTGCTGAGTCTTTCCGGCAGATGCGTGCTCCGGTTGTTCGTGGCTTTGGTAACCTGTTTGAGATGGATGGAATGCTCGGCCTGTCCATTATTAATGATGAACAGACAAGCGTTGATATCTGGGTGATGCAGGACTACGAAGGCCAGGTCTGGACCTTCAAATCCCGGGTTGAATTGCCGATTGCAGAGATCCGGGTGCAATTTGGAAAGTTTGTCGATTTTTGGAATGTGGTGGCCGCGCCTTCTGATGTTGATGTGCAAGTGCTGGTCAAAACTGACGAGTGGCTGCTTCAGGTTGACACTGATGGCAAGTTGGTTGCCAGTTTCCATCGCAGAGGCCTCAATCCTACTCAACGTCGGCTCAAACAGTCTCTAGTTTCACATACCTTCTTTCCGACACAAGAGGGTTATGTTGTGAATGCGTCGCCTTTCATCTGACCAGACGATTATGTTGTGAACATTCAGCCCTTCATCAGGGCTGGATTATTGAGTGTGGTGGTGCTTCTTAACAACCTAGCTCTCCATATCCACATGAACTGCGGTACATATGAACTCGACCCACTATTAGCCTGCTAGCTTCTTTGTTGATGTATAAGAAGTTATGATCAAGAAGCTCTGACTTTTACATGTTTGAGTTATATTTCCTTGAATGTCCTTTGTGGCTGAAGTGGTTGCTGTCTGTGTTGATGCTAAAATTAGAAGCCAGTCCTATCAGCGTCTGAATGTTTTCCAGTTACTCTGGCCCATGTCTCTGTGTTCTTCAAATCTCTTCTTAGTATTCAGTACCAGTTAGCAATTCTACCTGCCTTGTCTCTAATTTTATTTAACTGAAGAATTGTCTTGTTTGTTTATTGAGGCCTTCTTTTATAGAGATTACCCGCTGGTTGTCTTAATACTAAATTTTAGAAAGTATACATGTGTTTCCTGTTCCTATGTTTTGTTTTAGCTGATGATGAAATGAGACAGATTATTGTCCTTATTGATTAGCAAGTTTCATCTGATCTGGGAGCATTATCTAGTTTAATTGAAAGATTGCAATATAGTCAATTTGTCAATGGAATTTTCTGTTGCAATTTATTCTTGTTCATGATTCCATTGCATCCGGTTAGGTATTGAAACATACTGCTGTAATTCTACCTTTCTATTCCATCATTTGGAATTATATTTATCATTTCACTTCAGTTGCTTACCATTTCAGAGAATCAATGCTTCATGTGATGTTCAATCTTAACATAAGCTCTAGAAATGAGACTTGTACTGATAAGGAGAAGAGAGGTTATCATGGTCATGCGCAGGTCTAGACTGTGTTCCCCTTTAAATTCTGTAACTACCAGCCATGTTCTTTTTTCTCTGTGACCAGCGCAGCGCGTATGAAATTGGAACACTATGAGCTGGTTAGTTTCTTTTTGATGTACATACAAGTTCTGATCAAGAATCTCTGAAAGTTTCATGGTTGCATGAAATTTATACTTGTGTGAATATCTTTTCGAGATGAAGTGGCTAGCAAGTTTATGCTACAATTATTTAGTCGTTTTGATCAGCATCTGAAATAGTTGCCAATTGATCTGCCACATGTCTCTGTTTTTCTCTGAACAGAAGAATGGCCTTAGTTTTTTTTTATCGGGGTGTTCTTCATTCTTAGAGGTCATCCAGGGTGTGTATAGTGTGTCATTACCAAAGCCAAAATTTTACCCAAGGGAAAATAATAAGTCAGAGTCCAGGTAAACGTGGAGCATCATTACATAACCTCCCACTAAATTTGCACCAGACTGCTCAACTGGATAGCCTATTCTTCAGGATATTGCTAATGGTGCCATCTACTGGTTCGTGCTACTCCCATCCCCATGAGTTCTAGAGTCCCTGCCGCTTAACACCGAACAAATAATCTAATTAGCCGTTAGCAGTGTCTGGTAACTTGGTACTCCCTCCATCCATTTCTCCGACAAGTACTTTCGAACGGAGGGAGTAGAAAAAAGCTGCAGGTTGTAGGATGTGTTATTATCATGCTTAGCAGATACTGAATTCGTCGAGCATGAATTCAGAGTCCTCGAGTCGATGCTTTGCGACGGTGATGCATACTCATTCCCAGTACCTCACCATCCTACATACACACATAGATATAGCCTTTTCTTTTTGCGGTAAGATTAGCTAGCTACCTTTGAAGTGTGAATAGTGGTGGAATCATTGAGAAACGCGTGTTTGTGCTTCGAGCATATATAGTGTTAAGAATAATTAACCTAGATTAATTAGTGGATAATCCCCACTTTCCCATCCTTGTAATCCCATGATGTGGGAACCGTCGTAGCAGTTTCCCTGCAGCGTCGCCTCCATGAACCGACATAGGAACCGACACATCCTTTGTTAGCATCTGTTCCCCCTGTATATAAGGCATCTGTAACCATCAATAAAGATACAATTGATTCATTTGTCTCTCGTTCGCTTTGGCTCTCAATCGACTCTAACATGTAGCACCTGATGTTCCGCTAGCCATAAAGTCAGGAAAGGCAAAGATGTCAACATGGTGGCATGTGCTTGCTTGCTTGGTCATTATAAATGGCTCATGTGGGTCTCTGCAATCCTTTGTTGGGAGCAAGAATCCATACAACCTTCAAGCATTTGAAAGCTCGTCGTCCTCGAGGCACGAACCTTTCTCATCTTCTTTGGATGAAGATAATATAACATCGACATTAATATAGATGGGCCGATGTAGTATGCACAGGTCTTGACTTTAAGGGCATATTTAGCTTGAAGGATTTTGACAAAAAATTCAAGATAGTCCGGATGAATTTTCCTATGTTGGTCCTTTGATCAGAGGTGCGGCGTCGGCGTCTACAATCAGAAGTGCGGCGTCGGCCTCGGCGTCGATTCACTGGACATCATCCCCTTTGACCGCCGAGTAGGGGTCGCCGCCGCCGACCGGCTCCAGTCCGTCGCGCGAATTGCTGACGCTTTCGTCCGTCCGTGCATCTCGTGCGATGGCTTAGTCGTCTTCTACATCGACTGGGATCACTTGTGCATCGTCAATCCGGCAACTCGTCAATTTGCTCGCCTCCCGAGTTTTACTCTTACTGACACTCACCACCCCGCGGGGATCTACCCGCACAGCCCAACCGGCGAGTACCGGCTACTGCTGGTACCTTATGATCCAGATGACTCCTACCAGGTCTACACGTTAGGCTCCAACCAACCACCCAGGCACATACACTAGATGGCCCCGATGTGATAGGACTGCCAAGGAAGAGGCCCTCATGTTCCGTCGTAGGCTGCATTGGTGCATAGACAGTATGATAATTGTATTCGACACCACAGCTGAGTGCTTCTGGCAGATGCTCGCTCCAGTTGTTCTTGACGGCCCTGGACAGTTTGTGATGGATAAAATTTATGGTGCTGTCCTGTTTGAGATGAATGGAATGCTCGGCATGTCCAGTCTTAATGCCGATTTTACGAGCGTTGGTATCTGGGCTATGCAGAACTACGAAAGCAAGGTCTGGGCATTCAAATACCGGTTTGAATTGCCACTTGCGGAGCTCACCGTGCAGTTTGGAAAGTTTAAACCATATTGTTGTTGGGTGCCCATTTCTTGGGATGGTGATGTGATCGTGCTGCTCCAGTTTGGTGAGTGGCTACTTCAACTTGACATGGATGGCAAGTTGATTGCTATTTTGCACCATCACAATCACAAAGGCCTCTTTCCTACTCAACATCGGCTCAAGCAAACTCTTGTTCAACATACCTTCTTTCCGACACTAGAGGGTTATGTTGTCAATGCTTCACCTTTCATATAACTAGAAGATTATGTTGTGAACACTTAGCCTTTCGTTTGAGGGCTGTAGAGTGCGATGGTACTTCTTATCGGCCTAGCTCTGCTTGTCCACATGAGTTGTAGTATGTATTAACCGAGTCCACTATGATGAGCTCGCTGCCTTCTTTATTGATGTATTAAAAATTATGATGAAGAAGTTGGGACCATTTCATGGTTGTGTTATATTTCATCGAGTGTCCTTTTGGGTGGAGTGGCTGCCCCGAGTGTTGATGCTAAAATTACAAGTCATTTGGATCACTGTTTGAAGTGTGTGCACATATTTCTGACTCATGGTTCTGTTTTTTTTTTATTCAAGAGTAGACTCCTTTTTTCCCTTTATACAGTGGTGTTCTTAGTACTCAAAGTTAGCAATCTAGTTGTCTCTTATCTCTGTTTATTTACCTGAATAATTGACTTGTCTTTTTATTGAGGTCTACTATTCGAGATATTACTCAGTTGTCTTTTCAATACTAATTATTTAGCAATGGTACATTTGATTCCTATTTTTTGTGTTTTGTTTAGCTGAAGGTGAAATGAGGCAGATTATCCTCCTTGTTGGCTTGCAAGTTGCACCTGATTTTCATAAAAGGTTGGCACACTAGTTAAATTGAATGATTGCATTATGGTCAGCTTTCAAACGAAATGCTCTATTGCAGTTCATTCTTGTTCATGATTCCATTGCATCTGGTTAGCTGTGAAACATATTTTTATAATTCTGTCTATATTGCATCACTTGAAATATATTTATCATTTCATTTTAGCTGCTAAGCATTTTAAGGAACCAATGCTTCATGTGATGTTTGATCTTAACATATGCTCAAGAAACAGGGGCGGACCCAGGACAAAAATGTCCCGGTGTCCACGTGTACATCACATACGCGTGCATCTGGTCCACCAGGGGCGGACCCAGGACAAAAATGTCCCGGTGTCCACGTGTACATCACATACGCGTGCATCTGGTCCACAAGTAATACTATGAATAATTATGTGGCCTTCATTTTCTATACAAGACCGCTATAGAATATACATTTTGCATTTATACAATGCCACTACAGTAATCAACGTAAAAAATAATGATATTTTCTCGTACTAGCAACCTCTTTAATAATTGCATCTAGTATCTGACCTATGTCACGCTAGTACCTGACCTATGTGCATATAACTTAACCAGAAAATTTACCCGGTGTCCTGTGACACCGGTAGGCCATACGTGGGTCCGCCACTGTCAAGAAATAAAACTTCTACTGATATGCAGAGCATTGATATTTTTTTCCTGAGACTGGAGCAATGCATATGAATTGGGTCCACTATGAGATGGCTTGTTTATTTATGATGTACTTTCTCTGTTTCTTTTTACTTCACATATTAGCTTTGTCTTGAGTCAAGTTTTGACTGTTAACAGGTCATGATCAAGAATCTTTGACAGTTTGACTGTTAACACTCTACGTTAGATTTTGTTGAATGTCCTTTTGGGCTGAAGTGGCTTTCATGAGTGTTGATACTAGAATTATAAGTCATCTGGGCCAGCAATTGAAATGTTTGCCAATTCTTCTGACTCATGTTTCAGTTTTCCTGAACTGAAGAATTGATTTTCTTTTCTTCTTAGTATTCAATAGTAGCAATCTAGCTGACTTGTCATTTAATCAAGGTATTTTTTTTAGATTACACGATGGTGCTCTTATCACTTTTTTTGCAAATAAAGGTGTCTTTTCTTTTTTCGGAAATGGAGGCGTACCCCCGGCCTCTGCATCATGATGATGCATGCAGCCATCTTATTAAAAAATCCATGAAGTATCACAAAGTCATAAAAGTATTACAGCTCGCAAGTGGAGCGAAAGAAAGAAAAATACATGATGACAATCACAACCGGTACGGCAATATGAAGGATAAGCTCCCTAGGCTCCTATCTTGTTATGCGACCACCATCCGAACCGGTTGAATATAGCCCGTGCTACCATCTCCCACCGGTTGCACCCAGTAACCAAAGGCTCCCTGGAGTCCATAGGAGTGAGTAAGGACCACGTACGGATTCATGCGGTAGCTCTGAAGATAACCTGCAAGAAAGTTAAGTTTGTTGTCTGTTAAAAACCAAAACATTTCTATAGTTTCATATAGCCCATAAAAGTGCACATATTCCAATCCAAATACGAGCCGCAGTAGTATGCTCAATCCCAGCTAACCACGTTCCAAACAACGACTCAATGTCCACTGGAGGAGTAATGTGGAAGGCTATATGAATCGTTCTCCAAAGTAATTTGGCGAATGGGCATTCAAGGAATAAATGTTGTATTGTTTCATCATGATCACAAAAACAACAACGTGAACTACCTACCCATCGCCTCTTAATTAAGTTGTCCTTGGTGAGAATTACTTGCTTGTGGAAGAACCACATAAAAACTTTAATACGCAAAGGAACCTTAACCCTCCAAATATGCAACGATCTTGAGATTGGGCCAGAATTAATTAAATCCAAATAGAAGGATTTCACCGTAAAACCCCCCATTTTTAGCTAATTTCCATTGCGTCGAATCCGGCTGGTCGGAGAGGTGAACATCTATCAATCTCCGAACCAAGTGCATCCAGGCAGTCCATCACTCACCAACTAACGCGCGTCTGAACTGAATATTCAAGGGAATAGTTTGGAAAACTGTGGCAACGTAAACCTCTTTACCTTGCACAATATTATAAAGGGTGGGATATTGTATGGCCAGGGGAGTCTCTCCTAACCACGTATCCTCCCAAAATCTTGTTGATATCCCATTGCCAACCAAGAATTTGACCCTACAAAAAACAAGTCCTTCGTTCTCATAAGCCCCTTCCAGAATGGCGAGTCAGTTGGTCTTATGGTAACCTGGGCGAGTGTTTTCAGACTGCAAATACTTATTGCGCAACATCTGCGCCCACATGCCTTTCGGTTCCGTCCCTAACCTGTAGAGCCATTCGCTCATAAGGCATTTATTCTTGATTTCTAAGTTCTCAATACCGAGACCCCCCTAATCTTTTGGTCTGCAAAGTATATCCCATCGCGCGAGACGGTATTTCCTCTTGGCCTCATCTGACTGCCAGAAGAAACGACATCTGAAGAAATCAAGTCGCTTCCGTACCCCTTTCGGAATTTCAAAGAACGATAATAGGAACATCGGCATACTAGTCAGTACCGAGTTAATCAGCACTAGCCGACCTCCATAAGACATAAGCTTGCCCTTCCCGCAGCAAAGCTTTTTTTCAATTTGATCTTTGATACACTTCCACTCTTTGTTGGATAATTTACGGTGATGAATCGGTATGCCCAAATAACTAAAAGGTAAGGAACTTAATTCACACCCGAACAATTGTCTATATGTGTCTTGTTCATCTTTGGCCTTCCCAAAGAAGGACAACTCGCTCTTGCGAAAGTTAATCTTTAAACCTGATAATTGTTCGAAGAGACATAATATGAGTTTCATATTGCGTGCCTTAGCAATGTCATGTTCCATGAATAAGATAGTGTCGTCAGCATACTGTAAAATGGATACTCCTCCATCGACCAGATGGGGGACTAACCCCTCCACCTGATCATGCTGCTTGGCCCTACCAATAAGAATGGCGAGCATATCGGCCACTATATTAAACAAGAAAGGAGACATGGAATCCCCTTATCAAACAAGAAAGGTGTCTTTTCTGTTTCTATGTTGTGTTTTAGCAGGTTTCTTAGAATACAATCTTTCAGTGAAAGTACTTCTCCTAGCAAGTTGCACCTGATTTTCTTACAAGAGCTATGAGAATTAGTTTAATTGAAATATTGCATTATAAGCAACTTCTTGATGAAATGCACTGGTTTGCAGTTCGTTCTTGTTCATGATTCCATTGCATTTGGTTAGGTATTTAAACATACTATCATAATTCCTCCTTTGTCTTGCATCGTTTAGAATTATATTAATCATTTCACTTTAGCTACTAAGCATTTTAAGGAAACAATGCTTCATGTGATGTTTGATCTTAAGATGAGCTACAGCAATGAAACTTGTACTGATAAGCAGAAGAAAGGTTACCATGGTCAAGCGCAGGTCCTGATTGTCTTCCCATTAGGTTCTGTAAGTGCCAGCCACATGTTCTTTTTTTTTTACCTGAGCAGTGTGTATGAATTAGGTACACTATAAGCCGGCTTGGCAAGTTATAATCAAGAAGCTCTGACTGTTTCATGGCTGCGTGAAATTTATACCTGTGTGAATATTCTTTTGGGCTGAAGTGGTTTCCGTGTGGTTGATGCTAAACTTTCAAGTCATTTGGGTCAGTGTTTGAAATGTTACCAATTTGTTTGACTGATGTCTCTGTTTTATGGAGCTGAGGAATGAACTTATTCTTTTGTTAACCTTTATATAGTGGTCTTCTCAGTACTCATTACTCAATAGTTAGCACTCTAGCTGCCACTTGTCTCTGTTTATCAAACTGAATAATTTACTTGTTCTTTTTAACGATGTCTTCCTTTTTAGAGATTACTGGTGTTCTTCTTAATACTAGAACTTAGCAAATATACATGTGTGTCATGTTTCTATTGGTTGTAATCGTCGCTGAAACGAGGCCGATTATCCACTTGTTGACACCTCATTTTCAGAAGAGCTTGAAGTACTACTTTTGTTAAATTAAGTGATTACATTATAGTCACCTTTTCAGAAAGGTTCTGCTACAGTTCATTCTTCATGAGCCATTGCATCATTTGGAATATTCTGTTATGGTTCCAGGTTCTCGTTGCATCATTTGGAATTATCATTTCACTTGGGTTGTAACCATTTTAAGGAATTAATACAATACTAGCACTATTCCTGTGACAATTAGGATCACATCTGTAGAGCTGATAATGGACTAAGTAGGGCTGGTATTTTTGGTGCCTTTCTCACTGGTGTTCTTTTAACCGCAGTTTCTGCTTATTGATTTGAGCATTAGGGGTTATTTGTTGTTCACTGCTCAAGAAACCATGGCACCCGAGTTCCATGCCCCCACGATACCGTTTGGTAATAACTGACCTAGAAGATGTATTCTTATTAGCAATCGGCTGCCATCACAAGGAAAAAACATTTCACTGTCAGGTATTTACAGTTCAAGTTATGTGCCTTGTACTGTGGAGGACACTATTGCTAGTTTGTAAGAATAGTTCACTGTCATGTATATTAAGGGAAAAATAGTTCCCTCGTGTGTTTCCTCCTGCAGCATAGTTTGCAAGAAAGGAAGAAGATGACTGAGTCTTTGTGTGTGACAGTGTGAGTGAGTTCATCTATATTGCTGTGATCATCGGCATTTTGTTGCAGAGATGTGTGTGTCAGCCTAAGTGCCTAACTGGTTGCCAGATTCCTAGGTATGTAAGGAACTTGTGATCCTTGCAGTCCTTGGTGTTGTTGTTTGACCCCCCTTTGGTGAAACAGCACATGGTGCTAGCGATTCCCTGTAATTTTTACGAGCAAGCATGCTTATGCTCAAAGTAATTATTGTTATGAGCAGGCATGTCTATGCTGAAAATAACAAGAAACGAGAAAACACTTGAAGATCTTGGGCAGGCGTGCTGCAACAAAATACACTAATAAGAGGCAGTGGCGCGTCGAGCTGAGTTGCGGCAAATTCTGAAAACGCACCCAGAAATTCAGGCCCTGACTGGTTGTGAGTCGGATTGGCGTCCTATACGGAGGAGATGAGAAGCAAAGTCCTGCTGATGCTGTTGGCGCTTGAGGAATGGTGTTATTATTTGCAGCAAAGGTAATGGCACCATTGCTGCCTCGTTTGCCATTCTCCAGAATTATTTCTTCTGTACCCAACCTGATTACCATTGGCTCCTTTGTTAAACAGACTGGGCAAGGAGGTACATATATATGCTTAAAAACAAAAGTTTAGAATCTGTTACGCTGGTGGACTAAGTACCATGAAGCTAAAACGAATGGGAGTTCTTGCACTACCAGAATTAACGTAGTTGCCGATGGCCTCATCTATGCCGACGGCCCCCGTAGGCATAGATGGATATATCCCGACGGCCTAGGGCAGGCCGTAGGCGTAGAAAAGCCGTCGGCATATGTCGATCTATGCCGACGGGGGCCGTCGGCATACTACCGCCGTCGGGACCTCTGGCGGTACGCCTACGGGGGCCGTCGGCATAGATGAGGCCCGCCTACCCGGTCAGCGGAGACCGTTTGACGGCGTCGGAACTACGCCGAGGGGACTAACGGCGGCCTTCGGAATAGCCATCGGCATTGAAATCAAACAGAAAAAAGGGAAAAAAATGAGAGAAAAACTATGCCTACGGCTTAGCCGTAGGCATAGGGCTACCACGAGCTACCAGAGGACGCCACGCGGAGCCTATCCCTACGGCTAGGCCGTCGGCATACATGTGAAACTATGCCTACGGCTAAGCCGTCGGCATAGCCTGGCATAGATATGTTGACATCACCGATCCGCGCCGCCTCCACGTCATCGATCCGAGGGGAAGGGGACTGTGGTGTGGCAGAGATATGCCGACGGCATAGCCGTCGGTGTAGGCCTGGCCCATGCCCTGTGCCACGTCATCAATCCACGTGCATCACCACGTCATCGATCCATGGCCGTGTGCGCAGCTATGCCTACGGCCTTACCGTAGGCATACTTATATTTTTATTTTTATTTTATTTTTTAGTATTATTTATCCTTTTTGTTTTTTTACAATATAAATGTGCCTTGTCTAAACAAAAATCATACCCCAATGGTATATCGATTGCCCCCCTCACGGACGTCGCTGCCGCCATGTCACGGAGGGGGGAACTGGTCGACATCGGAGGGAATCTGGTTAGAGGGTGGCCTTCGGGGTGTAGCTATGCCACCGAAACATCGCACGGCTCCTGATGCATGTGTGAAAGTGTTGTGGCATGCGTAGACGCCCGTCTTTGGGCTCCGTGGTGTGGCCCCCCTCCACGGTCTGCAGTGCCGCCGTCACTTGGAGGGGGGAATCATGCGGGTGCGGTAGAACCGAAGGGAATCTAGAGGTGGGTTGTGTCCAGACCGTGTTCGGGGATGTTGCTATGGGCTGACCTGTCGCAACCAGGTGGAAGAGACCACTGGTCAAAGCCTGTCCGGCAAAAGTCAAAGGGCTAGATCTCCTGGTCAACTGGGAGTCGGGGTGTAGCTATGCCACCGAAACATCGCATGGCTCCTGATGAATGTGTGAACGTGTTGTGGCATGCGTAGACACCCGTCTTGGGGCTCCGTGGTGTGGCCCCCCTCCACGTACGGCAGCGCCACCATCACTTGGACGGGGGAATCATGCGGGTGCGTTAGAACCAGAGGGAATCTAGTGGTGGTTTGGGTCCAGACCGTGTTCGGTGATGTTGCAATGGGCAGACCTGTCGCAACCGGGTGGAAGAGAGCACTGGTCAAAGCCCGTCCGGCAAAAGTCAAAGGGCTAGATCTCCTGGTCAACTAGGATTCGGGGCGGCCTTCGGGGCGTAGCTATGCCACCGAAACATCGCACGGCTCCTGATGCATGTGTGAAAGTGTTGTGGCATGCGTAGACGCCCGTCTTCGGGCTCCGTGGTGTGGCGCCCCCTCCATGGACCGCAGTGCCGCCGTCACTTGGAGGGGGGAATCGTGCGGGTGCGGTGGAACCGGAGGGAATCTAGTGGTGGGTTGTGTCCAGACGATGTTTGGGGATGTTGCTACGGGTAAACCTGTCGCAACCAGGTGGAAGAGACCACTGGTGAAAGCCCGTCCGGCAAAAGTCAAAGGGCTAGATCTCCTGGTCAACTGGGATTCGGGGTGGCCTTCGGGGTGTAGCTATGCCACCGAAACATCGCACGGCTCCTGATGCATGTGTGAAAGTATTGTGGCATGCGTAGACGCCCGTCTTTGGGCTCCGTGGTGTGGCCCCCCTCCACGGACCGCAGTGCCGCCGTCACTTGGAGGGGGGAATCATGCGGGTGCGGTAGAACCGGAGGGAATCTAGAGGTGGGTTGTGTCCAGACCGTGTTCGGGGATGTTGCTATGGGCTGACCTGTCGCAACCAGGTGGAAGAGACCACTGGTCAAAGCCCGTCTGGCAAAAGTCAAAGGGCTAGATCTCCTGGTCAACTGGGAGTCGGGGTGACCTTCGGGGTGTAGCTATGCCACCGAAACATCGCACGGCTCCTTATGAATGTGTGAACGTGTTGTGGCATGCGTAGACACCCGTCTTGGGGCTCCATGGTGTGGCCCCCTCCACGTACGGCAGCGCCACCATCACTTGGACGGGGGAATCATGCGGGTGCGGTAGAACCAGAGGGAATCTAGTGGTGGTTTGGGTCCAGACCGTGTTCGGTGATGTTACAATGGGCAGACCTGTCGCAACCAGGTGGAAGAGAGCACTGGTCAAAGCCCGTCCGGCAAAAGTCAAAGGGCTAGATCTCCTGGTCAACTAGGATTCGGGGCGGCCTTCGGGGCGTAGCTATGCCACCGAAACATCGCACGGCTCCAGATGCATGTGTGAAAGTGTTGTGGCATGCGTAGACGCCCGTCTTTGGGCTTCGTGGTGTGGCCCCCCCTCCACGGACCGCAGTGCCGCCGTCACTTGGAGGGGGGAATCGTGCGGGTGCGGTAGAACCGGAGGGAATCTAGTGGTGGGTTGTGTCCAGACGATGTTTGGGGATGTTGCTACGGGTAGACCTGTCGCAACCAGGTGGAAGAGACCACTGGTGAAAGCCCGTCCGACAAAAGTCAAAGGGCTAGATCTCCAGGTCAACTGGGATTCCGGTGGCCTTCGGGGCGTAGCTATGCCACCGAAACATCGCACGGCTCCTGATGCATGTGTGAAAGTGTTGTGGCATGCGTAGACGCCCTTCTTGGGGCTCCGTGGTGTGGCCCCCCTTCCACGGACGGCAGTGCCGCCGTCACTTGTAGGGGGAATCATGCGGGTACGGTAGAACCGGAGGGAATCTAGAGGTGGGTTGTGTCCAGACCGTGTTCGGGGATGTTGCTATGGTCTGACCTATCACAACCAGGTGGAAGAGACCACTGGTCAAAGCCCGTCCGGCAAAAGTCAAAGGGCTAGATCTCCTGGTCAACAGGGAGTCGCGGTGACCTTCGGGGTGTAGCTATGCCAACGAAACATCGCACGGCTCCTGATGCACGTGTGAACGTGTTGTGGCATGCGTAGACGCCCGTCTTGGTGCTCCGTGGTGTGCCCCCTCCACGTACGGCAGCGCCGCCGTCACTTGGACGAGGCAATCGTGTGGGTGCGGTAGAACTGGAGGGAATCTAGCGGTGGTTTGGGTCCAGACCGTGTTTGAGGATGTTTCTATGGGCAGACCTGTCGCAACCAGGTGGAAGAGACCACTGGTCAAAGCCCGTCCGGCAAAAGTCAAGGGGCTAGATCTCCTGGTCAACTGGGATTCGGGGTGGCCTTCGGGGTGTAGCTATGCCACCGAAACATCGCATGGCTCCTGATGCATGTGTGAAAGTATTGTGGCATGCATAGACGCCCGTCTTTGGGCTCCGTGGTGTGGCCCCCCTCCACGGACCGCAGTGCCGCCGTCACTTGGAGGGGGAATCATGCGGGTGCGGTAGAACTGGAGGGAATCTAGAGGTGGGTTGTGTCCAGACCGTGTTCGGGGATGTTGCTATGGGGTGACCTGTCGCAACCAGGTGGAAGAGACCACTGGTCAAAGCCCGTCTGGCAAAAGTCAAAGGGCTAGATCTCCTGGTCAACTTGGAGTCGGGGTGACCTTCGGGGTGTAGCTATGCCACCGAAACATCGCACGGCTCCTGATGAATGTGTGAACGTGTTGTGGCATGCGTAGACACCCGTCTTGGGGCTCCGTGGTGTGGCCCCCTACACGTACGGCAGCGCCACCATCACTTGGACGGGGGAATCGTGCGGGTGCGGTAGAACCAGAGGGAATCTAGTGGTGGTTTGGGTCCAGACCGTGTTCGGTGATGTTACAATGGGCAGACCTGTCGCAACCAGCTGGAAGAGAGCACTGGTCAAAGCCCGTCCGGCAAAAGTCAAAGGGCTAGATCTCCTGGTCAACTAGGATTCGGGGCGGCCTATGGGGCGTAGCTATGCCACCGAAACATCGCACGGCTCCTGATGCATGTGTGAAAGTGTTGTGGCATGCGTAGACGCCCGTCTTTGGGCTCCGTGGTGTGGCCCCCCCTCCACGGACCGCAGTGCCGCCGTCACTTGGACGGGGGAATCGTGCGGGTGCGGTAGAACCGGAGGGAATCTAGTGGTGGGTTGTGTGCAGACGATGTTTGGGGATGTTGCTACGGGTAGACCTGTCGCAACCAGGTGGAAGAGACCACTGGTGAAAGCCCGTCCGACAAAATTCAAAGGGCTAGATCTCCAGGTCAACTGGGATTCCGGTGGCCTTCGGGGCGTAGCTATGCCACCGAAACATCGCACGGCTCCTGATGCATGTGTTAAAGTGTTGTGGCATGCGTAGACGCCCGTCTTGGGGCTCCGTAGTGTGGCCCCCCTTCCACGGACGGCAGTGCCGCCGTCACTTGTAGGGGGAATGATGCGGGTGCGGTAGAACCGGAGGGAATCTAGAGGTGGGTTGTGTCCAGACCGTGTTCGGGGATGTTGCTATGGGGTGACCTATCGCAACCAAGTGGAAGAGACCACTGGTCAAAGCCCGTCCGGCAAAAGTCAAAGGGCTAGATCTCCTGGTCAACTGGGAGTCGTCGTGACCTTCGGGGTGTAGCTATGCCAACGAAACATCGCACGGCTCCTGATGCACGTGTGAACGTGTTGTGGCACGCGTAGACGCCCGTCTTGGTGCTCCGTGGTGTGCCCCCTCCACGTACGGCAGCGCCGCCGTCACTTGGACGGGGCAATCGTGCGGGTGCGGTAGAACTGGAGGGAATCTAGCGATGGGTTGGGTCCAGACCGTGTTTGAGGATGTTTCTATGGGCAGACCTGTCGCAACCAGGTGGAAGAGACCACTGGTCAAAGCCCGTCCGGCAAAAGTCAAAGGGCTAGATCTCCTGGTCAACTGGGATTCGGGGTGGCCTTCGGGGTGTAGCTATGCCACCGAAACATCGCACGGCTCCTGATGCATGTGTGAAAGTATTGTGGCATGCGTAGACGCCCGTCTTTGGGCTACGTGGTGTGGCCCCCCTCCACGGACCGCAGTGCCGCCGTCACTTGGAGGGGGGAATCATGCGGGTGCGGTAGAACCGGAGGGAATCTAGAGGTGTGTTGTGTCCAGACCGTGTTCGGGGATGTTGCTATGGGCTGACCTGTCGCAACCAGGTGGAAGAGACCACTGGTCAAAGCCCGTCCGGCAAAAGTCAAAGGGCTAGATCTCCTGGTCAACTGGGAGTCGCCGTGACCTTCGGGGTGTAGCTATGCCACCGAAACATCGCACGGCTCCTGATGAATGTGTGAACGTGTTGTGGCATGCGTAGACACCCGTCTTGGGGCTCCGTGGTGTGGCCCCCTCCACGTACGGCAGCGCCACCATCACTTGGACGGGGGAATCGTGCGGGTGCGGTAGAACTAGAGGGAATCTAGTGGTGATTTGGGTCCAGACCGTGTTCGGTGTTGTTGCTATGGGCAGACCTCTCGCAACCAGGTGGAAGAGACCACTAGTGAAACCCCGTCCGGCAAAAGTCAAAGGGCTAGATCTCCTGGTCAACTGGGATTTGGGGCGGCCTTCGGGGCGTAGCTATGCCACCGAAACATCGCACGGCTCCTGATGCATGTGTGAAAGTATTGTGGCATGCGTAGACGCCCGTCTTTGGGCTCCGTGGTGTGGCCCCCCTCCACGGACCGCAGTGCCGCCGTCACTTGGAGGGGGGAATCATGCGGGTGCGGTAGAACCGGAGGGAATCTAGAGGTGTGTTGTGTCCAGACCGTGTTCGGGGATGTTGCTATGGGCTGACCTGTCGCAACCAGGTGGAAGAGACCACTTGTCAAAGCCCGTCCGGCAAAAGTCAAAGGGCAAGATCTCCTGGTCAACTGGGAGTCGCCGTGACCTTCGGGGTGTAGCTATGCCACCGAAACATCGCACGGCTCCTGATGAATGTGTGAACGTGTTGTGGCATGCGTAGACACCCGTCTTGGGGCTCCGTGGTGTGGCCCCCTTCACGTACGGCAGCGCCACCATCACTTGGACGGGGGAATCGTGCGGGTGCGGTAGAACTAGAGGGAATCTAGTGGTGATTTGGGTCCAGACCGTGTTCGGTGTTGTTGCTATGGGCAGACCTCTCGCAACCAGGTGGAAGAGACCACTGGTGAAAGCCCGTCCGGCAAAAGTCAAAGGGCTAGATCTCCTGGTCAACTGGGATTCGGGGCGGCCTTCGGAACGTAGCTATGCCACCGAAACATCGCACGGCTCCTGATGCATGAGTGAAAGTGTTGTGGCATGCGTAGACGCCCGTCTTTGGGCTCCGTGGTGTGGCCCCCCTCCACGGACCGCAGTGCCGCCGTCACTTGGAGGGGGGAATCGTGCGGGTGCGGTAGAACCGGAGGGAATCTAGTGGTGGGTTGTGTCCAGACGATGTTTGGGGATGTTGCTACGGGTAGACCTGTCGCAACCAGGTGGAAGAGACCACTGGTGAAAGCCCGTCCGACAAAAGTCAAAGGGCTAGATCTCCAAGTCAACTGGGATTCCGGTGGCCTTCGGGGCGTAGCTATGCCACCGAAACATCGCACGGCTCCTGATGCATGTGTGAAAGTGTTGTGGCATGCGTAGACGCCCGTCTTGGGGCTCCGTGGTGTGGCCCCCCTTCCACGGACGGCAGTGCCGCCGTCACTTGCAGGGGGAATCATGCGGGTACGGTAGAACCGGAGGGAATCTAGAGGTGGGTTGTGTCCAGACCGTGTTCGGGGATGTTGCTATGGGCTGACCTATCGCAACCAGGTGGAAGAGACCACTGGTCAAAGCCCGTCCGGCAAAAGTCAAAGGGCTAGATCTCCTGGTCAACTGGGAGTCGCGGTGACCTTCGGGGTGTAGCTATGCCAACAAAACATCGCACGGCTCCTGATGCATGTGTGAACGTGTTGTGGCATGCGTAGACGCCCGTCTTGGTGCTCCGTGGTGTGCCCCCCTCCACGTACGGCAGCGCCGCCGTCACATGGACGGGGCAATCGTGCGGGTGCGGTAGAACTGGAGGGAATCTAGCGGTGGGTTGGGTCCAGACCGTGTATGAGGATGTTTCTATGGGCAGACCTGTCGCAACCAGGTGGAAGAGACCACTGGTCAAAGCCCGTCCGGCAAAAGACAAAGGGCTAGATCTCCTGGTCAACTCGGATTCGGGGTGGCCTTCGGGGTGTAGCTATGCCACCGAAACATCGCACGGCTCCTGATGCATGTGTGAAAGTATTGTGGCATGCGTAGACGCCCGTCTTTGGGCTCCGTGGTGTGGCCCCCCTCCACGGACCGCAATGCCGCCGTCACTTGGAGGGGGGAATCATGCGGGTGCAGTAGAACCGGAGGGAATCTAGAGGTGTGTTGTGTCCAGACCGTGTTCGGGGATGTTGCTATGGGCTGACCTGTCGCAACCAGGTGGAAGAGACCACTGGTCAAAGCCCGTCCGGGAAAAGTCAAAGGGCTAGATCTCCTGGTCAACTGGGAGTCGGGGTGACCTTCGGGGTGTAGCTATGCCACCGAAACATCGCACGGCTCCTGATGAATGTGTGAACGTGTTGTGGCATGCGTAGACACCCGTCTTGGGGCTCCGTGGTGTGGCCCCCTCCACGTACGGCAGCGCCACCAGCACTTGGACGGGGGAATCGTGCGGGTGCGGTAGAACCAGAGGGAATCTAGTGGTGGTTTGGGTCGAGACCGTGTTCGGTGATGTTGCTATGGGCAGACCTCTCGCAACCAGGTGGAAGAGACCACTGGTCAATGCCCGTCCGGCAAAAGTCAAAGGGCTTGATCTCCTGGTCAACTGGGATTCGGGGCGGCCTTCGGGGCGTAGCTATGCCACCGAAACATCGCACGGCTCCTAATGCATGTGTGAAAGTGTTGTGGCATGCGTAGACGCCCGTCTTTGGGCTCCGTGGTGTGGCCCCCCCTCCACGGACCGCAGTGCCGCCGTCACTTGGAGGGGGGAATCGTGCGGGTGCGGTGGAACCGGAGGGAATCTAGTGGTGGGTTGTGTCCAGACGATGTTCGGGGATGTTGCTACGGGTAGACCTGTCGCAACCAGGTGGAAGAGACCACTGGTGAAAGCCCGTCCGGCAAAAGTCAAAGGGCTAGATCTCCTGGTCAACTGGGATTCGGGGTGGCCTTCGGGGTGTAGCTATGCCACCGAAACATCGCACGGCTCCTGATGCATGTGTGAAAGTATTGTGGCATGCGTAGACGCCCGTCTTTGGGCTCCGTGGTGTGGCCGCCCTCCACGGACCGCTGTGCCGCCGTCACTTGGAGGGGGGAATCATGCGGGTGCGGTAGAACCGGAGGGAATCTAGAGGTGGGTTGTGTCCAGACCGTGTTCGGGGATGTTGCTATGGGCTGACCTGTCGCAACCAGGTGGAAGAGACCACTGGTCAAAGCCCGTCTGGCAAAAGTCAAAGGGCTAGATCTCCTGGTCAACTGGGAGTCGGGGTGACCTTCGGGGTGTAGCTATGCCACCGAAACATCGCACGGCTCCTTATGAATGTGTGAACGTGTTGTGGCATGCGTAGACACCCGTCTTGGGGCTCCATGGTGTGGCCCCCTCCACGTACGGCAGCGCCACCATCACTTGGACGGGGGAATCGTGCGGGTGCGGTAGAACCAGAGGGAATCTAGTGGTGGTTTGGGTCCAGACCGTGTTCGGTGATGTTACAATGGGCAGACCTGTCGCAACCAGGTGGAAGAGAGCACTGGTCAAAGCCCGTCCGGCAAAAGTCAAAGGGCTAGATCTCCTGGTCAACTAGGATTCGGGGCGGCCTTCGGGGCGTAGCTATGCCACCGAAACATCGCACGGCTCCAGATGCATGTGTGAAAGTGTTGTGGCATGCGTAGACGCCCGTCTTTGGGCTTCGTGGTGTGGCCCCCCCACCACGGACCGCAGTGCCGCCGTCACTTGGAGGGGGGAATCGTGCGGGTGCGGTAGAACCGGAGGGAATCTAGTGGTGGGTTGTGTCCAGACGATGTTTGGGGATGTTGCTACGGGTAGACCTGTCGCAACCAGGTGGAAGAGACCACTGGTGAAAGCCCGTCCGACAAAAGTCAAAGGGCTAGATCTCCAGGTCAACTGGGATTCCGGTGGCCTTCGGGGCGTAGCTATGCCACCGAAACATCGCACGGCTCCTGATGCATGTGTGAAAGTGTTGTGGCATGCGTAGACGCCCTTCTTGGGGCTCCGTGGTGTGGCCCCCCTTCCACGGACGGCAGTGCCGCCGTCACTTGTAGGGGGAATCATGCGGGTACGGTAGAACCGGAGGGAATCTAGAGGTGGGTTGTGTCCAGACCGTGTTCGGGGATGTTGCTATGGTCTGACCTATCACAACCAGGTGGAAGAGACCACTGGTCAATGCCCGTCCGGCAAAAGTCAAAGGGCTAGATCTCCTGGTCAACAGGGAGTCGCGGTGACCTTCGGGGTGTAGCTATGCCAACGAAACATCGCACGGCTCCTGATGCACGTGTGAACGTGTTGTGGCATGCGTAGACGCCCGTCTTGGTGCTCCGTGGTGTGCCCCCTCCACGTACGGCAGCGCCGCCGTCACTTGGACGGGGCAATCGTGTGGGTGCGGTAGAACTGGAGGGAATCTAGCGGTGGTTTGGGTCCAGACCGTGTTTGAGGATGTTTCTATGGGCAGACCTGTCGCAACCAGGTGGAAGAGACCACTGGTCAAAGCCCGTCCGGCAAAAGTCAAGGGGCTAGATCTCCTGGTCAACTGGGATTCGGGGTGGCCTTCGGGGTGTAGCTATGCCACCGAAACATCGCATGGCTCCTGATGCATGTGTGAAAGTATTGTGGCATGCATAGACGCCCGTCTTTGGGCTCCGTGGTGTGGCCCCCCTCCACGGACCGCAGTGCCGCCGTCACTTGGAGGGGGAATCATGCGGGTGCGGTAGAACCGGAGGGAATCTAGAGGTGGGTTGTGTCCAGACCGTGTTCGGGGATGTTGCTATGGGGTGACCTGTCGCAACCAGGTGGAAGAGACCACTGGTCAAAGCCCGTCTGGCAAAAGTCAAAGGGCTAGATCTCCTGGTCAACTTGGAGTCGGGGTGACCTTCGGGGTGTAGCTATGCCACCGAAACATCGCACGGCTCCTGATGAATGTGTGAACGTGTTGTGGCATGCGTAGACACCCGTCTTGGGGCTCCGTGGTGTGGCCCCCTACACGTACGGCAGCGCCACCATCACTTGGACGGGGGAATCGTGCGGGTGCGGTAGAACCAGAGGGAATCTAGTGGTGGTTTGGGTCCAGACCGTGTTCGGTGATGTTACAATGGGCAGACCTGTCGCAACCAGCTGGAAGAGAGCACTGGTCAAAGCCCGTCCGGCAAAAGTCAAAGGGCTAGATCTCCTGGTCAACTAGGATTCGGGGCGGCCTATGGGGCGTAGCTATGCCACCGAAACATCGCACGGCTCCTGATGCATGTGTGAAAGTGTTGTGGCATGCGTAGACGCCCGTCTTTGGGCTCCGTGGTGTGGCCCCCCCTCCACGGACCGCAGTGCCGCCGTCACTTGGACGGGGGAATCGTGCGGGTGCGGTAAAACCGGAGGGAATCTAGTGGTGGGTTGTGTGCAGACGATGTTTGGGGATGTTGCTACGGGTAGACCTGTCGCAACCAGGTGGAAGAGACCACTGGTGAAAGCCCGTCCGACAAAATTCAAAGGGCTAGATCTCCAGGTCAACTGGGATTCCGGTGGCCTTCGGGGCGTAGCTATGCCACCGAAACATCGCACGGCTCCTGATGCATGTGTTAAAGTGTTGTGGCATGCGTAGACGCCCGTCTTGGGGCTCCGTAGTGTGGCCCCCCTTCCACGGACGGCAGTGCCGCCGTCACTTATAGGGGGAATGATGCGGGTGCGGTAGAACCGGAGGGAATCTAGAGGTGGGTTGTGTCCAGACCGTGTTCGGGGATGTTGCTATGGGGTGACCTATCGCAACCAAGTGGAAGAGACCACTGGTCAAAGCCCGTCCGGCAAAAGTCAAAAGGCTAGATCTCCTGGTCAACTGGGAGTCGTCGTGACCTTCGGGGTGTAGCTATGCCAACGAAACATCGCACGGCTCCTGATGCACGTGTGAACGTGTTGTGGCACGCGTAGACGCCCGTCTTGGTGCTCCGTGGTGTGCCCCCTCCACGTACGGCAGCGCCGCCGTCACTTGGACGGGGCAATCGTGCGGGTGCGGTAGAACTGGAGGGAATCTAGCGATGGGTTGGGTCCAGACCGTGTTTGAGGATGTTTCTATGGGCAGACCTGTCGCAACCAGGTGGAAGAGACCACTGGTCAAAGCCCGTCCGGCAAAAGTCAAAGGGCTAGATCTCCTGGTCAACTGGGATTCGGGGTGGCCTTCGGGGTGTAGCTATGCCACCGAAACATCGCACGGCTCCTGATGCATGTGTGAAAGTATTGTGGCATGCGTAGACGCCCGTCTTTGGGCTCCGTGGTGTGGCCCCCCTCCACGGACCGCAGTGCCGCCGTCACTTGGAGGGGGGAATCATGCGGGTGCGGTAGAACCGGAGGGAATCTAGAGGTGTGTTGTGTCCAGACCGTGTTCGGGGATGTTGCTATGGGCTGACCTGTCGCAACCAGGTGGAAGAGACCACTGGTCAAAGCCCGTCCGGCAAAAGTCAAAGGGCTAGATCTCCTGGTCAACTGGGAGTCGCCGTGACCTTCGGGGTGTAGCTATGCCACCGAAACATCGCACGGCTCCTGATGAATGTGTGAACGTGTTGTGGCATGCGTAGACACCCGTCTTGGGGCTCCGTGGTGTGGCCCCCTCCACGTACGGCAGCGCCACCATCACTTGGACGGGGGAATCGTGCGGGTGCGGTAGAACTAGAGGGAATCTAGTGGTGATTTGGGTCCAGACCGTGTTCGGTGTTGTTGCTATGGGCAAACCTCTCGCAACCAGGTGGAAGAGACCACTAGTGAAACCCCGTCCGGCAAAAGTCAAAGGGCTAGATCTCCTGGTCAACTGGGATTTGGGGCGGCATTCGGGGCGTAGCTATGCCACCGAAACATCGCACGGCTCCTGATGCATGTGTGAAAGTATTGTGGCATGCGTAGACGCCCGTCTTTGGGCTCCGTGGTGTGGCCCCCCTCCACGGACCGCAGTGCCGCCGTCACTTGGAGGGGGGAATCATGCGGGTGCGGTAGAACCGGAGGGAATCTAGAGGTGTGTTGTGTCCAGACCGTGTTCGGGGATGTTGCTATGGGCTGACCTGTCGCAACCAGGTGGAAGAGACCACTTGTCAAAGCCCGTCCGGCAAAAGTCAAAGGGCAAGATCTCCTGGTCAACTGGGAGTCGCCGTGACCTTCGGGGTGTAGCTATGCCACCGAAACATCGCACGGCTCCTGATGAATGTGTGAACGTGTTGTGGCATGCGTAGACACCCGTCTTGGGGCTCCGTGGTGTGGCCCCCTTCACGTACGGCAGCGCCACCATCACTTGGACGGGGGAATCGTGCGGGTGCGGTAGAACTAGAGGGAATCTAGTGGTGATTTGGGTCCAGACCGTGTTCGGTGTTGTTGCTATGGGCAGACCTCTCGCAACCAGGTGGAAGAGACCACTGGTGAAAGCCCGTCCGGCAAAAGTCAAAGGGCTAGATCTCCTGGTCAACTGGGATTCGGGGCGGCCTTCGGGGCGTAGCTATGCCACCGAAACATCGCACGGCTCCTGATGCATGAGTGAAAGTGTTGTGGCATGCGTAGACGCCCGTCTTTGGGCTCCGTGGTGTGGCCCCCCTCCACGGACCGCAGTGCCGCCGTCACTTGGAGGGGGGAATCGTGCGGGTGCGGTAGAACCGGAGGGAATCTAGTGGTGGGTTGTGTCCAGACGATGTTTGGGGATGTTGCTACGGGTAGACCTGTCGCAACCAGGTGGAAGAGACCACTGGTGAAAGCCCGTCCGACAAAAGTCAAAGGGCTAGATCTCCAAGTCAACTGGGATTCCGGTGGCCTTCGTGGCGTAGCTATGCCACCGAAACATCGCACGGCTCCTGATGCATGTGTGAAAGTGTTGTGGCATGCGTAGACGCCCGTCTTGGGGCTCCGTGGTGTGGCCCCCCTTCCACGGACGGCAGTGCCGCCGTCACTTGCAGGGGGAATCATGCGGGTACGGTAGAACCGGAGGGAATCTAGAGGTGGGTTGTGTCCAGACCGTGTTCGGGGATGTTGCTATGGGCTGACCTATCGCAACCAGGTGGAAGAGACCACTGGTCAAAGCCCGTCCGGCAAAAGTCAAAGGGCTAGATCTCCTGGTCAACTGGGAGTCGCGGTGACCTTCGGGGTGTAGCTATGCCAACAAAACATCGCACGGCTCCTGATGCATGTGTGAACGTGTTGTGGCATGCGTAGACGCCCGTCTTGGTGCTCCGTGGTGTGCCCCCCTCCACGTACGGCAGCGCCGCCGTCACTTGGACGGGGCAATCGTGCGGGTGCGGTAGAACTGGAGGGAATCTAGCGGTGGGTTGGGTCCAGACCGTGTATGAGGATGTTTCTATGGGCAGACCTGTCGCAACCAGGTGGAAGAGACCACTGGTCAAAGCCCGTCCGGCAAAAGTCAAAGGGCTAGATCTCCTGGTCAACTGGGATTCGGGGTGGCCTTCGGGGTGTAGCTATGCCACCGAAACATCGCACGGCTCCTGATGCATGTGTGAAAGTATTGTGGCATGCGTAGACGCCCGTCTTTGGGCTCCGTGGTGTGGCCCCCCTCCACGGACCGCAATGCCGCCGTCACTTGGAGGGGGGAATCATGCGGGTGCAGTAGAACCGGAGGGAATCTAGAGGTGGGTTGTGTCCAGACCGTGTTCGGGGATGTTGCTATGGGCTGACCTGTCGCAACCAGGTGGAAGAGACCACTGGTCAAAGCCCGTCCGGCAAAAGTCAAAGGGCTAGATCTCCTGGTCAACTGGGAGTCGGGGTGACCTTCGGGGTGTAGCTATGCCACCGAAACATCGCACGGCTCCTGATGAATGTGTGAACGTGTTGTGGCATGCGTAGACACCCGTCTTGGGGCTCCGTGGTGTGGCCCCCTCCACGTACGGCAGCGCCACCAGCACTTGGACGGGGGAATCGTGCGGGTGCGGTAGAACCAGAGGGAATCTAGTGGTGGTTTGGGTCGAGACCGTGTTCGGTGATGTTGCTATGGGCAGACCTCTCGCAACCAGGTGGAAGAGACCACTGGTCAATGCCCGTCCGGCAAAAGTCAAAGGGCTTGATCTCCTGGTCAACTGGTATTCGGGGCGGCCTTCGGGGCGTAGCTATGCCACCGAAACATCGCACGGCTCCTAATGCATGTGTGAAAGTGTTGTGGCATGCGTAGACGCCCGTCTTTGGGCTCCGTGGTGTGGCCCCCCCTCCACGGACCGCAGTGCCGCCGTCACTTGGAGGGGGGAATCATGCGGGTGCGGTAGAACCGGAGGGAATCTAGTGGTGGGTTGTGTCCAGACGATGTTCGGGGATGTTGCTACGGGTAGACCTGTCGCAACCAGGTGGAAGAGACCACTGGTGAAAGCCCGTCCGACAAAAGTCGAAGGGCTAGATCTCCAGGTCAACTGGGATTCCGAGGGCCTTCGGGGCGTAGCTATGCCATCGAATCATCGCACGGCTCCTGATGCATGTGTGAAAGTGTTGTGGCATGCGTAGACGCCCGTCTTCGGGCTCCGTGGTGTGGCCCCCCTCCACGGACCGCAGTGCCGCCGTCACTTGGAGGGGGGAATCATGCGGGTGCGGTAGAACCGGAGGGAATCTAGAGGTGGGTTGTGTCCAGACCGTGTTCGGGGATGTTGCTATGGGCTGACCTATCGCAACCAGGTGGAAGAGACCACTGGTCAAAGCCCGTCCGGCAAAAGTCAAAGGGCTAGATCTCCTGGTGAACTGGGAGTCGCCGTGACCTTCGGGGTGTAGCTATGCCAACGAAACATCGCACGGCTCCTGATGCACGTGTGAACGTGTTGTGGCATGCGTAGACGCCCGTCTTGGTGCTCCGTGGTGTGCCCCCTCCACGTACGGCAGCGCCGCCGTCACTTGGACGGCGCAATCGTGCGGGTGCGGTAGAACTGGAGGGAATCTAGCGATGGGTTGGGTCCAGACCGTGTTTGAGGATGTTTCTATGGGCAAACCTGTCGCAACCAGGTGGAAGAGACCACTGGTCAAAGCCCGTCCGGCAAAAGTCAAAGGGCTAGATCTCCTGGTCAACTGGGATTCGGGGTGGCCTTCGGGGTGTAGCTATACCACCAAAACATCGCACGGCTCCTCATGCATGTGTGAAAGTATTGTGGCATGCGTAGACGCCCGTCTTTGGGCTCCGTGGTGTGGCCCCCCTCCACGGACCGCAGTGCCGCCATCACTTGGAGGGGGGAATCATGCGGGTGCGGTAGAACCGGAGGGAATCTAGAGGTGGGTTGTGTCCAGACCGTGTTCGGGGATGTTGCTATGGGCTGACCTGTCGCAACCAGGTGGAAGAGACCACTGGTCAAAGCCCGTCCGGCAAAAGTCAAAGGGCTAGCTCTCCTGGTCAACTGGGAGTCGGGGTGACCTTCGGGGTGTAGCTATGCCACCGAAACATCGCACGGCTCCTGATGAATGTGTGAACGTGTTGTGGCATGCGTAGACACCCGTCTTGGGGCTCCGTGGTGTGGCCCCCTCCACGTACGGCAGCGCCACCATCACTTGGACGGGGGAATCGTGCGGGTGCGGTAGAACCAGAGGGAATCTAGTGGTGGTTTGGGTCCAGACCGTGTTCGGTGTTGTTGCTATGGGCAGACCTCTCGCAACCAGGTGGAAGAGACCACTGGTCAAAGCCCGTCCGGCAAAAGTCAAAGGGCTAGATCTCCTGGTCAACTGGGATTCGGGGCGGCCTTCGGGGCGTAGCTATGCCAGCGAAACATCGCACGGCTCCTGATGCATGTGTGAAAGTGTTGTGGCATGCGTAGACGCCCGTCTTTGGGCTCCGTGGTGTGGCCCCCCCCCTCCACGGACCGCAGTGCCGCCGTCACTTGGAGGGGGGAATCGTGCGGGTGCGGTAGAACCGGAGGGAATCTAGTGGTGGGTTGTGTCCAGACGATGTTTGGGGATGTTGCTACGGGTAGACCTGTCGCAACTAGGTGGAAGAGACCACTGGTGAAAGCCCGTTCGACAAAAGTCAAAGGGCTAGATCTCCAAGTAAACTAGGATGCCGGTGGCCTTCGGGGCGTAGCTATGCCATCGAAACATCGCACGGCTCCTGATGCATGTGTGAAAGTGTTGTGGCATGCGTAGACGCCCGTCTTGGGGCTCCGTGGTGTGGCCCCCCTTCCACGGACGGCAGTGTCGCCGTCACTTGCAGGGGGAATCATGCGGGTGCGGTAGAACCGGAGGGAATCTAGAGGTGGGTTGTGTCCAGACCGTGTTCGGGGATGTTGCTATGGGCTGACCTATCGCAACCAGGTGGAAGAGACCACTGGTCAAAGCCCGTCCGGCAAAAGTCAAAGGGCTAGATCTCCTGGTCAACAGGGAGTCGCGGTGACCTTCGGGGTGTAGCTATGCCAACGAAACATCGCACGGCTCCTGATGCACGTGTGAACGTGTTGTGGCATGCGTAGATGCCCGTCTTGGTGCTCCGTGGTGTGCCCCCCTCCACGTACGGCAGCGCCGTCGTCACTTGGACGGGGCAATCGTGCGGGTGCGGTAGAACTGGAGGGAATCTAGCGGTGTGTTGGGTCCAGACCGTGTTTGAGGATGTTTCTATGGGCAGACCTGTCGCAACCAGGTGGAAGAGACCACTGGTCAAAGCCCGTCCGGCAAAAGTCAAAGGGCTAGATCTCCTTGTCAACTGGGATTCGGGGTGGCCTTCGGGGTGTAGCTATGCCACCGAAACATCGCACGGCTCCTGATGCATGTGTGAAAGTATTGTGGCATGCGTAGACGCCCGTCTTTGGGCTCCGTGGTGTGGCCCCCCTCCACGGACCGTAGTGCCGCCGTCACTTGGAGGGGGGAATCATGCGGGTGCGGTAGAACCGGAGGGAATCTAGAGGTGGGTTGTGTCCAGACCGTGTTCGGGGATGTTGCTATGGGCTGACCTGTCGCAACCAGGTGGAAGAGACCACTGGTCAAAGCCCGTCTGGCAAAAGTCAAAGGGCTAGATCTCCTGGTCAACTGGGAGTCGGGGTGACCTTCGGGGTGTAGCTATGCCACCGAAACATCGCGCGGCTCCTGATGAATGTGTGAACGTGTTGTGGCATGCGTAGACACCCGTCTTGGGGCTCCGTGGTGTGGCCCCCTCCACGTACGGCAGCGCCACCATCACTTGGACGGGGGAATCGTGCGGGTGCGGTAGAATTAGAGGGAATCTAGTGGTGGTTTGGGTCCAGACCGTGTTCGGTGTTGTTGCTATGGGCAGACCTCTCGCAACCAGGTGCAAGAGACCACTGGTGAAAGTCCGTCCGGCAAAAGTCAAAGGGCTAGATCTCCTGGTCAACTGGGATTCGGGGCGGCCTTCGGGGCGTAGCTATGCCACCGAAACATCGCACGGCTCCAGATGCATGTGTGAAAGTGTTGTGGCATGCGTAGACGCCCGTCTTTGGGCTCCGTGGTGTGGCCCCCCTCCACGGACCGCAGTGCCGCCGTCACTTGGAGGGGGGAATCGTGCGGGTGCGGTAGAACCGGAGGGAATCTAGTGGTGGGTTGTGTCCAGACGATGTTTGGGGATGTTGCTACGGGTAGACCTGTCGCAACCAGGTGGAAGAGACCACTGGTGAAAGCCCGTCCGACAAAAGTCAAAGGGCTAGATCTCCAAGTCAACTGGGATTCCGGTGGCCTTCGGGGCGTAGCTATGCCACCGAAACATCGCACGGCTGCTGATGCATGTGTGAAAGTGTTGTGGCATGCGTAGACGCGCGTCTTGGGGCTCCGTGGTGTGGCCCCCCTTCCACGGACGGCAGTGCCGCCGTCACTTGCAGGGGGAATCATGCGGGTGCGGTAGAACCAGAGGGAATCTAGAGGTGGGTTGTGTCCAGACCGTGTTCGGGGATGTTGCTATGTGCTGACCTATCGCAACCAGGTGTAAGAGACCGCTGGTCAAAGCCCGTCCGGCAAAAGTCAAAGGGCTAGATCTCCTGGTCAACTGGGAGTCGCGGTGACCTTCGGGGTGTAGCTATGCCAACAAAACATCGCACGGCTCCTGATGCATGTGTGAACGTGTTGTGGCATGCGTAGACGCCCGTCTTGGTGCTCCGTGGTGTGCCCCCCTCCACGTACGGCAGCGCCGCCGTCACTTGGACGGGGCAATCGTGCGGGTGCGGTAGAACTGGAGGGAATCTAGCGGTGGGTTGGGTCCAGACCGTGTTTGAGGATGTTTCTATGGGCAGACCTCTCGCAACCAGGTGGAAGAGACCACTGGTCAAAGCCCGTCCGGCAAAAGTCAAAGGGCTAGATCTCCTGGTCAACTGGGATTCGGGGTGGCCTTCGGGGTGTAGCTATGCCACCGAAACATCGCACGGCTCCTGATGCATGTGTGAAAGTATTGTGGCATGTGTAGACGCCCGTCTTTGGGCTCCGTGGTGTGGCCCCCCTCCACGGACCGCAGTGCCGCCGTCACTTGGATGGGGGAATCATGCGGGTGCGGTAGAACCGGAGGGAATCTAGAGGTGGGTTGTGTCCAGACCGTGTTCGGGGATGTTGCTATGGGCTGACCTGTCGCAACCTGGTGGAAGAGACCACTGGTCAAAGCCCGTCTGGCAAAAGTCAAAGGGCTAGATCCCCTGGTCAACTGGGAGTCGGGGTGACCTTCGGGGTGTAGCTATGCCACCGAAACATCGCACGGCTCCTGATGAATGTGTGAACGTGTTGTGGCATGCGTAGACACCCGTCTTGGGGCTCCGTGGTGTGGCCCCCTCCACGTACGGCAGCGCCACCATCACTTGGACGGGGGAATCGTGCGGGTGCGGTAGAACCAGAGGGAATCTAGTGGTGGTTTGGGTCGAGACCGTGTTCGGTGATGTTGCTATGGGCAGACCTCTCGCAACCAGGTGGAAGAGACCACTGGTCAATGCCCGTCTGGCAAAAGTCAAAGGGGCTTGATCTCCTGGTCAACTGGGATTCGGGGCGGCCTTCGGGGCGTAGCTATGCCACCGAAAGATCGCACAGCTCCTGATGCATGTGTGAAAGTGTTGTGGCATGCGTAGACGCCCGTCTTTGGGCTCCGTGGTGTGGCCCCCCCTCCACGGACCGCAGTGCCGCTGTCACTTGGAGGGGGGAATCGTGCGGGTGCGGTAGAACCGGAGGGAATCTAGTGGTGGGTTGTGTCCAGACGATGTTCGGGGATGTTGCTACGGGTAGACCTGTCGCAACCAGGTGGAAGAGACCACTGGTCAAAGCCCGTCCGGCAAAAGTCAAAGGGCTAGATCTCCAGGTCAACTGGGATTGCGGTGGTCTTCGGGGCGTAGCTATGCCACCGAAACATCGCACGGCTCCTGATGCATGTGTGAAAGTGTTGTGGCATGCGTAGACGCCCGTCTTGGGGCTCCGTGGTGTGGCCCCCCTTCCACGGACGGCAGTGCCGCCGTCACTTGCAGGGGGAATCATGCGGGTGCGGTAGAACCGGTGGGAATCTAGATGTGGGTTATGTCCAGACCGTGTTCGGGGATGTTGCTATGGGCTGACCTGTCGCAACCAGGTGGAAGAGACCACTGGTCAGAGCCCGTCCGGCAAAAGTCAAAGGGCTAGATCTCCTGGTCAACTGGGAGTCGCCGTGACCTTCGGGGTGTAGCTATGCCACCGAAACATCGCACGGCTCCTGATGCATGTGTGAACGTGCTGTGGCATGCGTAGACGCCCGTCTTGGTGCTCCGTGGTGTGGCCCCCCCTCCACGTATGGCAGCGCCGCCGTCACTTGGACGGGGGAATCGTGCGGGTGCGGTAGAACTGGAGGGAATCTAGTGGTGGGTTGGGTCCAGACCGTGTTTGAGGATGTTTCTATGGGCAGACCTGTCGCAACCAGGTGGAAAAGACCACTGGTCAAAGCCCGTCCGACAAAAGTCAAAGGGCTAGATCTCCTGGTCAACTGGGATTCGGGGTGGCCTTCGGGTGTTGGGAATCGTAGCGTAATTTTAAAATTTTCCTACGCTCACCAAGATGCATCTATGGAGTATACTAGCAACGAGGGGAAAGGAGTGCATCTACATACCCTTGTAGATCGCGAGCGGAAGCGTTCCAATGAACGTGGATGACGGAGTCGTACTTGCCGTGATCCAAATCACCGATGACCGAGTGCCGAACGGACGGCACCTCCGCGTTCAACACACGTACGGTGCAGCGACGTCTCCTCCTTCTTGATCCAGCAAGGGGGAAGGAGAGGTTGATGGAGATCCAACATCACGACGGCGTGGTGGTGGATGTAGCGGTTCTCCGGCAGGGCTTCGCCGAGCTTCTGCGAGAGAGAGAGAGAGAGAGAGAGAGGTGTTGCAGGGGGAGAGGGAGGCGCCCAAGGCTGTAGGTTGCTGCCCTCCCTCCCCCCCTTTATATAGGCCCCCTTGGGAGGGGGGGGGGGCGGCCAAAACCCATCTAGGGTTGGGGGGGGTGGCGGCCAAGGGGTGGAAAGGGGTGCCTTGCCCCCCGAGGCAAGGGGGAAGCCCCCCCCTTAGGGTTCCCAACCCTAGGCGCATGGGGGGAGGCCCAAGGGGGGCGCCCCAGCCCACTAAGGGCTGGTTCCCTTCCACTTTCAGCCCACGGGGTCCTCCGGGACAGGTGGCCCCACCCGGTGGACCCTCGGGACCCTTCCGGTGGTCCCGGTACAATACCGGTAACCCCCGAAACTTTCCCGGTGGCCGAAACTTGACTTCCTATATATAATTATTCACCTCCGGACCATTCCGGAACCTCTCGTGACGTCCGGGATCTCATCCGGGACTCCGAACAACTTTCGGGTTTCCGCATACATATATCTCTACAACCCTAGCGTCACCGGACCTTAAGTGTGTAGACCCTACGGGTTCGGGAGACATGCAGACATGACCGAGATGCCTCTCCGGTCAATAACCAACAGCGGGATCTGGATACCCATGTTGGCTCCCACATGTTCCACGATGATCTCATCGGATGAACCACGGTGTCGAGGATTCAATCAATCCGTATGCAATTCCCTTTGTCAAACGGTATGTTACTTGCCCGAGATTCGATCGTCGGTATCCCAATACCTTGTTCAATCTCGTTACCGGCAAGTCTCTTTACTCGTACCGGAATGCATGATCCCGTGACTAACGCCTTAGTCACATTGAGCTCATAATGATGATGCATTACCGAGTGGGCCCAGAGATACATCTCCTTCACACGGAGTGACAAATCCCAGTCTCGATCCGTGCCAACCCAACAGACACTTTCGGAGATTCCCGTAATGCACCTTTATAGTCACCCAGTCACGTTGTGACGTTTGGCACACCCAAAGCACTCCTACGGTATCCGGGAGTTGCACGATCTCATGGTCTAAGGAAAAGATACTTGACATTGGAAAAGCTCTAGCAAACGAAACTACACGATCTTTTATGCTATGCTTAGGATTGGGTCTTGTCCATCACATCATTCTTCTAATGATGTGATCCCGTTATCAATGACATCCAATGTCCATAGTCAGGAAACCATGACTATCTGTTGATCAACGAGCTAGTCAACTAGAGGCTTACTAGGGACACTTTGGGGTCTATGTATTCACACATGTATTACGATTTCCGGACAATACAATTATAGCATGAACAATAGACAATTACCATGAACAAAGAAATATAATAATAACCATTTATTATTGCCTCTAGGGCATATTTCCAACATAGAACTGCAAGACAGTAACCTGATGCATGTTGAGACTAGAGGGTAGGGACCTATTTATAGACTCCTCTTCCAGGTGTTTTAATATTCCATCCGTTTCCGGAAAAATCCGTGTGACTCCTGAACAATAATACTTTTCCTCCACCAAGGAGTTTCATGGAAAAATTTCCAATTCCAAAGTGTATAAGATTTAGTAGCAATGAAAAAACACACAATATATATAATTTCCTTTGGTACTGTTAGCATGTGTCAGTAAAATTGCTACTGTATTCTAGCAATATAATACATAGAACCTTAAATCCACAAATCAACTATTTGAAAGTAGTGACATGTACATATTCAATGCAAATATTGACAATGTGCATACCGTTAAATGAGAGCAAATTTCCTTAATTTTCCGGAGTGGTTCCCATCTTCCTCCATAAATAACTAATTTTCTACAATAGACAATTCTGTGAATTCCTTTTCATGCAAAGCTGGCATTATTACCACAATTTTCCTCCACTTCCTCCTTGCCAATTCCATTGATAAATACTATAATTTTCCTTTCCAAGGTGCAGTCAAAATTATTTGACCAAACCCTTCCCCTAGAAAGTTTTCTATGTTGTTCCATAGAGCGAATAATGCCCCATATTGTACAATATCAAATGAAGTTAAATCAATTTGGCAGAGTTAGAAAAAACCAATATATAGCCAGCAATATGTATTTCGCGAGAGGTATCATAACAACAGAAAAAACATTACATCCAGATTGCACTAATTTTCCATGCAATTTGTTCACTCTCGTATTTAACAGCCAATAAATGAATAATAAAATTATCATAAGTACATAAGCTATTAGTTATCCATAATATTTTTCCTTTTCCTCAACAGTGGCATTTTAATTTTGTCTATTCCGGTTTGTTTAGTCATTAAACTGATCAATGTTCCTGACAGGAAATTACATTTATTCCTATCTTCCAAACCGTGATTAGCCATGTAGTCTGTGAGTTCTACACAAGTTAGACAAAAAAAAGGTCCTCGCAAAAAAAAAGGCCACTCGTGCCTTATCCACCTCGCCCCGACCACTCGTGCCTCCACGCCGCTCGATCCACCCCCGGCGCCGCCGCCGGCGCCGCCCCCTTCTGCGCCGGCGCCGCCCCCGCCCGGGCCGCATCGCGGCGTCCCCGCCCTGCACCGCGCACCCCCGTCCCCGCCCCGCACCGCCACCGTCCGTCCCCGCCCGCCCCGCATCGCCGCCGGCCGTCCCCGCCCGGCCCCATCCCCGCACTGGACCGGTCGTCCCCGCCCCCTTCCCGGGCCCGTCGTCCCCGCCCCCTTCCCGCCCCGCAGCTGCTGGTGAGGTGGCCGTGGCCGCGGCTCCGGCGGTCCGGCGCCCCCTTGCCGGCCCTCTGCTACTGGTGAGCACCGGCTCCGGCAGTCCGGCGTCCTTTGCTGCTGATTTTTTTTCCTTTTTTTTAGCTTTTTACCTGCGGTTAGTGCTTGGATAATGAGTCAATTTGATATATACCTACTGTTAGTGCTTGGATATATACACATTGTTAGTTTTTTTTAATTTTTTATCTACTGTTAGTGCTTGGATATATAATAAGTCAATTTGGTGCTTCGATATATATACTGTTAGTGCTTGGATATTTTACCTTGTTCTTCCTGAATGTCGAATGCAAGGAATAGCACTACAGCAGCTTTAGTTTTTCATCAGGAAAAAGTAAAGAAAGTTTCATAGCGAAATATGGTGTGGTGTGTGCACAGGAGAAGGGACTAGAGAGCATTGGCAAGACCCAAATTTTACTCGTTCTTTCTCTAGGCGGGGATGATGGTGGTGGCAGGGATAATGGTGGTGGCGGGGGTGATGGTGGTGGCGGGGAGGGGGTTGGCAACAAGGGATGGCTGCGTGGTAACGCAAAGGTATCAAAGCAGATTTCTGCTACCGAGGAGCAGAAGTGGCTCATTGAGCCCACGGGGAAAGACTAAGTGCCAGTTTATAATAATTTCATTCTTTTGCTTGTCAAATGCTTATATTTTTCTTTATTTTGCTTGTCACATGCTAATATTTCATTCTTTTGCAGCAACTGGATATATCCTAAAGGGGCCTGCACTACTAGGAAAAGGGTTATAGATGGAATGGCCACTAATGGCGCACTGTACATGTGGTGCGCCATTACTAAATACTAATGGCGCACCACGTGTCGGTGCGCCATTAGAATGAAAATAGTAATGGCGCACCACATCCACGGTGCGCCATTAGTAATTTTTTTTTAATTTTTTCAAAACTACTAATGGCGCACCGTGGGATGGTGCGCCATTAGTAGTTCAACTAGTAATGGCGCACCGACACATGGTGAATTATGTTTCGAATTTTTTTTAAATTTTTTTATTTTTATTTTACTAATGGCGCACCTGTGAGTGGTGCGCCATTAGTAGTCCATTAGTAGTTCAACTACTAATGGCGCACCACTCCCACGGTGAATTTTGTTTGTTTCAAAATATTTTTTTTGAAAAACTACTAATGGCGCACCGTGGGGGTGGTGCGCCATTAGTAACTTGGCCCATTCCACCGAATGCACCCCCCGACCGCCTTTTCAGTTTAAAAAAAATAAAAGAAAATGATGGAAATGTCAAAAAAATAAAATAAAATAAGTTTCCCATGTGATATGTGGTCTAGTTGTTGGGAAAATTAACAAATATGAATTTCGACTTTATTTGCAAAATCTCTCTGAAATTTCTTAAAATGGGCATAACTTTTGCATACGAACTCGGATGAAAAAGTTTTTTATATGAAAAATCATCTACTCGAAAAGTTACATCCGAATTTAACCGGGGGAACCCCGTTAAACATTTTCAAAATCCTCAAAAACCTAACAGAAAAAAAGATACGGGACTTTCAAGATCTAGAGGCAAAAAAATTTCAAACTTACTAGTGGTGCACCCGTTGCTAGGTGCGCCACTAGTAACAGAAAAAAAATATTTGTTTTGAATTTTTTTTCAAAAAATGATTCGTAATATGACAGGGAAGTTTCAAATATTTTTCAAACTTTCATCATACTCATGAATATGAACAAAGTCCTAGACATCAACAAGGTTTAATAGGATTGATATGATAGATATATCAACAAGTGGCTGTTAAGTGAGGTGGTGCTGGGGTTGGATAGAACTGCGAAGTTAAGCGTGCTCGGGCTGGAGTAGTGTGAGGATGGGTGACCTTTCGGGAAGTTTGACCACTTAGTGCGATTTGACTTGAGATTAAGCATATTGACCCGAGATTAAAAAAAAAAACAAAAAAAAATTGACAAAATTTTAAAAAAAATTCTAAAAAAAATTTGAAAAAAAATTGTTACTAATGGCGCACTTCTATACCAGATACTAATGGCGTGGTGCTAGTGGCGCACCTGTAGTGCGCCATTAGTAGCGAAAACAGGTGCGCCACTAGCAACCCTTTTTCTAGTAGTGCTGTATTCCCAACGGCCTCATCACCGTCTTGCTGAAGGTATACTGGTCGGGGCTGTACTGTTCGGATCCAGTCAGGCACCCGGACCGCCTGGTTTTGGCCACGAGCTGGGACCACTTGGTAGCGGCCCCTACGCGGACTATGAGACCCATGCTAAGGCCGTGATCACTAATTTTTGGGTGAGTTCTCTTCAGAAGCATAAGTCCATTCTGGCTTCATGAATGATTTAACTCATGGCTTCTTCCATTCTGGTTTCATGAATAATTGTAGAAATACTATCGAGTTTTCCGGAGCACAAGGCCATTCCCGACCAGATCGTCCTTTGCCAAGCCAAGAGTAAGCCCCGCCAGATGCAGCACGAGGTGCGCTGGGTGGCCATCTCGACAAACTATCACGACGCTCTTGGTGTGAATATGACCAAGGAAGAAGCGCGGAGGACGGACATTACCTTGGAGAGGCACGAGTACTTGGCGGTAAGTATAAAAGATTTTTATTTCCGATGTTTGTGGTACATTTCATCATTTCGTGTTGACATGTCAGTATGCTTTCATTATGTAGGTGTGTCCAAATTGGTGTTATGGAAAAGACGAGTCCTGGGCAGCATTGGTGGATCTGTGGTGTGATGAGGATGGAGCTTGGGCGGCTACGAGCATCAAAAACAAGGCTAACCGAGGGAGGGAGGGAGTACATGCTCAGGGAAACCGAAACCACTTTCTTCACAAGACACTTGAGGTATATCTATGTACATTAAACATTTTTTTCTTTTTTTTACCATCACTTTCTTATGTATGACTAACCTCTGTTTGGTTGTTTGGTGGTGCAGGAGGAGAAACTGAAGCAGCCGCTCTCACACATGGAGGCGTGGGAGATCGCCCATACACGGAGGAAGCCCAAGCCTGGTGAGGCCAAGTACTACGGCAAGACCGCGGAGTATAAGAAGGCCTACTCCGAGGGGTATCTGAGTTTACATCCTGGCTCACCTGACCCCATTGCGGCGGATCTGGATGAGAGGGTGGTGGTGGGCATGGGGCCCAAGAAGCATGGTCGGCAGCCGATTCTGGATGCTGTGATCACTCCTTCTATCTCCTACACACAGCTCCGAGCTACCAACCCGAGCTTGTGCCAGCGCACGAGCACGCCCATGACCAGTGCGCAGTCACAGTCACTACTAGGAAAAGGATAATTAGTGGCGCACCTGTTTTGGCCATTAATGGTGCACTACAGGTGCGCCACTATCATCACGCCACTAGTAACTAATACTAATGGCGCACCCCTGGTGCGCCATTAGTATACCAGACAATAGTGGCGCATCATGGAGTGCACCATTAGTATGTCAAACGGTGCGCCATTACTATGCCTCCCAGGGGGGCATATTTACCTTGTGCTCTGGGTTACTAAAGGTGCACTTCTAGATAATGCGCCACTAGTGTGTTTATTGCAGTGCGCCACTAAAGTGCAGTGTGGTGCGCCACTAGTATGAATATTAGGAATTTTTTTCCTGATATTTGCACAGGTTACAAAATATATTACTGCATAGAATATAGACAGCACAACATATAAACAGCAGATTTATCAAATACAATAGAAGATTAGTCTCCGAATACAATTCATCATATTAGTCTCCGAATTCAAAACACCGAACAAAGTTAGAACATTACAAGTCTCGAGACCGCGAGTAGCGAGTTTGTCTTCACATTACAAGTCGATATCGATCATCTAAACTACCATCACATAGAAGGGAGCCGCGGTCATCACGATGAGCATTATCGCGATGAAACTGGTCTTCATCCGGTTCCTCCAACGCTCCCTCCCCTCTCCCGCTAGATAGCGCGCGTATCTAGCTTCCGCCTCCGCCCTAGTGGTGTACCCTTTGTAACTGTTACCGCTTAAACGGTGAACCTGTCTCCGACACTCCTCCCAGTCGTCGTAGACTCCGGGAACCATACCCTTTTACACGACATACGATGGCATCTCTATGCACTAGCCAAACAAAAAGTTAGTAGCAATTCACAGACAATACATAAGCAATATATAAGTATGCAACAAAAGGATCGGAAGAGAAAAGCAACACATTAATAGCACGATTCATGGTCCTACTAATAAATAGCATCGATTACATATAAGTTGAACGACTGTCCAAACCAAAGAGACATACAGTTCATTAAAGTTTAATTACAACATGAGCTAATCGATATTTCAGAACTACATAGCATCACTACTTTTGACTCGACTCAGGGACCGGAGCGTGGATGAAGCCGCCGTCTTTCGTGATGGTCAGGGACCAGGCGTTGTGAGCCTGCATTTGTAGCATTGTTTCTATCTCGCTGTTGGACGGTTAATATCTGAGGTAGAACTGCCCCGAGGTATGAAGGACATCTTGATGGATGATTTCCGCAAACTCCGACTGGATGCGAAAGAACTCTTGTCTGATGTCCGCGTCCTGGATTGCCAACAAGCGTGCGGCCCAATCTGTGAGATTATTTGGTAGCAGAAGGTGATTATGGTCCCGTACGATCGCCCGCATGTGATGGAGGGCGTAGTAGGCATCCTTATGACCGCCAGGCGGCTGCCTGACGCAGGGGAACGTCGTATTGTGGGTGAACACGTGCTTGCCGTACCTACGAATTGGCCTGCTGAAGGTGCCTCCAGATCTGGCGTAGCCGGGGAGAGCATCATTAAGAACTTTCTTAATATTTGTGTAGTCTTTCTTCGACTGACGGTCCGAGTCGAAATACATGGCCATGGAATATTTCAGGCTTAAGAGGATGAGTGTGCAATGTGTGTCACTGCACAAAACACGGAATGTTAGAAAAAAAAGAACGATAGAAATCTAAGAAATCATATGTTACGGGGTGGTGAGGGGATGACTTACTCGGGAAAGTAAGGCACAAGGAAGTTATCCTTATCTGGGTTTGCCAGAATGACACCTTCGAGGTATGAACTCGCGACTTGCCGGTCCCCAGCGCTGCCCAAGATCTTGGCACACATGTAGAAGGGGTCAACTATCACGATGTCCGGGGTCTTGTCTCTAATGATCCGCATCTCCATACTCAGCGAAAATAGCCGAACGAAGGTGTAGTGCAGCGGATGAAGGTTAAACATAGCGAAGATGTCATCAAACCACAGGACGATCATACCCCCGATGGCGCTATCCACAAAGCCTTGCCCTCTGGCACCTTGGCCATGAAAACCGGGTATGCCACATCATTCTCGGAGAAACGCCGCTTCTCCAAAGAAAGAACAATGTCATGCAGACTCCGCATAGCACCAGTTGCAGCATTGAGCAGATTAGTCGGTAGCATCGGCCTACCCGCCACATGCACCCTCCTCGAGATATCCTTAGGTGAAGGTGGCCCGTCCTAAGCACGGATCGTACTCGGTGCCGGCTGGCTCGCACCCTTGTTAGTCTTTCTTTTCCGTCCCTTCTTCTTCTGCTGTAAAAATGGGATCGAGTTCTGCTCAGAGACCGCCTTTTTGAGTCTGTTGGGGCTGATAATATTCCGCACCTCGGCTATCTGAGGCTCGGTGAAGGCGGCAGCTAGAGGCGTCTCTTGAGAACTGAACGCTAGACGACGCCTGTTGCAATTGGGTTTCTCCGCGGTACCAGCTAGATCGCGGTTGTCTTTTGCAGGGATGGGTTCTTGAGAAGGAGGCCCCAAGAATTCGTCACCGTACCCATGTTCGTAGAAGTACTTATCGACGTTAGTAAATGTACCATTGTCGTCGTCGTCCGGATCCTGTGCGATATGCATGTCCGGATCCTGTGCGATATGCATGTCCGGCATGTCCGGTAGCGTTGCGGCGGTCTTGCCATGGCTTGGCGCCGGCACGACTGGCGGTGTTATCTGTGGGGTGGTGTCCCCCGCCCCCAAACGAATATGGCTCTTCGGCCAAAGCAGGGGCCAGCTTAAGCAGGCGCTGAGGGTCATCACATCATCTTCGTCGGCCCCAGCGGGTCGAAACAGAGGTAACAAGTCATCCCAGCCTGGCAGCACCCGAACCAGTTGAACCCTATACACGGTGGGTGGCATTGGATTACCGTGGAACACGGGGTTGCCCGGTTGAACGATTCTGCCCTTGGCGACATCGATCAACTCGCCGCCCACGAAGTGCAGGAGAGTGCATGGAACGTCGGCGGCACCCTGCGAAAACATGTAGGGCGTTAGGGATGCCCAGTCAAAGGCAAGGAGATGAAGTCATCGGCCGAGAGGCTTAGTTACCGTGATGGCATCGAGCTCGGCTAATGTCGAGGCACCGCCAACGGCGGGCATGCAGGTGACGGAGGGGCCGCTTGCTGTCGAGGTGCCGGCCAGCGTATTCTTCGCACACCCGGGTGCATTAAGCTCCAATGCCCGCGCCGGCGCCGGAGACACCAATACCGCCTCCGCCGGAGACACCAATGGCGCCGCATGCGCGTTGTGCGAGTTGCTGGCCGTGAAGCTGGGAACCGGGGGCGGCCCCTGTTGGCCGCCCGCAATCCACGCCTGCAGCCCCTCAATCAAGGTAGGCACAATGGCGGTGATCGTCGCTCCCAGCTGGTCTCGCACTTGCTCTTGGACCATCTTCGGAACCCGCGCCACTTGTGCCTTGAGTTCTTGAACCTCGCGCGACTGGCTTTCTGAGCTGGTCTTTCTCTCCTTTCTCCCACCAGCATTATAGTATTTCGACCATTTCGTGGACAAGCCTTTGCCGGCCACACGACCAGCTGACGACGACTTTCTAAACTTATCCTTGTTTTTCATTATGTTCAACGCCCTATTTAAAGTGTTGTCCCAAGGGGAGCTCTGAGATGACCCCGCGCTACTGCTTTCAGTCTCCTGCGGAAGGAATGTGAACCACTTAGAAATTTGGCTTCATTAATTAGAATGCAACCATATGGAGCTAATTACGCGGCGGCGTATTCCTTACCAGAACAAGCTCAAGCGCCTTGGTCTTCGGATCCGTGGTAAGCTCCTTTGTTACCGGGTCCACCTTGTACCTGGCCCTGAGATAGTTCCTGGTCTGCTTGTCACGGTATTTCTCGAAGCGGGGCGGTAGGCCTTGCTCGGCACGCTCCGCGTCCTCCTTGTCCCATATAGGTTCCGCCACTCTGTAACCGCCGGAACCGAGTTGGTGGAACCCTAAGTTCAAGTCCCGCATATCTTTCCCCCACTGACTTGATTCCCCGGTTGCATTGCTCTCGCACTTGATCTTGAACTCCTTGTAGTCATCTTCGTTGATCGAAGGATTTTTCTCCTTGATCTTCTCATAACTATCACCCCTTTCAATCATTCTCTTCACCGCGCCTCTCCAAGTATCCAGGGCCGTGCTCATCTTCGCGAGGGCGGCACTGTTCACTTTATTCCCTGAGAGGCGTGTGTTTGCGAAGTCACCGGGGAACTTGTATCGTTCATCCAGCTTTGTGAAGAGGAGGTTGCGCAAATTCCCTCGGTCATGATGCCTTAGGTTCTCGGTGTTGATCGAGACGGTGCTCCGGAGAATGCACCCGAGCTGTCCCGCGTACCCCTTGACTAATTCTTTGGGCGCCGTTGGATGCCCCTCGGAGGACACTTCAGTAAATTACTTCTTGACGGTGTCGAGCACGTTCGGGCGCCGGTCCTTCCGTTGCCTCTTCGGTTGGCTGGCATCTGTGCGTGCGCTGCCATCATCAGTGGTGGCATCCTCGGCGGCACCATCAGTGGTGTCATCCCCGACGCTACTAGGGGTTGTGTAGTCAGGATCGGTGTCTTCCGCGGCGTCCTCATAGCGGTGAGGTTCTTCCTCCATCTCCTGGGACAGCTCCCAGAATGCCTTGCCCGAACTGCCGGCCTCATCGTTGTGGGCCATGTTTCGCTCTAAATACGAAAAAAAATTGGTCAAAAAGTTGGTTATTGTCAAGGAACAAGATCTCTAAGTTGACCAAATAACCTAATTCTCGAGGAATGTCGCCAAAAAGTTGGTTATTGTCAAGGAACAATTGAGAGATGTTTGTGATATTGCCTAGGTGTTTTGGGATCAATTGAGAGATGTTTTGTGATATTGCCTAGGTACCCCTGATCTTCTTCTACAAATATTTTTGCTATATCAATCTCCAAAAAAGCATGTGATGCTGAATCAATACTCAATATATATAGGTGGTGCTCTCTTTATCACATTTTTATTGGAATATGCAACATTAATCTTCTTTTACTTGAATCAGGTGCACATATTTACATTCCTATTTCATGCTTACTTGTTTGGAACTATAGAATCTACCTTGGACTCTTAGAATGTACTAAGAGATGCCAGATTTGTTGGGGGACTCCTATACTTAAGGCATATAAGACCTGGCATTGCCTATGCCGCAAGTGTGGTAGACAAATACATGCTTGATCCTAGGAGTGGACATATGGATGCGGTATAGCCTATTTTGCCGCATCAAAGATGCAGTCCTGGGAAGGGGTTTAAGCAGCAATTAGTTGTGTCCAAATCAATAGCCAAAGTAGAGTATAGAGCTATGTCACTAGGACTTAGTGAAATATTATGGGTAGAAATCCTCTATCAGGATGAAGGTGCTGGGAAAAGGTCCTTTGAAGGTGTGGTGTAATAATAAATCAGCTATAAGCATAACCAGTAACCCGATCCAACACGACAGAACCAAGTATGTGGAGATAGATCCTTTATTTATTAAGGGGAAGTTCTATGATGGTATAATTCAATTAAATCATGTAATATCAGGGAATCAAGTAGCAGATGGTCTAACTAAGGGTTTTGGAGTCAAGGAACATAATTTAGCTTGTAACAAAAGATGGGAACGATATCTATCTATCACCAATCTTGACTGGGAGTGCTGGGCTGAGCATAACAGGGTGATAATGAAGCATTAGTAGATTGCATCTTACATGTCCAGCTCTACTTTCTCGTGGCTTTTTATCCCACTGATTGGATATATATTGCATGTACACAGAATATCTCAGACAGAGGAATACAGCTAGTTGCCAATAATTGTCAAGGAACAATTTTGGAAATCTATAGATTAAGTACTAAGATACCCCGGCCCATGCATTAGTCGCAAGTACCCCATATGTCCTATTTTTAGCAAAGTCATGCTTGTTGGGTAACGTAGCAATAATTCAAAAAATTTCCTACGTGTCACCAAGATCAATCTAGGAGATGCTAGCAACGAGAGAGAGGGAGTGCATCTTCATACCCTTGAAGATCGCTAAGCGGAAGCGTTACAAGAACGCGGTTGATGGAGTCGTACTCACGGCGATTCAAATCGCGGAAGATCCGATCTAGCGCCGAACGGACGGCGCCTCCGCGTTCAACACACGTACAGCCCGGGGACGTCTCCTCCTTCTTGATCCAGCAAGGGGAGAGGAGAAGTTGAGGGAGAACTCCAGCAGCACGACGGCGTGGTGGCAATGGAGCTCGTTGTTCTCCGGCAGAGCTTCGCTAAGCACTACGGAGGAGGAAGAGGAGGTGTATGAGGAGGGAGGGCTGCACTAGGGAAGAGGTGCGGCTGCCCTCCCACCCCTCCACTATATATAGGGGCAAGAGGAGAGGGGGAGGCGCCCTAGGGTTTCCCCTAGGGGGCGGCAGCCAAGCAGATTGGATCTCCCTAGGGAAAATCCTAGGGAGACTTGCCCCCCAAACCAAGCAGGTGGAGGCTTGCCTCCCAAGCCAGGTGGAGGCGCCCCACCTCCCCAAGTAACGCGGGAAAGGGTGTGGGGGGCGCACCACCCCTTAGTGGGCTGGTTTGCCCCTTCCCCTTTGGCCCATGAGGCCCTCCAACACTTGCCGGGGCTCCCGAAACACCTTTCGGTCATGCTCGCCATAGCCTGGTACCCCCGGAACACTTCCGGACTACAATACCCTTCGTCCAATATATCGATCTTCACCGCCGGACCATTCCGGAACTCCTCGTGATGTCCGGGATCTCATCCGGGACTCCGAACAACCTTCGGTAACCACATACTATTTCCCATAACAACTCTAGCGTCACCGAACCTTAAGTGTGTAGACCCTACGGGTTCGGGAACCATGCAGACATGACCAAGACACCTCTCCGGCCTATAACCAATAGCGGGATCTGGATACCCAAATTGGCTCCCACATGTTCCACGATGATCTCATCGGATGAACCTTGATGTCGGGGATTCAATCAATCTCGTATACAATTCCCTTTGTCTATCGGCATGTTGCTTGCCCGAGATTCGATCGTCGGTATCCCAATACCTCGTTCAATCTTGTTACCGGCAAGTCTCTTTACTCGTTCCGTAACGCATGATCACGTGGCTAACTCCTTAGTCACATTGAGCTCATTATGATGATGCATTACCGAGTGGCCCCAGAGATACCTCTCCGTCATACGGAGTGACAAATCCCAGTCTCGATTTTTGCCAACCCAACAGACACTTTCGGAGATACCTGTAGTGCACCTTTATAGCCACCCAGTTACGTTGTGACGTTTGGTACACCCAAAGCATTCCTATGGTATCCGGGAGTTGCACAATCTCAGGGTCGAAGGAAACGATACTTGACATTAGAAAAGCTCTTAGCAAACGAACTACACGATCTTGTGCTATGCTTAGGATTGGGTCTTGTCCATCACATCATTCTCCTAATGATGTGATCCCGTTATCAATGACATCCAATGTCCATGGTCAGGAAACCATAACCATCTATTGATCAACGAGCTAGTCAACTAGAGGCTTACTAGGGACATGTTGTGGTCTATGTATTCACACATGTATTACGGTTTCCAGTTAATATAATTATAGCATGAACAATAGACAATTATCATGAACAAGGAAATACAATAATAACCATTTTATTATTGCCTCTAGGGCATATTTCCAACAATGCTAAAATTCATGAAAAATTTCAGCATGACCTTTGCTGAAAATAGGACATATGGAGTTCCCGAATTTGCCAGAACGAAAGTTAATCGACATTCCGGCAAACTCAAGGGCCTCTCGGGGTACCTGCAAAATCATTGAACAAGTTTCAGTTCCAATTTTGGCACTTGCTGTCCGACACAAGCCACAGCCCCCTTGAACATTCCGCAAGTGCACGAAACAAACGCATGTTACAAGCCAAAAAACAGATTGGCGCATCAATTGGAAGCCATCCATCATATACCATCAGAAAAAGGCTAGAGAGAATTGGGGAAACAAAGGTGAACCTCTCTCTTCTTGCACTCCTTGTAGTTGTCGAACTGTTGCTGGCACTTGCTCTTGTCCTGGTTGGTCTCCAGACCTAGAGACACGTCACATCATCAGAGATTTCATCAAATACACACAAAACAATAGATAGCTCGTTCTATGATCACTAACAAAGGTAGCATACTTCCAATCAACATGAAAAGTGAAATACTAGGATGATCGAAGTTGTAGGACCCCCAAGAAACTGTATTCAGTGATCTTTCTAAACAAGCTACAGAACATACACTGTATTCAAACTTGTTGCCATTTAAGCAAGTTTTTTTAAGAAAACTGATTAGGACCCCCAAAAAACTTGCTGCATTTCAATCAGACCAAATGTTTCACTTAATTTTATGAGTTAACTTTATTTACATTTAATTCAGTTAACCAAAATTACACTGGATTTTATTGTCAATTAAAATTCAGTGAGTACATGTCACAAGAAAAGAGGAGCCACATCAATCCAATCTTGGTGCTGCTGCTATGAACATAACTAAACCCATATGTTTATAATCCAATCTTGATGAATACTGTGAACCTAACAAGTTTTCCACCCAGCAACTAGATAGGACGGCCATGAATCCTCTCTCCCCGGAGCACCCCAATGCACACACTCCAGAAAATGCAAAAAATTCAGTAAACATACACTTCAAAAAATTCAGTGACCGCAGAGCATAGACTCCTGAAAATTTTCAGAGATCTTGTACTCAATTTTACAGTGAACTTGCTAAAGAATCTCCCAAGCTTCAAGATAGAATAAATTTTCAGTGATCTTGTACTGAAAAGAAGCATTTTGGAGTGGGGGTGAGAAGAGGGGGGAGCCGCACCTTGGCAAGTGGTGGGCGACAGGACCCACGACGGCGAGGATCCTCCAGGACGGCGTAGCGGAGCTTGGCGCAACTCATAGGCACAACGACGGAGCACGGGGCGGTCGGTGGCTGCGATAACGCGCGGCGGCCGTGCTCGGGGAGGCGGGGACCGCGGAGGGTTCGGCCGGCTGGGCGCGCCGCGGCGGAGGGCCGGCAGCGGCGGCTTGAATCCTAGGTCTCGCGCTCGGGAAGGGCTCCAGTGGTGGGCTCGGGGAGGAGGCGACGCTCGGGGGGGAAGGGAGGGGGTGAGTGGTGCGCTCGACCGATTCGTTCGGGGGAACCGAGCGAGGAGACATGGGAGGGTGCGGGAGGTCGGCGGCGGCGGTGGAGCGGGGGAGGGTGCGGGGGGTCGTCGTCGGCGATGGAGCGGGGGAGGGTGCGGGGGGTCGTCGGCGGCGAGGGGGATCTGGCGAGGGGGGATAGCGATCGAGATGGAGGGGGATCTGGCGCGGGGGGCGAGGGGGAAAGGGATAGACGGGGGAAGGTTAGCAACGGCGCACCTCCCAGGGGTGCGCCATAAGTACATCCATAGTAATGGCGCACCACCGAGGGGTGCGCCATAAGTAACTTATTATTATTATTATTTTTAGTTGCTCTAATAACTTTTTACAAAATGATGATCAAATTTGAAAACATTTATGAATGTGAAAAAATATCATCAAATTTGTTATTTGAAAATATTTATGAATATGAAAAAATATCATCAAATTTGTTATTTGAAAATATCATCAAATTTGTTATTCGAAAATATCATCAAATTTGTTATTTGAAAATATTTGAAAAAATATCATAAAAATTGGTATACCAATGGCGCTCCTCCTAGGGGTGCGCCATAAGTACATTGATAGCAATGGCGCACCTTCTCCTGGTGCGCCATTAGTAACTTTTATTATTATTATTTTTAGTTGCATCTAATAATTTTTTAGAAAATGACGATCAAATTTGAAAACATTTATGAATGTAAAAAAATATCATCAAATTTGTTATTTCAAAATATTTATGAATATGAAAAAATATCATCAAATTTGTTATTTGAAAATATTTGAAAAAATATCATAAAAATTGGTATACCAATGGCGCACCTCCTAGGGGTGCGCCATAAGTACATTGATAGCAATGGCGCACCTTCTCCTGGTGCGCCATTAGTAACTTTTTTATTATTATTTTTAGTTGCATCTAATAATTTTTTAGAAAATGACGATCAAATTTGAAAACATTTATGAATGTGAAAAAATATCATCAAATTTGTTATTTACAAATATTTATGAATATGAAAAAATATCATCAAATTTGTTATTTAAAAATATCATCAATATTTTTTTTGGATTTTTAGTTGCATTCATTTGTGAATTGGTAAAACATTAATGAATATGAAAAAATATCATCAAATTTGAAAAAATATTCATGAATTGAAAAAGTGCCCATGAAATTTAACAAATTTGAAAAAATATCATCAAATTTGAAAAAATATTAACAAATATCATCAAATTTGAAAAAATATGAAAAAATATCGTCAAATTTGAAAAAATATTAACAAATTCAATATTTTTGTGAGTTAGAAATTCAATACCATAATAAACATAAATAAATATTCATGAGGACTAGAACAGAAGAAATATCATTTCAATATGTCGAAATACAATCGAGAAATGAAGACTACGATTTAAATACAATGGATCTTAGCTAGCTATCTTTTCACAATCTTCTTACCCTTCTTTTTCGCAAATGGAGTTCTTCTGTTGAACGGACGTCCTTTAGGTAGGGTGGTCCTGCTTCTTCTTGTGGTGTATGGCACTTCATCGTCATCGTCATGTTCCATCTTCGGGTCGACGTACTTGTCGAAGTCTTGCTCATTGGCGACTCCATCCATTCCGATGATCTTCCTTTTGCCTCTCCTCACGACAACATGACTGGGTTTGACGGGTCGGTGATGAAGAAGCATTGGTCCACTTGGGAAGCCAGTACCCATGGCTCATTTTTCGCGGTGACGTTTGCGCCCGCGGTCCTGGGTTTGGCTTCGGGTATAACCATGGTGGTGAAATACCGGTCTTCTTTTAGGACGCTCTTGGCCCATCTGACACGGAACATCGGGACCTTCTCTCTAGCGTAGCTCAGCTCCCAGATCTCCTCGATCCTTTCGTAGTATCTGTCCTTGTCGTTACCGGTGTAGGATTCCATCGTTACCCCGGAGTTCTAATAACCATCGCTCTTCATGTCCTTTCCCTCGGTGTAGAATGTGTAGCCGTTGATATCATACGCCTCATAGGTCATCAGGTTGTGCTCGGCGCCCTGTGACTAGGCGAATATGAGTTTTTCTTCCGCGGAAGAATCCTGATGTAAAGGGTACGACAGAAGCTTCTCCTTGAACCAACACGTGGAACATGAGTTGTGCTCTTTGATTATATCTCTGTCCGTCCTTTGTTGGCCTCGGTCATTGTACGTCTTCTCAATAAAGGTTTTGTGCTCTACCACCCATGGATCGACCACGTCTATGTGTTGTAGCACGACTAGGTTTGATCTTTCAAAGTCGGCGAGTTGACCCTCGAAGTCGACATGCATTTCGCGGCGACCATCACGGTGACCCCATCCAGCGAGCCTGCCGAGGTGCCTGTTGACGGGCAGACCAACGGGGTTCTCGATGCCTAGATAATTCGTGCAGTAGGAGATGCACTCTTCGGTCAGAAAGCCCCTGGCTATGCTTCCCTCTGGACGTGACATGTTGTGAACGTATCCTTTGATGACACCATTCATCCTTTCGAACGACATCATGTTGTGCAGGAACGTCGGCCCGAGTTGGATGATATCCTCCACGATATGGACCAGCAGATGCACCATAACATCGAAGAATGCGGGCGGGAAGTACATCTCAAGCTCGCATAGTATCACCATGATCTCTTCCTGTAGCCTTCTGAGTTGCCTCACGCCAACCGACTTCCGAGAGATAACGTCGAAAAAGTTGCATAGGCCAAATAGCGTTTCACGGACGTACGCGTCCATGATCCCACAGATTGCAACTGGAAGTATCTGCGTCATCAGCATGTGACAGTCGTGAGACTTCATCCTGCTGAACTTCTGCTTCGCTGAGTCTAGGTATCTGCTTATCTTCCCCACGCAACCGTAAGGAAGTTTTACTCCTACGAGGCAGGTGAAAAACTGCTCGATCTCCTCCTGACTTAGAGTGAAGCACGCGGGAGGGTAGTCATTTCCGATCTTCTTGGCCTTTTTGCCTTTGCGACGACTTTCCATGTCCTGCTTAGCCTCATCATCATCATCATTAGCGTGAAGCTCCTTCGTGATGCCCATTGATTTCAAGTCTGCCCTTGCTTTCGGCCCATCTTTGGTCCTCTCTCGCATGTTGAGCAGGGTACCAAGCAGACTCTCGCACACGTTCTTCGTGATATGCATGACATCAAGGCCGTGAGGCACACGGTGGATCTTCCAGTACGGCAAGTCCCAGAAAACAGACCTCGTTTTCCATACCTTCAGCAGCGGCTCTGGCGCCTTTCGCTTCTTTCCTGGCTCTGGCGCCTTTTGCTTCTTTCTCGGCAGTGGGCAATCTTTCCAATTTTTCAACAGCTCGTCTATTTCCTCGCCGCTCCTCGTACGCGGGCGTCTTCGGGGTTCGGTTTCACCATCGAATAGATCCTTGCGTTTTCTCCATGAGTCATCGTCGCAAAGCCACCTTCGATGTCCCATGAACACGGTTTTCGAAGACCCGGGATCTCTATCTAGCTGGCGATACGTTGTGTCATCCATGCACCTGACGCATCCAGAAAATCCGTGGACCACCTGCCCCGCGACTTATCCGTAACCGATATAGTCTTGCACCGTCGTGAGCAGACCGGCTCTCATAGGGAAATATTCTTTCTCTACGGCGTCCCATGTATTGGCTGGCGTTTTCCACAACGTGTCTACCTCCTCTTTCAGCAGCCCCAGATACAGATTGATGTCGTTCCCTGGTTGTTTCGTCCCTTCAATTAGCATACTCATGTGAATGTACTTCCTCTTCATGCACAACCAGGGGGGAAGGTTGTACATCCACACAAACACAGGCCAGGTGCTATGTGTGCTTCTCTGGCTGCCAAACGGATTGACTCCATCGGTGCTCGCGCCCAGCACGATGTTCCTTGGATCGTCCCCAAATTCTGGGTGTTCGAAGTTCAACGCTTGCCACTGGCTCGCATCCTTAGGGTGACTCAGCATCTTGTCTTTTTTATTTATCTCCGGATCATTTCCGTCATCTTCTCGCTTCTTCTCCTCCCTATCCGCGTGCCAACGCAGGAGCTTTGCTAGCTTAGGGTCCACGAAATACCACTGTAGACGAGGAGTGATCGGAAAGTACCACACCACTTTTCGAGGAGCTTTCTTCCTCTTCTTGTATCGAGTGACGCCGCACACCGGACATATGGTAGACTCTGCGTGCTCGTCCCGATAAATGATGCAATTGTTCATGCACACATGGTATTTCACGTGTGGTAAATCCAGAGGACACACGATTTTATTAGCCTCCTCGAAACTGGTCGGGCACTTGTTCCCCTTGGGAAGACGTTCGTGCCAGAATGACATGTTCTCGTTGAAGCATGCGTCGGTCATTTTGTGTTTTACCTTCATCTCCAGAGCCATGAGCGTTACTTTCAGGCGGGTATCCTCGGGCCTGCATCCTTCATACAATGGAGTAAGCGCGTCTATCTCCAGTTGATCCAGCTTGGCTTTCTCTCGGGCGGCAGCTCTTGCGTTATCCGTCTGCTTGAGAAGCAGCTCTTGAATATGAGGGTCCGGCACCCAGCCCATTGATGGTCCATCGTCGTCTGCTCCGGCATCTTCATCTTCATGATCATGCCCATCGTCTGCTCCGGCATCTTCCTCATCATCATGTCCGACATCTTCTACATGATGACTGTATACTGCATCTACTTCGTGATCATGTCCTGGAGATTCTTCGTCTTCTCATCCGCCCTCGTCGCGGTTGTCTTGCTACCCTTCCTCGTTTCTTGCCCGGCCCCCATGGATGACTTCATAATCATCTTCATCACCTTGCCACCGATAGCCATCCATGAAACCACGCAAGAGCAGGTGGTCCCGCACCTGTACGGAATCCAGGTCCATAAGGCTGCTCAGCTTGCATCTTCGACACGGACATCTTATCTCCGTCTCGTTCTTTTGAAGCATCTCGGCCTTCGCGGAGCTCAAAAACCTATTCATGATGCCTTCGGTCATCGTGCGGACCATGGTCGCCTGCGGGGTAGAGCAAAACGATATTTTAGAACCAAAAAAAAATGGCATGACTTTGCCTAAAAATAGGACAAAAAAGAATGCATAGTGCCAAATTCTTGCCGAAACGGAAATGAATCAACATTCCGGCAAAATATTGGCAACTATCGCATTTCAAATACCGATACCTGCAAACACAAACATATATGCAACACCACAAACATATGCAACACCACAAACATACGTAGATCTAGCTAGGCCATAAAAAGTGCATGTGCACGTTGTTGGAGGGAGAAAAAAGTAGATCTACAACATAAAGAAAGCTTTCCCCTTACTTACCTATCAAAAAAGGTAATTTAACCACTTAATTTGGGTGAATCTATGGTGCAAATGAGGTGAGGAGGAGGAGGCAGCCGAGACAAGCTTGGAGGAGGAGGTGGAGAGAATGAAGTGGGGAAAGTGAGTGTGGTAGGTGGCTGTCCGAAATATCTAGCTGGTCTCAGGTTACTAATGGCGCACCACCTAAAAATGCGCCATTAGTAACCCTGGTTACTAATGGCGCACCTGTCACGTGGTGCGCCATTACTAGTTTTGCAAAAAAAATTGTTAGTAGTGGCGCACCGTGGGTGTGGTGCGCCATTACTAGTTTGAACTAGTAATGGCGCACTATACTCCGGTGCGCCATTGCTAGTTTTGAAAAAAAAGTAAAAGAAAATTGTTAGTAGTGGCGCACCGTGGGTGTGGTGCGCCATCACTAGTTTGAACTAGTAATGGCGCACTATACTCCGGTGCGCCATTGCTAGTTTTGAAAAAAAAAAGTAAAAAAATTGTTAGTAGTGGCGCACAGAGTGTGTGGTGCGCCATTACTAGTTAATACTAGTAATGGCGCACTATGCCCTGGTGCGCCATTACTAGTTTTGGAAAAATAAAATAAAATAAATTTTGTTAGTAGTGGCGCACCGTGGGTGTGGTGCGCCATTAGTGATATGGACACTAATGGTGCACCTGCACATGGTGCGCCACTGCTATATAGCAGTGGCGCACCACATATGCGGTGCACCATTAATGTCCATACACTAGTAGAAAAAGGGTCAAATGTCAAGCACATTAGTGCCGGGTTGCTTTTGAGCCGGCACTAATGTGTGCATTAGTGCCGGTTCGAACGGCTATGCATTAATGCCGGTTCGTGTTGAACCTTTAATACCGGTTCGTGCCACAAACCGGTACTAAAGGGGTGGTGGCAGGCTGGCGTGAGGCCGGGGCCCCACGATCACCTTTAGTACCGGTTCGTGGCACAAACCGGTATTAAAGGGCTAACCTTTAGTACCGGTTCGTGCCATGAACCGGGACTAAAGGGGTCTGACCTATAGTCCCGGTTGGAGACACAAACCGGGACTATAGGGCAATTTTCAAACTCTACCCCCCCTATGGACCGCCTTTTTAAGTTTTAGAAAAAACAAAAGAAAATGATGGAAATGTCAAAAAAATAAAATAAAATAAGTTTCCCATGTGATATGTGGTCTAGTTGTTGGGAAAATTTACAAATATGAATTTCGACTTTATTTGCAAAATCTCTCTGAAATTTGTAAAATGGGCATAACTTTTGCATACGAACTCGGATTAAAAAGTTTTTTATATGAAAAATCATCTACTCGAAAAGTTACATCCGAATTTTACATGGGGAACCCCGTTAAACATTTTCAAAATCCTCAAAAAACTAACAGAAATTTTTTTACGGGGCTTTTAAGATCTAAAGTGGAAAAAATGCAAAAAACCTCAAACTTGGTCAAATCTGGTCAAACTGTGGTCAAACTATGGTCAAACTAATTATTCTAGAATATTAGTGTTACTAAATAATTATTTCAGTTTTTTTGAATTTTGGTCAAATCTGGTCAAACTGTGGTCAAACAATGGTCAAACTAATTATTCAAGAAATATTAGTGTTACTAAATAATTATTGTTTTTTAAAACAATAGTTTCAAACTCAAACAGTGAAATGTGTGACTTCATGCTCAAGCTAAATTCCTGAGGGTTAATAGGATTGACATCTTACTATTGTCAGGAAAACAACAAGTGCATACTTGGAAAGTAGAGGGAATAGAACTCCGAAGTTAAGCGTGCTCAGGCTAGGGGAGTGAGAGGATGGGTGACCGGCCGGGAAGTTAGACGATTTGGAATGAGTGATCCACACTTGAGTAGTTAAGAGGGGTGATTAGAGACTAAATCATCAAATAATTCAGAAAATCAAAAATTGAAAATCAAATTTTTTTTCCAAAATTTTCAGAAAAAAATTTCAAAAAAAAAACTTTAGTACCGGTTGGTAACACCAACCGGTACTAAGGGTCCCCCATACCACAGCGCGAGCTCACGCCACGAGGTGGGCCTTTAGTGCCGGTTCGTGCCGAACCGGTACTGAAGGGGGGGGGGGCTTTAGTCTCCACTCCATAGTGCCGGTTGCAGAACCGGCAGTAAAGGCCCTTACGAACCGGTGATATTATCTATAGCCCTTTTCCTAGTGGTGAGTCCCTCTTTGCTGAGCGGAACTCTGTAAGTATTTTCCCTCTTATCTTCATTGCTCACTTTATTTTCCGCATTGAGATGTTTTGTGAGTTCCATCATGTCATACCATAGGCCTACATGGAGTACACACGCCAGGAGACCATGGCGTGGCACGCGAGCCATTTAGCATTTCATGAGCACAACTCACGCATGATGGCGGTTAGTTTGGCCCCTTTCATTTCACTTCTACTTTTCACTTGCATTTCTTCTAACATTCTTGTTTGCTTGGTCAATTAACATGCAGCACGTTGTTGAGTGCATGGCGGTCGGCAGGGTTCCTCAATTGCAAGCAGCACCATCTCCTCCACCACAACCAGTGCTGCTTACTTTTGAGGAGTTTCTAGCACAGAACCCTGGCCCCTCGTCGGTTAGTACATCCCAAACTATTCACCCAAAGCATACCGTTTATTCAACACAATCATATATCCCCTTAACATGTATTTTCAATATCCAGAAAACCGGTGGATCTACTGTTGGTGGTGGTGCTGGTCTTGGCATCACTCCCGAGTCATGGAGCCCGGTCACTCCGATCCACGGAGGCGGTGGCGGTCTTGGCGGTAGCGCTGCCGCTAGCAGTGATGACCTGGACTTTGGCGGACTTGGCGGTGACGACCTTGGCGGCGGTGGTGGATGTCCTGGCGCTTAAGCCTTTGGGTGACGGTGGTGGTGATGATAAACTTGTGTTCTTTAGATGACTTGTGGTCTTTTATGGTCTTTTAGATGACTTGTGTGCTTCTTTAGATGCTTATGTTTGTGATGATGGTTATGTTTGTCATGATACTTATATTGTTGTGATGGTGTTGGTTGTGAGGATGATACTTATATATGTTGTGTATGTCTATTTCATCATATATATATATATATGCTGTGAATTTGAATTGAAATCAAACAGAAAAAAGGAAAAAAATCAGATGGAAACTATGCCTACGGCTTAGCCGTAGGCATAGTGCTACCACGAGCTACCAGAGGACGCCACGTGGAGCCTATGCCTACAGCTAGGCCGTCGGCATATATCATCATAGCCATAGGCATAGTTTTAGATATATGCCGACGGCCAAGCTGTAGGCATAGCCCTGCCCCCGGAGTTAGTAGACGCCACCACGTGGCAGGGCTATGCCTACGGCGTAGCCGTCGGCATAGATTTGAAACTATGCCTACAGTTAAGCCGGCGGCATAGCCCCTGCCACGTGGCAGGGCTATGCCTACGGCCTAGCCGTAGGCATAGATCTGAAACTATGCCTACGGCTAAGCCGTCGGCATAGCCCCTGCCACGTGGTGTCTCCTCTATGGGCAACACTTGACGGCGTGTCAGGACCGGATTTTCGGGGTATCAATTTCCCAAAAATGGTCCTTGTGCTCCCCAGCCCCAGGATTACTGTTAGCTGATGAGGCACCAACTTGATATAGAAATTCCTAGCAAAATACAAAATATGTGGTACAAGACCATTCTGGCCTATGAGTACAACAAATGGTTTCTAGTGGTTGATGGCGGAAGCGGTTTGTGGTTCATCAGTGGCCATGGGACTCCATTTCCCACAGGAACAGCTGACCAGGATAACTCCTATCTTCGCGAGGCTGCTATCATCATTGCTGTAGGTTCCGGGGCTGTCGTCACAACGCTCCTCTCCACGCAAGAAATCTAGCCAAGACAATAGCCAGGGACAAGCCAGTGAGTACTTTGAATGTACTCGCAAACATTATGAACACAGGTATAATATAACAAATGATGATCATGCTCTGAAATATTCTATGATCACAACGTCAGCCACGAAATAAAAATCCATGATGCACGCAAGCAGGTTGTTCATATGAATATGCAATAAGGGAGCAGAAATAGAATGCACCGATCGGGTGTCTGAAGCGACGCCTCGAAAGGATAATAATATAAAGCATGCCTCAGTCGGGCGTCTGAGCAACACCACATAAAGGGCTCATAAATAATTTAAAATAACAAGCGTGCCACAGTCGGGTGTCTGAGTGACACCGCATAAAGGGCTTATAAGTAATTTAAATAACAAGCATGCCACAGTCGGGCGTCTGAGCGACACCACATAAAGGGGCTTATAAGTAATTTAAATAACAAGCATGCCACAGTCGGGCATCTGAGCGACACCACATAAAGGTCTTATAAGTAATTTAAATAACAAGCATGCCACAGTCGGGCGTCTGAGCGACACCACATAAAGGGCTTATAAGTAATTTAAATAACAAGCATGCCACAGTCGGGCGTCTGAGCGACACCACATAAAGGGCTTATAAGAGAATAATCGCAGTGAGTGTCCAGGAGGTAGAACCGTCCCAGGGATACTCAATAACTCAAATAATGTAAATGGTTAGTCCACAATAATAATAATCATAATCCTCATGTGTCACAGGTCATAATCAATGTTCTGGTTTAGTAGTTTTTCCTCCGAAGACCGACACTTGACCCATCCCAGACTGTAGTCCTTAACCATGGACACGGCTATTCGAATAGATATAATCTCTGCAGAGGGTGTACTCTTTACCCACGAGTAACGGATTCCTTTAGTCCATCGGGACTAATTCCGTCTATGGTCTTTTAATTGAAAATACACCTGACCGCACACACCAGCCTAACTTACCGGTGTCTGGAATCACCCACGACACCCATTAAGCAAAACTCTAAGTGGGGAGGCTACAACCTTGACTAGCATGGGATCACAAAATTTATAACGCGCGCAAACTAGGGGAGCTACCCCCTCGGCTCCAACCGGAAACACCCATGCCCCCGGACCAGGTGGCATGCCTACCGGATGCAGCCAGTATCTTCCACCATGGCCTCTCTGTACGGTGTGTGCTAGAAAGGGGTTGACAACTTGCTGAACCGTACCCTACCTATGGCAGGGACAAGTGGTAGTACGAAACAAGAATGGGGGTTACTGGAACAAGACTCGATCTACGGTCGACTCAGGAGGTTAAGGCATTCCCTACAGGATTAGTATAACAAATATATTTCACACCAACAGATAGAATCACCACTCATCATACCTCACCCTGCCTTATCGGGCATAATCGTCTCAACGAATTATTAGAGACAAGTTCGTGTCTACTCAAGACAGAGACTTTCCCGGGTTCCTCCCGATAGGCATGAAAGGCATACGAGGGTGATTACTATCCGAAGCATATCAAATTCCAACGGCAAGGAATCATCATTATGCACTCATGAATGTGATCATAACACCACATAAAATATCGAATACTTCGTGTCAAGGTGGTGTCGTATTTGCATCAAATGACGCACAAAAAATATTATGACGGGGTTCAGAATGCTTTCCTTCAAGAGTATGCAAGTGGAGGTGCACTTTTTGAAAGTTGCCTTCTTCTTCAAAATCCTATTTTTGAAAATATTCAAATTAACGCATAGTTTAAAAACAATACAAAAAATTTGTTTGGAAAATTTTCAAATAAGTATGAAAATAAACTAGACAAAATTTGAGAAACAACAGAAAAAGAATCAAGTCAATTGGACTTATATTTAAAAAGTTATAGCCAGTCAAAGTTTTGGTCAAAATCTGTTTTTAAATAGATAAATAAAAGAAACAAAAAAAACGGTTCGGGGGGGAACGTACTTTCTGCTTTACGCCTTCACTTATGCCAGCGTGGACCGGCTCTGGGTCACTGACAGTGGGTCCCTTGGGCCCACTGGTCAGGTTTGACCAGTCGCCCGCGCCTCCCTCCTCCTCTGTCCGAGCGGTGGCGGGGTTCCGGCGATTGACGCCGGCAAACGGCGGCTCCCCACTGGGTTCCGAGGGCAGGGATGGATCCGCCAGTCCAGGGCGGTCCTCCCGGTGGTCGAACGGCTGGCGGGGGCGAAGGGAGTCGCCGGCGGCGAGCTCCGCGGCGGAGGTGGCTTCGGGAGGATTGGGGACTAGAGCTACGGTGGCTCCCCATCAAAGCTGAGAGGTTGGGCGGCTCCGCACGGTCGAGGGGAGGAGGATGGAAGCACTGGAGGGACGGGAAAGGCTCTGCTTGCGACGTATGGCACCGGAGCGTGGCGGCGGCCGAACTGATCGGAGACGAGGAAGAAGGCTTCCCGCCGTCGATTGCTGGCCGTGAGGGCTTTAGGGGAATGGCTTGAGGTCGCCTGAGTGTCTGGACGGGCTCGGGGGCTCCTTTTATAGGCGGCCGAGGTCGGTTCCGCGGTGGCCGTGGATAGGAACGGCGAACCGCCGTTCTGTAGCAGGCATGGCGACGGGGCGACGACGGGCGCTGGTCGGCGCTTTCCGACGAACTCGCCACTGCTCGAGTGGGCGAGCTGGCGCGCGCGTATGGCTCGGGCGGCGCCGTCCATGGCAGAGGCCTGCTGTGGCCGTCCGCTAGCTGCCACGGCCGACCTGACGGCGGCGCTGCAGGGCTCCAGGAGGTGGTCGGGTGGCTCTGCGATGAGGGAGGAGTCGGGGCGCGCTGGCAGTGCGAGGGGAGGGACCAGAACAGGTGCGGGGAGGCGGCGACTCGGGCGCACGCACGTGCAAAACGCGCGCTGTGGCCGCGCCCAGAGCACGCACGCTACGTGCTCGTCGAAATGCCAACGTGTGTTAGAGAGCTCGAATGATGCTGGTAGTAAACAGGTCTAGGTTAGTGGTAGGTAGGAGCTTAGTGGACAAGTTTGTTGGGTCAGAGGGTCAAGCTCACAATGCGAACTAAAAATCATGCCAAATCTGGCCATGCACACAAAGTGCTCGACAGAATGTTATGGGCATCTAGGCATCTCTTGGGGTGGCCAAAAACTCCAGGTCCTAGTCTCTTTGGATGATAAAGAGGGTGGCAAGGTTAGTTTGTTAAAAACAAAAACTTGTTAGTGCAAGTTTTTGAGAAAACCAAATCTGGACAGAAACTAAATGCTATCTTTGCATGGACCAAAATTACTCCAATGGGTCCACTCTCCTGGACTTAAGGGTTTTCCAGGGTGGACTATAAGCAGGGACAAGAATCATGGGCAACAGAGCAAACAAAAATAGAGGTGCAGTAGAAAATGCCAAACTGGACCAGTGAGCAAAAGAGGATGATTTGCTCAAATTTTTCAAAGAACACTCATGGGTTTTTGCATAAATTTGAATTATATGCATCTACTGACATCTCCAAACACTTGGAAGAATTTTTAAAGAAATATTTAAATAGGTTGTAGTGCAAAATTACCAACTGGACCAGATTTGAAAATTTGGTGTAGAGCTCAAAATCTCCAATGACCAAAAGATATTTTTGCATAAAAGTGATGTGGAAACATCACATGACAACCCCAAATTTTGGTTGAAATTTTAAAGAAGTATTTGAAAGGGTTACAGTGTAAAAGAGGCTCCATAACTAATGAAAAATCATTTTTAGAAGAATAAAGCTCAAGAAAAACAATTATGCAAATAAACCCACTGATAAAAGAAATGTTTTCTTGAGAGGGTATACAAGTCCAATAATATTTTTGGAAGGTTTTCACTTGGGGTAAAAACTTCACAATATCAAAGAAAAGAGAGGTTCTGAAATCAAAAGATAAATCCAGAAAATAAAAATTTAATTTCCTGGCAAAATTTTAATAAACAAAATATGGTTAAATTTTTGGGGTGTTACACGGCGGCGTCGGCAGCCACCGTTAGCGTGGAACTTTGCCGACGGCCCTGGCCGTAGGCATAGATGTACGGACACCGTCGGCATATCATCTATGCCGACGGCATCCCGAGATACGCCGACGCATATGTTGCCGACGGCCCTATGCCTACGAGGGCTGTCGGCATAGGCCTATCCCGACGGGAATCAGGGCTATGCCTACGGCCTGGGCCGTAGGCATAGGGGTTTATTCTGGTAGTGTTGGCGGTGGAAGAATCCTCCTCATGTGAAGACATGTTCTGACAGGCCGGGTGATTGGGGCTGTATTGCAAGAGGGGATGATGGCTTGGCATGATGAGGCTCTCGCACTAATCAACAACCTTAGTTCAGCTCAACACTTCAGTATGGGGCTTGTTGGGGATATAACTATGAGGCGTGACCCGCCCAGGAGGGGCCGGGTTACACCATTGACGACTTAACATGTGGAAAGCCCAAGTAGGCCTAAGAGGACAAAGTGCAGAGATGGCCTGATACGAGTGGGCCTGGCGAGAGCCCAAGACCCAGACATGTGAACCGCCATATGGTAGCTTGTTTGTTAAGGCAAGGTAATTTAGAAACCAGGCCGGTCATGTTGTGTGATCCGGCTCGGACTCTTGTAAGCCGCCGGGCTTCGATCTGTGTATATAAAAGTGAGACCCGGCGGCGGGTTAAGGGGAGAAAAAAACAATCAATCAAGAGCTAGGTCAAGAGTATTCGCTCCCTTGTAATCGAAACTCAAGCAATACAACTAGGAGGATATAGGCTTTTACCTCGTTGTGAGGGGCCGAACCTGGGTAAATCATTTGTGTCCTTTGTCCCGTTCAACCCCTTTGAGCTAACCTACATCATGATGGCTCCACATCTAAGTCTTTTCACAAGGGCATCTGCCGTGTCAAACCCACGACAGTTGGCACACACCGTGGGGCTAGAGCACGATGGTTTCGAGTTCTTGAAGGGTAGCTTCTCAGGGATCAAGGGATATACTATGGGCCGGATGACCAAGAGTCGCCGCGGCAAAATCTACATCGACGACGCTGGCTGGGGTCCCGAGGCCGACTCAATCGAGTACGGGTAGCGGGCCCCCTTTTGCGGAATTCACATCTTCATCGGCAAGATCAGCAAGTCAGAGCCTGAGCCAGACGCCAGCACCAACATCATTGAACATACAGTCGCAATTGTATTCGTTCAACACCCCGTCAGAGTCGCGATTGTATTCATACAGTCGCGATTGTATCCATTCAACGCCCCGTCAGATTTGCAGCTATGTCCGCCGTATCGAATCGCCGGTGGTTTCCAGCAGTGAGCGGCATCGTAACCCGCCTCGAACTAATAACCCGCCGCGCGATCATAGTGCTGCTCAGGCCCTTGCGGATCAAGCTAGAGTGCGTCGCGAGGTAGAATTGGTGGCTCAAGTGGGGGCTCACCAGCAGTTTCAGTTGAATCCTTCTGTGTCTATGGAAGCTGGGATGACCTCCAGGTCAGTTGGAGTGCCATATATCTAGTGTCGGCTCTACGCAATGAGCGTCTACCCAAAGATTTTAAGGGTCCTCGTAAGGTGCCTAATTACACAGCTGATCTTCCACCTGAGGCTTGGATCGAGGTCTATGAGCTGGCTATGGAGATGTTGGATGTTAATGATGTTGTATGTGCCAAGTACTTCACCATGATGCTACATGGACCGGCTCGAACCTGGTTGAAGGGGTTACCTGCCAACTCCATCAATTTGTGGTTTGAGCTGAATGCGCGCTTTATTCAGAATTTCAAAGACACGTGTAAGCAGCCTCTGTCAATTATTGATCTAGATGCTTGTGTCTAGTGCGAGGATGAGTCGGCCCACCACTGGGTACGTCGGGTTTCAGCTATTATCCCCTCATCGGATGGCATCACAGCCGTCTCTACTGTTTTGATTTTAGAAAAGAATTGCCACTTCATGCCCCTCAAACATAAGTTGGGGTGGCTTAAACGTCACTGTAACGACATGGGAGAGCTCATGGCTTCTCTGATCAAATACGCCGACTCAAACAACACTAAGGACCCTGGGTTCAATGAGGAGAAGTCCAACAAGGGGAAGAAGAACGACAACGGTAAGGGTCAGGAACAAAATATGACAGGACACAATCAGGGAAACAACGGTAAGCGCAAGCAAAACGATGGTGGTCAGATTTTGTGGCTAATACCAATGTATAGCATAGCAATCAGCGTTGTAAGGGAAAGCCACCACAGTTTGGAGGACCAAGATTTAACCTTGAGGCGATGTTGAACGAGCCGTGCCCAAAGAATAGTCCTCCGAATAAGCCGTCAGGTCATTTGTGGAAGGATTGTTTTATTATGAAGCTATATAAGAATTCCGGTTTTGATCAGAATCATAATAACAATAATGGCCCACATGGCGGGTCAGGGTCCGGCTCGCATGGCCCAGGTTTTGGGGGCGGCAGCTCAAATTCTAGATATCAAGGTGAGGGCAATCAGGCCGGTTATCACCAGCAGCCCAATCAGGTTAACCAGCAACATCAGTTAGGGTATTAGAGTAATCCAAAGCAGCTTCACAGTGGCTAGTACATGTTTTCACCACAAACCTTTGCAAGCGAGATCAGAAGGTTCATAACGTATGGTCAATGCAGTTGAACCGGCGGTACCTCAATATTTACGGTGGTCAGAGCAGTCAATTGTATGGAGTCGTAAGGATCACCTGCCCCGGGTTGACAATCCGGGTCAGCTAGCATTAGTAGTAGCCCCTCAAGTCGGGGGTTATAAATTCACTAAGGTGCTTATGGAGGAGGCAGCATAATCAATATCCTTTATGATGATACCTTTCGCAGCATGAATTTGACTGACAAAGATCTTAAGCTGTCCTCTACAGTCTTCAATGGTGTGGTACCTGGTAAATCGGCATATCCAGTTGGTAAGATTGCCTTAGAAGTGGTTTTTGGCAATGACTATGATTACAGGGCAGAAACATTGTGGTTTGAAGTGGTTAAAATAAAAAAAATCCTTATCACGCTTTGTTTGGACGGCCGGCTTACGCCAAATTTATGGCGCGTCCTTGTTATGTGTATCTACAGCTTAAGATGCCAGGATGTAAGGGTACCATTACAGTTCATGGTAATCGAAAGATTGCTTTGGAATGCGAGGAAGGTGATGCTGCTTATGTTGTGTCTGCTTGTGCTACAGAGGAACTTAAATTTTACAAGGATAATATTGACCCGGCTGAGATGACCCCTTTAAAAAAGCCAACCACAGAGCAAGACCCTTTGCTGAAGTTTAAGTCTGTGGATGATACCAAACAGGTTGATTTTGTCCCTAGCGACTCATCTCAGCAGTTCACTATCAGTGCTAATATGGATCAAAAATAGGAAAGCATGCTCAGCGAGTTCATCCGTGAGAATCGGGACATCTTTGCATGGAAGCCTTCGGACATGCCGGGTGTATTGAGAGAACTCGCTAAGCACACTCTCAATATTGATACTAAATTTACGCCGGTGAAGCAATTCCTTCACCATTTTAATGAAGAGCGACGTAAGGCCATTGGAGAAGAGGTGGCCTGGCTCTTAGCGGCCGGGTTCATTGTCGACATTTTTCACCCTGAGTGGTTGGCTAACCTGGTGCTGGTACATAAGAAAAATGGCACTTGGCGTATGTTTGTGGATTATACAGACCTCAATAAAGCTTGTCTAACTGATCTTTTTGCTCTTCCCCATATCGACCAGATCATAGATGCTACGGCGGGTTGTGAGCGTTTGTGTGATGCCTATTCTGGTTACCATCATATCAAGAAGGCAGTCAAAGACTAAGAGAAGACCACTTTTATCACACATTTTGGAGCTTTCTGCTATGTGTCTATGCCTTTTGGGCTCAAAAGTGCCCAGGCGACTTATCAGCATTGTGTCGAGAACTGTTTCCATAGTAAGATTGGACGCAATGTTCATGCTTATGTGGATGATATTGTTGTGAAGTCCAGAAAGAAGGAGACTCTGTTGGATGATCTAAAAGAGACCTTTGATAATCTCTAGGTCTACAAAATGATGCTTAACCCGGCCAAATGTGTTTTTCGTGTGCCTGCAGGCAAGCTCTTGGGTTTTTTGGTCTCGGAGAGAGGTATTGAAGCTACCCGGGGAAAATCAAAGCTATCACTTCGTTGGCTAAGCCGGCGTGCGTCAATGACGTCCAGTGTTTGGCAGGTCGTATTGCAGCTTTAAGCCGGTTTATAAGCCGCCTGGGAGAGAAGACTATTCCTCTGTACCAGATGATGAAGAAAATATATCATTTGGTCTTGAGTGATGCTGCTAATGAGGTGTTTGAGGCGCTTAAAACAGTTAGCTAAGCCGCCGGTTGTGGCTGCTAATGGTAAGGCTGTCAGTGTGGCAATTGTTGTGGAGCGCAAAGAAGCGGGTAAGGAGTATCCGGTCCATGGGCCGGCTTATTATGTCAGTGAGGTGTTGATTGAATCCAAGCAGAGATACCCACATTGGCAGCAGCTGGTTTACGGAGTGTTCATGGCGAGTCGTAAGCTGAAGCACTACTTTCTGGGCCATCCTATTATTGTGGTCAGTTTTGCTCCTTTAGGAGATATTATTCAAAACAGAGAGGCCACTGGCCAGGTTGCCAAGTGGGCAATAGAGCTTGGACCTCATGGCTTGAAATATGTGCGAAGAACAGCAATCAAGTCTTAGGCCCTAGTGGATTTCATCAACGACTGGACGGAGTTGTAGACGCCTGAGGAGAATCCTGATAACACATATTGCACTATTCATTTTGATGGGTCCAGGCAATTGGAAGGCTCGGGGGCTGGAGTTATTTTGACTTCCCCATGAGGTGACAATTTTTGTTATGTTTTAAGGCTGATGTTTCCCTGTACTAACAATGCAGCCGAGTATGAGACCTTGCTCCATGGCCTTAGGATGGCCAAAGAGATGAATTTAAGCCGGGTTACGTGCTTTGGCGACTCAGATTTAGTGGCTCAACAAGTTTCAGGCACTTGGGATTCCAAAGACCCGCTCAGGGCGGCTTACCGCCGGGAGGTTGACAATATTGCTGGTCACTTCAAAGGTTATCAGGTGGAGCATCTTGATCGAAGAAAGAATGAGGCAGCTGATGCTTTGAGCCGGCTTGGGCCTCAACGTAAGCCGGTACCCCCTAATATTTTTCTTGATGTATTACATTATCCTTCTATCAAATTGCCATCAGAAGATCTTCCTATTCCTGACCCGGAGACACGGCTGGTGGCGGCTCTTCATGCAATCCCTGATTGGACAGTTCCCTATTTGGCATATATGACCCGGGGCGAATTACCTGAGGATGAAACTTTGGCCAGGCAGATAACCCGGCGGTCTAAGTCTATGTCTATTTTCAATGGCGAGTTACACCTCTGCAGTGTCACAGGCGTGTTCCAGTGTTGTGTTTCTCCTGAAGAAGGCCATGAGATTCTAAGGGAAATCCATGAAGGTGATTGTGGTCATCACGCCGGCTCTAAATCTCTTGTGGCTAAAGCTTTCCGTCATGGATTTTACTGGTTGACGGCTTATGCTGATGCGGAGGATCTTGTCAGTAAGTGTGATGGCTGTCAGAAATTCTCTCAACGGGCTCATGTGCCGGCTCAAGAATTGCAGATGATTCCAATTACTTGGCTATTTGCAGTCTGGGGGCTTGGTATGGTTGGACCTTTCAAGAGATCTAAGGATAAGAAGACTCGCCTTTTGGTGGCGGGTGACAAATTTACCAAGTGGGTTGAGGCAGAGCCGGTCAGTAAGTGTGATGCGGCAACGGCGGTTCAATTCATAAAGAAAGTAATCTTCCGTTTTGGTTGCCCTCATAGTATCATAACTGACAATGGCACTAATCCGTCTAAGGGTGCTATGAGAGAGTTCTGTCAACGGGAGCATATTCGTCTTGACGTCTCATCAATGGCTCATCCACAGTCTAACGATCAAGCTGAGAGGGCCAATCAGGAAATCTTGAGAGGTATAAAGCCCCGGCTTATGGTTCCTTTGTAGCGAACGTCGAATTGTTGGGTTGATGAGTTACCCTCATTAATTTGGAGCATCAATACTACTCCCAACAGGTCAACAGGCTATACGCCCTTTTTCATGGTCTACGGGGCAGAGGCGGTTCTTCCAAGAGATATCCGTCATGACTCGCCCCGTGTGGCGGCTTACGTTGACGCTGCTAATGAAATAGCACGTCAGGAGGCACTTGATGTGTTGGATGAGGAGCGTGACCTTGCGGCGGCTCATTCGGCGATATATCAGCAAGATCTGCGTCGCTACCATAGCCGCAGAGTCAAGACCCGAACCTTTTAGGAAGGCGACTTGGTGCTCCGTTTAATCCAAGATCAAACAGATATGCATAAGCTATCCCCACCTTGAGAAGGACCCTTTATGGTCAGCAAGAACCTGAACAACGGGTCATACTACCACATTGATATACGAGAACACAAGGACTCGAATAAGTCGGAGGAAGAGACTCGCCGGCCTTGGAACATCGCTCATCTTCGGCCTTATTACACTTGAGCCACCGGCTCTTGTCGTTGTACATACTATTATCAATATATATATTATGATCTATATAATAAAGCCAGCATCCTTGATAATTCAAGGCTTCTGTCGTTTCATTTCTAAGCATCCGAGTCTTTATTAATTGTTCATAAGGTCACTTGGGGGCTTCCAACCCACCGGGTTTAGCTTTCATACCCTCTTGACCAGGCGTGAACGTTGAATCCTGAGTTATCCTGTCTGTATGCACGATGCTACTCCGCCAAGTAATCCTAAATGGCCCGCCGTACTCTTAACAGTCAACCTTTTTCAAGACCCTGAACTCGTTAAGGTTAAAACGGCGGTTTGTCATGTGAGGGCCCGCTTACGGTGAGCAAGGATTAACTCAGTGGTTGTGCGGCCCATGAAAGCACTTGGGTTTTAAGGCTTGGCGGCCTATGAAAGCACACATTTTTTTCTGGATTTCTGTTTCTTCTGACCATTTTGGACTTGTATATTTTCCGCTCAAGTGCGCTTTTTACAACTCGGGCCATGCAGCCCTGAACATATGACTCATATTTGAGAATTTTTGGGTTTGGTAACCCGCCCTGATAGCAGACTTTAAGTCACCGGGATATTTTTTTGCCTTGACCAATCAAAATCATGATATTCATGACTTCGGGTTGATACCCGCTCCGAATCATAATTATCAAGGCATCACCCTGGCGTCAATCTACAGGAAATATGAAAATATTGATCTGACCCACACGGATGATGATATTATGAGAAAAGCACAGTGGCGGATCTTATATATCAAATTGGCAATTTAAAAGTTAAAGGCTAAACATGCACGACGACATGACAGATCATTGTTTAATCTAGCCTATTACAAATATATCCCAAGCCCAAAAATTGAGAGTGTTTTTCCACTGAAGCATTATACCGTAGTCATTATGGATGGGCCTAAGCCCCATATAAGACAATAATCCCTGGTTAATCTCTAAGGCCCATGCATATGTACGACAAGTGGTGGGAAGTGTGGGAAGTTTAGTACCATACTGCTACAGTAAGAAGAGTGAGACCTCTTTATAGGGGCGCTCTACCACTTGCTATTGGGAGCTTGGGAATAGGAGCTATCCACACGCGCTTCTCCGCCGCCCGCCTCGCCTCATCACAACGCGCGCGCGCCACTGGTTGCTGGTTGCAGGAATGAGCTGAGCCGAAGCTTATTTTTGCCGGTCAGGAATGGTTAATTAGTTAACGAGTCACTTCCAGAAGCGCCACTGTCCAAGACGTTGGACCGTGGGCTATTCGCGGACTCGGTCGTGGGCCTGGCCCAGGCCCATCTACCTGACGGCCTATATAAGAAGGAACTAGCTAGTGGAGTGAACCCTAACTGAGTTCACTCACTCCCTTTCGCGCATCCCTAGCCGTCATCTACTGTTCCTCTCTTTGTGCTGCTTCCGGCGATCCCATCCCGACGACCGCGTGCACGGTTGGTCAGGAGAGCAGGTGCCTCCAGAACCCTGTCGTTCGAGATCCTGCACAGGAGAACGGCAATAAGGTTTTTGGGGAGCGTCTAGACGCGACTGCTCCCGATCAGTACCCGTCTCCATTCGCCTCTGCTTCCACTACTTCCCCTGCATCGACTCCATGGCTGACGACGAAGCCGCCAAGAAGAAGGCCTCGGCCGATGCCGAGGCTGCAGCTGCTGCCGCCGCGTTGGCCTGGCCAACCGGAGGGTATGACTCATTCATCCCCTATTTGCTCGTACATGTGCTAGTCGTATATATGCTACCACGGTTTCTCTATGCAAGTAGCAGACAAACACGAAGCAGTGGAATAACTTCTAGCAGCAGAACAACGACGACGGTGACGGACTCCACTCCGCAGGGACTCTGGCTGGAACGCTTATCCTAGCTCGCAAACAAGGGATCCACGACAATCAAGCAAACACGGCACGACCTGCAATCTGGCATGACACGCCAGGTCAGTTCATTCACTAGTAGGAAAAGGGGCTTTTACCCCAGTTTGTAAGGGCCTTTAGTCCCAGTTCTGGAACCGGGACTAAAGGGTCGTTACTAATGCCCTAGCCCTTTAGTCCCGGTTCTTACACGAACCAGGACTAAAGGCCGTCCACGTGGCCGGTGCGGGGAGCCCAGGCAGGAGGGCCTTTGGTCCCGGTTGGTGCCACCAACCGGGACCAATAGGCAGGGCCTTTTGTCCCGGTTGGTGTCACCAACCGGGACCAATAGGCATCCACGCATCAGCAGCTGGCAGGAGCTGAGGTTTCTTTTTGAAAGGGGGTGGTTTAGGGGTTTTGGGGGGTTAATTTAGGTGTTTCATATATTGTGTTAGCTAGCTAATTAATAGAGAGAAGTGTCCTCTCTTATCTCCGTGCTTGGTCGACGCTACGTACTATATACGTATGGAGAGGAGTAGACACGCTAGCTAGTAATCAAATGAAGGAAACAGAAGATCGTCATGAACATATGCATACAGAGAGAAGTGATATCGACCACCTCTCCTTCTCCGAGATATTGGTCGAACAACAAGTTCTCGTATATCTATTCGACACTACCGGCTACATATATACAATAATTATCTCTTACAATACAATCTCCTAATTATATAGTAGGAACACAGGGTCCACATAGTATTCTCCGTTTTCAGCAATCACGTGGTCAAGGAAGAATGCCGCCAATTCCTCTTGAATTCCTCGTATACGATCTTCTGCTAGGAGTTCATCCCGCTTCCGAAACATCTAATTTGAAGAAGGGGGTCAATACATATATATATATGAATAAATGAAACTCAACACAAATGATGGTAATAAAATAAAATTGTGAACATTATTGCTTACGCACTTCATATTGTTCTTCAGTGTAGCCCCGCTCACAGGTATGGTAGCGGATGGACTCGCAAACGTAGTATCCACAGTAATTATTCCCGGGTTCCTGCCACAACCACTTTACAAGAAATAGAGGTCAGTCAAACTGATAAGCAAGCATGCTAAATGGTATTGATGAAACTAGCGCTTGAATCACTAGGAGATGCGCGGAACATGCTACTATAGTACTTACTTTCGGGTGATTAAATTGCAGCTTCTTCGGCAGTCCCGGAGCTTTTGAGGTGAATTTTCTCCAAACCCTGCCAGACAAAGAAAACAATTACTTGATATCAGGAAATGAACAAAGTTGCTGATATGGTGGATAATGATCGATTTAACTTACTTCTCGAGCATTTGAGTCATGTTCGCATAGTCCTGGGGATCTTTTCGTCTCGAGTCTAAGACGGTTACTACTCCCGGCTCAAGCTTAATCTCTAGGAGAATATAGTGGAAGCTGCGCATGCATGCATAAGTCATCAATTACATTACCATAACCTGGACTAATAAGGGAAACCGAATATGCACAAGACAGTAACACTCACTTGAAGTTGTAAGGAAAGAGTATTATATCTTTGTTTTGATTTAATACCAACGATTGTAGCAAGTTGGCCTCGGCTTATTTGGGATTTTTTCAACCGTATATGCATCTATGAGATTTGTGTTAATGAACCCAATATCACCGATTTGTCTTTTCTTCAATTCGGCGATCTTCAATCTGCATAATATAGTGAGGATAAGTATAAATACATTCAATGAAAGAGCTGACCTATATAGAGAGACTTAATGACAGAAGTAGTATTACTTACAGACAGTAGCAAGTGATCGTTGTTTTATCGAGGGCCTTTTGATTGTAAAACTGGAAGAAATCCTCAAATGGAACATTCAGCAGTTCAATTCCAATGAGGTCATGCTCCGGTTTAACTCTCAGCGTCAAAGTACTCATCCCATCAGACTCTCTGCGGGTTTTCATGTACCAATCATGTAGTCTTCGCATCATCGTGCTTAGAGATCTAACATCTTTGACGAGAGGCTTCCCGTAATGGTATTTGTGTTCGTCCACCTCCATGATTTCATAATGTACATCGTCGGGCAGGTAATCTCCAAGATTGCTATAACCGGGCACCATACTCGGATCATTAGCGACGATGTCTTTTGACACCTTGAGTGGGGGGCACGATTGGTTCGCTTGTTCGCCGAGCTGGGCAATTTTTTTCCTAGCTCGTCGTTCTTTCATCCTTTTATCACTGACAGTACTTCCCGACCGCTCCGCTTCGGCATATGTCTTTGCAAGAACGCGCTCATAGTTGCCTCTCGGCGGAGACTTTGGTGGTTTTGTCAGGGCAGCCAGAGTGCGCTTTGCTTTCACCGGATCTACCTTCTCCTCCGGAGGTGGATGTTTCTTTGCTTTCACCCCTTCAAAGAAGTTCTTCACTTCGGCTCGCACGATCTTCGCGTTCTCCTCCTTGGTACTCTCATATGGTAACTTATCTGGAGTCTTTAGAGAAGGACCGAATCTGTATTGCCTCCCGCCTCTGGCAGCTGTACTGCTAGACGCCGGCAGAGCAGACGGAGCGGCTGCGGCTATCTTCTTTCCTTGCTTACGAGGCGAAGGGGAAGGACTACGACGCGCCGGAGCAGCCGCAGCGGTGGCGGGTCTCTTCCGCCCTTGCTGACGAGGTGGAGAAGGAGGAGGCTGGCTGCTCTGGCGCGCCGGCGCTGGCGGAGAAGGAGGCGGAGTGCCGCCACGCGCCGGAGAAGGAGGCTGAGTGCCCTGATCACTCGCTGGAGGAGGAGGCGGAGTGCCCTTACTCGCCGGAGCCGTCCAGTTCGGAAGCTTGATGAGCTCCTTCCGCCATAGGCATGGAGTCTTCAGAGCTAAACCCAGCCGAGTCTCCCCTTCACCGGTAGGGTGGTCAAGCTGGAGGTCCTCAAATCCCTCCGTTATTTCATCCACCATCACCCTAGCACATCCTTCCTGAATCGGCCGGCAGTGGTAGGTTGCGCCGGGTTCAGTAGGTAAAACAGAGCCAACAACCGCCTTGACTTTCAAGTTCTGCCATTCCGCCATAAGGTGGCAATGTTGAGACTCCGTGATAGCATCCACGGGGTAGCTAGCAGGAGCCGCATGCTCCAGCTGAGGCAGCTCGGTGGAAGCCACGCTGCTTCTCTGCTGAGATGGCGGTGTAGCTTCGGGGGCAGTTTCGACATCTCGATTGCCGTCTCATTCCTCTAGCGCTTGAACCCTTTCGTGCAGCTTCTGAATTTGGATCTACTCCACTTTTTTCCTCCTCTCCTGGGTTTTGTAACCGCCCGCATCTGGAAAACCAGCCTTCCACGGAATGGAGCCTGGCGTGCCTCGTGTCCGTCCAGGGTGCTCAGGATTCCCGAGGGCCATTGTGAGCTCGTCGTTCTCTCTGTCTGGAACGAACGTCCCTTGCTGTGCTGCATCGATATAGTGCTTAAGCTTCTTGACGGGTATTGCAAGTTGCTCGTCCGTCCAACGACACCTCCCTGATACAGGGTCCAAGGTTCCGCCAGCCCCGAAGAACCAAGTCCGGCAACAATCTGGCCAGTTCATTGTCTCTGGTTCGATCCCTTTATCAAGCAGATCCCTCTCAGACTTGGCCCACTTAGGCCGGGCTTTGAGGTAGCCACCTGACCCCGTGCGATGGTGAAGCTCCTTCTTCGCAGCATTCTTCTTGTTTGTCGCTGACATCTTCTTACTCTTTTCCGATGTCTTGTGGGCCACAAATGCGGGCTAGTGATCTCTGATCTTCTCATACCGGCTGATGAATTCTGGTGTCTCTTCTTTGTCGACAAACGTTTTCAGCTCATTCTTCCACCTCCTGAATAGGTCTGCCATCTTCTTAAGAGCATGAGACTTGATTAATTGCTCTATAACTGGCTTCTCCGGATCCTCCTCTGGCGGTAGGGTGAAATTTGCCTTCAGCTCAGTCCACAGATCATCTTTCTGCATATCATTGACATAAGACACCTCAGGGTCTTCCTTCTTAGGCTTATACCATTGGTGGATGCTGATCGGGATCTTGTCCCTAACTAGAACCCCGCACTGAGCAGCAAAAGCATCCTTTGTCCGGAGGGGTTCAATCGGTTGGCCGTTGCGCCCGATTGCTGTGATCTCAAACCTTTCATCCGAGCGCAACTTTCTCTTCGGGCCTCGTCTCTTTACCGCAGTTTTGCTCGACCCGGAGGGCTAGAAAAAAGAAGAAAGACGAGTGTTAATTAATATGTGTACATACCAAAACAATGAATGCATCAATTAGCTAGTCAGCACAGGCTTAACTAATATATTTACCTGGCCGGACTCTGTTCGGTCACCGGAGCCGTCACCACGTGCTCCTTCTTGCACCAGCATTGGGTCACCGGAGCCATCATAATCATGTCTTTCCTCCTCCACTCTTCGATCACCGTAGCCTGCTTCTTCAACCTGTTCTTCCAGACCATCATTGTCGTTAAGATACGACAAGATATCACCTCCGGCTAAGATTATGTCCCCCAACACCTCTTCTGCTTGCTCATCTCGTCCGTGCTCCATTGTTTCTGCAAATATTACAACATGGCAATTATTACACAAACATGACAGCAGGTGGATATGTTAGTGCAAACGTAGACCTAGCTTTTTCCGGGTTTGGGGTGGCCTAGGCAACGCTTCAAGGGTAGGGGCGCGGCGGGAGGGGGTAGGAGACCGACATCGTTTTTTTCTAGGGTTTGGGTGTCCTCGAGAGTTTTGGTCGAGCGAGAGGGCCGGGGGGTGCTCCCGTGGTATAAGTTATCACGGTCGAGAGGGGGTATACATATCGACCGTCCATCATGTCGAAGTTATCTGGGAGGGAGTTATATATATCGACAACGACGACATACATACACGGGAAAATAATGTTATCGGGGAGGGGGTATATCGAACCCCCCCCCCACGTGTTGAAGTTATCGGGAGGGGGTTATATCGACAACGACGACATACATACACGGGAAAATAATGTTATCGAGGAGGGGGTATATCGACCCCCCCTCGTGTTGAAGTTATCCCCCCTCGTGTTGAAGTTATCGGGAGGGGGTAATATCGACAACGACGACATACATACACGGGAAAATAATGTTATCGGGGAGGGGGTATATCGACCCCCCCCCCACGTGTTGAAGTTATCAGGAGGGGGTTATATCGACAACGACGACATATATACACAGGAAACTAATGTTATCGGGGAGGGGGTATATCGACCCCCCCCCTCGTGTTGAAGTTATCCCCCCTCGTGTTGAAGTTATCGGGAGGGGTATATATCGACGACGACAGACCCGATAAAACATAAGAAAACGAAGAAGAAATAAAAAGAGGAGAAGAAGAAAGGAATAGAGGAGAGGATTGAAGAAAAAAAAGAAGAAAAAAAGAGGAGAAGAAGAAAGGAATAGAGGAGAAGAAGAAAAAATAGAATTTCTATTTTTTCTTCTTCTCCTCTATTCCTTTCTTCTTCTCCTCTTCTTTTTCTTCTTTTTTCCTCTTCTTATTTATTTCTCCTCTTCTTCCTCTCCTCTTCTTCTTTCTTTCCTCTTCTTATTTTCTTCTTTCCTATCCTTCTTTTTCTTCTTCTTCCCTTCCTAGCTAGATATATAAAACTTTTCTAAAATTGTAAATTTTGCATATATAAAACTTTTCCATGTGGATCATCATTTCTCATATATATCGAATATATATCCATTGTCATATATAAAAACTTTCTATATATGAACAAAAAACTTTCTATGAACAAAAAAACATTTTTGACATATATATTCATACATTTTGAACATCTACATACATACAAAAAAATTTTGTTCACATATACATTATAGCCACATACACATATACATCACATATGAACAAAAAAATTAAACTAATAAAATAAAAAACATCACATATGAACAATAACATATAGCCACATACATACACATATACATTATATATATATATATGATCAAAAAACAATTAACTAATAAAAAAACAGAGCCGGGGCGGCGGCTCTCACAGCGGGGGCGGATAGGACGATGGCGACGGCGGGGGCGGCGAGGGCGCCGGCGCGCGGGGGCGGGACGGGGCGGGGGCGGCGAGGGCACCGGCGAGCACGCGCGGGCCGGGCAGGGGGCTCGGGGCGCCGAGGCGGCACGCGCGAGCAGGGGAGCACGAGGCGGGGCGGCGCGTGGGGGCAGGGCGACGGCGACGAGCACCGGGCGGCGACCCGTCGAGGCAAGGGCGCGGGGCGACGGCGACGAGGAGTGGGCGGCGACGGCGAGCACGGGCAGCCTGGCGGCGTCGGGGGCAACTGGCGAGGTATCTGAAAATTTCCCAAGTGTTGGCTTATATAGGCACACCTTTGGTCCTGGTTGGTGGCACCAACCGGGACCAATGCCACCCTTTAGTCCCGGTTGGTGTCAACAACCGGGACCAAAGGTCCCTTTTCAGCAGCCCAAAGGGCGGGAAGCGGCGGCCTTTGGTCCCGGTTGGTGGCACCAACCGGGACTAAAGGGGGGGCATTGGTCCCGGTTGGTGCCACCAACTGGGACCAAAGGCCTTGCGCTGCCCGCGGCCAAAAGTTTAGTCCCACCTCGCTAGTTGAGAGGGGCTCGGAGTCGTTTATAAGCCCCACTGCGGCTGCCCTCTCGAGCTCCTCTCAAATGCAGGCTTACGGTCCTAATGTCACACTGTGCTGTCTGTGGGCCTATTGGGCCTTCTGCGGGCCTGAATCCTGGCCCAGGTTGGGTTTCTAGTCGTATTCAGGCCGTGGTGGCCCAATAGGTGGCAGTTTTTTAAAAAAAATTCCAGTTTTTTGGTTCTGTTTTTTGCATTATTTATTTTCTTTTGTTTTTTGCTTTATTTTTTAATTCTTTTTGCTTTTAGGTCAGCAAAATTATAAACTGTCTGTTAGTGCCATTAGTTTTAGAAAAATTATAAACTTTCTATTAGTGCCATTAGTTCTTTATGAAAATTCTTTTTGCTGTATTTAGTTTTTTGTTTACTTTTTTGCTATATTTATTTTGTTTTGTTTCTACTTACAACAAAAAACTTTTATTTTATTTTATTTTATTTCTAATTACTTATTTATTTTACTTTATGATAATTCTTTCTGCTATTAAAGTTTCTATCAAAAAAGTTCTTTATGAAAATTCTTTTTGCTTTTAATGATTAAAAATAAAAAAGAGGCGCAATGCGCGTTGATTTGCTTCAAGCCTTTCGGAATAGTGTAGACTGCACTGCACATAGCTCGATGCAGTCTACCTTATTCCTCAAGGCTTGAAGCTAAGCAACGTGAGCATTGCGCCTCTTCTTCATCGTCTCTGCACTCAGGGCTTATAAACCGCTCCTAGTGCCTCTCAGCTAGCGAGGTGGGACTAAAAAACTGCTTAGCTAGTAAGAAACTCTAGTACCGGTTCGTTCCACGAACAGGAACTAAAGGTGCTCGTGGGGCCACAGCCTCATTAGTACCGGTTCGTGGAACCAACAGGGACCAAAGGGTGGAATTGGTCCCGGTTCGTGCCACCAACCGGGACCAATGGCCTTGCACTGCGGCGTGGTGGTGAGTTTAGTCCCACCTCGCTAGCTAAGAGAGAGCCGCACCTGTTTATAAGGTGCGGTGCGCCTGAGCTGTCGAGCTCCTCTCTAAAGCAGGCTTACGGGCCTAACCTCTCTGTACATGCCTGTGGGCCTACTGGGCCTTCTGCGGGCCTGAATCCTGGCCCATGGATGGGTTTCTAATCATATTCAGGCCGTGGTGGCCCAGTATGTGGCATAATTTTTAATTTTTGGCCTGTTATTTTTCATGCATTTACTAATTATTTTGAGCTATAAGACCCTAAAATTGAAAAGCATTTCAAATGAACTCTGAAAAGGTTGAAAGTTGGCATGGTATCATCATTTCATCCACATAGCGTGTGCAAGAAAGTTGAGAGGGTTACGGCAAAAACCAGATGCACTTCTTGTACAAAACGGACAATGGTATCATACTCGTCTATTACAAAGTTGGCATGGTATCATCATAATAGTTGCGGGAGAAAGTCTTCACTTTTTCTTCGCTTGTGTCATTTGCTTATTGCGCCGTAGCCATGGATAATCTGCATCGTTTATCAGGATGCTTGGGTCAGCCTTGACTTTGAAGGGAGGAATTTCATGAAACTTTTCATAATCTTCAGACATGTCTGTCTTGCCCTCCACTCCCACAATGTCCCTTTTTCCTGAAATAACTATGTGCCGCTTTGGCTCATCGTATGATGTATTCGCTTCCTTATCTTTTCTTTTCCTCGGTCTAGTAGACATGTCCTTCACATAGATAACCTGTGCCACATCATTGGCTAGGACGAACGGTTCGTCAGTGTACCCAAGATTGTTCAGATCCACTGTTGTCATTCCGTACTGTGGGTCTACCTATACCCCGCCTCCTGACAGATTGACCCATTTGCACTTAAACAAAGGGACCTTAAAATCATGTCCGTAGTCAAGTTCCCATATGTCCATTATGTAACCATAATATGTGTCCTTTCCCCTCTCGGTTGCTGCATCAAAGCGGACACCGCTGTTTTGGTTGGTGCTCTTTTGATCTTGGGCGATCGTGTAAAATGTATTCCCATTTATCTCGTATCCTTTGTAAGTCAATACAGTCGAAGATGGTCCCCTGGACAACGAGTACAACTCATCACAAACAGTGGTGTCACCTCTGAGACGTGTTTCCAACCAACTGCTGAAAGTCCTGATGTGTTCACATGTAATCCAGTCGTCACACTGCTCCGGGTGTTTGGAGCGCAGACTGTTCTTGTGTTCATCGACATACGGGTCACCAAGGTAGAGTTCTGTAGAACTGTGTAGTGTGTTGAGACCAAGAATATCCGTCCCTGCATATTATTGAGTCCCCCCCTCCAAGCGTGCCTTTTCCAGTCAGTCTCCCCTCATACCGCGATTTAGGGAGACCTATCTTCTTAAGGCCAGGAATGAAGTCAACACAAAACCCAATGACATCCGCTGTTTGATGGCCCATGGAGATGCTTCCTTTTGGCCTAGCGCGATTACGGACATATTTCTTTAGGACTCCCATGAACCTCTCAAAGGGGAACATATTGTGTAGAAATACGGGCCCCAGAATGACAATCTCGTCGACTAGATGAACTAGGACGTGCATCATGATATTGAAGAAGGATGGTGGGAACACCAGCTCGAAACTGACAAGACATTGCGCCACATCACTCCTTAGCCTTGGTATGATTTCTGGATCGATCACCTTCTGAGAGATTGCATTGAGGAATGCACGTTTTCTGGTAGAAGCCCCCTCAATGCAACCGGAAGCAGTTGCGTCATAATCACGTGGCAGTCATGAGACTTTAGGTTCTGGAACTTTTGCTCTGGCATATTTATTATTCCCTTTATATTCGACGAGAAGCCAGTTGGGACCTTCATACTGAGCAGGCATTCAAAGAAGATTTCTTTCTCTTCTTTCGTAAGAGCGTAGCTGGCAGGACCTTCATACTGCTTCGGAGGCATGCCGTCTTTTTCGTGCAAACTTTGCAGGTCCTCCCGTGCCTCAGGTGTATCTTTTGTCTTCCCATACACGCCCAAGAAGCCTAGCAGGTTCACGCAAAGGTTCTTCGTCACGTGCATCACGTCGATTGAAGAGCGGACCTCTAGCTCTTTCCAGTAGGGTAGGTCCCAAAATATAGATTTCTTCTTCCACATGGGTGCGTGTCCCTCAGCGTCATTCGGAACAGCTAGTCCGCCGGGACCCTTTCCAAAGATTACGTGTAAATCATTGACCATAGCAAGTACGTGATCACCGGTACGCATGGCGGGCTTCTTCCGGTGATCTGCCCCGCCTTTGAAATGCTTGCCTTTCTTTCGACGTTGATGGTTGGTCGGAAGAAATCGACGATGGCCCAGGTACACATTCTTCCTGCTTTTGTCCAGGTATATACTTTCAGTGTCATCTAAACAGTGCGTGCATGCGTGGTATCCCTTGTTTGTCTGTCCTGAAAGGTTACTGAGAGCGGGCCAATCGTTGATGGTTACAAACAGCAACGCGTGCAGGTTAAATTCCTCCTGTTTGTGCTCATCCCACGTACGTACACCGTTTCCATTCCACGGCTGTAAAAGTTCTTCAACTAATGGCCTTAGGTACACATCAATGTCGTTGCCGGGTTGCTTAGGGCCTTGGATGAGAACTGGCATCATAATGAACTTCCGCTTCATGCACATCCAAGGAGGAAGGTTATACATACATAGAGTCACGGGCCAGGTGCTGTGATTGCTGCTTTGCTCCCCGAAAGGATTAATGCCATCCGCGCTTAAACCAAACCATACGTTCCTTGGGTCAGCTGCAAACTCAGCCCAGTACTTTCTCTCGATTTTTCTCCACTGCGACCCGTCAGCGGGTGCTCTCAACTTCCCGTCTTTCTTACGGTCCTCACTGTGCCATCGCATCAACTTGGCATGCTCTTCGTTTCTGAACAGACGTTTCAACCGTGGTATTATAGGAGCATACCACATCACCTTTGCAGGAACCCTCTTCCTGGGGGGCTCGCCGTCAACATCACCAGGGTCATCTCGTCTGATCTTATACCGCAATGCACCGCATACCGGGCATGCGTTCAGATCCTTGCACGCACCGCGGTAGAGGATGCAGTCATTAGGGCATGCATGTATCTTCTGCACCTCCAATCCTAGAGGGCATACGACCTTCTTTGCTGCGTATGTACTGTCGGGCAATTCGTTATCCTTTGGAAGCTTCTTCTTCAATATTTTCAATAGCTTCTCAAATCCTTTGTCAGGCACAGCATTCTCTGCCTTCCACTGCAGCAATTCCAGTACGGTACCGAGCTTTGTGTTGCCATCTTCGCAATTGGGGTACAACCCTTTTTTGTGATCCTCTAACATGCGATCGAACTTCAGCTTCTCCTTTTGACTTTCGCATTGCGTCCTTGCATCGACTATGACCCGGCGGAGATCATCATCATCGGGCACTGGTTCCTCTTGATCTTCAGGAGCTTCTCCCCTTGCAGCATCATTGGGCACATCGTCTGGTTCCTCTTGATCTTCAGCAGCTTCCCCCGTTGCAGCATCACCGTATTCAGGGGGCACATAGTTGTCATCGTCCTCTTCTTCTTCGCCGTCTTCCATCATAACCCCCATTTCTCCGGGCCTCGTCCAAACATTATAGTGTGGCATGAAACCCTTGTAAAGCAGGTGGGCGTGAAGGATTTTCCGGTCAAAGTAAGACTTCGTATTCCCACATATAGGGCATGGACAACACATAAAACCATTCTGCTTGTTTGCCTCAGCCACTTCGAGAAAATCATGCACGCCCTTAATGTACTCGGAGGTGTGTCTGTCACCGTACATCCATTGCCGGTTCATCTGCGTGCATTATATATAATTAAGTGTGTCAAAAACCATTACAGAACATCATGAATAGATAATTAAGTGACCAAATTAATAGAAGTTCATCATCACATTAGAACCAAAGTACATACATAGTTCTCATCTAACAACATATATATAGCTCTCCAGAGCATCTAATTAATTAAACCATACATTGAAACTATGTAAAACATTTCAATCCGAAAACAAATGCGATCATAATCGCAACCAAGGTAACAATTGATCCAACGGCATAATGATACCAAGCCTCGGTATGAATGGCATATTTTCTAATCTTTCTAATCTTCAAGCGCATTGCATCCATCTTGATCTTGTGATCATCGACGACATCCGCAACATGCAACTCCAATATCATCTTCTCCTCCTCAATTTTTTTTATTTTTTCCTTCAAGTAATTGTTTTCTTCTTCAACTAAATTTAACCTCTCGACAATAGGGTCGGTTAGAATTTCCGGTTCAACCACCTCCTAGATAAATAAAATCTATGTCACGCTGGTCGGTATATTTGTCATAAACAATAAATGAATCAAATAGTTATAAAAAGATAATATATACCACATCCGAATCATAGTCAGGACGAGGGCCGACGGGGGCGGATACCAAAACCATCGCACTATGTAATAAGAAGGAATAAAATAGTAAGAAAATTAGACAAGTATCTATCTAAAGTAAGAATTTTTTTTCTTTCAAAAAGAAGATAAGAACAAGAGGCTCACCACGGTGGTGCCGGCGACGAGATCGGCGCGGGCGGTCGACGGCGGTGAAGACGGGAATGGGACGTGACGGGCCGCTAAACCTAGACAAATCTCGAGGAAAATGGAGCTTTGAGGTCGAGCTTCGAGAGGACAAAGCTTAACTAGTGTGGCTCGGGCATTTCATCGAACACCTCATGTGCATAGGAGGTGAGCTAGAGCACCACAAAGCCCTCCCCTCGCCGGCCAGAGAAAAACAGAGCACTGGAGTGCTCTGCTCGCGGGCGAGGGGTATATATAGGCACCTCGTCCCGGTTCGTGGCATGAACCGGTACTAAATCCGGGCCTTCTGTCCCGGTTCATGCCAAGAACCGGGACCAATGGTTGTGGGCCAGGAGCGAGGACCATTAGTCCCGGTTCGTGCCTCGAACCGGGACAAATGGTTCCATACGAACCGGGACCAATGCCCACGAGGCCCCGGCCGGCCCCCTGGGCTCACGAACCGGGACGAATGCCCCATGGGTCCCGGTTCGTGACTGAACCGGGGCTAATGTGAAAACCGCCCTGTGACCTAAGCCCTGTTTTCTACTAGTGGTTTGATAGCTGTACCACCGCCGCATCCCAAGCGAGAAGGATGCCTCCTCTAGTGCCCCTTGCCGGCAAGTAGAAGAAACTCCCAAATTTATTTCCAAGGCACTGTTTTACAAGTTCTACCGTTATGGTCTCCACTTTAGTCTCCTGGAAGCAAATGATGCTAGGGTTCGCCGAATTGATCACTTGGTAGATAGAATGCCTACGAGCCGGAGAGTTTAGTCCCTGAACGTTCCACACTAGTAGTTTCAGTGGTTGTGTCACCATGGGAAAAATCCGCGTACCACCTTTCTCCGCAGGCATCAAAGGCCTGCCTCCACCCCATCCGGCAGCTCCATGAGGGGGGGTACTGATGGTTCCCACCCAAATAGTGCCAGGATCACAGCAATGTGTGAGTCCGAGAGGGGTTTCTTGAAGTGCTCGACGTATGCTTCCAGGGCTTGATCGCTGATGACTTCACCTTCATTGGCCAAGCAGAGTTTTGTGATGATCATTGACTCCTGCTTTGTGGCATGTGACCCTCTCCCTTTGGCTAGCCGCACGCTTCTTCTGGGGTTTGAGATGGGTGCACGCCGTTGTTTGGGTTTCCTGAATTGAGTTTGCGGCGTACGTGTCACCGGGCCAGGCAAAACCAGAGACGGTACGTGAGTAATTTCCGCACAGAAGTTCTCCACCTGCGTTTGCTGTTGCAGCCTGCCTGACGCCTCAGCCGAGAGGCTCCCTATGTCGTGCATGGGCGCGTCACCATCCTGCATGCGGTGTCGGCCCTCCGGGTCTAATCCCGAGAGGGAACTGAAATCTTCATCCAATCCGGCGTTATCGATTTGCACGGCATGTGGCGACAGGAGGGTGCAGTCTACCTGCCCCACGCTCTGTACTGGCCCCAGCTCCTCGGGGCGCACACTCGACAGTGTCAGGGGGGTGGGGTTATCCGTGGGGTCGGCATCTGATCTCTCCACTCCGGCATCTGAACCCAGGGGCTGGCCTCCCTGTCCCGATTCCCGGCCAATCGCGTGGCTCAGCGCGATTTGGACGGATCCAACTTGCAGCATGGGTGGCCCCAAATCAGTCTGCGGAACCTGGCCCTGTCTCCCATCTGTTTGTCTTTCCTGATCCTTGTCGGGGCATCCAATGGCCCAGCGTTGGGGCCCGCCTGCATCCTGCCTCCATCGTACGTAGCAGCGTAACCGAGGTTGGGGAAACTTCCACATGATCCAGTCCACGCGTTGGGCAGGAGCCCGAAGAGGCCAGCGGTAAGATGCAACTTTCTCCCTCTTGGTCGGACTAGGCATCGTCTTTGGTCTGCGTCACATGCCTGGTCATGCTGATGGGCCAAAGCTGGCCGACAGCTGGAAGGGTGGGGAGGAGCGATTTGGGCGCGCCACCCAACCTGCCGGCCCACCGGCGGAGTCGGCGCCAGCGAGGACCCCGCCGAAGTGGATCCCACCTCTTCCCCAGCGGGAGCATCATGTCCACCTTGACGGGCCCGCCCCGCCCACAAGTCGTGCCCCCGCCCGGGCTGCTGGTCATCCTGCGGCGACAGCGACGGCGGCGATGGGGGGGGGGGGGATGGCGGCGGCAGCGGGGGCGAACTCTGCACACAGATCAGATCATGATTGCTAGAAAATCGCAGCCATATTTCTTTGGCTTAAATAGACCGATTCGGTTAGATCATGGTTGCCAAGGGTTAGGCAAAAGAATCAACTTGTAACACAATAGGCCTGGGTCCCTGTCTAAGCTTCACCTCACGGTTAGCTTGGGCATGAAGACCTCTACAATGATACGATACACGGCGGTAGGAGGCAGCGTGTCCTTCCACTGCGTGAAGAAGTGGCGCATCCTCTCAGAATCCGTCGCCAACCACTCCAATGCCTGGACCGCCGGAACCACGGTGTCGTCGACCAGCTGCGCGTACGGTGACGTGGTCGACCCGTCGTCCATCGTGTTCTTTAGCAGCACGAGCACGTTCAGCCGGATGGTGGGGATCCCACAGAGGCTGCCACCTTTGAAGCACCGGAGCAACTAGCGGCACCATGAGCATGCGCGCTGTGTTCATGAGGCAGTGCGTCTGTTACACCTCGGGGAACTTATCCTTGAGCCTTGTGAACCTCGGGTGACCTGGTCTGGGAGTTAACAAGGCTCAAGGAGAAGTTCCCCGTGGTGTACCAGACATACTGCATCACGCACACCGCGCACATGCTTGTGACGCCTCTAGTTCGCTCAGTGCTCCAAAGGTGGCAGCCTCTGTGGGACCCCACCATCTGGCTGGACGTGTTCGTCCTCCTAAAGAACACACTAGACGACGGATCAGCCATGTTAGTGTACACGGAGCTGGTCGACGACACCGGGGTTTCGACGGTTCAGGCATTGGAATGGAAGGCCATGGACTCTGAGCGGATGCGCCACTTCCTCGCGTAGTGGAAGGACACGCGGCCTCCTTCCGTCGTGCAGCGCATCCTTGTGGAGGTCGTCGTGCCTGAGGTACCGCCTAATAGGAGTCCTAGGTGGACTGGGGAACCCTGGGGCTTCGTATCGCGTGCGTACAGTAGGTAGGTTGAGGTCTCCCCTAGCGAGGCTTCGATGGTGGCAGCTTCGACGGCTGGAATAATTGTCTCTTCATCCCAGCTCCATCTCGGCAACGCCCAGTGCGGTCTAGTCGAGGGATCCATGAGGTGGTCATCCACCACTCCTTGTGGGCAGCAGATTCTTGCGACCTTGGTGGCGGCACCGTTGATACGCTTGGTGGTTGCTTGAATCAGTGAGACTTGCTCCGTGTCCACTTCTCTTCTTTTGTGTTGGTCCGATTGGACCTTAGTCTTCATGACTTCCCATGCATCTACGAAGAACAAAGTCAGACCGGTCCTAGATGAGCGACAGTGATAACACGACATGGGCTTGTGGAAGAGGTGGAAGAAGATTTGCGACACAAGGAGATATTTGTAATTTCTTTCATTGTCAAGGTTGTATGCTGGAAATGGATTAATGGATCTGAGTTTATTCTCGCAAAAAAGGAAGTACCTAGATGATCGATGATATTATCCTCCCCAATCGTACTAAACGGCCTTAATCTTGGTGTTACGCATGCGCTCAACATGTGCTTCGGGAAAGTGTAGAAGGCTCTACATTAGATTTATGTTTTAGGACATAAATCAATGATATTGGCTATAGTCATCCCAGAAACTCACATAATATTTCAAACCACCTATAAATTAATTACGGGACCCTAACCCTAGATAGCTAGGGTAGACTCCCACCTCAAGGCTTAACTAGGGAGCCCATGGATTCGCCTTTCGTCTATCTTCCGCTCCGGCGGCCGATGGCGGGGATGGAAATCCTGGTGCCTCCGATTAGTAGCTTAGGTTAGGGCTTTTAGCTCTCGCGGGTACCGACGCTTGGGCGGATGACAACGCTTATTCTCGGAGGTGTTGGAACTGGAGAGAGCTAGGTGCCTCGACACGTTGGACGAGCACTTGAAGCTTGGCACCCTACGACGGAGACTGCCATGATATCTAGAGTGCACGACGCATGTCAACACGCAAAAGTTTAGCAAGTACGGAGTACCAAGCAAACTGCATTGTTTTTGTTGTAAGCTTGCCTTGTATTTATACATGGGCGATACATAATTGCCAAGATTATATTTGGTTACAGAATCACACCATATCAATCTCTACAGATCAGATCGTGATCAATACAAAATCACAAAGATATCTGTTTGGCTTAAATACACCGATTCGGTTATATCGTGGTTGCCAGGGGTTAGGCAAAATAATTGACCTGTAACACAATAGGCCTGGGTCTCTGTCTACGCTTGGCCCCCTAGGTCGTTGTGTGCGTTTGAGCGAGGATGGCACCTACCAAGAGAGAAACACTAGTACTCTTCGGTGCATGTGAAATGCATCAATGAAGTATAAAGTGGAGAGAGCTTGCAAAACGCATCAGCAAACGTACATGGCAAGACTGACACAATGAGCTCCAAAAGAGAGACATGACCATACGATTTTCAGTAGTGTTAACATGGCAGCAAGGGTAGTTGCATTCTGAAATAGCAGTACGTAGAACCATGTAAAGTATGTAAGACTGAAACAGTGGTCTCCAGGATATATTCTACCATGACGATATGATTTTCAGTAATGTTTACATAGTTCACACAAGTGGGTTCTTCCACGCATATTTAGTCTAGGAATTGGGGTCGAATGAGTTGTTTCTTGTAGCCAGCAGCGCTGCAGGCTATCAGAAAGGGGGTGGTGCGCCACCAGGGCCTGGTCGTCCAAAGAGAGGGCCGCAGCAATCTTGGAGCAGGCAGCAGCAGCACAGGAGATAGAAGCTACAGAAGAAACACTTGTTCAGAGTTGCAGGTTTATTCATTCATATATAAAACAGAAGTGGTTCAGAGGTGCAAAATTAAAGTTGTATACATGCATCATGGCTTGCAATTGAAGCTTGAGTTGGAGCTAAAAAATTACACTTGATTCCTGAACCACACTAATCGTCTGCCAGGGTGAATAGTCCGATTTTTTAGAAGGAAAAAAATTGACATGTAACTGAATGATTTGTTGATCTCCATCAGTTAGCTGAGAATTCAACTTACCAGGATCCCAAGAATCCACCGAGCCCAGGCCCCCAAGAACCAGGGCCACCAGGTGGAACTAGACCCCACCCTCCAGGGCCACCCCAGCCCGGTCCTCCAGGCCCATGTGGATCCATCCTACCCTGAATTGCTCCCACTAAAATAAAATGAAAAAACAAGCTAAACTGATGCTGAATGGTAAACAACAGCTTCACAACTCAATCAGAAAGAACAAACCGAGACTTGGTGCAGCAGTTTGTGGTGAAGAAGAATTTATAGAGGTAGAGTGAGAACTGGTAGTTGTGCATGTACCTTCTGTTCAATGGCTCACCCACTGGTCTATCTTACTTCCATTTCAACTACTGTTCTCTGCGAACTATTGCAGCATTACATGGACATTTTGAGCACTAGAGATTGAGTTCTGAACCACTTTGTTTCATAGCAAAAATAGTATGTGGACATATGAATCTAGCAGACCCATCTAGCTGATTTTTCTGAAGCAACACCGAAATCCTTTCTGTTTGTTACAAATAGAAGCTTCTAAAAAGTTGAGAATATTTTCCTTACCTGAAGATATATAACAGAGTTGTAAATGTAAATCAGACAAACAGCTACTGGTGAACAGCTTCGTTCTCAATCAGGCGCAAAACAAGTCGGCCAGACAACTTTCACATGCAACCTAGAGGTGTTCAAAGAGTAGGCTGCAAACAGATCAAGCTTGGCATGTATACAGTTAAGCTTGATATACTATTCAGGATTTGACAATCTGACCAGCAAGAAAATAGCTGAATAATTGAGATAGCTAGCATAGGTTTTCATCCGTGCAGCAAGCTGACCTTGTCGAAGGCAGGCAGACCCCTCTGTGTGTGCCCCACAGCGACCTGCACACGCCCTCCACATCAGCACAGCTCCAGGACACATCAATTTTTCAGGGGGATTTACGGTTGACTGAAGCAAAAACTTTGGTATGCGGAAAAGCACAGCTGAATTTATTAAGGGCAGTTGTGCTACAAACATGACATGAAGCCTTTATCCAAAATGGTTAACAGCTAAATTGAAATAACAAGAGATGATATTTGCAAGCTGCGCAACAGAAAAATGTAATAAGATGTTCATAGATTTTCAGGTTGCGGTACCAGTCTTTTCTAGAAGAATACTACCACAACCATGTCTAACTCTCGCTATAGTGGTGAGCTTAGTTTCCACAAGTCCTACCTAACCATCTCCATCATTTCTCTGGATTATTAGCTCCTGGGCAAAGGGCCAGAATATGACATTGGAACCTAACCTAAATTCTCATTATTTATGAAAGAAATCAAGAAGAGTTGGAATCATTTGTTAGAGTAAAACATGTCCAAATCCTGCAAGAAATCAATCTGTCCCAACCTATCATGACAGACACACGTAAAATGGCCCCAAGGCATTCAGCTCCCAGAAATGCATTATGATGCAATATGGAAGCATTGTATATAACCAGCTACAACAAATGGTACAAACAGGAAACAAACTAAAAAGAACGGACTATTAGGAAGACCCCTAGATAAATAGCAATTACTGAGAAGACCACAAGATAAATAGAATAAAGCAAGTACTCATCCAAGAAAACAAAGACATGAAGTGGATCAATTGAGAAGTACTCCCTCCGTCCGAAAAAGCTTGTCTCTCAAATGGATGTATTTAGCACCAAGTTAGTGCTAGTTTGAGGAACAAGCTTGGGACAAGTTTTTCCGGACGGAGGGAGTACTTCAAAAGCAGAGCAAAATGGTATGAAAACTAGCATATATTTTCACACAGCCACGAAAGCAGAGTCAAATACTCCAAAAATATGTCAAAAGCGAACTCATTTTAGCATCAAATGAAGCATTTAGTCACCTCATCCCGAAAGCGTATCGTAACACGCATATATTTGATGCAAGCACATAACAGTCACTTCTGATCATAACTTTTTATACATCAACACAAAAAGAAGAAATCAGCATGTTCATACTTGATCCAATTCATACATTGTAGCTCATGAGGATATGAAAACTAGGACTGAAATAATGATCTCCAGGATAGATACTACTAAGACAATGAGTATGCTTTTCAGTAGTATTTACATAGTAGCAAGGGGAACTCCCAAGATTCAATATCTTCACACAACTGCGTTTCCGCGGATACATAGTCTAGAAATTGTTCTCAAGTGCATTGTTTCTTGTGGTGGATATGACCCGCAGCTCCACAGGCTAGAAAGGAGGCGACGGACCGCCAGGGCCCGGGTGTCCGAACAGAGGACCGCAGCAATCTTGGAGCAGGCAGCAGCAGCACAGGAGGTAGAAGCTGCAGAAGAAGCGTTCGTCCAGAGTTTCAGATGTATCCGTGTACAACAAAAGAGATTCAGAGTTCAAAATTAAACTACTAGTTGGTGCCGAAAATATTATACTTGATCCCCGAACCACTAATCATCTACCGAGTGAATAGACTGATTTCTTAGAGATAGACTGATTTTTTAGAAGGGAAAACAGTTGACAATCTAACTGATTGAACTGATGACCTCCATCAGTAAGCTGAGGATTCAACTTACCAGGATCCAAAGAATCCACCGAACTCAGGCCCCCAGAAACCAGGGCCAGGGCCACCAGGAAACCCAGGCCCACCAGGTGGAACCGGACCCCACCCTCCTGGGCCCCACCCTGCAGGGCCTCCCCAACCCGGTCCTCCTCCAGGCCCATGCGGGTCCATCTCGCCAAGATAAACTTCTGAACCGGTAAGATAAAAAGAAGATAAACTGCTGCTGAATGGTAAACTACAGTTTCCCAACTCAATCAGAAGGAACCCAGACTTGATGCAGCAGTTGGGAGTGAAGAAGTATTTATAGAGTTAGGGTGAGAAGTGTAGTTGTGCATGTACCTGCCATTCAATAGCTCATCCACTCGTCTATCTTACTTTCATTTCAACTACTGTTCTCTGCATGCTTACTGTTGCAATATCACACAAACGTTTTGAGCTCTCAAGATTGAGTTCAATTCAAAACCACCTTTGTTTCATAGTATGATCCAATCAATGCATTATAGTAAATGTGAAGTACAACACCTGCATGGCAAAACTAAACGTCTGAATCTACTGGACCCATCTAGAAACAACAAAAACAAGCCATGTTCGGAACATTTGTATGGAAAGCATCTGCAACTTATATATGGAAAGTACAACTTATAAGTTCTTCACAACAACTGTCCAACAAATTTGTGTTTCGGTAGCAACACCCAAAAATCCAACAAGGAACAAATTACAAAAGGGTTACAAAGGGTGAACCATCGACGCTCAGGAGCATTACAAAAATTGATGAAACAGTACACTCATACCTTTTCTAAGTCTGGCTGCAGCATACATCAGTTCCATAGATCACCAGTAAGCAAATCCAATACCTGTTTCTTGCTTAGAACATAATTGCAAAAGTAGCAAAGCCCACAGGGAACAGAGGCACGGTATGTCTTCAAAGGTTCAATCGTACAAGCAGAATTCTGTTCTCTGCATGCTTACTATTGCTTTCAACTACTGTTCTCTGCAGAACCAAAGCCCACAGGGAACAGAATCGTTCATGTTACTTTCAACTACAGTTCTCTGCAAGCTTACTGTTGCCACATTACAAAGACATTTTGAGCTCTAGAGATTGAGTTCTAAACAACTTTGCTTCATAGAAAAAATAGTATGTAAACATCTGAATCTACCAGACTCATCTAGCTGACTTTTCTGCAGTAACAAAGAAATCCAACAAAGAATAAATGAAGAAAGTAACATATTACACTATTCTGCATCACCTGCATCATCGGTGTATCGTTTTGTTCACAAACACAAGCTATACTAAAAGGGTGAGCATATTTTCCTTACCTGAAGATATATATTGAAGTTGTAAACAAGAGGTAAAGCAGGAATGCACATATAATCAGACAAACAGCTACTGGTGAACGATGTCGCTCTCAATCAGGCACAGGACAAGTCTGGCAGGCAACTTTCACATTCAACTTGGAGTTGATCAAAGAGTAGGTTGCAGACAGACCAAGCTTGACATACTACTGTGGATTTGGAACTTGGATCGGCAAGAAAATAACCGAATAATTGAGATAGCCAGCATAGGTTTCCATCCGTGCAGCAAGGTGATCTCTTCGACGGCAGGCCGATGCCTACATGCCCGGCAGCGACCCACACACGCCTTCCACGTCAGCACAGTTCCAGGAGGCATAAACTTTAGGGGGCATTTATGGTTGACTCAAGCAAAAACTTTCAAGTACAGCTGAAGTTATTAAGAGCAATTGTGCTACAAGCATCACACGAAGCCTTTATGCAAAGTGGTTAACAGCTGAGTTGAAATAATGAGAGATAATAAATCATTCTTTAGGAAAACAGCCTTTAACTATCCCCTCGTTTCTCTGAATTGTTAGCTCTTGGGCAAAGGTCCAGAATATGACATTGGAACATAACCTAAAGTCATTCTTTAGGAAAGAAATCAAGAAGATTTGGAATCATTTGTTAGAGTGAAAGATGTCCAAATCCTATAAGAGATAAAACTAAACTGTTACAGCCTATTATGACAGACACGTAAAATGGCCCCAGAACAGACCATCAGCTCCCACAAATTACATAAGCCAAGTTTGCTTTAGAGAGAGCAGCACACCATCTGCGCTCATATCCTAGTTACAAGTTACAACCAGTAGCACAGAGAGTCACAGTTCATAGTGGTAGATGCATGAAGAAAACAAAATTATAACAGGACACTTCTTTGAGAAATTGACTATTATGATGCAATATGGAAAATTCAATTTAACTAGCAGTTCCCCAAAGCATTCTAGAAGTCAGGTGCCGCTCGCAAGTCAGCAAAGAGAAAATCTGCCACTTCCCATTGTCAGCTACGGCAAAGGGTACAAACAGGAAACACACTAAAAACTGACTATTAAGAAGACCACTAGATCCATAGGTAAAACCAATTCTTCAGTCAAAGAAATAGTGATATGAGGCATAAAGATTGATAAATATCAAGTACTGTGAAGACATTAGATAAATAGAATATAGCAAGTACTCAACCCGAGAAAACAGAGACATGAGGCGGATCAAAATGGCTTGGTAATTTTAGCATCAACGCAAGCAGCAGTCACTTCTTGCATCCCGAAAGGATATCGAAACAAGCATAGATTTTATGTAACCACATAAGAGTCACTACTGATCATAACCTTTTATACATCAACACAAGAGAAAAAATCAGCATGCTCATACTTGATCCAACTCACAGACATTGCAGCTTATGAGGATACGAAAACTATGCCGTTAAGAAGCACCCGTCAAATGAGTGGTGAGGCGCCCACAGCATGACCTTCTAGTGTCGTGAACAAATCATGTGGAACAAGAGTTTGTTTGAACCGATGTTTACAGGCATATAAGTCTTGGAAGCTAGCAACCAGTTCGCCATCAGTGTCAACGTAAAACAGCCAGTGACCAAAACTCCAGTGACTGAAACTGACCAGCAAGAGCACGTCACCATCACCCGAAGCAGCGGTCAGACTCCAATTGCCATCACCATCAAGGCCTTCAAGCTCCCCCCTGAGTTTTGTGAGTTCGTCGAGCCGCAATTCAATCCGGTACTTTAAGTCCCAAACCTCACTTTGGTAGTCCTGCAGCACCCATATATCAACAATTTCCAAGGCCTGGTTACAGTTACAGATGCCAAGCATGTCATCCACCTTAAAGATAGATGAATTGGTGGAAACAAGTGGAGCACGCATCTGCCGAAACGACTCAGCTATGGTGTCGAATACTGTTACCACCAGTTTGCTTTCTTCTTCATACTCCAAATGGTCGCTTTCAGTCCGGTACTCCAGTGGGTACCAATGCAAGCTATCACGCAGCCGGACAGGTACATTGAAGAACGCCAACGCTAATTTGGTCTCTGAGCACCCGATGTACCTCGGTGCCTCGTTGGAGCCCAACCCAAAGACATAGAAGCCAATTTGATATTCAGACGAGTCCATGTAGTTCATCCGTTGCAGCAACAGACGGTACTCACCGGTAGGGCTGTGTGGGTACATCCCCAAGATGTCAAAACCTGACAGTGGCCTCAGGGAGGCATGCTGACTCGTGGCCGGGTTGCAGACGGAGAGGTAGGTGCGAAAGCCAACAATGTGGTCAAACTTGGAGAGGAGGAGGAGGCCATCGCAGGAGGCCTCCAGCATGAAGTCCTCGTCAAGCCGGGCGATGGTGTGGAGTTGGGCGTCAGCGGAGGCCCGGTGATCCAAGGCAAGGATGTTACGGTATCTGTCGCCGAAGACGATGGGGAGGGTTGGCTGGCGGGCGTGGTGGGCGAGGAGGAAGCGGCGGGCGGAGGTGGCGCAGCGCCAGGCGCGGCGGACTGCGCGGCAGCGGAGGAGGGATTTGGGGTCGAGGCGGATGAGGATCTCCCATACCACGATCTCATCTGGGAGCCCGTGGAGGAGAGGCGCCGCGGCCTCCTCCGCCATGGTCGCCGGCTGGTGGCGGCGGAGGTGGGAGTGGGAGTGGAGATAAAGCGTATAGAACCCTCTTTGGTCTGGGCTGTGGAATAGTAAGTAGCTCTCCTCTCACATGGGCTGGGCTTAGCCCACAAGCACATAGTGAAGACTTTACCCACATTTTGATTGCCTAAAAAACCCACATTTGATTGCATTAATTTTTCGAATTATATTTGGGTGTGATGTTTTCATGCCTAGCATCCTAGTTTAATAAAACTCAATGCCTTGTACTTTTAGGCCATGAGAGTAGTTTCGGCTAACATGGTTCGTACATAGAGGGAACATCATCACCACATGTCTCGTACATGATCAATTTTTTAAATGGAAATCCATAAGTATTCAAAAATCAAAGAAAAAACAAACAATGAGGGGAAACTAAGAGAGAGGACCAGAAGGCTCCGCCTCCACGTCAATCTGCTCGGGGCGACACGGGAGACGACAAAACCCTAGCCGCCGCCTCTCCCTTCCCTCATCCCTCGTCGTCGCCTGAGGAGGCCTTGACTTGTTTTTGGTGTTATATATCTTCTGTGATGGGATTACTGTTAGCTATCTTAATTAGGACATGATATGTACCCGATCACCGTTTAGCTTTATGATATCTTGTGTGCAATGTGGTTCATAATTTCTGCTGTTGAGAATGCCGGTCCAACCTTTTTCCTACTTTTCTATATTTAGCCTTGCAACTGAATCTATGATTATATGACATGCCTCATTGTTTTCTATAAGCTTTGTAATTTTGCAACGCCCTTTTCTAGGTAAGGAACATGTTTACATTTGCTTACTGGTTGTCTGTGAAACAACTATATGCGGTAGCCGGTCTTAGAATATTCATATATTTTTGTAATGCTCCCTGGCCTCTACAATTTATCTGTTGCTGTTCGCAGGATAAAGGTGTTGATTACACTCTTAGATCATACTTCAACTTGAAATTAAATTGTGTAGAAAGATCACCGGCCGGAGAATTAGGAACTTAAATTTGTACTGTAATGCAAGACAATAGTAGGCAGGGAGCTTACAATAGTATCTGCATCTTGGAACATAGACCAGACTAACCACAACACGAACTTTGATGGTGGGTCAATGGTTGCTGACCATGGCGTGCAGATGGAAAAAGGTGCCCAAATAGCCGACATGAGGTCAATGCCCTGCCGGGTCAGGCTAAGCACCCGCAGGTCTTGTATTTGGTTGGTGTCCGCGAGGATGGGAGTGGGGCGACGCGGGTGCGAGTCGACCATCCGAGAAACCGTCGGGGCGGTGAGAGAGAGATAGGAAGTATAGTGTGAATGAGAGTAGGCGGTGATGGTAGACAGGGGAGGAAATTGTCTCCTGCACTTCCCAACGCGTGCAGGTGAGAGGTACGCATGGCTCTCGTGAACCTGGCTCGGCCTACGGGTGCTTTAAGCTTCATGCAATGCAGAAAGTCCAACCAGCCAAAGGCTTACTTTTGCGCCGTGCGGGCCTGATTGGGCCTTCTGCCGACTACCAAACATGCCCCAATTTTTCCAATTGATTGATGCTAAAAAAAAATTGCAATTGATTGTTGACGGAAAAGAAGTGTGCTCCATTCCCCCTCCCTCCTAGGTCACTTCCCCGCCGGCTTCCTCTGTTCTCCGTCGCTCTGGTTGATTCTTCTTGGTAACTAATTGATCTTCCTGTTCTTCATCTTCTTGATCGATTGTTGCAAATTTTTGTTCTTTTTCCTCACCCCGCAATGTGTTCCCCTTTTGCCAGCGAGGATTTGGGCACTGGATTGGATTTCGCAAATAAAAATCCGCCCGTGAGATCCGGAATCGAGCGAGCAGCAATGGCGGCCGCGCCCGCTCAAGTTCTTCCGCCGGCCAAGAGGTGGAAGAAGGACCCCAATTTCCTGGAAACCTCACCGGTCCATCCGGCCAATGCGGTGACCGCAGACTGGCCCTCGCTCCCGCCCGACATCGTCCGCCACATCGCCGACTCCTTCCTCGCCACCAACGACCTAGATTGGTACGTGGACCTGCGCGCCGTCTGCCACAACTGGCGCTCCGCCACCGACGACCCCAAGGACAGCACCTCGGACCCCCGGTTCCTGCTTCGCCGGTGGATTATCCTCGACGAGGTCTTCCAGAGTGACATGCGCCGCCTCTTGGTCAACACCGCCACTGGCCGGTTCCTCCACAAGGAGCTCCACGCGCTCCGCGACTACCACGTGGTCGCCACCACTCTCTGCGGCCTCTTCGTCCTGGCCGACAGGAGCCCTCCTCACGCCGCTCGTGTCTTCAACCCTCTCACCGGCGATATCATCCGTTTCGCGGCGCCCGTGCCGCCCGAGGTGCAGGTCACCGCCGCCGTCTGCTTTGACTTCTCTTCGCCCTTGCTCGCCTTGTTCTTCGACTCATGTTGCAAGATGCACATAGCCAGTCCTCACAGTTCTGACGCCCAAGTCTATGACTTTGACCCTTCAGTTTACAGTTTCTTTCGGAGGGCGGTCGGAGGTGGTTTGGTCGGCCGTTGGTGGGAATTTGCCGGAACAACTGACTTGGCTCTCAAGATCTGCAAAGTGGGGCAGTCGCTTGGCGTCAATCTGTCGAAGTTTTTTTCTGGTGATCCTACTGAGATCGGACTTGCAAACGATGCCCGGTGTTTACCAATGGAATTTGTTGGACAGATGCTGATCATCATCAAGGGACAACAATTCTTCCATGTCTTAAGATTCAAAACCGAGAGCGCCGAGCTTTTGCATGTGGAGACCATCTGCAACCATGCCATCTTCATTGGTCGTCATAGGTGCCTTGCTGTGGATGCTCACATGTTTCCATCCATAGAGACAAACTGTATCTACTACACTGAACACCAGGGTTCGTCTGCCCACATCTGGAAGTACAACATCAAGGACCGAAAAGCAGACAGGATCTCAGAAGCTGTCGATTTTGTGAAGCAGGACAAGCAGTTTGTCCTGATCGGCGACCGTCCTTCCACGATCATCCAGCTTCTGTCGAGCTACACCATCAGCACCCGGGATTCTGAAATGGCTGGCGCCGTTAAACTTGATGATTGATCCTATGGTATGCATTGCTTAGAAAGGGTTGCTATTTTCTAGGTTGTTTATTTTGGTTATGCCTTCAATTGTCCTAGGCAAGAATCTAGGTTGTATCTTCTGTGATGGAATTACTCTTAGCTATCTTATTAATTAGAACGTGATATGTACCCAATGCTACCCTTAGCTTGATGCTGTTATCTTTTGTGCAATGTGGTTCTTACTATCTGCAACAGATAATGTCAGCTCAACCTTTCCCCCCTTTTTCTATATTTAGCCCTGCAAGTGAATCTATGAACATATCACGTGCCTCATTGTTCTCCATAAGCTTTATAATTTGCAACAGCCTGTTCTCGGCAAGAAACATGTTTCACATTTGCTTACTGGTTGTCTGTGGAACGACTGTATGCTGCAACTATTTCCTTTTGTAGCTTGTTCATTGTTCGATTTCTGGGCATTGCCGCAGAATGGTAACAATTTGTAGCACAACTCATGTCGGGAACTTTGGATGTTCTTTCCAGCTTGACATGGTTGTTAAGAACTTAAGATGTGCTTTGCTTAGAAAAAATAATTTTGACACAATTTATTGTTGCTGTTTCTAGATGGATTTTGTAGATTCAGCTATTCACATAGTTTTGCCTGAAAGGTGTTTTATTTTAGCACACACAATATGTTGTTCGGAGGATACGGGTGTTGATTACACTAACATACCATGAAATTTAATTTTGTGCAATGCTCATCGGCCGGAGATTGCAGTCAAGAATCAGTAACTGAAATTTGTACCGTCAATGAAAGACAATAGTTGGCAGGGAGTTCAAAATAGTAGCTGCAACTTGGAACATATAAAAGACTGACCTATCTGCGGGAGTGATCCATGGAACGGCCGGTACAAGCACATCCTGTGAGGCCTGTGGTTCCTGGGTGACCCTGGTTCTTGGGGGGGCTAAGTTTGGTGCCTTCTTTGGGTCCTGGTAAGTTGGATCTTCAGCTAACTAACAATTTTTTGAAATATTTGGGTCCAATTATGCCGAGATAGTAGCGACCATGCCTCTTGGCCTTGTGTCTTAAACTCTTGTCTAACTTCTTATTTAATGGATGAGGCAAGTCTTTTGTCTCCGTTTCAACAACAACAACAACAAAAACCACTTGGCATATTTGCTTTTGCAATTTGTTCTTCGTTGGATCTCCTGGCCGTTACTGAAGAATGGTCTAACAGAGTCTGCAGCACAGCTGTAGCTTGGAAACTTAAGATGCACTTTGCGCATAAAACTTCCAACACTGTACGCAATTGCTGTGTCTAAATGGGTTTTTCAGATTGAGATGTTTACGTAACTTTGCTGGACAGGCACTGTACGCGCACCCACACACGCACACGCACACGCTGGGCGCTGGACGCTGTTCGCAGGACAGACGTGTTGATTAGATCAGATCAGCCATATGATGCATGGAATGATCTGACATGAGCATGATAGTGCAGGTCCAAGTGATCAGCCGACGGATATGGCGTTTAAATTGAATCTACTACCAAACCTTGTCCCTGTGATGCCAGGCAAGACACAAGAGGTCTAGGCAGATAGTTCAGAATACTAGTAGCTGGAGCATAGACTGACTGACTGACCAGAATACCAGTGGGTGATCCATGGAAGATGGAACAGCAGGTGCAAGCACAACTAGTGACTCTCTGCTCTCACCATGGGCCTATGAATTCTTCTTTAACCTCACTCCAACTGTTGATACGATTGTGACACTTGTTCACTCTGTTTTCTAAAGAAGAAACAGTGCTTCAGTTGAGCTCTTGTGTAGCCGTAGTTCAACATTCAGCAGCAGCTGTTTCTCATGGTGACATCGATTCTAATGGGCCCGGAGGATCGGGTTGAGGAGACCCTGCTGGATGGTGCCCTGGTGCGTGGGCTCCAGTGCCTTGAGGGCCTGGGTTCCCGGTTGGCCCTGGCTCTTGGGGGCCTGGGCTGGGCTTGATGACTTGCTCTGGTCCTGCTGAGTTGGGGCTTCAGCTGCGAACTAATGGAAGTTTAAACTTTCTATTTCCTCTGAAGTTTTCTTTTCATTTTGGTTCTGATTCTGTGAAACTCTGAGCTAGTGTTTCACCTGCAGCTTCTACCTCCTCTGCTGCTGTTGCTTGCTCCAAGATTGCTTGCTCTGCTGCTGTCCCCGTTGGTAGGAATTAGCCAGAACAACTGACATAGCTCTCAAGATCTGCGAAATGGGGCAGTCGCTTCGCGTCAATCTGTCAAAGATTTTTCAGGTGATCATACTGAGCTGGGACTTGCAAACGATGCCCTGTGTTTCCCAATGGAATTCGGTGGACAAATGTTGGTCGTCATCAAGGGACAAAACTTCTTCTGGGTTTTAAGATTCGAAGCCGAGAGCTTCATGCTTTTACATTTGAAGAGCATCGGCAACCATGCCATCTTCATTGGTCATCATAGGTGCCTTGCTGTGGACGATGATATGTTCCCATCAATCGAGGCAAAATGTATCTACTATACTGAACACCACGGTTTGTCTGCTCACTTATGGAAGTACAACATCAAGGACTGAAAATTAGAGAGGATCTCGGAAGCCGTCGATTTTGTGAAGCAGGACAAGCAGTATGTCCTGGTCAGCAACCGTCCTTTCTTGATCATCCAGCTTCTCTCCAGCTACACCATCAACATCCGGGATTCTGAACTAGCCTTATAGCAGACCACATTAGGCGCTGATGAACTGGATGACATTTGAGCCTATCATATGTATTGCTAAGAAAGGTTTGTTGTTTTATTGGTTGTTACTTTGCTTATGCCTTAACTTGTTCTGGGCAGGACTCTAGGTGTTATCTTCTGCTATGGGATTACGGTTAGCTATCTTATTTAGGACATGATATGTACCGAATGCTCCACTGTTTAGCTTGATGCTATCTTGTGTGCACTGTGGTTCTTAATTTCCGCAGTAGAGAATGTCAGCTCAACCTCCCCCCCCCCCCCCCCCCCCCCCCCCTTTTTTCTATATTTAGCCCTGCAACTGAATCTATGATTATATGACGTGCCTCGTTGTACTATGGTTATTTTGCAACACCCTGTTCTAGGCAAGAAACAGGTTTTACATTTGCTTACCAGTTGTCAGTGGAACAACTGTATATATGTTGCAGCCGGACTTATAATGTTCATCTATTTCTTGTAGTGCTCCTTGGATTCTATGATTCACCCCTTGTACTCTTTCCTTTTGTGCTCATTGCTGCAGAATGGTATGACAAAAATTGCCGCACAACTGCTGTTGGGAACTTTGGCTGTGCTTTTCAGCTCACCATGGCTGCTAAGAAATTAAGATGTGCTTTGCTTATAAAAAGTATTCAGACACAATTTATAGTTGCTGTTTGTAGATGGATTTTGTAGATTCAGCTGTTGACATATTTTTATCTGAAAGGTGTTTTATTTTTGTCTGAAAGGAGTATACACTATACAGGTGTTGATTACACTAATATTAGATCATGCCATACCATGAAATTAAATTGTGTAGAATGATCATCGGCCAGAGATTGCAGTCAAGAATCAGTAACTCAAATTTGTACTACTGTTGATGTAAGGCAATAGTTGGCAGGGAGTTCAGAATAGTAGCTGCAACTTGGAACATAGTCCAGACTGACCACTTTGTGAGAGTGATCCATGGAATGGCCCTACTACTCGGGGGCTTGGTGACTTCTTCGGGTCCTGGTAAGTTTGGCCTTCAGCTAAGTACTGAAGAATAAAACTCGGCAATGTTTGCCAGAGTGATCAATTTCAACTAACATCTCAAGCATACACTAGTTCTTCTGAGAAAGAAAACCATGCACTAGTCCTATAGGTTTCCTCCTCTGAACCTTCCTTTTTATTTCTGAGGCTGATTCTCTGAGACTCTGAATGAATGCTTCCTCTGCAGCTTCTGAGCTACAACATCAATAATGGCCCGGATTCTCAACTGGCCTTTCGACAGATGTTATAAGGCTCCGTCAATACCTTCTTTCAACTATGGGGATAGTGATCTCGACGACTGACAAATGTTATAAGGTTTCCTGTTTCCTCTCTAGTATTCTGTTTTGTTGATTCGGCACTGCCTTGACTTCATTCCAGGCAAGAAATTGGTTGACGCTATATTAGGTCACATGGCTTATTCCGGACTTGACATCAGTTTTGCTTGATGCTCTGCTGATGACCAGCGAGAACATGTTTTAGATTCGCTCAACCGGTGGCCTGTGGAAATGTTGTATGTCATGGCCAGGGAGGGATCAGAACAGGGTGTGTGTTTCATCAATTTTTGGAATGCTTCCTTGTGTGTGCGCTTCAACCACTTGTCCTATTTGTTTTTTTAGTTTGTTCTCTGTGGATTTCTGGGCTGTTACTGAAGCATGGTTTAACACAGTTTGTAGCACACTTGGCCTTACATCTGTTTTACTTGTATACGTACAGAGGTACTACATTGTATGCTGTTGGGTGGACACACGGGTTTTTGTATTTGAAAGAAACATTTGGCATTCTACTAGGTTGACATGCTGGTTAAATCTACGTTCCCTATACTGGCACCATATGATTGTTACAAGACCTTGAACATACATAGAGCTCTACATGATCAAATTTAGCATTCAGTTGAAATTTTATCTACTGAAACAGAGCCATAAGCATTTCACAATCAACTCTTACAGTAGAACCCCACCCTCCATAATGTGATACTTCATGAAAAGCACCACAGTTTCTATTACAAGGCAGATGTGATTTTTTTCTTCTCTCGACAAAGCAAGTGGTTCTTATGACTGACAATGCGTATTTATCCGAACACAGAATCTCCAAAAGATAGTGGTAACAAAAAAATATTACAGAGATGTACCAAAATTGGAACTGATTCGACTCAAGGGAAAAAAAACCCCGAAATTATCCACTCCGTTAGGATTTTCAACTAGCGCACGTGCTAGTTCAGTTGCCTAAATGCACTAAGATAGAGTGTGACAATGATGGAAATGACCAGCTAAACGAACACAAATAAAAGACTAGTCCAAAGATAGGAAGCTTTGACATCTTTCAAATCCAGATCAATTTGTTTGGATTTGACATGAATCACTCGATCTATCTATCCACCTGTTGCTCCTGATGTCTCGTATTCCCATGTGTTCTCGCATCTAGCTATTATAATTCTATCCCACCCTTCCGTTGATGTGTCTATGTGACTACCACCTATTTGATGAAAAGCTAGTCCAAGCAACACATTTAAAATGATCATGGAGTTGAATGTTGGAGCTGTTCTGATAAAGATGAAGTGGTACATATGGGAAGAGAACAAGTAAAGCTTTGTGTTGTATATATAAGGAAAGCAATGTACACATATATAGAGGCTGGTGGTGTACTACTCTTTACTTTACTTATAGCTATTCTGCACATGTCATGCACGGTTTTCGCAACATACAACATGTCAGCATAAATTAAATTAGCCACCAACTAGATAAAAGAAAGAATGAATACAAGATTGCATAGACAATAGCTACCCCAAAATCAACCTCGTTGATGATCTTTGTTTCCCCAGATTGGCACTAAAGCGTGTCGTTGGGGGAACCAATGACGAGAAGAACATGGGCTAGTGTCTGAAAGATTCAACTTTGATATATGAAACCAGAAGAAAACTGCAAGACATGTACATCTGTTTTACTTACGTAAACATGTCACTATATGCTTAGGAGGGCGCATGTGTTTTCTAATTTAAGAAAAACATTTGGCATTCTATTACGTTGTCATGCTGGTTAAATCACGAGCTATGTAGTTCATTACAACTTCAGGAAAGTGGGCCTAGCCATATTTCATAACTGACATTCGCTATACTGACACCAAGCGATTGTTACAAGACCTTGAACATACATATAGTTGTACATTATCAAATGCAACATTCAGTAGAAATTTTATCCCATGAAACAGAGCTGAGCATTTCACAATCAACTCTTAGGGATAATTTGGCAGCCGAGGGAGCTAAAAGCAGGGTTCCTAATCCCTACGGGGAATTTTGGATGCCACTTAAAATCCACGGGAAGCCCTCCACCATTTGGTTGCACGAGAATATCCCCGTCCAGCAAAAAAAGAGAGGAAACAACAAGAAAATTGAACACGACCTAAAGCAACAACTTAGGCTTTTGTTACTTAACCTAAATGGCCGAAAAAAATATAAAGGGAAAGGTTTGGTGCCTAGCCTAAATGGACCGAGTTGTTTCTTTATTTGCACTTAGGCTTTTTGGTGCTTAGCCTAAGTGGATTTTCTGGTGCCTAGGCCAACTTAGGCTAAGCAACAAAATCCCAAAGATGACACCATGGCTAATTATTTTCATCACACGCATGATCTATGTTGTGTTAAAGAAAATTAAGAGCAACTGTATCATTTCCTTTGAAATTTAGATGTCTTGGCAAATTTAATTTCCAAACTTTATGGCAAATAATTTTCCTAGACATCGGCAAGTTTTCATCTATACACATGGCAAATTATTATTTTAGATTTTTTGTGAGGCTTTGTGTTTTATGGTGATAAAGCTGGGCCTTTTTTTGGTCAATTTCCTTTGCGACGTACCCGCAAAAAAAAAATTCCTTTTCCACGTGCTGTTTCCAACATCCTCGTGGATTTTACCGTGGAGGGGGTTCTGACTGGGATCGTTCTGACGTCGGCCTCATATTTTCTGCTGGTTGTTTTTTGAGATAGCTTACCAGGCTTGCTGCCTGGCCGGCCTAATATTTTAGATGAATGGAGTAGCTGCTATGTAGACATCCATCCAGATGACAGTTTTTCTTTTTCGAGAAGTAGATTGCAGCGCCAAGTACATCCAGAGCCAGTGAAAAACATTGAAAAAAGTTGAGGGAAGCGAGAAACATGATTTTTTGTTTTTTGAGAAATGCGAAAAACATGAAATGATGCAGTTAAAATAACGACCAAATAGGAAGGCTCAGCCCGTCTCGGCGAGATGTGAGATGATGGGCTAAAGCCCAGTCCAAATGCATTTCTCTTGTTCTCTCCCTGCCTGCGAGAGAGACAGAGAGAGGAGGAGGACATTCTCAAAAAAGAGAGAGAGAGACAGAGAGAGGAGGAGGAGGAAGGAAGGCCTACCCTACCACTACGGCACTACCTCTCCGCCGCCGTCACTGCCACTGCCACCACTCCTCTTCCACTGCTCGAAACGAGAGCTCCCAGCCGCCGGCCATGGCGGATCCTCTTGCTCTCCTCCCTGGCCTCCCGGATGAGATCTCCATCTGGGAGATCCTCCTCCACCTGCCCCCAAAATCCCTCCTCCGCTGCCGCGCCTGGCGAGGCGCCACCTCCACCCGCGACTTCCTCCTCGCCCACCACGCCCGCCAGCCCACCCTCCCCGTCCTCCGTGGCTACAACAACGTCAACGGCCTGTCCCTGGATGTCACCCTCTTGGACCACCGGGCGGGGGTCGCCGCCGCCGACCGGCTCCAGTCCGTCGCGCTGGAGAGCTCCTGCGACGACCTCCTTGCCCTCTCCATCGACCACAACTACTTTTGCATCTGCAACCCAGCAACTCGTCAGTATGCTCCCCTCCCGCTGCTTTCTCAATTCCATCTCATGGAGATGTACCCGCACAGCACTACCGGCGACTACCGACTATTGCTCTGGCACCTAAGGCTAAACCTCAGGATGGCGCCTACATCTACACGTTAGGCTCCAGCCAGCCGCCTAGGCGCCTAGACATACCGTGCCCCCATGTGGACCAAGTGATATGGGCCTCCGGGTTTGTCATGTTCCATGGTAGCCTCCATTGGTGCATAGACACCATGATAATTGCATTTGACACCACCACCGAGTCGTTCCGGCAGATGCGCATTCCGGTTTATCCTGACGGCGCTGACCTGTTTGAGATGGATGGAATGCTCAGCATGTCCATCTTCAATGATGCAACGACATCCATTGATATCTGGATGACACAGGACTATGAAAGTGAGATCTGGGCCTTAAAATACCAGGTTGAATTGCCGGTTGCAGAGCTTACCAATCAGTTTGGAAAATTCGACGAACTTTGGTGGCTGCTTGTCATGTCTTCGGAAGGTGATGTGCTTATGCTGGTCAAATTTGGTGAGTGGGTACTTCAGATTGACGTCGATGGAAAGTTGGTTGCTAGTATACAGTGCGGAGACCTCGGTCCTACTCGACTTTGATTCAAGCAAACTCTAGTTTCACATACATTCTTTCCGACACTAGAGGGTTATGTTGTGAACGCTTTGCCTTTCATTTGACCAGAACATTATCTCGTGAACAATTAGTCTTTCATCTGAGGAACGTTGAGTGTGTTGGTGCTTCTTGTCGACCTAGCTCTCCGTATCCACATCAGCTGAAATATGTATTAACTGGATCCACTATGAGCCCGCTAGCTTATTTGTTGATGTTGAAAAATTATGATCAAGAAACTCTGACTGTTACATGCTTGCTTTTATATTTCACTGAATATCCTTTGGGGCTGAAGTGGCCTCTGTGAATGTTGATACTAAAATTACAAGTCATTTGCATCAGCGTTTCTAATTGCCTAAACTCTAGTTTCACGTTCTATTTTTCCCACGCTAGGGTTATGTCGTGAATGCTCACCCTTTCATCTCAAAGATGTTAAGTGTGTCGGTGCTTCTTAAAGGTGTAAATGTCTGTATCCTCATGAGCTACCCTATGTGTGAATTTTTATCCACTATGAATCCACTAGCTTCTTTGTTGATGCATATAAAGATATGACCAAGATGCCCTCACTGTGATGTGGTTGCATGGAAAAATCAATGATTGCTTCGATACTCTTCCACGTTGAAGAGAGTATCATATGTGTGTTGATGCTCAAATTGCCTAGTTATTATGGTGGGCATTTGAATATGTGCTAGCTGATCTATTTCATATAGCCATTTTCTAATGGAAGAATTGACTTCGCTATCTTAGTTTGAAGAAGGGATCAGCCTAATGCTCCATCTATTGTGGTTGATGCTATCTTTTGTGTGTGTGTGATTCTTCTTCTTCCCTCGTTTTACATCTTAACAATGAAATCCAGTGCTTATATTTTGAAGTAGAAAATGTTTGCTCAAATTTTGCCCACTTCTGAATCATGTTCCTGCGACTGAATCTTAAATGTATACTCTCCCTTGTTGTTCTTTGTTAGCTTTGTCAAATTTTGCAGTTGTCTCTTGTTCTAGGCAAGAAACAGGGCATAGATTTGCTTACTAGTGGTTAATGGAACTGCTGCATATTGCGGTCGGGCTTGGAACAGGTTATGAATACAATGTTTCGTTTTCTTTTTTGTAATGCTCACTGGTGTCTAGGCTTCACCCTTGTATTGATTGCTCTTGGGATTTTTTCCGTTTTGGATTTCTTGGACGATTTGTAGCTCAACTGCTGTTAGGAACTTAAGTTGTGCTTTGCATATGAAAGTCTGGGATACGATTTGTAGTTGCTGTTGCTCAATGGTTTTGGTAGATTCATATGTCCACATGTTTTTGCCTTAACCGGCGCAAGGCCATGTCCAGTACCCCTGGTAGAATGTAGATTGTGCCCTCAGCATAGGAATCGGAAGGAAAGCTGTAAATAAGGTCATTGAATTTAGTAGCTGGAGCTGGACTGTGGTTGAAGCTGGAAGTACGTTCAGAGAAGCATGTGAACAGTAGGGAAATACAATTTGGATAAACATAGAAAAACTGCTGGGAAATTTATAGATTGAAAAGAAGAAAGAAAAGAAACTATCTGGAGTTGAAAGTGATGTTTCACAGTACTTCCTGGGATGATCCTAGCTAGCAGTACTTCTGTTTCAGGTTACCAGGTTGCCTAAAGGAAAAACGCTTCAGGCGGATCCAACGCGCAGCTTGCTCCTCTCGTAATGAAGTAGCTTGACTGTTGGATGAGCTATTTCACTGTTTACGGTTTGTAAATGTTATCCAGAGTTACTTTACCGCCAGCTGTTATGTTTTACCGTAGCCTATATAAAACGGCTATGGCTGTTGTCAAATTTTTGTTGAATGATATAGTCAACTTTCAAGTCAATGTTCTGTTACAGTTCATTTATGTTCATGAATCCATTAACATCTGGTCAGGTATTGAAACATAGTGTTGTAATTCTACCATTGTGTTGCTCCGTTTGGAATGGACGCTGCACCCGAGCTCAAATGAGCTCGGGTGAACAGTAAAATCGAAACAAATTCAAAAAATTCCAATTTTTTTTGAGAGAAACATTGACAAAAGTTCTAAGTGCCTGCAAAAATTCGTCATGAAATCACATTCCTAGAAGGCGTGGCAAAAAAAACAAAAACAGTACTCTGAAAAAAGCTACTTTCAAACGCATTTTGAAGCACTGAATTTGTTTTTTTGCCACGCCTTACAGGAATGTGATTTCATGATGAATTTTTGCGGGCACTTAGAACTTTTGTCAATGTTTCTCTCAAAAAAAATTTGGAATTTTTTGAATTTTTTTTGATTTTTTTTCGATTTTACTGTTCATGCAGAATCATATGAGCTCGGGTGCAGAATGGACTTTTCGGGTTTGGAATTCCATATATAACTTCACTTTAACTGCTAATCACTTTTAAGGAATCATTGCTTCATGTGATTTCGATCTTAACATATGCTCAAGAGATGGAGGTTTTACTGATGAGCACAAGATTAAGAATAGGGTCCACTATTAGCTGGCTAGTTTCTTTTTGATGTATACAAAGCTATGATCAAGAAGCTCTGACTGTTTCATAGCTGCATGAAATTTATACTCGTGTGCGTATCCCTCTTTGGGCTGAAGTTGCTAGCACGTCGATGCTAAAATTATAAGTTGCTGTGGTCAGCATTTGAAATAGTTGCCAATTGATCTGCCTCGTGTCTCTGTTTTTCTTTGAACTAAAGAATTGCCTTGGTTTTTTTATTGATGACTTTTTATTTCATAGAAGAGATCATATCCAGTGGTTTTATTAATACTCCTACTAAATATTCAGGCAATATACATTAGTTTGCTGTTTCTAAGTATTGTTGTAGCCGACTATTAAGTGTGGCAGATCATCCTCTCAATTTGTTCAATAGCAAGTTGACCCTGATTGTTAGGAGAGCTTTGTGCACTGCTCTTCTAAATATCCTTTCAGGATGAAGTGGGTAGCATGTTGATGCTACAATTATTTAGCCGTTTTGGTCAACGTTCGAAATAGTTGCAAATTGGTCTGCCTCATGTCTCTGTTTTTCTCTGAACTGAAGATTTGCCTTGTTTTTTTTATCGAGATTTTATTCTTAAAGATCACCAAGTACTTTTCTTAATAGTACTAATTATTTTGCCAATGCACATTGTTTCATGTTTCCAAGTATTGTACTTCTAGCCCATGATTAAATGTGGCAGATTATCCTCTCAATTTGTTGAGTAGCAAGTTGACCCTGATTGTTAGATTGAGTGGAATTGTTGCATTACAGTCAGCTTGTCAGTGTAATGTTCTGTTGCAATTTGTTGTTCATGTTCCCATTGCATCTGATTAGGTATTTGAATAATTCTGTTATACGTAATTTCCATTGTTGGTCACAACACATATGATGTGTCATTCCTGCAGGGTAATTCCTTGGCTGTTCATATTGATTGTAGTGTACTCCCTCCGTTCCTAAATATAAGTCGTCTTGGTAGGTTACTAGCCTACCAAGACGACTTATAATTTAGGTACAGAGGAAGTACTAAGCAATTGTACATGATGGGGACCAAAAATTTGGAGTGTGTGGTTACAGTTTACACTGTCTATTCAGTATACAAACAGTGACCAGCTGAAACAGTAGTTGCAGCTCGTCTACAAGCATTAGTTGCAGAGCAACTGTGCGAGCATCCTTGCCTGTATTCTTTGCTTTACGCGCAAGGTTGCAGTTCTTGCTATACTAGCACAGAACATTCACCACCCGATCTTTGCTGCAATTCTTTCTTTCCTTCCAGATGATAGCCTTTGATTCGTATACTAGTTTGTCTGAGAGCTTTAAGTAAGGCCATTAGTTTAGTCGCTGAAAGCCGTTGGGAGGTTAACTAAAGCTGAAGATCAATTAAGAACACCCAGCAGAAACCGGTGAAACAGATTGAAACGGCAGCAGAACCAAACCAAAAGGAGGAAGAGCAGTGATAGAAAATTGTGCGGAAATAATAGAAGGCAAGTACTAGGTGAAAAAGCAGATGGAAAATGGTTAGAAGTTATAAACAACTAAAAAAATATTTGTAGATTAGAAAAACAACAAAGAAAATAACTAGCAGTAGTTTAAGGTTCCTAGGATCGTTAAGTACTTCCTAGGAGGTGTTAACACTGTTTCTTGAGTAAACATGTACCTACTAGCAAAAGAAGCACAACCTATCATCCAAAAGCTAGTGTAGCTACTGCTGAACATATATAATTGTACTCTTGAGACTGATGAAGTTGTCGAGAGCAGTTGCATTTTCAGATCAAATGTGCTCTACTTCTTAAGACCGATCAATGCACCAGGTGCATGCATTTATGTATGCAGTACTGATTGAAGGGGAGCTTTACAAAACTCGAAGTCCTAATTTCAGCGCTTGATGCATCGCGCTGCATACCTATATGCAACTTAACATTCCACTTAATACGAGTAGAGATCGATGGAGCCAGCGCGTGCAGTGGCACCTGAATGTAAGTTTGTAGGTATACTACTGCACTCTTTCTTGGGAAAAGTATCTAGAGCCAAGCACATACCAGTGAACCACAACACATGATCGATTGAACAAGAATGTAAAACACATTTTCACTTTGAATTCTTCCAATGCCCACAGACAATGTATAGCATATCATTTTACCAAAATCAAAAGTTTTAAACAAATAGGCTTATAGCGAAGGAAAACAACATTCCAATGTGCCAATAAACCTCCAATTAAATTGCACTAGAGAAGCGCTCGATTTGGTGGCCTCTTGTTCAGGTTCTTGCTAGTGGCCTCGTCTACGGTTCTTACTACTCCCATCCCCATGAGCTCCTAACTTCGGGCTTATTCAACAAATAACAATTAATTCAATTATAGCAAAAAGCTGCAGGCAGCAGGTCGTGCCTCTTCTTCTGCTAAGCAGATACCGAATTTATTGAACAAGTGTCCATATGCCTAGAGTCGATGCCTTGCGGTGTTGATGTATACTCATTCCCAGTACCCCACAATCCTACATACACATAGATAGCCTTTTCTTTTCTGAGGTAACTACATAGCTATCTTTGATGTGAGATTAGTGACGGAATCATTGAGAAACGTTTGTGTGTGTGCTCCGAGCATATATAGCCCTTGATGTTCCGCTGGCCATGTAGTCAAGGATGGCAGAGGGACAACATGGTGGCACATGCTTCGTTGCTTTCCTTGGTTGTTATAAACGGGACATGTGGGGTCTCTGCAATAGTTTATTGGGACCAATAATCTAGACGACCTTGGAGCGTTTGAAAGCTCGTCGTCCTCAAGACATCAACCTTTCTTATCCTTTTGATGAAGATAAGAACATCAACAATAAGATTGTTGGGGCCGACATATGATGGAAAAGTCTTCACTTTAAGGGCAATGTTTGATTTCAAGGATTTTGACATAAATTGGGAGGAGATGATCTCGATGAATTTTTTCCTATGTGGGTCCTTTGGTTTGTAGGAATTCTCGTTAATTTTTTTGCCATACCATTTAATAAGAAGTTATTTTTTTAATCAAACTCTTTGATAGATTTTTTAAATCTCCTTTTAGGTAATTGAACAAAATTTGGCACAAATTCAATCCCATTAGATTCATGTGAATATGACAATGTAATTTTGAGGCTTCTACTCCGAGTTGTGGGCCAACCTAGTGTGTCGGTTGGGCACTTCGATCCCACCGTCCTGTACGCCCAGACAACTAAAGGTTGTCGGGCCGAAATCAAGGAAGCGGTCGATCGCTGGATAGGACCAGCGCCCCCAGTCCTGATGGGTTGGCCCCGGCTTTCTATCAAGCAGCCTCGAAGTCGGTGGCACCACAATATGGCGCACATCATATTTCTTCCCAAATGCAACAGTGTCCCCACCTCCGGAGCATTCTGATCTGTCTCGCATCAGAAACTTGAGGTCAAGATCTTGTGCAGGGGTAGATCGGCTGCATTATTAACAGAGATCAATATGGGTTCATCGCTAGTCCGAGCATCCCCGAGAACTTCGGCTATGCACGTGGAAGATGTCACGCTGGAGGCGGTTGTGACAGCCTTTGGCTGCATCGTCGAGGGCTTCCTGCCGTCATACCGTGGGCTGCCGCTATCCTGCGACAAGCTCATTGCCCCTACTTTTTTTTCTAGGTCATTATCCTACTTAAGTGCTTCAAAAGATGGTTAATAGGTGGAGTTTGGCCGAATGATAACGAATATAGTTGAATGACTATAGCTTCAATCTAAATTCAGTCACCAATTCGAACTCTAGCACAATAGAAAATTTAATTCTCACTATTAAAAAGGCAAATATCAATCCCACTGAAAACTACCCCGCAAGAAAGAAGAAGAAGAAATAAGTCTGGAAACTTGAAATTGCATAGGAGCACACGGCGATGACGCTAACTGAAATCCTGCACATTCAGTCGCATCGGGATCCACTAGTAGAAAAAGGGCCATTTGTCCCGGTTGTTGAACCGGGACTAAAGTGTCGTTACTAATGCCCTGGGCCTTTAGTCCCGGTTCTTATATGAACCGGGACAGATGGGCCTCCACGTGGCCCGTGCGGCGAGCCCAGGCAGGAGGCCCTTTGGTCCCGCTTGGTGGCACAAATCGGGACCAATAGGCATCCACGCGTCAGCAGCTGGCAGGAGCTGAGGATTTTTTTTGAAAGAGGGTGGTTTAGGGGTTTTGGGGGTTAATTTAGGTGTTTCATATATTGTGTTATCTAGCTAATTAATAAAGAGAATTGTCCTCTCTTATCTCCGTGCTTGGTCAACGTACGCTACCTATTATACGTATAGAGAGGACTCGACATGCTAGCTAGTAAGCAAATGAAGGAAACAGAAGATCGTCATGAACATATGCATACAGAGAGAAGTGATATCGACCACCTCTCCTTCTCCGAGAGATTGGTCGAGCAACAAGTTCTTGTATATCTATCCGACGCTACTGGCTACATATATACAATATAACTATCTCTTACAATATAATCTCCTAATTATATATGAACTCAGCGTCCACATGGTATTCTCCGTCTTTAGCGGTCACGTGGTCAAGGAAGAATGCCGCTAATTCCTCTTGAATTGCTCGCATACGATCTGGTGGTAGGAGTTCATTCCGCATCCGAAAGATCTAATTTGAAGTAGGGGGTCAATATATATATATATATATATATATATATATATATATATATATATATATATATATATATATATATATATATATATGAATAAATGAAACTCAACACAGATGATGGTAATAAAATAAAATTGTGAATATTATTGCTTACGCACTTCATATTGTTTGTCAGAGTAGCCCCGCTCACAGATCGTGTGGCGGATGGACTCGCAAACGTAGTATCCACAGTAATTATTCCCGGCTTCCTGCCACAACCACTTTACAAGAAATAGAGGTCAATTAATCAAACTGATAAGCAAGCATGCTATAAATGGTATTGATGAAACTAGCGGTTGAATCACTAGGAGATGCGCGGAACATGCTAGTAGTACTTACTTTCAGGTGTCTAAATTGCAGCTTCTTCGGCAGTCCCGGAGCTTTTTTGGTGAATTTTGTCCAAACCCTGCCAGACAAAGAAAACAATTACTTGTTATCAGGAAATGAACAAAGTTGCTGATATGGTGAGATAATGATTGATTTAACTTACTTCTCGAGCATTTCAGTCATGTCCGCATACTCCTTAGGATCTTTTCGTCTCGAGTCTAAGACGGTTACTAGTCCCCGCTCAAGCTTAATCTCCAGGAGAATATAGTGGAAGTTGCGCACGCATGCATAACTCATCAATTACATTACTATAACCGGGACTAATAAGGGAAACCGAATATGCACAAGACAGTAACACTCACTTGAAGTTGTAAGGAAAGAGTATTATATCTTTGTTTTCATTTATTACCAACGATCGTAGCAAGTTGGCCTCGGTATCTTCGGCATGAAATTTAACCTCATTTGCATCTATGAGATTTGTGTTAATGAACCCAATATCACCGATTTGTCTTTTCTTCAATTTGGCGATCTTCAATCTGCATAATATAGTGAGGATAATTAAAAATACATGCAATGAAAGAGCTGACCTATATATAGAGACTTAATGACAGAAATAGTACTACTTACAGACAGTAGCAAGTGACCGTTAATTTATCGAGGGCCATTTGATTGAAAAATTGGAAGAACTCCTCAAATGGAACATGCAACAGATCAATTCCAACAAGGTCATGCTCCTCTTTAACGAACAGCGTCAAAGTATTCGTCCCCCCAGACTCTCTGCAGGTTTTCATGTACCAATCATGGAATCTTCGCATCATCGTTGTTAGAGATTTTTCATCTTTGACGAGAGGCTTCCCGTACTCGTATCTGTGTTCGTCCACCTCCAAGAAATCATAATGTACATCGTCGGGCAGGTAATCTCCAAGATTGCTATAACCGGGCACCATCCTCGGATTATTAGCGACGATGCTGCTAGACACCTTGAGCGGGGGGCACAATTGGTCCGCTTGTTCGCCGGGCTGGGCAATTTGTTTCCCAGCTCGTCGTTCTGCTAACCTTTGATCACTGATAGTACTTCCCGACCGCTTCGCTGTTACAGGGTCCAATTTTCCCCCAACCCCGAAGAACCAAGTCCTGCAACGGTCTGGCCAGCGTCGCGTCTCTGGTTCGATCCCTTTATCAATGAGGTCATTCTCAGCCTTGTCCCACAACGGCCGGGCATTCAGGTAGCCACCTGACCCCGTGCAATGGTGATGCTTCTTCTTTGCAGCATTTTTCTTGTTTGTCGTTGACATCTTCGTTGCTCTCTCAGATTTCTTTTTGGTGACAAATGCGGGCCACTGATCTTTGATCTTCTCAAATCGGCGGATGAATTCTGGAGTCTTGTCTTGGTCAACAAACGATGATTCCAGCTCATTCTTTCACCTCCTGAATAGCTCAGCCATCTTCTTAAGAGCATAAGCCTTGATCATTGGCTTTTTAACTGGATTCTCCGGATCCTCCTCTGGCGGGAAGGTGAAATTTTCCTACAGCGCGGTCCAAAGATCAGCTTTCTGCCTATCACTGACACAAGACACCTGAGAGTCTTTGTCCTTAGGCTTCAACCATTGCTCGATGCTGATCGGGATCATGTCCCTAACTAGAACCCCGCACCGAGCATTAAATTTTTGCTTGGTCCGGAGGGGTTCAATCGGTTGGCCAGCGTGACCAATTTCGATGATCGTGTACCTTTCTCTTCGGGCCTCGTCTCGTTACCGAAGTGTTGCTCGATCCGGAGGCTAGAAAAGAAGAAAAAGAAGAGAGTTAATATGTGTACATACCAAAAACAATTAATGCATCAATTAGCTATAGTCAGCACATGCTTAATTAATTAATATATATACCTGGCCGGACTCCGTTCGGTCACCGGAGCCGTCATCACGGTGTCCTTCCCCCTCCATTCGGTCACCGGAGCCGTCATCACGGTGTCCTTCTCCCTCCATTCGGTCATCGGAGACGTCATCACGGTGTCCTTCCTCCTCCATTGTTTGATCATCGTCGTAGCCTGCTTCTTCATCTTGTCTTTCCAGACCATCGGTGCATGTGTCGTTGAGAAACGACAAGACGGCATCACTTCCGTGTGCGATTATCTCCCCCAACACCGCTTCTTTTGCTTCGTCTTGGGGGTGCGGATCCATAGTTTCTGCAAATATTATTCAAACATGACAAATGGATATATTAGTGGCAAACGTTGAACTAGCTAGCTAGCTAAGCACAATAAGGAATCATATTAGTGGCCTGGCCTCGACGCTTCTCTAGGGTTTGGGGTGGCCTCGGCAACGCTTCAAGGGTTTGGGGTGGCCTCAACAACGCTTCAAGGGTTCGGGGTGGCCTCGACGACAACGCTCTTTTAACTTGGTAAATTTGGGTGGCCTCAAGAGAGTTTGTCGATCGGGTAGGGGCGCGGCAGGAGGGGGTAGGAGACCGACATCGTTTTTTTCTAGGGTTTGGGTGTCCTCGAGAGTTTTGGTCGAGCGAGACGGCCGGGGGGTGCTCCGGACGTCCCCCTCACTTTAACAAAGAACTACCTTAAAAAAAGACTTGCTTTGCCGCGGGTCCTTCTTCCTTTTTTCCTTTGTTTTTTCTTATATGTTTGTTTTCGTTTTCATTCTACATTTTCGTACATATGAAAAAAATAGAAAAATTCTATTTCTTCTTCTTCTCCTCTATTCCTTTCTTCTTCTCCTCTTCTTTTTCTTCTTCTTTCCTCTTCTTATTTATTTCTCCTCTTCTTCCTCTTCTTATTTTCTTTTTTCCTATCCTTCTTTTTCTTCTTCCTCCTTCTTAATATCACTTAGCAACTTTTGCAACGATAGGGAGGGGGTGCTCCCATGGTCTAAAATCCATCTATGCATGATAGAAAATTCTGAAAAAATACATCTACGATCCCTCGACGTCCCCGCCTCTCTCATGAACAAAAAAAATCTATGAATAAAAAAACATCATATTTCATCCACATCCATGCATACATCATATATGTGATCATCTATGAAAAAAAACATCATATTCTATAAAAAAATCATTACATATATATATGAACAAAAACAATTATGATAACAAGCACATATATCATCATATATATAAAAAACAAGCATATATATATATATATATATATATATATATATATATATATATATATATGAAGAAAAACAAGCATATATATGAAAAAAATGCTAGGGAGGGCGCCGGCCGGACCAAGGAGAGGAGGAGCGCGGGGTCGGCGACGAGGACGACGACGGGGCAGTGGGCGCGCGCTCGGGGTAGGGGCGACGACGACGAAGGGCGGGGTAGGGCGACGACGGCGACGGGGGCGGGCCGGGGCAGGGGCGCGGGCAACGGCGGGCGACGGCGACGACGGGGCGGCAACTGCGAGATGAGAGTGAAAATTTCCTAAGTGTGAACTTATATAGCAAAGCCTTTAGTCCCGGTTCGTGGCACCAACCGGGACTAAAGGCTGGCATTAGTCCCGGTTGGTGCCACCAACCGGGACCAAAGGTCTCTTTTCGGCAGCCCAAAGGGCGGGAAGCAGAGGCCTTTGGTCCCGGTTGGTGGCACCAACCGGGACTAAAGGGGGGGAATTGGTACCAGTTGTTGCCACGAACCGATACCAATGCACCCCTTTGGTCCCGGTTGGTGGCACCAACCGGGACCAAAGGCCCTGTGCTGCCCGCGTCGCGGCCAAATGTTTAGTCCCACCTCGCCAGTTGAGAGGGGCGCGCAGTGGTTTATAAGCCCCACTGCCGCACCCCTCTCGAGCTCCTCTCCATTGCAGGCTTACGGGCCTAATTGTGACTGCTATGCCTGATGGGCCTACTGGGCCTTCTGCGGGCCTGAATCCTGGCCCATGGATGGGTTTCTAGTCGTATTCAGGCCGTGGTGGCCTAGTAGGTGGCAATTTTTTTATTTTTTCCCAGTTTTTTGTTTTCTTTTTTGCTTTATTTTTAGTTTTGTTTCTACTTACAACAAAATAATTATTCATTTTATTTTATTTTGTTTCTAATTACTTATTTATTTTATTTTATGATAATTCTTTTTGCTATTAAAGTTTCTAACAAAAAAAGTTCTTTATGAAAATTCTTTTTTGCTTTTAATGATTTTGAACAGAAAATACTTTGATAATTTTAGTTGCATCAATTTTATATAATTTTAGTTTCATAAATTTTAGAGGTTGCTTATAATGTTTTGAACAGAAAATACTTTGATAATTCTAATTTCATAAATTTTATTTATGTTATTAAAGATTATTTTATTTTATTTTATTTCAAATTACTATTTATTTTATTTTATGATAATTCTTTTTGCTATTAAATTTTCATGCATTTACTGGTTATTTTGAGCTATAAGACCCTGAAATTGAAAAGCATTTCAAATGAACTCTGAAAAAGTTAAAAGTTGGCATGGTATCGTCATTTCACCCACATAGCATGTGCAAGAAAGTAGAGAGTGTTACGGCAAAAACTGGATGCACTTCGTGTACAAAACGGACAATTTCTTTCGAAGTATCAGGGTTTCATACGGAAACTCGTCTGTTACAAAGGGATTTCATTTTTTTGAACTTATTTGAACTCCATACTTTTTCTGTGTTCAAAATGCACCATTCAAAGCCACATCATCAATTTTCAACCCTTTCTGACTTCATTTGTTATTTTTCATGCATTTACTGATTATTTTGAGCTATAAGACCCTGAAATTGAAAAGCATTTCAAATGAACTCTGAAAAGGTTAAAAGTTGGCATGATATCATCATTTCACCCACATAGCATGTGCGAGAAAGTAGAGAGTGTTACGGCAAAAACTGGATGCACTTCGTGTACAAAACGGACAATCTCTTTCGAAGTATTAGGGTTCATACGGAAACTCGTCTGTTACAATGGGATTTCATTTTTTGAACTTATTTGAACTCCATACTTTTTCTGTGTTCAAAATGCACCATTCAAAGCCACATCATCAATTTTCAACCCTTTGTGACTTCATTTGTTATTTTTCATGCATTTACTGATTATTTTGAGTTATAAGACCCTGAAATTGAAAAGCATTTCAAATGAACTCTGAAAAGGTTAAAAGTTGGCATGGTATCATCATTTCACCCACATAGCATGTGCAAGAAAGTAGAGAGTGTTACGGCAAAAACTGGATGCACTTCGTGTACAAAACGGACAATCTCTTTCGAAGTATCAGGGTTTCATACGGAAACTTGTCTGTTACAAAGGGATTTCATTTTTTTGAACTTATTTGAACTCCATACTTTTTCTGTGTTCAAAATGCACCATTCAAAGCCACATCATCAATTTTCAACCCTTTCTGACTTCATTTGTTATTTTTCATGCATTTACTGATTATTTTGAGCAATAAGACCCTGAAATTGAAAAGCATTTCAAATGAACTCTGAAAAGGTTAAAAGTTGGCATGGTATCATCATTTCACCCACATAGCATGTGCAAGAAAGTAGAGAGTGTTACGGCAAAAACTGGATGCACTTCGTGTACAAAACGGACAATCTCTTTCGAAGTATCAGGGTTTCATACGGAAACTTGTCTGTTACAAAGTGATTTCATTTTTTGAACTTATTTGAACTCCATACTTTTTCTGTGTTCAAAATGCACCATTCAAAGCCACATCGTCAATTTTCAACCCTTTCTGACTTCATTTGTTATTTTTCATGCATTTACTGATTATTTTGAGCAATAAGACCCTGAAATTGAACAACATTTCAAATGAACTCTGAAAAGGTTAAAAGTTGGCATGGTATCATCATTTCACCCACATAGCATGTGCAAGAAAGTAGAGAGTGTTACGGCAAAAACTGGATGCACTTCGTGTACAAAACGGACAATCTCTTTCGAAGTATCAGGGTTTCATACGGAAACTTGTCTGTTACAAAGGGATTTCATTTTTTTGAACTTATTTGAACTCCATACTTTTTCTGTGTTCAAAATGCACCATTCAAAGCCACATCGTCAATTTTCAACCCTTTCTGACTTCATTTGTTATTTTTCATGCATTTACTGATTATTTTGAGCTATAAGACCCTGAAATTGAAAAGCATTTCAAATGAACTCTGAAAAAGTTAAAAGTTGGCATGGTGTCGTCATTTCACCCACATAGCATGTGCAAGAAAGTAGAGAGTGTTACGGCAAAAACTGGATGCACTTCGTGTACAAAACGGACAATCTCTTTCGAAGTATCAGGGTTTCATACGGAAACTTGTCTATTACAAAGGGATTTCATTTTTTGAACTTATTTGAACTCCATACTTTTTCTGTGTTCAAAATGCACCATTCAAAGCCACATCATCAATTTTCAACCCTTTCTCACTTCATTTGTTATTTTTCATGCATTTACTGATTATTTTGAGCAATAAGACCCTGAAATTGAAAAGCATTTCAAATGAACTCTGAAAAGGTTAAAATTTGGCATGGTATCATCATTTCACCCACATAGCATGTGCGAGAAAGTCGAGAGTGTTACGGCAAAAACTGGATGCACTTCGTGTACAAAACGGACAATCTCTTTCGAAGTATCAGGGTTTCATACGGAAACTTGTCTGTTACAATGGGATTTCATTTTTTGAACTTATTTGAACTCCATACTTTTTCTGTGTTCAAAATGCACCATTCAAAGCCACATCGTCAATTTTCAACCCTTTCTGACTTCATTTGTTATTTTTCATGCATTTACTGATTATTTTGAGCAATAGCACCCTGAAATTGAAAAGCATTTCAAATGAACTCTGAAAAGGTTAAAAGTTGGCATGGTATCATCATTTCACCCACATAGCATGTGCAAGAAAGTAGAGAGTGTTACGGCAAAAACTGGATGCACTTCGTGTACAAAACGGACAATCTCTTTCGAAGTATCAGGGTTTCATACGGAAACTTGTCTGTTACAAAGGGATTTCATTTTTTTGAACTTATTTGAACTCCATACTTTTTCTGTGTTCAAAATGCACCATTCAAAGCCACATCATCATTTTTCAACCCTTTCTGACTTCATTTGTTATTTTTCATGCATTTACTGATTATTTTGAGCAATAAGACCCTGAAATTGAAAAGCATTTCAAATGAACTCTGAAAAGGTTAAAAGTTGGCATGGTATTATCATTTCACCCACATAGCATGTGCAAGAAAGTAGAGAGTGTTACGGCAAAAACTGGATGCACTTCGTGTACAAAACGGACAATCTCTTTCGAAGTATCAGGGTTTCATACGGAAACTCATCTGTTACAAAGGGATTTCATTTTTTTGAACTTATTTGAACTCCATACTTTTTCTGTGTTCAAAATGCACCATTCAAAGCCACATCGTCAATTTTCAACCCTTTCTGACTTCATTTGTTAATTTTCATGCATTTACTGATTATTTTGAGCAATAAGACCCTGAAATTGAAAAGCACTAAATGAACATAGATAGATAAGTGACCAAATTAATAGTAGTTCATCATCACATTAAAACCAAAGTACATACATAGTTCAAACTGAACAACATATAGCTCTCCAGAGCATCTAGTTAAACCATACATTGAAACTATATAAAACCTTTCAATGCAACAACAAATGCGATCATAATCACAACTAAGGTAACAATTGATCCAACGGCATAATGATACCAAGCCTCGGTATGAATGGCATATTTTTTAATCTTTCTAATCTTCAACCGCATTGCATCCATCTTGATCTTGTGATCATCGACGACATCCGCAACATGCAACTCCAATATCATCTTCTCCTCCTCAATTTTTTTTTAATTTTTTCCTTCAACTAATTGTTTTCTTCTTCAACTAAATTTAACCTCTCGACAATAGGGTCGGTTGGAATTTCCGGTTCAACCACCTCCTACATAAATAAAATCTATGCCATGTTGGTCGGCATAATTGTCATAAACAATAAATGAACCAAATAGTTATCAAAAGATAATATATACCACATCCGAATCATAGACAGGACGAGGGCCGACGGGGGCGGATACCAGAACCATCGCACTATATAATAACAAGGAATAATAAAAGTAAGAAAATTAGACAAGTATCAATCTCAAGTAAGAATTTTTTCTTTCAGAAAAAAGATAAGAACAAGAGGCTCACCACGGTGGTGCCAGCGACGAGATCGGCGCGGGCAATCGACGGCGGTGAAGACGGGGACAGGACGTGATGGACCGCTAAACCTAGAAAAATCTCGGGGAAAATGGAACTCGGAGGTCGAGTTTCGAGTGAAGAAATATTAACTAGTGTGGCTCGGACATTTCATCGAACACCTCATGTGCATAGGAGGTGAGCTAGAGCACCCAAATGCCCTCCCCTCGCCGGCCAGCAAAAAACAGAGCAATGTGGAGTGCTCTGCTCGCCGGCGATGGGCTATATATAGGCAAATCATTTGTCCCGGTTCGTGGCTGGAACCGGGACCAATGGATGTGGGCCAGGAGCGAGGCCCATTGGTCCCGGTTCGTGCCTAGAACCGGGACAAATGGGTCCAGACGAACCGGGACCAAAGCCCACGAGGCCCCGGCCGGCCACCTGGGCTCACGAACCGGGACAAATGCACCCATTGGTCCCGGTTCGTATAAGAACCGGGACTAATGGGCTGGCCAGACCCGAACGAAAGCCCCTTTTTCTACTAGTGATCCTCACCCACTATAATAGATGCATTGTATTCACAACTTTATCACGTCGTATTCTCTTTCCATTGTGCAGTAAATCAGAACTAAAGTCCACGCGGTTCCGCCCCCGTGGCGCAAAGTTCCTGGTGGAGACGCCCTCACCTAACAACTCCGCAACCACCTGGTTGAATTTAATGCACAGGATCATCTCTCTCTCTTGCTCCCAAAAGAACAATGCTATTCGCTCATAAAAACGGTCATCTTCTTGACCAAACCATATCTTCCCCCAGTTGTTTCATTCTCAGCTCCAATCTTCTTCATCTATGCTCGATCCCATTGTTAGATGGTTCTAATTGCCATTGTCACTATGTTGTTGGTATACTGCAAGGTCGCCTGATTCCGTTGTCTTCTCACAATTTTACCCTGCGTACGTGATGCTCATCTCTAATGTGCACCTGTTAGCACAACTAGTCCTGGAAACTAGGTGTTTTTATATGTAACTGATATGTCTGTAAGATGCATTAAATGAACTTGGGATCATCCTCTATCCGCGTGCGCCGGACTAGTTTTTGCAACTACTATGTAATCTTTTCTTCTTATAAACACTGGATATGGTTGCTGCATGCTTGTTAACTTGTACCGCCTACCATTAGTGTTAGTCCTAATCGTGTCTTTTGTCGACTCGAATTCTTCTTTACGTATATCCATTCTTATATCACGGACTGTAGACGCGATAGTGTACGCCGGGCCTCCATGTTTTTTCTACTCCCGACAGTGAACTTTCACATCTTTTTCACTCCTGACACACCTAGTTTCCGACGGTAACAAACATTCTCCCGCGAACATCTTTTACCTACATACACTGTTTTACAATCAAAGCGACGTGCACAACTCTTCCACCCAATCAATATAGATCAATGTTTGCAAACTTTAGCCGCCGAATTTAGTATGTTGTCCCACCTGCATTAAATGACACAACACAGGTATATACAGTTTGGTTCTACGCATCGGTTGTATTCACACGTAACAAATCATTTCGTCAAAAAGTGGCACTTATCCCGAGCGGGCAGAGTATCGGCCGTGATTTCGCTCCTAGTCCAGCTCCACTGGAAACTGCTCTAAAATCTCCAGCACAGCACGCATGGTTCTTGCCGTCGGGATTCTTTTTAGTAACTGTCGTCGAGGGATTTGCCCGTTGAAAGTATTTCCAGTTGCAAACGAACCAGCCCACCCTCCCTCTCCTCGACGACTTGAGCAGCATCGGCTACGGAGGCCACTCCTTAGACACCATCCCCATCCCCATCCCCTTCCCCTTGGAGTCCGTCGTGCGATTTGATGATGCTTACTTCCGCCTGTTCGCCTCCTGTGACGGCCTCCTCCTTCTCTCCATGGCCAATGGCTTCATACCCTTGGGGATGTATCCACACAGCCCAACTGGGGAGTACAGACTACTGCTCTACCTGTCTTCCTCGAAACTGGTACCTCACGCTCAACCTGGCTGCTACATCCTCTCTGTAGGCTCCGGCCAACTGCCCAGGCACATAGGGTGCAGGGATGTGGAGAGACTGATAAACACCTTTGGATCTGTCATGTTCCATGGTAGCCTACATTGGCACCGGCACAACGTGATAATGGTATTTGACACCATAACCGAGTTGTTCCATGAGATGTCTGCTCCGGTTGTTCCCGGCCCCGCTAACTTGTTTGAGATGCATGGAATGCTTGCCGCATCCATCTTCAGTGATCCAACGACATCCATTGATATCTGGATAGCACAGGACTATGCCAATGAGGTTTGGGCCTTCAAATATCGGGTCAATTTGCCCGTTGCAGAGCTCACAGCACAGTTTGGAAAGATTAACAAACGTTGCTGTGTGGTGTTTGCCTCTTGTGATGGTCATGTGCTTGTGCTGGCCAAATTTGGAGATTGGCTACTTCAGGTTGATATGGATGGCAAATTGGTTGCCAGTTTCCATCGCAGAGGCGTTGGTCCTACTCAAAATCGGCTGAAACAATCTCTTGTTCGGCATACCTTCTTTCCGACGCTAGAGGGTTATGTTGTCAACGCGTCGCCTTTCATCTGACCAGAAGATTATGTTGTCAACACACAGCCTTTCATCTGAGGTGTCCGCTTGAACTGCAGCATGTATTTACTGGATCCACTATGAGGCTGCTAGCTTCTTTTTTGATCCATAAAAAATTATGATCAAGAAGCTCTGAGTGTTACATGGTTGTGTTATATTTCTCTGAATATCCTTTTGGGTTGAAGTGGCTGCCGTGAGTGTAGATGCTGAAACTACAAATCATTTGGCTGACGGACTGGAGCTGGAGTGTTGATGCTAAGACAATCCTAAAATAAGCTGGACAAATGAAATATGTACTGATAAGAGAAGAAAGGTTATCATGGTTAGGCTGTGTTCCTTTCTTTTGGTTCAGTGTTTGAAATGTTGGCAACAGAGAGAATAGATCCCCTCCCCCCTCCCCTCTCTCCCTTTATGTAGTAGTTTGTCTGTACTCAAGGTAGCAATGTAGCTGCCTCTTCTCTCTGTTTACTGAATTGAAGAATTGAATTATATCCGTTTACCGATGTCTTCATTTGTAGAGTTTATCTGATGGTCTTCTTAATACTAAAACTTAGCACAAGGTGTCTTGTTTCTATTTTTTGGCTGTAGCTAGCCGATTATCTACTTGTTGACTAGCAAGTTGCACCTGGTTTTCAGAAGAGCTTGGAGCACTACTCTTGTTATTTTAAGTGATTAAATTATAGTAGCTTTTCAGAAATATTCTGCTGCAACTCATTCCTTCTTCATGAATCAATTGCATCATTTGGAATGTTCTGCTGCAATTCATTCTTCATGAATCCCTTGCATCATTTGAAATATTCTGTTATAATTTCAGGTTCTTGTTGCATCATTTGGAATTATCATTTCACTTTGGCTGACTATTTTAATGAATTTATATTATACTGACACTATTCCTTTGAAAATTAGGATCACCTATGTAGAGTTGATAGCAAAGATGAGAAAGGACTAATTGGGGCTGGTGTTTGTGGCACCCTTTTTACTCGTGTTTTTTTACTGGAGTTTCTGGTTGTTAATTTGAGCGTTAGGGATTGTTTCCTATTCAGAGTTTTCAAGAAACTGTCGTGCCCAATTTCATCCCCACACGATACTGTTTGGTAACTTACCTAAAGTTGTATTATTATCGGCTAGTGCAAGCAATCAGCTGCCATCATAAGGAAAAAATAGTTCACTGTCAGGTAAGCTTTCAGTTCAGATTACGAGGTACTAATCTCTTGAGCTGTGAAGGACATGTGCGAAATGATCTGGAAGTTAACATTTGCACTTGCGCCATGATAATACAGACTTTGTGGTCGGGTAGATTGTTATTTGATGAGTTGTGGACCTGCAAATAAATTGTTGAATATACTTGATTCTTAACAGATGGCCTTGCAGGATTGTTCTGGAAACAGATGGAAATGCGATATCTGAGAAGGTGCCAGGCCATCGATTGGAAGGAGCTGGATCCTTCACTGAGCAGGTATAACACAGTTGTGATAATGATTTGAGCCGAAGCCTCTCTAGTTCCACATGACCTTTTCTCTACAACATTTGCAGATGATAAGCCAAGCCGTAGCGACTGCAGAAGTGCACTTCACAAGGTCTCTTCTAAAGTAGCGTGTGTAGGCATCTTTCAGGTTGATGATAGAACTTGCATTGAACTCCTATGTTTCCTCCTGCAGCATAGTGCACCAAGTTTGCAAGAAAGAAAATGAGTTGAATCCTCCTGTATGAGTGAGCATAGTGCATCATCTATGGCTGTGGTTGTTGGCATTTTGTTCGCGGAGATGTGTGACCAGCCCAAGTGCCTAACTGGTCACCAGATTCCTAGGTCTTTAAGGAACTTGTGATCCGTGCAGTCATTGGTCCTGTTGTTTTACCTCCCTTTGGTGAAATAGCACATGAATGCTACTGGCCTCTTGTGCTTTTTATGAGCAAGCATGTTGATGGTCAAAATGGTTTTTTGTTAAGGGCAAGCATGTCTATTCTGCAAACAAGGAGACAGCAAAACACTTGAAAATCTTGGGTCGGCGTGTCATGACAAAACATGATAGGAAGAGAGTTACCCTGGACCTGGAGTGCAACATATGTGGGAATGGGTCTGAAGACGCCCATCATGCTACTGTGTGTTATACCAACTAACAAGGCAGTGGCATTATGAGCTGAGCTGCGGCAAGTTCTGAAGAGGCACCCAGAAATTCAGGCCCTGACAGGTTGTGAGTGGAGGAGATCAGAAGTAAAGTTCCATTGAGGCTGTGGCGCTGTTTGGAGGAATGGTGTTATTGTTCACAACAAAGTTGATGGTACACCATTGGCGCCTCGGTTGCCTTCCTCCCGAATTATTTTTTCCTGTACCCAACCTGATTACCATGTGTGTGGCGGTAAGGAGCTGACCATTTTAAGGAACCAATTCTTCATCTGATGTTCGATCTTAACATATGATCGAGAAATAAAACTTGTACTGATCTGCAGAGCCATGATCTTTTATTCTCTGTAACCGGTGCAATGCGGGTGAATTGGGTCCACTATTATGTGCAGAGCCATGATCTTAGCAAGTTGCAACTGATTTTCTTACAAGAGCTAGGAGAATTAGTTTAATTGAAAGATTGCATTATGAGCAACTTTTTGATGAAATGCTCTGTTTGATGTTCATGATTCCATTGCATTTCATTAGGTATTGAAACACAAACATACTGTTATAATTCTTGCTTTGGGTTGCATCTTGCATGGTTTGGAATAATATTAATCATTTCAGTTTAGCGGCTAAGTATTCTAAGGAATCAATGCTTCATGTGATGTTTGATGTTAAGATAAGCTGGAGAAATGAAACTTGTATACTGATAAGCAGAAAAAAGGCTATCATGGTCAAGCGCAGGTCCCAGATTGTCTTCCCTTTAGATTCTGTATAAGTGCCAGCCACATATTCCTTTTTTTCCTTTGACTGTTGCAGTGTGTATGAATTAGGTCCGCTATGAGCCGGCTAGAGAAGTTATAATCAAGAAGCTCTGACTATTTCTTGGTAGTGTTATTCTCAGTACTCAAATAGTTAGCAATCTGGCTGTCTCTTGTCTCTGTTTATTGAACTGAAGAATTGACTAGTCCTTTTACTGATGTCTTCCTTTGTAGAGTTTATTTGGTGCTCTTCTTAATATTAAAACTTACTAGCAAATATACACGGGTGTCTTGTTTCTATTTTTTGGCTGTAGCCGATTATCCACTTGTCGACTAGCAGGTTGCACCTGATTTTCAGAAGAGCTTGGAGCACTACTCTTGTTATATTATTAAGTGCTTAAATTATTGCCAGCTTTTCAGAAACGCTCTGCTGCAATTCTTTCTTTCTTCATGAATGAATTGCATCATTTGGAATGTTGTACTGCAATTCATTCTTCATGAATCCATTGCATAACGAGCGAGGGCAGTGCAAGTGAATTCATTCTTCACGAGCGAGGGCAGTGCAAGTGTACGAGAGAGCTGAAGCATTCAGAGTGATGATTTTGGAACCTGCCAATGGTGTCTCTGCACCGTAGCTGCTGTATGAACCTAGGCAGAGAAGAGAGATTTTGCCATTTTGGAAACATTTTATTCAGAGTGAAAGAAACCAACCGAACCGAGTTCCAAATGCAAAGAGTGATGATTGAGATTATTATACTCGTCAACAGTGTAGCAAACGTGACTGTAATCTATGCCGGAGGGAGCATGACTGCCTTTCCAAGTGGAGCTTGCAGAACAACTCTTTCTTTTTAGTACATCTGGCTGATGGACTTCCCTAGTACATCAGAGTATCAGACTGGATTGGGAAAAAACACTTTCGAATATTTAAATTCGTAATATCTGACATGTAATACCTCAAATGTTCAAATTCGTAATGTATGGCTAATGAACTTCCCTAGTACCTGGTAACATAGCGTGCAGGACTATTAATGCACGACTAATGAAAGGTCTCTTGCGATCTGAGCAGAGACCAGGAAGGCAATGATGTGTGGTCGTTATCTACATAATCTAAAAATAAACACAGCCTGGTTAGCACACACTCTGGACTGAAGCTTGCAAAAGCAAAGACCTTTGTTTTCCTCAAGCCTGGGCCAAAAATTCTTTTGATGATTCCAAATAATTTGATTCGGCAGACATGGTAGCACTAGTTTCTAACAGATTGCACTCAGGAAAAAAGTTTTCCCACATTTCAGACAGAACATTTTTAGTTGAAGGCACCTTCTGTTCTGAGTACAACATCAAAAATCATTGTGCTCAAAATTGGATCATTTATGATTACTTAATAAATTATTTTTTCTTTTCATCTGCTACATGAAGGCGGTCCTTCACAAATTGGATACTAGTACGAGTTTGCAGTTCACTTGCTAATGTCAGAGTTGGCGGGTGGAGGTGGAGAGCCGCCCCATCTATTGTTTGATAAACGTTTTACATGAAGTTAGGGAGTACTTTTAATGGTTTTAGATTTTGATTCTCTAGCCTACCATTGATTGAAGCTCTGAAGGTGTATCTTGAGCCAAACTCTGCCTCTCTTCAAATCCATCACGGTTTGATGGTCGTGGATACACAGATCATGAAAGAGCAGAGGATACAACCAACACAAAATGTCTGATACTAATTATGATATTATGTTAGAAAAAAAATAAGACATAAGTAAGTAAATTAGTTTAGTGCAAATTGAGTGAAAACTATTGTTTTAAACATCTTTTACACCAAAGGTTGCGCGCGCGGGGGGTGGGGGTGGGGGGAGCAATTGCCCCATTGGCGCATTCTTTACTTATCGATGGGGTGGAGATGAAGAGGAGAGAAGACCCGGTAGTGGTCTTTTGGTGCGGAGATGAACTTTGCTTAGTGTGCCCTAGGTGTATATGAGTAATGCAGATGAGATCGAGCTATCTAATTAGGCAATGTTTGCTTAATGTGCCCTGGGTTTATATGAGTAATGAGATCAGATCGACGTATATTTGTGAAACTAATCTGAGATCGATCTATGTTTTGAGTTCTATACAAAGTTTCAACCTCTTAAGGGTTTTTGGATAGTGGTGATGGCCGATTGATTTTCAGAAATCAATTTTAGTACTCCATCCTGTTCGAATTGCTTGTCGCACTGGTCATTTTGCAAAAATGGCCCTCCTTGTTACTCTGACACAACCCACAAACCTCGTCGGCCTGCTCCCGTCATCTTCGCTTGGTCGCCACCTGCTTCGTTGCCGGCCACCACACAGCTCCCCCACGTCTCCTCTATGCAGTTCCCCCATGCCTCCTCTGCGCAGCTCCCCCACTCCCTCCCCTACACAGCTCCCTCCTCCCCTGTGCAGTTCCCTCACGCCTCGCTCTGAGACGCCTGCCTCTTCGCCATGGACACACTCATCCTCGCACTCCTTGTCTTCGCCTTCGACGTCGCCCATGACACCGGGGCGTACATCGTGCCCGGCTGCAGCTACCGTGAGGGCTTCCACGGGTGGCTAGAGATCCGCGACGGTGGGATGGGGATTAGGGCGTGCCTCGTTGCGTCAGACACCGGCAAGGAGCTCACCATGGAGACCGCCTTCTTCATCGCCTCTGAGTAGTTCTACCACTAGCCGCTCCAGGTAAATTCAGGACTACAGTGTGCTCAGTGGTTTAATTAGATTAGTGTTTGTGTCCTACTCAGGAAGGTGTTGCGGCAGCGGTTCTCTGAAGATGGAATAACCCTTCCTCGTTTTGCCCCTGTCGCAGCGGTGCGTCTACCATCGTTGGAACATATAATGATTTATAGACATAATATGGTATAAACATCAATACACAATTTAATTGAGTACAATATATAATCACACCGAGATACAAGGTCTAAAACATGACAAGTACTTAATTACAGCACTAATAGTTGAACCTATCTGCGAATTCCCAAATTTACGGGGCTAAAACATGACAAGCACTAAATTAGTACTAGTAGTTGGACTAATGCACGAAATTCCGATAATATGAGGATTTTTCTGCAATCTGGCCTATCACCCGCTGTTTGTTTTTTTTTCTTGCTGATTTTTGCAACGTGGGCCACAGCCCACGAGGCCTTTCGGCCCAGGCCCATGGCGGCGCCGCCGAAGGAGCGGATAAGGGGAACTGGGAGGTGGGGCGGTTGGGGTCAATTCCCCCCATTCCAACCGCCACCCCCACGGGATCCCGCCGACCGCCGCCGATGGCGCCCAGCAGGAGGAGGACGCCCCCCCCCCCGCAGCATAGCCGGGGAGGTGGAGGCCTGCAGGGGCCCAGGAGCCTGTGACGCCCCCGATTTGACCGTACACTAATCATGCACGCAAATGTGTACGATCAAGATCAGGGACTCACGGGAAGATATCACAACACAACTCTAAAACATAAATAAGCCATACAAGCATCATAATACAAGCCAGGGGCCTCGAGGGCTCGAATACAAGTGCTCGATCATAGACGAGTCAGCGGAAGCAACAATATCTGAGTACAGACATAAGGTAAACAAGTTTGCCTTAAGAAGGCTAGCACAAACAGGGATACAGATCGAACGAGGCGTAGGCCTCCTGCCTGGGACCTCCTAACTACTCCTGGTCGTCGTCAGCGGCCTGCACGTAGTAGTAGGCACCTCCAGTGCCGTAGGTGTCGTCGTCGACGGTGGCGTCTGGCTCCTGGACTCCAACATCTGGTTGCGACAACCAGATAGAAAGGAAAGGGGGAAAAGAGGGAGAGAAGCAACCGTGAGTACTCATCCAAAGTACTCGCAAGCAAGGAGCTACACTACATATGCATGGGTATATGTGTAAAGGGGCATATCAGTGGACTGAACTGCAGAATGCCAGAATTAAAAGGGGGATAGCTAGTCCTGTCGAAGACTACGCTTCTGGACATCTCCATCTTGCAGCATGTAGAAGAGAGTAGATTGAAGTCCTCCAAGTAGCATCGCATAGCATAATCCTACTCGGCGATCCCCTCCTCGTCGCCCTGTTAGAGAGCGATCACCGGGTTGTATCTGGCACTTGGAAGGGTGTATTTTATTCAGTATCCAGTTCTAGTTGTCATAAGCTCAAGGTACAACTCCGGGTCGTCCTTTTATCGAGGGACATGGCTATTCGAATAGATAAACTTCCCTGCAGGGGTGCACCACCTAACCCAACACGCTCGATCCCAATTGGCTGGACACACTTTTCTGGGTCATGCCCGGCCTCGTAAGATCAACGCGTCGCAGCCCCACCTAAGCACAACAGAGCGGTCAGCACGCCGGTCTAATCCTAAGCGCGCAGGGGTCTGGGCCCATCGCCCTATGCACACCTGCACGTTGCGAACGCGGCCGCGAGCAGACCTAGCAACCCACACGATCACGGCGGTTACGTCAAAGCGGTCCAACACGGCGCGCGCCACTCAGTCGCTGACGTCACGAAGGCTTCGGCTGATACCACGACGCCGGGATACCCATAACTACTCCCGCGTAGATGGCTAGTGCGTATAGACCAAATGGCCAGACTCAGATCAAATACCAAGATCTCGTTAAGCGTGTTAAGTATCCGCGAACGCCGACCAGGGCCAGGCCCACCTCTCACCTAGGCGGTCTCAACCTGCCCTGTCGCTCCGCCACAAAGATCCACTCGCGGGTACTCCTACGAGCCGACCCGACTTTAGTCATCACATGTGTCATGTATATAGTATATAAGTATATACCCGTGATCACCGCCCAGGTGATCACGGCCCGATAGTATAGCACAGCAGACGGACAAGAATGTAGGGCCACTGATGGAAATCTAGCATCCTATACTAAGCATGTAGGATTGCAGGTAAAGGTATCAACAGTAGTAGCAAGGATAGGCTATGCATCAGGATAGGATATCGAAAAGCAGTAACATGCTACACTACTCTAATGCAAGCAGTATAGAGAAGAATAGGCGATATCTGGTGATCAAGGGGGGGGCTTGCCTGGTTGCTCTGGCAAGTAGGAGGGGTCGTCGACTCCGTAGTCGAACTGGGCAGCTGCAGGGTCGGTCTCGTAGTCTACCGGAGAGAAGAGGGGGAAGAAACAGTAAATACAATGCAAACATAAGCATGACGACGCGTGACATGACAGTGAGCGGTGCTAGGGGTGTCCTAACGCGACAGTAGGTGGTACCGGTGAAGGGGGGGAACATCCGGGAGGTATTCCCGATGTTTCGCGTTTTCGGACAGACGGACCGGAGGGGGAAAGTTGCTAGTTCGATAGGTTAGGGAGGTGTGGTGGATGAACGGACTGTGTATCCGGATTCGTCTCGTCGTTCTGAGCAACTTTCATATAGAAAACATTTTCATCCGAGTTACGGTTTAAAAGATATGAATTTTCAAAGTTTATTTGAATTTCTGGAATTATTTATATTAAGAAAATGAATTATGACGTCAGCAAGTCAACAGGTCGGCTGACCAGTCAAACCAGACAGGTGGGTCCAGTGGGACCCACATGTCAGCCTCTGTTAGTCTAATACTTAATTAAACTAATCTAACAGTATAATTAGAGGGGTGGGCCCCACATGTCAGTGAGTGATTAGTTAAATAATTATTTTTATTTATAAAACATTTTCCTTTTCTTTATTTTTGCGGCGGGGCCCGCATGTCAGTGACTGGGCCTGCCCAGTCAGCAGTTGACTGGGTCAACCCAGTCAACTTGGGCCCGTGGGGGCCACTGGAGCACTGGGGTGGCCCCAGGCCTGCCACGTCGGCGGCCGGCGCCGGAGCAACGCCGGCGACCAAAACGCACGGCGGCGCGCGCGGGAGGGGCGCGGGTTTCACCCACAGTGGGTTTGCGGGGGCGGGGCTGGGCGCGTTCGACGCGGCTCGACGTCGCGCGTCCAACGGCGGTGGTCGGAGGGGTTGGAACGGCCAGAGACGACCGCTACGAGCTCGCCGGCGGCGAGGTGCTACGGGCGTCCGACGGAGGCTGCGTTAGAGCGCGCGAACGGCCGAACTAAGTAGCTAGGCGGGTGCGGCACGGTGCGGTCGGGCTAGCGGGCCTACGCCCGTGACCATTTGGTCACCGGAGACCCGCCGGCGGCGAGCTCCGCGGCGTGGCGATCGGGCGCGCGTGGGGGAGCAGCTACGGAGCGCGAGCGAGCTAACGGAGAGGGGGAGGAGATGCGGGAGCTCACAGCGGAGCTGTAGGGAGTGGCAGCGTGCTCGGGGAGGGCGCGGGGTAGCCGGAATCGGCGACGAACGACGGCGGCCGTAGGTTGAAGACGAGCTCGGGGAGGCCGGTGCAGAGGCGCTCGGCTCGTTCCCGAGGGCGTAGTCGACGTAGTCGACAGCGGGGAGTCGTTCGGGCACGTCGTCGGGGCGATCGGGGCACGGTGGCCGCGAGTTCGACGGTGAACGGCGGCGAGCACGCGCGGGCAGAGGGGATCGAAGGGGAGAGAGAGGTGGATCTGGCGGGGGAGAGGCCCAGAGGCCGAGGGAGTGAGCGGGGTGAGTGGGAGAGAGGCCCGAGGAGGCGGGGGCCGCTGGCGCCCTTATCCTCTCCGGCGTCGGTGCCGGTGAGGGGGTCGGGCGGGAGCGCGCCCCTGTTCCGACCCGGTCGGGGGAACAGGGAAGGGGGCGAGGGAGGAGAAGTGGGCTGGGCCGGGGTCGGGGGTGCGGCCCAGTTTGGGCCGGGGTCAGTGGGGGGGGGGGAAGGCCTGCTCCTTTTTTTCTTTTTCTGCTCTGTTTGTTTTCTGTTTTCTTTTTATTTGTTTATTTTCTTTGCTGTTTTATTTCATTTAAAAGTATTTAGGTGTTTTATAAAAATGTGTTTTCTCCACCATAATTACCAGTGTATTATTTGGCACCCACTGAACATTTTTGTTTGAGTTTTTGAAAACTTTTATTTTCCACTTTAATTATATTTGAAGTTTGAACTAGGAGTTTGAAAAGGAAGGTGATTCAAATGTGATCAAGCCCTGTTTAGCAACATGATTAGCTTAATCACAGGGAGTTACTGTAGCATGATTCCCAGGGTGTTACAAATCTCCTCCACTACAAGAAATCTCGTCCCGAGATTTAGGAGGTAGAAGGAAACAGTGCGGGGTATTCTTCGCGCAGACGATCCTCTCGTTCCCAAGTGGCCTCATCTTCAGAATGGTGTGACCACTGGACTTTGAGAAACTTGATCGCCTTCTGACGTGTGCGGCTTTCAGCTTGGTCGAGAATGCGGACCGGATGCTCCTTATAGGAGAGGTCTTGCTGCAATTCGAGCACTTCATGATCCACAGCTCGGATAGGATCCTTGAAGCAATGGCGGAGCTGTGACACATGGAACACATCGTGAACCTGAGAAAGGTTCGGCGGTAGCTCCAGTTGGTATGCCACTTTTCCACGCCTTTCGAGAATAGTGAATGGGCCAATATAGCGAGGAGCTAGTTTGCCCTTGATCCCGAAGCGGTGAGCACCCTTCATAGGTGTGACTCGAAGATAAGCCTTTTCGCCAGGTTGATAGACCATGTCTTTATGATGACGGTCATACTGACTCTTCTGACGTGACTGAGCAGTCTTGAGATTCTCGCGAATAATGCGGACTTGTTCTTCGGCATCTTGGATAATATCCGGACCGAAGAGTGGACGTTCCCCAGTTTCTGACCAGTTCAGAGGGGTTCGGCACTTTCGTCCATATAACACTTCGAAGGGGGCCATCTTCAGACTAGCTTGATAGCTATTATTATAAGAGAACTCAGCATACGGGAGAGATTCCTCCCATTTCTTGCCGAAGGAAATAACGCAAGCTCGAAGCATGTCTTCGAGAACTTGATTGACGCGTTCAACTTGTCCTTGCGATTGAGGATGAAACGCAGTACTGAATGACAGATGAGTTCCCATAGCTTCTTGGAAACTTGCCCAGAATCTTGAAGTGAATAAGCTACCACGGTCTGAACTGATAACCAATGGAATACCGTGGAGTGAAACAATCCTGGACATATAGAGCGTTGCCAACTGGCTAGCAGTGATCGTTTCTTTGACTGCCAGGAAATGTGCAACTTTGGAAAGCCGGTCAATGACGACAAGAATAGCATCATTACCTTTTTGTGATTTGGGAAATCCAGTGACGAAGTCCATCTCAACATGGTCCCATTTCCATTCAGGAATAGAGATAGGTTGCAGAGTTCCAGCAGGCCTTTGATGTTCTGCTTTGATACGACGGCAAACGTCACACTCAGCAACATAACGAGCAATGTCTTGCTTCATATTAGACCACCAGAATCTCTGACGGATGTCTTGATACATCTTTGTACTACCAGGATGGATACACAGAGGTGTATCATGGGCTTCTTTCATAACTTCCTGTGTCATATCCAGGTTTTTCTCTGCACATGGCACCACTAGGCGGCCCTTGAAGTATAGGGTGCCATCTTCAGCAATGGTGAAGAATGAGGGCTTTCCTTCTGCGAGGTAGCGCTTAATCTTGTGGGCTTCAGAGTCATACTTCTGTAGCCTTTTGATGCTGTCCTCGAGATCTGGTTTAGCAACTAGGGTATTGAGGGAACCTTGGGTAACAACGTGGAGGTTCACCTTGCCAAACTCCTTAGGAGGGGGAGCGAGTGCACCCGGAGGAACAATATGGAGGTTCAGCTTCCTGAATTCTTCAACAAGCGAGGGCTGAACTTTATGAACCTGGAGGTGGTTGCAGTAAGACTTGCGGCTCAAGGCATCAGCCATTACATTAGCCTTGCCTGGCGTATAGGAAATACCCAAGTCAAAGTCTGCAACGAGTTCCATCCATCTCTGTTGACGGAGGTTCAGATCTGGCTGAGTAAACAGGTACTTCAGACTTTGGTGGTCAGTGAAGATCTCGCAACGATTACCGAGAAGGTAATGTCGCCACTGCTTCAGCGCATGAATGACAGCAGCAAGTTCGAGGTCGTGAACTGGGTAGTTCTCTTCGTGAGGGCGCAATTGCCGAGAGGCATAAGCAATCACTTTGCGGTCTTGCATTAGGACACAGCCTAATCCTTGACGGGAAGCGTCGCAGTAAATGACGAAGTCCTTCTTAGTATCAGGTGGAGCTAGGACTGGGGCAGAAGTCAACTTGTCTTTGAGTGCCTGGAAACTTTCCTGACATTTGTCTGTCCATTGGAACTTGACACCCCTATGTAACAGGTTAGTCAGAGGCCTGGCGATCTTGGAGAAGTTCTCGACAAATCGACGGCAATAGCTGGCGAGACCGAGAAAACTTCTGACTTGCTTAACGTTCTTGGGAGGAGTCCAATCAAGAATAGCCTGAACTCGCTCGGGGTTGACGGCAATACCATCCTTAGAGATGACATGCCCAAGATAGGTTACTTCCGGTAGCCAGAATTCACATTTGGAGAACTTGGCATATAGTTGATGTTCTCGTAGCTTTTCTAGCACAAGTCGAAGATGTTCAGCATGTTCTTCTTCGTTCTTGGAGAATACCAGGATATCATCCAGATAAACCACGACGAACTTGTCGAGGTAATCCATGAATATATAGTTCATCAGACGAGAGAAGGTGGCTGGAGCATTGGTCAAACCGAAAGACATGACGGTGTACTCGTATGAACCATAGCGAGTCACGAAGGCGGTCTTTGGGATATCCTCTTCGCGAACACGGATCTGGTGGTAGCCCAATCTCAAGTCGAGCTTAGAGAACACTGACGAACCCGCCAGTTGATCATACAGATCATTGATCCGAGGAAGAGGGTATTTATTCTGAATGGTAGCTTGGTTTATAGGACGGTAGTCTTGAACTAACCGGTTTGTCCCATCCTTCTTCTTGACAAAGAGAGAAGGTGCTCCCCAAGGAGAGCAACTTGGGCGAATGAATCCTTTGCGAAGAGATTTGTCGATTTCCTCCTTAAGCTCAAGGAGTTCATGAGGCGGCATTTTGTAGGGTCGCTTGGCTATAGGAGTGGTGCCTGGTTTCAAGTCGATGATGAATTTGACAGCTCTAGCAGGGGGAATCCCCGGAAGTTCTTCAGGGAAGACGTCGAGGAATTCACGCACGACGGGAATGTTTTCAATGCCCTCGAGTGGTGCAGCGTTCAATGCATTCAATGCGTAAAGCCTTGCCTCGGCATTTTGCACCAGATGGGCTTGGTAAGTAACTATCTCATCTGAAGGGTGTAGCAGATGGACGGTCTTAGTGGTGCAAACGATTGAAGCAGTATGCGCTTTTAACCAATTCATTCCCAGAATGAGATCAATGCTACAGGACTTCAGTACGATGGGAGAGACAAGAAATTCCAGTCCTTCAATTTCAATAGTAACATCGTGACTAACCATAGAGGTTTGACATTGGCCCGCAGGGGTGTGTACCACTAGCGGAGTGTTTATCTCTTCGTAATTAATGCCATGCAGGAATGCAAATTCTGCTGATACGAATGAATGGGATGCTCCTGTATCAAATAAAACGGATGCTGGTACTGAATTTACGAGGAGTGTACCCATCACAGTAGCAGGCTGGTCTTGAGCTTCGCTGAGATCAACGTGGTTGGCATGAGCACGACCATAAGACTTAGCATTGTTGTTGCAGGGCTGGTTGTTACCACGGCCAGCTGCTGGAAGGGCCAGTTGATTCTGGTTCTGATAGCAGTTCCTGGCAAAGTGACCCAGTTGACCATACTTGAAGCACAGACCATTATCGGGAGTGGGAACAGGAGCCCCAGGTGGGGGAGCTGGTAGCTTTGACTGCCTAGATGGTGGAGGAGGCAGATGCGGTGCAGCATAAGATTTACTGGGAGCAGGTGCATTTGGACGATACATGCTGTTCGGGATCCATATCTTACGCTTCTGTGAGGGCGAGCCCGAAGATGAGCCCGTGTCACGGTTGCGCCTCTGAGAGCTCTGGTATTCCTGCAGACCAGTCTCGACATTGATGGCCTTATTCACCAAGGTGGCGAAATCGGCGAAGTCATGCACTAGAAGTGCGAGCTTGATGTCAGCTTGTAGTCCATCTCGGAACTTCTCCTATCTGCGTGCATCAGTTGCAATGTCTTCTTCAGCATAGCGGGACAAGTCCGGAAACTCCCGCTGATAAGCTTCGACAGTTTTGTTGCCTTGGTTGAGGTTGCGAAACTCACGCTTCTTCCGGTCCATGACTCCCTGAGGAATGAAGCGGGCACGGAAAGTAGCTTGGAAGTCTGGCCAGGTGATGATTGTTCCAGCTGGCATAGTACGCCTGTGGCTGTCCCACCATTGAGCTGCGGGTCCCTTCAAGAAGAAGGAAGCAAAATTGACATAGCTGGCAGGGGCTACATCAGCAGACTCCATCTCATAGGTGATGTCACGGAGCCAGTCATCAGCATCCAGAGGCTGAGTTGAGCTGCGGTAGATGGTTGGGTTGAGGCGTATGAAATCTTGAAGAGTCACTTGAGCTGGCTGTTGGTTCATATTGGGGCGAGGGAACTGAGCCATCATATTTTCCATGAATTGGCGGTTCAGTTCAAACTGTTGGATCATACCAGCCATGTACTCAGGTGGTGGTGGGGCATCGCCACCACGACCACGACCACCTGGTCTAACCATCCTGCTAATATATAACAGGGGTAGTTCAGCATTTAGAAAATTTGCAATGACAAGAATCATTCATGATGAAACATGCATAATGAAAGGAGCACGATAGCTACTACTCAGTAGTTGGCATAGCTTACAAAAGGGGCCATGCATAGAGTTCAGTACACAGAGTTCAGTACATAGACTAAAACATCATAGGCGGCACACAGGCTCGCGGCGAATGCCTTTAACACTACAAACAAGCCTACATCAGTCCCAAGAGGTACTGTGGAGGTAATCGTAGCCCGACAGCTGGTAGTGAGGCAACGGATAGCCCTCCACGTCAGCAGACTGGGGGCCGCGGATACTCAGGTGTAGAGCCCGACGCTCAGGTGGCAGAAGAGGACCAAGTGCGGGAGAGTAGCCTCCCACCTCTGGCCAACCGACACCGTGGGGCATCACGGTCCTGGCTGGGTAGATCGCAGTACGCGGTACCTGTCCAGACCGGACAAAGGGGTGCAGCAGCGTCAGAGCACGGAAAAGGTGCTGCCGGGTGGTGTACATCTCGTGGCGAAGAGCTCGGTTAGCTCGATCCAGCCCATCAGCATGCAGAACCAGGTGCTGATGGTAGAAGGGCTCTCGGGTGACAGTGGAGTAGGCAGCAGTATAGTATCCCTCCGCACCAACATCAGAGGCGATAGCAATGTGCCTGAAAGGGGAGGTTTCCAACTCCCGATACTCTCCACGAAGACGTGTCAGAGCAGCATAGGCAGCATCGTTGACAGCCATATCAATGGTCACACCAACACCATGTGCGGTGTGCAGCACAGTAGTGGAGTCGTACTCCCGAGAGTAGAGGTGGACGATGGCACGGTACTGCTCCTGGTTAAAATCCTGGTACTCCTCGTAGACGGTGTACTCAGCGTGCCAGCGATAACCCAGATAGGTCATCATCTCAGCTAGCACCGCAGGTGATCCCGAGGCACCAATGGCCGTCGTGTGGCGAACGACCTGCCTCGTGGGTTCCATCTGAAAGCAAAGACGTTTCAAAGGAGTCAAATGCCAGTGTGTGTATTGTTCAAAATACTACTCTAAGAAACAACTATGGCTTATCCAACTTTGGGGTGAATGTGGTCACGGGATCCTAGTGTTAAAGATAGTAAATTCGTTTAACCCGAGTAGAAGAGAGTTCAGAGTCCCAGAGTAAAGGTCGAGGAGTAAAAGATACTACTACCACCCAATGGCGACGTGGGCCCGTAAGACACACAGCCATGTTAGTAAAAGTTTTGTAATGTCTAGACTCGACTTCGGCCAAGGAGTGTGGAAAGGGGGATTCCTACAGGCAGTCGGCTCTGATACCAACTTGTGACGCCCCCGATTTGACTGTACACTAATCATGCACGCAAATGTGTACGATCAAGATCAGGGACTCACGGGAAGATATCACAACACAACTCTAAAACATAAATAAGCCATACAAGCATCATAATACAAGCCAGGGGCCTCGAGGGCTCGAATACAAGTGCTCGATCATAGACGAGTCAGCGGAAGCAACAATATCTGAGTACAGACATAAGGTAAACAAGTTTGCCTTAAGAAGGCTAGCACAAACAGGGATACAGATCGAACGAGGCGTAGGCCTCCTGCCTGGGACCTCCTAACTACTCCTGGTCGTCGTCAGCGGCCTGCACGTAGTAGTAGGCACCTCCAGTGCCGTAGGTGTCGTCGTCGACGGTGGCGTCTGGCTCCTGGACTCCAACATCTGGTTGCGACAACCAGATGGAAAGGAAAGGGGGAAAAGAGGGAGAGAAGCAACCGTGAGTACTCATCCAAAGTACTCGCAAGCAAGGAGCTACACTACATATGCATGGGTATATGTGTAAAGGGGCATATCAGTGGACTGAACTGCAGAATGCCAGAATTAAAAGGGGGATAGCTAGTCCTGTCGAAGACTACGCTTCTGGACATCTCCATCTTGCAGCATGTAGAAGAGAGTAGATTGAAGTCCTCCAAGTAGCATCGCATAGCATAATCCTACCCGGCGATCCCCTCCTCGTCGCCCTGTTAGAGAGCGATCACCGGGTTGTATCTGGCACTTGGAAGGGTGTATTTTATTCAGTATCCAGTTCTAGTTGTCATAAGCTCAAGGTACAACTCCGGGTCGTCCTTTTACCGAGGGACACGGCTATTCGAATAGATAAACTTCCCTGTAGGGGTGCACCACCTAACCCAACACGCTCGATCCCAATTGGCCGGACACACTTTTCTGGGTCATGCCCGGCCTCGTAAGATCAACGCGTCGCAGCCCCACCTAAGCACAACAGAGCGGTCAGCACGCCGGTCTAATCCTAAGCGCGCAGGGGTCTGGGCCCATCGCCCTATGCACACCTGCACGTTGCGAACGCGGCCGCGAGCAGACCTAGCAACCCACACGATCACGGCGGTTACGTCAAAGCGGTCCAACACGGCGCGCGCCATAACTACTCCCGCGTAGATGGCTAGTGCGTATAGACCAAATGGCCAGACTCAGATCAAATACCAAGATCTCGTTAAGCGTGTTAAGTATCCGCGAACGCCGACCAGGGCCAGGCCCACCTCTCACCTAGGCGGTCTCAACCTGCCCTGTCGCTCCGCCACAAAGATCCACTTGCGGGTACTCCTACGAGCCGACCCGACTTTAGTCATCACATGTGTCATGTATATAGTATATAAGTATATACCCGTGATCACCGCCCAGGTGATCACGGCCCGATAGTATAGCACAGCAGACGGACAAGAATGTAGGGCCACTGATGGAAATCTAGCATCCTATACTAAGCATGTAGGATTGCAGGTAAAGGTATCAACAGTAGTAGCAAGGATAGGCTATGCATCAGGATAGGATATCGAAAAGCAGTAACATGCTACACTACTCTAATGCAAGCAGTATAGAGAAGAATAGGCGATATCTGGTGATCAAGGGGGGGCTTGCCTGGTTGCTCTGGCAAGTAGGAGGGGTCGTCGACTCCGTAGTCGAACTGGGCAGCTGCAGGGTCGGTCTCGTAGTCTACCGGAGAGAAGAGGGGGAAGAAACAGTAAATACAATGCAAACATAAGCATGACGATGCGTGACATGACAGTGAGCGGTGCTAGGGGTGTCCTAACGCGACAGTAGGTGGTACCGGTGAAGGGGGGGAACATCCGGGAGGTATTCCCGATGTTTCGCGTTTTCGGACAGACGGACCGGAGGGGGAAAGTTGCTAGTTCGATAGGTTAGGGAGGTGTGGTGGACGAACGGACTGCGTATCCGGATTCGTCTCGTCGTTCTGAGCAACTTTCATATAGAAAACATTTTCATCCGAGTTACGGTTTAAAAGATATGAATTTTCAAAGTTTATTTGAATTTCTGGAATTATTTATATTAAGAAAATGAATTATGACGTCAGCATGAGGCAATGCTGACGTCAGCAAATCAACAGGTCGGCTGACCAGTCAAACCAGACAGGTGGGTCCAGTGGGACCCACATGTCAGCCTCTGTTAGTCTAATACTTAATTAAACTAATCTAACAGTATAATTAGAGGGGTGGGCCCCACATGTCAGTGAGTGATTAGTTAAATAATTATTTTTATTTATAAAACATTTTCCTTTTCTTTATTTTTGCGGCGGGGCCCGCATGTTAGTGACTGGGCATGCCCAGTCAGCAGTTGACTGGGTCAACCCAGTCAACTGGGGCCCGTGGGGGCCACTGGCAGGGGCACTGGGGTGGCCCCAGGCCTGCCACGTCGGCGGCCGGCGCCGGAGCAACGCCGGCGACCAAAACGCACGGCGGCGCGCGCGGGAGGGGCGCGGGTTTCACCCACAGTGGGTTTGCGGGGGCGGGGCTGGGCGCGTTCGACGCGGCTCGACGTCGCGCGTCCAACGGTGGTGGTCGGAGGGGTTGGAACGGCCGGAGACGACCGCTACGAGCTCGCCGGCGGCGAGGTGCTACGGGCGTCCGACGGAGGCTGCGTTAGAGCGCGCGAACGGCCGAACTAAGTAGCTAGGCGGGTGCGGCACGGTGCGGTCGGGCTAGCGGGCCTACGCCCGTGACCATTTGGTCAGCGGAGACCCGCCGGCGGCGAGCTCCGCGGCGTGGCGATCGGGCGCGCGTGGGGGAGCAGCTACGGAGAGCGAGCGAGCTAACGGAGAGGGGGAGGAGATGCGGGAGCTCACAGCGGAGCTGTAGGGAGTGGCAGCGTGCTCGGGGAGGGCGCGGGGTAGCCGGAATCGGCGACGAACGACGGCGGCCGTAGGTTGAAGACGAGCTCGGGGAGGCCGGTGCAGAGGCGCTCGGCTCGTTCCCGAGGGCGTAGTCGACGTAGTCGACGGCGGGGAGTCGTTCGGGCACGTCGTCGGGGCGATCGGGGCACGGTGGCCGCGAGTTCGACGGTGAACGGCGGCGAGCACGCGCGGGCAGAGGGGATTGAAGGGGAGAGAGAGGTGGATCTGGCAGGGGAGAGGCGCAGAGGCCGAGGGAGTGAGCGGGGTGAGTGGGAGAGAGGCCCGAGGAGGCGGGGGCCGCTGGCGCCCTTATCCTCTCCGGCGTCGGTGCCGGCGAGGGGGTCGGGCGGGAGCGCGCCCCTGTTCCGACCCGGTCGGGGGAACAGGGAAGGGGGCGAGGGAGGAGAAGTGGGCTGGGCCAGGGTCGGGGGTGCGGCCCAGTTTGGGCCGGGGTCAGTGGGGGGGGGGGGGGAAGGCCTGCTCCTTTTTTTCTTTTTCTGCTCTGTTTGTTTTCTGTTTTCTTTTTATTTGTTTATTTTCTTTGCTGTTTTATTTCATTTAAAAGTATTTAGGTGTTTTATAAAAATGTGTTTTCTCCACCATAATTACCAGTGTATTATTTGGCACCCACTGAACATTTTTGTTTGAGTTTTTGAAAACTTTTATTTTCCACTTTAATTATATTTGAAGTTTGAACTAGGAGTTTGAAAAGGAAGGTGATTCAAATGTGATCAAGCCCTGTTTAGCAACATGATTAGCTTAATCACAGGGAGTTACTGTAGCATGATTCCCAGGGTGTTACAGAGCCGGAGCGGAGGCCGGGACGGTGTTGCTCCAGCGCCGCCGCGAAACGGCGAAGGATCCGGCGAGCCGCCGGTGGAGGCGTTTGCGGGCTTGCCGGGGGTGGAGGCGGTGGAGATGCTTGGGCCGTGGAAGACGACGCCACATCCTCGATCTTCACGCCAGTGGCAGTGTTGAGGTCGGGGATGGTGGCGCCGGGTTCGTCGGTCTCCGCCGGCGTGGTTGGCTCCTGCTTCACAACGGAGTTGAGCCACTGCTCCTCCTCTTCGTTCGGCGTCACCTCCCACTCCATCATGTCGGGCACAGGGCCATAGCCTGGAGGGGCGAAGTGCTCCTCGTGTTCGTCAGCGGGCGTCGGCGTTGGGAGGTCCGGGTAGGCGAGTGGCTCGTCGATGACCTCCGGTTCCGGTGGTGGAGGGCACGGCCCGTACCCGTGCACGGGGCAGAAATCGCGGGCAGGGCAAGGTCCGTATCCGTGCACCGGACAGAAGGCCACGCCTGCATCCATGCCGTTGCCGAAGAAGATCCCTGGCGGTGGCGGGGCCTGAGCGGCGTCGAAGAACTCCTCCTCGCCCAGGAACGGGGCTGCAGCCTCGGCGGGAGCCCAGTCCATTGACGGAGCGACGAAGGCCGGCATCAGAGGTGCCTGGTAGGCATGGTGGACGGCCGCGGGCGGGTTGCCTGGTCCTGCCTGATCTGCCGCGGCAGGGCCAGGGTAATCCTGACCACTACCACGACCACGGCGGCCACGACGACCATGGCGGCCATTTCCTGGCCCCCAAGGGTGATAAACTCCAGCCCTTTGTCGTCTCTCAGATCGATAGATTTCTCGTCGGATGAAACGAACAAGTGCAGAGGCGATGTTGTGCAGGTTCATCCCTGCCATCTTACCTTCTCTCTCGTCCTGTTCGTGCTCTATGTTTCTCGTCGGAATCGCTCTCGCCGGAGAGCAGTGCTGATAACGTGTAAGAATTTGTAAGAAAACTTGTGTTTATTGATTCTGGGCAAAGCCCTATTTATACAAGGATTTGTGGCATCTCTGGAGAGGCGTCCGTTTACAATAGGCGTCTATGGCGCGAGAAGACGCCCGTACGGACGTTCGCGTCCGTACGGCGCTTTGGACACACGTACGACTCTTAGTGCTAATGACGTCGCTTTATTCTTAACAGATTAATCGTTGTTCGTACTCCCTAGCGTCCAGCCGTAAGTAATCCCGAGTTGTTGTTTTTTTATGCTGGGCCAATGTAACTCAGGTCCGGGCCCAGCTTCTCATGGTCTCCTCCACTGGGGCGCCCCTATGTCTCGCTGTAAGCAAGACAGAAGGAAAGCCTCGCGTCTGGAAGCTCCAGATGGGCCGGCCAAGCTGAGCGGGAGGCTACAGCCTCTTTTTTTATATAAAAAAATCGTTTTTCATTTTTTTTCATTTTTTTGTATTCTTTAAACTATTTTAAATATTTATTGCAAAAAACTCTTTAAAAACATTTAAAAATGTTGATCAAGCATTTGAAAATGTTAAACGTGAATAGACAAAATGTTATCACGTACAAGGAAAATGAATAACAAATTGATCATGTATTTGAAAAATGTTAACCAAGAATTTGAAAAAAAAGAAGCATTTGAAATTTCTTTAAGCAGCATTTCAAAAAGTTAAACATGTATAGAGAAAATGTTGAACATGTATAAAAAAATGATGAATTTTTGATCGTGTATATAAAAACTGTTAATCAAGCATTTCAAAAAAAGGTTGAACAAGTATTTGAAAATGTTAATCAAGAATTTTGAAATTTTACATGTGTCTAGAAAAAATGTTGACCGTGTATTACCAAAATGATGAAATTTGTTTACTATGTATATAAACATGTTAATCAAGCATTTGAAAAATGTTGAACAAGTATTTCAAAAAATTTAATCTAGCATTTGGAAAATGTTAAATGTCTATAGAAAACTTGTTGACCATGTATTTAAAGATGATGAAATATTTTTATTATGTATATAAAAATGTTAATCAAGAATATTGAAATTTTAAATGTGTCTAGAAAAAATGTTGACTGTGTATTACAAAAATGATAAATTTATTTACTATTTATATAAACATGTTAATCAAGCATTTGAAAAATGTTGAACAAGTATTTAAAAAATGTTAATCTAGCATTTGGAAAATGTTAAATGTCTTTAGAAAACTTGTTGACCATGTATTTAAAAATGATGAAATATTTTGATTATGTATATAAAAATGTTAATCAAGCATTTAAAGAAATGCTGAACAAATATTGAAAAAATGTTGATCAAACATTTGGAAAATGTTAGATGTGTATATAAAAAATATTGACCATATATTCAAAAGCAATGAACTTTCAATTCAAAAAATTTAATAAAGAATTTCAAATAAGTAATCCCGAGTTGTTTTTTTAAGTTGGGCCAATGAGACTCAATTCTGGGCCTATCTTCTCATGGCCTCCTCCATGGGGCGTCCAGCTTATTTTTTCTTTTGAGAATCCCATGGGGCGTCCAGCTGAGCGGGAGGCTACAGCCTCTTTTCTTTCTTAAGTTTTCCTTTTTCTTTATACCATGGATTCGGCACTTTGGAACCACGCACCCACCATAGCTAGTTCGAGAGCTCAAGAACTCTCTGAAATACACCCACCAAAGCAGGACTAGGGTTTTACGCATCCTCGCGGCCCGAACCTGGGTAAACGATCCTTGTGCTGATTACTAATCCTGCTCTTCTCGCAACCCTGCGCCCCGGCAACCGTGTAGGGATTCTTGTGATCCCATAGGTGTCGTTCCACACCGACGTTTTAGTTGTTGTGCTAAACCTAAACGGTCTTGTTGACTAAAATCTGTTGGGTAATAATTCTCCACCAACTGATGTATCTCATTACCCTTAAAATATATAAATTTACCTCTAGGAATTAATGTGGCACTAGTGGATAAGAAAACCCATTATCTTTCCCACAAACATGCGATGCAATTCATGTGGTTGGCTGTCAAGAGTTGCATGAAATACCTCCACTAGAAAATACTGCTCCTTAGTGAAATGATCAGGCTGATGTCATGCACGACCACCATGTGATATATGTTTCCACTAGTAGAAAAAGAGGCTTTCATACGCCCCCATTAGTCCCCAAAACAATCGAACCGCGACCAAAGGGGCCTTTAGTCGTGGTTCGGGAGGAGACCCGCGACCAACTATCTGGGCCCAGCGCGCTCGGTCGACAGCTGGCGGACGGGAGGGGCTTTAGTCCCGGTTGGCCTGGCCAACCGGGACTAAAGGTCCCCGAACGCCTTTAGTCGCGGTTGGCCAGGACAACCGGGACTAAAGGCCCATCCCTATATATAGGACTCAGCTCACTTCACTTCACTCAGCTCACTTCACAATTTTCAGAAGGGGGTGGTGGGTTTGCTTTTGGTTCCTCCTATGCACACAAGGTGTTCGATGAAATGCCCGAGAGCCTGAAACAAACATGATATGAAGTGTCCGAGCCACACTTGAGCTTTCTCATTTATTTTTCCTCCGCGATCGCGGTTAGCAACTTGAACCTTTCATGTGTCATTGATAAAATATGCATGTGTGTAGTTCATTGTTTAATTTGTATTATTTCTAGCTAGTTAGTTTAACAAATGCATGATGGTTAATTATACACTTTATATAATAATAATGCAGATGAATCGGCAATGGATGTACGGTCCCCGACTCTCCGGCGAGTTCACTACGGGTTTGAAAGATTTCCTCGTAGTGGCAAATGCGAACAAGCAGCAAGGTTTTATTATCTGTCCATGTGCTGTCTGTAAGAATCAGAAGGGTTACTCCTCCTCAAGAGACGTTCACATGCACCTGCTTCGGCACGGTTTCATGCCAAGCTATAATTGTTGGACCAAGCATGGAGAAAGAGGGGTTAGAATGGAAGAAGATGAAGAAGGGGATGATATCGATGACAACTATCATGATCATTTCGGTGATACTTTCATGGAGGATGATGCTGAAGGTGGGGAAGGGTTAGGTGAAGGTGAAGAAGAGGCACATGATGAGCCCGCTGATGATCTTGGTCGGACCATTGCTGATGCACGGAGACACTGCGAAACTGACAAGGATAGGGAGAATTTGGATCGCATGTTAGAGGATCACAAAAAGTCGTTGTATCCAGGATGTGATAATAGTCTGAAAAAGCTGGGCTGCACACTGGATTTGCTAAAATGGAAGGCACAGGAAGGTGTAGGTGACTCATCATTTGAAAATTTGCTGAAAATGTTGAAGAATATGTTTCCGAAGAATAACGAGTTGCCCGCCAGTACGTACGAAGCAAAGAAGGTTGTCTGCCCTCTAGGTTTAGAGGTTCTGAAGATACATGCATGCATTAACGACTGCATCCTCTACCGCGGTGAATACGAGAATTTGAATGAATGCCCTGTATGCACTGCATTGCGTTATAAGATCAGAGGCGATGACCCCGGTGACGATGTTGAGGGCGAGAAACCCAGGAAGAGGGTTCCCGCCAAGGTGATGTGGTATGCTCCTATAATACCATGGTTGAAACGTCTGTTCATGAACAAAAAGCATGCCAAGTCGTTGCGATGGCACAAAGAGGACCGTAAGTCCGACGGGGAGTTGAGACACCCCGCTGATGGAACGCAATGGAGAAAGATCGACAGAGTGTTCAAAGATTTTGCAGCTGACGCAAGGAACATAAGATTTGGTCTAAGTACTGATGGCATGAATCCTTTTGGCGAGCAGAGCTCTAGCCATAGCACCTAGCCTGTGACTCTATGCATCTACAACCTTCCTCCTTGGTTGTGCATGAAGCGGAAGTTCATTATGATGCCAGTGCTCATCCAAGGTCCAAAGCAACCCGGGAACGACATCGATGTGTACCTAAGGCCATTAGTTGATGAACTTTTACAGTTGTGGGCCAGACCTGGTGTACGGGTCTGGGATGAGCACAAAGGAGAGGAATTTGACCTACGAGCGTTGCTTTTTGTAACCATCAACGATTGGCCTGCTCTCAGTAACCTTTCGGGACAGACAAATAAGGGATACAATGCATGCACGCACTGCTTACATGAGACTGAAAGTGTACGTTTGGTTAATTGTAAGAAGAACGTGTACCTGGGTCATCGTCGATTTCTTCCCCGAAATCATAACGTAAGAAAGAAAGGCAAGCATTTCAACGGCAAGGCAGATCATCGGCCGAAGCCTGCGGAACGTACTGGTGCTGAGATATTTGATATGGTCAAGGATTTGAAAGTCATCTTTGGAAAGGGTCCTGGCGGACAATCAGTTCCGCGGGGAGTTGACGGGCACGCACCCATGTGGAAGAAGAAATCTATATTTTGGGAGCTAGAATATTGGAAAGTCCTAGATGTCCGCTCTGCAATCGACGTGATGCATGTTACGAAGAATATTTGCGTGAACCTGCTAAGCTTCTTGGGCGTGTATGGGAAGACAAATGATACAAAGGAAGCACGGCAGGACCAGCAACTTTTGAAAGACCCAGATGACCGGCATACGGAATGGTTTCAAGGTCGTGCCAGCTACGCTCTTACCAAAGAAGAGAAGGTCATTTTTTTTGAATGCCTGAGCAGTATGAAGGTCCCGTCTGGCTTCTCGTCGAATATAAAGGGAATAATAAACATGGCGGAGAAAAAGTTCCAAAACCTGAAGTCCCACGACTGCCACGTGATTATGACGCAATTGCTTCCGATTGCTTTGAGGGGGCTCCTACCGGAAAATGTTCGAGTAGCCATTGTGAAGCTATGTGCATTCCTCAATGCAATCTCTCAGAAGGTAATCAATCCAGAAGATCTACCACGGTTACAGAACGATGTGGTCCAATGCCTTGTCAGTTTCGAGTTGGTGTTCCCACCATCCTTCTTCGATATTATGGCGCACCTCCTGGTCCACCTAGTCGAAGAGATTTCCATTCTCGGTCCTGTATTTCTACACAATATGTTCCCCTTTGAGAGGTTCATGGGAGTATTAAAGAAATATGTTCGTAACCGTGCTAGGCCAGAAGGAAGCATCGTCAAGGGCTATGGAAATGAGGAGGTAATTGAGTTCTGTATTGACTATGTTCCTGACCTTAAGCCGATTGGTATTCCTCAATCGCGGCACGAGGGGAGACTAAGTGGAAAAGGCAAGATCGGAAGGAAATCCACGATATGTATGGACGGTCATTCTATGACTGAAGCACACCACACAATTCTGCAAAATTCCAGCTTTGTGGCTCCGTACTTCGAGCAACACAAGAATATTTTACGCTCGGACAACCCGGGGAAGCCTGAATCCTGGATTAGAAAGGCCCACATGGAGACTTTCGGCAGTTGGTTGCGAAAACATTTAATGAATGACAATGATGTTGGAGATCAGCTGTACATGTTGGCCAAGAAACCATCTTCGACTATAACGATTTTCCAAGGGTACGAGATAAATGGGAATACATTTTACACCATCGCCCAAGATAAAAAGAGCACCAACCAAAACAGTGGTGTCCGCTTTGATGCAGCAACCGAGAATGGGCGAAAGGTCACATATTATGGTTACATAGAGGAGATATGGGAACTTGACTATGGACCCTCCTTTAAGGTCCCTTTGTTCCGGTGCAAATGGTTCAAGCTAACAGGAGGTGGGGTAAAGGTGGACGAGCAATACGGAATGAAAATGGTGGATTTCAACAATCTTGGTTACCTTGACGAACCATTCGTCCTTGCCAAAGATGTCGCTCAGGTTTTTTATTTGAAGGACATGAGTAGCAAACCGAGGAAACGGAAAGATAAGAAAACGATCAGTACATCATGTGATGATCCAAAGCGCCACATTGTTCTTTCAGGGAAAAGAAACATCGTGGGAGTGGAGGACAAGACAGACATGTCAGAAGATTATAATATGTTTGGTGAAATTCCGCCCTTCAAAGTGAACACTGACCCAAGCATTAAGTTAAATGATGAGGATGCTCCATGGATACGGCACAATCGTAAGCAAGCAGGGACACAAGGGAAGAATTGATGTGTAATAATTTATTGTACCAAACTTTGTATTTGGTCGATGAACTGAATGATGTATCAAACCTTTTGTCAAACCTTCAGGGGATTTTAAAATGAATTAGTTTTATTTTTTTGATATATAATTGTATTTTTAAGATTTTAAAATGAATTAGTTTTATTTTTCTGATTTTTTTGATATATTATTTGTATTTTTAAGAATTTAAAATGAATTAGTTTGATTTTCTGATTTTTTTGATATATAATTGTATTTTTAAGATTTTAAAATGAATTAGAAACAAAATAATATAAACTTTAATAAAATATATAAGTACAAACAAAATAAAATAAATTTTAATAACATAAATAAAATTGATTCAACTAAAATTATCGAAGTGTTTTCTGTTCAAAATCATTGAAAGCTAAAAGAATTTTCATAAAGAACTTTTTTTGTTAGAAACTTTAATAGCAAAAATAATTATCATAAAGTAAAATAAATAAGTAATTAGAAACAAAATAAAATAAAATAAATAAGTTTTTTGTTGTAAGTAGAAACAAAACAAAATAAATAAAGCAAAAAAGAAAACAAAAAACATGCAAAAAATAAAAAATATGCCACCTACTGGGCCACCACGGCCTGAATACGACTAGAAACCCAGCGTTGGGCCAGGATTCAGGCCCGCAGAAGGCCCAGTAGGCCCATCAGGCATAGCAGTGACAATTAGGCCCGTAAGCCTGCAATGGAGAGGAGCTCAAGAGGGGAGCGGCAGTGGGGCTTATAAACCACTGCGCGCCCCTCTCAACTAGCGAGGTGGGACTAAACTAGCGAGGGAAGCGGCAGTGGTAGCAGCACAATGCCTTTAGTCCCGGTTGGTGTGGCCAACCGCGACTAAAGGGTACCTTTAGTCGCGGTCCGCCTCCCCAACCGGGACTAAAGGTACGTCTATATATACTGCACTTAGCAGTTTCGCCACTTCCCATTCTCCTCTCTCTCGACGCCGAAGCCCTGCCCAGACGCCGATCGACGCCGAAGCCCTGCCCCGACGCCGACGCCGAAGCCCTGCCCCGACGCCGAAGCCCTGCGCGCCGCCGCCCCGTCCCAAGTGAGCGCCGCCGCCGCCCGTGCCCTGCCCTTGCCCGCCGCAGCCACTGCCCTTGCCCTTGCCCGCCGCAGCCACTGCCCTTGCCCTTGCCCGCCGCCCGCCGCCCGCCGCCCTGCCGCCCGCCGCCCGCCGCCCGCCGCCCGCTGCCCCCGCCTGCCCGCCCAAACAAAAGAAAAAACAGAAGAAAAAAGGAAAAAGGAAAAAAGGAAGAAAAAAACAGAAGAAAAACAAAAGAAAACAAAAGAAAACAGAAGAAAAAGGAAGAAGAAAAAAAGAAGATAGAAAAAGGAAGAAGAAAAAAAGGAAGAAGAAAAAAAGAAAGAAGAAAGAAAGAAGAAAAAGGAAGAAGAAAAAAAGGAAGAAGAAAAAAAGAAAGAAGAAAGAAAGAAGAAAGAAAAAGGAAGAAGAAAGAAAAAGGAAGAAGAAAAAAAGAAGAAAGAAAAAGGAAGAAGAAAAAAAGAAGAAAGAAAAAGGAAGAAGAAAAAAAGGAAGAAGAAAAAAAGAAAGAAGAAAGAAAGAAGAAAAAGGAAGAAGAAAAAAAGGAAGAAGAAAGAAAGAAGAAAGAAAAAGGAAGAAGAAAAAAAGAAGAAAGAAAAAGGAAGAAGAAAAAAAGAAGAAAGAAAAAGGAAGAAGAAAAAAAGAAGAAAGAAAAAGGAAGAAGAAAGAAAGAAGAAAAAGGAAGAAGAAAAAAAGGAAGAAGAAAAAAAGAAAGAAGAAAGAAAGAAGAAAGAAAAAGGAGGAAGAAAAAAAGAAGAAAGAAAAAGGAAGAAGAAAAAAAGAAGAAAGAAAAAGGAAGAAGAAAAAAATGAAAACCAAATGAAAACCAAAAGAAAGAAGAAAGAAAAAGGAAGAAGAAAAAAAGAAGAAAGAAAAAGGAAGAAGAAAAAAAGAAGAAAGAAAAAGGAAGAAGGAAAAAATGAAAACCAAATGAAAACCAAAAGAAAGAAGAAAGAAAAAGGAAGAAGAAAAAAAGAAGAAGAAAGGAAGAAGAAAGGAAGAAGAAGAAAGAAAGAAGAAAGAAAAAGGAAGAAGAAGAAAGAAAGAAGAAAGAGGAAGAAGAAAGGAAGAAGAAAGAAACCAAATGAAAACCAAAAAGAAAAACAAAGAAAACAAAACAAAATACTTGGCAGTGCTCAATAATCTTATTTTTTAATTCCTCCTCCTCTATGTCCCCTTAATCTTATTTTTAATTCCTTTATACTTAAAGAATTTTTACTACATGCAGGAGTGACATATGGCGGACGATAGAGCCGAGCCGCTTAGGGATCCGGAGGCTGAACGTTATTTAATGGGCATCATCAACAACGAGATTCCTTATGTGCCGGGCTCAGAATATGAGCAACAAGAGGATGTAGTCTCTTCTTTTCTGAACCTTGACGGTGGAACAGAGATTGTCGATGATCAAGAAGGTGAAGGAACGGACATTGTCGACGGAGGTCAACCGTCAACAAACGACGATCTCGAATTGCAAGTAGCAACCACCTCCGGCGAGGTATATATATACATTGAGCCTCTTGTGATACTAACTTACTGAAATGTGAATACATATGTATTAACGCGCGCGACTCTCTTTCTTTTTTTAGCCCTCCGGATCGAGTACGACAAAGCATGGCAAATCCAAGGCGATGAAAACAGGAGAAACATATGCCATTGAGTTTGTCAGTGAAACCGGCAAGCCCCTACAGCACACCTCAAAGTTTGTCAACCAATGCGGAGTCGTTGTTAGAGACAACGTCCCGATCACCGTCCAGGAATGGAAGGAGCCAAAGAAGGCACGTCTTGGTTTCAGTTTTGTCAACAAGAGAACGAAAAAGGATTGCTGGAGAAAGCTTATGGAACATTTCATTCTACCTCCGGAATACAACAAAGTCGATGAATTCGGTAACGAGGTTCCGGGTGGACGTCAGAGGAGGAGGCTAGTTAAAGAGTTCGCTCTTCAGAAGATGGGCGAAGCATTCCGGAACTTCAAGAAAAATTTAACCCGTGACTATGTCAACAAGGGCAAGACTCCGGATTTCAATGGACAACATGAGAAACTGAAAGATGATTGGCCAGAATTTGTGAGGCAAAAGCAATCGGAGCATTTCAAGGAAATATCGAAAAAAATAAGGATAACGCGAGTAAGAAAAAGTTCCATCATATTATGGGGCCAGGAGGATACCGCCTTTCGGAGCCTAGGTGGCAGAAGATGGAGGAGGACCTGAGGGTGCGAGGAATCCCTCTAGGTACAGAGGGATGGGACCCAAGGGCCAAAAGCTGGTGGTACGGGCATGGGGGATCGCTAGACCCGGAGACAGGGGTGTGTGTTCACCGGCAGAGACAGTTTGCTCCCACCCAAGCCCTTATTGACGCAATGACCCAAGCTCAAGAGGGCTTGATCAAGTTCAACAGAGAGAAAGACGCACTGACAACAGCCCTCGGGAATGATGAACACGGAGGACGTGTACGAGGCAAAGGCAAAGTTCCGTGGAAAGTAGGGTTTTCCCAGGACAATGACCCGTACTGTTACAGAAGCCGTAAGAGAAAGACGGACCGGGATGCAGATCTTATGACGAAGTTTGCATTGGAACTCCATGAGTTGAAGCAAACCGTGCATGAACTAGTAAAAGAAAAATCGGCTGCAGGGCCGCATGAAGATCATGAAGCGGATCGCGGAAGCCAGCAGCGGAGAAGCAGCGTGGCTTCCACGGATGCCCCGCCTGGTGCTAGTGCACCGATGATCAAGATTCGTGCACCGGAGCCTCACTACCCCGTGGATGATGTAAAGGAGATGAAAGAATGTGATCTGCATTATCCCGTGGGGAACGTTTCCACGAAGGTAGCTAGCGGCAGTGCTTTACCCTGTACACCTGGAGCACTCCACCACAACAACCCCATTGCATATGGCTATGCTCGTGTCACGGTGGAAGACATAGTCCAAGGGTTTGAGGACCTGGAGATTGACAAACCTACACCCGAAGGGGAGAGAAGACTTGGAGATGTCAAGCGCCAGTTCATTCTATGGAAAAAGAAGTACATAGTGTTTCCAGGCGAGGCGCCAAGGCTAGCAAGTCCACCCCCCTCCGATGGTGGTGGTGGCGGTGGTGGCGGTGGTGGTGGTCGTGGTGGTTCACCTACACCTCCTTCACGCCATTCGACGCCGTCCCCCGATCCACAACCTCCGGCGGGTACGACGCCCCCCAATCCTCCTCCGGCGGGTACGACGCCCCCCAATCCACCTCCGGCGAAGAAGCAGAAGCAGGCGGACCGCAAGGAAACCCGCTCCTGAACTATTAACCCGGACCCTTATGTACCTAAGACCACAAGGGTACCGGATCCATCACTGAAGCCTCTCCTCCCAAGGCCTGGGGAACTTAGTGAAGCTGAAACCAAATTGGCCGCGTCTGCTGATTATGAGAAATGGAAGGCGGATATGAAGGCGAAAAAAGAGCCTGAGCCCAAGCAAGTATTCACTGAGAAGCAAAAGAAGTGGGCTAAGGATTTTTTGACGACACCGTCCCAAGCCGAGCTGAATATGCCTGACGACTATGGACATGAACTTCGTAGGCAAGCAAAAATATTGAAGGAAGAGAAAGAAGAAAGTCAAAAAAGCGGGAAACAAGTTGACCAGCTCGGGATGCAGAAGAAACAATCGATCCCCCCGCTCATAGTGAAAGCCGGTCCGGAAGAGGACCCCGAGATCATAGCAGCTGCGGCAACACTTGGATTGACTGTAGCGGGTGCCATGAAACAAGCGTCCGAGATGGGTTTGACTCTTCGTGCCTTCTTAGGCCTTGAGGATGCGCCAGTATGTGAGATAGCATTACGATATGTGCGGAATGGGCCTCTCGTCGAGCCTGCGCGGGAAAAGAGTCTACCACCACAAATGCGAAATCTGCTACGTTGGTACAAGCAATTCATAACATGGGCCGACAAAGAATATGTTTATGCGGATGTTACAGATGAGCATCACACCAAATGGTACTCTGTAGAAGTTCATATGAGTGAATTGTTCCAGCTGTTCAATCTGCGCGACCTCGACAAATCTATGCTGAGTTGCTACGTTCTGTAAGTGATTTATTTCTACCTCGTCTCGTTCTTCATTGCCTGCACTATATATATATATTGTCCTAACTATATTGTTGCGTACGCTATTATGCAGATTGAAGATTTGGGAATGCAAAATAAGAAACATCCATGATGTTGGGTTCATTGACCCACATATCGTTAATGGACATGTGTTACAACATCACCCCGAAGACGTGGAGAAAGACTTGTACAAGTTTCTTAGAAAGCATCAACTCAAAAGTCATATTCTATTTCCTTACCATTTTGGGTGAGTGTTTCTCTCTTGTGCCCATTCTCTTTTGTTTACTCCATGCATGGTATGTCTAATCGATGAGTTATGCATGACTGTGCATGTAACGTGTTCGCAAGTTCCACTGGATTCTGCTAAATATTGAACTTCACACCTCCAGAGTTCTAATCATGGACTCTATGGATTCGGATCCAAAGCGTTGGGCCGACATGAGAAAAATGCTGCAAAAGTAATTATTTTCAATCATTTGAGCTCTATATCGATCGGTCTCTTTCGTTCATTTCCTAATATCAAGTAACTAATAACTCCCTTGTTCATTTAATTTTCTTTGCCCTGTAGGGTTTGGAGACGGTTCTCAGAAGAAATTGTCGGTGAATTCAAACATGAGCTAGATTTCAGAAGGTTAGTTAATGTGGATAAGCAGCCACCGGGGACCAATCTATGTGGATACTATGTTTGTGAGAACATCCGGAGACACACCTCTGAGCCGAAGGCATCGGATAGCGTGCGGAACGCGACGGATAACTTGCGGAGGAGGCTTAGTCCAGAAGCTCGCTTCCGACCAATTCAAGAAGAATTAGCAGGATTTTTCATGAGGGAAGTCATCAATCCTAAAGGAGAACACTATACCGAGGACGAAGAAATTTATATGCATACCCGAGATTGAAACTTGTTCGAAGTTGTATATGGTCATCCATCCTAATTGTGTATGGAAACTTGTTCGAAGTTGTATATGGTCACCCGAGATTGAATATATATTATATATTCCTCTTGAATTCTTCTTGTTTGAAATTTCATATGCATGTATATAGTAGCGTAGAATATGTGTACTGAAACTTTATCAAAATTAAAATAAAACACAAAATAAAATATAAAAGAATTAAAACACTCCAAACTAAAAAGAAATCAGGTTTAGGGGGGCTAAAACCCTAAACCTGCGGAGGAGGCCTTTAGTCCCGGTTGGCCACGAGAACCGGGACTAAAGGTCCTCCGCCCCGATGGACCACGGGCGCCCACGTGGACGGGCCTTTAGTCCCGGTCAGCCACAAGAACCGGGACTAAAGCCTTTAGTCGCGGTCCGTAAGAGGCGCGACTAAAGGGGGGGGGGTCTTTAGTCGCGCATATTTAGTCCCGGTTGCACAGCCGGGACTAAAGGCTGTTGCGAACCGGGACTAAAGGGCTTTTTTCTACCAGTGTTCCTTCATGTCCGGAATTCCAGTGCCATGATTCACGTAAAATTCAACAACTGTGCAAAAGAATTTCTCCCAACCGCCATTTGATTTCAACTGATGAAGACACTTTTTGGTTGCAAACACTAGATGAACAACATTTACAATGTCTTGTGAACCCTTTTGTATATGTTTCTTTCAAGTTACTCTAGTATCTCCTTCACCCGCAAAAAAAAAGCTCTAGTATCTCCTTCATCATACAGAAGATAAAGAAAAACTCGAACGAGGACAAATAGCTGAAAGAAGTGCTAGCATTAGCACGTATTAGTCCCACTATTGATGTATCAGGTTTCATATCTAGGATAACAAAATTTACTACATTAAACAACTTAATAAAGCTATGAGTAGAACCCGAGTTAGAACCCCACCTAATGTCCCCAGGTCTTTTAAGTGGTCGAATCCGATTTGCCCCTTGACTAGTCTGAATGCTTTCATTTTCTATCATATGTGCTAGTTTCACGTCATTTTTATTTTGTGCGACATCGTTTGGGGTTACTAAAAAGCCAAAGAAGGGAGGGGAGGCGACGGAACAAACTCCACTTTAATAATAGAGATATATAGCAAATCATTAGTAGTATGCCTAATGCTTCCCATTTTTTATCCAGCCTTTAGTACATAATAATAATATATATTTTTCCTTTTTTTTACAATAGAGTCTTGCTTTGCACAATAGAAACACTGCTCGAATGATAAATTTTACGCGAGTACAACCTGGATGTATAAAAACCTTCCATTAGTTTCATTTCCTGGTTGAAATATCTTACTGTGCTTACGACTGATAATTTGAGCCGACTTTATAATACAAATGCAACTCCTTCACCTAAAGTATGTAGCACGTGGATCACAAACCCCAAAACGCAGTAGTGGAAAGTTGGTTGGTTAGCTACTCATTTTTGTTAACCAGGCTAACTCCTTTGCAATACACATATAACGGAAATTACATATAGGTTAGCAACTCACGAAGTAGGTGGTATATGGATCGAGTGGGGTTATAGAAATTAAGGATGGTGGTGATTTGTATGTTGATGAAAAGAGTTGGAAATTAGCTCTCTCGAAACATGTTTTCGTCCTGCTTTATATAAAAGCAACAACCAAAGAACATACACGGCCGAACAATACAAGGTGATGAGATAGCCCTCATACAACGCCAATCTTAGAACTGGATCATGCAAGACCCTCGCGACTAGGCTACCGAGGGAGAGATCATAGAAGGAACTGAAAATGTAGCTATGGTTCGAACAAAGAATATCCGACCAATCGACCACCGGACAAGCTCACTCTGTTTCGCAAGGACGACCTACACGTAGGGTTTGGACCAGACTAGCTAGGAGAGGCGGGCTTGCCGCCGGTGATGTGAGAGTGAGGGACTCCTCCCTGTACAGTAGTTGGCTAAGGTTAGGTCTGTGTTTTGTGTGCCTTCGTGGAGTCTACGTCATGTCGTCTCTGAGCTTGCCATGGACGCGTCCAGACCGCGTCTGGTGGCTGCCGGTTTCCTCCTCTGCTAGTTGTCCGAGGAGGACGGAGTCTGGGTGGCGCGAATCTGGTGCGAGCTCTTCCTCTCGAATAAGCCTGTTGTAGGATGGCCATCTGCTGGTGCTAGTTTTCTCAAGCCACCGCGGTGGTGGACGAGGAGCCGAGGTGGAACAGAAATCTGAAGCCTGCGGATCGAGTTCGAGCTCATCAGCTGAGGATTCCTTGGTGGAGTGACGACGCCAACAGTTGGCTGCCGGTCTTCGCCGGTACTCGGATTCTTCTAGCCGAATGCTAGCTATCTCCATTTCTTCCGGCTTGCGTGCTTTATGGGAGGCAGTTTCTTTTTTTGTTTGCGGGTATATGGGAGGCAGTTTCAGCCGCGGTTCGGAGGCTATAGTGTGATAACCCGCAAGTATAGGGGATCGCAACAGTTTTCGAGGGTAGAGTATTCAACCCAAATTTATTGATTCGACACAAGGGGAGCCAAAGAATATTCTCAAGTATTAGCAGTTGAGTTGTCAATTCAACCACACCTGGATAACTTAGTATCTGCAGCAAAGTATTTAGTAGCAAATTAGTATGGAAGTAACGGTAACGGTGGCAAAAGTAACAGTAGCAGTTTAGTAGTAATTGTAACAGTGGCAACGGCAAAGTAACTAAGCAAAGAACAATATGTGAAAAGCTCATAGGCATTGGATCGGTGATGGAGAATTATGCCGGATGCGATTCCTCATGCAATAGTTATAACATAGGGTGACACAGAACTAGCTCCAATTCATCAATGTAATGTAGGCATGTATTCCGAATATAGTCATACGTGATTATGGAAAAGAACTTGCATGACATCTTTTGTCCTACCCTCCCGTGGCAGCGGGGTCCTATTGGAAACTAAGGGATATTAAGGCCTCCTTTTAATAGAGTACTGGACCAAAGCATTAACACTTAGTGAATACATGAACTCCTCAAACTACGGTCATCACCGGTAAGTATCCCAATTATTGTCACTTCGGGGTTAACGGATCATAACACATAATAGGTGACTATAGACTTGCAAGATAGGATCAAGAACTCACATATATTCATGGAAACATAATAGGTTCAGATCTGAAATCATGGCACTCGGGCCCTAGTGACAAGCATTAAGCATAGCAAAGTCATAGCAACATCAATCTCAGAACATAGTGGATACTAGGGATCAAACCCCAACAAAACTAACTCGATTACATGGTAAATCTCATCCAACCCATCACCGTCCAGCAAGCCTACGATGGAATTACTCACGCACGGCGGTGAGCATAATGAAATTGGTGATGGAGGAATGTTGATGATGACGATGGCGACGGATTCCCCTCTCCGGAGCCCCGAACGGACTCCAGATCAGCCCTCCCGAGAGAGATTAGGGCTTGGCGGCGGCTTCGTATCGTAAAATGCGATGAATCCTTCTCTCTGATTTTTCTCCCCAAACGTGAATATATGGAGTTGGAGTTGAGGTCGGTGGAGCACCAGGGGGCCCACGAGGCAGGGGCACCCAGGGGGGTAGGCGCGCCCCCCACCCTCGTGGACAGGGTGTGGGCCCCCTGGCCTTGATTCTTTCGCCAGTATTTTTTATTAATTCCAAAAATATTCTCCGTGAAGTTTCAGGTCATTCCGAGAACTTTTATTTCTGCACAAAAATAACACCATGGCAATTCTGCTGAAAACAGCGCCAGTCCGGGTTAGTTCCATTCAAATCATGCAAGTTAGAGTCCAAAACAAGGGCAAAAGTGTTTGGAAAAGTAGATACGATGGAGACGTATCAACTCCCCCAAGCTTAAACCTTTGCTTGTCCTCAAGCAATTCAGTTGATAAACTGAAGGTGATAAAGAAAAACTTTTACAAACTCTGTTTGCTCTTGTTGTTGTAAATATGTAAAGCCAGCATTCAAGTTTTCAGCAAAGATTATGAACTAACCATATTCACAATAACATTTAGGTCTCATGTTTACTCATATCAATGGCGTAATCAACTAGCGAGCAATAATAATTAATCTCGGATGACAACACTTTCTCAAAACAATCATAATATGATATAACAAGATGGTATCTCGCTAGCCCTTTCCGAGACCGCAAAACATAAATACAGAGCACCTTTGAGGATCAATTACTGACTAAACATTGTAATTCATGGTAAAAGAGATCCAGTCATACTCAAAATAAATTAATAGTAATGGATGCAAATGACAGCGGTGCTCTCCAGCTGGTGCTTTTTAATAAGAGGGTGATGACTCAACATAAAAGTAAATAGATAGGCCCTTCGCAGAGGGAAGCATGGATTTGTAGAGGTGCCAGAGCTCGATTTTGAAATAGATATGAATAATATTTTGAGCGGCATACTTTCATTATCAACATAACAACCGAGAGATCTCGATATCTTCCATGCTACACACATTATAGGCGGTTCCCAAACAGAATGGTAAAGCTTATACTCCCCCTCCACCAACAAGCATCAATCCATGGCTGGCTCGAAACAACGAGTGCCTCCAACTAACAAGAGTCCCGGGGGAGTTTTGTTCGCAATTATTTCGATTTGATTTGCTTAGAGCATGGGACTGGGCATCCCGGTGACCAGCCATTTTCTCATGAGTGAGGAGCGGAGTCCACTCCTCTTGAGAATAACCCGCCTAGCATGGAAGATACAGACATCCCTAGTTGATACATGAGCTATTCGAGCATGCAAAACAGAATTTCATTTGAAGGTTTAGAGTTTTGCACATACAAATTTACTTGGAACGGCAGGTAGATACCGCATATAGGAAGGTAGTGGACTCATATGGAATGACTTTGGGGTTTATGGAAGTGGATGCACAAACAGTATTCCCGCTTAGTACAAGTGAAGGCTAGAAAAGACTGGGAAGCGACCAACTAGAGAGCGACAACAGTCATGAACATGCATTAAAATTAATGAACATTGAGTGCAAGCATGAGTAGGATATAATCCACCATGAACATAAATATCGTGAAGGCTATGTTGATTTGTTTCAACTACATATGTGTGAACATGTGCCAAGTCGAGTCACTCGAATCATTCAAAGGAGGATACCACCCTATCATACCACATCACAACCATTTTAATAGCATGTTGGCACGCAAGGTAAACCATTATAAGCTCCTAGCTAATTAAGCATGGCATAAGCAACTATAATCTCTAATTGTCATTGCAAACATGTTCATTCATAATAGGCTGAATCAGGAACGATGAACTAATCATATTTACAAAAACAAGAGAGGTCGAGTTCATACCAGCTTCTCTCATCTCAATCAGTCCATCATATATCGTCATTATTGCCTTTCACTTGCACGACCGAATGATGTGGATAATAATAATAGTGCACGTGCATTGGACTAAGCTCGAATCTGCAGGCATTCAATACAAAGGAGAAGACAAGATAATATGGGCTCTTGGTTAAATCAACAATAATGCATATAAGAGCCACTTCAACATTTTCATTATGGTCTTCTCCTCTCGACCCCCAAAGAAAAGAAAAGAAATAAAACTATCTACACGGGAAAGCTCCCAACAAACAAAAGAAGAACAGGAAATCTTTTTGGGTTTTCTTTTAGTTATTACTACTACAGGCATAGAAAGTAAACTAGCTAAAAGCTACAACTATTTTTTTTGATTTTCTTAAGGTTTATCAAACACACAAAAAGAAAGCGAGAAAAAGAAAATAAACTAGCATGGATATTACAATGAAAAAGTATGAGCACCGACAACTAGCATGAGTGTGTGAACATGAATGTAATGTCGGTGAGAAATACGTACTCCCCCAAGCTTAGGCTTTTGGCCTAAGTTGGTCTAGGGCCATGGCTGGCCTGGCGGATATCCAAAGTTGTAGTTGGGGTTGTACTGTGATGCTGCAACTATTGCCTCATGAGCTGCCGCTTGGAGGCGAACTGTCTCCGTCCTCGTCTTATACTCGTTCACCTCCTCCCTGGTTATAATAAATCTCCCTTTTGTCTGAAAGTCAAAGAAAGTAGGAGCAGCGAGAGCAACATGGAAAATATGGCGCCTGTCAAACATTAGTCGGTATTGGAGAGGTTGTTCATTCCTCTCAATAAACTGATGGCGAACCATAGCCTCATATCCTAGATAAGTGGGAGGCAATTCCATATCATTTTCATGTATGGGTATCCCAAGAAAATTAGCCACACGGGTTGCATAAATTCCACCAAACAAGTCTCCACTTAAACCATTATTATGCAACCTCCGTGCAACAATGGCCCCCAAGTTATATTGTCTATCTCCTAAAACAACACTCTTGAGAACGCTAAGATCAGGGACACACATGTGATATGCTTCATCCTTACCATTTATGCACCTACCTATGAAGAGAGCAAAATAATGTATAGAAGGAAAATGAATGCTCCCTATGGTAGCTTGTGTTACATCTCTAGATTCCCCCACTGTAATACTAGCAAGAAAATCTCTAAACTCATATTTGCGAGGTTCACTAACACTACCCCATTGTGGATGTTTGCAAGGAGTATTAAAATCCTCTAAGTCCATAGTATAATATTTGCCATAGATATCAAATAGGAGAGTGTGAGAATTACGTGAAGATGAAAATTTGAACCTTCTCACAAAGGAATCAGTTAGGGGATAATACTGAGAACACTGATCTATCATGAAGCCCTCGAGTTCAGCATTATGCACATATGCGTCAAATTCCTCCTTAATTCCTGCTCGGACCATGAAATCGTCTGACGGCCATTCACATGGCCACACTTGAGCTTCTCTTGGTAGTTCATGGTCCGGCTCACGCATTGTGGGCCTGGGTCCTTGCTTCCTTGAAGAACCACCTTGATACAATTTCCTAGACATATTTCTTCCTCTGAATTTTTTTTGAAAATTTTAGTAACTCAAAATAAAAGTGAACCAAACTCAACAAAATTGATAGCAATTACTCCCACAAGTGCCTACAGACTACATCATGTATTAGAACTACTTGGGACCATAAAAATTTGACATGCAAGCTCAAGAACAGGGTCACCTAGGCAGCAAAAATTTGCAATGAATAAAGCGCTAGGACAAAAACTAATTGGACCATTTGAGGAGTCACATACCAAAGAACAATCCCCCAAAGCAGTTTTGTGAGTGGTGCTTTGAGCAAGGAGATCAAAAATCGCAGTAAGATGAGCTAGAACTCGTGCTTGAGCTGGTTGGTGATTTTTTTGGGAGGAAGAAGGAGTGTGTGGTGGTTGGAATAAGTGGAGGGGAGCCACCAGGGGCCCACGAGGCAGGGGCGCACCCAGGGGGGTGGGCGCGCCGTGGACCCTCGTGGCCAGCTTCTTGCTCCCCCTGATGTGTTCTCAGTGCCAGATATTCTCAAATATTCTAGAAAAAAAATCATATTTCATTTTCAGGGCATTTGGAGAACTTTTATTTTCGGGGTATTTTTCTTTATTGCACGGATAAATAAAAAAACAGACAGAAAATACTATTTTTTCTTTATTTAATCTAAATAACAGAAAGTAAAAGAAGAATACAGAAGGTTGTGCCTTCTAACTTCATCCATCTCATGCTTATCAAAAGGAATCCACTAACAAGGTTGATCAAGTCTTGTTAACAAACTCATTCCGAATAACATGGAACCGGAGAAATTTCGAATAACACTAGGTTACCTCAACGGGGATATGCACATAGAATATCATATTTCTTCTTAACAGTAGGAAGAGGAAATTCAAAACCTCCAATAGTAATAGTTGAAATTTTTCCAATAGAATTGATACTGTGGACTTGAGGTTGTTTCCTCGGGAAGTGTACCATATACTCATTAGCATTAACATGAAAAGTGACATTGCCTTTGTTGCAATCAATAACACCCCCTGCAGTATTCAAAAAGGGCCTTCCAAGAATAATGGACATACTATCGTCCTCGGGAATATCAAGAATAACAAAGTCCGTTAAAATAGTAACGTTTGCAACCACAACAGGCACATCCTCACAAATACCGATAGGTATAGCAGTTGATTTATCGGCCATTTGCGAAGATATTTCAGTAGGTGTCAACTTATTCAAATCAAGTCTACGATATAAAGAGAGAGGCATAACACTAACACCGGCTCCAAGATCACATAAAGCAGTTCTAACATAGTTTCTTTTAATGGAGCATGGTATAGTTGGTACTCCTGGATCTCCTAGTTTCTTAGGTATTCCACCCTTAAAAGTATAATTAGCAAGCATGGTGGAAATTTCAGCTTTCGGTATCTTTCTCTTATTTGTAACAATATCCTTCATATACTTAGCATAAGGATTCATTTTAAGCATATCAGTCAAACGCATACGCAAGAAGATAGGTCTAATCATTTCAGGAAAGCGCTCAAAATCCTCATCATCCTTTTTCTTGGATGGTTTAGGAGGAAAAGGCATGGGTTTCTGAACCCATGGTTCTCATTCTTTACCGTGCTTCCTAGCAATGAAGTCTCTCTTATCATAACGTTGATTCTTTGATTGTGGGTTATCAAGATCAACAACAGGTGCAATTTCTACGTCATTGTTATTACTAGGTTGAGCATCAACATGAACATCATCATTAACATTATCACTAGGTTCATGTTCATCACCATATTGTGTCTCAGCATCAGAAATAGAAATATCATTGGGATTCTCAGGTGTGTCAACAACAGGTTCACTAGAAGCATGCAAAGTCCTATCATTTTTCTTTTTCTTCCTCTTAGAAGGACTAGGTGCATCAACATTAGTTCTCTGAGAATCTTGCTCAATTCTCTTAGGATGGCCCTCAGGATACAAAGGTTCCTGAGTCATTTTACCCCCTCTAGTCATAACTCTAACAGCATTGTCATTCTTCTTATTATTTAATTCATTGAGCAAATCATTTTGAGCTTTAAGTACTTGTTCTACTTGAGTGGTAACCATAGAAGCATGTTTACTAATAAGTTTAAGTTCACCTTTAACACTAGCCATATAATCACTCAAGTGTTCAAGCATATAAGCATTGCGTTTCAATTGTCTACCAAAATAAGCATTGAAGTTTTCTTGTTTGACAATAAAATTATCAAACTCATCTAAGCATTGGCTAGCAGACTTATAACAAGGGATATCACCTTCATCGAATCTATAGAGAGAATTTACCTTTACTACCTGTGTCGGGTTATCAAGACAATGTATTTCTTCAACAGGCGGCAATTTAAGACCATGTATTTCTTCAATAGGAGGCAAATTCTTAACATCTTCAGCTTTAATACCCTTCTCTTCCATAGATTTCTTTGCCTCTTGCATATCTTCAGGACTGAGAAATAGAATACCCCTTTTCTTCGGAGTTGGCTTAGGAGTTGGCTCAGGAAGTGTCCAATTATGTTCATTAGTCAACATATTATTCAATAGCAATTCAGCTTGATCAACTGTTCTTTCCCTGAAAACACAACTAGCACAACTATCCAGGTGGTCTCTGGAAGCATCAGTTAGTCCATTATAAAAGATATCAAGTATTTCATTTTTCTTGAGAGGATGATCAGGCAAAGCATGAAGTAATTGGAGAAGCCTCCCCCAAGCTTGTGGGAGACTCTCTTCCTCAATTTGCACAAAATTATATATTTCCCTTAAAGCAGCTTGTTTCTTATGAGCGGGGAAATATTTAGCAGAGAAGTAGTAAATCATATCCTGGGGACTATGCACACAACTAGGATCAAGAGAATTAAACCATATCTTAGCATCACCCTTTAATGAGAACGGAAATAATTTAAGGATATAGTAGTAGGGAGTTTTCTCATCATTAGTGAACAGGGTGGCTATATCATTTAATTTAGTAAGATTTGCCACAACAGTTTCAGATTCATAGCCATAGAAAGGATCAGATTCAACCAAAGTAATTATCTCAGTATCAACAGAGAAATCATAATCCTTATCAGTAATAAAGATAGGTGAAGTAGCAAAAGCAGGGTCATATTTCATTCTAGCATTCAGAGATTTTTCTTTCAGCTTAGTTAACAATTTCTTAAGATCACTCCTATCATTCCAAGCAAGAAAGTCTCTAGCAGTTTCTTCATCCATAACATAACCCTCATGCACAACAGGCAGTTCATATCTAGGGGGAGAATCTTCATCATCACTTTCGTCAATATTATCAGTTTCAATAATTTCATTCTCTCTAGCCCTAGCAAGTTGTTCATCAAGAAATTCACCTAGTGGCACAGTAGTATCAAGCATAGAAGTAGTTTCATCATAAGTATTGTGCATAGCAGAAGTGGCATCATCAATAAAATGCGACATATCAGAATTAATAGCAGAAGCAGGTTTAGGTGTCGCAAGCTTACTCAAAACAGAAGGTGAATCAAGTGCAGAGCTAGATGGCAGTTCCTTACCTCCCCTCTTAGTTGAGGGATAAATTTTGGTTTTCTCGTCTTTCAAGTTCCTCATAGTGATCAGCATATATAAATCCCAAGTGACTCAAAGAATAGAGCTATACTCCCCGGCAACGGCGCCAGAAAATAGTCTTGATAACCCACAAGTATAGGGGATCGCAACAGTTTTTGAGGGTAGAGTAATCAACCCAAATTTATTGATTCGACACAAGGGGAGCCAAAGAATATTCTCAAGTATTAGCAGTTGAGTTGTCAATTCAACCACACCTGGATAACTTAGTATCTGCAGCAAAGCATTTAGTAGCAAAGTAGTATGGAAGTAACGGTAACGGTGGCAAGAGTAACAGTAGCAGTTTAGTAGTAATTGTAACAGTGGCAACGGTAAAGTAACTAAGCAAAGAACAATATGTGAAAAGCTCGTAGGCATTGGATCGGTGATGGAGAATTATGCCGGATGCGATTCCTCATGCAATAGTTATAACATAGGGTGACACAGAACTAGCTCCAATTCATCAATGTAATATAGGCATGTATTCCGAATATAGTCATACGTGCTTATGGAAAAGAACTTGCATGACATCTTTTGTCCTACCCTCCTGTGGCAGCGGGGTCCTATTGGAAACTAAGGGATATTAAGGCCTCCTTTTAATAGAGTACCGGACCAAAGCATTAACACTTAGTGGATACATGAACTCCTCAAACTACGGTCATCACCTGTAAGTATCCCGATTATTGTCACTTCGGGGTTAACGGATCATAACACATAATAGGTGACTATAGACTTGCAAGATAGGATCAAGAACTCACATATATTCATGGAAACATAATAGGTTCAGATCTGAAATCATGGCACTCGGGCCCTAGTGACAAGCATTAAGCATAGCAAAGTCATAGCAACATCAATCTCAGAACATAGTGGATACTAGGGATCAAACCCTAACAAAACTAACTCGATTACATGGTAAATCTCATCCAACCCATCACCGTCCAGCAAGCCTACGATGGAATTACTCACGCACGGCGGTGAGCATCATGAAGTTGGTGATGGAGGAAGGTTGATGATGACGATGGCGACGGATTCCCCTCTCCGGAGCCCCGAACAGACTCCAGATCAGCCCTCCCGAGAGAGATTAGGGCTTGGCGGCGGCTCCGTATCGTAAAACGTGACGAATCCTTCTCTCTGGTTTTTTTCTCCCCAAACGTGAATATATGGAGTTGGAGTTGAGGTCGGTGGAGCACTAGGGGGCCCATGAGGCAGGGGGCGCGCCCAGGGGGGTAGGCGCGCCCCCACCCTCGTGGACAGGGTGTGGGCCCCCTGGCCTTGATTCTTTCACCAGTATATTTTATTAATTCCAAAAATATTCTCCGTGAAGTTTCAGGTCATTCCGAGAACTTTTATTTCTGCACAAAAATAACACCATGGCAATTCTGCTGAAAACAGCGTCAGTCCGGGTTAGTTCCGTTCAAATCATGCAAGTTAGAGTCCAAAACAAGGGCAAAAGTGTTTGGAAAAATAGATACAATGGAGACGTCTCATGGTGCGCCAACTGGTTCCTCCCCGGTGGCGGCGAGGAGCGATGATTGTCAAGGACCTGGTTGCTTTTCTTAATTTCAATTTGGGGTCCTCCATTTAAAAGTCGGGGACTTAGTTATATTTCTCTGTTTCTTATGAGTCTTGCTGTAAAGTGTACTTCGATGGTTACCTAAAGTAAGAGCATCTCTAGCAGACCACGTAAAACCGCGACCCGCATAAGGCATTTACAGTTTGATGAAGAACTGTTTTGCGGGTCGAAATCGTGCGCGGCAGAGTAGAACCCGTATATGAAACTGTATAATTTGAAAAAGTGCTTCACGAGAGAAATTGCAACCACACTAGTTCATTACATACTACATGATCATTCATAGCTCATCATCACGTACTACATTATCATACATACTACATTCTACTACTACTACTACTAAAGGGGGTGAGGGATCTCGCGGCGGCGAGGCCGAGGTCGATATACCAAAATGGACGAGCTCGCGGCCGAGAACGACACGGTGGAGGAGCTTGAAGGAAATATGCACTACAAAAAAAGACACATCCGTGACATTTTGTGCCGGTATCATCATAGATGTGGTGGGGTCCTACTTCTATGACAAAAAATCATGACAGAAAATGGGCTTTTCGTCCTGGGCGGGCCGGAGACGCAGCTGCATGACATTCTTTTGTCCGTCCATGACGGGAAAAACCGTGGTAGAAGTGACGGCGAGGAAAATATCGGGGTGTTCCCGGTTACGGTGGGTGGTCGGGGCCGATCGATGCGCGTTTCTCTCGTACACGCACGCGCGTGGGTGTGAGGCGTTGGGCTCTAACTGAACCCAAGCGATTGCACTGCAGGCTACGCGTTACTGAACCCGAGCGATAGATCGATGGCTGTTAACTGAACCCGATCGAGCGATTCCTTCGCTACTGCTGCTAACTGAAGCCGATCGATGCTGCCTCTGGATGAACAGTGAGCGTTGCTGGGGGGTTTGGATGAACAGTTCCAGGTGGGGGTGGATGAACAGGACCCCGTGGTGTTGCCTCTGGATGAACAGGACCCCGATCGATCTAGCCGGTTGGGGCTGGATGAACAGGACCCCGTGGAGGGATGGATGAACAGGACCACCCCGTGGAGGACTGGATGAACAGTAGACGGTGGAGCGCTGGATAAATAGTAGCCTGTGGAGTGGTGGTTGAACAGGAGCCCGTGGAGAGGGCTGGTTGAACAGTAGCCGGTGGAGTAGCGCGCGGTGGAGGCTGGATGAACAGGAGCCCATGGATGAACAGTCGCAGGTGGAGGCTGGAGGAGGTCGAGGGTGGATGAACAGTAGCCCGTGGAGGCTGGAGGGGGTCGACGGTAGAGATGAACAGTATCCCGTGGAGTCCCGTTTTGCGGTACGCCACACCCCTCCCGATGAACAGGACCCCCGTTTCGACCGTAGCGCACCAACACAAGTCTGTTTCCTCCGTTTTGCGATATGCCACACCCCTCCCGATCAACAGGACCCCCGTTTCGACCGTAGGAGGTCCGTTTCCTCCGTTTTACGGTACGCCAGACCCCTCCCGATGAACAGGATCCCGTTTCGACCGTGGCCGGTCGAACACAAGGCCGTTTCCTCCGTTCTGCAGTACGCCAGGCCTCGTTTCCATCGGCTGTTCCGTCCAAGCCCTCCCGATGAACACGACGACACATTTCGTTCGGACCCAGCCGGTTGGCTCCCCATGAGCACGACGACGACGCTGTTTTTCCGTTCCGACCCAGCCATGTACACGAGCCCTGGCCGTACGTACGCGCGAGTAGGCGTTCGAGACCCCTCCCGTATGTACGTACGTGGCCGTATTTACTTTCTTGCACCCTGGCCGCTGTACGTACGTGTACATGCTACGTGCGCGCCTCTACTACGACACCTGCGTGCCTCTACATCGACCAGTATGTACGTACACGTTCGTGACCAGAATCACAACGGTACGTACGCTTTGACCAGGTGGGTCCCGACTGTCAGGCACTTCCTTGCGTGCGAAGATGTAGCTGGTGGGTCCCAGCAGTCAGGGGGAAACGTTTTTTTTGCGAAATACGATGGCCCGTGCGGTGGGTCCCTGCTGTCAGGTGGAGGAATAATTATTTTGCGCGTAATAAGGAGGCACTTCCTTGCGGCCGCCGTGGACCCAGCTGTCAGCCTCTCCACGTACAGTACTCTTCCGATTGAAGTCGTTCCTTGACCATGTTGACCACGCCGCGCCGAGAGCACCAGGGCGGTGGACGACGGCGAGCCCTAGGAAGGGGACGACACGGAGTCGGGGAAGACGCGGAAGTGGAAGCCCGCGCGGAGAGGAGTACGAGGGTTCACTGGTTCGGCTGCGGTGTGAGGCTGCCGTCACCGCAGAATAAGAGGGGGTGTGGGTGAGTAGAGGGATGGCCTGGCCAGCGGTGGGAGTAGTAGGGGGCGGTGAGGCCTTCGCGGCATCACAGCCGGCCACGGGAGGCAGGAGCACACGGCACGACCGGCGCTGGTTTGGGCGGCTGGAGCAGGAAGACCAAAGGTTGAAGAAGCACTACGGCCATTGGATGGACATCGTATGGTCACTGGTGCTAGAATTGTTCATATTGACCAGTTGAAAAAGCCCTCTGTCCCCGTCAACTTATTAGGCCCACAAGTCAGCCTCCCACCAAGGTGGGTCCCAGCTAGCAGGGGAAGTATTCATTTTTTCTGCGTAATAAGGAGGCACTTCCGGTGGGTCCGAGCTGACAGCGGGGGGAACTTTTTTTCGCGAAATACGGTGACCCGTTCGGTGGGTCCCAGTAGTCAGGGGGGAAACGTTTTTTGCAAAATACGATGGCCCATCCAGTGGCTCCCTGCTGTTAGGTGGAGGAATCATTATTTTCCGCGTAATAAAGAGGCACTTCCTTGCTGCGGCTGTGGACCCAGTTGTCAGCCTCTCCACGTACAGTACACTTCCGATGGAAGTCGTTCCTTGACCACGTTGACCACGCCGCGTTCCGTTGCATGCATGCGTCCATGGGCGTGGTGCGTCCCCACTGCCAGCCTCGCACGTACAGTCATCTTCCGATGACTCTCGGTTGTTGACCACGTTCACCATACCATGCCGAGCGCACCAAAGGCCGGTGGACGATGGCAAGGCCCCAGACTGGAACGACCCGGAGATGGGGAAGACGGGGCAGTGGAGTCGCAGATGGAGAGGAGTGGGAAACTTGACTGGTTCGGCTGCGTGGCAGCACAGCCGCGGTGCCGCCCACGGGATTCAGGAGCAAGAACTGAGGTTGAAGAAGGAGCACGGCTGTTGGATTGACATCCAACGGTCTAGCTGCTAGAATCATTTGTTGATTAAGTTGACAAAGCCCTGCGTACACGTCCGCTTAGTAGGCCCCCAAGTCAGCCACCAAATCTGACGGGTCCCAGCTGTCAACGGGAGGAATAATTTTTTTCGCATAACAAGGAGGCACTTCCTTCCGTGTGAAGATATAGCCGGTGGGTCCCAACTGTCATGTGGAGGAAACATTTTTCCAGCTTAATAAGGAGGAACTTTCCTTGCGTGCGACCCTGGACCTCGTGGGTCCCAGCCGTCAGGCTCTCCACGTACAGTCCTCTTGCGATGACTCTCGTTTGTTGACCACGCCGCATCGAGCGCAGCGAGCCGGTGGACGACGGCGAGGCCCCGGACGGGAACGACTCGGAAATGGGAGGACGGGGCAGTGGAGTCGCAGATTGAGTGGAGGAGAAGGGTTATAACTGGTTCTGGTGCGGCGTGGGGCTGCAGTCGGTGGAGAATAACAGGAGGTGTGGAGGGGTGGAGGGATAGCCTGGCTGGCGGTGGGGTAGCGCTTCGCAGCGATGCGTGCTAAGCAGAGCCACTAGCCGCCGGAGGCCGGACCAGGCGGTCCCGGCGACGCTGGAGGAAGAAGACGAGAGATTGAAGGTGCATGCCGACCAAGTTGACAACGCCCTGCGTAGGCTTCGACCTATTGGCCCACATGTCAGCCTCCAAAAATATGGCATATATTTAACCCATGTTTTGCAGAATGTACAGTCCATTTGTTGGGCTGGGTGAACAAATAATTTCGCGTCAATGCGGCCCATTTATATTATCTAAGAAATCCCAGCCCATTTGCACTTCCTTCAAATACACGACTTAGCTGGGCTCGTTATATATATAATGTTATGTTAGAAGGAGCAATTAATATCAAAAATAAACCAGAGAGACACATTTTTATATACATAATTAACAAATTAGCGAGTTATTGGTCAAAATAAAAATGAGCGCGTTATTATTACATTGGTCCTTAAAATCTTCGCAAGCTTTTGTACGCAATCACCAGGATTTTCCTTGCCTGTGAGTCAAAAACAACCAGGATTTTCCTTGCCAACTTCTGTTAAACATTTACTTTTATAAGTTAATAACATGTGGGATGTTTTTATAATGTATATATAAGTCTCTATAAAATATACGATAATAGTAATAATATAAATATATATAATGTGGTTAAAAAAATACATTGGGCTGCCGATCTTTAAGAAAAAGCCCATAGGCCGGTATGGACCTCAAAAAATAAGTTGAAACCACTGTCTCCGTATGTGGTGGGATATGCATGTTAAAATACAAAACCTAGGCCTAGCTGATACTTGTTCGCCCTCTGGAAAAAATGATACCAGATCCCCGAGCGAACTGGATTATAGAGGGGGCCGGCGGCACGACTGAAGAAGCACATCAGGAGCGTTTTTTTCTTCAGTGGATGGCTCTCGATGGCGTTTTTTTACTTGCCTCTGCACCATACAACTTGTATTTTTAGCCTCCCAGTCCGTGGTGGACCAGCAGCCCATTTGCTAGGCGGGCCAACCTACAGAAACCAGCACTCGATTTTTCATCAAGCCCCAAAAACAACGCAGTACTATGTTTGTTTTGTGGCCGAAAACATTACGGCAGGGGTTGAGCAGGGGAGGGGGCAAGACAGAGCAAAAAGATTAAAAAGAGCTGATGCGCCGTTGCTACCCTAACAAAGCAGGTGAAATTCTTCTCGGGAAGAAGGTGTGCCGTTGACACCCACACGTCACATACCCCACAGTAGGCATACTAACAAGTTCACACACAAGCACAACAGAAAAGGTAAACATTCGTATCAAACTCAGGTTCACAGACACGTTCATATTCATAGCCAACATTCACTATCAACAACTCAAAAGATTCATATATACACAAGTTCAGCATGTCTATGGATCCAAATGATTGATAGATCACACAACAATATTCATAGATAATTCACAAAAAGATTCAGATATACACATGTTCAGTATGTTTATGCATCCAAATGATTGAGATCACAGCCAATATGATCCATGGATGAACCTTAATTACCCAGGGTACAGACTGGTAAATGGTGTTCAGTCGTAGGTACTTCTTGCTAAAATTAATGCTTGTACGAGTAAACTTTCGAGTACATAAGAGGCATCAAAGACAATCTGAACTTTGCTTGTAGGTTTATCTTCAAATAGTGGCCTCGTGCCTAGGGAGGTTTGAGCAACTTGGCCACTACTTTCATCCAACTAGTTTACTGGCTCATCTTGGTCCTGTAGCTCGCCAAAATTCTACATTGCAGACTGGTAATTGGTGTTCAGTCGGAGGTACTTATTGCTAAAATTAATGCTTGTACGAGTAAACTTTCGAGTACATAAGAGGCAGCACAGACAATCTGAACTTTGCTTGTAGGTTTATCCTCAAATAGTGGCCTCGTGCCGAGGGAGGTTTGAGCAACTTGGCCACTACTTTCATCCAACTAGTTTACTGGCTCATCTTGGTCCTGTAGCTCGCCAAAATTCTACATTGCAGATGAGGAAGGAGGCGGTTGAGAAAATGAACCACCCAAATTTTTTGTGCAGTTCAACTGAAATGGAGCATCCCTAGCATGCAGGCTGATTAAGTGCCAGATGAATATGCGCGTCAACCAACTTGTCTGGAATCTTTAGACTCCATGCCATACAGTTCACTACCATATGTGCCGATAACCAGAAGGCACAAGTTGGGACCAAAGACTAGACTGCGTTTTCTGGGCTATGCGCCAAGCAATATTTTTGGCATTCACTCTCCTAATACTTGGAGTTTGACAATTGGTTGACGCCGGTTGATACTCGAATGAATATAGGCACTTCTTCTTGTCAACGTCGATGCTTGTCTGAGTGAACTTTGGAGTACATAGCAGTAGCATAAGTACCCGTCCATCTGATCTTTTTGTGCAGTTCTACTGAAATCACCAGATGTAATAATTTGCCTGCGAGTTCAGGCTCCAAGTTACTCCTTTATGAAATCGGCAAACAGTAGCACAATACCAAATTACCAATACATATGACAAGCACAATAATCAGGATAAAGAACAGTACCAACCTATGTGAGGTAGCATATCAATTACTATTTCCTTTGACTGGAAGCCGAGATAAGCCAAGCGACTGACAGCAAAGGAAGAATGCAAGCCGAGATTAGCGACTAACAGGAAAGGAAGGAAGCTGTCGAGGCAATGAAGCACCCAAAGTTTTTGTGCAGTTCCACCAAAATCGAGCATCCCTGTTGGCACATATATTGAGAGAGTGAGATTACTGTAATAGTGGGACTAGTTGATGAAACATACACTAACAAATAGAAGCACCCTCATTATCTTAATGGGTAAAGTTAGCATTCCCTCCCTGCTCCACCACATGATTCACCTCCATAGACAAACATACACACGTACATGATTCAGCATAGGGTGCTACTAAAGATTTGTTTAACTCCGACAGGAAAATTAGGCAGCAATAAATTAGTGGTACTTAAGTACTCCTAATTAATTAAGTGAGACAGCAGAAGTGGAAGGGCTCCCTGGAGGATCGTCTGACATGTAAGGTAGTCATTGCCGGAGCCCTTGAATGGCCTCAACTGAGGCCTCTGGCTTCAGCAAGATCGCCTTGGCACTGTTTACTCTTCTTCTTCTTCCTCTTCATGCTCTATTTCTCATTCTCCTCACCAGTTGGTGAAACCAAGTACATGATTGGCCTTCTATTTCAGAATTGGTTTTGTCAGTGAGGGAGTACAAGTGTACCAGTAAAAAAATAGCATTATTTTCTCATGGCAGTCGCAAAATACAGATGAACACATGCATTAAATATCATTCTTACCTAAAGGAAGGTTATGGCGCCAATATGGATGATGAGGATTGGAAGACAGATCTCCCTTTGTGCAGTTCCACCGAAATGAACCAACTGTTCCACTCTGACATTCCAGTTAAACAACACAAAAGTCACTTCTTTTAAGAAGAGTTTTGTGCAGTGCACCAAAAGGTCACAACAGCAACCAGGTGAAATGGATATCCCTGTTTGCACAAAAAGCTACAGAGGAAACAGTCAGAGTCTCAAACAATTACAGGCAAAAACATTTGGCTAAACTTGTCATGGCTTATAACAGTGGCATGGCTTCATTTTTACCAGGGGCATTAGATTAAGAATAGCTAAATATTTGGTATAAGGGCATGGGACAGTGGGTGCACCAGCAGTCCAGCACCATGTACCTAAACAGGGGCATAAAGTGGTGATTCATAGTTTGTTGCCCCGAGAAACAAACATCCAAGAAACATATCTGGGTTGGTCCCATTTTTGTTCACTCTAGACACCTACTCCTATGTGTGGATAGCAAATCTAGTCCTGGTCATACCACTGTGTACAACGTTACCCCTATATTTCCCTTTTCGACCAAGAGATCGGTTGGATGACCAGTGTGTACTACTTTCACCCCTTTCCTTCCTGTTTGTACCAAGTCCGATGTACTGCATACTAAATTCCCCCACCCCCACTTTATTTCTTGTTTGAACCAAGTACAAGATTCGACTCCATGAAGTAGCTTTACCTCTAACAATAGAAGAAAAAAATAGGTGATGTTGGACCATCCGATCGAGAGGGGCTGAGAGGTAGAAAATGATGCACATGCAGCGACGTAGCGAGCCGGGGGAGTAGAGCTAAGGCGGTTTCGAAGGAAGATATGCCTGAAGGTCGTCGGGATGTGGATAGGTGGGCGGCGGGAGGCCGGATCGGCCCACACTAGGGCAACGACGAAGGGATCGAAGGACCTCCCTCACCAGCACTCGGCCAGAGATAATGGTGCGGCCGGCAGTGGGTCTCCTCCCTCGCTGTCGACGACGGCCTAAACGCTGCCCCTCCTCCCCTTCACCGACGGAGGGGGATACGTCTGGATCTGCAACTAGCGGTGAGGATAGAAAGACAGTGTTTTTTGAAGGTAGAAAGACAGTGTTACCACCCCTATCTTGCTTAGATCTGGAGAGGATGAGAGTGTGTGAATAGAGCAACCCTAGCAAGCAAGCGCGGAGGCTCCGGCCTATATATACGTAGTGGGGTAGTTTTCCTTTTTCACTCCATCAAAACAATCGTTTAAAATTGTGTACTACGTGCCAGGTCGCCGTTTTTTTAGTTGTTGATTGTTTTTCGAGATAGCTACCCGCTTGTTCCAAGTGGTGTTACGGTGTGCCAGGTCGCACTTTGTATCGTTCATGTCTGGTACAAGTCCCTCCATTAAATGAACAACCACCCCCTCGTAAAAATTGTGAACAAGCCCATGGCTAAAATTATCGGAAACGTGGGTTGCCCCAACATGCATTATTATTTATATTTTCTACTCCCTCCGTTCCTAAATATAAGTCTTTTTTCTTAGCCACACCTAAGACAAGATTTTTTTATTAGAAGTGAACCCCACATGTCATAGACACAAAAAGTGTGGCAAGATTCCCTTAGGCAAGCCAAAGTGTGTCTAACAATTTGAGCAACTCAAGTTAGGCAAGTGTGGGAAAAATAATGTGGCAACATAAGACAAACATAGTCACAATCCAAACAGCCCCGTAATTTTTTGTGACATGCATGAAGATTTGGTTAGTTAAATTTATAATCAAAATTTGGCAAGGTGCATAAAATCAACACATGCAAGTATCAAAAGGAAAGTCACGGCATGCATGCATGCGTTGTACTCCCTCCGTTTCCAAATATTAGTCTTTTTAGAGATTGCAACAAGTGACTACATACGAAGCAAAATATGTCTACATACATCCGTATATAGTAGTCCATTTGAAATGTGTAAAAAGACTTATATCGAGTGCAGTGCTTTGATGTGTCACATCAACTCGTACAAGACCGAGAATTTTGATTACTACAACGTCCTCTCCCTCGCGGACTGAGCTCCGGTGCCTTAACTGCACCTGCCTTTGGCTGCATTACAGGTGGGCCAACCACCTGTTGGGCCCACCTATCATAGACGCAAAGGCAGGAGCAGTAAGTCAATGAAGCCGCGTCCTTCCCTCGCGCATGAGCGTGGTGGCTGGCAGGACTAGTAGGAGCTTTCGCTACACGCTTCTTGACGGCGGCGAACTTGCGGATGGAGTTGACCATCATGTCGTCCATGCGAGAGGCGAAGCCGGCGTCGGCGAGGGCTACGACGCCGGTGGTCGCCAGCACCGTCTGGAAACGCTGCGTGGTGCGGGGCTGCAGGCCGGCGCCTTGGATGATTTGGCACAGCCTACTGCCACTCGCGACCATCGCCTCCATAGGTGCTTCTGGCTTGTAGTCACTTGGTCTTGGATTGGAGTGAGCAGTGTTGCGCAGAGACTAAGGAGTAGATGGATTGGAGTGGTGGGGCGCCTTTATATGAGAATCCAAACTCTGTTGCATTCACATCGTGCTGGCTCTATTCTGCTTCTCCAATTAATTCCCTCTGCATGTAGAGTAATTTGAGGATGCATCATTGACCGTTCAACGCCTCGGGCACCGCTAACCTCTCCCTCCTTGGCATTCAAGCACCTATGGAGGCGACTGTCGCTCGCGTCTATCGCGTGTCAGGAGACGTTCCCGTCGACGATGAGGTGCCTATGGTGACTTCGTAAATTTCAAGATGATAGTACTAGTATACTCAATATTGTGCATCGTGACCAAGGTCGAGAGGAAAACGAGAGAACTACGTATTTATTTACGGTGTAGATTCACTCATTTTGCTCGATATGTACTCCATCTCGGTGTAGTCTAGTCACTTGTTGAAATCTCTAGAAAGGCAAATACTCCTTTCTGGTTTACAGGGTTATACTAGCAAGTACTCCCTCCGTCCGAAAATACTTGTCATCAAAATGGATAAAAAAGATGTATCTAGAACTAATATACATCTAGATACATCCCCTTTTATTCATTTTTATGACAAGTATTTCCGGACAGAGGGAGTACTACAATAGTGGGCTCACATAGCAATTTTGTCTCATGCAAGAGCCTGGCTATATGCGTGCTCCAAGGTTCACAACTGCCACGTTCGGGTTGCACTTTGCTCTTCGCCTCTTCGAGAAGATGAATAATGAGGTTACTACTACTGCTTCTACAGTATCGAATCCACTGCTGCATGTCCGTCCACCGCGAGCGGGAGGGATAGCTTGTTGTAGTACTATAAGCAAAATCTTGTCCTCGTCTGCGAGCCACCACGCGCATGGGCGAGGGAGAAGGCGTGTAGTAGTAAAATCAAGCTTCTCCTCGTTGTACGAGTTGACACGACACATCATAGCACTGGCCCCACATGGTTGCCTCTACACTTGGCTGAAAGACCCGCGGTGTACAATACTCCATTTGCTGCAACCTCTAACATTTACCCCACCACAAATTAAAATATATATTCCTGTCTTGACTAGATGAGCGTGCAAACTAGAATCACCAGGATGACAGGTAGGGCCAGAAGATTATTTTAATCAAAAAATATAGAATGGAGTCGACCCCAACGATTTTAAGCTTACAGGCACGGTACACGCTATCCTAGACTACTCTACACATGAAACTGCCACACGAGCGTCCGGGCTGCGCTTGGCTCTTCGCCTCTTCGGGAAGTCACCGTGTTTGGATACTCTAACTCAGTTAGAGGTTAGAGTTAGATTCTAACCCTGAACTAACTCTAACCAAAAAGGTCTTTGGATAGCAGGGTTAGATGAAGCGCGGATATGGCGAGGCGCCTTCACGGGCGATGCGAGAGGGAGGGTGGGAGAGAACAAGAAGCTTCGAGGAAGTGAGGAGGGATCTGCCTCGGGAAGAGCGAGAGAAAAAGATGTTTTAGTGGTCCTGAGAAGAACTAACCCAAACAAGCACCTCTTGGGTGGGTTAGATTTTTTGGATGAGTTAGATGCATCTAACCCAAACTAACCCTCCTGTTTGGATATTTTTGGGTTAGTTGAGTCCAAACTAACCCAAACTAACTCTAACCCGTGGATTCAAACAGGGCCATTATGATGCAGTACTACTGTAGTGGAGGAGTACTACAGTATGCTTCTGGCCATCTGACACCGATTGAACTGCTGCATGTCCATCGCGTATGGGAGGGAGAGCGTGTAGCGAACGAAAGCTTCTCCTAGTCCTGCCAGCCACCACGCTCATGGGCGAGGGAGGGACGCAGCTTCATTGACTTACTGCTCCTGCCTTTGTGTCCATGACAAGTGGTCCCAACATGTCGGTGGCCCACCTGTCATGCAGCCAAAGGAAGGTGCGGTTAAGGCGAGAGGGCGTTGTAGTAATCAAACTTCTCGGTCTTGTACGAGTTGACGCGACACATCAAAGCACTGCACTCGATATATTTCAATAATTTGCGTTTACCGATGCATTAATTACAACGCATGCATGCATGTCGTGACTCTCCTTTTGATAGTTGCATGTGTTGATTTAATGCACCTTGAAGTAGTATGAATATGTGACGGTAAAGCTTTGTAATGCCCCGGCCCTAATAAAGCGAGAGATGGTTGTGCACGAGGAGGGCGAGATCATGCGGACGGAATAGGACCCGACGATGGAGCTCTCTATGGTCTTGATGGACCACACCTTGCTCCACTGCCCCTAGTGCCTCCGCCCCTTGAAGCCTCCAGTGTATGAGGTTCGAATACACCTCGTCCGTTCGGCTGATCGAGCAAGGTGCAGGTTTCTTGATTGATGTGTTGTTCGATTGATTTGTGCAGTGCAAGGGAGGGCACCTGGCTTGCGCGGACTGCTGCGTCGAGCGCCCCGGGAACCTGCGGCAGTGCCAGAAGTGCGAGCGTGGCGGTGGCTTCGACGTGCAGAACACGGCGGTGGACGCCGTCCTCTCCTCGATGAGGGTAGAGTGCCCGCACGAAGGCTGTGGGCTCTAGTCACTTACCACAAGCTCGCCGATCACCAGAGCGTGTGTCCGCTCACGCCCTGCAAATGCCCCGTGCCCGTCTGCGGGTACGAAGGCCCGCCGCTGGTGCTCTCCCAGCACATCAGCACCGTGCATCCCATGCCCGTGCATAGGATCCAGTACGGCAAGGCGCTCCAGCTGCAAGTGCCACTGTCGGAGCCACAGCTCTTGCTGTTCGCGGAGGAGGACGGCCGCGTGTTTTTCTTGGTCGGCGGCATGCTCGACATCGGCGCGCCTATCGCCGTGTCAGTCGTCTACATCAGAGCGGGGGCGTCCCCACTGCCGCACTACGTGGCCAAGCTGTGGGCGAACGGCCCGCCGGGGGAGCCCAAAGTCAGGACCGACGCCGTCAAGGTGGAAATGGAGGTGACAAGAAGGAGGGATCCCGGCGACGTCGCCGTGCAGGAGCTGACCTTCTTCACAGTTCCGCCCAAGCTGCTGGCCGTGGCTAAGCTGGTGTCCCTCCACATTCAGATTGACAAGCTCATGTCCTAAATGATTCTACAATGCCTTCTGTTTATCTTAATAATATGCTAATATAGGGGTTAGCTCGGTCTACTTTAGCTTAAGAGATGGTGGGTTTTGGTGGTGATGCGGCAATTACCTTGACATCAGATCAGCAGTGAAAGTAATTTCGAATAGTCGAATGGATATTTTGTGTCTGTTGGATATAAAGATCCTTTGGGTAAGAAGTAACAGCTTATATGCTTTTTTTAACGGAACAGCGATACTAGTTTAATTTTTGTTGACATGCACTAATATTTTCGAAACGGACGTCGGGTTGTAGCTAGAAGGGTGGTTGGGACGCTGCATCGACCCATACCGCTGTGACCCCCGATTGGGACGCACCGACTGTGGATTTTCTCCCTCGCCGATGTCAACCGCGTCTACGCAGAACATTGTTCCCTTCCCCCAGCTGCGGGATCAGGCCGGATATGTGACCAGCGGTGTGGCCACCGTCGTTCTATGCTTGTGAAGAGAGCAACCCAAGCAAGCAAGCTTGTAGCTTAGGCTCATGTTAGTGTATATATAGTGGTTTTCTTTTTCTCTCCATATCAACCGTTTTATATTGCGTACGTGTCATTGAAGAGTGAAATGATTGTTGCTTCTTCCGACTAACTTACTATGTGATTTGACTGCTCCTTTAGTGGCCCCTACACGTTCTCCCCCTACGTGTATGCAACAGTCACACATACACATGGACGCAAAAACGCACGACGCCCTAATGCATGCATGTCCGAGCACACGACGGAACACACACGGTCATGCTCAAGTGCTCAACCTACATGTGCATGCACACACATACTCAGCCAGGGTGAGCTAGTGACCGTATAAACACCGGAAAATGTATATATTGAGTGCAATGAGCGTATTATGAAGTCCACTGACCGTATTTTTACAAATATACAGTGACAGACAGTGTATTTATCTCGTTTCAAATTACGCCATATTAACCGGAGAGGAGGCAGTATGGACTAGCATTACTTTGCTGTGTCCCGTCAACTTGCCGAACAAGGAGAAGCTTGCAGGACGGGAGAAGCTTGCGCACGGTGGCTCACAGGACAAGGAGAAACTTTTAACTAATGCAAGCTCTCCTTCGCTCAGGCGGTGGATTTGCAATAGTTAATTCGGTGTCAGATTGCCAGAAGCATACACTATACTAGTACTATTATTGTTGCACTTCCCGAAGAGGCGAACAGCCAAGCACAAAGTTTACTAGTACTAGTACTACTACTATAGTCTATAGAGGTATGTACTATACTAGTACTAGGAACCGAATGGAGGAGCGTCTGCACTCTTATTATATTTTTAAAATCTGATAAAGCAATCTTCAACACATTTGGTTCTCTTCGAGGGTTCTCGCATCTGATAATGGAAGTTGATTGCATGGAACACTCGCCACAATTCTCACTTAATTCTAGCTCATATCCTGTTAACCGGAAAGAAGGGAGTATGGACTAGCACTACTTGTTGATGTGTCCCGTCAACTCACAGGACGAGGAGAAGCTTGCAGGACAAGGTGAAGCTCACTTACGCCTTTTGACTAATGCAACGTACCCTCGCCCAGGTGATGGACATGCATCTGTTCATTCGGTGTCAGATTGGCAGAGGCATACACTATAGTACCGAACATGCGGAGTACCATCATTGTTCGACTTGACGAAGAGGTGAAGAGCCAAGCGCAAGGTTTAGTAGTACGAGTAGTACTACTACTAGAACCGCATGGTGGGGCCTCTGTACTCTTATTTTTTTAATCTCTGATAAAGTACACATTTATTCCAGAGAAGGGCGGAAATCGGCAGCCCAACACGTAATGACGATATCGATCAACCATGCTCGAATATATCTTGGCCTCCGTGCGAGCCCGTCTGTGTGTTCTCGCTCCTCGTCTCTCTCAAGGAACGGCGGGTTGGGCATTTTGCCGTCAATTGAGATCGGTTTGCTCACACTCCGGTCCCACATGTCAGTGATATGCCAAGAGGAGGTGCGTTGACCGACTGGCCATACGCGTACTTGGTTTTGCACCTTCATACTACTCCTCCCTCCGTCACAGTATACAGGGCGCGCTTCATTATGATGCATTTCTCTCAATGCATTTCCACCACCAGAGAGACTTTAGACGCGTTCGGTTTAATGCTCAATTAATTAGGGCATGGTAACCGCAATTTTCTCTCGAGGTAGTACTACGGAGTGGAGTAAGTGCATGCATGTGTGTACCAAGGGTGGAAGCACTGCATGCATGTGTGTACGCATTATCTCCTCTAGTAATAGACGCCGTGCTATAACTACCAATGCTATTTTTTAGGCCGATCGCTAGTCGCCTTGGTCCCAGAGATTTTCTCTTTTTCTGAAGCGCGCTCTATAAACAGTGACGGATGGAGTAGTATGAGCGGATTCAAAGAAGAACGTATTGATGGTTGCTTCTTCTGAGCAACTTACAGTGGGAAATGTGGGGCTTATGATTTGACTGCTCATTACTCACTATTAATGCGGCGCAACGACCGGTCTGAGTCTCCCATGCGGCTGTGCACTACCCCCTCGGTCCTTAAATATACTCTGGAGTATTTGTCTTTCTAGAGATTTCAACGAGTGACTACTCAAATATTTGTCTTTTTAGAGATTCAAATGGACTACTACATATGGATGTATATAGACATATTTTAGAGTGTAGATTCACTCATTTTGCTCCGTATGTAGTCACTTGTTGAAATCTCTAGAAAGACAAATATTTAGGAACGGAGGGAGTACACATACGAAGCAAAATGAGTGAATCTACACTCTAAAACATGCCCATTTGAAATTTGTAAAAAGACAAATATTGTTGATGACAGTTGCGACGAAAAAAAAGAAGCATATTCCTTGTCCTAAGGGAAGATAACAACACGATTGTGTTTGTCTAAAACGGTGTGAGGACGAGATTGCAATATGGAAAGTACGCCGGACGAGCTACGTTTTGTGCAAAGAACTATGGAAGATCCACATGCAGCGACGTGGGAAGACGGGCAGTGGAGCACGGCCGGAGGGGATACCTGGAGGTCGTCGGGATGTAACTAGGTGAGCGGCAGCGGGCGGAATCTGCCCATACTGCGACAACGAGTAGGTGGCGTAGGCCCTACCGCGCCGGAGCTTGCTCAGAGAGAACGACGTGTACCGCAGATCGGGACGTGCTGCCTCGGCGCCGTCGAACGGAGAAACGATGCACGTCCTCCCTTTCCACCGACGGACGGGATGCGGCCGAATCAGTGACCAACGGAGAGAGAGAGAGACCACCGCAGCCTTGTGTGAGATACTCTGAAGAGAGACAAACCAGGCAGGGACGCTCCATTGTATATAGTGGAGCGGACTACCTTTTTCTCCATAAAAATCGTTTTCTATTCAATGTACGTGCCATTGAGCGATATAACTTTATTTAAAAATAACGTGCCAACGCATCAATTCGAACTTTGTTTCGTGCACGCGTGGTACACGACCTCCGTAGGTAAACAACCGCTACACGCGTTCAAATTAGCACGTGGGCTGCCATTTCGTACAGAAATGAGCTCCACCGTGTACCCGCGCGGGTGTGGCTGGGCACGAAGCGTGAGTACGTGCACGGTGCACCTATTCTCTTCTTGTATACGTACACCACCTACGTGGGGTTGTGTGAGAGAGATACAAACGTAGAGAGATATAGTGTGTGGGTTCGTGAGAGTTTTTTTGGGGGGGTGGGGGGTCAATCAAAAAATGTAACATATGCAATGTGTGTGAAATAGAGTCCTGGATATATCATATATATAGAGGGAGCGATCCACGAGAAGAGAGTGGAGGTATCATCTACTTGAGGTGTCCATAGAATCGAAGAAAGGGATGATGTGTGTGTGTGCGCGCGCGCGCGGTCAATAAAGAGTGCCATCGAATTTGTGTGTGCCCACGTCAAAGATATAGAGTGGCTGGCCTACTAGAACGAGAGAGGGGACAGGTGCAGTTTGTCTCTGTGGCATGGATACCTACCTACAGCGCTCGACTATCGGTGTGTGGTGGGGGGAGGGAGGGAGACCTAATTAACTATAGAGGTACAATGGCTGGTATATGTGTGGAGGAGGAGAGAGGCCTACCTCATGTATTAAGGTAGATCGATCTACCTCATGTATTAAGGGAGATCGATTGGCATCCATGCATATGTGTAGGAGAGGAATAAGGTTGGGAGAGAGACAGAGCTAGAGTGTTGGAGGGGGTGGTAGTGGAGTTGCTTCTAACAAATGGTGGGATAGGCTTGCTAGACAACCGGAGGGCACGCCTGCAATATCAATAAGAGAGGGGATGGCTGCCTGTCTGTGCACGTGCGTGTGAGAGACGGGTCAGGAGGCATGCACGAATGATGAGGGGGGACGATATGGCTGTGGTAAGCAGACATAACTACATAGGAAGATCAATCGTCCTTTGTCAGAGAAAGGAGAGACATAACTTGTGAGGTACGTCGATCGATGGGGGGGGGATAGTTAAAGTCGACCTAGGTATATGTTGGGAGATCGATCGGTATACATGCATGTGTGTGTTAGAAGCAAATGAGGCACGGGGAGAAGGATAGAGAGAGAGGGATGCATCTAGGAGGTGGTGCGAGAGTCATACTATATCGAGGGGGAAGGAGTGTGCGAGTACGAGATCGATGAAAAGAGTAGTGGGAGTGAGGCATGGACGGTGATAAGAGAAGAGGGGAAGCTTGTGTTTGTGCTAGGCACACCTGGCTAGAGAGGCATATCGATCGATGTGTGCCGTAAAGAAGGAGCTGGGGGCCCTACACACACCGTTGGTGAAAACGACCTAAAGTGAAAAGACGAATTTGCGCGATGGAGCTAGAGAATGCTGAGGGAGGGTGAGAGGGATGCGGGCGTGTGCATGCACGAGAGAAAGTTAGCGCTAGCTAGCTACAAAGATAAGAGGATTGTGTGGGTGTAAAAGATGAATAGAGATCATACTTCATTATAAAAAGCGAATTCGGATATTTGAAGAATTTATCATAGTGTTTTAAACCGACGCATGTGTGAATATATATAACGGTGATACACATGGTGTGGTTATGAACACGTTATACTACATATAATATATTTTATATCTCTACTCTTATAAAAAATGGAGTTGTTAATGATGGTGTGCCTGCCATCCTGCAATATAGGCCGTCCGATTTATATCTGGCGGATAGGAAGGAAACTATGGCAATTTTGAAAAAAATTACCCACACCCCTCTCCATATTTGCAAATTAGGCCTCCCCTTGATCATGTTGATGTTCTGTGGAACGCATGGGCATCTTGCTAGTACTACGTATAATATATAGAACATTGATCATAATTTGGGCTAATGTGTGGCTTTTGCAGCTCAGGTCTAAATACTGGTCATAATGTAGGGGGCGGGGCACTATACTATGTGTGATAAACACGGTGTACACGTATGTAACATGGTTTAGATTATGAATATATAGTTAGTACATCAAATGTACTATCATTTGGAATCAACATCAAGTTTATTCAAAAAATATAATTCGAGTTCATGTAGTACACATAGTTCATATCTATCTCTATAGTAATCATGTGGTGTGTTATTAAGGTAATACACGAATGATGGTTGAAGTTGGCAACAATCATGATTGTAGATTCTTATTGAAATAGAGAAACGAATTCAAAATCAGTTCGAATTGCCGCGGTAGTAGAGACATTTGGAATGCACTAAAATGTTGGTATGAGTAGGTTACATGGATTATACAGCAAGCGAAAAAATTTAATTGGACATAACATGGATTCATACTCCCTCCTTCCATCAATATAGGGCATAATGCGTTTTTTAAGACCGCCTTTGACTATTGACAAGATTAATAGTACATGACATGCACAATGTGAAAATTATATCATTGAAAGAACCTTTCACAGACGAATTTAACAGTGTGCTTTGTGTAAGTTGCATGTCATATATTATTGCTCTAATATTTGGTCAAAGTTAGCATCGAAAAACGCATTAGGCCCTATATAGATGGAAGGAGGGAGTAGCTTTGAATAGCATTTTTATAGTAATATAGGGCAAGACTCTCTCTTTGTGTGGTGTGAATAGTTTTATTTTTTTTCGTTTTCTTTTTGGTTGAGGGAAGTGCGAATTGATTTGGTACGTACAAGTACAATATTACACGTTAGGCTTGTCCCTAGAATTCAACCCACACCTTGTTATATCCCGAAAATTCAGATATCGTGCTCCCAAAACTGGCGCCTTCACAACTCGCGCCTTGCTATCCCGAAATTACAACGCGCGTGAAAACTCCTTCCAGCTGCCAAATCCCGACACACGAAAACCCCCTTCTAACCCTGAGCCGAAAGGGCCGCTAGTTCAAATCGGTGGGGGGTACTTTTGTAACACACCCTACATTTTGGACAAGCGCGTCCTTAAGTCATGGTTCACCCCCTCCCATCGCCAGCTTTTTGCCATTCGAAATCCCATGCCGCGATAACCTCTCCGCTCCAGCCGCGAAACCCCACCCTCCTCCGTCCGCCACCTCACCGCTGCCCAGCCGAAGCCTCTTCCCCGACGATGTCGTCCACCGCAACAGCTCGACATCCCTCGTCCACCTCCCCGGATGAGGATCCGTCGTCCATCTCGTCGTCCCGCCGGTTCAGCCGCCCCATCCTCCACCTCCAAGGAGCTGCTCCAACGATCGCCTCGTCTATCGCGGCTGCTCCATCCCCACAGCGCCGCCTTAACATGCTCCACCGGAACCGCAGCATCCTCACCGACTCCTCGGATGAAGCCGAGGCCTACTCGGCGCCACCAAAGAGGTTGTACACTCATCGCATCGCACCTTCTTCTTAGCTCCACCTCCCAGCGCCGACGGTGCTCCATCCCGCACCCCCATGGAGCGGCTACCTTGAAGCCGGCGCCGCGGGCGACATCTCGACGGCGGCTCTCCCCCAGTGTGAGGCCCCTTCGGCGGCGGCGTCCATACCAGCCGGATCTGCTGCTGCTGCTCCGGCTCTCGCTCGCTCGCTGCTGCTGGTCCGGCTCTCGCTCGATCGCTCGCTCGCCCAGCTACTGCTGCTTCGGCTCTCGCTCGCTCGCTCGCGCTGCTGCTGCTGCTCTCCCCCTCGCTCGTGCTGCTGCTCTGCTCCGATTTAGCTACACTTTAGTCGACTAAATTGACTTTTCGGTCAGTCGATTTTCAGGGGGTGAGGGGGGGGCTCGCCGGAGTTAAGGAAGAACCACCCGCAACGGGACGGGGGCTCGCCTGAGAGGTACCCCACTATCTATCTTAGGGTTCAGGGTGGGGGGAGGGGGGCCTATAGGGCTGGCCGGGGCGGCGGCGGACCGACGGTGGGGAGTTGTTTCGGGGCGGCAAGGCGGCGCTGGGGCCGGCGGTTCGGCCGGTGGCGGCTGGCGGCGCAGGGGGGTGCAGGTTGAAGATGAACTGCAGGCCCTCCCTAAACTACATGTCAAGTGCCTCTCTGCTACCATTGCGTTCAGTTTCGACAATAACATTCAGATTCCACAGTAAATTTCAGTTTCGACAGTTAAGATCAGAGTCAACCGTTTTTACCTCATCTGTTGTAGTCAGGTGGTTTCTGGTGAAGTAAATTTTACATCTATTTTACATCATCTATTGGAGATGCTATTATAATCCCACTTGAGATTGACGATGTCTGTCTTGTGCTGCTTCAGCCTTGACGTCTTACGGCTCACCGGGGCTGCTCCAACGACAGAACGATCCATCACAACAGAGCAGTGCCCTGGACGCCGTCTACAGATTCCTCAGATCTTCCTCCACACCTCCGACAGCCACCTCTGCCTCAACTGCTTCAGCGACCAACCCAATGATGCTGAGGTCGACACGGCTACGGCAAAGAGGTTGTACACTTGTGGCATCACTTATTACTATACATTCATGTCGATCCATTAGGGCTATTTTGGTTCAACGGAAAAACATAGCAATAGGGAATTTTCCAATGGCACTCTACTATTCAATTATTCATGCATTTTGTTGAAAGGAATGAACCAAAACATCCACTTGGACCTACTTTTCAAAATCCTATGCATGAAAACAGGACCAAGTGCATTAGTGGCAGAATAACATTCTAACTGTACACGCTTTCATATGGTTTCACTTTATTTTGGTCATGTTTCTTTGCATTCCTCTGCTCTTCCAATTCCTGTAAACCAAACACCCAAGTTGACAGAAATCCTGTGTTTACAAATGCTCTGTTTACCATGTGCATTCCTATCCTATTCCGGTGTTTTTCCTATCCCTGCGTTTTTAGAATCATGCAAGCCAAATGATCCCTTACAAAATTACATCAGTTACAGGTAGGTGTCGAAGGGAACTTTGTGTGGTTTGTCCTGCCCCTGCCGCGACGTCATCCACCTCAACTGAGCTGCTCCATCGACAGAAACATCCACCAAACCAGACATCACGACTCCTGACCGTATTTCGCCGCCTCAGATCTCCTTCCCTGCCGCCGGCACCCACCGCAACAGCATCACCATCATCGACTCAATAGATGAACCTAAGGAGTACACGGGTCCACAAGAAAGGTCGCACTCTTTTGTTTCTGCTTATGTTATGCATTGCTTAAAATTACCTGCTACTTTATCATCCTGTTCACCTCTTGGACTCCAAGTCAGTTCCAAATTAATGTTCAATCTTGAGTTCTAAATTAGTTGTGGGGCACATACCGAGGAAGCAATGAATAGTATCTCTGTCTAATATCTGGTTCACCTAGGGTATGCCTATGTTGTTCATCTTGGGCGGGAAACAAATATAAAGCAATCATCATCTGTCCTTTTATTAAATTAAAGCAATCATCAGCCTGCTATCATTATTTTTGGATCCATCCACTGGTTGTTACCATCACTCTAAATTTCTGCATGCTCTCCTTACATAATCTCACCATATTTTTTTCGTATGCATGTCAGATATTGTCCACAGTCATGCTGAACATGTAGAGAAAAAGAGAAGAGTTTTGCGCGGCAATACAATGTCATGCAGACATCGCTCCATGGTGGGTTCAATGGCAAACCCTCCCCACCCCTCTCCAGATTGTAATCCAGAGGAAGATATCTGTTCTAAGGCGGATTCAGACGCCGCTGACCACTCCTATTTACCCCCCAAGGTGTTTGCTCTACCTTGGCATGATGATGTTAGTCATATCATGCATATGTTGCCTTGCAGTGCCTACTTTTGACATCATATATGTCATCTGCTTAGTTTAGACATGTTCTTTAATGCCACATGTTTAGTTTCTATATCATATATGGGAATTATGCAGTCTCATGTCTTTTAGCCAGCCATAATATATGTGAAATGTGCAATGCCATTCTGTTTAACCAGGCATCATATATTTGAATGATATCTTGCCCATCCTTTTCTTCATTACATTTCCATTTGTCGGCAATGTTTGTACATTAAACTACTCTTCCCGTGAATCAGCCATTTGGGTGGGAGATTGAAAAATCTGGAGTGAAAACAAGGCCTTCAGAGCAGACAGTGCTACCTATTGAAGCAGATCTCTTGTTGGGTCTCGATAGCTCCTCAGAGATGAATTCAGAGACAGATGACCAGTCCTATTCCCCCACCGAGGTGTATGCTCTAACTTGGCACGGTTATACTGCTCATATCATGCATATGGTGTCTTGCATTGCATAGTTTAGACATCATATACACAATATTCAACACCATGTTCTTAGTTCAGACATCATATCTAATGCCCTCTGTTTAGCATATAAATCACATATGTGAATTAAATGATGCGATCCTGATTACTTAGATAACATGTAGGTGAATTATGTCATGCGATCCTGTTTAGTTATTCATCATATCTTTGAATTATGTTATGCTATGCTATCCAGTTTAGATAGACATCATATATGTGAAATTATGTCATGCTATCCGTTTTAGTTAAACAATATACATGTCAACTATTTCATGCCCTCTTTTTTCCACACTATCTATTGCATCTGTCTCTCATATAATGTCTGTACATTCAACTATGTTTCCTGTTTATCAGTCATTTGAATTGGAGCGGGTGATGCCAGCATCTAGCAGACTAAAAACACGGTCTTCAAATAAAACAGTGCTACCTCTTGGTGGATATAGCATCCTAGTTGTACATGCACGAGAACCAGGCCTACCACACATAACCCAAACTCTCACAGATTGTACCCCTACTGCGATGGACAGAGAACTAGCTTCGCCTAATCTAACCCCAACCCCAGCAGATAGTAACCCAGTTCCTGTTGACACAGCACCATCTCCACCACAGAGCTCCCAAATAAGAGCAGTTAGTAAGGCAGCTCCAGTGCCCAAAGGGCCAGTACTACCACGGCGAACCCCCACTCCACCAGTTAGTACGCCTATTCCTGTGGAGGAAGCACAACCAGCTAGTCGTAGTTTAGCATCTATCGCATTTGATGTTGTTAAATCGTATGTGCGTATCTTCCCATCTTGGAAATATTATACTGAAGATGAAGGAAAATGCCAGTTGCAGGTGTTTGTCCAGGAGTTATGTGTAAGTAATGTTATTCATGGCAATTACTTTGCTTTGTCCCATGCATCCTACCTCCATGATGGTTATAATACAACAAATTTTCCCATTTTTCTCTATAGAGAAGGACCGATTTGGAAACTCAGGATGAGGTAACCTGTGTCAATACCTCTGCTATCTTCAAGAATGCTTGGTGGTAGTATCGGAATTACCTGAAGAAAACGTACTTCACCGGCAAAGAAACTCATCAAATTCCCTTACGTTCTTCTGAGACACATTTACTGGACGATGACTGGGAACGCCTTGTTCTGTACCGGTCCCGAACCAAGAATGTGGTAAGGTCTATGAGCTCATTTTCTATTTTTAAGTACTATATTCTTGCGTCTTACTGTACTCTGTTCATGTAGAACAAGTGTCTAAACCTGAAGAACAACTGTTCTAATTTAAGATTCCATTGCTATCATAGTTCAAAAAAGCGCCAGGCGTTAATTGTGCATTTTGCCACCGCCTTGCGCTTTACTGACCAAAGCGCACGCTTATGCGCAGTTATGCACAGATTAAGCGTAGTTATGCGCAATGCGTTTCGCCAACGCCTAGAGCCTAGGCGCGCTTAAGCGCTCGCTTAGGCGCGCCTTTTTTAACTATGACTGCTATTGTGCATACTGCTTTGCTCTTGTATCACTGTATTTACTCATACAAACTTATTTTTAAATTGAAGTATCCAATCGAAACTCCAATGGCACAGCAGGTATGTTCACGCATGTTTCTTTAACAGGCTTGCTCTTATCAATAGCTCTGTTGATTATACAGTTGACTTCTCATATCATACACATTACTAGCATCACAACAGAGCCAATAGTGTTGTTGTACATGTAGACCCGTGGTACCCATCTGAAATCTTGTTGTGCCCATGTAGTTTCCCACGCTTTGTATTCTTTCACTGTTGCTTTGTCTTGAACTGATATGATTTGAACCGTGTCTCTATTTTGATTTGGCAAGACAATGCAGTGACCATAGGACATAGATATATGTTTGTTTGATGCTTTTATTATGTACTAGTACTTGGCAATAGAAGACTTGGTAGTTTAATCCTGTCCACCTTACTAATGAACTGGTTCACCAAAATGAGTTTCATATACTAGTACATGCTAAACCTGTTATGTGTCTCCTTGTTTCTTCTTTTAGAATGCTGACAGAATATTGGGGAAGAGTGCCTTATTAAGCAATGGTAAATGAAGTAATGAAGATAAGGTTCAGGATAGTGACACATCCTTGTTGGTCTCCAACAAAGCTGACAAAACAGCTAAGGAAGACTATCTCGAAGTTAGTGAGACAACCCCAAAGTCCTGTCTTGGTTTAGTGTTCGAGTTACTGGCCACTACCGCTTGCACAAACTATTCAAACTCACTGTCTGAATTAGTTCGGTTTCTTGAGTCTCAACTACAAGCTGAAAGACATCGATCAGCTGTGCTGCGACAAGAAGCGGAAGTCCCTGGAGCATTCAGATGCATACTTTCTAGTGCAACAGCAAGCGTTGGAGGATTTTAGCGCCAAACAGGACAAAGCTAATAAGCTTGCTAAGCTTATTGCCAGCATGGTGGATACCACGTTTCTTGAGCTCTTCTGAAGTTGTTTCAGTTATGCTCTTGTTTTGCTGCCGCGTTTATTTGCACTGGTGGCCAATTTTGACGGCTAGTGTATGTAATATGCTGCTTTGTTCCCTATATTTGCACTGGTGGCGAACTTTGATTCCCAGTGGATGTAATATGTGTAATAGCGGTAATAGGCTAGCGTTAATTGCTTGCTTATTTATTTCCTTATTGTCTTGTTTAGTTGTTTGCTTGTAGTCACTGCAGTTCTTTTTCTGTGTTTTTCTAGTGGCCACAATAACCTATTTTTGGAAACTAGGCCAAAATAATCATGGCAACACACGGACTGTTGTAACCATGGGCCTCCTGCGGGCCGTATGATCCATGGGCCTTCTACGGGCCGTAGGATCCATTGGCCTTCTATAAGGGCCGTAGGATCCATGGGCCTTCTACGGGCCGTACGATCCATGGGCCTTTTACGGGCCGTAGGATCCATGGGCCTTCTACGGGGCGTATCATCATTTCGCCAATCATGGGCCGTACTATTCATGGACAATAATAGGCCGTATTTGATAACTCTATGAAAACAGCCCAACGAGTTTTTTCGACATGAAAACGGCCCAACGTATTAACGGGCCACAAATGGGCCGACTGTAACCACAGGCTAAATTTGGCCACAAGCAGAAAATGACAGTAACGGGCCGTAAGTAACCGAATGCTGGAAATGACCCCAAGAATAAATGGGCCCTGAGAAGGCCGAAAGATAACATGGGCTGGAAACAGCCCAACGGAATAATGGGCCGTTAATGGGTATAAAGTGATACACTGTTCATTACGGGCCAGTTTTACCACGGGCCGTTAAGGGGCCGAGGGTTACTAAGGGCCTCATATGGGCCGAAAGACGTCATGGGCCATACATGGGCCAGAAGTTAAAACGGGCTAGAATTATATTGGACGGCCCAGATGACGCTACTGGGGCTAATTCGGATAGGCCGTAAACGGGCCCTGGGATAGCGGGCTGTAAATGGGCTATATGCGAACAGGCCGTTAACAGGCTTGCCGTGGGCCGGCCCGCCACCTTTTGACCAAGTCAAACGGGCCGGCCTTTTCACAGGAATGGGCCTCTGTTGGGCCGTGCCACGTGTTGACGTATCATAGGCGCTTTGGGTCCAATGAGTGGATGACATCTGTCCCAACGGTGAGCCGACACATGTTTCCTCCAGCCAATGATGATTTTACACGTGGAAAATCCCCATTGGTCGGGGCTGTTAGCGGGTTATCGGATCCAAAACCAGACCCGATAGCTTAACGGCGTTCCGTTACGGTGGATGCCACGTGTCGGTCACCCTTGACGAAAGCACTTCTGTGACACGCGATTCATCGTCATGGAAGTGGACACTTCCGTGATGATAATTTTGGAAATTTCATGGAACACTTCTACGACAGCACAGGTATGACTATCTTGATTCTGTCATAAATTTGTCATCAATGTACATGCATGACAGAAAATGTGACCTACTGTGACAAACATGTATCATCACGCAAGTGTATTTTTTTGTAGTGATGCCCTAGAGGCAATAATAAAGTTGTTATTTATATTTCCTTATATCATGATAAATGTTTATTATTCATGCTAGAATTGTATTAACCGGAAACTTAGTACATGTGTGAATACATAAACAAACAGAGTGTCTCTAGTATGCCTCTACTTGACTAGCTTGTTAATCAAAGATGGTTAAGTTTCCTAGCCATAGACATGTGTTGTCATTTGATGAATGGGATCACATCATTAGAGAATGATGTGATGGACGAGACCCATCCGTTAGCTTAGCACTATGATCGTTTAGTTTATTGCTATTGCTTTCTTCATAACTTATACATGTTCCTATGACTAAGAGATTATGCAACTCCCGAATAACGGAGGAACACTTAGTGTGCTATCAAACGTCACAACGTAACTGGGTGATTATAAAGATGCTCTACAGGTGTCTCCGATGGTGTTTGTTGGGTTGGCATAGATCGAGATTAGGATTTGCCACTCCGTGTTTCGGAGAGGTATCTGTGGGCCCTCTCGGTAATGCACATCACTATAAGCCTTGCAAGCAATGTGACTAATGAGTTAGTTACGGGATGATGCATTACGGAACGAGTAAAGAGACTTGCCGGTAACGAGATTGAACTAGGTATGATGATACCGACTATCAAATCTTGGGCAAGTAACATACCGATGACAAAGGGAACAACGTATGTTGTTATGCGGTTTGACCGATAAAGATCTTCATAGAATATGTAGGAACCAATATGAGCATCCAGGTTCCGCTATTGGTTATTGACTGGAGATGTATCTCGGTCATGTCTACATAGTTCTCGAACCCGTAGGGTCCGCACGCTTAACGTTCGATGACGATTTGTATTATGAGTTATGTGATTTGATGTACTGAAGGTTGTTCGGAGTCCCTAATAAGATCACGGACATTACGAGGAGTCTCGAAATGGTCGAGACATAAAGATTCATATATTGGAAGGCTACATTCGAACATCGGAATGGTTCGGGTCGTTTCGGATAAGTTTCGGAGTACCGGGGGTTACCGGAACCCCCCTGAAGTTGTTGGGCCTCATGGGCCTAGTGGTGGAAGAGAGGAGGCAGGCCAAGGTGTGCCCCCCCTAGCCCAAACCGAATTGGACTAGGGCTAGGGGGCCGGCCCCCCTTTCCTTCTCTTCTATCTCCTTCCCCCCTTCTCCTTGTGGAAGTAAGAAAGGGGGGGGGCGAATCCTACCTCCTGGCCGGCCTCCTCCTCCCTCCCTCCTTTATATACGTGGGGTGGGGTCACCCAAAGGCACAACAAACAATCTCTTAGCCGTGTGCGGTGCCCCCCTCCACAGTTTTACACCTCCGTCATATCGTCGTAGTGCTTAGGCGAAGCCCTACGCTAGTAACTTCATCATCACCGTCGCCACGCCATCGTGCTGACGTAATTCTCCCTCGGCCTCAACTGGATCAAGTGTACGAGGGACGTCATCGAGCTGAACGTGTGCTGAACACAGAGGTGTCGTACGTTCGGTGCTAGGATCGGCCGGATCGTGAAGACATACGACTACATCAACCGCATTGATAAAACGCTTCCGCTTTCGGTCTACGAGGGTACATGGACACACTCCCCCCTCGTTGCTATGCTTCTCCTAGATAGATCTTGCGTGATCGTAGGATTTTTTTTGAAATTACTACGTTCCCCAACAGAGCTCAGTCCTCGTCGGAGCTGACGAGGTCAATGAACTTCTCCCTCTGCTCCTCGCGGATGCGCCGCCGCTCGTCGTCATTGTCCTTCGCGGCAAGGTTGGCTGCGACCACCTGCTTGAGGATGAGGTCTTCGAGCTCCTCGTCATGGCATCGGCGCTCCGCCTCCTCGCGCAAGCTCCGTTCGGCTATGTTGGCCGCGACCGCGACCGCGTCGAAATCGTCCAAGAAATCTTCGGGCCCGACGAGCCCTCGGCGCTCGATCTCCTCCGGCTCCTGCTTGACGGCGACGACCTCGATCTCCTCTTGCTCCCCCGACCACTCCCTCTTCACGGGGAGAAGCCCCGCGCCGGAAGAGGAAGAGCTCGCGGCGTGGGAAGATCTCGCGGCGGAGGACGAGCCCGCGGCCGAGAAGGGCGTACGCCAGTGTCGACGGTCGTACTCCTCCGTCTCGTGAAGGAGGAGGCTCGGCGGCGGCGCGAGGCCCTTGTTCGTCCACTTCCTCGCCACGCGCTTCCTCGCGCCATCCGAGCGGACACGCCGCTCGCGCTCGGGGTCGCCGCCACCGCCGGGGCTGCCACCGGAGATGCGGCCGGAGCTCCACATGCGGCCCCGCATAGCGGCTGGAGGCGGAAGAGGGCTCACCGGCGGCGAGAAATATGAGGGGCGGGGGAGTGGGGAATTGCGGCGGGGGATAGGGTTTCGACCCGCATATGCCCCATGAACTCGTACATATACTGCTTGGGGTGGGGGGGGGGGGGGGTTGCTGACCGCGGTAAAAATATTTACGGGCCGGGCGAGTATACGAGCTCTGTTCTAGCCAGAAAATTGGACCGAGTCCATATACTCACCGGAATTTGTGGGTTTGCGACATATAGGGGTCTGCTAAAGTTGCTCTAAAAGTCCGAGTCCTTCAGGACCCTTCTCTGTTAGAAAAAGAAAAAAGCTAGAAGAGGCGACCGGACACGTGAATCGTACATGTGGACCAGACGCGTCCAACAAAATCGCAGGTGCGAGTGCGACGCATGAATCGTACATGTGCTGTTAGAAAAAGAAAAAAGCTAGGAGAGGCGACCGGACACGTGAATCGTACATGTGTGGACCAGACGCGTGCAACAAAACCGCAGGTGCGAGTGCGACGCATGAATCGTACATGTGGACCAGACGGCATCGTCGTCGTACGGTGGGGTGGGCGCGCGCGAGTTTGGCATGTTTGAAGCACAGCACAGGCACAGCTTTCAGGACCCCAAATGATTAAGGTGCGCGTACGATGATGCGTCGTGCAAAACGTTGTAGCACAATGTTTTCCCCGTCCGGTGAATGAGCAGCTGTCCATCTTGTGCCCACCACAGTGACAGTCAAGTTACCCGACGCAGCTGTCCATTTGATAAAAATATGTACATACATACAATTGTTTTGTTTGTCATGTACTCTCTCCATAAACTAATACAAGAGTGCTTAGATCACTAAATTATCCTTGGGTTGCTATGAAGCCAATTAATTTCCAGATAAAAATATGTACATACATACAACTGTTTTGTTTGTCATGTACTCTCTCTGTAAACTAATACAAGAGTACTTAGATCATTAAATTACCCTTGGTGCTATGGGGCCAATTAATTTCCAGCACAACAATAGCAGACGAAAAATACACGGTGAGTCCTCGCGGCTTTCGTCGCATCATCAACGTCCGTAGCTTGTCTTCTTCGGCTAGGTCGAAGAGAGAAGAAAGAGACAAGCGAATTGCGTTTCCAAAAACTCCAAACATTCAAAAACACAGGCATTTAAGCGACTCAGGCGCCCATGTGAGACGGTACCCAATCAAATGTATACAGGAAATAATCTAAACTTACCAAATAGCTAAGAATGTAGGATGTGTCATGCATGGTACGTAAATTATGGATTTGATGCGTAAGGAAAGTAAAGTACGTTATATATGAAATTGATGCAAAAGGTAAGGTGGAGTTGATGTAGTGTTGTAAAATGTAAGTTAATTAATGTGATTGAGTGGCGTACTGGGAAGGTGTGGTCAATTATGGCGTGGTGCGAAAAAATTGACCGATAAAGAAAACAGTGAAGGGACGTGGTGGGAGGATGCGAACCGGTCGACGAAGAGTTCTGCCTCGCAGGAAAAGAAACACTGCTTACTTTTTGTAAGTAGTAGAGAAGAGATACGTTTTGATCGTTAGCAAGTACTACCTCCATTTCAAAATAGTTCAAGTTTGTCCTAAGTCAAATATTTTTAAGTTGGACTAAATCTATAGAAAAATGTGCCCATATCTACAATAACATATTAGTTTCACTAGATTCACAATGAAATATATTTTCATTAATAGGCTTAGCTAGCCGATCCAATAAGTAAATACATAGGGAAATCAATGTGAATTGGCGGTGGGTTCAACATTTATTCTCCTTTAGGGCTCCTTTACTCTCAATGCAGATCTTTCTTTCTTTCCTAAAAATTTTCCCTCGCAAAAAAAAATGCAGATCTTCCTAAACCAGATATATGACACAAATGTCAGTATGAATTTGCGCACACCATACATCAATCACACAATGTTACATAGACAACAACACTATTTTGCTTATTTATATGTCCATTCCACACAATTAAGTACGATCTCATTAAATGTGGTGCATATATCTTCAGGCACCGATGCCTCATCTTCATGCCTTCGCGAGGGATACAACCAGCATAGCTCGAGAGGTTCTGACCCGCTCCTCTCGCAAGCTCCCATCCACATCCAGGCTCCAATGCAGCTCTGCCGCCCTCACAAATTCATCCATAACCTCTCCAAAATGCTGGACTATTATCGGCTCAAATAAGGCTATCAGATTATTCACAAACTTGCTTGGGCTGCTCAGAGCAATGTTCATTTCAGCTGTAGGGTCATGGACACGCATCTCCTTGATAAAAAAGGACCCCTCTTCTTTGATGATCTCCCTTACCTCTTCGATGGAAGGTCCATGGAGCGGCACATAGAAAGAATCAAATTTTGCTTTGTCGATCACACCCTATCAGACATGTCATGAGATTGGCAAGTAAAATAACCGCACATACAATTGCAATAGATAGTCTGCTATACTAGAAAAGGGCAAATAAATGTACCTCCGCGACCATTACGCTTAGAATCTGAGCTACAATTCCCGGGAAAAGAGAGAATTTGGAGGCGATTACATCAGAACGCGTCCCTACCAGGGAAATAACCATCCGGCCTCCTGAGACCAACTCTTTGGCTCTCAGCTCCAGGAAAAGCTTGAAATCTTTCCTGAATTGTTTTTCATAAGCCTCACGGACCATTGGGAGCATTTCACGCCTAGCATGCTCATCAATGTCGAACGCTGGGATGCGGTTCCTCGTTAGATCTTCGGGAGCCTGTAAAGGTAAGATTTTGCTTAAACTCGCAAGTAATCCAATTGGATCAATTCTTCGAGCTCTAACCTTTGATAGCCATTGCAAGCTGTTCGACGCGCAAACAACATGCAGGGAGTTACTAGTGAAGAGCCGCTCGTAAAACGATCCTGGTGCGACACCAGTCACAACAACAGGGTTCTTGCTTTGACGGAGTGTGACCAAGCTCTTCACCACCGTGTTGAAGTCGGTGTCAGGAAGGTCATTGAGTAGCACAAATATTTCCGGTGGTGGCTGTTGTAACTGAAGACAATGGTTGTGGATGGCATTGATGGCAGTCGATACCAGTGCTAGAGCATTTGGACCAGAGGAGCATCCCAAGTCCGCGATCACTATCTTTCCATGCAACAAGGTACTGGTGCTGCTGCATAAGTCGGTGATGACCTCTTCTATCAGGGGCTTCATCCTGTTCTGCTCAGCCTTCTGCAATCAAGTTGTAGTCCTTCAGAAAAATCTAGTCTAATATTTTTGCTCAAGTCATGATGTGTTAATTAGCTCATACGCTCTTTATCTGTATAAAGCCATCTTGTAGTACCATAGGGAAGGCTGCTAGGCACATCAACAAGCGACGACATATATTTTTTCTTTTTACGATTTCGCTACACAGCTCCTACTTTTTGTGTGGCTTTGTCTGCTGAATCCGGTGTAGCGATGCAGAACATTATCTAGCTCGCCCAACACAATCGCTTTTTTTGTCTTGAACATTCTATTTGTTACAAATATTTTTGATTTGTTGACGAAAGCCTTGATCTGCTAGCACATCACTTTTAGGCTGCCTATTCTTTTTACCCGCAGTGTCCAAATTCTCCAAAGTACTTTTCAACGAATTATTCTTCATGAGCACGTTAATACTATCAAGAAAGGGATTTGTTTTGTCTTGAAGACATTTGTCTTCTCCTTTCATGTTGTTTAATTCACTTAGGATGCAGAGAACGAAGGAGAGAGCCAGTATCCAGTAATAAACGCAACGAGCTACAAAAGGTTACAAACAACCAAGCATTTAACAAATTATATCCACCCTGATTTCTTATCTAACATTGCTCTATCGGCTCTTCGTTGAAATCACGGTAATACTAGTTCGTTTTTGGAAACCAAGTGTCAAATAAAAGCTCATAGAAACCACTGAATGAAAAGATAAGATTTTTTTTTGGGGGGGGGGGGGGGGGGGGGGATGAATGAAAAGATAAGATACTACCTTAAAAACTGGATCTTCGGTTTTGGAACCCAAGTGTCAAATAAAAGGTCATAGATACCGCTCAATGAAAAGATAAGATACTACCTGAAAACTGGAGTTGCGAGCATAGCTTGTTTCGCCTTGCCCATGCTTCATATGCACAGCCTGTTTGGAGGCCATGGCTCTGTCTAGAGCAAGCTAGGCTAAAGTGCTAGACTGCAGGTTTGAATCTGCAGGAAACAGGTTGGTGGTGTAGTACTAACAATGAAGTAGCACTTAAATATCTCGTTTTCCTGGGACCATTCACAATGACGTTGTTCCACTTAAATCTGGCAATGACGTTTCAGAAATGGAAAGTAGCATATATAGAATCTTTTCTTTCAGTGGTATTGTTTTTATATATTTATTATTTACAGTGACAGTAGTTAATTATTCTTCAGCGCTTATGCAGAGTAACCTTGCTATTGGGCGAAGGCGCACAACTGCACCTTCCAAGGAGAGATAACAAGTCATGCTTAGAGTACATATGCGGAAAACTTTTATCTAATCCTCATCGAAAATAGGGAAGATGCGGAATAATACTCGGCTTTAGCAAAAATCAATAACTTGTAAAAGTAGACATCCATGTATAATTCATATGTCGACGTCACGGCATACTCAACCAAGTCACCTTCACCAAAATAGAGGCAATCTCGAGCACTCCTTCTCGACAGGCACATCCATGTGTGTCCGCTTTGAAAGCAATAGGATTGCTGAAGACCACAATTTTTAGAGCCTTTCTGACCCAACTTGAACTTCAGTTCCATGCAAATTTCCATCGCATGGCAATAACGCATCTTCTTAAGCTACATGGCTCATCAATATTGGCACGAAAGAGCTGAATTCTCTCAAGTGACACACCACTAAGAACAAACAATCTGAGAAATAATTCAAACTGACTCTGCAGTTTTGATACGATAAATCTATCTTGCGCTCGTTCCAGATATGCCAAGCGACATATGATGACGCAACTTTTGTCCTTAAGACAGGAAACAAAGCAGTAAAGCAAAGGGAGAAATGGTCCCGGCCTGAAGAATGCAATGGGCACCAAGCCAGGATGCTTGCAGCCTCTGAGTTGCCAAACTTCCTTAGTGAAAGGACACACGTTGAACAGATGCCCAACCGACTCATCCTTGGCTTGTGTTCCGTGGAGGGAATTGTGGCACATACAACAACGATCCAGTCTACAAAGGTTGGCTGCCAAAGACGCAAATGCTTCTTATTTCCGTATTCAAGCAAATCATGAGAAGGAAACTTTTCATCAGGCATCTTAAAGATGGAGTTTCGGTTGCATCCTCCCATGATGAAATTAAGAACATCTTATATAATCATTTCAATGCTCCTTGTAAAACTCCCATGCTCAGGCAGTACACCATGGGTCTCGACTTCACTGGGACGAACAATATATACCTATTCATGCGAATAAGAAATACCGTTGGCAGACGACAAAATCGTTTGGCGTGAGTCGGTATGATTCGTTCAAGTGAAGTCAAGACCCATCACCCATGGTATGCCAAAATAAAAAGGTGACATCATTTCACTACCACTCACTCCTCATGATGTCATTTCACTTAGCTGCTAAACATTTTATGTGATTTTTGCGAATTTATTACGGCTTCATGTGATAGTTGGATCTTAACATAAGCTGAAGAAATAATATGTGTGTCCCAGGTCGAAAGCAGATACAATTGTAAAAGTTGAAAAGCCAGTCTGATGATCTGATCATTTGTTACGGCATGTATACGGCTGCATGGGAATTAATTTCTCAGCTGCTCGCATCACGGTCAATTATCCGTTGCATGCATGACTCTTTTGGCAGCTGTGTGGTAGAAATGCGTACTGGTGACAAAATATTTTCAGTGTGTGTTTATTCACACTGTCAAGTTTAACTCCCAGAGTAATACAGATTCCAATGTGTTTGATCAATCTGAAACCGGCGAAAAGTCGATTTGTCTTGGACTGTATTCTCTGCTTACCTTTGTGTGTTTATTTACGCTGTCAACAAAAACAAAATAGAAGTTTAATTTCTTTCGACAAAAATTTCCAATTCGTTTCAAACCAACACAACTTTTACAATGGTATAAGATAATAAGAATTCTCATTTAAAAAGGAAATTTGTTTCGTTGGAAGCAACTCAATGGTATATTGGAAATAATTCTCCGGTCCATCAAAATAATTTTTTACTGGGCCACAAACAAAATAAATACCTTATTACGTTGGCCCAAAATTTACCAACTCTAAATAATCTCAGTTAACACGGAAGATGGAAGCAGATTGTTCGGTCGATGGAGAGAAAATGAATTATCTGTGATGCTTCTAAAGCAATTACAACTGTTTCTGTAGAACGGAACAAATGTGCTCTATCATACGAACAACTAGATGATACCCCGCGCGTTGTTGCGGGAAATATTGCCTAAAGTTGATGTTTTACTCATCAACTGACTCTCCTAAAAGGACAAAACGTTTAATTAGATTCTTATTTGAGCATACTTTAGAATGACAGATAGGTAAGTAACTTATATCATTCAAAGCTTGGACAATAGACGAACAATTGGAAAGAGAATGGTTAAACTTTTGCAAAATATGCTACCATCTCCACTCTCTCTGCAAGTGGAATAAACTATGAAGTTGCAGCTAAAACTTGAACACGTAACTACAACCCCAAGTCTTGTGCACAATCTGCAAACAAATGTCATTAGTCCTGATAGAACCTTACGGCTTTGGTCTTCTAAATATATATAGTGTTCAGTTGTACCTGCATCATAAAGCTCCCTCTTCTGACTAATTATGTGCATTGGATGACATAACTCTACAGAAAGAAAATAAGAAACTGTCATTATGCAACTTGTTCTTAACAACCACTCACTTCGAGTGCCAAATATAGTTCAACTACATAGATTAAATGCACCAGTAGGATGCAGTCGCGCATGCCCACTGAATCTGTTGCTTTCACTAAAGTCTGAAATTCACAATCCGTTGATTCTTCATGCAGGATTAACAGAGAGAGAGCGCGAGAGTTAACACAGAGAGTAGAGAGAGAAACTTATTGAGAGAGAGACGGAATTAACAGAGAGAAATTCTCCAGTCCACCGCCGCCTAGCTCCTGGTCGTGGCCTCACTTTTGTGCACCTGCAATCAAAGGAGAATGATTAGTACAGTGTCCTTGGAATCTACTGGGAGAGATGATTAGCACCAGGACAACCGTCCGGTGCACGCATGCACACCCGGACGGCACACAACACACACGCATGCTCACCCGGCCAGCAAACAAAACACACACCAAAAAAACTCATTACTGCTGCAAGGATTGTTGAGATGATCCAAATAGGCATACATGTCAATTACAGAAGCCACATATTGGAATTTAAGGCGAGCATATCTAAATACTGTTGGAAGGATTGTTGAGATGACAACCCAAACAGGCATACATGTCGTCAATTACAGAAATCAACTATTGGAATGGACATATGCAGAACTTAAGCTCGGCTACGACCTCGGGGGCGGTCATCCTGGACACGCATATCATGAATTGAAACCCAAACTTGTCCCAGTATTCACATTCCATTCAGACAATTCCTGCAACAAACAGTTTGAAGAAACCAGCCAAATTGAGTATAGAAATCAGATCAGATAAATCATATCACAGATGCAAGGCACCGTATGACCTGCATGGTGGAATCAGTGGATGTGGAAAGTACAACTGAATGCTCATCTTTGCTCCATCTGTAGTGATGACTGATGACTGATGGCCTGATGATGGAGTGACGAACTAACAGAGACCAACAGGCAGAAGAAGAACTAACGGACTTGGAGACGACGCGGGAGGTGGTTCCGATGTGTGGGTGGTGGGCGAAGGCCTCCAGCCATCCAGTCACATCCACCCAGGTTTGATTTGTTCGTTCCCGGTCGCACATATGACCGGCGCGGAACACACACACCATCAGAGGGATCGAGAGAGAGAGAGAGAGAGAGAGAGAGAGAGAGAGAGAGAGAGAGAGAGAGAGAGAGAGAGAGAGAGAGAGAGAGAGAGCGGGAGATGGACTCACATCGATCCGGTGCTGCAACCCTCCATTCGCCGCTGTCTGTGTGCCCACGCTCCATAGCCGCCGCAAATCTCGAGAGGGAAGGGAGGAAGAGCACGCTCGGATTTTTGTGAGGTGAGCGAACCGCCATGTCGTCCCCAGGCCTCCGCCCCCTAATTCCCTCAAGCCGCCGCCACATCTTCATATACCTACGCTGCTAGGGAGAAGTCGGGCTCGTGAAGTACATCGGGGAGAGGATGTGAAAGGGAACTGTTTTTATTTGAAGACTCTGAAGGCAAATTTTGTGAAGATATATTGATTGAGGGAAGATAAGGGAACCATCGTGATAGGCTTCTGAATACGGGCGACGTTACTACTCCGGCCGGCCGTTCAAATGCCTCCTCAGTTAATCTTATAGAACGGCCGGAGTAGTGGGAATTAACTGAAAGTAATGGTGGCTTGAGGTAGCAAGGAAAATATGCCAGCGTGGAGAAGAGAAAATTGTTAGGATTTAATTAATCCTATTAATCTCTGCTTTTCCTAATTGAGGCGATTGTCTCATGTCCCTTCGAACGCACCTCTTCGGAGGCTATATATATATGTGTAATCCCATCATCAATAAAAACAACTGTTCACTTTACATCCTTGTCGATTGTCTCTCGTCCTCTACTCGAAACACGTTATCAGCGCGCCCCCGGCGGAGCGAATCCATCTGTGTGCCGTTCTCCGTCTACGGCAGCGCTCATTAATTGGACGGCCTCAGCCCGGCGGAAACGCTTCCAAGCGGCAGCCTTGCATCATGCATGGCAACGACATGAATCTCTCGATCTCTAAATTAACTCTTCAAGAGCGATTCCTTGCAGGAAGTGTAGGAGATAATGAGGAACAAGGGCATTGGCATCCGTCGATCCAAATTTCTCTTTATAGAACGTGAATCAAGGTACGATGCCTCACTTCATTACCATCTTCGCTGAACTGGTGGTGGCGCTCATCGTCATCTTGCCATCAGCGTCTGGCCTCGACCCCGCTCTGGACTGGGCGACCGGAACCACTGGCTTCGCGTCCCGCGACGGAAACGCGCATCCGCACAGATCGGCGGCGCTGGCCCTCTACAGGGTCGCCCTCCGGCATGAGCGGCTCCTCCGACGCCGCAGTCGTCGATGTTGATGCAGTCGCGCCAAGCGCCCCCCGCCGCCCGGCCGCGGCCGCGCCACACCCGTGGCCGGGCCCCTGCGTCAGGCCGTGGCCGCCCTCGCGCGCGCCCGGCCCGTGCCGCCGTGGCGTCCTCGCCGCACACAGGCACTCGCCGGCGCCTCGTGACCTCCGCCTTCACAGCGCTCGGGCAGTGCATGGCATCCGCCTAACCGGCGACTCCTCTAACGATGAATAGTGCGGTTGGAGTTCCTCCCGTCGCCCGTGATGCGGGCGACCGGCCGTAGGTGCCTCCGAGGAAGAGCGCGGCTGGAGTCCCTCCGGTCTTGGTCGTGTGGATTGGGGATCGAATCTACTCCTTCTGTGGATATCCCTGTCTACTCTTCCTTATCCATTCGGTTGATCAGGCTGCACCTGGCTGGGCTGCCCTACGTGTTCTATTTGCATGCGGTTGGGCCGCCAGGTGCTCATGCTAATTTGCATTATTTGCTTAATTGCTCGTATTTTTAGTTTTTTAGCAGATTAGTGCTCCAACAACTATTGCTATTTATTAGCATTTGTCATGTTGAGGCCACATCTGCATTCAAATCATCTTCTGTTGAATTTTAAAATTTCCAAAGATACATGGTTGTTAATGCCTAGCATGTTCTTTACCGATACAACGGCATTGTTTTATGACTGAGATTAAATTTTTCTCGCACAATAATGTTGATTTGCGATTGAGAAATTTTTTCTCGCAAAACAATCTCATTGCGATTGAGATTAATTTTCTCTCGCAAAACAATCTCATTGCGATTGAGATTAATTTTCTCTCGCAAAATATTAACTCACTTTGCTGAATTATCTTGCAACTTGATACAAGATCATCTCATTTTATTTTTGAGGTCTATACAATTCATGTTTTTCACTTGAACATCAAGTTTGCAATATCATTACTATTCATTACAATAGTAGTGTATATCTGTTAAGTACCGAGCTGTATTCCAGATCTTAAGTTGATGTAATATATTTCCACGTTTACCACGTGTTGAGATTAATTACGTTCATTTGCAACTGAGATTTTCTCATCTCTTGCAGTACCTCTGGAGTACTATTTCTCCGTTGAGTACGATGTATTCCGGAATATATCTATGATGTATTTATTTCCATGTGAAACACATGTCGAGATTAATACTTCTATTTGCAATTGAGATTTTCAATTCCTTGCAAATACAGATGCAATATTCAAAGTGATTTCGTCAAATTGATGCTTGGGATCACAAGGAAGTCATGGAGCTACTGCCTATGCAGATTATCGATGATTACTGATAAAGCCCACATCTTGTCGTTTCAACACTATGGTTGCTTTACAAAGTGCTCTCCCACGCATTTTACTAAGTCATGACATAAGGCATTGTGAGTGAGTATCTACTGATTTCATCAGATTATACTCCCTATGCTGCGAGACCCACTCCATTTTTGGAGATTATCTTCAAGGTGTCATACTTAACAATTTGAGATTCACATTGATGGTTTCAAGATAACTTCTTGAAATACTGATTGATTTTGCTAAGTTCATTACAACATCAACCATGATGGTCTTTAATTTACTGGCTTTAAATTAATTATCTCCGGTTTACCCATAGAGGTAACATATGGCTATAGAATTTGAGGCTTTCGCCCTCAGTGGCCACCACTGCCCTATCTGGGCCATGGACATCATGATCGCTCTTGTGTCTCGTGGAATAGTGTGTGCAATCCAGGACCACATGATTAACCTCTGGTCGGAATCACACCGCTAACAGAAAAAAATTGTCTTATACAGCATAAGGCATTATATCGATTCAGATCTATGCATCTGGTTATTCTGTATCAGCAATTCCTGGGATACAATGAACCTCAAGGGCAAAGGTTTGAATCTTACTTCAACCTTTAATCCGACATCACCAGCTGTGACGGGACCCTATGGGCACGGAGAATGTGATGGTTGAATGTGCCTCAACCGACATGTTTGGAGACTATGAATAGTCTTTCAATCTCCTGAGTGGTTAATATAATTAATGTCCATTTACGATGTCGTAACAACAGCATAAGTATTGTTGTCATCATATATTGTATATCACAATATATTGTATCAACACTTTGATACAAATACATTTGTATGTATTCTGTATATCTGACAATGATTTTCATATTGAGAATCTTCATGTATATATATAGATTTCTACGGGAGTCAATCCGATGAAAAATGATATGTGCCTTGTGGACACATGCACCACAAACTCTATACTGAGGGAAGTCCAATGTTTCCACTCTCATTGAGAGAAATGAGATATTTTAAAATCGCTAGACGCGATGAGGTATTTGTTGACTCACCTCGAGTCATATTTACTATCCCTGTGGGTAGTCGAGTAACGTCGGGATGCTTTATTGCTTCTCAGGTTTAACTCGTACCCTACTAAACTATGGAGGTATCCGTTAAAATAGTTTCCATAGCGAAACTTATGATGAAAACAAAGAGAAATAACTTATCTTTACCATATGCAACGGATATGGCAAGCACATTCTCTATGTATCATCTGGATTGTACTACACATACTACAAAACCCATAGCACATGTTGCGTCCAAGATAGTTTTCCAAAATGTCTTGTACATGAAAAACTTGGCATACTCGCCTTGGTCATCGAGACATTGGGTTGAAACCGAAACTATCAGCAATTCCAATAGTTTATGATTATTATGATGCTAAATTCTAACACCATTTGGATTTTATGTGCACTACAAGTGACACAGGGAAGCTAATTTTAAGGCTCGCACACCTTAAAGTCTACCCTGAACCACTCAGACTCCTTGAATGCATCAAGTTGAGGTAAGTGGCTCTTCCCATCCATTGACTAGACTATTCAGGTATTCCATAGTTCTAAAAGACATATCTACATGATGGTCTTAAGTGTGTGCTTTATTCACACGAAATCCTTGGCTCATTATACTGACATCGATTTCAAGCAAATCGAATGGATAGCATTGCAGAATTCTCCTTGAGTGCCTTCTCTATGGCCCTCGGATTGAAGTTTAGCAATTTGTCCTAAGGTCTAGACTCAAAATGGTTTGGTAGAATCCTATCCAAAGAGTTAAGCTCATTGCATTATCTTTACTTTGGAATTGCAACTTGCCAACTTTACGTTGGAGTCATTCAGTTTTACACGCTCATGACAAAACTGCATAATATTATTCCCCTCTATCTTTGATATGTGGATATCTACCAAGTATTTCCTATCTGCGGTAATTCGGTTGCATACGGATATCACCACCCGGCATACATCATTGGCCCCTCAACATATAGTTGGGATCTATGTGAGGAATAACTGTATTTCCGTCAATACCTCAAGCCCCTCGCATGGGGAGTTATTCAAGGCCAGTATGCTAATTCAATGAGGAACATTTCCAAGCATTAGGGGGAGATTTCAAGTACCATAAAGAATCCCAGGAAATTAGTGGAATTTTCAACACATTTCTGCCTCAAATCCACGTACTCAAAGATCTAAACCATGCGTTCAGAAGATTTGTAACACATTGCAAATAACCTGCCAGATTCATTTACTGACTATAAAGGTGTCATACAATCCTACAATCCTGAAAAATATGTCGGAAAGAGTGGAGGTACCAACTAAAACCACTCAACTCCCCGTTCAAAGCAACAGGGGGAGAAGTACGACAATAGTACATCAGGATTCAGCTTCTCGCGAGCAAGGATATCAAGGCCTGTGAATCAGTAAATGCAAGTCAACTTCACGTTGACAGACACCTGATGGGTAGTATACACCCAATGGACGGGAAACCTCCACCAACCCTGGTCATAGTGCACAAAATGACTGGGACATCGGAATACCCGACTCAATCGCATTGGGAAATCACGAGCAGTCACTATGGATAACGATATTTCCATCAACTATATATTGATATATAGATTCTGGAGAAACATATAACCGAAGTCTACAATTGTCGACATACATTTCTCAACTAGATTGAAAAAACCTTTCAAGTGATTCAGATCCAAAGACCATGGCCATGGCAAAGTGTGAACAACACTCGGACTGAACTCAAGCAAAGGGTATAATCTAGGTAGAAATGATCTTGCTCAATAATGGGAAGATATTCATAAGCAATACCTACACCAGTTTTCTTCTTGAAACAGAATTGAGAATAACGAGGTGGTGAAACAAAGAGCAAGTATTGTAGCACAAGGGTTCACGCAGATACCCAACTATTCTCCAGAGGTGGAATCTCATTTCGATACCTTATATCATTGGCAGTTCAAAATCATCTATCTCTGCAGTTGATAGATGTAGTGATTACATATCCATGTGGATCACTAGATTCAGACATATATCATTGATTTCCGATGGAATCTCAATTCTGAATCGAAATACAAAATGCAACATACATTGTGTAAAATTAGTAAGTCACCATACGACTTATTGTGGTCGGTACATATGGTACAACCGACGTAGTGAGTTCCTTATACAAAAGGATTACTCCTGCAAAGATGATTATCCATGTTTGTATGTCTGCAATGACGACACATGTAATCATCTAATGACGGAGTTTAAATGAAGGATTTGGGTAAACCAAAACACCGCTCGTTATTGCAACTTGAGCACCTTCATTCATGCATTATGGTATACTATGTTTTCTATATCCAAAATATATTGGAGAAATTCATTGTGGACAAATCTTATCCATCCATAACTCTCATGGTAGTTCATTCTCTAGACGTAGAGAAAGATCTATTTAGACCAAGAGATGGCGGAAATGAGATATTGGGACTCAACGTTCCATAATGCCATTGGATCCACCAAACACAATTGGTTGGTACTCAAGAATATCTTTCGATATCTCCAAGGCATCAAACATCTTGTCCTGGTTTTTCAGTTTCACAGAAAGTGTGAACACCGATATCATTGGATACATCGATCGGATCCCCACTATGTCAGATCGTAGACAAGTTTAGTGTTCCTACTAGGTGTGGTAGCCCCCTCATGAAGAGTCTTCTAAATAGACCTCATGGCTACATTCACCAACCATTATCTCAACGATAATGTTTCTTGTGTTGCCCGGATGCAAACATGTTACATAATAAGCAATATCACTATATTGCATATCTTGCAAGTCAAATCATGCGACTGATTTGTTCAGCGGGTCTCTACCAACTTCTATGTTTTGGTATGTGACGGCTTCGAATTTTGCAAGAATCAGCGGGAGTATCTTCCTGAATTGTTCCTGTTCAATGCATCATATTATACTCTTTTTCCCTTCATGAGTTTACTTTACAGGTTCTCATAAAGGTTTTTAATGAGGTAATATCAACATGAGATCATATGTCATACTTTCTGTTTTCCCCACCGGTGTTTTTGGGAAAGTATATATGACATATTTATTGTCCTCTAAACTCTAAGAGTTTTCTCGTATTGAGTTAAAAGTGACAATGACCATTATATGTTGTGCCATTTTCTCCTTATTTTTCCCACTGGGTTTGAAGGAGTTTTAGCAACATACCAAACACCTATCTCCTCATATTTTTCCCACAGGGTTTTTGGAGGAGCTTTTTCAAGATGATGATACTTACACTAACAAGAATGGATTAGGGGGAGTGTTAGGATTTAATTAATCCTATTAATCCCTGCTTTTCCTAATTGAGGCGGTTGTCTCATGTCCCTTCGGACGCACCTCTTCAGGGGCTATATATATGTGTAATCCCATCATCAATAAAAACAACTGTTCACTTTACAGCCTTGTCGATTGTCTCTCGTTCTCTACTCGAAACAAAAATAACAAAGAGATGACGTGACGTGGATGAAAATTGCTGAGGTGGCTATATGATGATGTGGACGGGCTGCATGTCGAGAGAATTGGTACTAGTGGGGATCAACTTTTTAAGAATGTAAGATGTAAGATTGGTTTCATCACACCAAAAAAAGATGCTTCCTAGCTAGCATCAAGAAGAATATTTCCGTGGTACAAAAATTACGCTGCCATCTCAAACTAGAAACATGATTTTAATTGTTGAATTTAATTGTGTTATTAAATAATCATTGTTTCCAAAATCGTTTCCACAGAAGGTGGGATTTTACATAATTATTACCAAAATCATTGTTTCCTATTTTTTCGAGATTGGGCCAAGCACAGCCCGTTCGAGAGCAATGGACCAGCCCATGTTCAGCCATCTATAGTCTCCGAGAGAGAGAAGAAGACCGCCGCCGTTGTGACCACCAAAAACTCCACCGCCGCCGGATCGAGAGCTCCCACCCGGCGACGCAACAAAGATTATAGTTGCAGCGTAGGCAGGATCGGGAGCTCCCAGCCCAGGACCATGGCTGATGCTGCAGGACGGACGCCTCTCCTCCACGGCCTCCCAGATGAGATCTCCACCTGGGAGATCCTCGTCCGCCTTCCTCCGCATCCGTGCCGTTTGCCACGCCTGGCGCCGCGCCACCTCCACCAACGACTTCCTCCTCGCCCACCATGACCGTCAACCCAACCTCCCCCTCCTTTGCAACAAACATTATATTCGCAGCTTCGGTGACGACATTAAGTCATTTGACATCATCCCATGCGACCATCGGGCAGCCGCCAAACTCCAGTCCGTCGCCCGGCTTGATGGCGCCTCCAACATCTCTCTCGAGGCCTGCTGTGACGGCCTCCTTGTCTTCCTCACCTGGGATCAGAGGAGTGACACTGCAACGACCTCCATTTGCAACCCGACAACTCATCAATGTGCTCCCCTCCATCAGCTTGATGGCTTCGGGCTCTTTGGGATGTACCCACACACCCCAACCGGTGATTACCGGCTATTGCTGTACAGCTACAGGGTCCAAAAGATGGGGCGAATAGCTCCCATGCGACGTCGTTGAGTTGAATTGTCTCTCATGCGACATCGTTGGTTCAAATGGCTCTCATGCGACATCTGCGTTGCAAAAAAATAGCTGCCGTGCGACACTGCTGCCTAATCAAAAAACACATGTTTAAAACTCGAATCAGGTGAGCGGGACCCACAGCATGGGACCCACTAACTTATCCAGCTCAGCATTGGTCAGGTGAGCGGGACCCACAGCATGGGACCCACTAACTTATCCAGCTCAGCATTGGTCAGGTGAGCGGGACCCACCGCGTGGGACCCACTAACTTATCCAGCTCAGCATTGGTACAAGAGGACACCGAGCCGTGCCCCGAGCCGTGCAGCACCCGAGCCCTACTGCGGCCTTCCCATCCTCCTCCCCCTCCCCGACCGTTGTTGTTCTTCTTCTCCGGCGACGACGCGCAGCAACGCCGTTCCGGGCCGCGACCTAGCAATGTCGAGCTCCGCTTCAGCCTCCCGCCGCTCATGGCCGCGCTATGGCGCAGTGCCCATGACAAGGTGCCCTGCATGCCCACGTACCAGACCCCTGAAGCGGCTAGTCACAACGACCGACAAGAATGGCAACCTTGGGCGGGAATTCGTGAAATGCGAGAGCAAACCAGAGCAGGCAAAGGTGAGATTTTACTTCTCAATATGCCAATTTTGTTTTTTGTCTCCCAATTTCATATTTTTCATCGGATTTGGGATTTAGGGTTCATCTTTCCGATTTGAGAAATTGAAGCAATGCACCCATTTTGAGTGGCTAGATGAGTACATAGAGCGGATTCAACTGGAGGGTGCATCAGGGGAGCTCGATTTACCGTTGGAGGCGGAGAAGTTTGGATCGGGCCCGTCAGGATCTGGGGCCCCTGGATCTGGCAATTCCATTGGGGGCGCCCATTCCATTGGTGCTACTGTGGGGGATGCAGGAGTGACGCCAGAGCTGAAGAAGCTGAACAAGCAGATGAAGAAACTCATCGAATTGCAGAAGCAGGGCAATTTGATCGGGCTGATGGCTGTTTGTGTAATTGCTCTGGCATTTGTTTATGTGATGATAATTAGTTGTAAGTGAATAGATTGGGCATCATTTGTAATCGTAATGATATGGGGGCAATGATATGTATGTTTGAATAAAAGTGTTGCGCTGTACGAATTCGGCATGTCTTCTCCACTCTGTTTCGGCCCCGTTTTTTCAGTTCTTCAGTTCGTCATCAGTTTCAGTTTCAGTGGTAGAGGGAGAAAAGGAAAAAAAAGGTTCCTCCACAGTTGCCCGAAAAGGCCAGGCCCATATAGAAGTTAGGCAGGGCTGAATGGAACATATCCAGGCCCATTGATAAAAGAAGTGTAGCTAGTGCAAAAAAAGTGCACACGGTCATTGACATCGATATATCTTTTCGGCTTTAGGTTATTTCACAAATTTTAAGTTTCCTGCAGTCACCTTTTTTTGAGATAACTCATCTGATATTTATTTGAGCTATTTTTATGCACAAGATATCGTGTCCGATGGTAGGGTCCCGTGTTGTTTCGCCTAAAACAAAAGGTTGGTTCTAGTTACCAGTCTAACTTGCAGTCTTTGTGAACCATAAAAGTTGCAATTGTTTGGTTCTAGTTTATTTCAACCAAGCACCATTTTTATTTTCTTTTTAATTTGTGCTATGGTGTTTTCAAAGTTTTTACTCGTGTGTTTCAACCGAAAAAGGTTGTGCCCCTCTCAAAAAGAGAAGACATCTAGTGTGCCCCTAGTAGTATCTCCTTACAACATAGAGGGGCATCCCCTTACAACATATAGTGCATAAAACATAAAAGGAAGATAATTAACTAGACACGTGCTAACAACAACTTTTATGATTGGATCATGTTTTAGTGCATTTTTTAGTTCACATGGCCACATAAATAAAATGCAATGGAGAAACTTTAGGCCCGAAAAAACATTAATAGATAGCACGATAGAGGGGCATCGGGTACCCTAGTAGCATCCCCTTAGAGAACATATAGAGGGGCATCCCCTTACAACATATAGTGCATAAAACATGAAAGGAAAATAATTAAAACTAGACATATAGCTAGAAGACACGGGCACACACGCCCCAACCAACACAACACAAGCTAGATAGATAGAAAGACTCACACTTGAACAACTCATTGGCCCCTCCTTAGCCGGCGCCCCTCACTCGTCGTTCTCCGGCATCTGGTAGGGGAGGGTGTGCATGCCGTTGGGGTGGGGGAAGATGTGGTGGAAGTTGGTGAAGATGTTGTAGGTGGTGAACGCGATAAACTCGCATCCACACCAGAACACCTGGCCGAGGAGGTGGTGAGCGTCGTAGGGGTTGGTGAAGGTGACGTGGAGGCCGATGACGATGCCATTGGCGTCGCCATCGTACTGCTCATGGAGGTGGAACATGGGCGGAGTGCCCGGAGGGAGGTGGCGGTAGCCGGCTTGGAGGAAGAAGCGAGTCAACTCTCTAGGGCCCCTCCACCTTGAGATGGCCCACACCCTCAGGCTATTCTCGACGATGACTCCGGCCGGGTACCCCCTCTCCGGCACGGTGTGAGGGCGACGGTAGGTAGGGCCGTAGAACTGCATGGTGGCTCGAGTGGTGGATTTGGCTCGAAACGAAGAAGCGGAGGAGGCTTGAGAGATGAGTGTGAGAGGGATGAGGAAATGGTGCCCTTTTATAGCTGCGTTGCAGCCATAGTCAATGTGTACACGATGCCTTCGATCGTTTTCTCATCTCCGTTCGTGCTGGCATAAGTAATTGCGGGCATTAATTCAAAAACGGCGGGCAGAGCATCCAAAGAGGCACGGGCGGCACAGGCAAGATGCATCGTTTCGTGGACTTGCATCGGCGGTGACGCCGCGTGGGAAACAGGCACGTTCATCCGCGCGTGACACTGAAAAAGGAGCTGCACCACCGACGCGTCCGTCCCGTGTCTTAGGTTCAAACATGCATTTGTTAAAAATAGCTTAGATGCGACGTACCTATACGCTGCGCCCCTGCCGCTGCTTTACTGTGTCGACGCGTGCATGCAAGCCGCATGCAAAGGGCTAGGCTGTGTCCCAGCGTTCACGAGCACAAAATAGCTAGGCTGCGACGCCGTTGCATGGCATGCATGGGACAGGGATGGCCCACATGTCAGTGACCCTCTCGCATGCAGCCCATCCCCCCTCTCGACGGCCGTGCGCACGCACGCCAGGCTCTGCCGGGCCCGATCCGCTCGGCCCAACGGTCACTGAGATGCTCCCCCGCTCAACGTTATCTGTTCGTCAGAGAAAAAAACGGTGGCCAATCAGATTGGAGAATCAGGGCTCCCACGGATCGCCCCCGCGGAATCCTTGTAGAAGGCCTATCCGACGGCCGCAGTTTGGCGTTAGGGTTAGATCGACGGTGGACGTTTGGCGCTAGGGTTACATGGGTTTTGGAGGCAGTCAACGGGGTTTTGAAAGGTTTGACCGAACATTCAAATGTGTATAACTAATTCAAAAAAATCTAAAAAATGAAAAACCTGGGCATATAGTCTTGTTATGTTACATAGTTATGATATAAAATGATAAACTTGATCTAATGATCTTTGCATGAAAAAACCTTCACAAATTGGACTATCTCGACTGAGGTTGCATAGAGTTCAAAGGAGTGAGAAGAGGGTTTGAGGTTTTGAAAATGCAAAAAATCAAAAACCTCACCTTAGCTTCATTTTGGAGTGACTAAGGAGGATCTGAAGTTATTTTTGCATTTTAAATTTTTAAACTTGTTTTATTGCTGACTTCGTATTAAAGGGTGTTTTTTCAAAAATAACTTAATAATATGAATACTTATTCAAAAAAAGGTGAGACTTCGTATTGATCCTATATAGGTATAATATAAGCTAAGAAAATCTTTTTTTTTTGATTTTGAGAAGGTAAAAAAAAAACTTGCTTAGAAATGGGGTCGTTTTCCCTTACTTTGGAGCCTGTTTGGACAACATTTTCAGTGACTATGGGTTGGACTTCACAAAAAGGGTTGGATTTATGAACTAAAGTGCATAGTAGTACATAAAACAATGCAACATCACAGAACAAACAAATGACTCCAAAAATATTGGAGATAGGTTCAAATTTGAATGTCGGTTGAAATTTGAATTTTATTTCAAGTCAAATCAACATCATAGCACATAAGTTTTCACATGAAAGAACATAAGTTTTCACATCAAATGACAACAAACTTAAGTTTTCACATCAAATTTGAATGATTTCGACTCTATTTCTTTTGCTTCTTTCTACCACTCGATTTCTTCTCCTTTTTTACACCGGTTGGTTCCACGGCGCATAGTTTGTTGATGCTGATGCTCTTGCTTTTTGGCCCCTTGGTTTTCTTGCCAACTCCACTAGGCCCCCTCAACTTTTGCCCCTCACCATGTCCCACTTCTTCAGTTTGCACTTCTGCAGCTTGAGTAGATGGCACACATTGTTCAACTACTTCAGTTTGCAACTCAACACTTGGCATCACAACCTCCAAACATGGCAACACAGCTGTCAAAGCAGATTCGCATGGCAGCACAACAGTTGCTTCATCTGCAACAGTTTCAGATTGCCCTAGCGCCTGCAAAACAGATTCAGTATGCATCACATCGTCCAAAACAGAAACACTTAGCTCATGTTCAGCAGTAACAGTTTCAGTTTGCTCCATATCTTTGTCACCAAACATTATCTGCTTAGTGCTCTTCCTTCTAAAGCCATTGAGTCTTGCTTTTTTCACTGGCCAGCACTGTTCAACAACAAGAGGTGGAGCTTTTTCTGCACGCTTCCTCCTAAAAAATAAAGCATTTCACTTGGTTAGATACTAGAACAAGTAGCAAAATAAAAAACTTGCAAAAACAGTAAAATAAACATACTTTGGCCTCTGAGGAGTGTAGATGCATTTGGATGAACCAACTCTGTGCCCAAGTACCTCACACAACTTGCACCTATTTTTGTTACCTTTTTGAGCCCTTTTGGGCTTATCATTCTTTTCCTTTTCCTTTTTCCCCTTCTTACTAAAACCACCTTTCTCAAACCAAGCTTTGAATCTGCTCTGTTTTGGCCTCCCAGCCTTTCTTCTAGTGATAGGGGGACACAAGGTAAATTCTATTTCCACCTCAGGCCACTGAGATTGGTCAGTCAGTGCAGGAATTGGACTTGCATATGCAGCTTTGAATTTTTGTACTGAATAATACTCATGCAAATATGGGTGCATATTTAACCTGGGTTTAGATGCCAAAAAAAGTATGGAATGCTCACATGGTTTTCCAGTGTGTTGCCACTCTTGGCAAGTGCACTCATGCAACTCAGTATTTACCACATACCTCTTGCCACTCTTTGTATCTCTAACTTCAGCACCCCACAAGGAAGATTTCTCAACAGATAGATGTGAAAGATTTCTACTCCTGTTGACCACCTGTTGTACCACTGCTGGAAGCTTGTCCCCTTCCAAAATATTAGCAATTTTTCCTCTCAACTCCCACAAACACATGATCATGATCCTTATTTGGTCCACCATGTCATGCACATGCAAGTCTTTCAAATCCTTCACTTTGTTGTTAAAACTTTCTGCCAAGTTGTTATTGATATGATCACATTTTATGGCAGTATTAAAACCTGATCTATACCACAACAGAGAATGGTGTGTGTTCAACCATGAAGCAAATTCATTATCACTACATGATGCCAATATCTTACCAAGGTGATAGGAATGTGTCTGTCTGGTGTAGGATCTTGCTGCTGGCCACATGCGCCCAAATTCATCTCCTCTGAATTTTTTTATCAGATTCATCCACATATGTGCAAAGCACTCCCTCTGCTCAGCATGGGGGAAAACATTTTTTACTGCATTTTCCAACCCTTTACATGCATCTGTGTGGATGGCCAAAGGAGAAACTGGCCCTATGCATCTTTTCAGTTGCATCATGAACCATATCCATGATTCCTCTGTCTCTGATTGAAACATTCCTATTGCAATTGGGAACATCCAGTTGTGTCCATCTAGAGCATTGCATGCTGCCAACTGACCATTCCACTTTCCAGTCAAAAAAGATGAGTCTATGCTCAAATATGGACGACAACCTACTTTGAATCCATCTATGCAAGGCTTCAAACACATAAAAAACTTGCTGAATAAAACCTTGCCATCCTCTGTTACCTCTGTATCTATCTCCACCACACTTCCAGGTGACCTCTTCTCCACCTCTGCTTTAAAACTATACAACATCCTAAATGTATTTGCCCAGTCACCATACAATGATTTCATGGCCCTTTGTTTTGCTTTCCACACTGTGGTATATTGCAGCTGGATGGGGTACAGCTTCTCCAAGTCAACTTTAAGCCTCTTTGCAGTAGTGTTTGGAGTCTTGGCTAAGATAGGAGTAATCTTCTCTGTAACCCAAAGCTGTGATGTCATCTTTGAAACTCTCTGTGAAGTGGTCATACATGTATGCTGGTGTGGTATTTGATTTACCCTTACTGTACTTCCATCAGGTTGTAGTCTGGCAGACAAGTACCATTTGCAAGGATTGCCACCACCATCATAACCTTTGCACCGAGCATAAAATTTCTTTCGATCAGTCCACATAGTCTTGGCATCAAACTCTTTATTCACTGCATAGGTCCTGAAAGACATCCTAAACTCCTTCATGCTTGGCCACAACTTTCCCACCTCAATAACTGGGTTCTCTTTGTCATACAAACAAACCAGCTCATTATCATTTGCATCATCCACATCATCTGCAGCCTCTCTCATCAGCTCTTCTTCATCCTCATTTGCATTTCTAGGGCATGTGTTACCATCAGCAGGCAAAGAACTGTCATCCTTCTCCTTATCTTTGTCATCAACTTGAATGCCAAACATTTCGGCCATATCAATGTCAGATATTGGTGTAATGACCAAATCTGTTTTTTCATTCAACTCTACTACATTCCAGTCAACAACAATCTTCCTAGCACCATGGGTTCCCTCCTCTCCATCTGCATCAATCCCTGTATCTTCAGCTACTACAGTCGGTTCAGTCAACAATGCCAACATCTTCTTTTGTGAAACCCACTCATTATCTTCCACCTGTGCAGCCATCTTTGATGGCACATAACCAACTCTGGAATGAGTTTGCAGATCAATTAGCTCAGCATAAAATGTTACTTGTTTGCTTGCCCACCCTTCTTGCTGATCAATTTCAGCAACCATGGATTCTCCATCTTCAATTCTCACATATTCACCATTATAGTTATCGAAACGTTGCAGAGATACCTCTTGTTCTGGACCCCAAACAATATTCTCTCCAATTCTCTCCACCAAATTGCCCACGGCCTTCTCCTTCATGCTCTCCAATTCCTGGGGATCAACATCTGCAAATTCGACATCCAACCTCACGGTGGTATCTCTATCAATGTCTTGGACACTGCCATCACTGAGCTTGGCTTTACAGGGAAAAATTCCACTATATTTGCGAATGTGGTGGCAGAACCTGAACCTCCCCTGTTTTGTCAATGGCAGGCAGCGGCAGCAGTGTAAGCGACAGTCACTACCAAATCGAGTTCGATAACAGCTAAAATAGAAAAGAGGGCGGCATTACCGATTTGAAGCACTGTCTCCTCGCTCCATCTCATTCAGCCCCCGCGCTCCTATCCAATGGAGATTGTAAAACGCCAAGAAACAGGGGCAGCATGAGGCCATAGATTTATCCAAAATTCTGGGGAATGGGACTAGAGTTTGGAAAATACTCACTCGCAATAGCCGCTGCCGAGAAAGGCGCTCCACCACCGGGCGGGCCGCGGAGAAGAAACAGCCCCCGGATCCAATCGAGATTCTAAATCGCCAAGAAACAGAGGGGCAGCATGAGGCCACAGATCCCCCAAAATTCTGGGGAGTGGGACTAGGGTTTCGGGCTCACTCGCAATAGCTCTGCCGCTACCGAGAAATGCGCTCCACCACCGTGGAGAAGAAACCGCTGCCGGAGAAGATGCTTACGGCGGCGCCGCTCGCCCAGTCCAGCACGGGCGAGTCGAGCACGGTCACACAGTCACCGGTCGAGTCGTGGACGGTTGACTCTTGACTACGTGGCCCTAGGTGGACCCCACCAGTCAGAGCACATAACCCCCGGTGTCCTAACCAAACCTCAGCCTAACTAACAGCCAACTAGCTGCGTAAACGGCTTGTCTTGCTTGAGCTATTTCTGTGCTGGGAGACGTCGCATGAGAGCCATTACAACCAACGACGTCGCATGAGAGACAATTCAACTCAAAGATGTCGCAGGGGAGCTATTTGCCCCAAAAGATGAGGAATGGCGGCTGCTACGTTTACACATTAGGCTCCGGCCAGCCGCCGAGGCACATAGGCTACCCTAATTGCAAGATACCGAAGAGTTCTGCCGGATCTGTCCTTTTCCGTGGTAGCTTGCATTGGCACACAGACAACCTGATAATGGTATTTGACACCGCAACCGAATTGTTGCGCCAGATGCACTCTCCGATTGGTCCGGCAGATCACAATGCTGACCTGTTTGAGATGACTGACATGCTTGGCATGTTCATTTTTAATGAAAAAGACAACATTGTTGATATCTGGGTGATGCAGGACTATGATGGCGAAGTCTGGGCCTTACAACGGCGGGTTGACTTGCCGATTGCAGAGATCGTTGAGAAATTTGAAACTTCTGGTACTGGAGGTTGGTTCGGTCTTGTGGCCGCATCTTGGGATGGTGACGTGCTCCTGCTGATTCAGTTTGAAGATAACTGGCTACTTCATGTGGACATAGATGGCAAGTTGATTGCTAGTATCCGTCACAGTTTCCTATATCCAACTCTACTTCGGCTCAAGCAATCTCTAGTTTCACATACCTTCTTTCCGGCACTAGAGGGTTATGTTGTCAATGCTTCGCCTTTTCATCTCACCTGATGCTTATGTTCTAAGTATTATTTAGCTTTTTATCTGAGGGCTGTTGAGTGTGGTCTTGCTTTTTAACGGCCTAGCCCTCCATATCTACATGGGCTACAGTATGTATTAAGTGGATCCTCCATGAGACCACTAGCTTTTGTTAATGTATAAAAGGTTATGACCAAGAAGCCCTGGCTGTTATATGGTCGTGTTACATTTCTTTTTGTATCATTTTGGGCATGAAGTGGTTGACGTGAATGTTGATGCTAAAATGAAAAGTCTGTTGGATCAGCATTTGAAATACAGATTGCTCTGACTTATGCCTCTTGGTCTCTGTTTATTGAACCAAATAATTGACCTGTCTTTTTATTAAGGTCTTCATTTTTAGAGTTTACCCAGTTGTCCTTTAGTACTACATATTTAGAAAACATACAGTTGATTCCTGTTTCTGTGCTTTGTTTTGGCTGAAAGTGAAATAGGGCAGATTATCCTCCTTGTTGAATAGCTAGTTGCACCATATTTCAGAAGAGCTTGCAACACAAGATGAATTGAATGATTGCATTATAGTCAATTTTCAACTAAATGTTCTGTTGCTGTTCTTTATTATTGTCCATGAATCCACTGCATCTGGTCAGTCATTGAAACATAGTGCTATAATTCTGCCTTTGTCTTGCATTGTTTGGAATTACATATAACTTCTAATCACTTTAAGGAATCATTGCTTCATGTGATCCTCGATCTTAATATATGCTTGAGAAATGAAACTTGTATTGATGAGCAGAAAACTAAGAATTGGGTCCACTATGAGCCGGCTAGTTCCATTTTGATGTATACAAGTTATTATCAATGAGGTCTGAATGTTTCATGGTTGCATGAAATTTATACTTGTGTGAATATCCTTTTGGGATGAAGTGCCTAGAATGTTGATGCTACAATTATTTAGTCATTCTGGTCAGCATTTCAAATAGTTGCTGATTGATCTGCCTTATGTCTCTGTTTTTCTTTGAATTGAAGAACTGCTTTATCAAGTTAAAGTCTGCAGGCTTCTTTGTTGATGCAGGTAAATCTGTGATCAACAAACTCTTGTTGTTATGTGGTTGCGTGAAACCTATGCTTGTTTTGGTACCGAAATTACCAATTCATTTTGGTGTGCATTTGAAAGATGTGCTCTGATCTTCCCCGTGTCTCTTCTCTATGATGAACTCTTATATTATTTAGCAATATGCATGTGTTTGATGTTTCTAAGTTTTTTCTTGTTGATGATTGAATGTGACAGATTATCTTCTCAATTTTTTCGCCTGCTAGCATTCTCATGAGATGCAATATGTATAAGTTGGGCGTGCGTATGACCTGGCTAGTTTCTTTATTATGATCAAGAAGCTATGGCTGTTACATCGTTCAATGATATCCTTTTGGGCTGGAATGACCACCGTGCATGCAGATGCTAAAGTTATGAAATCGGTTTGGTCAACTTTTATTAGTTGCCAATTGAGCTGCTTTTGTGTCTCTGTTTTTATTTGAACTGAAGAATCGCCTTTGTTTTTATGGGGGTCTTCTTATTTCTTAAAGATCATCCAGTGGTTTTCGTAACACAAACTATTTAGCCAATCTACATTGGTTTCCTGTCTGTACATTCTGCTCTAGCTGGTGATGAAATTAGGGCAGATTATCCTATTTGGTGACTGGCAAAGTGAACCTGATTTTTGGAAGAGCTTGGAATGGAGCACTGCCCGCTAAACTGAATGATTGTGTTACACTAGCAGTCAAGTTCAGTTAAGCATTTTGTTGTAAACATTCTTCTTGAAGTATCCATTGGATCTGGTTAGGTCTTGAGATGTTCTGTCATAGTAGTTCCGTCTTTTCTGTTGCATTTTTTTGGGATTGTCTCTACCATGGTCAGGCTCAGGTTCCAGATTGTGTTCCCCTCTAGACACTGAAACTGCCAGACCGGTTTATTTTTCGTGTGACTGGGGCGCAGGCCATGTCGAGGCCATTGTCAAGCAGGGGCATCACCAGGAATTGTGTGTCATGCAGATAATTTGTTACTGGATGTATCATGCAGCATTGCTGGATGGATCACTTGTAAACTACCCACATTCAGTTTTGTCTTTTCTGTACTCCCGCCGTTCCTAAATATAAGTCTTTTTAGAGATTCCAATATAGACTATATATGAAGCAAATTGAGTGAATCTACACTCTAAAGTATGTCTATATACATCCGTATGTAGTCCATATTGAAATCTCTAAAAGGAGTTATATTTTGAAATGAAGGGAGTAGCATACATGCATGCCTCTTGGAAATCCATCTGCGTATGTGTTTTTTCTCTTTTGCCTTTTCCTTTTTATGTGTGAGATAATTGTACATAGTGGGGACAATATTTTGCGTGCGTGTGGTTAAAGTTTACACTGTCTCGAAGGGCCGTGGAGGATCTTTATTAAGATTGAGAAAGCAATTATGAAGTGGCGCAGGCCACCGGAGCACAGTTCACTACCAGAAAAACTTGCGATGCCGATGGCCCCCGTCGGCATAGATGGGCATATCCCGACGGCCCAGCTAAAGCCGTCGGCGTAGAAAGGCCGTTGGCGTATATCAATCTATGCAGATGGCACCCGTCGGCATAGATCAGTCGTCGGCGTCGAAAGAAATATGCCTACGGCGGCCGTTGGTATAGGGCAGGCCGTCGGCATATCACGTGGGCCCGTCTACCCGGGCGGCGACGGCCGTTTGACTGCGTCAGGCTACGCCCACGGGGTAACGATGGCCGTCGGCATAGCTATGCCGGCGTCATCGATCCGCGGCGCCGCCACGTCATCGATCCGCGTCGCTCGCCGGTCCGGTGGGGTGGCATATCTATGCTGACGGCCTTACCGTCGGCATAAGCCTGGCACATGGATCTTGCCACGTCATCGATCCCCGCCCTACGCCACGTCATCAATCCAGGGCTCTACCGTTCCGTGGCCGTAGCTATGCCGACGGCTTTGCCGTAGGCATAGATTTCTAGTAATATTTTAATATTTTATTTATTTTCTCATTTTACTTTTTATTTTTTTCCAAAACTAATTTCATTAACTTAAATGTACAGAAAACATATATCGATTGCCCCCAACACGGGCCTTGCTTCCGTCGTGTCACGGAGAAGTTAGACGGGACGGGGTACCTGTGGGGGGTTAGCAATGCCGCCAGGTGTTGCGGTGGGCCCTCCTAAGGTTGTGGAAACGTGGTGGCAGGCGCAGGCATCCGACACGTGGCTCCGGGGTGTGCCCCCCCCCCCTCACGGGCGTCGCTGCCGCCATGCCCCGGAGGGGGAAACGGCCACTTCGGGCCGACGCGGAGGGAATCTTGGGGTGGGTTGGGCCGGGACGGTGTTGGGGGTGTAGCTATGGCTGGGCTATGACAACCAGGTGAAAAGGTCCACCGGTCAAACTACGTCCAGCGAAAGTCAAAGGGCTAGACCCGGTGGTCGTCTGTGTCAGGGTTAGACAGGACGGGGTACCTGGGGGGAGGGTAGCAATGCCGCCAGGTGTTGTGGTGGGCCTCCTACGGTTGTGGAAGCATGGTGGCAGGCGCAGGCACCTGGCACGCGGCTCCGGGGAGTGCCCCCCTCACGGGCGTCGCTGCCGCCGTGTCCCGGAGGGGGAAATGGCCACGCCGGGCCGACACAGAGGGAATCTTGGGGTGGGTTGGGCCGGGACGGTGTTGGGTGTGTAGCTATGGGCTAGGCTATGACAACCTGGTGAAAAGGTCAACTGGTCAAACCCCATTCGGCGAAAGTCAAAGGGCTAGACCCGGCGGTCGTCTGTGTCAGGGTTAGACACGCGAAGAGCAATCCGCGTAGAGGGAAGTGTTCAGATACTTCTCCATCACCAAAAATTACGAAAAATTACCATCAGTCCTATAGAACATGTGCCCACGTCGTGTAAAAAACTCATGATTTTATCGCGCTCCGAGTATTTAATAATATTCACGCCGCATCGTTACCGCAGAATGTCTACTACTGTGTCATCGCCGTCCGTGAGGGGGGCCACACCCTGGAGACGTGTGCCGCTTTGTCGGACATGCCACCACACCGTACGACATGTATGAGGTCCCGGTGCGACGCCCCGGTGGCATTGCTACCCCCCAGGGCCCCCGTCCCACCTAACCCTGTAGCGTTTGACCACGGGATCTAGCCCTTTGACTTTGCACGGACGGGCTTTGACCAGTGGAACTCTCCACCCGGTTGTGTTAGGTCAGCCCATAGGAACACTTTGGAGCAACATCCGGGCCAAAGCCACAGCAAGATCCCCTTCGTGTAGACCCGACGCGTCCGTTTCCCCCTCCAGGTGCCGGCGGCGGCGCCGTCCGGGGGGGGCACACCCCGGAGACGCGTGCCGCCTCTTCGGACATGCCACCACACCGTACCGCATGTATGAGCACCCAGTGCGATGCTCCGGTGGCATTGCTACCACCTAGGGCCCCCATCTCGCATAACACTGTAGCGTTTGACCACAAGATCTAGCCCTTTGACTTTGCACAGACGGGCTTTGACCAGTGGACCTCTCCACCCGGTTGTGTTAAGTCAGCCCATAGGAACACTTTGGAGCAACATCCGGGCCAAACCCACATGAAGATCCCCTCCGTGTAGCCCCGACGCGTCCGTTTCCCCCTCCAGGTGCCGGCGGCGGCGCCGTCCGTAAGGGGGGCCACACCCCGGAGACGCGTGCCGGCCGTTTGCAACCGCCACAACACTTCCAGACTTGTGAGAGGCTGCCTACGCAAGATTTGTCGGCATGCTAGCCCCTGGAGGCCGCCGGCCACAGTCATAGACACGCGAAGAGCAATCTGCGTAGAGGGAAGTGTTCAGATACTTCTCCATCACCAAAAATTATGAAAAATTACCATCAGTCCTATAGCACATGTGCCCACGTCGTGTAAAAAACTCATGATTTTATCGCGCTCCGAGTATTTAGTAATATTCACGCCGCATCGTTACCGCAGAACGTCGTCTACTACTGTGTCATCGCCGTCCGTGAGGGGGGCCACACCCCGGAGACGCGTGCCGCCTCTTCGGACATGCCACCACACCGTACGGTATGTATGAGGTCCCGGTGCGACGCTCCGGTGGCATTGCTACCCCCCAGGGCCGCCGTCCCGCCTAACCTTGTAGCGTTTGACCACGGGCTCTAGCCCTTTGACTTTGCACGGACGGGCTTTGACCAGTGGAACTCTCCACCCGGTTGTGTTAGGTCAGCCCATAGGAACACTTTGGAGCAACATCCAGGCCAAACCCATAGCAAGATCCCCTTCGTGTAGACCCGACGCGTCTGTTTCCCCCCTCCAGTTGCCGGTGGCGGCGTCGTCCGTGAGGGGGGCACACCCCGGAGACGCGTTCCGCCTCTTCGGACATGCCACCACACCGTGCGGCATGTATGAGGGCCCGGTGCGACGGTCCGGTGGCATTGCTACCCCCAGGGCCCCCATCCCGCCTAACGCTGTAGCGTTTGACCACGAGATCTAGCCCTTTGACTTTGCACGGACGGGCTTTGACCAGTGGAACTCTCCACCCGGATGTGTTAGGTCAACGCATAGGAACACTTTGGAGCAACATCCAGGACAAACCCACAGCAAGATCCCTTTCGTGTAGACCCGACGCGTCCGTTTCCCCCCTCCAGGTGCCGGCGGCGGCGCCGTCCGTGAGGGGGGCACACCCCGGAGACGCGTGTCGCCTCTCCGGACATGCCACCACACCGTACGGCATGTATGAGGGCCCGGTGCAACGCTCCGGTGGCATTGCTACCCCCCCAGGGCCCCGTCCCGCCTAACCCTGCAGCGTTTGACCACGAGATCTAGCTCTTTGACTTTGCACAGACGGGCTTTGACCAGTGGACCTCTCTAGCCGGTTGTGTTAGGACAACCCATATGAACAATTTGGAGCAACATCCGGGCCAAACCCACAGCAAGATCCCCTCCGTGTAGCCCCGACGCGTCCGTTTCCCCCCTCCAGGTGCCGGCGGCGGCGCCGTCCGCGAGGGGGGCCACACCCCGGAGACGCTTGTCGGGCGTTCACTAGTAGAAAAAGGGGCTTTTACCCCGGTTGGTAAGGGCTTTTTGTCCCGGTTTTCGAACCGGGACTAAAGGGTCGTTACTAAAGCCCTAACCCTTTAGTCCCGGTTCTTACACGAACCGGGACAGAAGGTCCTCCACGTGGCCGCTGCTGCCAGCCCAGGCAGGGGGGCTTTGGTCCCGGTTGGTGACACCAACCGGGACCAATAGGCCCAACCGGGACCAATAGGCAGGGCCTTTTGTCCCGGTTGGTGTCACCAACCGGGACCAATAGGCATCCACGCGTCAGCATTTCAGGGGCTGGGATTTTTGTTTTTTTTGAAGGGGGGGGGGTTGGGGGGTTTTGGGGGGTTAATTTAGGTGTTTCATATATTGTGTTAGCTAGCCAATTAATAGAGAGAAGTGTCCTCTCTTATCTCCGTGCTTGGTCGACGCTACGTACTATATACGTATGGGGAGGACTAGACACGCTAGCTAGTAAGCAAATGAAGGAAACAGAAGATCGTCATGAACATATGCATACAGAGAGAAGTGATATCGACCACCTCTCCTTCTCCGAGAGATTGGTCGAACAACAAGTTCTCATATATCTATCTGACACTACCGGCTACATATATACAACAATTATCTCTTACAATATAATCTCCTAATTAAATTGTAAGAACACAGGGTCCACATAGTATTCTCCGTTTTCAGCGATCACGTGGTCAAGGAAGAATGCCGCCAATTCCTCTTGAATTGCTCGCATACGATCTGGTGCTAGGAGTTCGTCCCGCATCCGAAACATCTAATTTGAAGAAGGGGGTCAATACATACATATATATATATATATATATATATATATATATATATATATATATATATATATATATATATATATATATATGAATAAATGAAACTCGACAAAAATGATGGTAATAAAATAAAATTGTGAATATTATTGCTTACGCACTTCATATTGTTCGTCAGAGTAGCCCCGCTCACAGGTCGTGTGGCGGATAGACTCGCAAACGTAGTATCCATAGAAATCATTCCCTTGTTCCTGCCACAACCACTTTACAAGAAATAGAGGTCAATCTAACTGATAAGCAAGCATGCTAAATGGTATTGATGAAACTAGCGCTTGAATCACTAGGAGATGTGCGGAACATGCTACTATAGTACTTACTTTCGGGTGTCTAAATTGCAGCTTCTTCGGCAGTCCCGGAGCTTTTGTGGTGAATTTTCTCCAAACCCTACCAGACAAAGAAAACAATTACTTGATATCAGGAAATGAACAAAGTTGCTGATATGGTGGATAATGATCGATTTAACTTACTTCTCGAGCATTTGAGTCATGTCCGCATAGTCCTGGGGGTCTTTTCGTCTCGAGTCTAAGACGGTTACTACTCCCTGCTTAAGCTTAATCTCTAGGAGAATATAGTGGAAGCTGCGCATGCATGCATAAGTCATCAATTACATTACCATAGCCTGGACTAATAAGGGAAACCGAATATGCACAAGACAGTAACACTCACTTGAAGTTGTAAGGAAAGAGTATTATATCTTTGTTTTGATTTAATACCAACGATCGTAGCAAGTTGGCCTCGGCTTCTTTGGCATGTTTTTCAACCGTATATGCATCTATGAGATTTGTGTTAATGAACCCAATATCACCGATTTGTCTTTTCTTCAATTCGGCGATCTTCAATCTGCATAATATAGTGAGGATAATTATAAATACATGCAATGAAAGAGCTGACCTATATAGAGAGACTTAATGACAGAAGTAGTACTACTTACAGACAGTAGCAAGTGATCGTTGATTTATCGAGGGCCTTTTGATTGAAAAACTGGAAGAAATCCTCAAATGGAAATTTCAGCAGTTCAATTCCAACGAGGTCATGCTCCGGTTTAACTCTCAGCGTCAAAGTATTCATCCCATCAGACTCTCTGCAGGTTTTCATGTACCAATCATGTAATCTTCGCATCATCGTTGTTAGAGATCTTTCATCTTTGACGAGAGGCTTCCCGTAATGGTATTTGTGTTCGTCCACCTCCATGATTTCATAATGTACATCGTCGGGCAGGTAATCTCCAAGATTGCTATAACCGGCCACCATCCTCGGATCATTAGCGACGATGTCTTTAGACACCTTGAGCGGGGGGCACGATTGGTTCGCTTGTTCGCCGAGCTGGGCAATTTTTTTCCTAGCTCGTCGTTCTTTTAACCTTTGATCACTGACAGTACTTCCCGACCGCTCCGCTTCGACAAATGTCTTTGCAATAATGCGCTCATAGTTGCCTTTCGGCGGAGACTTTGGTGGTTTTGTCAGGGCAGCCAGAGTGCGCTTCGCTTTCACCGGATCTACCTTCTCCTCCGGAGGTAGATGTTTCTTTGCTTTCACCCCTTCAAAGAAGTTCTTCACTTCGGCTCGCACGATCTTCGCGTTCTCCTCCTCGGTCCTCTCGTATGGTAACTTCTCTGGAGTCTTCAGAGAAGGACCGAATCTGTATTGCCTCCCGCCTCTGGCAGCTGTACTGCTAGACGCCGACAAAGCAGACGGAGCGGCTGCGGCTGTCTTCTTTCCTTGCTTACGAGGAGGAGGAGAAGGACTACGACGCGCCGGAGCAGCCGGAGCGGCGGCGGGTCACTTCCGCCCTTGCTGACGAGGCGGAGAAGGAGGAGGCTGGCTGCTCTGGCACGCCGGCGCATGCGGAGAAGGAGGCGGAGTGCCGCCACGCGCCGGAGAAGGAGGCTGAGTGCCCTGATCACTCGCCGGAGGAGGAGGCGGAGTGCCGCCACGCGCCGGAGAAGGAGGCTAAGTGCCCTGATCACTCACCAGAGGAGGAGGCAGCGGAGTGCCCTTACTCGCCGGAGGCGTCCAGTTGGGAAGGTTAATGAGCTCCTTCCGCCATAGGCACGGAGTCTTCAGAGCTAAACCCAGCCGAGTCTCCCCTTCACCGGTAGGGTGGTCAAGCTGGAGGTCCTCAAATCCCACCGTTATTTCATCCACCATCACCCTAGCATATCCTTCTGGAATCGGCCGGCAGTGGTAGGTTGCGCCGGGTTCAGGAGGTAAAACAGAGCCAACAGCCGCCTTGACTTTGAAGTTCTGCCATTGCGCCATAAGGTGGCAATGTTGAGACTCCGTGATAGCATCCACAGGGTAGCTAGCAGAAGCCGTCAAGACATGCTCTGGCTGAAGCAGCTCGGTGGAAGCCATGCTGCTTCTCCGCTGAGATGGCGGGGTAGCTTCGGGGGTAGTTTCGACATGTCGATTGCCGTCTCGTTCCTCTAGCGCTTGAACCCTTTCGTGCAGCTTCTGAATTTGGGTCTGCTCCATTTTTTTCCTCCTCTCCTGGCTTTTGTAACCTCCTGCGTCCGGAAAACCAGCCTTCCACGGAACGGAGCCTGGCGTGCCTCGTGTCCGTCCAGGGTGCTCAGGATTCCCGAGGGCCATTGTGAGCTCGTCGTTCTCTCTGTCTGGAACGAACGTCCCTTCCTGCGCTGCATCGATATATTGCTGAATCTTCTTGACTGGTATTCTCAAAATCTCGTTCGTCCAAACGCACCTCCCTGATACAGGGTCCAATTTTCCGCCAGCCCCGAAGAACCAAGTCCGGCAACGGTCTGTCCAGTTCATTGTCTGTGGTTCGATCCCTTTTTCAAGCAGATCATTCTCAGCCTTGGCCCACTTAGGCCGGGCTTTCAGGTAGCCACCTGACCCCGTGCGATGGTGAAGCTTCTTCTTCGCAGCATTCTTCTTGTTTGTCGCTGACATCTTCTTACTCTTTTACGATGTCTTGTGGGCCACAAATGCGGGCCAGTGATCTCTGATCTTCTCATACCGGCCGATGAATTCTGGTGTCTCTTCTTTGTCGACAAACGTTTTTAGCTCATTCTTCCACCTCCTGAATAGGTCTTCCATCTTCTTAAGAGCATGAGACTTAATTAATTGCTCTTTAACTGGCTTCTCCGGATCCTCCTCTGGTGGTAGGGTGAAATTTGCCTTCAGCTCAGTCCAAAGATCATCTTTCTGCATATCATTGACATAAGACACCTCAGGGTCTTCCTTCTTAGGCTTATACCATTGGTGGATGCTGATCGGGATCTTGTCCCTAACAAGAACCCCGCACTGAGCAGCAAATGCTTCCTTTGTCCGGATGGGTTCAATCGGTTGGCCGTCGCGCGCGATTGCTGTGATCTCAAACCTTTCATCCGAGCGCAACTTTCTCTTCGGGCCTCGTCTCTTTACCGAAGTTGTGCTTGATCCGGAGGGCTAGAAAGAAGAAAGACGAGAGTTAATTAATATGTGTACATACCAAAACAATGAATGCATCAATTAGCTAGTCAGCACAGGCTTAACTAGTATATTTACCTGGCCGGACTCTGTTCGGTCACCGGAGCCGTCACCACGGGCTCCTTCTTGCACCAGCATTGGGTCACCGGAGCCATCATAATCATGTCTTTCCTCCTCCACTCTTCGATCACCGTAGCCTGCTTCTTCACCCTGTTCTTCCAGAGCATCATTGTCGTTAAGATACGACAAGATATCACCTCCGGCTAAGATTATGTCCCCCAACACCTCTTCTGCTTGCTCGTCTCGTCCGTGCTCCATTGTTTCTGCAAATATTACAACATGGCAATTATTACACAAACATAACAGCAGGTGGATATATTAGTGCAAACGTAGACCTAGCTTATTCCGGGTTTGAGGTGGCCTCGGCAACGCTTCAAGGGTAGGGGCGCGGCGGGAGGGGGTAGGAGACCAACATCGTTTTTTTCTAGGGTTTGGGTGTCCTCGAGAGTTTTGGTCGAGCGAGAGGGCCGGGGGGTGCTCCCGTGGTATAAGTTATCACGGTCGAGAGGGGGTATAAATATCGACCGTCCATCATGTCGAAGTTATCTGGGAGGGAGTTATATATATCGACAATGACGACATACATACATGGGAAAATAATGTTATCGGGGAGGGGGTATATCGACCCCCCCCACGTGTTGAAGTTATCGGGAGGGGGTTATATCGACAACGACGACATACGTACATGGGAAAATAATATTATCGGGGAGGGGGTATATTGACCCCCCCCCCTCGTGTTGAAGTTATCGGGAGAGGGGTATATCGACGACGACAGACCCGATAAAACATAAGAAAACGAAGAAGAAATAAAAAGAGGAGAAGAAGAAAGGAATAGAGGAGAAGATCGAAGAAAAAAAAGAAGAAAAAAAAGAGGAGAAGAAGAAAGGAATAGAGGAGAGAAGAAGAAAAAATAGAATTTTTTCTATTTTTTCTTCTTCTCTTCTATTCCTTTCTTCTTCTCCTCTTCTTTTTCTTCTTTTTTCCTCTTCTTATTTATTTCTCCTCTTCTTCCTCTCCTCTTCTTCTCCTTTCTTCCTCTTCTTATTTTCCTTTTTCCTCTCATTCATAAAAAAATGTTCAAATAGAAAATTTCGAAAAAAGTAAAGGTTTTGCCAAATGCATTGTTCATATGAATATACAAACATTTGCATATTCTACAATAATTAATATCACCAAAAAAATCTATGAACAGAAAAAATCCTAACTTTTCTAAAAATCTCTCTTTTGCATATATACATGAACATATATATACACAGAGAACATATATACATACATATATACATTTTTATAAAAATGCAGAAAAAAGATCTAAAAAAGGACATATAAACAGATATACACACATACATATACTCATACATATACATATAATCAGGAAAAAAACATCATATATATGTGCAGAAAAAACAGGGAGGAAGGGGGCAGTGCCGGCCCTGACCAAAGGATGAGAGGTGCGGCGTGGTCGGGGTAGGGGCAGAGGCACGACGCGTGTCGGGGTAGAGGCGACGGCGGCGTGGTCGGGGCAGGGCGAGGCAGAGGCGACGGCGGCGTGGTCGGGGCAGCTGGGGCGACGACGACGTGGTCGGGGCAGGGGCACGCGGCGTGGTCGGGGCGGGCCGCCGGCGGCGTGCTCGGGGAAGGGGCGGCTGCGCGTCGACGAGGCAGCAGAGGGCGGCGACGGCGTCGACGGGGCGAGCTCGGGCAGCCTGGTGGCGTCGTCGGGGCGGGGAAACTGATGCAGAGATGAATCTGAAAAACGCTAAGTGCTTTCTTATATACTGAGAGCATTGGTACCGGTTCGTGGCACCAACCGGGACCAATGCCCCCCTTTAGTCCCGGTTGGTGCCACCAACCGGGACCAAAGGCCTCTTTTCAGCAGCCCAAAGGGCGGGAAGCGGCGGCCTTTGGTCCCGGTTGGTGGCACCAACCGGGACTAAAGGGGGGCATTGGTCCCGGTTGGTGCCACGAACCGGGACCAAAGGGTGGCATTGGTCCCGGTTCGTGCCACCAACCGGGACCAATGGCCTTGCACAGCGGCGTGGTGGTGGGAGTTTAGTCCCACCTCGCTAGCTGAGAGAGAGCCGCACCTGTTTATAAGGTGCGGTGCGCCTGAGCTGTCGAGCTCCTAACCTCTCTGTACATGCCTGTGGGCCTACTGGGCCTTCTGCGGGCCTGAATTCTGGCCCATGGATGGGTTTCTAGTCGTATTCAGGCCGTGGTGGCCCACTAGGTGGCATAATTTTTATTTTTTGCCTGTTTTTTGTTTTCTTTTTTGCTTTATTTATTTTGTTTTGTTTCTACTTACAACAAAAAACTTATTTATTTTATTTTATTTTGTTTCTAATTACTTATTTATTTTACTTTATGATAATTCTTTTTGCTATTAAAGTTTCTAACAAAAAAGTTCTTTATGAAAATAATTTTTGCTTTCAATGATTTTGAACAGAAAATACTTCGATAATTTTAGTTGCATCAATTTTATATAATTTTAGTTTCAATAATACTAGAGGTTGCTTATAATGTTTTGAACAGAAAATACTTTGATAATTTCAGTTTCATAAATTTTATTTATGTTATTAAAGTTTATTTTATTTTGTTTCTACTTATATATTTTTATTAAAGTTTATATTATTTTGTTTCTAATTACTTATTTATTTTATTTGTGATTTTTCATGCACCTTTTTCATGCATTTAGTGATTATTTTGAGCTATAAGACCCTAAAATTGAAAAGCATTTCAAATGAACTCTGAAAAGGTTGAAAGTTGGCATGGTATTATCATTTCATCCACATAGCATGTGCAAGAAAGTTGAGAGGGTTACGGCAAAAACTGGATGCACTTCATGTACAAAACGGACAATCTCTTTCGAAGTATTAGGATTTCATACGGAAACTCGTCTGTTACAAAGAGATTTCATTTTTTAAAACTTATTTGAACTCCTGACTTTTTGTGTGTTCAAAATGCACCATTCAAAGCCACATCATCAATTTTCAACCCTTTCTGACTTCATTTGTTATTTTTCATGCATTTACTAATTATTTTGAGCTATAAGACCCTAAAATTGAAAAGCATTTCAAATGAACTCTGAAAAGGTTGAAAGTTGGCATGGTATCGTCATTTCATCCACATAGCATGTGCAAGAAAGTTGAGAGGGTTACGACAAAAACTAGATGCACTTCGTGTACAAAACGGACAATGGTATCATACTCGTCTGTTACAAAGTTGGCATGGTATCATCATAATAGTTGCGGGAGAAAGTCTTCACTTTTTCTTCGCTTGTGTCATTTGCTTATTGCACCGTAACCATGGATAATCTTCATCGTTTATCAGGATGCTTGGGTCAGCCTTGACTTTGAAGGGAGGAATTTCATGAAACTTTTCATAATCTTCAGACATGTCTGTCTTGCCCTCCACTCCCACAATGTCCCATTTTCCAGAAAGAACTATGTGGCGCTTTGGCTCATCGTATGATGTATTCGCTTCCTTATCTTTTCTTTTTCTCGGTCTGGTAGACATGTCCTTCACATAGATAACCCGTGCCACATCATTGGCTAGGACGAACGGTTTGTCAGTGTACCCAAGATTGTTCAGATCCACTGTTGTCATTCCGTAGTGTGGGTCTACCTGTACCCCGCCTCCTGACAGATTGACCCATTTACACTTAAACAAAGGGACCTTAAAATCATGTCCGTAGTCAAGTTCCCATATGTCCATTCTGTAACCATAATATGTGTCCTTTCCCCTCTCGGTTGCTGCATCAAAGCGGACACCGCTGTTTTGGTTGGTGCTCTTTTGATCTTGGGCGTTCGTGTAAAATGTATTCCCATTTATCTCGTATCTTTTGTAAGTCAATACAGTCGAAGATGGTCCCCTGGACAACGAGTACAACTCATCACAAACAGTGGTGTCACCTCTGAGACGTGTTTCCAACCAACTGCTGAAAGTCCTGATGTGTTCACATGTAATCCAGTCGTCACACTGCTTCGGGTGTTTGGAGCGCAGACTGTTCTTGTGTTCATCGACATACAGGGTCACCAAGGTAGAGTTCTGTAGAACTGCGTAATGTGCTTGAGACCAAGAATATCTGTCCCTGCATATTATTGAGTCCCCTCCAAGTGTGCCTTTTCCAGTCAGTCTCCCCTCATACCGTGATTTAGGGAGACCTATCTTCTTAAGGCCAGGAATGAAGTCAACACAAAACCCAATGACATCCTCTGTTTGATGGCCCATGGAGATGCTTCCTTCTGGCCTAGCGCGGTTACGGACATATTTCTTCAGGACTCCCATGAACCTCTCAAAGGGGAACATATTGTGTAGAAATACGGGCTCCAGAATGACAATCTCGTCGACTAGATGAACTAGGACGTGCGTCATGATATTGAAGAAGGATGGTGGGAACACCAGCTCAAAACCGACAAGACATTGCGCCACATCACTCCTTAGCCTTGGTATGATTTCTGGATCGATCACCTTTTGAGAGATTGCATTGAGGAATGCACATAGCTTCACAATGGCTAATCGGACATTTTCCGGTAGGAGCCCCCTCAATGCAACCGGAAGCAGTTGCGTCATAATCACGTGGCAGTCATGAGACTTTAGGTTCTGGAACTTTTTCTCTGGCATATTTATTATTCCCTTTATATTCGACGAGAAGCCAGTCGGGACCTTCATACGGAGCAGGCATTCAAAGAAGATTTCTTTCTCTTCTTTCGTAAGAGCGTAGCTGGCAGGACCTTCATACTGTTTCGGAGGCATGCCGTCTTTTTCTTGCAAACGTTGCAGGTCCTCCAGTGCCTCAGGTGTATCTTTTGTCTTCCCATACACGCCCAGGAAGCCTAGCAGGTTCACGGAAAGGTTCTTCATCACGTGCATCACGTTGATTGAAGAGCAGACCTCTAGCTCTTTCCAGTAGGGTAGGTCCCAAAATATAGATTTCTTCTTCCACATGGGTGCGTGTTCCTCAGCGTCATTCGGAACAGCTAGTCCGCCGGGACCCTTTCCAAAGATTACGTGTAAATCATTGACCATAGCAAGTACGTGATCACCGGTACGCATGGCGGGCATCTTCCGGTGATCTGCCTCGCCTTTGAAATGCTTGCCTTTCTTTCGACATTGATGGTTGGTCGGAAGAAATCGACGATGACCCAGGTACACATTCTTCCTGCATTTGTCCAGCTATATACTTTCAGTGTCATCTAAACAGTGCGTGCATGCGTGGTATCCCTTGTTTGTCTGTCCTGAAAGGTTACTGAGAGCGGGCCAATCGTTGATGGTTACAAACAGCAACAAGTGCAGGTTAAATTCCTCCTGTTTGTGCTCATCCCACGTACGTACACCGTTTCCATTCCACAGCTGTAAAAGTTCCTCAACTAATGGCCTTAGGTACACATGAATGTCGTTGCCAGGTTGCTTAGGGCCTTGGATGAGAACTGGCATCATAATGAACTTCCGCTTCATGCACATCCAAGGAGGAAGGTTATACATACATAGAGTCACGGGCCAAGTGCTGTGATTGCTGCTCTGCTCCCCGAAAGGATTAATGCCATCCGCGCTTAAACCAAACCATACGTTCCTTGGGTCAGCTGCAAACTCAGCCCAGTACTTTCTCTCGATTTTTCTCCACCGCGACCCGTCAGCGGGTGCTCTCAACTTCCCGTCTTTCTTACGGTCCTCACTGTGCCATCGCATCAACTTGGCATGCTCTTCGTTTCTGAACAGACGTTTCAATCGTGGTATTATAGGAGCATACCACATCACCTTCGCAGGAACCCTCTTCCTGGGGGGCTCGCCGTCAACATCACCAGGGTCATCTCGTCTGATCTTATACCGCAATGCACCAAATACCGGGCATGCGTTCAGATCCTTGTACGCACCGCGGTAGAGGATGCAGTCATTAGGGCATGCATGTATCTTCTGCACCTCCAATCCTAGAGGGCATACGACCTTCTTTGCTGCGTATGTACTGTCGGGCAATTCGTTATCCTTTGGAAGCTTCTTCTTCAATATTTTCAATAGCTTCTCAAATCCTTTGTCAGGCAGAGCATTCTCTGCCTTCCACTGCAGCAATTCCAGTAAGGTAGCGAGCTTTGTGTTGCCATCTTCGCAATTGGGGTACAACCCTTTTTTGTGATCCTCTAACATGCGATCGAACTTCAGCTTCTCCTTTTGACTTTCGCATTGCGTCCTTGCATCGACAATGACCCGGTGGAGATCATCATCATCGAGCACTGGTTCCTATTGATCTTCAGCAGCTTCCCCCCTTGCAGCATCATTGGGCACATCGTCTGGTTCCTCTTGATCTTCAGTAGCTTCCCTCGTTGCAGCATCACCGTATTCAGGGGGCACATAGTTGTCATCATCCTCTTCTTCTTCGCCGTCTTCCATCATAACCCCTATTTCTCCGTGCCTTGTCCAAACATTATAGTGTGGCATGAAACCCTTGTAAAGCAGGTGGGTGTGAAGGATTTTCCGGTCAGAGTAAGACTTCGTATTCCCACATGTAGGGCATGGACAACACATAAAACCATTCTGCTTGTTTGCCTCAGCCACTTCGAGAAAATCATGCACGCCCTTAATGTACTCGGAGGTGTGTCTGTCACCGTACATCCATTGCCGGTTCATCTGCGTGCATTATATATAATTAAGTGTGTCAAAAACCATTACAGAACATCATGAATAGATAATTAAGTGACCAAATTAATAGAAGTTCATCATCACATTAAAACCAAAGTACATACATAGTTCTCATCTAACAACATATATATAGCTCTCCAGAGCATCTAATTAATTAAACCATACATTGAAACTATGTAAAACATTTCAATTGGAAAACAAATGCGATCATAATCGCAACCAAGGTAACAATTGATCCAACGGCATAATGATACCAAGCCTCGATATGAATGGCATATTTTCTAATCTTTCTAATCTTCAAGTGCATTGCATCCATCTGATCTTGTGATCATCGACGACATCCGCAACATGCAACTCCAATATCATCTTCTCCTCCTCAATTTTTTTTATTTTTTCCTTCAAGTAATTGTTTTCTTCTTCAACTAAATTTAACCTCTCGACAATAGGGTCGGTTGGAATTTCTGGTTCAACCACCTCCTAGATAAATAAAATCTATGTCACGTTGGTCGGCATATTTGTCATAAACAATAAATGAACCAAATAGTTATAAAAAGATAATATATACCACATCCGAATCATAGACAGGACGAGGGCCAACGGGGGAGGATACCAAAACCATCGCACTATGTAATAAGAAGGAATAATAAAAGTAACAAAATTAGACAAGTATCTATCTAAAGTAAGAATTTTTTTCTTTCAGAAAGAAGATAAGAACAAGAGGCTCACCACGGTGGTGCTGGCGACGAGATCGGCGCGGGGGATCGACGGCGGTGAAGACGGGGACGGGCCGTGACGGACCGCTAAACCTAGACAAATCTCGGGGAAAATGGAGCTCGGAGGTCGAGTTTCGAGAGGAGAAAGATTAACTAGTGTGGCTCAGACATTTCATCGAACACCTCATGTGCATAGGAGGTGAGCTAGAGCACCCAAACGCCCTCCCCTCGCCGGCCAGAAAAAACAGAGCACTATGGAGTGCTCTGCTATGGCGATGGGGTATATATAGGCAACTCATTGGTCCCGATTCGTGGCACCAACCAGGACTAAAGGGGGGGCATTGGTCCCGGTTGGTGCCACGAACCGGTACGCATGCCCCCCTTTAGTCCCGGTTGGTGGCACCAACCAGGACCAAAGGCCTTGTGCTGCCCCGCGTCAAAAGTTTAGTCCCACCTCGCTAGTTGAGAGAGCTCGAGAGTGGTTTATAAGCGCTGCTGCGCCCACCCTCTCGAGCTCCTCTCAACTGCAGGCTTTCGGGCCTAACCGTTCTCTTTGCCTGTGGGGCCTACTGGGCCTTCTGCGGGCTTGAATCCTGGCCCATGGATGGGTTTCAAGTCGTATTCAGGCTGTGGTGGCCCAGTAGGTGGCATAATTTCTTTCCCTGTTTTTTGTTTTCTCTTTTGCTTTATTTATTTTGTTTTGTTTCTACTTACAACAAAAAACTTATTTATTTTATACCATTTTTTTTTCTAATTACTTATGTATTTTACTTTATTTATTTTATTTTTATTTATTTTACTACTGCTATTTTTATTTATTTTATTGCTGCTATTTTTATTTATTTTATTAAGGTTTATTTATTTTATTTACTATAGTTTATTTTATTTTATTTTATTAAGGTTTATTTATTTTATTTACTACAAAAAAATGAACATAGATGCGCCTATAGAGAAAATTCAACCTAAATTCATAATAAATTTCTATGAAATTCAAAGAAATTTACTCTGAATTTAGGTCAAATTCCCTGTATAAGGGCATCTATTTTCACTTTGAGAGGAGTTCAACAAGGCAGAGAGGGACGGGCTTATAAACCGGTGTGAGCGCCCTTCGGTTGGCGAGGTGGGACTAAACTCTGACCGCTACTAGGACCAACCCTTTAGTCCCGGTTTGTGGTATGAACCGGGACTAAAGGGTGAGCCTCTGGTCCGGGTTCAAGCCACCAACCGGGACCAATGGTGGTGGGCTAGGAGCGAGGCCCATTGGTCCCGGTTTGTCCCACCAACCGGGACCAAAGGGGCCGGACGAACCGGGACCAATGCCCCCACGAGGCCCGGCAGGCCCCTGGCCGCACGAACCGGGACCAATGCTCACATTAGTCCCGGTTCGTGACTGAACCGGGACTAATGTGAATATTGCCCTGTGACCAAAGCCCAGTTTTCTTCTAGTGGTTTGCAACCGCCACAACACTTCCAGACTTGTGAGAGGCCGCCTACGCAAGATTTGGCGGCATGCTAGCCCTTGGAGGCCGCCGGCCACAGTCGTAGACACGCGAAGAGCAATCCGCGTAGAGGGAAGTGTTCAGATACTTCTCCATCACCAAAAATTATTAAAAATTACCATCAGTCCTATAGCACATGCGCCCACGTAATGTAAAAAACTCATGATTTTATCGCGCTCCGAGTATTTAATAATATTCACGCCGCATCGTTACCGCAGAACGTCAACTACCGTGTCATCGCCGTCCGTGAGGGGGGCCACACCCCGGAGATGCGTGCCGCCTCTTTGGACATGCCTCCACACCGTACGACATGTATGAGGGCCCGGTGCGACGCTCTGGTGGCATTGCTACCCCCCCAGGGCCCCCGTCCCGCCTAACCCTGTAGCATTTGACCAAGGGATCTAGCCCTTTGACTTTGCACGGACGGGCTTTGACCAGTGGAACTCTTCACCCGGTTGTGTTAGGTCAGCCCATAGGAACACTTTGGAGCAACATCCGGGCCAAAGCCACAGTAAGATCCCCGCCGTGTAGACCCGACCCGTCCGTTTCCCCCCTCCAGGTGCCGGCGGCGTCGCCGTCCGTGAGGGGGGCACACCCCGGAGACGCGTGCCGCCTCTTCGGACATGCCACCACACCGTACGGCATGTCTGAGGTCCCGGTGCGACGCTTCGGTGGCATTGCTACCCCCCCGGGCCCCCGTCCCGCCTATCCCCCTAGGGTCCCGATGTCACGGGCGTCGCACCGGGTCCCATACACACGGTAAACTAAAAATCTTAAAAATGTAATAATTGAATTTATTAAAAACTCCGGTATTCATCATTGAAAACGTACTATCACGGTTAAACCTTCAGTGCCCGGGCACTGAAAGTTTAACTGTAATTGTCCGTTTTCTTCATATAAGTCTAATGAATACCAGAGCTTATAACGTATTGATTAGTGAACTATTTAAACAGGTCAAATTGCTTGTCCCTCGGCAAGGCCGGACTATTTCTTCAAAAAAATGTGGTTTCCATCTATGCCTACGGCCTGGCTGTCGGCATAGGCCTCCTACGTTATCCACTCCTCCGCTCCATTGACATGTGGGCCCAGCTTATGCCGACGGCCAAGCCATCGACATAGGGCCACCTTATCTACTCGGCCGGCCTCCTCCTCCACTCATTTCTCTCCCTCTCCCTACCGCACCCGACCCCGACCCCTTTCCCTACCGCCGCCCACCACCTCCGCCGCCCACCCTGAGCACGCCATCGCCCGCCCCGAGCCCGCCGCCGCCCGCGCCGCACCAACCCCGCGCCACCCCGCCCCGAGCCCGTGCCTCCCCGCCCCGACCCCGCGCCGCCTCGCCCAACCCCGCGTCGGCCGATCCAAGCACGTCGCCGCCCGCCCCGACCCCGCGCAACCCTCCCTGACCCCGCGCCGGCCGCCCCGCCCTGACCTCGCGCGGGCCGCCCCGCCCCGACCCCGCATCTCCCCACCCCAACTCCGGCCGGCCCTCTCGAAGGTGTAATTTTTATGTATTTTTTTAGTGTTTTTAGTAATTTTGTAGCTAGATGGTTAGATAGGTATTTAGATAGTTAGATAGATAGTTTGATAGATAGTTATATAGATGGTTATATAGATAGTTAGATAGGTAGATAGTAAGATAGTTAGATAGATAGTTAGATAGGTAGTAGAAATATGGAACCAGCATGCCCCTTTAGGCATTTTTCCTGTTTTTTTATTAAATAGATAGTTAGATAGGTGAATATCTTGCAAAAAAATTGGTTAGATGAGATGCTATATGTTGCATATCTTGCAAAAAAAAATTGGTTCGATGAGATGAATCAATGATTATGACGAATAGGTGATAATGATGATGATGATTATGTGATGATGATGATGAATATATTGTTAATGTTGTTAGTTTTTTTGCCTACATGATGCAAAAATAAATGAATGCATGTTTAGATGTTTTAAATATGCTCTATGAGTTGTGATGTTCTAATTTTTTGCCGCGATGGAATTTGCAGGCTTTGTGGTATCGCATTTCATTGGAGTGACCGTTGTCCGACGCGTTGGTCCCCCTGAGCATCCCTCTGCTGTTCGACTACTTCCTCTACAGCCGAGGGTGAGCTACAAGTCCATCTCCTCCATTTTTTCATGTCACTAGATTTCATTCTCAAGTCAACTCACGTAACCTAGGCGACTCCCGTCCGAAAGAGTTGCATCGATAAATATGCATTCAATTGCATATTTATCACCGCAGCTCTATCGGATTGTCCAGCGTTTTCCACGGGCAGCCCGAGAATGTGTAGATTGGGTATGTTCTCCATGTTCTACCCCATTCCGAGACAGGATTTCGGCGGCGCCTCCCCATTGTTCTCCGGAGCACATTCTCTCGGCTATTTGCCGAGACGTGTATTTGGAGAACAGCGGGGAGGTGCTGCCGAAATTTTGTCTCGGAACGGGGTAGAATGGAGAACGTACTCAATCTACACATCTTCGGGTGGGATTAGGACCCATCTTTACCTATTAGAGATGTAGGTGGATTCAACGCGGTAGAAAATTAAAATTTGATGTGATTAATTTAAGTGAATCCTTAATTATGTTGTGTGGCTTGCAAAAAAGCAGAGCATGGCAGATAATCAGTGGATGTACAGTGGTTTTATCCGTTGGAATCGAGTAACATCAGAGTGGATCGCGAAAACCGATGTGTAGTTGAACGAGATATTCCGTCTCCAATGAGAATTATCCCACCATGCCCCTGTGCGAGATGTGCCAGATGTCACCGTAGAAATCAGAAGTACATGACTAAGCACCTTCGCATGCATGGATATATGCCAAACTTTGACATGCCGCCGATAAACATAGCCGAGCAGGACCGTGGTAGAGAGGATGTGATGCGACAACACATCGATGGATATGAGGACGACGGGGTCAGGGACATGCTAGATGATATCATTGTTGCAGAAACGGAAAATGCGACACCTTCAGAGAATGAACCAGAGGAGCCGGAGGCAACCGCAAAGGCCTTCTTGGAGGTCTTGGCCTCGTCGAAGAAACCTCTTTATGCAACTGATTGCAGTCAAGGCTGAGTACGGCTGTAGCCAGAAATGCTTCGAAGCATTCCTGGGAGTATGGGCTAACAGCCTACCTGAGGGTCATGAACTGCCAAAAAGCATGTACGATACAAAGAAAATCATGAAGGCACTCTCTATGGATTATGAGAAAATAGATGTTTGCCTGAAGAATTGCCTTTTGTTTAGGCACGAGTATGCGGATGACAAGTACTGTAGGAAGTGCGGTTCGTCTCGGTACATTGAGGTGGTCGGTGAGGATGGTGAGAAAAAGCAGCTAACCATCCCCGTTAAGGTTCTTCGGTATCTTGATTTTATAAAAAGACTGCTGCACCTTTTCATCACGAGGGAGTCTGCCAAAATGATGAAGTGGCACAAGGAAGGTATGAGGTACAATCCAAAAAAAATCGTACATCCATCAAAAGGCGAAGCATGGAAGTCGTTCAATGAAGAATACCCCGAGGAAGCAGTCGAGGCTGGGAATGTCAGAATAGCCATATCAGGTGATGGGTTGAATCCTTATGGTATGTCGTCCAATCCATACAGCTGCTGGCCCGTGTTTGTAACTCCGCTCAATCTTCCTCTCGGTGCCCTAATGCAACGCAAGACCATGTTCTTGTCGCTCATCATTGCAGGGCCTGAATACCCGGGGAAGCAATTGGGTGTGTTTATGCAGCCGCTGGTGGATGATTTGCACCATTCTTGGTACTTTTCGAGGTTGACATACGACCGGGATCTGCAGAGAAATTTCTTGATGAACGTTTGGTTGCACTATTGCATGCATGACTTTCCCGGCTATGCTCTATTCTGCGGATGGTGTACAAATGGGAAGATGCCATGCCCAGCGTGCATGCAGGCTCTGCGAATGATTTGGCTGAGTAAGGGTGGCAAGTATGTATCCTTTGACCTGCATCGACAGTTCCTCCCTCCAGACCATCCAGACAGGGAAGACAAGAAGAACTTCACGAAAGGCCGGGTTGTTCATGAAGTAACCGAGACTCCAACATTTTCGGGGGGCAGATGTTCTTGCTCAGCTAAAAGCTCTCAAGCCTAAAGTCAAAGGCAAAGCCAAAGGCTTCGAGGGATATGGTGAGACGCACAACTCGACTCACATTACCCCCTTCTCCGAGCTTCCCTATTTCAAGGACCTCAAACTTCCTTACAACATCAATGTGATGCACACCGAAAAGAATGTGGCAGAGTCCCTTTTCCACACGATCCTCAATATTCTTGATAAGACGAAGGATAACGTTAAAGCTAGAGCCGATCAACAGAGAATTTGTGATAGACCACGTCTAAACATGAAGCATCCCAAAGGCGGTCGAAAAAACTGGTTCAAGCCAGATGCTGACTTTGTCCTTAAATCGCCAGAAAAAACAGGAAGTACTTATCTGGCTGAAACACATTTTGAAGTTCACCGATGGTTATGCATCGAATATAAGTAAGGGAGTCAATCTTTCAACAGGCAAAGTGACCGGCGTGAAGAGTCATGACTACCATGTATGGATTGAGCGGATAATGCCGGTGATGGTTCGAGGCTATGTCCCTGAGCATGTCTGGCGAGTGCTTGCCGAGCTAAGCCATTTCTTCTGCACGCTCTGTGCTAAAGAAGTAAGTAAAGACATTTCTTCCGTCGGCATAGTGCTGGCGTGAGTGCCCAGTTGCTAACACGTGGCATCTATGCCGACGGCATAGCCGTCGGCGTAGTTTCAAGCTAAGCCGATGGCTAGGCCGTCGGCATAGATGCCACGTGGCAGCAACTGGGCGCTCCTGGGGCAAGGCTATGCCGACGGCATAGCCGTCGGCTTAGCTTGAAACTACGCCGACGGCTATGCCGTCGGCATAGCCTTGCCCCAGGAGCGCCCAGCTGCTGCCACGTGGCGCATCTATGCCGACGGCCTAGCCGTCACTAAGCCGTCGGCATAGATGCGCCACGTGGCGGGCAACAGTTGGTCGTCACTTGACGGCGGCCGCCGTTAGACGGGAACGTTACAGACGGCCGGCATAGATGTACGAACATCGTCGGGATAGGTCCTATGACGATGGCCTTTCTATGCCGACGGCCTCCCAGGCTACGCCGACGGGGGGCCGTCGGCATAGGCCTGTCTCGACGGCATATCAGGGCTATGCCGACGGCCAGGGTGCGATTCCGGTAGTGGTTGGAACACCAGATGGATGTTGAACTGTATTCTCTACTATCAGAGCTGACTACATGCACGTCCAATTCAATAGACCGTACATTCACTTTTTTTCCGGGGATTACCATAGCCTCAGCGTCAGTGCGCCCTGTTAGTCCCTAATGATCAGCTCAATGCTTGTAACTCTAGTCAAAGCAGACATGTATGTTATTTTAAGCCATCCATTTAATCTTCCCTGGTTTCCTCGGTTGGGTAACTGGAGAAGATGATAATGCATTTGTTGGCTCCACATTCGCTTCTTTCGGATCAAAGACCCTAATTACTCACATTCTACAAAAACTCTCTCTTATTTAATGAATGTGGCAAAGCTTTTGCCCTTTTGAGAAAACTACTGTAGATTTTGTTAGCAACTCCCCCTCCTCGCCCACCACGTCCACCATCCCGCCCTCCCCCTCTTCTACGGCTACTACTTCGTCGACGATGATGTCGAATCCCTGGACATCACCCCCTTCGACCACAAGGCAGGAGTCGCCGCCGCCAACCAGCTTCAGTCCGTCACACTGCTTGCACAACCCACCCCCATCTTGCTGCTTTCTTTTGGAGGCCTGCTGCGACGGCCTCCTCGTGATCTCTGTCATTCAACCACCAAACTTTTCCATCCGCAAGACGGCAAATCGGGAGTTCGCTGCCCTCCTGCAGCTTTATGGTTTCACCCTCTTGGGGATGTACCCTAACCACCCCTACCGGCGAGTACTGACTGTTGCTGTACCAGACCTCCATGGATCTGGTACCTGACGCTCAAGGTGGTTCCTTCATTTACGCATAGGGTGCCCTGATGCAAAGAAACTGATACAACCCCCAATATCTGTCATGTTCCATGGTAGCCTGCATTGGTGCACATCAAACCTGATAATGGTATTCGACACCACTGATGGGTCGTTCCGGTCGATGTGCTCTCGGTTTGTTCCTGGTGAAGCTGAATTGCTTGAGATGGGTGGCATGTCCAGTCTTAATGATGAAAGGACGATTGTTGATATCTGGGTCATGCCAGAGTATGAAACAGAGATCTGAGCTTTCAAATATCATGTTGAATTGCCAATGGCAGAGATCACGTTACAATTTGGAAATTGTGACTATTGGGATGTGGTGGTCACATCTTGGGATGCTGATGTGCTCGTGTAGGTGAAAATTCATGACTGGCTACTTCAGGTTAACATTGATGGCAAGTTGGTTTCTAGTGTCCACCTCAGAGGTCTCAATCACTAGTTGATAAAGGGGCTTCCGTTCGGGCCTGGCCAGCCCATTAATCCCGGTTCTGCCACGAACCGGGAACCAATGGAGGCATTTGTCCCGGTTCGTGAGCCCAGTGGGCCGGCCGGGGCTTCGTGGGCATTGGTCCCGGTTCGTCTGGGCCCATTTGTCCCGGCTCTTGGCACGAACAGGGACCAATGGGCCTCGCTCCTGGCCCACAACCATTGGTCCCGATTCGTGGCAGGAACCGGGACAGAAGGATGGCCTTTAGTCCCGGTTCCAGCCACGAACCGGGACAAATGAGTTTCCTATAATACCCCATCGACGGCGAGCAGAGCACTCCACAGTGCTCTGTTTTTTGCTGGCCGGCGAGGAAGGGCATTTGGGTGCTCTAGCTCACCTCTTATGCATGTGAGGTGTTCGATGAAATGCCCGAGCCAGACTAGTTAAGCTTTCTCCTCTCGAAGTGTTTGACCCCATTTTTTTTACCATGTGATGCACATATATATTTGATTATCTGCAATGAGCAGACCCTTGTCAGATCATGTCAATGAGTATATAAATGATAAGACAAAATCAAATTTCTCTCATAAATATATATTTGGTGATCTTCAAAAAAAAGAGGGGAAAACATATTATGGTTATGAATTTTCAGGTCTAGTCACGTTAACGCATGCATTTGGTTGATCAAATGGATTTAGTAGTGGCCGATCAACCAGTTTGCTAATGGAATAAATCGTGTGTGCATGCACGGTTCAACCGGCCAACAACTATCCAGGCAAACGTTTGGTGTGTTGAAGTAGTAAAATCTTGTACATGCCTGCTGCTAGTTGGACGTGTTGATGTTGGTACAAAACCAAGGTCCGTGGTCGCTAGTGATAGAGAAAATCGATCCGTTGGGCTTGACTAAATCCACGAAGAGATAAGTATTGGCCAAGGAGTTTGTTGCTTTTTAGTTCAACAACGCCGAGAGATTAGAGATAAGATTTGTTTAATTGTTACTAACGGCAGCGGCGACGACGCTAATCTCTCGTGCTTATCTTCCTATCTATTCGCATAGCTAGCCGGTGGAGACGATGCTATAAAAAGGCTGCTCGAGTGACTGCGAAGGAGGTTCAGCTCACTCACAACGCACGCATCGCTTACACGCTCATCTCAGCACCATTCACCATACCACTCACACACACTCATACACACACACACACACACACTTCATATCATCTCCGCTCCAACACTCACACATTCACACGTCTTCAATCCTCGACTGGCGTTTTCCCTTTGTGGCCGGCGTCCATGGCGCAGCCGTATGGTGAGTAATCATATGAAGGTTGCATATGATCACTTATTTCTTTTATTTATTTTCTTCTCTTTGTTTATTTCTTTTTGTGGCATCTCGCGGCTCTACATGGCGATTTAATCGTCGCCGTGGATGTCTCATCGTTTGATCTACAACAAAATTGGCGTCTCGTGGCTCTACATGGCGATCTAATCGTCGCCGCGGACGTTTCATTGTTTGATCCATGAAAAGAATTCGGCGGCGTCTCGTGGCTCTACATGACGATCTAATCGTCGCCGCGGACGTTCTACAACCCGATCCACAAAAAGAGTTTGCTAGCATCTAGAGGCTCTACACGGCGATTTAATCGTCGCCGTGGGTGCTTCATGGTCCAGTACGAGAAAAAGAGGCATTGCCTTCCGCGACTATACATGGCCATCAAATCGTCGTCGCGAATATTTTATGGTTTGGTCCGTATAAAAAAAAGCAGAAAGAAGTTAGCGTCTTGCGGCTCTACACGGCGATCTAATTGCCGCCGCGGATGTTTCATTATCAGATCTGAGAATCGAAAGAAAGAAAAGTTTATGGCGTCTCGTGGCTCTACATGGCGATCAAATCGTCGCCACGGACGCACCAAATTCATCAACAACATCTTTTGTAATATTACATTTGGGGTGGCATACAAAGTTAGGCCCTAGGGGACAGCAGCGCAGCCACACACATAATCAAAATCAGCATCATGAGTCATCACACGCGCATCAGGGGTCACTAATAAAGTCAAGTAGATCGTATGATGTAATGGGTGATGATATTATTGTGAGAATAATAAAGACACAGCCATCTACTCCGGAATAAACAAGAGGCCATTGACAAAATTTTGCAGAAGCATGTTCCTCAATCAAATAAGGGTTCATCTTCCAAGTCCACGCTCAGATAACTTTTTTCCGCGACGGACGAGGCCGGAACCCACATACATTTCCTGACCGACGAGGCAGGATACATGATGTTCGTGACCGATGAGGCCGAACTATCCATTTAATTTTATCCTTGAGACTTGATCTACATCCCATGTTTGGTTGATGCATGAATCCATAAGTTTTGGCATGGCGAGATTATTATTTGTCTTGGAGCACTTGCATATTCTTTTTGCCTTGGAGACAGAAGCCATGAGTTTGATAATGATGATGACCGTTTGAGGCAGTTTAATCGGAGGTATTTCATAGATATGCTATGAATGTAATTAACTAGGGATCCCTTCGAGGCCCTAGGAGTCGAGAATTATGCAATTGTCTTTTGTATGTCAGATGCTATACCAAGAGCATGTAAAATGAGATTTGTATATCTTCAGCAATAAAGATTTACAAGTTTTCTCCGCATCATTTTGTGTGTTTAGTTTTATTTTTTGTATACACTCGTATATTGGCACGCCCGCACCTAAAATGCCAACGCGGATAGATTTTAATATTCTTCTCGCGTAAAACACGAAGCTCGACCTCCGAGCTCCATTTTTTCCGAGATTTGTCTAGGTTTAGTGGTCCATCACGCCCCGTCCTCGTCTTCACCGCCGTCGATTGCCCGCACCGATCTCGTCGCCGGCACCACCGTGGTGAGCCTTTTGTCTTATCTTCCTTTTGAAAGAAAAAAAATCTTACTTTAGATAGATACTTGTCTAATTTTCTTACTTTTGACACACATAATTATATATAATGCACGCAGATGAACCGGCAATGGATGTACAGTGACAGACACACCTCTGAGTACATTAAGGGCGTGCATAATTTTCTCGAAGTGGCTGAGGCAAACAAGCAGAATGGTTTTATGTGTTGTCCATGCCCTAATTGTGGGAATATGAGGTCTTACTCTGACAAAAAAATCCTTCACACCCACCTGCTTTATAAGGGTTTCATGCCACACTATAATGTTTGGACGAAGCACGAAGAAATAGGGGTTATGATGGAAGACAGCGAAGAAGAAGAGGACGATGACAACTATGTGCCCCCTGAATACGGTGATGCTGCAACGGGGGAAGCTGAAGATCAAGAGGAAGGTGAAGATCCAGAGGAACCAGACGATGTGCCCGATGATGATCTCCGCCGGGTCATTGTTGATGCAAGGGAAAAGTGCGAAAGTGAAAAGGAAAAGCTGAAGTTCGATCGCATGTTAGAGGATCACAAAAAAGGGTTGTACCCCAATTGCGAAGATGGCAACACAAAGCTCGGTACCGTACTGGAATTGTTGCAGTGGAAGGCAGAGAATGTTGTGCCTGACAAAGGATTTGCGAAGCTACTGAAAATATTGAAGAAGAAGCTTCCAAAGGATAACGAATTGCCCGACAGTACGTACACATCAAAGAAGGTCGTATGCCCTCTAGGATTGGAGGTGGAGAAGATACATGCATGCCCTAATGGCTGCATCCTCTACCGCGGTGCGTACAAGGATTTGAACGCATGCCCGGTATGCGGTGCATTGCGGTATAAGATCAGACGAGATGAGCCTGGTGATGTTGAGGGCGAGCCCCGCAGGAAGAGGGTTCCTGCAAAGGTGATGTGGCATGCTCCTATAATACCACGGTTGAAACGACTGTTCAGAAACAAAGAGCATGCCAAGTTGATGCGATGGCACAGTGAGGACCGTAAGAAAGACGGGAAGTTGAGAGCACCCGCTGATGGGTCGCAGTGGAGAAAAATCGAGAGAAAGTTCTGAGCTGAGTTTCCAAGTGACCCAAGGAACGTATGGTTTGCTTTAAGTGAAGGAAATATGCCCTAGAGGCAATAATAAATTTATTATTTATTTCCTTATATCATGATAAATGTTTATTATTCATGCCAGAATTGTATTAACCGGAAACGTAATACTTGTGTGAATACATAGACAAACAGAGTGTCACTAGTATGCCTCTACTTGACTAGCTCGTTAATCAAAGATGGTTATGTTTCCTAGCCATTGACATGGGTTTTCATTTGATTAACAGGCTCACATCATTAGGAGAATGATGTGATTGACTTGACCGATTCCGTTAGCTTAGCACTTGATCGTTTAGTATGTTGCTATTGCTTTCTTCATGACTTATACATGTTCCTATGACTATGAGATTATTAAACTCCCGTTTACCGGAGGAACACTTTGTGTGCTACCAAACGTCACAACGTAAATGGGTGATTATAAAGGTGCTCTACAGGTGTCTCCGAAGGTACTTGTTGGGTTGGCGTATTTCGAGATTAGCATTTGTCACTCCAATTGTCGGAGAGGTATCTCTGGGCCCACTCGGTAATGCACATCACTTAAGCCTTGCAAGCATTGCAACTAACGAATTAGTTGTGGGATGATGTATTACGGAACGAGTAAAGAGACTTGCCGGTAACGACATTGAACTAGGTATTGAGATACCGACGATCGAATCTCGGGCAAGTAACATACCGATGACAAAGGGAACAACGTATGTTGTTATGCGGTCTGACCGATAAAGATCTTCATAGAATATGTGGGAGCCAATATGAGCATCCAGGTTCCGCTATTGGTTATTGACCGGAGACGTGTCTCGGTCATGTCTACATAGTTCTCGAACCCGTAGGGTCCGCACGCTTAACGTTTCGATGACAGTTATATTATGAGTTTATATGTTTTGATGTACCGAAGGTTGTTCGGAGTCCCGGATGTGATCTCGGACATGACGAGGAGTCTCAAAATGGTCGAGACATGAAGATTGATATATTGGAAGCCTATATTTGGATATCGGAAGTGTTCCGGGTGAAATCGGGATTTTACCGGAGTACCGGAGGGGTTACCGGAACCCCCGGGGGTTAATGGGCCATAGTGGGCCTTAGTGGAGATGAGGAGAGGCGGCCAGGGCAAGGGCCACGCGCCCCTCCCCCCTAGTCCGAATAGGAAAATCAGAGGGGGGCGCCCCCCCTTCCTTCCTCTCCTCCACCTCTTTCCCCCTTCTCCTATTCCAACAAGGAAGGGAGGGAGTCCTGCTCCTGGTGGGAGTAGGACTCCTCCTGGCTCGCCTCCTCCCTGGCCGGCCGCACCTTCCCCCCTTGCTCCTTTATATATGGGGGCAGGGGGCACGCCAAGGACACAACAATTGATCGTTTGATCTTTTAGCCATGTGCGGTGCCCCCCTCCACCATAGTCCACCTCGATAATACTGTAGCGGTGCTTAGGCGCAGCCCTGCGTCGGTAGAACATCATCATCGTCACCACGCCGTCGTGCCGACGATACTCTCCCTCAACACTCGGCTGGATCGGAGTTCGAGGGACGTCATCGGGCTGAACGTGTGCTGAACTCGGAGGTGCCGTGCGTTAGGTATTTGATCGGTCGGATCGTGAAGACGTACGACTACATCAAACGCGTTGTGCTAACGCTTCCGCTTTCGGTCTACGAGGGTACGTGGACAACACTCTCCCCTCTCATTGCTATGCATCACCATGATCTTGCGTGTGCATTGGAATTTTTTTGAAATTACTACGTTCCCCAACAGTGGCATCCGAGCCTGGTTTTATGCGTTGATGTTATATGCACGAGTAGAACACAAGTGAGTTGTGGGTGATATAAGTCATATTGCTTACCAGCATGTCATACTTTGGTTCGGCGGTATTGTTGGATGAAGCGGCCCAGACCGACATTACGCGTACGCTTAGGCGAGACTGGTTCTACCGACGTGCTTTGCACACAGGTGGCTGGCGGGTGTCAGTTTCTCCAACTTTAGTTGAACCGAGTGTGGCTACGCCCAATCCTTGCGAAGGTTAAAACAGCACCAACTTGACAAACTACCGTTGTGGTTTTGATGCGTAGGTAAGAACGGTTCTTGCTAAGCCCGTAGCAGCCACGTAAAATTTGCAACAACAAAGTAGCTGACGTCTAACTTGTTTTTGCAGGGCATGTTGTGATGTGATATGGTCAAGACATGATGCTAAATTTTATTGTATGAGATGATCATGTTTTGTAACCGAGTTATTGGCAACTGGCAGGAGCCATATGGTTGTCGCTTTATTGTATGCAATGCAATCGCCCTGTAATGCTTTACTTTATCACTAATGCGGTAGCGATAGTCGTAGAAGCATAAGATTGGTGAGACGACAACGATGCTACGATGAAGATCAAGGTGTCGTGCCAGTGACGATGGTGATCATGACGGTGCTTCGGAGATGGAGATCACAAGCACAAGATGATGATGGCAATATCATATCACTTATATTGATTGCATGTGATGTTTATCTTTTATGCATCTTATCTTGCTTTGATTGACGGTAGCATTATCAGATGATCCCTCACTAAATTATCAAAGTATAAGTGTTCTCCCTGAGTATGCACCGTTGCGAAAGTTCTTCGTGCTGAGACACCACGTGATGATCGGCTGTGATAGGCTCTACGTTCAAATACAACGGGTGCAAAACAGTTGCACACGCGGAATACTCAGGTTAAGCTTGACGAGCCTAGCATATAACAGATATGGCCTCAGAACACGGAGACCGAAAGGTCGAGCGTGAATCATATAGTACATATGATCAACATAGTGATGTTCACCATTGAAACTACTCCATCTCACGTGATGATCGGACATGGTTTAGTTGATATGGATCACGTGATCACTTAGAGGATTAGAGGGATGTCTATCTAAGTGGGAGTTCTTAAGTAATATGATTAATTGAACTTAAATTTATCATGAACTTAGTACCTGATAGTATCTTGCTTGTCTATCTTGATTGTAGATAGATGGCCCGTGCTATTGTTCCGTTGAACTTTAATGCGTTCCTTGAGCAAGCAAAGTTGAAAGATGATGGTAGCAATTACACGGACTGGGTCCGTAACTTGAGGATTATCCTCATTACTACACAGAAGAATTACATCCTGGAAGCATCGCTGGGTGCCAGGCCTGCCGCCGATGCAACTGACGACGTTAAGAATGTCTGGCAGAGCAAAGCTGATGACTACTCGATAGTTCAATGTGCCATGCTTTACAGTGTAGAACCGGGACTTCAACGACGTTTTGAACGTCACGGAGCATATGAGATGTTTCAGGAGTTGAAGTTAATATTCAAACAAATGCCCGAATTGAGAGATATGAAGTCTCCAATAAGTTCTACAGCTGCAAGATGGAGGAGAATAGTTCTGTCAGTGAGCATATACTCAAAATGTCTGGGTATAATAATCACTTGATTCAACTGGGAGTTAATCTTCCGGATGATAGCGTCATTGACGGAATTCTCCAATCACTGCCACCAAGCTACAAGAGCTTCATGATGAACTATAACATGCAAGGGATGGATAAGACGATTCCCGAGCTCTTCGCAATGCTAAAGACTGCGGAGGTAGAAATCAAAAAGGAGCATCAAGTATTGATGGTCAATAAGACCACTAGTTTCGAGAAAAAGGGCAAAGGGAAGAAGAAGGGGAACTTCAAGAAGAACAGCAAGCAAGTTGTTGTTTAGGAGAAGAAACCCAAGTCTGGACCTAAGCCTGAGATTGAGTGCTTCTACTGCAAGCAGACTGGTCACTGAAAGCGAAACTACCCCAAGTATTTGGCGGATAAGAAGGATGGCAAGGTGAACAAAGGTATATGTGATATACATGTTATTGATGTGTACCTTACTAATGCTCGCAGTAGCACCTGGGTATTTGATACTGGTCTGTTGCTAATATTTGCAACTCGAAACAGGGGCTATGGATTAAGCGAAGATTGGCTAAGGACGAGGCGACGATGCGCGTGGGAAATGGTTCCAAAGTCGATGTAATCGCGGTCGGCAAGCTACCTCTACATCTACCTTCGGGATTAGTTTTAGACCTAAATAATTTTTATTTGGTGCCCGTTAAGCATGAACATTATATCTGGATCTTGTTTGATGCGAGACGGTTATTCATTTAAATCAGAGAATAATGGTTGTTCTATTTATATGAATAATATCTTTTATGGTCATGCACCCTTGAAGAGTGGTCTATTTTTTGTTGAATCTCGATAGTAGTGATACACATATTCATAGTATTGAAGCCAAAAGATGCAGAGTTGATAATGATAGTGCAACTTATTTGTGGCACTGCCGTTTAGGTCATATCGGTGTAAAGCGCATGAAGAAACTCCATACTGATGGACTTTTGGAACCACTTGATTATGAATCACTTGGTACTTGCGAACCATGCCTCATGGGCAAGATGACTAAAACGCCGTTCTCCGGAACTATGGAGAGAGCAACAGATTTGTTGGAAATCATACATACAGATGTATGTGGTCCGATGAATGTTGAGGCTCGTGGCGGATATCGTTATTTTCTCACCTTCACAGATGATTTAAGCAGATATGGGTATATCTACTTAATGAAACATAAGTCTGAAACATTTGAAAAGTTCAAAGAATTTCAGAGTGAAGTTGAAAATCATCGTAACAAGAAAATAAAGTTTCTACGATCTGATAGTGGAGGAGAATATTTGAGTTATGAGTTTGGTCTTCATTGGAAAGAATGCGGAATAGTTTCGCAACTCACGCCACCCGGAACACCACAGCATAATGGTGTGTCCGAACGTCGTAATCGTACTCTACTAGATATGGTGCGATCTATGATGTCTCTTACTGATATACCGCTATCGTTTTGGGGTTATGCTTTAGAGACGGCCGCATTCACGTTAAATAGGGCACCATCAAAATCCGTTGAGACGACGCCTTATGAACTGTGGTTTGGCAAGAAACCAAAGTTGTCGTTTCTTAAAGTTTGGGGCTGCGATGCTTATGTGAAAAAACTTCAACCTGATAAGCTCGAACCCAAATCGGAGAAATGTGTCTTCATAGGATACCCAAAGGAGACTGTTGGGTACACCTTCTATCACAGATCTGAAGGCAAGAGTTTTGTTGCTAAATTCGAAATCTTTCTGGAGAAGGAGTTTCTCTCGAAAGAAGTGAGTGGGAGGATAGTAGAACTTGATGAGGTAATTGTACCTGCTCCCTTATTGGAAAGTAGTTCATCGCAGAAACCGGTTTCTGCGATGCCTACACCAATTAGTGAGGAAGTTAATGATGATGATCATGGAACTTCAGATCAAGTTGTTACTGAACCTCGTAGGTCAACCAGAGTAAGATCCGCACCAGAGTGGTACGGTAATCCTATTCTGGAGGTTATGTTACTAGACCATGACGAACCTACGAACTATGAAGAAGCGATGGTGAGCCCAGATTCCGCAAAATGGCTTGAGGCCATGAAATCTAAGATGGGATCCATGTATGAGAACAAAGTGTGGACTTTGGTTGACTTGCCCGATGATCGGCAAGCCAATGAGAATAAATGGATCTTCAAGAAGAAGACTGACGCTGACGGTAATGTTACTTTCTATAAAGCTCGACTTGTTGCAAAAGGTTTTCGACAAGTTCAAGGGACTGACTACAATGAGACCTTCTCACCCGTAGCGATGCTTAAGTCTGTCCGAATCATGTTAGCAATTGCCGCATTTTATGATTAAGAAATTTGGCAAATGGATGTCAAAACAGCATTCCTGAATGGATTTCTGGAAGAAGAGTTGTATATGATGCAACCGGAAGGTTTTGTCGATCCAAAGGGAGTTAACAAAGTGTACAAGCTCCAGCGGTCCATTTATGGACTGGTGCAAGCATCTCGGAGTTGGAATAAATGCTTTGATAGTGTGATCAAAGCATTTGGTTTTGTACAGACTTTTGGAGAAGCCTGTATTTACAAGAAAGTGAGTGGGAGCTCTGTAGCATTTCTAATATTATATGTGGATGACATATTGCTGATTGGAAATGATATAGAATTTCTGAACAGCATAAAGGGATACTTGAATAAGAGTTTTTCAATGAAAGATCTCGGTGAAGTTGCGTATATATTGGGCATCAAGATCTATAGAGATAGATCAAGACGCTTAATTGGACTTTCACAAAGCACATACCTTGACAAAGTTTTGAAGAAGTTCAAAATGGATCAAGCAAAGAAAGGGTTCTTGCCTGTGTTACAAGGTGTGAAGTTGAGTAAGACTCAATGCCCGACCACTGCAGAAGATAGAGAGAAAATGAAAGATGTTCCCTATGCTTCAGCCATAGGCTCTATCATGTATGCAATGATGTGTACCAGACCTGATGTGTGCCTTGCTATAAGTCTAGCAAGGAGGTACCAAAGTAATCCAGGAGTGGATCACTGGACATCGGTCAAGAACATCCTGAAATACCTGAAAAGGACTAAGGATATGTTTCTCGTTTATGGAGGTGACAAAGAGCTCATCGTAAATGGTTACGTTGATGCAAGCTTTGACACTGATCCGGACGATTCTAAATCGCAAACCGGATACGTGTTTACAATGAACGGTGGAGTTGTCAGTTGGTGCAGTTCTAAACAAAGCGTCGTGGCGGGATCTACGTGTGAAGCGGAATACATAGCTGCTTCAGAAGCAGCAAATGAAGGAGTCTGGATGAAGGAGTTCATATCCGACCTAGGTGTCATACCTAGTGCATCGGGTCCAATGAAAATCTTTTGTGACAATACTGGTGCAATTGCCTTGGCGAAGGAATCCAGATTTCACAAGAGAACCAAGCACATCAAGAGACGCTTCAATTCCATCCGGGATTTAGGCCAGGTGGGAGACATAGAAATTTGCAAGATACATACGGATCTAAATGTTGCAGACCCGTTGACTAAGCCTCTTCCACGAGCAAAACATGATCAGCACCAAGGCTCCATGGGTGTTAGAATCATTACTGTGTAATCTAGATTATTGACTCTAGTGCAAGTGGGAGACTGAAGGAAATATGCCCTAGAGGCAATAATAAAGTTATTATTTATTTCCTTATATCATGATAAATGTTTATTATTCATGCTAGAATTGTATTACCCGGAAACGTAATACTTGTGTGAATACATAGACAAACAGAGTGTCACTAGTATGCCTCTACTTGACTAGCTCGTTAATCAAAGATGGTTATGTTTCCTAGCCATTGACATGGGTTGTCATTTGATTAATGGGGTCACATCATTAGGAGAATGATGTGATTGACTTGACCCATTCCGTTAGCTTAGCACTCGATCGTTTAGTATGTTGTTATTGCTTTCTTCATGACTTATACATGTTCCTATGACTATGAGATTATGCAACTCCCATTTACCGAAGGAACACTTTGTGTGCTTCCAAACGTCACAATGTAACTGGGTGATTATAAAGGTGCTCTACAAGTGTCTCCAAAGGTACTTGTTGGGTTGGCGTATTTCGAGATTAGGATTTGTCACTCCGATTGTCGGAGAGGTATCTCTGGGCCCACTCGGTAATGCACATCACTTAAGCCTTGCAAGCATTGCAACTAATGAATTAGTTGTGGGATGATGTATTACGGAACGAGTAAAGAGACTTGCCGGTAACGAGATTGAACTAGGTATTGAGATACCGACGATCGAATCTCGGGCAAGTAACATACCGATGACAAAGGGAACAACGTATGTTGTTATGCGGTCTGACCGATAAAGATCTTCGTAGAATATGTGGGAGCCAATATGAGCATCCAGGTTCCTCTATTGGTTATTGACCGGAGACGTGTCTCGGTCATGTCTACATAGTTCTCGAACCCGTAGGGTCCGCACGCTTAACGTTTCGATGACAATTATATTATGAGTTTATATGTTTTGATGTACCGAAGGTTGTTCGGATTCCCGGATGTGATCACGGACATGACGAGGAGTCTCGAAATGGTTGAGACATGAAGATTGATATATTGGAAGCCTATATTTGGATATCGGAAGTGTTCCGGGTGAAATCGAGATTTTACCGGAGTACCGGAGGGGTTACCGGAACCCCCCGGGGGTTAATGGGCCATAGTGGGCCTTAGTGGAGATGAGAGGCGGCCAGGGCAAGGACCGCGCGCCCCTCCCCCCTAGTCCGAATAGGACAAGGAGAGGGGGCGGCGCCCCCCTTTCCTTCCTCTCCTCCACCTCTTTCCCCCTTCTCCTATTCCAACAAGGAAGGGAGGGAGTCCTACTCCCGGTGGGAGTAGGACTCCTCCTGGCACGCCTCCTCCCTGGCCGGCCACACCTCCCCCCTTGCTCCTTTATATACAGGGGCTGGGGGCACCCCAAGGACACAACAATTGATAGTTTGATCTTTTAGCCGTGTGCGGTGCCCCCCTCCACCATAGTCCACCTCGATAATACTGTAGGGGTGCTTAGGCGAAGCCCTGCGTCGGTAGAACATCATAATCGTCACCACGCCGTCGTGCTGACGAAACTCTCCCTCAACACTCGGCTGGATCGGAGTTCGAGGGACGTCATCGGGCTGAACGTGTGCTGAACTCGGAGGTGCCGTGCGTTCGGTACTTGATTGGTCGGATCATGAAGACGTACGACTACATCAACCACGTTGTGCTAACGCTTCCGCTTTCGGTCTACGAGGGTACGTGGACAACACTCTCCCCTCTCGTTGCTATGCATCACCATGATCTTGCGTGTGCGTAGGAATTTTTTTGAAATTACTACGTTCCCCAACATTAAGCGCGGATGGCTTTAATCCTTTCGGGGAGCAGAGCAGCAATCACAGCACCTGGCCCGTGACTCTATGTATGTATAACCTTCCTCCTTGGATGTGCATGAAGCGGAAGTTCATTATGATGCCAATTCTCATCCAAGGCCCTAAGCAACCTGGCAACGACATTGATGTGTACCTAAGGCCATTAGTTGAAGAACTCTTACAGCTGTGGAATGGAACAGGTGTACGTGCGTGGGATGAGCACATGGGGGAAGAATTTGACCTAAAGGCGTTGCTGTTCATGACCATCAATGATTGGCCCGCTCTCGGTAACCTTTCAAGACAGACAAACAAGGGATACCACGCATGCACGCACTGTTTAGCTGACACCGAAAGTATATACCTGGAGAGATGCAGGAAGAATGTGTACCTAGGCCATCGTCGATTTCTCCCGACAAACCATCAATGTCGAAAGAAAGGCAAGCATTTCAAAGGCGAGGCAGATCACCGGAAGAAGCCCGCCATGCGTACCGGTGATCACGTACTTGCTATGGTCTCTAATTTACACGTAATATTTGGAAAGGGTCCCGGCGGACTAGCTGTTCTGAATGACGCTGAGGGACGCGCACCCATGTGGAAGAAGAAATCCATATTTTGGGACCTACCCTACTGGAAAGAGCTAGAGGTACGCTCTTCAATCGACGTGATGCACGTGACGAAGAACCTTTGCGTGAACCTGTTAGGCTTCTTGGGCGTGTATGGGAAGACAAAAGATACACCTGAGGCAAGGGAGGACCTGCAACGTTTGCACGAAAAAGACGGCATGCCTCCAAAGCAGTACGAAGGTCCTGCCAGCTACGCTCTTACCAAAGAAGAGAAGGAAATCTTTTTTGAATGCCTGCTCAGTATGAAGGTCCCGACTGGCTTCTCGCCGAATATAAAGGGAATAATAAATATTCCAGACAAAAAGTTCGAGAACCTAAAGTCTCATGACTGCCACGTGATTATGACGCAACTGCTTCTGGTTGCATTGAGGGGGCTTCTACCGGAAAACGTCCGATTAGCCATTGTGAAGCTATGTGCATTCCTCAATGCAATCTCTCAGAAGGTGATCGATCCAGAAATCATACCAAGGCTAAGGAGTGATGTGGCGCAATGTCTTGTCAGTTTCGAGATGGTGTTCCCACCATCCTTCTTCAATATCATGACGCGTGTCCTAGTTCATCTAGTCGACGAGATTGTCATTCTGGGCCCCGTATTTCTACACAATATGTTCCCCTTTGAGAGGTTCATGGGTGTCCTAAAGAAATATGTCCGTAACCGTGCTAGGCCAGAAGGAAGCATCTCCATGGGCCATCAAACAGAGGATGTCATTGGGTTTTGTGTTGACTTCATTCCTGGCCTTAAGAAGATAGGTCTCCCTAAATCGCGGTATGATGGGAGACTGACTGGAAAAGGCACGCTAGGAGCGGACTCAATAATATGCAGGGACGGGCATTCTTGGTCTCAAGCACACTACACAGTTCTACAGAACTCTACCTTGGTGACCCCGTATATCGATGAACACAAGAATAGTCTGCGCTCCAAACACCCGGAGCAGTGTGACGACTGGATTACATGTGAACACATCAGGACTTTCAGCAGTTGGTTGGAAACACATCTCAGAGGTGACACCACTGTTTGTGATGAGTTGTACTCGTTGTCCAGGGGACCATCTTCGACTGTATTGACTTACAAAGGATACGAGATAAATGGGAATACATTTTACACGATCGCCCAAGATCAAAAGAGCACCAACCAAAACAGCGTGTCCGCTTTGATGCAGCAACCGAGAGGGGAAAGGACACATATTATGGTTACATAATGGGCATATGAGAACTTGACTACGGACATGATTTTAAGGTCCCTTTGTTTAAGTGCAAATGGGTCAATCTGTCAGGAGGCGGGGTACAGGTAGACCCACAGTACGGAATGACAACAGTGGATCTGAACAATCTTGGGTACACTGACGAACCGTTCGTCCTAGCCAATGTTGTGGCACAGGTTATCTATGTGAAGGACATGTCTACCAAACCGAGAAAAAGAAAAGATAAGGAAGCGAATACATCATATGATGAGCCAAAGCGCCACATAGTTCTTTCAGGAAAAAGGGACATAGTGGGAGTGGAGGGCAAGACAGACATGTCTGAAGATTATGAAAAGTTTCATGAAATTCCTCCCTTTAAAGTCAAGGCTGACCCAAGCATCCTGATAAACGATGAAGATTATCCATGGTTACGGCGCAATAAGCAAAGCACACAAGCGAAAAAAAGTGAAGACTTTCTCTCCACAACTATTATGATGATACCATGCCAACTCTCAACCTTTTCGTAGTTCATTTGAAATGCCTATTGTAACAGACGAGTTTCCGTATAAAATCCTGATACTTCGAAACAGATTGTCCGTTTTGTACACGAAGTGCATCCATGTCTGTATGAAATCCTGATACCGGGCATGCTATGTGGGTGAAACGATGATACCATGCCAACTTTCAACCTTTTCAGAGTTCATTTGTAGTGCTTTTCAATTTCATGGTCTTATAGCTCACAATAATCAGTAAATGCATGGAAAATAACAAATGAAGTCAGAAAGGGTTGAAAATTGATGATGTGGCTTTGAATGGTGCATTTTGAACACAGAAAAACAATGGAATTCAAATAAGTTCAAAAAATGAAATTCCTTTGTAACAGATGAGCTTTCGTCCGAAACCCTGATACTTCGAAAGAGATTGTCCGTTTTGTACACGAAGTGCATCTAGTTTTTGCCGTAACCCTCTCAACTTTCTTGCACATGCTATGTGGGTGAAATGATTATACCATGCTAATTTTCAACATTTTCGGAGTTCATTTGAAATGATTTTCAATTTCCGGGTCTTATAGCTCAAAAAAGCAGTAAATGCATGAAAAATAATAAAATGCATAAAACTATAATATTTGTTATGATCAACTAAAAAACTAAAATCAATTAAAATATTCTGTTATGATGAACTAAAATAAAACTATAATATTCTTCAATAGCAAAAAGAACCAACTAAAAAGCTTTTATAAAACTATAATAGCAAAAGGAATCAACTAAAAAGCTTATATATACCTCTAGTATTTTTGAAACTAAAATTATATAAAATTTATGCAACTTATATTAACAAAGTATTTTTTGTTCCAAACATTAATATCATTTATTTTTATAGTAAATTTATTCATAAAACTAGTGATTCACATACATTTAAAAAAATTCAAATTTTAAAACTAATGGCACTAACAGAAAGTTTATAATTTTTGTGACCTAAAAGCAAAAATAAATCACTAAAAAACTATAAGTATTTAGTTTTAAGTAGAAATAAAAAAATAAAAAGAAAAAAAGGAAAAAATGCCACCTACTGGAGATTCATGGCCTGAATATGACTAGAAACCCTACAATGGGCCAGGAGTCAGGCCCGCAGAAGGCCCAATAGGCCTAACAGGCATGGCAAAGTAGAGATTAGGCCCGTAAGCCTGCAATAGAGAGGAGCTCGAGTAGGTGGCGGCAGCGAAGCTTATAAACCACTCCGAGCCCCTCCCAACTAGCGAGGTGGGACTAAACTTCCCACCACACCGTGCCAGCACAAGGCCTATGGCCCCGGTTCGTGCCACCAACCGGGACCATAGGTGGGCATTCGTACCAGTTCGTGGCACCAACCGGTACCAATGCCCACCTATGGTCCCGGTTGGTGCCACCAACCGGGACCAAAGGTCTCTTTTCGGCAGGTCCCGGTTGGTGGCACCAACCGAGACCATAGGTGGGCATTGGTACCGGTTGGTGCCATGAACCGGTACCATTGGTTTTGCTATATAAGGTAGCACTTGTGAAAATTTCGCCAACTGCTCCCATTCCCCCGACGCTGCCAGGCCGTTCCTCATCGTCGTCGCCGTCGCCGCCCCGAGCCCCTGCCCCGACGCCGTCGCCGCGCCCCCGACCAGTCGTCGACATCGTCCTCGCCGTCGCCGCCCCCGAGCCGCTCCTCCCCGAGTCATCGCCGCGCGTGCGCGTAACCCCTCCCCCACGAGCCCGCCGTCATTGTCGCCGGCCTCGTCGTCGTCCTTGTCACCGGCCTCGTCGCCGTCCTGCCTCGAGCCCCCAGTGAGCCCCTTCCCATCTCGATCCGTTAGTGCATTTTTAGCATTTTTTTTGTTCATAGTTTTTTGTTCAGTGTCTTTTTTTTCATAGTTTTTTGGTCATAGCATTTTTAGGCTGTATAGTTTTTTGTTCATAGCATTTTTAGGCTTTATAGTTTTATTTTAGGTTATTAGTTCTACTGTTAGTGCATTTAAAGTTAGTTTATTTCTAGTTGATTAATTAATAAAACTACTTTATTTTACTATATATAGAAGTAGTTTATTTTTAGTAAGTACTACTTTATTTTATTTATAGTAAGTGCTTAGTAGTTGAACTAGTTGATTTAATAAAACTACTTTATTTTACTATATATAGAAGTAGTTTATTTTTAGTAAGTACTACTTTATTTTATTTATAGTAAGTGCTTAATTAGTAGTTGAACTAGTTGATTTAATAAAACTACTTTATTTTACTATAGAAGTAGTTTATTTTTAGCAAGGAAATTAATAGAACTAATTTATTTTTTTAGTTAAAGCAATTATTCCCGAATCGACGTCGACGATGCCTATCCCGCATCCTTGTCGTCGACTCGGCGGAGGAGGCCGGCTTGATCAGAGGGGCCATGTCCGGGACTAGGCTCCGCCGGGCTGGTTTTGGGAGGTGCTACCTTCCGGGGGGCGTAGGTTGGTGAGGAGCCAGCCCGTCGTTGACCCGATCCTTGTTTGGTGGCGGTCGCGTGGGCCAGTGACGGTGCCGAGGCTTCCGGACACCGCGGAGGTGGTACGTCACCGTGTCAGCGAGGAGGACGAGCACGTCCGTCGCTACATGGTTGCGTTGGAGGCCAGGTTCGACAATACCTGGCAGGTTCTTCAGGGATCTCACTGGAGCGATCCTGTGATGGTTCCTTCTCTTTGGGTGTCCACCGCCCGCGCCGATACCCGTCGGGCGCTACGGTTCTAGCTGTACTGGCGATGCTATATGTATGATAGTATTCGAGGTGTATTAGTGATAATATTCGACGATGTACGGACGCATGGAGATGATGTAGTTTTGCTTATAATTGAATGCATCCTTATTTGAATACTACTTATTTTGCGATTTGATTTTGCTTATTGAATGCTCAAATTGGAAAACTACTGCTACTTTGAATGCTAAAATTGGAGAGCACTGTGCAAGGCGTATGCATATGATTAGTTGATAGCTTATAGGGTTTTTGTTTTCACAGAAATCTAGGAGCTCCCGACCCCTCCATCATCCCCGCCGTCGTCCCCGTCACCGACCCCCTCCGACCTCGAGGTGAGACCAGCCGAATCCTCTTTTAGAAAGATAATTAAACGATATTTCGGGTTGACTTTAAGTCCGTCGAGTCTCCACCATATATGAGAGGACGAAGAATCCCGACTGTTGTCGTGGGGGTAGCTTCTCCTTCGTTCCTGTGTGCTAGACAATTTGGTGTAATGCACTCGGGAACGAAAGGAGGAGCTACCATCACCGACGGTCGCAAATGTCAGAGAGGAATCAGTGAGGAAGAGTTCCACCATATATATATATATATATGAGAGGACGAAGAATCCCGACTGTTGTCGTGGGGGTCGCTTCTCCTTCGTTCCCGTGTGCTAGACATTTTGGTGTAATGCACTCGGGGACAAATGGAGGAGCGACCATCATCAACGGCCGAATGTATACACCACGTGAGCTGAGAGTTTTCAAGCTCGACAAACCGATAGTCAACCCGTGATGAATAATAATGATCTAATTTAGTTTTTGTAGTACATATATTTAATTGTGCAAGTTTAATCTTTGAATTATGAATGTAGGAAATGTCGTCATCGGACGACGAAAGTCTCCCGGGGGAGTGCGGCTGGTGCCACGACGATCGAGGTTTGTGCGACAGGCCTCACCTGGACGATGATCGGCGCTTCTGCATTAAGCTCGAGGAGACCTTCGATGTTGAAACAGTACGCAACAGCGACAAGTGTTTTTTCGTAGTTAAGCATGACTTCAACTATTTCAACGTGTAATTTTCATATTTTACAATTTCAGTATAGCTTATCCCATGCCATGCAAGATGCTATGTCTTGGAGAGGATGGATTTTGAAGACCATGGAGAGGATGGATTTTGAAGACCATGAAAATTTTGAAACGAAGAAAATTCACCTAAGGTCCCATCATGATGTGGATTTTGAAGTAAATCTGTATAATGCTGAGAGCGTAACCCATTTTGGTTGAAAAAATTGGGAAGCATTTTGCAAGATGTATGGTTTTGATGAGGGTATGCTTGTCACAATGGATCTTGGTGATCCTGACATCGACCAAGACAATATGGACATTTGGGTCCTTGTTGATACGCCTCCAGTTCTACCGCTATGTGAGTTTCTCAAACATAGTTAATTATTAACTAATTTATATTGTTTATTTCAAAATAGTTGACAGCTTATTTTTATTGTTCAAACAATGTGCGGAACATGGTAGACAAAACCCGCTACACCGATGGCTCCGAGTTAACTTATCAGGAGAAAAATCATCTAGTCGGATTTTGTATTGATCTTGAGAATTATAATATCTACAATCAAACTCCTCAGCATTATGGTCAATACGTGCCACTAGTGCATGTGTTGAACTACGGTAACTACCATGGAGATACCCTGGTAAGATTTTTTACTATTACGACATCCGTGCATCTTTTGCATACTTCTAAAACTAGTACATCATTGCTAACTATGAAGTTATTACTATGTTTTTCAACAGAGAATCCCAGAGGATTGTGTGCCTCATGTGATGTATCAGAATGGCAGCCTTCGTGTTTTGAACATATATCCAGGTCATCCTACGAATCTCAACTGTCCATACCGGATTTCTAAAAGAAGTGGAGACATGCTAATCAGAGAATGGAAAAAATTTATGGACAGTCGTAAGGAGGTTCTTGGAAGTAAAAGGAAGCGCCGCGCAAGAATTGGAGACATGATGATCTCCATTCTCCATAATGGAGAGTCAGGGTCTATATTGTTTTATGCTGTTTTACCTTAAATAGGGTATTTAGGTCCTGCATAATACTGATGATCATGTGCTAAGAACAATTAAGTAGGGTTGGTTCGATGACTATCAGGATGATGATCGTATGACTTGTTATTAATAACGAGTAGAAGTTGTATGATGATGATTAGTAGGACTTGTTATTATGATGAGGCATGATGCGAGCATGAAGAGTTATTATATATCTGTGGGTGAAATGAACATGGATTGGATTGAAGTGAAGCCAACATGCATGTGGTGCATGTCGAAAGTAGTACAATCCAAACTTGATCAAGTTAGGATTAGTATTACTTTCGACATGCACCACATGTTGCCTCACTTCAATCTAAGTCATGTTTAGAAATAGCAGTATAGCAGTAGCACGGAGATAAGAGAGGACACATCTCTCTATTAGCTATCTATAACAACCTAAATTAACCCCCTAAACACCTAAACCACCTCCTTTAAAAAAAACAGCCCCTGAAATGCTGACGCGTGGAGGCTTATTGGTCCCGGTTGATGCTACCAACCGGGACCAAAGGCCCTCCTGTCTGGGCTCGCCGGAGCGGCCACGTGGAGACCCATCTGTCCCGGTTGGTATAAGAACCGGGACTAAAGGCCTAGGTTCCACAACCGGGACAGATGGGCCTTATGAACCGGGACAAATGGCCCTTTTTCTATTAGTGAATCCAACTCAACATCGGCTCAAGCAAAATCCTGTGCACCATACCTTTTTCCCAACACTAGAGGGTTATGTTGTCAATGCTTCGCCTTTCATGTGACAACAATATTATGTTATGAACACTTGGCTTTTCATCCAAGGGCTATCAAGTGTCGTGGCGCTTCTTATTGGCCTAACTCTTTGTATCTCATGAGCAGAAGTATGTACTAATTGCATCATTTCATCCGAGGGCTATCGAGTTTGGTGATGCCTCTTATCGGCCTAGCTCTCCGTATCACATGAGATGAAGTATGTATTAACACTATTAGGGAAAACCCTATTAGTAGCACGGGGTTAAGGGCTAGCAGTAACATAGGGGGCCGGGCTACTACTAGGACGCTACAAGTAATTGTTAGTAGTAGCGCAGGTCTAACGCTGCGCTACTACTACTTGTGTCTAGTAGTAGTGTGGGGTTGGACCGCGCTACGGCAGCAGCGCCGGTTGTTGCCCCGCAGCACTACTATTCATGTGTATTTCATTTCTTTATATCTATACTATATTTATACACCGTTATGCAAAATTTTATACTATAGCAATGAATAGGTTGTGAAAAAAATACGGATTAGATTAAAGTGGATGGATCCAAGTGACCAAGTTCAATTAGTATGGAAATATGATGTTCGAACAGCACACAAGTGTTGAATGAAGGCAATGCCTATCAATTCTAATTTAAATTGGGGTGCATATAAGGATGTTATTGCCTCCTCAGAAGTCAAATCACTCGAAGTGTTTGCAACTAAGGTGGTCAAGGCATACCGCGGCTGCTCGCGTGGGAGTGGTGGAAAGCCGTTGCATATCAAGCCGCCGCGCTTCGGATCCAGTCGCCAGAGAATAAAAACGAGATCTTGAAGAGGACGACGACGACGGGGCCAATGGAAAGGCAGCGATGGCGTGAGAGGGAGAGGCTAAGGCGGCGCAGGTGAGGGAGAGGCACCGGTGGCGGCGAGCTAGCTAGGGATTCGGGTGAGCGGCCGAGAGAGTGGCTGAGCGAGCAAAAGAGTGGGAGGGTAGTTTTGAAAACAACAGAAGATTGTAACATGACGAAATTTAATTTGCACTGGTAGAAACTTAAAGGTAAATGTTTGAAGACGGTGTGCGGCGGAGCGTTGCACCAGACGCTCGCGCGCTTAACGCGTTGCGGGTCCCATGTGCCGCTCGAACCCTCCCCACCTTATCCTTTCACGCGAAGCTGCTCTAGCCCACTCATTTCTATCCATCCCTCCTTTGCTTTTCTTCTCCCCAAATCTAGCAGCCCACTCGTTCTCTATCCAGATGCTTCCCTCCTCTGATTTTCTTCTCCCCAAATCCATGGCACCTCGTACTGCATCGAGGAGACGGGCGGACGTTGGAGGGGCACCGCTGCTGTGCTACTGCAGATCAATGGAGGCGCCATGCTGTGCGCCGTGCTGCTGCAAGCTCGCGCCATGGCCGGTCGATGCCATCGTGATATGAGCCATCGTCGATTTTGCTGTGCGCGGCGGCAAGGAGCTGCAACCCCAGTTTGGTGTAGCCACGTAGATGGGAAAGCTACAACCGGCTATCATAGGAGCTACAACCATTGGTGGCAGAGCTGCAACCAGCTGCCAGAGAAGTTGCCGCCACGGGGAAGGGGGGGGTGCATTATTCCAGCTCCCCGTTTTGCTGGAAGGGTAAGCTCGAGATGTTGGAGCCGACGCCCAGATTTGCTACAACCATGAGAATGAAGTGTGGCCGGCGGTGACAACGCTGTGTTTTTTGCTGCAACCGGCAGCAGGAAAGCTACAACCGGCGCCCAAATTTGCTACAACTAGCTACCACCCACATCTTTCGATTTTTTTGCCGGATCCATCCTTTTTACTTTGTAAACACTCCATATTTGCTACCACCGTCTTTGTTTTTGCTACCACTGTATTTGAGTTTTGATGCCATCCTCTTTTTTACTGGAACCAGCAATTTTTTTGTTGGAACTGATGTTTTGTTTTGCTACTACCCTCATCTGCAAACGGCCAGAGCGACATCTTTCACTGAAAAGCTGCAACCGGAGGTCGATTTTCCTGGATCTGACACCACATTTCTGCTGTGTCGGGCGGACCAGCGAGCACCGGTATTGCAACCGACTCCTGGAACTGCGGCTGTTCAGGATCGAGAATGGCGAGCGGCGGCAAGCTTGCGAGGTCATCGGCGTTGGGGGTTGTCGGGGGGAGGGGGATTTCTCTCGTGCGCGCTGTTTGATGCGGCTTTGGTGTGCTAGAGAAAGGAAGAATTGAGGGGATGGAGCAAGACGATACAGGTGGCAGATCTGACGGCTGCCCACAGGTATATCGTGGGGCTGCAGTGCGATCGGCCCAAATTTGGGCCAGCGCGCCGAGGCCTATGAGTGCCCAAACTTAAAACGTCATATATTTCAGATCGTAGGGAGTATATATATATATATATATATATTTCAGGGTGGTAGGGAAACGCTCCGATCCAGACATCTGATGCGTAGAATGTGCCAGAGCGGTCGTTCGCCGTTGATTCCTAATTGATCTCACGGCTGAGAGAAATTGAAATCCTGTGCCAATCTCTATCTAAACTACCCGATTTTCACACCGAGGCCCGGTAATCTCTCCTTGCCTCAATTAATTGCCCTATACCAAGTTGACCCCAGTCCCCATCTATCTTGTGTGCCGTCCTTGCTCACAGCAATGCTTGCCGTTCCCCTGGTCGCCCCGTCTCTCTCCCTAGCCAGTATCATGCCCCGCCTATCTACAGCCTCCGCCGCACCTAGCCGATACGTTATACCGTCGGTGGCCGTGCAGCGACTGGAGCACAACCTGCCGGCCGAGAACCTCGCAAACTCCGTGTAGTTCTCATCTCCACCACGACCAACCCTCTGCTCCACTCGCAGCCGTGGACAGCGGTCCACCTTGTGGGAGTGCCATTTATGTTCGGGAACAAAGCCATCACCACTGCCTTCCACATGATACACCCAGTCCGCCCCTTCTAGCCTTGGGTTTGAGTGATTGAGTCATCTCTTTTGGCATGGTTCAATTCCTGCATTGCTAGTTAACTTTGGCGTAATTGTGTTATGAGACTGGTGCGATCCCTCTCTATGTCAATAGTTTGTTTTTTGTTCCATGTCTGAGTGCGTGAAATTGCATCGGTCATTCTTATCTGATAGCTAAACCATCCACAATTTTCCGTGAGATTGGTATGCACATCGACGACAATATTAGTTTTTGTTTCATTTTCAAATTTCCTACCTTCCAAGTTTTTTTTATCACTACTTATGTACCTAGTGCCATGCGTCCATGCTTCTACAATGTAATACTATTGCTTCGCTGGGCTAGATAATTGCTCCCATGAATCAACAACAAATTCGTTAAATTTGCATGTCAACAACACAAAAGATGCACCTCATCTTTGCCACAATCTTAGTTTGTTTCACTATCAAAGTTTCATTCTGTGCTTCCAACCAAGATGAGTAATGTTGAGTTGTCAGATTTTCATGCTTCCTACAATTTGTCGTCATGCTTCACCCCCTGAGATTGACGGATGGGGCCGAGGCCACTCGCCATTGAGACAACCCTGGGGCAAATCATCAAACCCCATGTAAAGTGGGGCAAATGATCCAAATGTGACTCAAGCGAGGCTGCAAGCGGATCCAGCGGGTTACGGCGGCTACGAATCTATGGCGTCCATGCTGATTGCAGAAGCGAGTCTTCAAGATGTTCAGACGGCCTGCCAGGAACAAGATCACTGGTGAGGTCGCTTGCATGCTGCTCCTGATCTAGTGCTCCGGCTCTGCAGCTTCTTCCACTTCTGATCTGATCGCTCCAGGACTTCTTTTGTTCTTCTGTCACAAAGCTCCTTCCGCCCATGATATGTGTATCAGGCAGTCGGTCACACCAGTTCACCAATCAGCCCTATTTGCTTCACCGACTGGATCTCCTAAATGTACTATTGATCACTAATTCACTAACCATTGTCATTACATGTATATGTTGGCAATTGGATTATTTTAGCTCAACAGATTTGGAATTCTTGTCTTTCAGCACTGCCAGATATTATATCATCTGGAAAGTATCCATTTGGTAATGCACATGAAAAAGAAAGCAGACTTGTAGATGAGTTAATATAATTACAGAGAGGAACTATGGATAATTTTTTTTCCAGAGTAATACAAAGGGGCTTCGACAAGTTGGCGGTAATTCCCGTGGACGAACCAACTAATGATGTTAAGGATCAAGTAAGTGTTTATGATACTATTTGTTCTTTGAATCAACATTAAGATGTTTTGTAGAAATTATTTTAGTGCCTTGAATATTACGTTCTAAATTGATGTGTATTATACGTTGTAAATTGGTGTGTATTATAATACTATATACATACATTTTTAGAGTGGTTACTACATACATACATATACCGGGTGGGAGGTTCACTCAGCGATCTCAACATTTGATATTGATATATGCGAACATCCCATTGTTAGGGTGTGGGACAAAATGAAGCCCTCTCAGGACGTTTGATTCTCGGCCGTCGGATTAGCCTTCCAAAACAGTCATGGCCGTCGGATCTTCATCTGGAGCGATACTGGCCGTCGGATCTTCATCCGGAGCGATCCTGGTCGTCGGATCGAGCAAAACACTGCTACAATGAACAGTGTGGTCAAGCAGTGTGCCACCGCCTGTAAATCCCATGCCCCACCGAGGGCACTCTCGTCTTTTCACACGTACGCGTATAAAACGCAGCACGCGTAACCCTAGCTGCATCTTTCCCAATCCTCAGCCCTCACCCCTCGCCTCGACTCCCCTCTCTCTTCTCCCGTCCCTCACGCCGCGACCGTGCCTCCTCTCCTCCCATTGCCGTCGACCACCCTCGCCCACCAGCAATCCTCCCCACCCGCCGCCGCCGCAAACCATCCTCCTCGTCCGCCGCCGCCTCGCTCTCGCGTCCACGCCCACGCCCGCGATTTCCCCCTCCCTGCTTCTGCCGCCAACGCGCGTCCTCTCCGTCAACTCCCTCTCGCCGCCCCCGGCACCCCTTCTCCTCTAGCGTCAGGAGGGAAGCAACCTGCTGCTCGCGCAGCTACTCCCGAGTCGAGTTCGAGGAGCGCGTCTTTGCCATCGATGGGAGACGGGGTCATCGTCGACATGCTGCGGGAGGGGGAGAGCGAGATCTGGTCCAGGCGGACGGGGATGAAAACAAGTCGACATCGATGCCATCCGGCGCCTCCGCCCCGCGACCTTGATGTGAGCTTCGCCTCCATTGTCGCTGCTGCATCTTCTCCAGCGCCTCCTGTTGGAAATATGCCCTAGAGGCAATAATAAATAGGTTATTATTATATTTCCTTGTTCATGATAATCGTTTATTATCCATGCTAGAATTGTATTGATAGGAAACTCAGATACATGTGTGGATACATAGACAACACCATGTCCCTAGTAAGCCTCTAGGAGACTAGCTCGTTGATCAATAGATGGTTACGGTTTCCTGACCATGGACATTGGATGTCGTTGATAACGGGATCACATCATTAGGAGAATGATTTGATGGACAAGACCCAATCCTAAGCCTAGCACAAGATCGTGTAGTTCGTTTGCTCAGAGCTTTTCTAATGTCAAGTATCACTTCCTTAGACCATGAGATTGTGCAACTCCCGGATACCGTAGGAATGCTTTGGGTGTACCAAACGTCACAACGTAACTGGGTGGCTATAAAGGTGCACTACGGGTATCTCCGAAAGTGTCTGTTGGGTTGGCACGAATCGAGACTGGGATTTGTCACTCCGTGTAAACGGAGAGGTATCTCTGGGCCCACTCGGTAGGACATCATCATAATGTGCACAGTGTGACCAAGGAGTTGATCACGGGATGATGTGAGTTACGGAACGAGTAAAGAGACTTGCCGGTAACGAGATTGAACAAGGTATAGGGATACCGACGATCGAATCTCGGGCAAGTAACATACCGTTAGACAAAGGGAATTGAATACGGGATTGATTGAATCCCCGACATCGTGGTTCATCCGATGAGATCATCGTGGAACATGTGGGAGCCAACATGGGTATCCAGATCCCGCTGTTGGTTATTGACCGGAGAACGTCTCGGTCATGTCTGCATGGTTCCCGAACCCGTAGGGTCTACACGCTTAAGGTTCGATGACGCTAGGGTTATAGGGAAAGCATGTACGTGGTTACCGAATGTTGTTCGGAGTCCCGGATGAGATCCCGGACGTCACGAGGAGTTCCGGAATGGTCCGGAGGTAAAGATTTATATATGGGAAGTCCTGTTTTGGTCACCGGAAAAGTTTCGGGTGAAATCGGTAATGTACCGGGACCACCGGGAGGGTCCCGGGGGTCCACCAAGTGGGGCCACCAGCCCCAGAAGGCTGCGTGGGCCAAGTGTGGGAGGGGACCAGCCCCAGGTGGGCTGGTGCGCCCCCCCACCAAGGCCCAAGGCGCATGGGAGAGTGGGAGGGGGCAAACCCTAGGTCCAGATGGGCCTTAGGGCCCATCTAGTGGGGCGCCTCCCCCTCTCCTCCCCTTGGCCGCCCCCCTTGATGGGATCTAGGGCTGGCCGCCTCCTCTTGGGGGTGGAAACCCTAAGGGGGGCGCAGCCCCCTTCCCCCCTATATATATACTTGAGGTTTGGGCTTCCATACACACACGAGAAAGTCTCCTTTTGGTGATGCCCTACCCCTCTCCCTCCTCCTCCTCTCCCGCGGTGCTTGGCGAAGCCCTGCGGGATTGCCACGCTCCTCCACCACCACCATGCCGTCGTGTTGCTGCTGGATGGAGTCTTCCCCAACCTCTCCCTCTCTCCTTGCTGGATCAAGGCGTGGGAGACGTCACCGGGCTGCACGTGTGTTGAACGCGGAGGCACCGTTCTTTCGGTGCTTAGATCGGAATCAACCGCGATCTGAATCGCTACGAGTACGACTCCCTCATCCGCGTTCTTGCAACGCTTCCGCATCGCGATCTACAAGGGTATGTAGATTCACTCCCCTTCCCCTCGTTGCTAGATTACTCCATAGATTGATCTTGGTGATGCGTAGAAAATTTTGAATTTCTGCTACGTTCCCCAACAGTGGTATCAGAGCCAGGTTTATGCGTAGTTTCTATGCACGAGTAGAACACAAAGAAGTTGTGGGCGTCGATGTTGTCAATTCTTCTTGCCGCTACTAGTCTTATCTTGTTTCGGCGGCATTGTGGGATGAAGCGGCCCGGACCGACCTTACACGTACGCTTACGTGAGACAGGTTCCACCGACTGACATGCACTAGTTGCATAAGGTGGCTAGCGGGTGTCTGTCTCTCCCACTTTAGTCGGAACGGATTCGATGAAAAGGGTCCTTATGAAGGGTAAATAGAAATTGGCATATCACGTTGTGGTCTTACGTAGGTAAGAAACGTTCTTGCTAGAAACCTATACAAACCACGTAAAAAACTTGCAACAACAATTAGAGGACGTCTAACTTGTTTTTGCAGCAAGTGCTATGTGATGTGATATGGCCAGAAGATATGATGAATGATATATGTGATGTATGAGATTGATCATATTCTTGTAATAGGGATCACGACTTGCATGTCGATGAGTATGACAACCGGCAGGAGCCATAGGAGTTGTCTTTATTTTTTGTATGACCTGCGTGTCATTGAATAACGCCATGTAAGTTACTTTACTTTATTGCTAAGCGCGTTAGCCATAGAAGTAGAAGTAACCGTTGGCGTGACAACTTCAAGAAGACACAATGATGGAGATCATGATGATGGAGATCATGGTGTCATGCCGGTGACAAAGATGATCATGGTGCCCCGAAGATGGAGATCAAAGGAGCAAAATGATATTGGCCATATCATGTCACTATTTGATTGCATGTGATGTTTATCATGTTATGCATCTTATTTGCTTAGAACGACGGTAGTAAGTAAGATGATCCCTCACTAAAATTTCAAGAAAGTGTTCACCCTAACTGTGCACCGTTGCGAAGGTTCGTCGTTTCGAAGCACCACGTGATGATCGGGTGTGATAGATTCTTACGTTCGAATACAACGGGTGTTGACGAGCCTAGCATGTACAGACATGGCCTCGGCACACACGCAATACACTTAGGTTGACTTGACGAGCCTAGCATGTACAGACATGGCCTCGGAACACAAGAGACCGAAAAGTCGAACATGAGTCGTATAGCAGATACGATCAACATGGAGATGTTCACCGATGATGACTAGTCCGTCTCACGTGATGATCGGACACGGCCTAGTTTGACTCGGATCATGTATCACTTAGATGACTAGAGGGATGTCTATCTGAGTGGGAGTTCATTAATCAGACGAACTTCATTATCATGAACATAGTCAAAAGGTCTTTGCGAATTATGTCTTGCGCTTTAAGTTCTACTGGTTTAGATATGTTCCTAGAGAAAATTTAGTTGAAAGTTGGTAGTAGCAATTATGCGGACTGGGTCCGTAAACTGAGGATTGTCCTCATTACTACACAGAAGGCTTATGTCCTTAATGCACCGCTCGGTGTGCTGAACCTCAGCGTCGTCTGTAGATGTTGCGAAACATCTGACATACACGTTTTGATAACTACGTGATAGTTCAGTGCGGTTTAGAATTGTGGCACCCAAGACGTTTTTGAAACGTCGCAGAACATGTGAGATGTTCCAAAGACTGAAATTGGGATTTCAGACTAGTGCCCACGTCAAGAGGTATGAGACCTCTGACAAGTTTCTTAAGCCTGCAAACTAAGGGAGAAAATCTCAATCGTTGAGCGTGTGCTCAGATTGTCTGAATGCCACAATCGCTTGAATCGAGTGGGAGTTAATCTCCCAGATGAGATAGCGATAGTTCTCCATAGTCACTGCCACCAAGCTAGTAGAGCTTCGTGATGAACTATAACATATCAAGGATAGTTATGATGATCCTTGAGCTATTCGCGATGTTTGACACCGCGAGAGTAGAAATCAAGAAGGAGCATCAATTGTTGATGGTTAGTAGAACCACTAGTTTAAGAAGGGCAAGGGCAAAAGGGATAATTCATGAAACAGCAAGTCGTTTGCTGCTCTAGTGAAGAATCCCAAGGTTGAACCCAAACCCGAGACTAAGTGCTTCTGTAATAAGAGGAACGGTCACTGAAGCAGTACTACCCTAGATACTTGGTAGATGAGAAGACAGGCAAGGTCGACAGAAGTATATTGGATATACGTCATATGAATGTGTACTTTACTAGTACTCCCAGCAGCACCAGGGTATTAGATACCGGTTCGGTTGCTAAGTGTTAGTAACTCGAAATAAAAGCTGCGGAATAAACGGAGACTAGCTAAAGGTGAGATGACGATATGTGTTGGAAGTGTTTCCAAGGTTGATGTGATCAAGCATCGCATGCTCCCTCTACTATCGAGATTTGGTGTTTGCGTTGAGCATGATTGGATTATGTTTATCGCAATACGGTTATTCATTTAAGGAGAATAATGGTTACTCTGTTTATTTGAATAATACCTTCAATGGTCTTGCACCTAAAATGAATCTCGATCATAGTGATACACATGTTCATGCCAAAAAGGATATATGATAGTAATGATAGTACCACATACTTGTGGCACTGCCACTTGAGTCATATTGGTATAGAACGCATGAGGAAGCTCCATGTGGATGGATCTTTGGACTCACTCATTTTTGAAAAGATTGAGACATGCGAACCATGTCTATTGGTATATATGCATGAAGAAACTCCATGCAGATGGATCATTTAGACTCACTTGATTATGAATCACTTGAGACATGCAAATCATACCACATGGGCAAGATGACTGAAAGTCCTCGTTTTCAGTAAGATGGAACAAGAGAGCAACTTATTGGAAGTAATACATTTTGATGTATGCAGTCCAATGAGTGCTGAGGCATGCAGTGGATATCATTATGTTCTTACTTCACAGATGATTTGAGTAGATGCTGAGAATATTTACTTGATGAAACACAAGTCTGAATTATTGGAAGGTTCAAGTAATTTCAGAGTGAAGTTGAAGATCGTCGTGACAAGAGGATAAAATGTCTATGATATGATCATAGAGATATCTGAGTTACGAGTTTGGCACACAATTAAGACATTGTGGAAAGTGTTTCACAATTAATACCGCCTGGAACACCATAGTGTGATGGTGTGTCCGAACATCATGACTGCACCCTATTGGATATGGTGCATACCGTGATGTTTCTTATCAAATTACCACTATCGTTTATGGGTTAGGCATTAGAGACACCCGCATTCACTTTAAAAGGGGCACCACGCAATTCCGTTGAGACGACACCGTTTAGAGACACCTAAGTTGTCGTTTCTTAAAAGTTTGGGGCTGCGATGCTTATGAGAAAAAGTTTCAGGCTGATAAGCTCGAACCCAAAGCGGATAAATGCATCTTCATAGAAAACCCAAAACAGTTGGGTATACCTCCTATTTCAGATCTGGAAGCAAAAGTAATTGCTTCTAGAAACGAGTCCTTTCTCGAGGAAAAGTTTCTCTCGAAAGAATTGAGTGGGAGGATGGTGGAGACTTGATAAGGTTATTGAACCGTCACTTCAACTAGTGTGTAGCAGGGCACAGGAAGTTGTTCCTGTGGCACCTACACCAGTTGAAGTGGAAGCTTATGATAGTGATCATGAAACTTCGGATCAAGTCACCACCAAACCTCGTAGGACGACGAGGATGCGTGCTACTTCGGAGTGGTACGTGATCCTGTCTGAGATATCATGTTGTTGGACAATACTGAACCTACGAGCTATGGAGAAGCGATGGTGGGCCCATATTCCGACAAATGGTTAGAAGCCATAAAATCCGAGAGGATCCATGTATGAAAACAAAGTATAGACTTTGAGAGCACTACTTGATGGTCGTAAGGCTGTTGAGGTAAATGGATCTTTAAGAAGAATACGGACATGGACGGTAATGTTGCCGTCTATGAAGCTCGACTTGTGGCAAAGAGTATTTCCACAAGTTCAAGGAGTTGACTACGATGAGATTTTCTCATCCGTAGCGGTGCTTAAGTCCGTCGGAATCATGTTAGCATTATCTGCATTTGTGAAATCTAGCAGATGGATGTCAAAACAAGTTTCCTTACCAGTTTTCGTAAGGAAAGGTTGTATGTGATACAATCAGAAAGGTTTTGTCGATCCTAAGGATGCTAAAAGGTATGCTAGCTCCAGCGATCCTTCTAAGGACTGGAGTAAGCATCTCGGAGTTGGAATGTACACTTTGATGAGATGATCAAAGATTTTGGATTTATACAAAGTTTATTAGAAACTTGTATTTACAATAAAGTGAGTGGGAGCGCTACAACATTTCTGATAAGTATATGTGAATGACATATTGTTGATCCGAAATGATGTAAAATTTCTGGAAAGCATAAAGGGTTGTTTGAAAGGAGTTTTTCAAAGGAAGACCTGGATAAAGCTGCTTACACATTGGGCATCAAGATCTATAGAGATAGATCAAGACGCTTGATGATACTTTCAAAGAACGCACACCTTGACATGATTTTGAAAGAGTTCAAATAGATCAGCAAAGAAGGAGTTCTTGGCTGTGTTACAAGGTGTGAGTATTGAGTAGGACTCAAGACCTGACCACAGCAGAAGAAAGAGAAAGGACGAAGGTCGTCCCCTATGCTTCAGACGTAGGCTCTACAGTATGCTATGCTGTGTACCGCACATGAAGTGTGCCTTGCCATGAGTTGGTCAAGGGGTACAATAGTGATCCGGGAATGGATCACATGACAGCGGTCGAACATATCCTTAGTACCTAGTGGACTAAGGAATTTTCTCGATTATGGAGGTGGAAAGGAGTTCGTCGTAAAGGGTTACGTCGATGCGAACTTTGACACTAATCCGGATGACTCTGAGTAGTAAACCGGATTCGTATAGTAGAGCAATTATTTGAAATGGCTCCAAATAGCGCGTGGTAGCATCCACAAAGATGACATAGATATTCGTAAAGCACACACGGATCTGAAAGGTTCAGACCCGTTGACTAAATAACCTCTCTCACAAGCATAACATGATCAAACCAGAACTCATTGAGTGTTAATCACATAGAGATGTGAACTAGATTGTTGACTCTAGTAAACTCTTGGGTGTTGGTCACATGGTGATGTGACCTGTCAGTGTTAATCACATGGTGATGTGAACTAGATTATTGACTCTAGTGCAAGTGGGAGGCTGTTGGAAATATGCCCTAGAGGCAATAATAAATAGGTTATTATTATATTTCCTTGTTCATGATAATCGTTTATTATCCATGCTAGAATTGTATTGATAGGAAACTCAGATACATGTGTGGATACATAGACAACACCATGTCCCTAGTAAGCCTCTAGGAGACTAGCTCGTTGATCAATAGATGGTTACGGTTTCCTGACCATGGACATTGGATGTCGTTGATAACGGGATCACATCATTAGGAGAATGATTTGATGGACAAGACCCAATCCTAAGCCTAGCACAAGATCGTGTAGTTCGTTTGCTCAGAGCTTTTCTAATGTCAAGTATCACTTCCTTAGACCATGAGATTGTGCAACTCCCGGATACCGTAGGAATGCTTTGGGTGTACCAAACGTCACAACGTAACTGGGTGGCTATAAAGGTGCACTACGGGTATCTCCGAAAGTGTCTGTTGGGTTGGCACGAATCGAGACTGGGATTTGTCACTCCGTGTAAACGGAGAGGTATCTCTGGGCCCACTCGGTAGGACATCATCATAATGTGCACAGTGTGACCAAGGAGTTGATCACGGGATGATGTGAGTTACGGAACGAGTAAAGAGACTTGCCGGTAACGAGATTGAACAAGGTATAGGGATACCGACGATCGAATCTCGGGCAAGTAACATACCGTTAGACAAAGGGAATTGAATACGGGATTGATTGAATCCCCGACATCGTGGTTCATCCGATGAGATCATCGTGGAACATGTGGGAGCCAACATGGGTATCCAGATCCCGCTGTTGGTTATTGACCGGAGAACGTCTCGGTCATGTCTGCATGGTTCCCGAACCCGTAGGGTCTACACGCTTAAGGTTCGATGACGCTAGGGTTATAGGGAAAGCATGTACGTGGTTACCGAATGTTGTTCGGAGTCCCGGATGAGATCCCGGACGTCACGAGGAGTTCCGGAATGGTCCGGAGGTAAAGATTTATATATGGGAAGTCCTGTTTTGGTCACCGGAAAAGTTTCGGGTGAAATCGGTAATGTACCGGGACCACCGGGAGGGTCCCGGGGGTCCACCAAGTGGGGCCACCAGCCCCAGAAGGCTGCGTGGGCCAAGTGTGGGAGGGGACCAGCCCCAGGTGGGCTGGTGCGCCCCCCCACCAAGGCCCAAGGCGCATGGGAGAGTGGGAGGGGGCAAACCCTAGGTCCAGATGGGCCTTAGGGCCCATCTAGTGGGGCGCCTCCCCCTCTCCTCCCCTTGGCCGCCCCCCTTGATGGGATCTAGGGCTGGCCGCCTCCTCTTGGGGGTGGAAACCCTAAGGGGGGCGCAGCCCCCTTCCCCCCTATATATATACTTGAGGTTTGGGCTGCCATACACACACGAGAAAGTCTCCTTTTGGTGATGCCCTACCCCTCTCCCTCCTCCTCCTCTCCCGCGGTGCTTGGCGAAGCCCTGCGGGATTGCCACGCTCCTCCACCACCACCATGCCGTCGTGTTGCTGCTGGATGGAGTCTTCCCCAACCTCTCCCTCTCTCCTTGCTGGATCAAGGCGTGGGAGACGTCACCGGGCTGCACGTGTGTTGAACGCGGAGGCACCGTTCTTTCGGTGCTTAGATCGGAATCAACCGCGATCTGAATCGCTACGAGTACGACTCCCTCATCCGCGTTCTTGCAACGCTTCCGCATCGCGATCTACAAGGGTATGTAGATTCACTCCCCTTCCCCTCGTTGCTAGATTACTCCATAGATTGATCTTGGTGATGCGTAGAAAATTTTGAATTTCTGCTACGTTCCCCAACACCTCCTCCCTGTCAGCCTCCTCTTCCTCCCCGTCATGCAGGTGCCTCTCTCTCTCTCTCTCTCTCTATATATATATATATATATATATATATATATCTCCCTCTCTCTCCCTCCCTCTCTCTCCCCTCTCTCTCTCTCTCTCTCTCTCTCTCTCTCTCTCTCTCTCTCTTGTGTGTGTGTGCCTCTCCATCAATGGCCACTGTGTGATTTGGTCTTGATTAGGTAGGATGAGGATAATATCTGGTCAACATTTGCTAGGTACAAAAAAACATCACTGGCCACTCTTGGTCCATTGTGAGATTTGCCATATATACAAGGTTGATAAGAGCAACACGTTAATTTGATGGGCATAAGCATTAGTGAGGTGAAAAAATTGGTTCAGGTGTTCTGAAAGAAAAAGTACTTAGTTCTTTCCTCAATACTCAATGCCTTTTTGTTTTGATCGGCTACAATAGTTAACGAATAATGATGCCCATTGGTTGGCATTTATGATATAGCTTCCAATGTCGGAGGTTCCATAGAATTTGTGAAGAGAAGTACATTAATAGAAAGACCTTTCTTCTGGTAATGCACCCCTTTTTTGTTTCATATATTTATTTAGGATATTCACCATTTGTAATATTATTCATTAGCTATTATGTTCTGATTTGTAGTTGTGACTTTCTCCAGATAATTGTATGTACTGGGAGAGGTGTTTTCCATGACTGTCGAGCATTCATCAGTTACAACAGCTGATGAATAATCGTGCCCTTTGGTTGGCATTTATTCTTTGTGGGGAAAATTGCGTTATTTTGGTAATGCACCCCCCTTTTCTGCTGCATATATTTATTTTAGGTATTCACCATGGATGCATAAATGTAAATTGCTTGTGATCTTTCTGCCAATTTTCTGTTAAATAAGTGTAACCATCTCTGGTAAATACCAATGAGGAAATTACTTTTAGGATTTAAGCAATGAGGAGAGAGTGGCTCTTAGTTTTGACTTTATGAATATCCACATCAATTCTCTGGATGTGGTGCACACAAAATTAGATCTCGCCTTCAGATTGATTTTAAACCGAGAGTAACCAGTGGAGCAGTCGATTCATAGGCAAAAGATCTAAGATCAGTTAACTTGATCGTCAAACTATAGGGAGTTCAAATCCGTTCATATTTCAAAATTAACAAAATTGAGATGCAAAACTTTGTCAGTGTTGAATAATGCAGCAAATAACATTTTTGAATCCTTTTGCTTTAATTACGTCATGCTTACCAACTTACCTTTCTGAATTAGTATACTCTGTTTCAATAAAACAAGAAAAAAAGGAACCGAAAAGGTCCTGATATTTATGGGAAGTGTATCTTATGTTCCTTCTTTTCTTTCTTCTTGCTGAAAGGTGCTAATTTTCTTAAAAGGTCTTGAGTTGCTATGTTTGCTTACTGGCTCTTTTTTGTTCCTTCGATTTTGATTTCTCAGTTCCCTCTTTTTTTTCCTAGGTTCATGTTAGCTGATTGACCGTATGTTGTTTCTTTACAACTTGAAGAAATGCAATCTGGTCTACAAACAAGTCGATTCAGTGTTCGTAGGTTGCCTACAAGTCCACAGAGATGCTAACTTGGAAGCAACTATATATGTTACTACTTCTGGTCAATCTGAACGGATACTACTCTTTTTGGCTGCTATGTTTACCCTTGACGTCGGTTTCGCCTATATAAGTCACTTGCTTAGCTACTTCAAACCTGCTTCTAAAAGATGGGAGTTTTATTGCTGCCACAAGTAAATTTGCCTGCCTTCTTCTAGCTTCTTTCCTGGTTTATCCAACTATTTTGCGTTTAATCATCGGTTTCTGGCAACTTGATTGATTTCATATGACCTCCCGTTTCATGGCTTCAAACCTGCTTCTAAAAGATGAAAGTTCTATTGCTGCCGCAAGTAAAATTGCTTGCATTCGGCTCCTTACCTGGTTTATCTAACTATTTTGCAATTAATGGTCGGTTGCTGACATTGCAAAGTTCCTTAATCTGTCTTGCTCAGAATTTCCAGTTGCTAGAAGTTAGCTTCTCTATACACTCTGATATGCTGATCTCAAATATGAAATGCGAGTGTTTTATAGAGAAATTTAGTTCATATGAAGCAAATGGAATGCATGAAGCACCTCACATTTAAATTATGATTATTAGATACTCAAAACCTGGTAAAGAATATATTTCAAGAATATATTCATGACCAAATGTTTGACATGACCCCATTATCTACGAAAGAAAATTCTAGCAATGAAGCCATATTGTAGATTGAAGAACTTGAGGATGACAAGGCTTTATGCCTTTTATTGTAGAATATATCTAAGGAAGCCATATTGTAGAATATATTTATGGACTTCCTTGCTCCTATCTTCATGTACTGTGACCTTTTACTTCAGTCTGCAAAAGCTTGTGTAAACTGTATTATTTAAGTTATCTCTAAGTGAACACTGTTTACCCATTACATTGTTAATTTCAGTTGCTTTGTTTATTATCGTCATACAATATAATTCAGAGAACACTATTGTGTTTGTTTACTCAGAGAAAACACTTGATAGTCGGGGATTCAGAAGAAATAACTCATAGATAGGGTGAGCCTTGCCTATACATGAAAAGAAAATCTTGTGGTTGTTCTCAGTTCTCCTTTATCGGGTTTGCACGTGAATCCTGCATCTTGTAGTTTCTTTTTAAGTCCCGTGTCTATACATCAACCAATTTATATCAGGGGTCTGCCTTGTGTTGTGTAATAGTGTCTGCTACACATGTTTTGATGAATTGCTATACTCTTTCAAGGTAAGAACCTTCTGTGCTATTTTACAGTCGATTTGGTATAGCCGGAATATTATTGTGCTTACAGTTTATTGTTGTTCTGATGAGAGCGCTATTTAGTTTCTTCCCATTGCTTCTGCCTCTTTTGGATTTTTTCCTTTGCCTATTTTGGCAGTTTCTTCGGCGTTCTTTTCTTGGATTTAGTTCCCCCTCTTTCTCTTCCTCTTCCTTTTTTCACCATTCTTTGCCTTCTCTTCACCTTATTGGTAGTGTCTGTTGTTTTGCAGGTACTTATCGATGTAGATTTGGTGTGGACTGCTGCCTCACGTTACATGTACATCGGACCATAGTCGTTGCAACAATTAAAGAAGGGCATATTCCATCCTTTAGAAAGTAAACAAATTAAATAATTTCCAATTTAGCACAAATGTCTAGTAACAAAAAATAAACATGCCGGTGTGGGTTTTTTTTCCTGATTTGTTACAATAGCACTTCAACTAACAAAGGATCGCGTTCCTTTTTTGTGGTTTCATTTTAACTGCAGTGGAATAGATGGAAATTGCTTTTTTACAGAGATAGCACTTCAAAATTGTGCTTGAAAATATTTAATGGAGATAAACTTGAAGATTTTTTGAAAGGAAGTTCTAGAAAGGTTGCTCGGTCCAACTAAAATACAGATTAGATATTAATTAATTCGTCACTTTGCATTTTCGCAATACATGTTTTTTTTGCAAGAGATAGTTCTTGGAAAAAATGGGTTGCACATATGGTAAATTTTAAAAACTTCTTTCCCTAACTATTTTCTTAACTTAATTAGGCCTGAACTTTGATTTTGCATTGGGCCCCCAAATTCTCATGTACGGCCCTGTGGCCATGCTCTGGTCTGATGGAACCCTAGGGATCTGGTGGTTCCCATATATATATATATATATATATATATATATATATATATATATATATATATATATATATATATATATATATATATATATATATATATACTGCACTAGAGCTCCATCGCCCCCGCCGTCACTTCCACTTCACACCACTCCTCTTGCTTTGCTATCGAGATCCAGATTGAGCCCCTGGCCAGCCGGCGACCATGGCGGAGGCTGCACCAGTTCCCCTCCACCGCAGCCTCCCGGACGAAATCTCCATCTAGGAGATCCTCGTCCGCCTGCCCCCCAAAGCCCTCCTCCGCTGTCGTGCCGTCTGTCGTGCCTGGCGCGGTGCCACCTCCACCCACGACTTCCTCCTCGCTCACCACGCCCGCCAGCCCGCCCTCCCCCTCATCTACGCCTACAATTTCAAGTGCGACGGAGACCGCGTCAAGTTCCTAGACATCATTCCCTTCGACCACCGAGTAGGGGCCGCCACCGCCGACCGGCTCCAGTCCGTCGCGCAAATTGACCTCTCCTATCCTGGTATGGAGGTCTCTTGTGATGGTCTCCTCGTCTTCTCCGTAGGAGAAAACAGAAATTTGTCCGTCTACAATCCGGCAACTCGTCAATATGCTCCACTCCCACAGATTGCTGGCTTCATGTTGCTGGGGATGTACCCGCACAGCCCAACCGGCAAGTACAGATTATTGTTGTACTTGAGTGATGCAAATCTGGGACAAGATGGCTCCTATGTCTTTTCATTAGGCTCCGACCAGTCGCCGAGGTACAAAGGGTATCCCAATGCATTTGAATTGATGTTCACCAGACCCATTTTGTTCCGTGGTAACCTGCATTGGCAAATTCTAGAGAGCGCGGGCAACATGTTAAAGGTATTCGACACCACCGCTGAGTCGTTCCGGCAGATGCGTGCTCCGCCTCTTCCTTACCCCGCTCACCTGTTTGAGATGGATGGAATGCTCAGCATGTCCAGCTTTGATGAGGCAACCAACACAACCATTGATATCTGGATGTCACAAGACTATGACAACGAGCTATGGGCCTTGAAATACCGGGTTAAATTACCAGTTGCAGATCTCACTGTGCAGTTTGGAAAGTTTGTTGAGTATTGGAATTTCATGGTCACTTCTAGGGATGGTGGTGTGTCCATGCTAGTCAAATTTGGTGAGTGGCTACTTCAGTTTGACATCAATGGCAAGTTGATTGCCAGTTTCCATTTTAGAGGCCTCGTTCCTGCTGAACATTGTCTCAAGCAAACTCTTGTTCAGCATACCTTCTTTCCAATGCTACAGGGTTATGTTGTGAACAATTCATCTTTCATCGGATGTTAGCTGTCCAGTGAGGCAGCGTTTCTAAATGGCCTAGCGGTATCCTTATGAGCTACAATATCGAGTTTGAGCCCGCAGGCTTCTTTGTTGATGCATGTCAAGTTGTGATCAAGAAGCTCTCACTGTTATGTGGTTGCCTGAAATCTATGCATGTTTTGGTACCAAATTACCAAGTCATTTTGGTGTGTGTTTGAAGGATGTGCTCCGGTCTGCCTCATGTCTCTGTTGTACTCCTATTTATTAGTTAGCAATCTACATGCCTCATGTTTCTGTTTCTTGAACTGGAGGATTGACTTTACCTTTTCTCTTGGTCTTCGTTTTACATGAAATTATGTACTGCTCTTCTCAAAGATGAATTCTTATTATTTTGCAATCTTGATGTGTCTCATGTTTCTAAGTTCTGTTCTAGCTGACCACTGAATGTGAAAATTGAATGTGGCAGATTGATTATCCTCTCAATTTCTTAACTTGCTAATATACTCATGAGCTGCTATGTATAAACTGGGTCCACCTATGAGCCGGCTAGTTTCTTTATTATGATCAAGAAGCTATCACTATTACATTGTTGCATAAATTTCGTGTGTGTGAATATCCTATTGGGCCGAATGGCTACCAGTTCTGTTGTGGTGGGTTATGAAATTAGGACATATTATCCTCTTTAATGACTGGAAAGTTGAACTTGGGTTTTTAAAGAGCTTTAAGCACTGCTCGTTTAAGTGCATGATTGCATTATAGTCAACTTAGAGAAATGTTCGTTCATTCCTCTTCATGTATTCATTGCATCTGGTTAGATGTTAAAAAGCTATGCTATAAATCTGTCTTTGCTGTTGCGTTGTTTGTGATTAAGCTTATCATGGTCAGGCTGGGGTACAAGATTGTTTTCTCCTTTAGACTCTGTAACTACCAGCCATGTTCATTCCCTCTGATCAGTGCAAGACCGTCTCGAGTACCATTGGTCTCAAGGAGATTGTCTCAAGTTCACTCTGATCATTTGTTATTGGATGTGCCATTGCAGGATCACTTGAAGCGCACCCACATTTAGTATTATGTAGCATGCTACATACTGGTGACATTTTTTTTTGTATAGGTACAATTTACACTGTTGATGCAACATACAAGCTGAACACCAGATTAGTATAGTCTCTGTTTCTTGTTGCAGGGTTGCAGTTCTTCTACCAGAGCTGACAGACAGACAGACTGCTGTAGAGCTGACACTGATCCTCCTTTTTTTTATTTTGAATAATTAGCCTTTCGTCTGACGAGAAGATTATGCTGTGAATACTTGGCCTTTCGTCTGAGGGTTGTTGAGTGTGGTGGTGCTTCTTATTGGCCTAGCTCTTCGTATCTACATGACCTGCAGTATGTATTAACCGGATCCACTATGAGGCAACTACCTTCTTTGTTGATGTATTAGAAATTATGATGAAGAAGCTCGGATTATTTCATCGCACAACCTGATTACCATGTGTGTGTCACGATGATGAGAAAAAGGAAGGTCAGCAAAACATGTGCATTGAAGCAAGGCGGCGGAGGATACATCATAGTTTCCCAGATGGAGAATGGTGCAAGCCTGGTCTGGTCAGGGGTGGATGAAGCTCAGCAACGAGGGCTCCTTTGTTGAACAGACTGGCCAGGGAGGTACAGGTAAATGCTTTAACATCAACAGTTCAGAATTGGTCGTGCTGCTGGACCGATGGAGTTAGTACCATGAAGTTAAAACGAATGGGGGTGGGAAAACCCTCCTGATGGACACAGCGTCCAGCCGAATATGTGAAGATATGTACTGACGAGGCGCCGGTGATTGGGGCTGTCTTGCAAGAGGGATGATGGTGCCGGTTGGTTGGTCACTGCGTGTTGGTAAGGCTTCGCATGATGAGGCTCCCGCGAAGCAGCAAAGCAAAATTAGTGTAGAAAACAAAAGAGGACATGAAAGGGTGCCAGTTGATGGCCGAAGGATAACAAGACATGCTTCATGTGCATTCGGAAAACATCATGTGCTTTTCGATGCACAGTGACACAGGACAGCACAAAATCAATAGCTAGTTTGTAGGTATCAATCCAGTGCCAGATCCAGTCACATCACATGGCGCGACCAAAATTCAAGTATGAAACACGCAAGGGCATCATCTTGCACAGTATTTTCATTTCTAGTAGTGGGGCGTTCGCCAATTCTGTGATGCACACACTTGTCAAATCTACTAGCTTATAAAAGGCATGTGTCTGCGGCCCGTCCCAATTTATGGAAAAGAATTATATGAGACCAGGTCTCACGGGCTACCAGGTGAGACCCACCCTGATGGATGACACGTGGCATTCACAAATCATAAAGCATCTAATCTCTCCCGCCCCTGATTTCAAGTGAGGGTGAGGTAGATGCTTTGTGATTTGTAAATGCCACGTGTCATCTATCAGCGTGGGTCTCACATGCTAGCCCGTGAGACCTGGTCTCATATAATTCTTTTCCCCAATTTATAACTAAAAAACGGCCCATTGTGGAGAATTTTTTCTTCCAGTTACAACTTGCTATTCTCTCTGGTTCAAAAAATAGATGAAGCTTTTTAAGCTGAATTATTTATTAAATAGAATATATTATGATTAATAATTGTTGGGATGGCCGAGATGGTCTAAGGTAGCATGTTAAGTATGTGCTCCGAAAGGGTGTGGGATCGAATCCCACTCTCAATAAACAGAATCTTTTTTGTCTCTAATAAACTCGTGTTCCCCTTTGATTTTCACGGATTTTTGTTGTTCTAAGCGTCCATCTTTTTTAGGAGTTCTTAGGGCATCTCCAACGTCGACCCCGCGAACCTCCTGCACGCGTTCAGATCACGCAGTCTGAAAAACAGAAGGCATTCAACGCAGTCTTGTATCGGTCAGTGGCGCGGTCCGGACGTACTTTCTCTCACGAATCGGAGACAAACGGGGGGGGGGGGGGGGCTTTCCGGGAGTCTGGACCGATCCCCAAAAATCCCTCCTCCACCCCGCGTGCTTTCGGTCAGCACCCCTCCAGAGCGCCAGCACCCGCATTCTTGCCCGGCCAGAGCAGATGCGACCGCTCACTAGTGCCAGCATTGAAGTGGTGCGCCGCTCGAGAGGGCGTTGCTCACGTCGCTTCCCGCTGTAGGTGACTGCTGCGTGTTCAAACGATACGACAGGCTCCCGTTCGTCCATCTAACGCCAACATTGATTGCACACAGTTGTTGAGGCGTCTCCTCCGGTGACATCCGTCCCTCCCTCTACCGCCCATCATTGTTATATAAACCACTGCCCCGGCCATAGTCGTAGTCATCCATCTCTGAGCCCTTTCCGCACCACTCCAACCATGGATTCCTCCCCCGCCAAAGCTCTCTGTGACGGGTTGACGCCGGACCAGAAGAAGGACATGGCCGCCATTGCTGCCGGAGGACGACGACGTCCCAATGGTGAATGATGCCGACGATGAACCGGCGCCACCCTCCTCCTCCGTGCCACCCTTGGTGGTGCATTGCACCTTGACTATCGGCGAGGCCCGTGCCTATTACATGGACATGGTGCAGGAGGAGCGTGAGGTACCATCCCGTCAACGGCATACTGCCCCTAGGATCGACCCGCATCATGAGGACGTCGGGGGCTCCGGCCCTGGGTGTGGTGGTGGTGGCCGCCTCCTTCGCCGAAGATGGTCAACCTGAGGCTGGCTGGTCGAATCTCCAGATCCGTCATCTAGTCCTGGCTGCCAGTTGGGGACACAGAGTTGCCGGTGAAAACCGAGCCGATGGCGGGCGATGGCGGCGTTCTACGTCGTTACCTTGATGAAGGCATCATCATGTAACTTTTGTCGACCCACTCGTGCTACTTTGGGGGAAACCCTAAGATCTGGTCATCCAGATCAGACGATGGCGGTACTGCAGTGTCGTTACTCTCTTGGGAGCATCGTTTGTGGAGCGGCGCTGGAAGACAGAGGCAGGAGGTGGAGCGGCTAAGTCTTGCCAGGTGCTTCGGTGGAGATGTCAAGTCATGCCTGGCCGACAGATGCTACGCCGTGTCATGCCTGGTCGGCAGGTACTACGCACGACAGATCTTCCTGAGTCTTCGCATCTGGATGAATGCGCGCAGGGCGGTGGCGCCGTTGGGCGCAGTGGTGGCGTTGACGGATGTCTGGACTGGCAAGGATGATGCGGATCTCTATCCTGAAGATGGGTCAGCGGTCCGAGGATGATAGCGGCTTCTGACTTCTAAAACGTGTGCAAGTGGTGCGCGCTTTAGGTCTGCTGCACCGGCTGTTGGTCCCGATAGGTTATGTGGATGGATCGGTGACGAGACCGGTTTTCGGTATGGGGGGTGAGAGCTGCACATTATCGAGTTTGTAGGTGTGAGGGAACAAAAGGTAATGGGTGCTGATTAATGCCTAAAATGTTTGTGCTTTTCTATAGCTTGGCCCGCCCAGCTTTTTCTTTGAAGCTCCGCCAATTCATGGTGGCACAAAAAAAATCTGTTTTTTTTGTTAGATCTTGCTATCGCATGTTGGTGACCACAAAGAAGACACAAGAGATTGGTGGAATGGTAGGCCAAGCTCAAGCTCCTAAATATCAACTAATGCTTCCTCACTATTCTGGAAAATTAGTATACCTTCGAAGGTATTTGTGTTTGCATGGGGACTTGTTCAGAATTGACTACCAGCGAGAGATATATTGTAGCACTGGACATGGCTACTTCAGCAAGGTGCATGATTTGCAACAGACCTGAAGATGCATGACAACATGCCCTTGTTGATTGCACTATATGGCCAGATGTGTATGGGCACTGCTAGATGGTCGGCTTACCAATCGAGGATTTGTGCGCTAGTTTGTGTCGGGTGTAAAGGAATGGTTGTTCCACCTGATGGGGACTACAACATACCCATAAGAATGGTTGTTCCACCTGATGGGGACTACAACATACCCATATTTGACAAATATATGACTGATAGTATATGCAATTTGTGCAGCACACATGAAGGCAATTCATGAGGAAACTTTTCAAAACCCTGTCAGTGTTTAGTACCGCATCCATGTAAGCTATGGGGTAGCAAAAATAATACTAGTCGGCATATTTTTTGCCACTGCGAAACTAATATTACAACAGTTCTATAAAAGTCAATCCCCCGCAAAAAGAAAAACACTGTAATGTCAATCACAGGCATAACTTGTAAACATGTGCACAAATAAAAAATATAGTAAGAAGATGCTGAATGTCCTTCTCTCTCTAAAAAAACAAGTGGAAACATGCAGGATATGTCGATCCTGGATGGGTAGAAGGCACACATCCTGCAATGAGATTCGAAAGTTTAATTACGACCGAATTGAACAGATAATAACTTGACTGAATCCCTAAGAAAGAAGGGATAACTGGCAGATATATGACAACAGCCATACAATCTTTCAACGAACATTTAACAGATAACCGACTGAATCCTTAACAAAGAAGGGATAACTGGCAGAGATGTGACCACGACGATGCAATTAATCTTTGATATTTGGAAGGAACAAAAAGGAGACTCAATACTCCTGCTCTGCTCGGCCTTGAACCGTATGTTTCACCAGTGCACTAGAGAGCAAGAAACTTCGACACGGCACAGATCAGTGGCGGAGCTTGACAATGATTGTTGAGGGGCTAATCAGAGTTGAGGGGGCAAAGAAGATAAGTTATGCATGAACTCTAAGAAATCTAGGACATTCAAGCCTAATAATATTAGGGATACACTTAAGAGTTTTCCTATAGTAGGGGGGCAATGGCCCCCATGAAGCTCTGCCACTAGCACAGATCCTCACGTCGCGGCGGCAAAGCAGGCACGTCATCGCCTGGTAGAACCACGTGAAAAAGCACCGGCGATGGAACGCGTGTGGGCACCTCGGCGGCAGCACGGCGGGCTCTCCCTCTAGGCCCTCCAAGCAGATCGGGCAATTGTACCTGTCGCTGCCGCCGAGCTCTCTCTCCTTGCACGCCATCAGGAGGACCTGCTCGTCGTGTATGAACTGCCGGTCCACATCCATCACGAAGCGGAAGGTGAATATTCTTTCGGGATGAAGTGGATAGCAAGTTTATGCTACAACTATTTAGTCGTTTTGGTCAGTCGTTCGAAATAATTGCTGATTGGCTTGCCCCATGACTCTGTTTCTCTACTGAAAAATGGATTGTATTCTTTATCGAGGTATACATTAGTTTTTATTTCCAAGTATTGTTCTAGCTGGTAATTGAATGTGGCAGATCATCCTCTTAATCTGTTCAGTTGCTTCTTTCACCTGATTGTTGGAGTAGTTTGGAGCACTGCTCGTTAGGCTGAATGGATTGGTTGCATTGTAGTCAACTTGTGAGTGAAATGTTGTGTTGCAATTTATTCTTCTTCATGTGTTCATTGCATCTGGTTAGGTGCTGAATTGTTCTGTTATAGTTATGTCTTTGATGTTGCACAATCCCAGATTGTGTTCCTCTTCACATTCTTCAGACACAGAATTGTTCTGTTATAACTTATAAGTAGTTCTGTTGAGCTGTCAACCCTGTTTCTTTATAATTTGTAATCCCATCTATGTTTTGACCTCCTCCCCCCATGACCCCCTCCCCCCGTGCGGCGGCGCCGCGCCGCACCGGGGCCTCCCCGCCGGGCCTCCCTCTCCTCCCGCCGCCGGCGCTGAGGGCATCGCAGGCTAAGCCTGCGGGCCGCAGCGGCGGCGGCGGCAATCTTCCTCGGCCGGCGATCGGATCTGGGTGGCGGCGACCCACTCCGGCCGATCCAAGGGCGATGGCGCAGGCCGGTGGCGACCAGGGTTGTCGTGCTGGTGCCGGTGACGAAGAGATCACGTCGGCGGCTAGGGTGTCCGATCTGGATCCCATTCGGATCTGGATGGTGGTTCCTCGAGCCGTCGTGCGCATCCTTAGTTCCGGCGCGGCAAGCGGCCTCTGGACTAGGCACGCGACACGAGGGCGTCGAGGGCTCCGGCCCTTGGCGTGGAGGTGGTGGCCATCTTCTTCGCCGGAGGTGGTCGGCTAGATGGTTGTGGATTCTCGCATCCAGTCTCGGCGTACAGTGGGGAGACGGGGCTGCCGGTGAAAACCGTGCTATGACTCGGGTCATGGCGGGCGATGGCGGCGTTTTCGCGTCGTTATCTTGTTGAAGACATCGCCTTTGCAGCTTCTGTCGACTTGCTTGCGCTGCTCTGGGTGAAAACCTTGATCCGGAGTTTCCGGATCGGATGATGGCGGTGCTTTTGGGGCGTCGTTTTCCCTCATGGGGGCATCGTTTTTTGAGCAGTGGCTGGATGCAGGACCAGAGGACGGATTCTTTGGTGGAGCAGTGCGGCATCTCACTCATTGATGGCGGCGGATCTCGGTGGCATGGCGCTGTGGTGACTCTGCGTCCGATGCGCGGAGATGGACTCGCGCAGGAGGGTGACGCGGTCTGGCGTCGTGGTGGCGTCGACGGCAGCTAGACCGGGCAAGGTAGATGCATCAGTACAGCTCTGAAGATGGATTGGTGGCAGGTGGCTGCGGCGGCCTCAGACCCGGCAGGCGTCCTGGTTGAGGAGTACGCCGGACTGATAGGTGACCCATACCCGGTAGGCGTCCTGGATGGGACCTCAGGTCTTAGATGTTAGGCTTGGCTGCGAGGTCTGTTTGGTACTAGACCCAGACTATCAGCATCCCTTCATCAGTTGGATAGGAGTAGCGACACTTTTGTTGCCTAGTCGGTGGCTTCAGTCTTACTGTTGTATGACTTTGTAAGGTCTTGTGTGAATAATTAATAAAATGGCTGCATGCATCGTCCAGATACAGAGGCCGGGGGTCCTCCTCCATTTCAAAAAAAAAAACTGGTGCAAGGCCAAGGCCACGTGGAGTTGCATTTGTCGAAAGCAGAGTGTCCAATTTGTCACAGCACGTACGATGTGCCATTCCTGCATGGTAATTGTTCAGCTACTGATCAGAGTCAGTTATTTGTTGACTTATGGTATCAATATACTTACATACTGGAGACAAGAAAAGTCAAGACTGTGGGTTACAGTTAACACTGTATAATCAGTATACATACAAGTTCAACACCAGTGGAAAATTGGTGCGAGACTGATCAGTGGTGGATAAAAAAACTCAGCAGAGGGTTGGATCAAACTCAACTTGTGTAGTGCGACATATGTGGGAATGGGTCTAAAAGACACCCACCATGCTCCTACTGTATGTTGTACCCTGGCCTGGAGTTTGGGTACTCCCGCATGATGAGGCATCCAGAAATTCAGGTCCCGGCTGGTTGTTAATTTTGTCCTGCTGAGGCGGTGACACTGTATGGAGGAATGGTGTTATTGTTCAGTACTGACAGCAAAGTTGATGGTACCATTGGCGCCTCAGTTGCCTTCCTCCTGAATTATTTTGTCCCAACATGATTACCTGTGTGTGACGGTAAGAAAGGCAAACGGAACATGTTTGCTGAAGCAATGCGACAGAAAATACATCAGAGCACCCCAGATGGAAAATTGTGGAAACCTGATAAGTGATCAGGGGTGGATCAAGGTCTGGTCCCTGATGCTGCTTGGCTGATGTTCCAGCGGCCTGACTGTCCGGGCCAATATGGGTGCGATGATAAGAAAGGCAAGCAGTACATGTTTGCTGAAGCAAGGCGACGCCCAGACGGTGGAAACCTGATGAGTGATGAGTGGTGGTTCAGACTCAGCACTGAGGGCTCCTTTGTTGAACAGACTGACCACACAGGTATAATAGGTACGAGCCCACCAGTCATAGTACGCCACGAAAGAACATCAGGTCAAAAAACGCAGTAAAAATCTAACGTCCGGCAGAGCAGCGTTGACCCGACTTGTGTAGATCGAACGGGTAGAATCGAATGGAAATCGGGGGAGCTTCGGGTGAGCGGGTCGCCCAGCCACCTTATATGTTAAAATATGCTTCAACATCAACTGTTCAGAATCGGTTACCAGGAAGCTAAAACGGATGGGGGAAAAGACCCTAATGTTGGCTGGACGCAGCCTGCCTCCAGCTGATTGAATATGTGAAGACATGTTCTGACGAGGCCGGTGATTGCGGCGCTGTATTGCAATTTGCAAGAGGAGATGATGGTGCTGTTTTGTTTTTGCTGGTGCTGGTTGGTTCGTCGCACTAATCAACAGGCCCATAGTTGAGTATTGGGCATGCCATTTTCGGGACTGATTGTCAGGCAATGGCTTGTTCAGATTTGGATGGGAACCCTGCTTTGTGAAGCAAAATTCCTGAAAAAAAGGGAGGACATGAAATTGTCAGATGATGCAAACCGATAACCGATGCTTGTCTCTAGTATAGTAGTTTTTTTTAGCATTAACACCAAGTTTTATTCATCAAACTCCATAAAAAGTGAGATACATCTCACGTCATGGGGCTGGCCTAACCAAACATGGCGGCCCAACCCTAGCGAGAGAGCAAACTTGGCTAAACTATGTGCCTCAGTGTTTACGGCACAACCCTCAAAAGAAAAATTACAAGTAAAAGAAGCTGCTAAGCTATTAATCTCACTTATGATTGCACCATTTTCTCCTCTGGCTCCCATGTTGATTGCACCGACCACCCCCTTTGAATCTGAAGCGATCAATAAGTGATGCAGGTTTAGGTCATGTGCCAACGCAAGTGCTTCTCTACATGCTATAGCCTCCAAGCTTGCCAGGTCATCCACTCCCCCGATTATTATAGCACCGAGCTGCCCAAGTACAGCCCATCTGCATCTCTGCATACCGCTGCAGCTGTGCCTCCAGCTCCCTTGCGACATGCAGCATCAACATGTATTTTTGCGTATCCCGCCGGTGGCGCCTTTTGTCTCCGTCTTGTGGCATTCGAGGTGCTCCTCCGATGGTTCGGTGTGCGCGTGGGCTCTGTCAGCATATTCAGCTCCTCAATGTATCTGTTGATGAAGCATTGATAGTCTACGGGCTTTGAAATATACCCTCGTGGATAGCCTTCCTACGTGAGGCCCAAATCGACCAGAGAGTGACAGCCAGCTTCACAAACATGGCATGTGATAATTAGCTCATGAGAGAAAACAACCACTATTTTGCGTCCGGTTCTGTGATTGTTGCCATAGTTTGTGCCAGTTCCTCATCTACCAGGACCCAAGTACATCTTGACATCGTACATTCCAACAGGGAGTGCCTCCATGAATTAGGCGATCCACACATATTGCATGCGCTCGAACTTGCCATGTGCCGATGTGCACGAACATCATTTGTTGGTATTGATTGTTTTGACAGCCTCCATAGGAACATTCTGATCTTTCCCGGTACTTGAGTTTTCCACAGCTTCTTCCATTCCCCTTCCTCTTTAGCCCAGCTAGAAGAACCCGACCGGTTCTCTAACCATGCCTCTTGACGTTCCCGTGTACTGACAAGAATTCACTATGCTGACTTCACTGAGAAGATTCCATTCTTTTCATGAGCCCAGCCCCAAAAATCTTCGACATTACTCGTACATAACGGGATGCCCAATATAACTTCAACGTCCATTGGCCAGAAAGTCGCCCGCACCCTCTGTCTGTTCGATGACGCGGATGTGGCATCTATGAGTTCTAAAACAAGGACAGGCGGGTTATTGCACATACAGCCGTAGGGCTTCATCATCTCCGGTCTCGGGAGCCAGTTATCGGCCCATATGGTAGTCCTGGCTCCATTGCCAATGTGGTGGATCAGGCCTTCCTTTAGCGTGTCCCGTCCCTCATAGATTGCTCTCCAGATCTGACTCGGATTGCTACCAAGGGGGGCGTCTAGAATTGAGCCGTTTGGATAATATATGCTCCTGAGCAGACGCGCACATAAACTATTAGGATTTTGCAGGAGTCGCCATGCCTGCCGAGCTAGCATTGCTAGATTGAACAGCTCAAAATCCTTGAAATCCAAGCCCCCCATGCATTTCGGTTGGGTCATGTCCTTCGAAGAAACCCAGTGTGGCTTCAGTTTTCCCTCCTTACTTCCCCACCAAAATTTCCTGATAAGCTTATTCAGATGTTCGCACAGACCCCGCGGTAGCTTGAAACAGGACATAGAATAAACTGGTACTGCCTGGGCAACTGATTTAACCAGTACCTCTTTACCTTCTGAAGACATTGTGTTCTCTATCCAACCTTGGACTTTGCTCCACAATCTGTCTTTGAGGTCCTTGAACGCACCATTTTTATTGTTTCATATGTCCGAGGGCATACCGAGGTATTTTTCATTTAGAGTTTCAGTGGGTACATTAAGAAGTTCCTTAACTTCTTCACGTATATTCTCTAGTACCCCTTTGCTGAAGAATATAGATCATTTGGCATGGTTGATTCTCTGACCAGTTGCTTGACAGTAGATATCCAGAACCTGGTTCACCTCAGTAGCTCCCATACTATTTGCCTTGAAAAGGAGGTTGTTATCAGCGAATAAGAGATGGTTTACCGGTGGTGCCAATGGTGCCACCATCACTCCCTCCAAATTGGATGACTCACTTCTCGATTTTAACAGGCACGATAGGCCCTCTGCGGCTATCAAGAACAAGTATGGGGATATTGGGTCCCCCTGTGTGATTCCTCGTGACAGTTTAAACATATCCAGTTTCTGACCATTAAACATAACGGAGAAATTAACTGTGGTAACTAAGCTCATGACAATGCTTACCCACTTTTCTGTGAAGCCCAACTTTAACATCATTGCTTTCAGATAGGGCCATTCAACTCTGTCATAGGCCTTCATCATATCGAGCTTTAGGGCACATGCCTGATGTTTTTTCGCCCTATTCCGCTTCATAAAATGAAGACATTCATATGTCGTGATGATGTTGTCAGTGATCATTCTGCCGGGAACAAACGTTGATTGTTCCTCAGAGATAATGTGAGGTAAAACCAACTTGAGCCGATTGGAAATAACCTTTGATGCAATTTTGTAGAGTACATTACATAGACTGATCTCTAGTATAGTCGTGGGGCGTTGGCCAATTGTGATCTCTCTGTGGACAATAATAATCTAGCCCATAACTAACTTTGGGAAGGCATGTGCTTGCGGCCCGTCCCAATTTATAGTTTTCGACGGCCCATTCTGGAGACTGGATATATATGTATCCTTTCCTTCAGTCTTTTCTTTCAGGTACAATTTTGTTATTCCCTCCTGTTCACAAAATAGATTAAGTTTTTAAGATAAATTATTTTATTAAATAGAATATATTATTGCTAATGACAAGAATTGTTGGGATGGCCTGAGTTGGTCTAAGGTGGCACATTAAGGGTGGGTTCCAAAAGGGCGTGGGTTCAAATCCCACTCTCAACAAACTAAACCTTTTTTGTCTTTAATAATTAATAAATTTGAAAACATTTTCCCCTTTGATTTGCTTTTTTTAGGGGTTCCCCTTTGATTTGCCTGGATTAATCGTTTGTTTGTAGCACCAGCCGTATGTAATCCAGACTTGTTTTATTTATTTATGTTGGGCCAATGTGGCTGAGGTCAGGGCCTAGCTTTTCATTACCTCCTCCATATGTACAGAGAGGAACTAGTTAACGAGCGCTTCTTTGGGAGTCTCGCAACGATCAGCGCCACTTGCGCGCTCTCAGCCGCCCGTCACGTGCCGTGCTCTGGGTGCTCTCTCAGAATTTTCTTTTTATTTTTATTTTTTCCGCACGCGTTTTCGGCCTTTTAAACGGGTTTTTCGACGTCCCGGTTTTCCTTAACTTTTGGACCAAAAAAATATTTTTTGTGAAAAAAAACGTTTTTTCTTTTTCCTTTCTTTTGCGAGAGTCACGATTTTGCTTCCGCGAGAGGCACAGTTTGCTTTCGCGATAGTCGCGGGCATGCCTCTCGGAAATGAAAAAAACGCGTTTTTTGTTTTTTTTCTTCCGCGAGAGGCGCGATTTTGCTTCCGTGAGAGGCACGGTTGTGCTTTCGCGAGAGGCACGGTCGTGCCTCAAGAAAACGGAAAAAGAAACGTGTTTTCTGTTTTTTTCCTTCCGAGAGAGGCACGGATTTGCTTCCACGAGAGGCACGGCCGTGCATCTCGGAAACAAAAAAAATGCGTTTTCTGTTTTTTTGTCGTGAGAGGCATGGTTTTTGCTTACGCGAGACGCATGGTTGTGCTTTCATGAGAGGCACGGCTGTGCCTCCACGGAAATGAAAAAAAAAACGTGTTTTGATACTTCTCCAACGTATCTACTTTTTCTCACGCTTTTCTTCTTGTTTTGGACTCTAATTTGCATGATTTGGATGAAACTAACCCTGGACTGACGTTGTTTTCAGCAGAACTATCATGGTGTTGTTTTTGTGCAGAAAAAAAAGTTCTCGGAATAAAGTGAAACCTTGCGAGGATTTTTTATGGAATAAAATAATATTTTTGGAGCCAACAACCACCGGAGCGGGGCCCCTGGGAGGGCACAATCCATCAGGGCGCGCCCCCCTCTCCTGGCGCGCCCCGGTGGGTTGTACCCACCTGGTGGCTCCAACGACGACCCCCCCCCCCCCCCCCGATACTATAAATTCACATTATTTGAGAAAAAATCAGGGAGAAAGAATTATCGCGTTTCACGAGACAGAGCTGCTGCCAAGCCCTGTTCTTCCTCGGGAGGGCAGATCTGGAGGCCGTTTGGGGCTCTGGAGAGGGGGATCTTCGTTTTTCGTCATCACCAACCAATCTCCATCGCCAATTCCATGATGCTCCCCACCGAGACTGAGTAATTCCTTCGTAGGCTCACTGGTCGATGAGGAGTTGGATGAGATTCATCATGTAATCGAGTTAGTTTTGTTAGGGCCTGATCCCTAGTATCCACTATGTTCTTAGATTGATGTTGCTATGACTTTGCTATGCTTAATGCTTGTCACTTTGGGCCCGGGTGCCATGAACTCAGATCTGAACCGTTTATGAATTCATCATTATATTCATGTTTTAGATCTGATCTTGCAAGTTATAGTCCCGGTGATGACCGTAGTTTGAGTTCATGTATTCATTATGTGTTAATGCTTTGTTGCGGTTCTCTATTAAAAGGAGGCCTAAATATCCTTTAGTTTCCAATATGGACCCCGCTGCCACGGGAGGGTAGGACAAAAGATGTCATGCAAGTTCTTTTAATAAAGCACGTATGACTATTTACGGAATACATGCCTACATTATATCGATGAACTGGAGCTAGTGCCGTATCGCCCCAGGTTATAACTGTCACATGATGAATATCATCTAACAAGTCACCGATCCAATGCCTACGAATCTATTTATATTGATCTTGCTGCCTTACTATTGCTATCATCACTGTTACACTTGCTACAAATTACTGTTATCACTGTTACTGTTACCATTGTTGTTGTCACTACTATCAAAACTATCAAACTACTTTGCTACTGATCACTTTGCTGCAGATAATTAATCTCCAGGTGTGGTTGAATTGACAACTCAGCTGCTAATACCTTGAAATAATTTTTGGCTCCCCTTGTGTCGAATCTATAAATTTGGGTTGAATACTCTACCCTCGAAAACTGTTGTGATCCCCTATACTTATGGGTTATCAAGACCTTTTTCTGGCGCCGTTGCCGGGGAGCATAGAAATATTTGTTGAGTCACTTGGGATTGTTATCATATTATCACTATGAAGAATCTGAAGGGTCCAAAGACTAAGATATTCCCCTCGAAGATGAGGGGAGGTAAGGAACTGCCATCCAGTTCTGCTTTAGATTCACCTTCTGTTATGAGTAAACTTGCAACACCACCACATGCTATGAATTCTACTATGTCACCAGTTATTGATGATGCTACTTCTACTATGAATGATGCTTATGATGATGCTAGTACCTTGCTTGATAATGATGATGTGCCACTTGGTGATTTTCTTGATGAACAAATTGCTAGAGTTATACAAAATGATGTTGTTGGATCTGATGATGATCTTGAAACTGAAACTCTTGAAACACCTGCTAGAACTATCCTTCGTAGATATGAATTGCCTAAGGTACCGGAAGGTTATGTTATGAGTGAGGAGGCAACTAGAGATATTCTGGCTTGTAAGGATAGAGATGATCTAGAGAAATTATTATGCAAGTATAAAGAAAAATCTCTGAATGCTAGAATGAAATGTGATCCTAAGTTTGCTACTTCACCTATCTGTATTACTGATAAGGATTATGAATTCTCTATTGACCCAGAGTTAATTACTTTGGTTGAATCTGATCCTTTCCATGGTTATGAAACTGAAACTGTTGTGGCACATCTTACTAAGTTGAATGATATAGCCACCCTTTTTACTCATGATGAGAAAACTCGCTCTTAATTTATTCTCAAATTATTTCCTTTCTCGTTAAAGGGTGATGCTAAAGCTTGGTACAATACTCTTACTCCTGGTTGTGTGCTTAGTCCCCAGGATATGATTTATTACTTCTCTGAAAAATATTTTCCTGCTCATAAGAAACAAGCTGCCTTACAGGAAATATTTAACTTTGTGCAAACTAAAGAAGAAAGTCTCCCACAAGCTTGTGGGAGGCTTTGCCAGTTACTTAATGCTTTGCCTGATCATCCTCTTAAGAAAAATGAAATACTTGATATCTTCTATAATGGACTAACCGATGCTTCTAGAGACTTTCTAGATAGTTGTGCTGGTTGTGTTTTCAGGGAACGAACTATTGCTCAAGCTGAAGAATTACTGAATAACATCTTGTAAGATTATGATGATTGGACTCTTCCTGAACCACCGCCTACACCCACTCCAAAGAAGAGGGGTATATTATATCTCGGTCCTGAAGATATGCAAGAAGCAAAGAAATCTATGAAGGAAAAAGGTATTAAAGCTGAGGATGTTAAAAATTTACCCCCTATTGAAGAAATACATGGGCTTAATACATCACCGCCGCCTAAGGTGGTAGAGTTAAATTCTCTTATGAAATTCAATGAAAATGACAATCCTCACAATATGCACCCTAGTCAATGCCTTTATGAGTTTGAAAACTACATTAGAAAACAAGATCACTTCAATGCAAATGTTATGAAACAATTGAAATACAATTCGGATATGATTGCTCGCTTGAGTGACTTGTTATTTAGAATTTCAAATGATGTCAGAGGTGTTGGAAAATATGCTTCTATGGTACAAACCCAGTTAGAACAAGTTGCTAAATCACAAAGAGAATTGCTTGATGAAATGAATAATAATATGCATGACTTTGCTGTTAGAGTTGCAACTAGAGGAGGTAAAATGACTCAGGAACCACTTTATCCTGGGGGACACCCAAAAAGAATTATACAAGATTCACATAGAAATAACACTAGTGCACCTAGTCCTTCTAAAAAGAAGAAGAAGAAGAAGAAGAAGAAAAATGATAGGACTTTGGATGCTTCTAGTGAACCTGAAATAGAGAAACCTCCTGATAATGAAAATCAAACTTCTATCTCTGATGCTGAAACTCAATCTAGTAATGAACACTCATCTAGTGATAATGAAAAAGATAATGCTGATGTTCATGAAGATGCTCAACCAAATGAAAAAGAACCAGATAATGATGTTGAGATAGAACCACCTGTTGATCTTGATAACCCACAACATAAGAATAAAAGATATGATAAAAGAGACTTTATTGCTAGAAAACACGGTAAAGAAAGAGAACCGTGGGTTGAAAAACCTATGTCTTTTCCACCCAAGTCAACTAAAAAGAATGATGATGAAGAATTTGAACGCTTCGCTGAAATGCTGAGGCCAATCTTTTTGCGTACTCGCTTGACTGATATCTTGAAAATGCCTCCTTATGCAAAGTACATGAAAGACATCATAACTAATAAGAGAAAAATACCGGAAGCTGAAATATCCACTATGCTTACTAATTACACTTTTAAAGATGGAGTACCTAAAAAACTTGGAGATCTGGGTATACCAACTATACCTTGCTCCATCAAAAAGAATTATGTGAAAACTGCTTTGTGTGATTTAGGAGCTGGTGTTAGTGTTATGCCTTTCTCTTTATATAAAAGACATGACTTGAATAAACTCACACCTACTGAACTATCTTTGCAAATGGCAAGTCAACTGCCATACCTATCGGTATCTGTGAGGATGTGCCCGTTGTTGTTGCTAATGTTACTATTTTCACTCACTTTGTTATACTTGAGATGCCCGAGGACGACAACATGTCGATTATCCTTGGTAGACCCTTCCTGAATACTGCAGGGGCTGTTATTGATTGCAATAAAAGCAAGATCACTTTTCATATTAATGGTAATGAGCATACGGTGCACTTTCCAAAGAAACAATTCCAGGTGAACGGTATTGAAAAATCTCCGACAATCACTATTGAAAGTTTTCAAATACCTCTACCTACTGTCAAAAAGAAATATGAAATGCTTATTGTTGGGGAGATGCATATCCCCATTGAGGTAACTTCGTGATTTACGAAAGTTCTTCAGTTTCATGCTAATCGAAGGTGGTTGTTAATAAGACCTGATCAACCTTATTAATGAATCATTTTTGAGCGGTATGAAGTTGATGAATTTAGTAAGCACTGCCTTCTGTCTTTACTTTTTTATTTTATTAGTTAAATAAAATAAAATGCCATGTTTAGTCTGGTTTTCTGAATTTCCCGTGGAATAAAAAATGACCAAAAAGTAAAAGTTCTTAGAATGCCCTGAAAATTTAATACGATTTTTTCCTGAATATTTAGGAATTTTGGTGCAAATAATACCAGAGGGGGGTGCACCTGGTGCGCACAACCCACCAGGGCGCGCCAGCACCCCCTGGCGCGCCGTGGGGGGTTGTGGTCCCCACGTGGGCCCCCTCACTTATCTCTTTAGCCCACATCATCACTCACCTCCAGAAAAAAATCCTCATTGCTCTCTCTCCCGTGTTGTTGAGCTCAAACCCGCAGATTTCAATCTCTTTGCTCGAAGCTCCGTTTCTGAAATTGTTTCGGGGATTTGTTGCTTGGTATGCGACTCCACCAATTGTCCAATTGGTTTTTGTTTTAGTGGTTTATACTTTGAATAAATATCTACTCTTGGGGCTGTTGTAGATGTGCTTGCATGTTGAATTCTTAGTGTTCTAAGTAGTTTGAATGCTTGCTATGGCCTCTATGTATCCCTCTGAGTGATTGCTATTAGTTTTGTGAAGTTTTGTTGGTAAAATTTTGTGGACTAAAAAATTCAGATTTTTGTTCAAAGGAAAAATTGTACGCGGACATGAATATCTTCAGGAAATTTGGCTCTAAGAAGAACTCCAAGGGAGTTATTGAGGAGTCTTCTGACAGTGATCTCCGCCCTCGGAGGTTGGCGGAGGTACGGCCATGTGAATGGCCGCACACCCCGTTCCTGCAAGAGGTTAGAATTCATGAGGAGTTTATGCAATTTATTGCCAACGTCGGTCTCACCGACTTCATCGCAGATGAGTGTGAACAGCACCAAATCCTCACAAACATGTTTGTTCAAAGTTTTACTTTCTTGCCTAGAAATAATCCTCCTGAAGTGAGTTTTGATTTATATGCGGAAAACCATCAGATACCACTTATTGAGTTTTGCAACATATGCATGATCCCGTCTGATGGGAGCTTGGCTGAGCCTAGGCCCGCTGAGTTTGAGGATTTTTGTCGCACTTTGACAGTGGGTGATGAGAGGAGAGTGTCAGCCATCACTGCTGGTGGTTTACATTTTCCTATTGTTCGTTACTTTGCATATTTCATCACTAAATGCTTGCTTGCTAGGGAGAAGGTGGGTGCACTTAGTTCATCAGACCTTACTATTTTACGTCGTGCAATCGATGGCGACAACACATATAGCTTGAGAGCTATTGTGGCTCATCGCCTCCATCTTAATAAATCTCAGGGTAAAATACATGGTGGGATTTTTGCTACTCGTTTGGTGGCTCACTTCGAGGTTGAGATACGCCCTCATGATTACCCTCTGACCAAGGTTTACCTAGACCAGGCAGCCATGTATCACCATCACTTTCTTGCACATGATTGTCCTAACATTGCCGTTCCTTATAACTTGGTTTATAGCATTGATACCCGTGATGTTATCCCCTTGCCTGCACCTTCTTTGTTTGATTCTGCTGCTAGGGGCGGATACAGGATTATGCCTGCAGACATCCTCGCCTACTGGAACGCTCACGCTGCTGCAGAAGCTGCACAGGCACCTCAGCAGTGGGATGTGTGGATGCCCGCTCCTCAGGATCCTTACTACCCTCCAGGCTACTGATTGATTACCAACTTAGGCCAAAAGTCTAAGCTTGGGGGAGTACGTGTTTCTCACCAACATTACATTCATGTCAACATATCATTTTATTTGTCGGTGTTCACACTTTTTCATTGTAAACATGCTTAGATTTATTTTCTTGCTTTTCTCTTGTGTGTTTGAAAAACTTTAGAAAAACCAAAAAAAATTAGTTGTAGTAGTTTACTTTCATGCATGCTTAGTAGTAGTACTAAATAGAAAATCTAAAAAGATTTTCCTATTCTTCTTTTGCTTGTTGGGAGCTTTCCCATGTAAATAGTTTTTCTCGTTCTTGCTTTTATTTGCTTGTTCAAGAAAAAACAAAAACTCCTTAAATATTTCAGTGTGTTTCTCTGAATTTCTTTTCTTTTTATTCGAGTCTTACCGAGGAGAAGACCACGATGAAAATGATGAGTGGCTCTCATATGACTAATCGTTGAACTAATAAGAGCCTGTTTTACCTTGTCTTCTCTTGTTGAATAAAATGTTTTGCAGATTCCAGCTTAGTCCATGGCACTCTTGAACTATTATTATTTTCATATCATTCGGTCGTGCAAGTAAAAGGCAATAATGACGATATTCGATGCGCTGGCCATGGCAAAGAGAAACTGGTATGAACTCGACTTGTCCTGTTTGTGTAAATATGTTTAACCTAGTATCCAGGCTTCAGCCCATTATGATTAAAAATGTTTGCAGTGACAATTAGAGATTATAGTTTCTCATGCCATGCATAAGTACCTAGGAGTGGATAATGATTTATCTTGGATATCAACGTAGCATTAAAATGATTGTGATGTAGTATGATGATATGGTATCCTCCTCTGAATGTTCGAGTGGCCTGACCTGGCACATGTTCATGCATGTAGTTGAATCAAAACCAACATAGCCTCTATGATATTTATGTTCATGGTGTTCATATCCTACTCAGGCTAGTGTCCAATGTTACTTATGCATAATGCATGGTTATGATCATTGTTGCTCTCTAGCTGGCCGCTTCTCAATCTTAATTGCTAGCCTTCGCCTGTACTAAGTGGGAATTCTGCTTGTACATCAAAAACCTTGAACCCAAAGTTATTCTAGATGAGTCCATCATACCTACCTATATACGGTATTACCCTGCCGTCCTAAGTAAATTTGCATGTGCCACCTCTGAAAACTTCTAAAAATTATCTTTTTGTGTGGTTGGATCGTTCATGGAACGACAGGAGGTGGTCGATATCTTCCATGCTAAGCGGGTTATTCTCAGGTCGAGTGTTTATTCACTTGCCATCGCACGAGAAAATGGGCGGTAATAGGGATTCCCAGTCCCGAACTCAAAAATGCAAATAATTAAACAAAACTCCCCCGGGACTGATGTTAGTATGGACGGCACCCGTTGTTCCGGGCAAGCCGTGGAGTGTGATTGATGGTGGATGGGGGGTAAACCTTTACTTTTATCGCTTGGGAACCTCCACTAGCGTGCTTAGCATGGAAGATGTTGATAACTGATGGTCGTGAAGTGAATAAGAAGGGTGCATGTCTCAAAATAATCATTTTATCTCTGTTTTAAAAATTGAGCTCTGGCACCTCTGCAAATCACTGCTTCCCTCTGCGAAGGGACTTTCTATTTATTTTTATGTTGTGTCATCACCTTCTAAAACAAGCACCAGAACCTGAGAGCACAGTTGTCATGATTTATGCATTGTCTATGGCTAATGTTGGGTGCATCATGACTGGATCTTTTCTACCATGAATTCGATGTTTAGTCACTGCTTGAACTTTGGAGGTGCTCTACATTTATGTTTTGCGGTCTCAGAAAGGGCTAGTGAGATACCACTATTGTCATATTATATCATGGTTGTTTTGACAATGTGTTGCCATTTGAGATATCTTATTATTGCTTGGTAGCTGATTATGTCATTGATATGAGTTAATATAATCTTTAAGAGTTATTGTTGACATGGTTAGTTATAATGATTGGCTGAAAACCTGGGTTCTGTTTAAGCTTATTTAAGTTTTTCTTTCTCACTTTTAGTTTATCAACTAATTTGCTTGAGGACAAGCAAAGGTTTAAGCTTGGGGGAGTTGATACGTCTCCAACATATCTACTTTTTCTCACGCTTTTCCTCTTGTTTTGGACTCTAATTTGCATGATTTGGATGAAACTAACCCCGGACTGACGTTGTTTTCAACAGAACTACCATGGTGTTGTTTTTGTGCAGAAATAAAAGTTCTCGGAATAAAGTGAAACTTTGCGAGGAATTTTTATGGAATAAAAGAAGATTTTTGGAGCCAACAACCACCGGAGAGGGGCCCTTGGGTGAGCACAACCCACCAGGGCGCGCACCCCTCTCCTGGCGCGCCCAGGTGGGTTGTACCCACCTGGTGGCCCCGCTGATGACCCCCCTGATACTATAAATTCACATTATTCCAGAAAAAATCAGGGAGAAAGAATTATCGTGTTTCACGAGACGGAGCCGCCGCCAAGCCTTGTTCTTGCTCGGGAGGGCAGATCTGGAGTCTTTTTGGGGCTCCGGAGAGGGGGGTCTTCGTTCTTCGTCATCACCAACCAATCTCCATCGCCAATTCCATGATGCTCCCCACCGGGAGTGTGTAATTCCTTCGTAGGCTCGCTGGTCGGTGAGGAGTTGGATGAGATTCATCATGTAATCGGGTTAGTTTTGTTAGGGTCTGAGCCCTAGTATCCACTATGTTCTTAGATTGATGTTTCTATGACTTTGCTATGCTTAGTGCTTGTCACTTTGGGCCCGGGTTCCATGAACTCAGATCTAAACCGTTTATGAATTCATCATTATATCCATGTTTTAGATCCGATCTTGCAAGTTATAGTCACCTACTATGTGTTATGATTCGGCAACCCCGGAGTGACAACAACCGGGCCCACTCCCGGTGATGACCGTAGTTTGAGGAGTTCATGTATTCACTATGTGTTAATGCTTTGTTCCGGTTCTCTATTAAAAGGAGGCCTTAATATCCCTTAGTTTCCAATATGGACCCCGCTGCCATGGGAGGGTAGGACAAAAAATGTCATGCAAGTTCTTTTAATAAAGCACGTATGACTATTTACGGAATACATGCCTACATTATATCGATGAACTGGATCTAGTGCCGTATCGCCCTAGGTTATAACTGTCACATGATGAATATCATCCAACAAGTCACCGATCCGATGCCTACGAATCTATTTATATTGATCTTTCTACGTTACTATTGCTATCATCACTGTTACACTTGCTACAAATTACTGCTATCACTGTTACTGTTACCATTGCTGCTATCACTACTATCAAACTACTTTGCTACCGATCACTTTGCTGCAGATAATTAATCTCCACGTGTGGTTGAATTGACAACTCAGCTACTAATACCTTTAAATATTCTTTGGCTCCCCTTGTGTTGAATCTATAAATATGGGTTGAATAATCTACCCTCGAAACGGTTGCAATCCCTATACTTGTGGGTTATCACGTTTCTCCTTTTTTCCTTCCGCGAGAGGCACGGTTTTGCTTCGCGAGAGGCACGGTTGTGATTTTATGAGAGACACTGGCGTGCCTCTTTCGGAAAGGGAAAATATCCGTGCTCCTGGTTTGGTTTTTTTGTCTGGTTTTTTGTGTGAAAAAATGTTCGTCAAAACCTATCAACATGGGATCTAGTTTTGAAGATATCGATGCGATGAATCTAATGCTGAAAATGGTTCAAGATTTGGACGCACGGTTTAAGAGATAAAACATTTTGAATAAATGAATCTACGAAAAATGGGAAAACTCCCAGGTTGCAACAAGTGGCGCACATGCATCGCGCCCCTTGTCACAACCTGGGGAGGTGGGAGTGATCTTTGCAATGAGTACCCTTAACTAGTGATTTCGATATGTACGGCATTGTGTAACAGAAAATTCCCTATTGAGCCGATCCATTTACCCTCGTGGCTTTTTCTTCTATTTTTTTCCTGTTTTTGGATCTTTCTTAAAAAAACCAGGAGTCATTGAAGAACCTTTTTCGTAGGTCATAGTTTGAATACTTTCATAAGAATCGCCTATTCAACCCCCACTCCCCTCCTCCTCTAGTCAATAACTAGCACTTTCAACTCCTATAAACGATGTTGGAGTATCTGCCTCATTGCGGTTTCCAGGCACGAGAGTGCCATCCATGCCCTCCGTTTCACGTGCACCTTCTACCGCTGGCTCCATGGCGCTCTTCATGTCGTCCAATCTACGCGGGCGCCCTGCACCTAGTCAGTCTCCCTCGATGGAAAATGATGTGTGGGCCGTTGGCGCCGCCAAGGCTACTTGTATGGTGGTTTTTGTTGCGCCCGCGAGCACCATCTCGTGCGCTGCCCCGAGCGCGGAGGGCGAGGACAAATTGGCATGTCAGCGTCCTTCGCTCCTGCGGGGCTGCGTGCACCGGCTTGCACGCTACTCCACGAGCGTCGGCCAGGGCGGGTTAGCCTGTCAGTGTTGTTGGCTTCCTACGAGGTTGGTTCAATGGGTGTGCGCGTGTGTCCGGCTCAGTGTGTTGCCTTCCCGACCGGCCTGTCAGTGTTGTTGGCTTCCTGTCAGGCCTGCCTTGGTTGTTCGACTTTGTTTGTGGATGCCCAGGTGGGCGTGTTGCATGCTGCGCTTCCACCCGGATTTTGGTTGCCCGACCCTTGTGATCGCGTATTCTAGCCGCCCGGCACCTATGGGGCGCTTTCTATGATGGTTGTCAGCCAAGTGGACCGATGAGGTTTGCTTGGTTTGTGTCGAATGCCAGGCGGGCTTCATTGGACGATACTTTCTGGTGGCGGCGGGGGAAGATGGCAGCGAGGGGGAGAAGTTGACGGATGGTTAGGGTTAGCCCCGGTCGCTCGCGGGGGCAACATAGGGGGAAGTTATTGCGCCCATGAAGTGAGAGAATGATGATCATTGTTTATGCAGTTGGACAGAAATGCAGAATTATGCCTTCCATGGAATCATAATAATGAAGGAAATATGCCCTAGAGGCAATAATAAAGTTGTTATTTATATTTTCTTATATCATGATAAATGTTTATTATTCATGCTAGAATTGTATTAACCGGAAACTTAGTACATGTATGAATAGATAGACAAACAGAGTGTCACTAGTATGCCTCTACTTCACTAGCTCGTTGAATCAAAGATGGTTAAGTTTCCTAGCCATAGACATGAGTTGTCATTTGATTAACGGGATCACATCATTAGAGAATGATGTGATTGACTTGACCCATCCCGTTAGCTTAGCACTTGATCGTTTAGTTTGTTGCTATTGCTTTCTTCATGACTTATACATGTTCCCATGACTATGAGATTATGCAACTCCCGAATACCGGAGGAATACTTAGTGTGCTATCAAATATCACAACGTAACTGGGTGATTATAAAGATGCTCTACAGGTGTCTCCGATGGTGTTTGTTGGGTTGGCATAGATCGAGATTAGGATTTGTCACTCCGTGTTTCGGAGAGGTATATCTGGGCCCTCTCGGTAATGCACATCACTATAAGCCTTGCAAGCAATGTGACTAATGAATTAGTTGCGGGATGATGCATTACGGAACGAGTAAAGAGACTTGCCGGTAACGATATTGAACTAGGTATTGAGATACCGACGATCGAATCTCGGGCAAGTAACATACCGATGACAAAGGGAACAACGTATGTTGTTATGCGGTTTGACCGATAAAGATCTTTGTAGAATATGTAGGAACCAATATGAGCATCCAGGTTCTGCTATTGGTTATTGACCGGAGGTGAGTCTCGGTCATGTCTACATAGTTCTCGAACCTGTAGGGTCCGCACGCTTAACGTCCAGTGACGATCGGTATTGTGAGTTTATGTGTTTTGATGTACCGAAGGTTGTTTAGAGTCCCGGATATGATCACGAACATGACGAAGAGTCTCGAAATGGTCGAGACATAAAGATCGATATATTGGATGACTATGTTTGGACATCGGAATGGTTCCGGGTGAGTTCGGGCATTTACCGGAGTACCGGGAGGTTACCGGAACCACCGGGAAGTATATGGGCCTTATTGGGCCATAGTGGGAGAGAGGAGAAGGGAGCCTAGGAGGGGGCGCCCCCCCTCCCAAGCCCATCCGAATTGGGTGGGGGCCCGGCCCCCCTTTCCTTCCCCCTCTCTCCCCCTTCCTTCCTCTCCTAATCCAACTAGGGAAGAAGGGGGAATCCTACTCCCGGTGGGAGTAGGACTCCCCTTGGGCGCGCCATAGAGGGCCGGCCCTCCCCCTCCTCCACTCCTTTATGTAGGGGGAGGGGGGCACCCCATAGACACACAAGTTGACAATTGTCATAGCTGCGGTGCCCCCCTCCACAGATTCCACCTCGGTCATATCGTTGTGGTGCTTAGGTGAAGCCCTGCGTCGGTAACTTCATCATCACCTTCATCATGCGATCGTGCTGACGAAGCTCTCCCTCGACACTCAGTTGGATCCAGAGTTCGTTGGACGTCACCGAGCCGAACGTGTGCAGATCGCGGAGGTGCCGTACTTTCGGTACTAGGATCGGTCGGATCGTGAAGACGTACGACTACATCAACCGCGTTGTCATAACGCTTCCGCTTTCGGTCTACGAGGGTACATGGACAACACTCTCCCCTCTCGTTGCTATGCATCACCTAGATGGATCTTGTGTGTGCATAAGAATTTTTTTTTTAAAATTACGCGTTCCCCAACAAATAATCCATGCTCAGAGTCACTACATGTGGAAAATATGTATGATCCTTGCTTGAAACAAGGAAGAGGCCCACAATACTCAGTTCCAACACAAAATCGACAACTAGTAAGTAGATATCCATCCAGTGCCAAACAATTATGAAAAATGCTTTAAAACAGTCGGATGATTTCTTACCTTCGTCAACTGGGTCCGGTGCCGTCTGATCTCAGGTGATCGTGTGGCCCAGAGGGCCTTTGTATACCCACGCGGAGGTGGCCCACCTTTGTGAGTTCGTGGCATGTATTAGCGTCCGCGTGACTAGTCTATTCTTTTGGGCGAAGTATCAGGTGAAAATAGGTACTCAGTGAAAATCTGAAAATTCTCACACGGTCCATCAGATCTATAACGAATGACACTGATCAAAGATGGGATCTCTAATGATCCACTTAAACACAATTAGCAGAAAACCCCCTGGCTTGTTCACCATCAAGGTGGAAAATTCCTTCGTGAAACCCTATGATAGGGTTACGTTTCAATCTTACACGCCGCCATGGAGAACCACGTTTCAGCGGCCGCGAGCCCTTGCCTTTCGACGTCAACGACGGCCCCTCTGATGGCAGCAACAGGCCCTCCGTCCGCTGCGGCTCATCCTCCACCGGTGGCGACTCGAGTTATGTCCTTCCCTCCGACGGCAGCGACGGGCCCTCCGTCGGCTACAGCTCATCCTCCGCCCATGGCGACTGAAGCCATGATCTCCCCTCCGTCTGTCGTGACAGGGCCTTCATTGGCTGCTCACCCTTTGCCGGTTGTGTCTCAATCTTCAGAGTACTCAACGCTGTCAGTCGTGAAATGGCCTCCGGCTGGCTGCTCACCCTTCGCCTGTTGCGTCTCAATCTTCAGAGTACTCAACACCGTGCCTCGGGCTCTTCCTAGCCATGCAGAGGTAAGCTGTTACGTGAGCATGAACCATCGATTGATCACTAGGTAACATTCATGGTCTCGTACTCTCAAGTTATGGCGCATTAGATGGAAAAATAGACTGATGCTTGACAAGGCTTTGTGCCAAAAAAAACATATCTGCATCAGCACTAGACGTACTAGAAAATTAGAGTATGAGATGATCATGCAACGGTACATATACTGTACAGAATATGCATATTTGATGACTGTTTCTTTGTTTATACGAATTGAACATGCTAACACCCATGATGTTGCATCACAGATGGAGCAAGCATGAATTCGATATTGGCAATGATCAAGGGAGTCATGATATGGAGATCCATCCTCCTCCGATCAATCTAGACAACTTCAGTACAACAAAAAAGAGAGCTACAAGTGGCCCATTTTGTGTGAGTATCATTATCACCATAATTTCGGTTAGATTTCTCTAACAATGACTAGCTTGTATGAGTAACGAGGTTTAATTGTTTTAAGGTTCATCATGTACACCTGACTGTGATGAGAACTTAAAGCCGGTTGTAGGTAAGACATTCGAGAGTATCGAAGCTGTCGAGAAGTTTTACAAGGCTTACGCACACAGTGTTGGATTTTCAGTTCGAATTGGGCAGAAAAGGACCGTAGGTAATGTGGTGGTCTGGAGGAGATTTCTTTGTTGCAAAGCAGGTTTCCGAACAATAAAGGAGGAGGAACGAAAGAAGGATTCGAAGGGAGAGAAGACAAGAACACATGCAAGAAAGATTACTAGATGTGGTTGTGAGGCCATGATAACTGTCAAGCATATGCAGGATGGCAAATATTGTATATCATATTTTCAAGAAGAACACACCCATGAATTTGTCACACCTAGCAAGCAGCATTTAACCAAGTCTAACAGAGAAGTCAGCGAGAAGGCCAAGACCACACTATTCACATGTCATGCAGCTAGCATTGGCACATCTGGGGCCTTCCGATTGCTTCGTGTTGGTGAGGGCGGATTCCAGTTCGTGGGGTGCACAAAGAGAGACTTGCAAAACTATCACCGCGACATGCGAAGCAGTTTCGAAGATACAGATGCTCAAATGTTCATTGACAACCTCAGAAAGAGGAAGAAAATCAACCCAGGATTCTTCTTTGACTATGTTCTTGATGATAAAAACCCACTGACGCGTGTCTTTTGGGCAGATGCTTTTTGTCGGAAGAATTATGCTTTATTTGGCGAAATGGTGTCTTTTGACTCCACATATAGCACCAATCAGTATAAGATGATATTTTGTCCTTTCACAGGAATACACCACCATATGGGATCAGTTTTCTATGGTGCCGCCTTGATTGTTGATGAGAAGATAAAGTCATATAAATGGGTGTTCGAAACATTCTTGAAAGCAATGGATGGTGTAGCACCGAGGCTTATAGTAACTGATGAAGATGCTAGTATGAAGGCTGCCCTTGATGAAGTTATGCCAAACACCGTCCATAGGTTATGCATGTGGACAGAATGATTACTATTTCAGAATTCATTTGTCCAATACTAACAGTTGTGTTCATGTCTATGTGCAGCTTCTTTTATTTGATTCGAGGCAGCCAGGTGCTTTTATTTTGGTGTACTTGAAGATGGAGTTCAAAGCTTCAGCATTATCTTCTGAGAGATCAACTTTATCTTTTGGGCTTCTAAGAGCGGCGCCTTTAAGAGCATGAGCATTATCTATTTGAGAGCTTCAGTGTCGTTCTTTGAGAACTCCTTTTGTTACCTGCTACTGATTTTTCTTTATCTGTAGAGAAACATTGCTAGTTGCTTGTTCTGGTGAACTACATTGAACAAGTTCATGTGTTGCGTGATTTCTGAATTGGCATTGTGCCAATATTTTATCACGTTGAACCGTGCAAAACTCTACAAAGATGTTAGTTTATGGGCTTCATGCCAACATTTTATCAAGCTGAAACTGTGCAATAATCCTGAAGTTCTGTATTCACATTCTTTTGCCTCCTACACACATAGTTTCGCAACGAGTCCACCACCCAATCAATCTTAATCTCTTTTGTAGCTAGACACATGTACATGGGCCCAAATTACAGTCTTTACAAGCAAATTTAGAAACAAACAGAGGGACAAGCCCCAGCCAAACATTACACAACCCTTATGATCGAGCTAGCATGTTCAGGTACATTTTCGGAAATAACAGAGGTTGTGCGGACATTTCTTCAGAGAACTGTATAGTTGAGCTACAATTTTTCAGAGAAAAGTGTAGCATGGGGCAGCACGCTTCCGCGTGTTTCCGCTCGAGGTCGACGCATCTAGACGCTACTGTGATGGACGCAGCTAACTTGTACACTGTGTTACAGCAAAATTTGGTTACAGCAAGCTGGAACATTCAGTTAGGCAAGCGACTACACATCACTTTGATATCTCTTGAGCTCATGACACAATCTACAACGAGATGCTTCAGATTTTCAGTTTGTCCATTGCCACTGAACAATCACCACAGGAGAGTTGCACAACTCCAGCACTAACAATATAGCAAATCTCAATGCAAAAGCTTCAGCATGTTCAGGTACATTTTGTGAAATAACAGAGGTTGTGCGGACGTTTCTTCAGAGAACTGTAAAGTTAAGGTACAAATTTTCAGAGAAAAGCGTGGCATGGGGGCAGCCCACGTCGTTGCCGCTCGAGGTCGACGCATCCGGCCGCTAGTGTAATGGACGCGGCTACCCTGCAGGTCACACCCACCGTCATTCTAGCGCAGCAGCTCGGATGCGCTGCTATCACCATGCCGCTCGACTTCACCCCTGCGGCTGGTCTGCCGCGTGCGCGTCATCTACGCAGTCCCACTCTCCCGCCACACTGTCTGCGTCGTTGGTGAAGCTTCCGGGGCGGACGTCGCGGATATCGTTGCCTCCCCCCAGGGCGGCATCCTCGCCTCAGATCCTCGGGAGCCCTCCCTGCCGATGAGAGCTCTGAGGCGGTGCGTACCCGCGTCGCTGCCGGTGCCGGTTGTGTCTGCCCCGCCTCGTGCCTCGCGGCCGCTAGAAGTCTCGAAAACGCCATGGCGTTCCCCGCGGGAGCAGCCCATGGGACGACCGGGGAAGAGTTAGATCGGAGTTGGGCAAGGCAATCCCCACATGATATTCGTTAATCAGTGAGAGAACAGGGGGTTATCCACTAATTTTGTTTAAGTGGATCGTGGGAGATCCCACCTTTGATCGGAGCCGCTCATTATAGATCCGATGGACCACGTGAGAATTTTCAAATTTTCACTGAAAACCTATTTTCACCCGATACTTCGCCATTCTTTTGACGACCCTTCTTACACTTATACTTCATACACATTGCTTTTGCTAGATAACTGGAGTACATGTGTGATGGTACAAATAATTTCAAGACAAACCACATAACAAGTGGCAAATGACGATTCCAGTTCTGGACGCTGATCGTGGATGTTGCTTTGATTTGGCACTAGAAAGCTCATGGAGTCAAGGTCGCTTTGCATACAACGTCCTTGACGCCGCTGCGGCCGCAATTGCAGCATAATCGAAGCAGCCGGGCTACCGTTACCGCATCGCTAGGGCCGTTGAAACACGCCATCGCACCGTCATCAAAGCAGCCATGGCTGTCGTCAAAAAATGCCACATCCGTGAAACACGTCATTGCAGCATCGTCGAAGCAATCGAGCTTCTGTCGTAGCATCCCCGCGATTGTCGAAGCATGATGTATCAGCATTGCCACGACTGTTCGAAGCATGTCGGCGCAGCATCGCCATGGCCGTCGAAGCATGTCCTCGCAACATCATTCTGGCTGTCGGAGCGCGCCACGGTCGTTCGAAGCATCTCATCGCGCCATCGTCGTGGTCGGTACAGCACACCTCGTAGCATCATTGCTGCCATCGAAGCACACCACATGTGTTAGAAGCATGTCGTTGTGCCAACGCCGCGGCCGACGCAGCACACCTCGTAGCATCGCGTGATCGTCGAAGCATGTCGTCGCAACATCCTTGAAGTAACCAGGATGCTATCGCAGCCTCGTCATCGCCGTCGTCACGGCAATGCCTTGTAGCATCGCCGCGGCCGTCGAAGCATGTCGTCGCGACATCGTTACAGCCATCAAAGCACAGCACATGTGTTCGAAGCATGTCATTGTGCCAATGTCGCGGCTGTCGCAACACGTCTCGTAGCATCGCCGTGACTGTCGAAGCATGTCGTCAGAACATCCTCGAAGTAACCGGATGCCGCCGCGGAACGCCAAGTAGCATCGCGGTGGCCGTTGAAGCATGTCCAGGCAACATCCTCGAAGCAACCGGGATGCCGTTGCAGCCTCGCCGTGGCTGTCCAAGCATACCACAAGCATCCGAAGCATATTGTCGCACCATTGTCGGGGCAGTGGTCCAGCATCGCAACACTGCCCCGCGGCCTCACAATGACGCCCGTAGCTGCCGGACCACCCTCGGAGCATCGTCGTCGTCTCGGCTTACAATGTGTCGTCCGTCGTACGCAGCAACCACTCCGGCGTTGATTTTGAAGCAGCTCATGTCAATACGTCGACGGCTGTCATTTCACTTCCAAAGCTGCACGTCGCTTGCCCGCAAAAAGAAAAAAAAACTGCACGTTGCTGCATGGCACTACAAGCCGGGAGGCTAGCTAGTACGTGAGCCAGAATGCGCACGCGCCAGCAACACGCGTGCCAGGAATACGAACGCGCGAGCGGCTGTGAGGCGTGCAAGGAAAAGAACGAGTTGGTGTTTCCATCGTGATCATGCCAATCGAGCGGCTGGGGAGGCGGCTGATCCCCGCGCGGGATCAGCCGGATGATTCCTAGCACTGGCCAACAATTATATACATCCAATGCAAGACCGAATAACATGACTCAAATTCGAATACGAAACACACAAGGGTTATTACCATGGCATAGTCGACCAAGTGACCTTCACCGAGATGGAGGCAAACTCGAGCATTATTTCTTGTCAGTCGCATCCGTGGGTCTCGTTTGAAGCAAGAGTAGTGTTCAAGATCACCATTTTTAGAGCATTTCTGGTCAAATTTGAATTTCGGTGACATCGAACTTTCCAACTTCATGGTAACACATATCTTATTAAGCTACCTGGCTTGACAACAGTGCCATGAAAATGGCCGAGTTCTCCAGCATGACTCAAGGTGACCCACCACTACACAAATGATCTGAGAAACAAATTGAACGAAGTATGTCCTTCTGACATGATTAACATATATTGTGTGTCCAGTGCAATGTGAACACATGCTAATGTGATATCGACCGCACGTCAACCGCCATTGATCTGACTCGTGAACGACCTGCAAGGTATCTTGTCGTTGTACTCTGTATGCATCATCAATTAATTCTAGGTCATCCTCTTCTTGCTTTATTTATTGAACGTCATGCCAAACTCAAGTAGAACACAGCAAGCTTCAGGCTATCATTCCCACAAAAGGGTCAAAATGGGGTGCCACCTATAGACGACAAGGAGCCTCCCTAGTTTGGCCAAACAAGTCAGCTTTCCCTTGCCCCCGCCACCTATATATATGTGTCTGGGAGGCCCCCTCCTAGAGCACATCAAATCTTTGGAGGTGCCCTCCCGCATAGCTACACTCTAATCTCTCTCCCAGTCTAATTGGTTTAATACTAGAAATATACTCCAATTAGATGGGATTGCCGCTAGGCTTCTCTCTCTCTCTAGTTTTATTTGAGCTCTTCGACTTGGATGGTGGAGCACTGCCGGATTGCTACTTCGGAATGTGTGGATACGTTAGAGGGGTCGTCTACTTCGACTCTAGATCCTTGGATCGTCTCAGTGCAATTTGTAAAATAGGGTCTAGCATATTGTACATGTACACGTATTTGTATACGTATGTAATTGTATTATAATCATCTATATAAAGAGACGTGAGGCTGGATGTTAGCCACCCACGCAAAACCCTAAACCTACCTCTTCAACTTGGTATCAGCCAGGTCGGGCCGCCGCCGCACGTCCCTCGCGCCGCCGCCCGATCCCATCTTCCGCGTCGCCGCAGCTGCTTGCTAGCTAGCCACAGGGCCGCCGCGTGAACACTACGTGCTGCCCGATCCATCCGCCGCCGCCGCCGCGAGTTTCTTCTCCGCCGCCGCGCGCTGTCCTCCTCCGCGCCGCCGCGATGTCGTCCGCCGCCCTTTCGCTCTCCAACAGCGTCGGCACCATCACCTCGCCCGCGGCTGTCACCGTTCCCGCCGCCCTCGCCGTTCCGGCAATCTCCGTTCGCCTTGGCCGCCACAACTTCATGCTGTGGGGAGGCATCACCGGCACCGTCTTAGCCGGCGCCAACCTCCATGGCTACCTGGACGGCACCACGGCGCCCCCCGACAAGACCATCGCCGTCGGGACTGGCGATGCTGTGACGACCGCCACTAATCCGGCGTACCATCATTGGTGGACTCAGGATCAGAAGGTCAATGGCCTTCTCCTTACCTCCATGGAGGAGGACATCGCCTGTCAGCTCATCAGCTGCGAGACGGCGCAGGCGGTATGGACGGCCGTCAGTGCCATGTACGGCGCGCAGAGTCGCGCCAACGTCCGTCACATCCGGCGTCAACTCCAGACGCTGCGGAAGGAGGAGATGTCTGCGGCTGAGTACATGCACAAGATGGAGGTCCTCGCCGACACCATGGCTGCCGCCGGCTCTCCGATTCGTGATGATGAGCTCATTGATCACATCCTCACCGGACTCGGCTCCGCCTACAACTCCATCGCCGCCTCCCTGGGTGTGAGTAACGCACCTATGCCCTACTCCAGCTTCTACTCGCTCGTCTTGTCGTTCAAAGCATTGCAGGCTCAGCAGAGTGCGTCGGAGGGGTGGACTCCCTCCGCCAACGCCGTGACTCGCTCGGGCTCCTACGGCCAGGGTGGACGTGCTCCCTACTCGGAGCCCTACCCCTCCCAGGGTGGGGGTCGCTCGGCCGATGGCAACGGCCAGCCCGGGCACGGTCGCCAAGGCGGCAACGGCGGCCCCAACGGTGGCCGCGACCGCAACCCCTCCTACGCCGGAAATGGTCGGCAAAGTGGCGGGGGTAACAGCGGCAACAACGGTGGTAGTGGCCGTCGCAACAATCGCTGGCGCCCCCGGTGTCAAATTTGCAAAAACTGGGGGCATGAGGCCGATGATTGTCGCAAGCGCTATGACCAGGACCACAACACTCGCTCCGCCAACTCGGCCTCCACCAACACTGTCGACTATCCTTGGGTACTGGACACCGGGGCTACAGATCACCTGACGAGTGATCTGGAAGGCCTCCAGGTTCACGAGCGCTATGATGGCAAGGACCAGGTTCAGGTGGCCAATGGTGCAGGTTTGTCTATTTCACACATTGGTCATTCCCGTTTACCCGGTTCATCTCTTAAACTGCGCAACATCCTTCATGTTCCACACATCAGAGAGTATCTCCTTTCTGTCTACCGTCTTGTTTGTGATAATGACGTGTTTATTGAGTTTCACCGTCGTCTTTTCTTTGTTAAGGACAAAGCAACCAGGCGCGTCATTCTTCAAGGTAGCAGTCGCGGGGGGTCTACCCGATTCCCTTTGCTCGTGCATAGTACTCGTCATCTCGCCATGCTTCATCCAGTGTCTGTGTTTCGTCCTCGCAGTGGCATCAACGTCTAGGTCACCCTACCAATATGTGGTCACCTCCATTGTTCGGAGCCATGACCTTCCTTGTTCTAGTTCAAATAATTCACCATTAGTGTGTGATGCATGTCAGCGTGCTAAGAGTCATCAACTACCGTATTCTACGTCTTATCATGTCACTACTGTACCTCTTGAATTAATTCATTCAGATGTTTGGGGTCCCGCTATTGCGTCTTGGGGGGGGGGGGGGTACAAGTATTATGTTAGTTTTGTTGATGACTACACGCGGTTCACTTGGATTTATTTGCTTAAACATAAGTCTGATGTTGAGCAAGTCTTTTATAACTTTCAGGCTCATGTTGAACGCCTTTTGGATTGCAAAATCAAGGCCGTTAAGTCCGACTAGGGTGTTGAATACCACAAGCTTCATCGCTACTTTCAACGCACGGGCATCTCCCATCGTGTGTCGTGTCCACATACGTCTCAGCAGAACGGTATTGCCGAGCGCAAACACCGTCATTTGGTCGAGACCGGCCTCGCCTTACTAGCGCATTCGTCTCTCCTACTCCGGTTTTGGGATGAGGCCTTTCTTACGGCATGTTATCTCATCAACCGTATGCCCACTCCGGTTCTAACAAGGACACGCCCTTGTTCCGTCTATTTCATGTTCAGCTCAATTATTCCTCTCTTAGGATTTTTGGGTGTGCCTGCTGGCCTAGTCTCCGCAAGTATAATGCTCACAAGCTGGAGTTCCACTCCAAGATGTGTGTTTTCCTTGGTTATAGTCCTCTGCATAAGGGCTATAAGTGTCTTGATCGCACCTCGGGTAGGATCTACATTTCTCGTGATGTTGTTTTTGACGAGTCAGTTTTCCGTTACTCCAGCCCGGGTGTCTCGGTTGATATTGCTTCTATTGAGCATGCCCTCACTTTTCCATCCAATGAACCGGTTTCGGATGTCCATATGCGGAAATACGACCTGTCATATTTGTCACCTGACTTGTTTTTTGCAGATGCTGCTCTAATTTCTTCCCAAGAAACCGTCGCCGCACCTGCATCCGCCGGCGTGATCGACGTGCATGGCCCCTACGTGCATGCCCCGTCTCCCGAGGCTGCCTCGCCGGCCTCGCCCGCTGGTGCGTCTACGGCCCCTACGGCCCTATCGGCCTCGCCCGCTGGCACGACCGCGGGCCCGACTGGGTCACCTGCTCCGTCCCCCGTCTCGCCTGGGTCGGCCCAGCCCACCTCGCCTGCGTCGGGCATCGCCGAGTCGCCAGACGCATCCCCCGGGCTGCCGTCCCCGCCTGGCTCCCCCTCGTCGCCTGGTTCAGCCCAGCCCGACACGTCTCCCCGGCCCGTGTCGCCTGTTGATGGAAATGGTTCAGCCGCGACACCACTGGTCGGGTCTCCGTCGTCGCCGCCACCATCTACCGAGGATGCAGCTCCCGGGCACACTATGGTCACTTGTCACCGCGATCATACGCGTAAGGCCAAGACATACACAGATGGCACGGTGCGGTATGACACTCGTCGGCGTGCATTCTTTGCCGCACCCACTTCTCATCGTGATGCTCTTGGTGAACCGGCCTGGCGTGCCGCCATGTCTACGGAATTTGCTGCCCTTTGTCACACGAACACATGGGTGTTGGTGCCTCGGCCTCCTGGTGTTAATGTTGTGAGCTGCAAGTGGATCTTTAAGACCAAGCATCGTCCGGATGGTTATGTTGACAAGCACAAAGCTCACCTTGTTGCTCGTGGTTTTACTCAACAGCAAGGGATCGACTATGGAGATACTTTCAGCCCCGTGGTGAAGCCTGCCACGGTTCGTCTGGTCCTCTCTCTCGCTGTCTCCCGCGGGTGGAGTCTTCGACAGATTGATGTGAGCAATGCTTTTGTCCACGGTTTTCTAGCCGAAGATGTCTACATGCAGCAGCCCCCTGGTTTTGAGGATGCTCGTTATCCCTCTCATGTCTGCAAACTCCAGAGGTCCATCTACGGGCTCAAACAGTCGTCGCGTGCCTGGTGTGCTCGGTTGAGTCAGCGGCTCTCACAGCTTGGTTTTGTTACCTCCAAGGCAAATGCGTCCCTGTTCATCTTTTCACATGGTGCTATTCAGATATACATTTTGGTGTATGTTGATGATATTGTGATTGCTGGTTCTACACCTACTGTGGTGGATCGCCTTGTGCAGTCCTTGTCTGCGAGTTTTCCCATCAAAGACTTGGGCTGGTTGGAGTACTTCCATGGTTTGGAAGCATCCTTTCATTCAGGGGGCATGACATTGACGCAGAAGAAGTATGCACTTGATCTCCTTCATCGCGTCAACATGGAGAACTGCAAGTCCACTTCTACGCCACTTGCTACATCCGAGAGCCTTTCGCGTCACAGTGGTGCATTGCTGAGTACTGACAACTCTTTCAGGTATCGCAGTGTAGTTGGAGCACTTCAGTATCTGACGCTCACTCGTCCAGATATCTCCTTTGCCGTGAACAAAGTGTGCCAGTTCCTGTCGCAGCCTACGGAGGTTCATTGGGAAGCAGTTAAGCGTATTCTGAGGTATGTCAAAGGTACGCTAGACACGGGACTACGGATTCGTAAGTCCAGATTTACTGGAGTCAGTATATTCACCGATGCAGACTGGGCAGGCTGTGTTGATGACAGGCGTTCTACTGGTGGCTTTGCTATTTGTTGGACCCAATCTTATATCTTAGAGTTCCAAGAAGCAGCCTACAGTCTCGAGGTCTAGCACCGAGGCAGAGTATAAGGCATTGGCCAATGGCGCGGCTGAAGCCATTTGGATAGACACAGTTCTCACAGAACTTGGAGTCACACGGCAGCGCACACCCATATTGTGGTGTGATAACTTAGGGGCAACTTACCTGACGGCGAATCCAGTGTTTCATGCTCGCACCAAACACATTGAGATTGATTTCCATTTTGTGAGGGAACGAGTAGCTGTTGGTAAACTGAAAGTCAGGTTTATCTCAACTGATAATCAGCTAGCGGATGTATTTACTAAACCCGCTACTCGACAGATGCTAGACCGTTTTAGAACCAATCTGAATCTTGTATGTAGTTCAGATTGAGGGGGCATGTAAAATACGGTCTAGCATATTGTACATGTACACGTATTTGTATACGTATGTAATTGTATTATGATCATCTATATAAAGAGACGTGAGGCTGGATGTTAGCCACCCACGCAAAACCCTAAACCTACCTCTTCAACTCAATTCTCGCGTCTGGGAGGTATAACCTAGCTGTGGAAATCATTGCGCTTCACCAACTTCTTCACTACTTCCGCTACTCCTTTCGTTGGTGAGTTTGGTCGTTACTTGCACCTTCATAGTGTTCCTTGGTGTGATCATGTAGAATAATCTGGTTGTTGTGTAACATGTTCCCTTACAGTGTTCCTGTTTGGTGGTGCGATCATGATTGACTCGCTTTGTCTCGTTTCTCTCCACTTGATTCTTTCACATACGCGTACTGAGTAAACGATCTTTGCCGTACACATTAGATTTGCAGGGTCTAGTTCCCCTATTTGGCAATTCAAGCTAGGAGTTTTCTGGGGGTTAAGAACGAGGCAACTTTTATGTCTGATAAGTAAGATCAGAACAACAGATGTTTACTGAATTTTTGTGAGACTGTAAACATTGAATATGTCTGCAAATTAAGTTAACTGGATATGTTGCACATTACGTGACTGAGATTGTTGACTGAAAATGATAATTATGTGTTTTATTGGGACTTGACATATTACTTTACTGAATTTGTTATCTGCCACAGTTTTAACTGAATTAGAGCACTTAACCTGTTAACTGAATGTGTGCGCGGAATATGTTAACTGAATTTCTGCAGTAAACATGTTATCTGGAATTCTGTACTGAATTTGTTAGCTCATTTGTTAGGTGAAGTAAAATTGATGTGAGTTTGTACACTTAATGTTTTATACTTGGAAGACAATGAACTTGTTTTGGCTATATCTCTCCCTGTTAATTATGGATGATTTCCTTCTTGCAATTTATATATGTTCTGTTTTGAGCTATCTCTCTGCCTGGTAATAAAAGTATGTGCATTGGTTGATACTTAGTATTTGTATGTCTGGTTCATGATGATGGTCACTGTGTGCAAAACGTTCATGGATAAATTCAGTACAAAACTGTACTGCATTTTTGTTGTAAAATTCAGTACAGAGCTGTGTGCAACAGAATTTTTTGTGATAATTTCATGATTAAATTCAGTACCAAACTATACTGTATTTTCTTTGTAAAAATATTCCGTACATATGTAATACCTTACTGCATTTCCGTTGTTAATGATGATGGTCACTGTATGCATTTCCTCTCTCTTTTGTATTGCCATGTTTCCCAGCCGCAACACATACTATATAAGCACGCTGGTGACCACGCTTCAGAGCACCAAGTGCAAGTTCAGTAATCGCTATCTTTAGTTATCTTCAGAAAGTTTAGTAAGAGTAGTTCGTTCAGCAAGTTCAGTTATCCGTAGTTCAGTTAGTTCAGTCAGTGCAAATAAAAATAATTCTAGGGTGGTCTGAGCAAAAAATCTGCGCGCACGTCGCTCCGAAACAGCATAGGTCGCTGACAGTGGCCCCTCGCATGCCACATCAGCGGCGGATATACACGCTTTTGAATGAAATGACCGTATTTGTACCAAATGACAAGTTTGATGACCAAAAGACCATATTTTGAAAGATCTAGCACCAAACTGCACATCCGACGCAAGTTTACTGACTTCCAGTGATATTACCTTGTAATGAATCTAGATGGTCATGCACTGCTATTCGTATCAATACAATTGTACCGAGCCAATGTTGGTAGGAGTTTTAACCACTTTTAGTGAGAAAACTTGCATCATGGGATCTTCCATGTGCAAATTGCACCTTCCGAGATGTACCTTGCAATCCCTCGGCTCTAATAACATCATTGGCTCTAGCTTTGCTTGACCAAAAATTACATATTATATTACAACAAACATTACATTGGAGATACTTATCATAAAAAAGATATGCTTTGTGTCTGCATTTTTGTGCTAAATTTGATGAAATCATCATTGTCTAATAACACGATACAAGAGACACTAATCAAATAAATGATAGAAAACAATGCTAGATGATGAAAGAATGAGTACACTTTTAAAGAGGATCCGAGCTACAAGTGCACATCTAGAAATTTCAATTCAAACATGAAAAAAATGTTAAACAAAACCACTAGCACTAGTAGAAAACGAAGCTTTATCACCGGTTCGTAAGGGCCTTTAGTGCCGGTTCTGCAACCGGCACTAAAGAGTGGAGACTAAAGGCCCCCCCCCCTTTAGTACCGGTTCGGCACGAACCGCCACTAAAGGCACACCACGTGGCGTGAGCTCGCGCTGTGGTATGGGGGACCTTTAGTACCAGTTGGTGTTACCAACCGGTACTAAAGGTTTTTTTTGTGAATTTTTTTTCTGAAAATTTTGGAAAAAAAATTTGAATTTTTTTTCGATTTTCAATTTTCTGAATTATTTGATGATTTAGTCTCTAATCACCCCTCTTAACTACTCAAGTGTGGATCACTCATTCCAAATCGTCTAACTTCCCGGCCGGTCACCCATCCTCTCACTCCCCAGCCTGAGCACGCTTAACTTCGGAGTTTTATTCCCTCTACTTTCCAAGTCTGCACTTGTTGTTTTCCTGACAAATGTAAGCTGACAATCCTATTAACCCTCGGCAGTTTAGCTTGAGCATTAGGTCACACGTTTCACCGTTTGAGTTTGAAATTATTATTCTAAAAAACAGTAATTATTTAGTAGCACTAATATTTTTTGAATAAATTTGACCATAGTTTGACCACAGTTTGACCAGATTTGACCAAAATTCAAAAAATTGAAATAATTATTTAGTAACACTAATATTCTTGAATAATTATGTAGTAACATTAATACTTCTTGAATAAGTAGTTTGACAATAGTTTGACCAGATTTAACCAAAAAAACTGAAATTTGAGCATATCTTTTTTTTCCCTTTTGGAATTTGTGGATTCTAAAAAACTGCAAACAGGCCATAGGCTATCAAAATCGTATGCGGATTTTCGTGCTGAATTTTTTGATATATTATACGTTTTTTCTGACATCGTATGCAAAAGTTATAGCCGTTTTACATTTTCCCTACACTTTTTGCAAAACATGTCCAAATTGAAGTTTTCAAATATCCCTAACTAGTAGATGTAGTAATATAACTACCTCTCGAAGGATTTTATTTTTTAAAGTTTTTATCATTTTCTTTTGATTTTTTCAAAACTGAAATGGCGATGGGGGGGGGGGGGGGGGTAGAGTTTGAAAATTGCCCTATAGTCCCGGTTTGTGTCTCCAACCGGGACTATAGGTCAGACCCCTTTAGTCCCGGTTCATGGCACGAACCGGTACTAAAGGTGATCGTGGGGCCCCGGCCTGACGCCAGCCTGTCACCACCCCTTTAGTACCGGTTCGTGGCACGAACCGGTACTAAAGGTGATCGTGGGGCCCCGGCCTGACGCCAGCCTGTCACCACCCCTTTAGTACCGGTTCGTGGCACGAACCGGTACTAAAGGTTCAACACGAACGGGCATTAATGCATAGTCGTTTGAACCGGCACTAATGGTACCATTAGTACCGGGCCAAAATCAAACCGGGACTAATGTGTCTCACATTAGGTCCTTTTTCTACTAGTGTAGATTGAACCTACCTGTTATTCACAGAACTTTGTAAGCTTCTTCATTATCCACAACTCACAATTTACTCATCTCCCATCTTCATTTAGGTATGAATACATGAGTTTACACCATGGTTAGTTTCCAAGAAGAGTGATAATTGCTAGGACAATATGCAATACACTGTTTCTGAAAAGTGTAGAAAATTATGTATTGGCACTGACTCTAACAAGACTTACTCAAATCGAGATGGTTATGATTAACTAATTATTACATACTACATACACACACTAAATTCTAGATATCTACTTTTCTTTTCTTACGATAGCGCTTAGTGCTCAAACACAAACAAATGTTTTTTAGAGTGAAAAAACTCATTTTGCTCAAATATGAGTAGCTCTTTTGCAAGCTGCAATTCCAAAAGGAAGGAAAAAGTGGGCTAAGATTTGAGAGCTCAGTGAGAGCTAGTAGTAAAGTTCACTTTTTTTTTGGAGACAAAGTAGTAAAATTCACTTGCAGACGGAACTGTTTCAAGACCAGGCCATGGGTTTGAGATTATATATGATGGCGAGTAAGAAACGGAAACGGCCCAGCCCATATGCATCTGTGTTATGTATCCGCGACCTACCTCTGTTCTCCGCCGCCGGTCACAGCACAACTCCACCACCGCTGTCGCTCCTCTGTCCTCTCCGCCGCCGTCACTGCACAACACAACCCCACACCACGCCTCTCATCTACCACCGCTGTAGCTCCTCGCACGGATCCAGGCAGAGCGCCCATGGCGGAGGCCGCAAGTGCAGCTGGAGCGACGCCACTACTCCCTGGCCTCCCCGATGAGATCTCCATCTGGGAGATTCTCGTCCGCCTGCCCCCCAAACCCCTCCTCCGCTGCCGCGCCGTCTGCCCCGCCTGGCGCCGCGCCACCTCCGCCCGCGACTTCCTCCTCGCCCACCACGCCCGCCAGCCCGCCCTCCCCCTCCTCTACCGTCGCAGTGGCAATGGCTCGTCCATAGACATCATCCCCTGCGACCATCAGGCAGCCGACGAGCTCCGGTCAGTTGCCCGACTTGATGGCGCCCCCGGCATCTTTCTGCAGGCCTGCTGTGACGGCCTCCTCATCTTGGGCACATGGAATAAGACGGATGAAGGCTACGCTATGATGGCCTCCATCTGCAACCCGGTCACTCGGCAATATGCTCCCCTACACCAGCTTGATGGCTTTACCTTCTTGGGGATGTACCCACACTGCCCTACCGACGAGTACCGACTATTGCTCTACCTGGCCCCGAGGTTCAAGGATGATGCTCAAAGTGGCTCCTACATCTTCACGTTAGGCTCCGACCAGCCGCCGAGACACATAGGGTGCCGTGATGCCAAGGAATTGCTGCATTCCCCCAGATCTGTCCATTTTCATGGTAGCCTGCATTGGCATACAGAGCGGCTAATAATGGTATTTGACACCACCTCAGAGTCGTTCCGGCAGATGCGCTCCCCAATTGTTCCTGACCATGTCATTGGCGACCTGTTTGAGATGAGTGACATGCTTGGCATGTTCAGTCTTAATGCTGAAGAGACAATTGTTGATATCTGGGTGATGCTGGACTATGAGAGCCAAGTCTGGGCCTCCAAAGGCCGGGTTGAGTTGCCGATTTCAGGGATTAGGTTGCAATTAGAAAAGTTTGACACTTGGTTGGATCTGGTGGCCGCATCTTGGAACGGTGATGACGTGCTCATGATGGTCAAATTTGAAGACGACTCCCTACTTCAGATTGACATTGATGGCAAGTTGGTTGCTAGTCTCCATCGCCGATTCCTCTGTCCTACTCGACTTCGGCTCAAACAGTCTCTAGTTTCACATACCTTCTTTCCGACTCTAGAGGGTTATGTTGTCAATGCTTTGCCTTTCATCTGACCAGATGATTATGTTGTCAATATTTAGCCTTTGAACTGGGGGCAGCTAAGAGAGTTGGTGCTTCATGTCGGCCTAGGTCTCCGTATCCATGTGAGCTGCAGTATGTATTAACTAGACACTCTACCAGCCCACTAGTTTTCTTTGCTGATGTATAAAAAGTTATGATCAAGAAGCTCTGGTTGTTATGGTATTACCTGTTTGCTTTATATTTCTTTGAATATCCTTTTGGGCCCAAGTGGCTGATGTGAGTGTTGATGATAAATTACAAATCAATTGGACCATGATTTGAAATGTTTTTCAATTTCTCTGACCCATGTCTATGTTTTCATTAACTGAAGAATGGACTTCTTTTCCCCCCTTTATATAGTGGTCTTCTTACCTTCTTAGTACTAAATACTACTCCCTCTGTCCCATAATATAAGAGCGTTTTTAACACTACACTAGTGTCGTGTCAAAAAAGCTCTTATATTGTGGGACGAAGGGAGTAGTAAGCAATTCTACATGCCTCGTCTATGTTTTTGTTGTCCTATCTGTTTATCAGTGTCTTCTTTTATAGGGATTACCTGCTTGTCTTCTTAATACTAAAATTTGGAAAATATGCATGTGTTCCTTGTTCCTTCTTTTTGTAGCTTATGATGATTTGATGCATATTATCATCTTATTGACCAGCAGCAGCACCTGAACTTATACAAGAGCTGTGAGCCCTACATTAATTTCTCAATGGAATTCTGTTGCAACTCATTCTTGTTCGCTGCATCTGGTTAGGCATCGAAACATACTGTTATAGTTCTGTCTTTGTGTTGCATCGTTTGGAATCACTTTAGGTGATGCGTTCCAAGGAAGTATCTATGCTTCTTGCTATGTTCAATCAGTTGATAGAAGATATGTTATAATGTGCAGGCTCAGATCCAAAACTGTGAAGTAGTTTTCGCCAGCTTTTGAAATAGTTGCCAAACGATCTGCCTCGTGTCTTTGTTTGTCTTTAAACTGAAGAATTGTCTTGATTTTTTATCAATGTTTTCTTTATTGCAGATCATCCAGTGGTTTCTCTTAATACCACCGGTTACCTGTTTGTAGTATCTGGTGATACATTTAGGGCTGATTATCCTCTTTGTTGGGCAACAACTCGAACCTAGATTTCCGGAAGAGCTTGGAGTGCTGCTTGTTTAAATGCATGATTGCATCATAGCCAACTCAGTGAAATGTTCTGTTGCAATCCATTCTTCGTGTATCCACTGCGTCTGGTTAGGTATTCTGATGTTTTGTTATAATTCTGCATGTGTTGTTCAGCTGTTGCATTGTTTCAGATCATCTCTACCATTGTCAGGCTCAGGTCCCGGATTGTGTTCTCCTTGAGACACTGTAAGTGTTCTTTTTCTCTTTATAACCGGCGCAAGGCCATATCCGGTACCACTGGTAGAATGTAGGTCGTCTCAAGCATGACCTCGCTGGCTTTAGTGCCCTTGGCTTATGGATTAGAAAGAAAGCTGTACGTAAATAAGGCCATTAGATTTAGTAGCTGCAGCTGGAGTGTGGTTGAAGCTGAAAGTAAGTTAAGAAAAGCATATGAACAACAGGGGAAATACAATTTGGATAAACATAGAAAAAAATGGTGGAAAATTTATAGATTGAAAAGAGAAAGAAAAGAAACTAGCATTAATTTTGAGGGATGTTTAGCAGTACTTCCTGGGATGATCCTAGCTAGCAGCACTTCTGTTTCAGGTTGCCTAAGGGAAATATAATAAGCCATGCTTATTTAGTGTATATGCAGAAAACATTATCTGCTTCTCGCTGAAACTGGGAAGACGCTGAACATCCAGCACAAAATCAATAGTTGCTATGTTGACAAAATATAAAACTCGTAATATTTAAATCTGTCACCTCCACAGAAATAGATGCAAGCCCAGCCAGTTTCCATTGCGGCGGCCTCGATCCTAGTCAACTTCAGCCCAAGCAATCTCTAGTTGACATTCCTTCTTTCTGACACTAGAGTTATGTCGTGAATGTTCATCCTTTCATGTCAAAGATGTTGAGTGTGCCGGTGCTTCTTAAAGGTCTAAATGTTTGTATCCTCGTGAGCTACCCTATGTGAATTTTACCCACTAGCTTCTTTGTTGATGCATATAAAAATATGACCAAGAAGCTGTCACTGTTATGTGGTTGCATGGAAAAAATAAATGCTTGCTTTGATACTCTTTCAGGTTGAAGAGAGTATCTGTATGTGTTGCCAAATTATGGTGCACATTTGAACTTGTGGCAACTGACCTGTCTCATATCTCCATTTTCTAAAGGAAGAATTGACTTCACTGTCTTAGTTTGGAGAAGGGATCAGCCTAATGCTCCATCTATTGTGCTTGATGCTATCTTTTGTCTATGTGCGATTCTTCTTCCCTCGTAATACTTATTAGCAATGAAATCCGGTGCTTATATTTTGCAGAAAATGTTTGGCTCAAATTTTGCTCACTTCTAAATTCCTGCGATTGAATCTTTGAACATACACTCTGCCTTGTTCCCTGTTGGCTTTGTAATTTTGCAGTTGTCTCGTTCTAGGCAAGAAACAGGGTATATTATTCGCTTACCACTAGCCCGTGGAGCTGCTGCATGTTGTGGCTGGGCTTGGAACAGGGTATGAGTACACTGTTTCATCTTTCTTTTTCGTAATACTCGTTGGCGTCTATGCGTCATCCATTGTACTGATTGCTCTTTTAATTTGTCCCGCATTGGATTTATGGAGAATTTGTAGTGCAAAATGCTATTAATAAGAGCTTAAGTAGTGCTTTGCATCTAAAAATCTGCGACACAAATTGTAGTTGCTGTTGCTCGGTGAGTTAGTTGCCAGTTTCCATCGGAAAGTCCTCAATAATACTTGACTTTGCCTCAAACAAACTTTAGTTTCACATACCTTCTTTCCGAAACTAGAGTGTTATGTTGTGAATGCTTCACCTTTCATCTAATCTAATAGCTGTTGAGTGAGGTGGCGCTTCTGAATGACTTGACTGCCAGTATCCTCATGAGCATAAAGTTTGAGCCTGCAGACTTCTCTGTCGATGCATATCAAGTTGTGGTCAAGAAGCGCTCTCCTGTTATTTGGTTGCGTGAAATCTATGCCTGTTTTGATACCAAAATTACCAAGTCACTTTGGTGTGTTTGAAAGATGTGTCAACTAGTCTGCCTCATGTGTCAATATTATTGAACTAGAACATTATTTTGCTATTTTATCTTCTTACTACTATCTTCTGTAGTAAGCAATCTATTTGCTCATGTGTCTATTTCTTGACCTGAAAATTTGACTTTGCCGTTTTATCAATGTCTTGTTTTTATTATTAGTGAATATCTAGTGTTATTCTCAATGCTGAGTAGTCATTCTGTAGCAACCTACACGAGTTTCCTCTCAATTCGGTCACTTGCTATTTTCACGTGATTGTTAGAAGTGCCTGGAGCATGCGTGTGTGAGATAAATGTACATATTGGCGACAAAATATTTCGATTGTGTGGTTACAGTTTACACTATCGATGCAATATCTAAGTTTGACATCCAGATTGATGATATATTCCAGTGTGTTTGATTCATCTGAAACAGGCTAAAGGTCTGTTCAACTTAAACTGTATTCTCTGCTCTTTTTTCTTTTGCAGGAAAAACTGTATTCTCTGCTTTTGGTTGCAATATTTTAGTTCTTCTGCTAGAGATGTCTGACTGATTTGCATGCACTGCAGATGCAGTAGAGCCGATAGGCAAGAGCTGAAGTCTTCCCTTGCAACCAAACATTGTACATTGTGGCTAGCGCTGGCATGCTTCCACGACTAGCAATGAAATTGTTACACCTGAAACGAATAGGTGATGCAACTTGCCCTGAAGTAGACAGGTGATTGATTACATTTTGCAAGAGATAATGAATAGAAGAGGGACAACGCATAGCCCTAACACACCCCTCGTTCATATTTAAACTTCTTGCCCAATACGCTATTCAGAAGAATAGCTGAGGTTCCTGAGCTGAGGATCGATTTGATCCAACCATACCATCTTTGGTTAAAGATAATATCGCCTCTTCCTTGAGAACCCCATACATGCAAATCACGATGTGATTTCTCAATTTGATATCCAAAGAGCAATGTCATGATGGCTTGAGCAATGTAATGTAGTGCGCCATTACCAAACCAAAATTTGTGTAAACAATTAGGAGTACATCGGAGAAAAAAAAGTTCAGGTAAATAAACACACATCGTGGTTGAAACAGTGAGGTGCAAAAGTGTCTTGTCAGAGTATCTACGGCCATAATGTACAAATTTCGTCCCTCAAACGTCCGAGGACGCGCCGGTTAGTGTCTGTTTTGACCCCTTATTTTTGCTTATACCCAGCCGTGACTCCTACTTTGACACCTCATTTTCTCAGTCATTTCATCGAGCAGGTTAAGGGCGGCATCATCAGAGCATGGAGAGAACCGAGGAGAGCACGTAAGCCATCGGCTGTGGCGGCCAGCCAGCACGTCGGCGCGGCACGCACGCATGCCCGCGAGGCTGCGAGGCTGCAGTCCGGACGTTTCGGGCGTCTAGCATGCATGCGCGGCCAGCTCGTGCACGAAAAGCAGCAGAGACAGCTAGCTAGCCAGCGTCTAGCATGCATGCACGTACGGGGCGGCTAGCTAGCGCGCAAGCACGCCCAGCTCGAGCACGACACGGCTGCGAGGACGACCAGCGAGAGCACAGTGGCCACAGCGTGCGCGGGCTCCGGGCTGTGCGGACGCGGCGGCCACGGCGCGGGCGAGCTCTGGGTGGTGAGGGCATGCAGCAGCGACCAGCAGGCGGGCGGCGCGGAGGCGATGGCCAGCACACGGGCACGCGGCGACCATTAGGCGGGCGGCGCGGATGCGGCGGACAGCAAGCGGGCGTCCAGCACGCGTGCTCGTGGCGACCAGCAGGCGGGCGGTGCGGACGCAGCGGCCAGCACGCGGGCACGCGGTGACCAGCACAGGGGCGGCGCGGACGCGGCGGCCACGGCGCGTGTGAGCTCCAGGCGGCGCGAACGTGGCGGGCAGCGGCGCGCACGACGCGGGCGGGGCGGCATGCATAAGCGAAGGGAAGAGGGAGAGATGAGGATTGAGTGGCTGCATATGGTGTCGAGTGGATGTGCCCGGGCAGCCTCATATTGTCTTCAGATTTAAGACGGGTTTGAGGTGTGCCGCTCAGTCCGGACGTTTAGAAAGAAAGTGAGGGTTTCGGTTGGGTTAACTTTTTTTTTCACCGGACACTGATCGGGCGGGGGTTCCGAGCGTTTAGGGAAGGAATAGGGAGTCCGGTTGTAGATGCTCTCACATGTCATTTTTTTACGGGTGAAAAGGGATTTCTCATTACTCAAGGCGGCCTCTCAGCGCAGGCCAGACGTACAACAGACTCAATCGCCGAGTGGAACCGCACAACAGTCCGGGGGTCCTTCGCCCATAAGAGGCAAGTTCATGACTACATTAATTTTGTGAACGACAACAAAGAGTAAATGAGATCTCCCTTCCAGCGGCAGCCGCTATATCTCTAATCTCGTGAATGAGGGTGCGGTGCACCGAACGATCCTCCACATTTGCTGTGATCATCGCCACAGCCTTCGCGCAATCAAGCTCGACCATTATAGGCAAACCGGTCCTATGCAGAGCCAACTCAAGGCCCTCCTTGCATGCCGCAAGCTCCGCTCCCAGGGCAGTATCGCATGTGCGCAGCTCTCTACATGCAGTGTAGATGATTTCTCCTCGATCATCGCGCAAAATCATCCCTCCTCCTGCCGCTCCAGACGCCGCAACAAAACTTCCATCGGTATTCAGCTTTGTGCGGCCCGGCACTGGCGCGGTCCATGATCTCTCCTCCTTGGCCACCTTAGGAGGACGAGTGATATACTGTGGCAAGGAGACCGTCATCTTCCCCTTGACCATATCAGCATTTGGGTGTTGTTGGATGCATAGCAACGAAGTAATATACCCATGCAAGAACCGTCGTGAGGCTTCAGCAGGGGGCGGTTTGTTGTCATGCGTGATCTCATTCCGGACATGCCAGGTCCTCCACATGATCATACGGACGATCATCCTCGTTGCCTCGTCAAGAGGGTCCAGCAGAGTGAAGAGCCACTCCGGACCAGTGTTCATGATGTCCTCCACCTTCGGAATACACCAATCCATGGCCATGGCGTGCCACAGCTCCTTTGCCAATGGGCATCTACAGAAAGCATGGAACATATCCTCCCATTCCAGTCCACACAGGGGGCATTTATCAGAAACCTCAAGATGACGAGAAAGCTTATTTGCCCAAGTAGCAAGCGAGTTCGTAACGATCCTCCAAGCAAACACGCGTACCTTAGGGGGAGCAGGGCACCCCCATATGATCTTCCAGATGGCGCGATGACCATCCGGTGCCCTGCTCATGGCGGTGGCCAGTGGACGCTCGCGCTCGTCCATGGCGAACTGGTAAGCGGATCGAACAGTGAAGATATCGTTCTTCTCCGGTGTCCATGCGATGATGTCGTCGGTTACGCGGGTCGAAGTACGTATGCTGGAGATCACCTCCACATCTGCCAGGTGGAAGTAGCGATGGAGCCGGTCTAGGCGCCATGACCCGTCCTCGTGCAGGAGTTCGGCCACTCGTCGTAGTCGGCAGGTACCCTTTTGGGTAATAAGTTGGCGTGAAGGCTCGCGGGGGATCCATCGGTCTCGCCAAATCCGAATGTTTCGGCCATCCCCTACACGCCAGATGAGGCCCTTCTTGAGGAGCTCGAGGCCATATTGAATGGCCTGCCACGTAGGGGAGGCGTTGCCGGAGAAGACTGTATCCTCGAGGCGGCCCTCGGGGAAGTACCTCGCCTTGAGAACCTGCGCACATAAACTGTGAGGATTAATTAGTAAGCGCCACGCCTGCCGGGCAAGGAGGGCTTGGTTGAAGGCACGAAAATCGCGGAATCCCAGCCCGCCCTGAGTTTTGTGCGCCAAGATCTTTGGCCACGCCAGCCAATGTGTCTTCCTCTTCCCTTCCGATGCACCCCACCAGAAGTTTCGGACCATACGGTTGAGGTCATCACATACAGACATGGGTAGCTTGAACACCCCCATTACATACGTTGGTATAGCCTGCGCAATGGCTTTGATCATCGTCTCCTTTCCAGCCAAGGACAACGTATCTCCCCATGCTATAATTCTCTTCAACAATCTGGACTGCAAGTTTTGAAACTTCCCACGAGACATGTGCTACGTCTTGAGCTTGCGTTGGTTTTCCTTGCAGAGGAAAGGGTGATGCAGCACAGTAGCGTAAGTATTTTCCCCAGTTTTTGAGAACCAAGGTATCAATCTAGTAGGAGGCTCCTCAAAAGTCCCACGCACCTACACAAACAAACAAAGAACTCGCAACCAACGCGATAAAGGGGTTGTCAATCCCTTCACGGCCACTTGCGGAAGTGAGATCTGATAGAGATAATATGATAAGATAAATATATTTTTGGTATTTTATAATATAGATTGGAAAAGTAAAGATGCGAATAAAAGTAGATAGCAAACTTATATGATAAAAGATAGACCCGGGTGAACAAATTACTGTCGAGCAATTGATAGAAAGCGAATAATTATGAGATTATCTAGGCATGATCATGTATATAGGCATCACGTCCGTGACAAGTAGACCGAAACGATTCTGCATCTACTACTATTACTCCACACATCGACCGCTATCCAGCATGCATCTAGAGTATTAAGTTCATAAAGAACAGAGTAACGCATTAAGAAAAGATGACATGATGTAGAGGGATAAACTCATGCAATATGATATAAACCCCATCTTTTTATCGTCGATGGCAACAATACAATACGTGCCTTGCTGCCCCTGCTGTCACTGGGAAAGGACACCGCAAGATTGAACCCAAAGCTAAGCACTTCTCCCATTGCAAGAAAGATCAATCTAGTAGGCCAAACCAAACTGATAATTCGAAGAGACTTGCAAAGATAACTTAATAACACATAAAAGAATTCAGAGGAGATTCAAATATTTCTCATAGATAAACTTGATCATAAACCCACAATTCATCGGATCTCGATAAACACACCGCAAAAAGAGTTACATCGAATAGATCTCCAAGAAGATCGAGGAGAACTTTGTATTGAGATTCAAAGAGAGAGAAGAAGCCATCTAGCTAATAACTATGGACCCGAAGGTCTGTGGTAAACTACTCACAACTCATCGGAAGGGCTATGGTGTTGATGTAGAAGCCCTCCGTGGTCGATTCCCCCTCCGGCGGAGCGCCGACGAAGGCTCCAAGATGGGATCTCGCGGATACAGAAGGTTACGGTGGTGGAAGTAGTTTTTCGTGGTCGCCTCTGATGTTTTCGGGGTACATGGGTATATATAGGAGGAAGAAGTAGGTCGGTGGACGCCCGAGGGGCCCACGAGACATGGGGGCGCGCCCAGTAAGGGAGGGCGCGCCCTGCACCCTCGTGGCCGCCTCGATTGCTTCTTGACGTGCACTCCAAGTCCTCTGGATCACGTTCGTTCCAAAAATCACGCTCCCGAAGGTTTCATTCCGTTTGGACTCCGTTTGATATTCTATTTCTTCGAAATACTGAAATAAGCAAAAAAAAAACAGCAATACAGGCTGGGCCTCCGGTTAGTAGGTTAGTCCCAAAAATGATATAAAAGTGTAAAGTAAAGCCCATAAACATCCAAAAAAGTAATATAATAGCATGGAACAATCAAAATTATAGATACGTTGGAGACGTATCAACATGGGACCCTCCGGTGTAGGGAATCCCAAGTATTTATCCTCAAAAAAATATGTCACAATATTAAGAACTACACGTACTTTCTGTTGCTCCTCAATTGGACATGCATCACCAAATAAAGCGCTGCACTTTGCCGGATTAATACTTTGGCCCGTGGCCCTCTCATAAGCATGCAGGACCTGCTTCACATTCCTTGCTTGCTCCTCTTCGGCTTTGAAAAAGAGTAGCGTGTCATCTGCAAAAAGTAGGTGGGACACGCCAGGGGCTCTGCGGCACACCTTTAGCGGGGTAAAATCACCATTTTCTTCCCCTTTCTTCAACAATGCAGATAGACCATCAGCCACCAATAAAAATAGGAACGGGGATAGAGGATCACCTTGCCGTAGCCCACGGGACGGTGCAAACGAATCCAAGAGGGTACCATTAAATTTTACAGTGCATCTCACCGAGGTGACGCATGACATAATCCAGTTCACCCACCGGTGAGCGAAACCCATCTTTTGCATCATTCGCTCTAAGAAGATCTAGTCCACCCTGTCATATGCTTTAGACAAATCCAATTTATATGCGCAAAAACTTTTTTCAGGGTCCTTCTCTTGTTGTATGTAGTGAAAGCATTCAAAAGCAATTAAAGCGTTGTCTGTTATGAGGCGTCTAGGTACAAAGGCACTCTGCTCCGGCGAAATAATCTCGTCAAGAAGGCGGAGGCGATTTACCAGACATTTGGCCACCACCTTGTAGATGACATTGCACAAGCTAATGGGCCTGAACTCAGACCATCTCTCCGGGCAGTCCACCTTGGGAATGAGTACTATGGCCGTGTCATTCACCCCCTCCGGCATAATGCCCGTTCGAAAGAACTACTTCACGCCAGCAATGACTTGCTCCCTCATCACCTCCCAGTTCCTTTGAAAGAATCGAGCGGGAAATCCATCTGGTCCCTCATCATTTAACACCACTAGCCAGCAATGACTTGCTCCCTCATCATTTAACGCTAGCAATGACTTGCTCCCTCATCATTTAACACCACTAGTTTGAAATTAGACAAAAGTATCATATATGAAATAAAATTTGGACCCCATATCAAAGAGGGAAGGACATTTTTTTGAGTGTCGAATAGTAAGCTATCATTTTGCCGGTTTTATAAGGAAGTCTCTCATAGTTTTCCAGATATACTTGTTATTCTACGCTATAAGTCCAGACCAAATCCCTCTCTATTTTCCCATAGAAGACCTAACCTACCTCTTTTCCGCCGCCACCATAGGACCCAAGATCCCTACCTCCTTTCTGCCGCCACCATAGGATCCAAGATCCCCACCTCTGTTCCGCCCAAGATCCATACCTCCTTTCCGCCGCCACCATAGGATCCAAGATCCCCACCTCCATTTCGCCCAAGATCCATACCTCCTTTCCGCCGTCACCATAGGATCCAAGATCCCCACCTCCTTTCCGCCGCCACCATAGGTCCCAAGATCCTAGCCGGCGACCATGGCAGAGGCAGCAAGAGCAGAAACGACACCTCTCCACCGCGGTCTTCCTGAGGAGATTGTCACTTGGGAGATCCTCATTCGCCTATCCCCCAAATCACTCCTCCGATGTCGCTCCGTCTGTCGTTCCTGGCGTTGTGTCACCACCACCTGCGACTTAATCCTCGCCCACCACGCCCGCCAGCCCACCCTCCCGTTCCTCTACAACACCGATAGTGAGTCTCGCGGCATCATCCCCTTTGACCATCGGGCAGGGCTACAACAGCCCATCGCTCGATTTAGCCACGCCTTCTTCCGCTTGGAGGCCTCTTGTGATGGCCTCTTGGTCCTCTCTCCCCTTGGTATACTTTACTACATCTGCAATCCGGCTACTCGTCAGTATGCTCACATGCCGATGCTTTGTTGCTTCACATTCTTGGGAATGTACCGGCACCGCCCTACCAACGAGTATCGAATCATGTATGCTGGTAAAGGTGCCTTCTATGTTTTGTATTGGGATCTGGCCAACCACCAAGGCAAATTGGACTCCCACCTGATGTATGGAGTCTCATTGGGCCACCTATCCTGTTTAGTGGTATGCTGCATTGGCACCCAAAGCAGCATAGTAATGGAAGCAACACCATAACTTTATTCGAAACCACAGTTGAGTCACTCCGGCAGATGTGTGCTCCAGTTTTTCATGGTCGCACTATTCTGTTTGAGATGGATGGATTGCTCGGTATGTCTATCTTCAATGATGACGCAACAATCATTGATATTTGGATGATGTAGGACTATGAAACCGAGATATGGATTTTCAAGTGTCGGGTTGAATTGCCCATTGTGGAGATCAGGCTGCAATGCAGAAAGCTTGGCAGTCCTTGTAATGCGATGGTTTTTTCTTGTGCTGGTGATGTGCTTGTGTTGGTCGAGTATGGCAAGTGGCTACTTCAGGTTGACATGGATGGAAAGTTGGTTGCTAGTTTCAATTGCAAAGGTCGCCTCAAACAAACTCTTGTTCCTCATAGCTTCTTCCCAACACTAGAGGGTTATGTTGTGAATGATATGTCTTTCATCTGACTTGTTCTTGAGTGAGGTGGTGTTTCTTAACACCATAACTGTTAATCCTCACGAGGGGCAATATCAAGTAGGAGCCCACTGGCTTGTCTGTTGGTACATATAAAGTTATGGTCAAGAAGCTACCACTGTGATGTGTTTGCATGAAATCTATGCTTGTTCCAATGCGCTTTTAGATTGAATAGACTACCTTGCTTGTTGGTGCTAAAATTATCAAGTCACTATGGTGAGAATTTAGATTATGATCTAACAAACTTGCCTCGTGTCTCTAGTTTTTAAAAGTGGAGATCTTTTTTGCGTATTTTATTTAGTTTCTAATATTATTAGTACTTACTAGTTAGGAATGTACATGTCTCATGTATCTATTTTTTGAACTGAATAATTGACTTTGCCTTGTTATCTCGGTCTTCTTGTTTTTTGAGAGAATATCTAGAGATCTTTTCAACAATGAATGATCCTTATTTAGCAACATGCATGTTTTCCATGTTTGTAAGTTTTTTTTAATGGCCTTCCTATTTCTAAGTTTTGTTCTGGTTGATAATGAAATGTGTCAGATTATCCATTTAATTTGTTCACTTGCTAGTTTCACATGATTTTAGAGGAGGTTGGAGAACCATTCGTTCAATTGAATGTAATTATTGCAAATTAGTCAACTTTCATGTGAAATGTTCTGTTGTGCATCACGTGTGAAATATTTCTCAGTTGATCCAACTCATGCATGTCTCCGTTTTCTTGAACTGGAGCATGACTTTGCTTTACTTTCTGTATCTATTGATCCTCTTCGAGTGAGAGCGGCATTTTGGAACCCGGGCTCATCTGCTCCCGCCCATTAACAATATATTCAGAAATAATAGCAAAAAATTTAAAAATGATTTTTTTGGCATCATAGATGCTCTAATGCACTACGTGTGTGTGTGTGTGCGCCAAATTTAGGGGTGAAAGGACATTCTAGGAGCTCCCAGAACAAAAAAATCAAGTCTGTGAGAAACTTTGAATGCACACACTATTTAGAGCAGTTTTTTTGTGTGTAGGGCTCCTCGAATGTCATTTCACCGCAAAAATTTGCATGCTGGTAGCGCACTTCAGAATCTTCGATAGAAAATTCAGATTTTTTTATTTTTTCAACATTTTTTGAACTTACTATTCACCGGGCGAAGATTTGCCTCAGCTTGGACATGGATTACCATCTTCTTAGTACTCAATAATTACCAATCTAGCTGCATCATGTCTCTGCTACTTGAACTGGATAATTGAGTTGGCCTCTTACCGAGTTCCTTCTCTTTCTTAATACTAAATATTTAGCTGAATTACCGAGTGGATTAATATATTGATTGCCGAGTTGTCTTCTGAATACTAAATATTTGGCATAGGTAGATGTGTTTGTTATATCTAAGTTTTGTTTTTGCTGGCAATGAAGTGAGGCATACTATCCTCATTGCTTCTTTTAGCAAAAAATTAATATTGTCCTCTTTGTTAACTAGCAACTTGCACCTGATTTCCGTTGCGATTCATTCTTCATGAATGTGTTGCATCTGGTTAGGTATGGAAATATTTGATTACCATTGCAGCTTTCTATTGCATCACATGGAGATGTCATTTCACTTTAGTTGCTGACCATTCCATTTGAAGGAATTAATACTTCATGTGATTTTTGATCTTCATGGCCGTCTTGCTGAGCGATACGGCCACCAATGTGTCCTTGGCAAGCATGTCCTGCAAGTTCCCCTCCAGGCTCCAATACCACTTCCCAATCCCGGCGAACTCATCCATCATGTCTCCGAAATGCTGCACAATTATCGGCTCAGACATGGCTCTCATCTCGTTCACAAACATGGTTGGGTGAGGAGAGCATCTTCCGTATGAGTTGTAGGGCCGCGTACCCGCATCTCCCTGATAAAAAGGGAGTCCTATTCTTAGATGATCTCCTCAGCTCCTCACTGGAAGGTCCATACATCGGCACATAGAAATAATCAAACTTCTTGTTAGAATAATCCGAGGCGTATAGTTGATCTATCAAGTACCAAGCAATCACACGAGCATGACATCGAGATTTGTTAATCAGGTTCATCGATATGGCTACATCGCCGGGGCCTGACTATGGACGCTCCTCCCCATGATACCACTACAATACCGCACTCGGCCGCCCGGGATGCCGACACATGCCGCCGGCTCCCCCACGTGCCTGTGCTATTACGTTGACATATGTTACATCGTGTGTCTACCCTCTCATTATATAAGATGTCTAGGATACAAGTGTCCTATTAGGATACGACTCCATAATCCTATCAACACACCATATGACTCATAGTCCAACTGCAACCTACCTTGTACAATAATATTCGACATAATTCTAACACTTCTCTTTATCAATCACACCCTATCATTCATATCAAAAGATCAAATGCTCGCATGTTTGTCCGCAAATGATAAAAATGCTATACTGGGAAAACCATGGAATGTACCTCTGAGGCCATGATACTTAGAGTTTGAGCTATGACTTCCCATGTGTGCAAGAATTCGAAGGTGCTTCCATCAGAAGGCCTCCCAATAATGGAAATAATCATCCAGCCTCTTGGGGCCATTCCATTGGCTCTCAGCTTAAGGAAATGTGTGAAATCATTCTTGAACTGCTGTGAATAAGCCTCATGGACCATGGGGAGCATTTCATGCCTAGCATGCGCATCAATGTCGTATGCTAGGATGTGATCCCTTATTAGAACTTCAGGAGATTGCAGTAATCACTACAAGAAATATGTCAACTTGCGACCATCACTATTGGTCGCTGAATGGTCATTGTTTTTTATTTGCGACATTTTTGTGACCAAAAACAGATGGTCAAAAGCTGACCGTCTTTAATGAAAATTAATGACCTTCTTTATGATAAGGTCGTTGAAGGCAACGACCAAAACAAAAGGTCGTTGATCCTACGACCTTCTGTTTTGGTCGCTAGCTGTCTGCCCAGGCCACATTGAATCCGACGTGGCAAGCTGACGTGGCAAAATTGCGACTAAATGAAAAGGTCATTGTTAAGAATCAGCCCGGTCCAGTTCGACGCTTTAAATGGGCCGAGCCCACTAATTCAACCTTTTTAATATATTTTTTTTCTGTTAATTTTCTCTAGCTACATGGGCCTAGCCCAATAATTCGGCCTTTTAAGTTCTTGAGATTCATGCAATTTTTTTGGCCCTCGGCCTTTATGCAGTACATTTTTTTATAAGACTTTTTCCATTTCATTTCTAAAATTGTTAGATGCTCTTTGGGATGTGGCCTTTTTCGACCCAATTATTTGTCCAGTTTGGACCAGCCTTTTAATGTTGAGAATTGTTTGGCCCAAGCAGACTTTAGCCCAATCACACACATACATCCAACATTATTATTTCATTCAAATTAGGAAAACTCCAGGTCAAATTCAAGTCAACCATCATATCACATCACATAACACATCTCCTAGGTTTACATAACACAAAAAATCATCTCAGGAATACATTTCCTTACACACGAATATAGCAGGAACGAAGGGAATATACAATAAGAAAATGATGGCACATCTGCTACTATCATAACAGTAGAATGTACTTTTCTTTTGACGGAGCAGTACAATGGATTTCATTGCTCTCTCTTATGAGACATGCTCCAGCTGCCATAACTTGCCATCCTACAATGAGAGGTATATAACAATGGACTTCATGAACATTAGAGGAGCAAACGCTCAATCAACACCAAGGGCTTAATAAAGCCTTAGCTAGCATGCATTCAAAATTTAGACAGTTGGTATAGCCTCATCAAGCAGGCAATCAATTACAGAAAGTAAATGAGGACCAGACTTTACAATAACAGTACCATAGGACAAATCCATCAATCCACGAGGCAAAATATGAGTGAATCCAAAAGGAGGCAGAAAGGAATACCTACTTTGATCCAGAGGGGCTCATGAGCATGGCCATCTTCCGTAACCCTGGATCAGACGCGCTGGGAGCTTGTAGCTTGTCCTGGTCATAACAGGAAAAATCAAAGCAACAGTTTAGACTTGGTGTTAACAAACAGAAACTGTAAATCAATAGCATATGAAGCACCAATTTTCTCGGATGCAAGGAGAAGAGGAGCAAAATGACACAGTGATGACCCACAAGCATATGGGATCAATTGTAGCTCTTTTCGATAAGTAAGAGTGTCGAACCCAACGAGGAGCAGAAGAAAATGACAAGTAGTTTTCAGTAAGGTCATGTCTGCAAGTGCCGAAATTGTGAGTAGCAGAGTAGTTTGATAGCAAGATAATTTGTAACGAGCAAGTAACGATAATAGTAACAAGTATGCAGCAAGGTAGCCCAATCCTTTTGAGGCAAAGGACAGGCCAAAACAGTCTCTTATGATAAGCAAAGCGTTCTTGAGGGTATACGGGAATTTCATCTAATCACTTTCATCATGTTGGTTTGATTTGTGTTCGCTACTTTGATAATTTAATATGTGGGTGGACTGGTGCTTAGGTGTTGTTCTTACTTGAACAAACCTCCTACTTATGATTAACCCTCCTGCAAGCATCCGCAACTACGAGAAAAGTATTAAGAATAAATTCTAACCATATCGTTAAATTCTAGGATCCAATCGGTCCCTTACGGAATAGCGCATAAACTGGGGTTTAAGCTTCTGTCACTCTCGCAACCCACCATCTAATTGGTACTCCACAATGCATTCCCTTAGGCCCAAATATGGTGAAGTGTCATGTAGTCGACGTTCACATGACACCACTAAGGGAATAAAAACATACATACTATCAAAATATCGAACACATATCAAGTTCACATGATTACTCGCAACATGATTTCTCCCGTGACCTCAAGAACAAAAGTAACTACTCACAAATGATAAACATGCTCATGATCAGAGGAGTATTAAATAGCATATGAGATTTGAACATATAACCTTCCACCAAATAAACAATATAGTAATCAACTACAAAATATAATCAACACTACTAGTCACCCACAAACACCAATCTATAGTTCGGTAACAAGATTGAATACACGAGGTGAACTAGGGTTTGAGATGAGATGGTGATGTTGAAGATGTTGATGGAGATTGCCCTCCCCAAGATGGGAGAGTTGTTGGTGATGATGATGACGATGATTTCCCCCTCCGGGAGGGAAGTTCCCCCGGTGGAATCGCTCCGCCGGAGGGCAAAAGTGCTCCTGCACAAGTTCCGCCTCAAGACGGCGGCGCTCCGTCCCGAAAGATCTCTCCTTGTTTTTTCTAGGTCAAAATGATTTATGTACCAGAAGATGGGCACCAGAGGTAGGCCGAGGAGGCCACAACCCACCAGGGCGCGCTTGGGGGCCCTGGCGCGCCCAGGTGGGTTGTGCCCACCTGGTGGCCCCCCTCTGGTAGTCATTGGCTCCAATATTTCTTATATATTCCATAAAAAATCCCCGTCAATTTTCAGCCTGTTTGGAGTTGTGCAGAATAGGTGGCCTGATGTATATTTTCTAGGTCCCGATTTCCAGCTGCCGGAATTCTCCCTCTTGGTGTGTACCTTGCAAATTATGAGAGAAAAGGCATTAGCTATAATTAATAGTAAGAAAACATGATGCAAAATGGACGTATCAACTCCCCCAAGCTTAGACCTCGCTTGTCCTCAAGCGAAAACCAAAATCGAAAAACATGTCCACATGCTTTGAGAGAGAGGTGTCGATAAAAACAAAATACAGACATAGAAGCATCATGTTGATTATTATAACAACAACAAAATTAAACATAGGACTTTTATCATAGAACTTGCATCATATACTTCCCATGAATAATAAGTAACAGTTCATCACATAATCGAAGTATAAAGCAAAAACTCTATTAGAAACCAACAAACTATGTTCTCAGTCAACTTTGCAACTACAATTCATCATCTTTTCAGGAAGAGTCGCGTATCGGAGCCTTTTAAGCAAGTCCACATACTCAACCATCATATAGTCTTCTATGATTGCTAACACTCACCTCGTACCCATGAGCAAAACGTTTCAACTGGACACATAGAAAGATAGGGGCTTATAGTTTCGCCTCCCAACATACTCACCTCAAGGGTGATGTCAACAATAATAACTCATGTTATCTATATTCAACTGGACATATGTGCCTAGATCTTTCCTCACCACATGATGCTTGCCAAAGAGAAAATAAAAAGGAATAGAAGGAAAAATTTGACTCTTTGCATAAAAGTAAATACATAAAAGTAAAGGATAGGCCCTTTGCAGAGGGAAGCAGATGTTGCCATGCGCTTAATTGTTTGCATGCTCAATCCCTTAGTGCAAGAGAACGTCACGTTGTATTGCCCCTTAAGATGACAACCTTTATTATGCAGTCTGTCGCTTTTATTCTTTGTCATCCAAGTTCGTACAACGCTCAATTTTCTCTTACTCTAAATGATCTCACATATTTAGAAGCAATTTTTATTGCCTTTTTGCACCGATGACAACTTACTTGAGGGATCTTGCTCAATCCCTAGGTAGGTATGGTGGACACTTGAAAAAGATTTGGGTTTAAGGGTTTTTGCATGCACAAGTAGTATCTCTACTTAGTGCGGAATTTTTGGCTAGCAAAGATAGGGGCAAGCACCACATGTTGAAGGATCTATGACAATATGACTTCTATGTGAATATAAACAAACATTAATCATTAAGTTGTCTTCCTTGTCCAACGTCAGTAATTTTGGCATATAATATTTTGATGAGGGCTCACAATCATAAAAGATTTCTAGGATAGTATATTTATATGTGAATCTTCTCTTCCCTTATTAATTCTTTCATGAGTTGCATCATTGACTAATGCTATGTTTGTCAATCTCTAATAAAATTTCTACTTATACTTTTCCTTATGTGGTGCCATCACCTACCATAGGATTAGTATATAATCTTATTGATTTATTTCCTTTCTATTTTTATTTCTTATTTCTTTTCTTTTATTTGCAACATGAAAGTAAATAAAGCAAAAACTCAAACTAAACTTTATTATATAACTTGCACACGATTACAATGATAGATCACTAAGTAAACTCTCAAAGAAGAAAGGATCGAACTAAACTTTATTTTATCTAAAGCAAAAAGATCGAACTAAGATAAGTAAAAGCAAAAAGATAGTGGAATGATATGATACCAGGGCACCTCCCCTAAGCTTGGCGGAAGCCAAGGGGAGTGCCTATACCCGATACTTAGTTCTCCTTTGGTGGTGAAGAAGATGGTGGTGGTGGTGGTGAGAAGGTAGGGGATTTGCCCTTTACTTCCTTCAGCTTCTGACTGAGAGTAAAATTCTCCATCATCAACTCGCTATCTATCTCGAGTTTTATTATCCTCTTGCATAACGCCTCCATGCTTTCATTTTTGAACCGGGAGGAATCGATTCATCTTCATCCTCTTCGGAGGTCCAGCCATAGTGCTTCTCATCCCCATAGGACTTGGGGTTTGCGATGAGATCAACAACATAGCTCTCTCCTTCAGAGTCTTGAGGTGACATATTTTCAGATCTACGCAGAAAGCAGCAAGAAAAGAGAACAGAGGTTTTCTTCGCGATACGGTGGTTAACAGGTTCGGGAAGTATATATAGATGTTTTTATCTTGGGGGACAAGTACATGGAAGAAAAACGGAGTACGGAAGGTGTCCCAGGTGGGCACAACCCACCTGGGCGCGCCAGGCAAGCCTGGCGTGCCCTGGTGTCTTGTGCCCACCAGGGGACGCTTCCTGGTAGTTTCTTTATTTCCAAAATTCTAAAATGTTCCAAAACTGATAAAAAATATTTTTGCAGATTTTTCGGAGTCCGTTTACTTACCGTATCACGTACCTCCTTATTTTCACGATTCTGGAGTGTTCCGGAAGGACTCTTTTATGTGTTCTTCCGGTGTCAAAGTTTGGATAATATTACTTTCAACATTAATAGGCGTACCTGAGATATAATGCTTTATTCGTTGCCCATAAACAACCTTCGGGTTAGTACCTTCGGAATTATTTATTTTGATGGCACCAGACCGGTAAACCTCCTCGCTGACATATGGGCCTTCCCATTTCGAGAGGAGCTTTCCTGCAAAAAATCTAAAATGAGAGTTGTACAAAAGAACATATTCTCCGACTTTAAACTCACGCTTTTGGATTCTTTTTTCATGCCATCTTTTAACTTTCTCTTTGAATAACTTTGCATTTTCATATGCTTGGGTTCTCTGTTCATCTAATGAGCTTATATCAAATAACCTCTTTTCACCAACAAATTTGAAATCATAGTTGAGCTCTTTCACTGCCCAAAAAGCTTTATGTTCTAACTCAAGAGGCAAATGACAAGCTTTTCCATAAACCATTTTGTTAGGAGACATACCCATAGGATTTTTATACGCTGTTCTATAAGCCGAAAGTGCATCATCTAATTTCTTAGACCAATTCTTCCTGGACCTATTGACAGTCTTTTGCAAAATTAATTTTATTTCTCTATTGCTAAGTTCAACTTGACCACCAGACTGAGGATGATAGGGTGATGCAATTCTATGGTTAACATCATACTTGGCAAGCATTTTACGGAAAGCACCATGAATAAAGTGTGAACCACCATCAGTCATTAAATACCTACGGACTCCAAACCTTGGGAAAATAACTTCCTTAAGCATTTTAATAGAGGTGTTGTGATCAGCACTACAAGTTAGAATAGCTTCTACCCATTTAGTAACATAACCAACAGCAGCCAAAATATGTGTATACCCATTAGAGGAAGGAAAAGGTCCCATGTAATCAAATCCCCAAACATCAAATGGTTCAACAGCAAGTGAATAATTGATAGGCATTTCTTGACGCTTACTGGTATTACCTATTCTTCGACATTCATCACAAGATGAGACAAACTTACGGGCATCCTTGAAGAGAGTAGGCCAATAAAATCCAGATTGCAATAGCTTGTGAGCAGTTCTATCTCCAGCATGATGCCCTCCATAAGCCTCAGAGTGACATTTCCGTAGGATTTGTCCCTGTTCATGCTCAGGTACACAACGTCTAATAATACCATCTACTCCTTCTTTATAAAGATGTGGCTCATCCCAAAAGTAATGTCTTAAATCATAGAAGAATTTTTTCCTTTGTTGGTATGTAAAGCTAGGTGACAAATATTTAGCAACAATGTAATTAGCATAATCAGCACACTGATAACCCACAAGTATAGGGGATCTATTGTAGCCTCTTTCAATAAGTAAGAGTGTCGAACCCACCGAGGAGCTAAAGGTAGAACAAATATTCCCTCAAGTTCTATCGACCACCGATACAACTCTACGCACGCTTGACGTTCGCTTTACCTAGAACAAGTATGGAACTAAAAGTACTTTGTAGATGTTGTTGGATAGGTTTGCAAGAATATAAAGAGCACGTAAATAAAAATTAGGGGCTGTTTAGATGAAGACACAACTATGTTAGTTTTAGTAGAGAGCTTGTTGTCACGCAAGAAAGTTATTTGTCCCTAGGCAATCGATAACTAGACCGGTAATCATTATTACAATTTTATTTGAGGGAGAGGCATAAGCTAACATACTTTCTCTTCTTGGATCATATGCACTTATGATTTGAACTCTAGCAAGCATCCGCAACTACTAAAGATCATTAAGGTAAAATCCAACCATAGCGTTAAAGCATCAAGTCATCTTTATCCCATACGCAACAACCCCCTTACTCGGGTTTATGCTTCTGTCACTCAAGCAAACCACTATAAGCAAATCATGAACGTATTGCAACACCCTACAACGGGAATCCCTCACTCTTGCGCCACACAGAGAGCACCATAGGACAACACCAATAATAAAACATGCAACTAAAACCAATCACGATCATCAATTAACCCATAGGACAAAACAGATCTTCTCAAATATCATAGGATAGCCATACATCATGGGGAAATAATATATAGCGTTCAACACCATGTTTAAGTAGAGATTACAACGGGTAAAATAGGGTTTACACCACTGCATAGAGGGGGGAAGAGTTGGTCACAAGGGCGGTGAAGTTGTTGGTGTAGATTGCGGTGATGATGATGGCCCCGGCGGCGTTCCGGCGCCATCGGAAGAGAGGGGGAGAGGGCCCCCCTTCTTCTTCTTCTTCTTCTTCCTTGACCTTGTCCCTAGATGGGAGAAGGGTTTTGAGGGAGTCCTGGACTAAGGGGTCCTCGGGCGTCCGGCCTGTTAGCCACGGGCCGGACTGATGGGCCGTGAAGATACGAAGACCGAAGACCCTCTACGTGTCCGGACGGGACTCTCCTTGGCGTGGAAGGCAAGCTTGGCGATCAATCATGTAGATTCCTTTTTATGTAACCGACTCCATGTAACCCTATATCTCTCCGGTGTCTATATAAACCGGAGAGCGTAGTCCGGATGGACGGATACTCATTATCATAACCATAGGCTAGCTTCTAGGGTTTAGCCTCTACGATCTCGTGGTAGACCAACTCCTGTAACACTCATATTCATCAAGATCAATCAAGCAGGAAGTAGGGTATTGCCTCCATAGAGAGGGCCCGAACCTGGGTAAACATCGTGTCCCCTGTCTCCTGTTACCATCAACCTTAGACGCACAGTTCGGGACCCCCTACCCGAGATCCGCCGGTTTTGACACCGACATTGGTGCTTTCATTGAGAGTTCCACTGTGCCGTCGGCAAAGGGTCCGATGGCCTCTTCGATCGTCTATAATGACGTTGCCCAGGGAGGAACCTTCCTCCCCGGATAGATCTTCGTATTCGGCGGCTTCGTACTGCGGGCCAACTCGCTTGGCCATCTTGAGCAGATCGATAGCTACGCCCCTGGCCATCAAGTCAGGTTCGGAAACTTGAATTATGCCGCGGACATCCGTGGAGACTTGATCTTCAACGGATTTGAGACCGCGGCAACCACTCCCCTTCGCCCCGATAAGCATGGCTTAAACGTGTCATCGGGCCGCATCCAGGAGATGGCTCCTGCAATAGCTCTGGCCTTAGATCTGGAGCAGATCGAGCCATCCAAAGATGGGAAGCTCAACCCCATCACGGAGGCTACCGATTCCGCGGCGTTGGAGCCGCACACAGATTCTACTTCGCATGATATCTGTATCCACGGAGGCCCGGACTCGCCTCTGGCGACGAGCTCCGAACCCTGCGAGTCCGCAGCTACCGAACTCGATCGGTTATCGATCTTCAAGTTCAGCGCCGCAGATTTTTTCCAACACTCGCCCATGGGCGACGTACTAAACTCACTAAAAAGCCTATCCCTGGTAGGTGACTCGCTTCTTAGTCAAAAAGAACCAAATTGTCGACTGTCCGGACGCGGAAGCCCTCGCGGCCTTCAAGCATAGCGTTCGGGATGAATGGCTAGCACGTTACCTTGGCCAGGAAGCACCCAAGTCCATGACAGCCCTTACCGCTCTAATGACTCGCTTTTGTGTGGGAGAAGACAACTGGCTCGCTCGTAAAAGCAATAACGCCAGTGACCCGGGCACCTTCGAAATCCGAGACGGCAACGGCAAGCCACGACGAACCGAACACAACAGTCGCAATAACAATGAATGTTCATGCGACACATCGGTCAACGCAGGATTTAATAATCCAAAACCCGGTCAACGGAAGAAGCCACTAAAGGCAAACCAAGACGGACCATCCACCCTTGACAGGATATTGGACCGACCTTGCCAGATTCACGGCCATCCTGATAAGCCAGCTAATCATACCAATAGAAATTGTTGGGTCTTCAAGCAGGCAGGCAAGCTCAACGCCGAACACAAAGGGAGGAGGCCGCCAAGCGATAAAGACGACGGAGTGGCTCACTAGCCGAATACCAGGGGCCAGAAACAGTTTCCCTCCGAAGTACGACCACTCCCGGAACGGAAATAGCAGTTCGGCTTCCGTCACCCACCTCCTATACCAGCAAGATTTACACCGCGCGTACATCACTACGCACTCCAGATACCATGGCGTCGACGGAAGCACAATGCGAACAACCCTGCAAACATTCCCGTAACATTTTTTATCCATTTTCTGTTTTTCTTTCTTTATTATCTCTTAAGAAACGGGTGACGAAAAGGACAACATCTACAACAGACTCTATCGGAGTTCGGATCCGTACACTCACCTAAGGGGCTACTCCCGTTAAGGATTTCCCCACCCCCGAGGACGGGCGACGCAGACGTGCGACAGGAGGTCCAAAATAACTTTTTGTAGACCGCACTCTTTATTTTTGAGCCTGTATTATGCCTTTTTCCCTCCGTTCCCGACCCCGAGCATGTCAAATAGCTGGGTTTGTGGTTTTTTATATATTAATTTATCATTGGCATATTGCTCTGCTCCCAGTAAAACTTTATCCGAACGAATCTTCCGTACTCTCTCAACAATGAGTACGGCCTTAATGGCCGCTCTACATATGCACCTTGGCATTACCTGCCAGGGGCTCGGTACGGGAACAAATGAGTTGCCAACAAAGTCCGAACAGCTTTATAGCATACTTCGGTGTCACGAGTTTTGGCCTTATATGCATCAGCTCCGAATCATGTCTTGGGTCAATGGTTGGGTTGCCCGGCTCCTGTGCTTGCTACCCTACGTTCCGCTCTATTGGCTAGGGTAGTAAAGGGAGAACTACTGCGATTGTGCCCTGGCTTAGACCGGATGAGCACCTCAGTAGAGAAAGCCGAAAACCGACTGTCATGATGCTGCGCGAGCTGGTCAACCACTCGATGACTTATCGGAATCTGTCGCGATTCCCCCGTGTAACACGAAGGACCTCCTTTTCCGGTCATATATGTAACGCACCACAGCGGAATAAGTCGTATGCACACCAGGGGCTATGTCGTAGCCCCAACTATAAAACTCCTATGGCTAAGTGAAAGTGTTAACGCCCTATAGTCCGATTGCCTGGTTCGCCGCATTGTCACCTCCTTTATGGACCAAGACGTTGGATCAAGAGTGATTACATGCTTTTTCCGAACACCCCCGTACTTCCACGAGGGGGCTGAAGCTGACGACTGGAAACCTTTCAGATTATATTAAAACGGCCCCACAGGAGGAGCACAAGCTTTTGAGCAAAATATAAAAATATATCAATTGTAAAATTGTCTTTTACAACTCTAATACACCTCACTTGAACATTATGTTCTTTGAGCATTGACCCTCTATCAGGTAGGCGGCTTCCAGGGCGTCTTCAAAATAATGCTCCGGCTCCTTATGGTCCTTGCCCTTGGGCGGACTCTTTGCCGCAACATCGATGGTCCTCATCTTCCTCCAGAATGTCTTGACTCGGGCAAGAGCCATCCGTGCACCTTCAATGCACGCCGACCGCTTCACAGCGTCGATACGCGGCACCACGTCAACAAGATGCTGCACTAAGCCAAAATAACTCTTTGGAATTGGCTCATTGGGCCACAACCGGATTATGACGTTCTTCATGGCGTCGCCGGATATCCTATGAAGTTTGGCCCACTGGGACATCTGTTCATTCAGCAGCAGAGTGCGCTTTGATGCGCCAAATTGTGACCAGAAAAGCTTCTCCGTTGCATACCCCTCTTGCGCTTGGGCAAACTGCGCCGCATCGGAAGAACTCTTCGGCAAGTCCAAAAATTCAGCCGGAGAACTCCAGACCTGGTTCAGTTGAGCATAGTCCGGATCGCCGAACTTGGTCTGAAGCAAAAAGGGCTTACCGGCCGCTATCTCCTTAGCATGCCGAATCTCTTCCCGAGCTACCCTGGATTCAGACCGAGCTTCACTCACCTCTTGTAAGGCCTTATCAAGCTCAGCCGTTTTAGCTTTACTCTCCTTCTCAAGATATTCACAGCGGCTGGCAGCATTCTCCAATTCAAGCGCCAGTGCGGATATTTTCTCCTCATTTTGGCGCCGAGCTGCTTGTTCGGCTCTAAGATCAGCCGATGCCTTTTCGGCAGCCGCATTACTACACCGGGCCTGCTCCGTGGCCCGGGCTAGCTCCGCCTGAAGAGCTTCAACAGCGGCAGCACCATCTGCCTTCATGCACATTTCATATAAAGCTCTCTTCCGCGTCAGGCCTCAATTACAAGCAAATTGGTGTAAAGAATGCTCGAAATATATACCTTGCGAGTCGTCAAGATGCCTGTTGATCAATGCAATGTCATCCCCCGCAATATCCAGCTTTCGATGCAGTTCGGCCACTTCCGTATTCCGGGTAGCTGCCGGGGAGGAGACAGCCTGTATTTAAAATTAAATCAAGGTTAGTACCTAAGCATATCTTTTTGATCCTCCGATCGCCTCCTTCGGCAGACAATCCGAGTCTCAGTGGCTACTGCATATACAACAGGTGCATTCTGTCAATAAAATTCAATTGGCAAAGTTACATCACAAACCTCGAAGCCTCTTAGAAGGCTCGTGAAGGCCTCGTTCAATCCGCTTTTCGCGGATAGAACCTTTTCGACCACCGTAACCATCAAGGCACGGTGCTCCTCTGAAACGGACGCTTGTCGCAGCATGTCCGTCAGCAGTTCCGGCGCTCCGGGGTCTTCGGACACCACCGTCGGAGTACGACATTCCTTTGAAGGAATCCGCTTACTCGCCTCCAGAATTGTTTCCGGCTGTAAACCGGATAGTGCGAGGCCGTCATTCTTGACTTCCGAACCCTAAGGGACAGAGGCACCACCTTCGGGTAATGCCTTCTTCGTCCCTTGCACTGCTTGTCGATCGAGAGGAGCCCTCCGGGATGATACATCAGATTCATCCGCCCTGTTGGGCGAGGAAGCCGGAGAAGGCGTACCACTCTCCATCATCTCCGGAAGAAGGTCTCCCGAGGAGGAGGACGGTTGAGAAAAACCAGGCGTTAACCTGTGAGGATGTACATATATCGGACGATTACTTCACTGATAGGAAAAGAATGAGGTACGTTTAAAGTGCCCCGCTTCACTTACGGTTTGGCCAGAGGTTTGTCCTCATCATAAAGTTCTACGGCAACATCGCTTGCCCGGCCCGAGCTGCCCGTCGAAGGCGTTTTTCCTCTCTTGGACGGCTTCCCCTCCTGATCTTCGGAAGCGGCCCTCTTCTTACCATAGAGGGCTTCCTCTGCACCTTTGCCCTCGGGCGAAAGGGTTTTGGTTTCCCCGAACACAGTGTCCAATTTATCTTCAGGGCAGAGATCACCTCTGGTGTCCTTGTTCTCGCCCTCCCCTGCAGACACCTGGTACGGTGTCAGTGCCAGCATTCTCGTCAGCAATGCGGTCGCGGAGTCTTCGGGAAGGGGCGCCGGACACCAGATTAATACCGCTTTCTTTATCCAGTCCTGTATGGAGACGGGTTGCTCGGTATCTCGTCAAGAGATGCTTGAATGAAAGGTGTGTGGAAAGCGGATACTTACCTCAGTGTCCGCATGATTCTAGTCAAGGCCAACATCTTCGGTGGTGTCCGGCCAAGGCCCTCGTTCCCCGAAATATAATTTCCACATTCCTTCCTGCGTGGTGCCGAAGAAGTGCTGAAGAGTCCGCCGTCCTTCTGGATTAGGAGGGGCCGCAGCTGACATGGCAAGGTCCGGCGGACTAGCATCACTTGAACGACGTTCACTAGGTCGAGGCCCTTCTCGATGAGGCTTCGAATGCGACTCTGCAGAGTCTGCACGTCACTGGCTGATCCCTAGTCCAATCCCTTATTGATCCATGAAGCAAGCTGGATGGGAGGGCCAGGTCAGAACGCGGGCGTAGCCGCCCACCTGGAGCCACGCGGCTCGCTGATGTAAAACCACCCCTGCTGCCTGCTACGTCCTGAGCTTGCGTTGGTTTTCCTTGAAGAGGAAAGGGTGATGCAGCACAATAGCGTAAGTATTTCCCTCAGTTTTTGAGAACCAAGGTATCAATCCAGTAGGAGGCTCCTCCAAGGTCCCACGCACCTACAAAAAAAAACAAGAACTCGCAACCAACGCAATAAAGGGGTTGTCAATCCCTTCACGACCACTTGCAAATATATTTTTATGATAGAGTTACATCGAATAGATCTCCAAGAAGATCGAGGAGAACTTTGTATTGAGATTCAAAGAGAGAGAAGAAGCCATCTAGCTAAAAACTATGGACCCGAAGGTCTGTGGCAAACTACTCACAACTCATCGAAAGGGCTATGGTGTTGATGTAGAAGCCCTCCATGATCGATTCCCCCTCCGGCGGAGCGCTGGCGAAGGTTCCAAGATGGGATCTCGCGGATACAGAAGGTTACGGCGGTGTAGTTTTTCGTGGTCGCTTCTGATGTTTTCGGGGTACATGGGTATATATAGGAGGAAGAAGTAGGTCGGTGGACGCTCGAGGGGCCCACGAGACAGGGGGCGCGCCCTCCACCCTCGTGGCCGCCTCGATTTTTCTTGACTTGCACTCTAAGTCCTCTGGATTAAGTTTGTTCCAAAAAGATCGCTCCCGAAGGTTTCATTCCGTTTGGACTCCGTTTGATATTCCTTTTCTTCGAAACACTGAAATAGGCAAAAAAACAGCAATTCGGGCTGGGCCTCCGGTTAGTAGGTTAGTCCCAAAAAGGATATAAAAGTGTAAAGTAAAGCCCGTAAACATCCAAAACAGGTAATATAATAGCATGGAACAATAAAAAATTATAGATACATTGGAGATGTATTAAGCATCCCCAAGCTTAATTCCTACTCGTCCTCGAGTAGGAAAATGATAAAAACAGAATTTTTGATGTGGAATGCTACCTAGCATAATTCTCAATGTAATTTTCTTTATTGTGGCATGATTGTTCAGATCCAAATGATTCAAGATAAAAGTCCTTAAAACATAAAAATAGTAATACTTCAAGCATACTAACAAATAATCATGTCTTATCAAAATAGCATAGCCAAAGAAAGCTTATCCCTACAAAATCATATAGTTAGGCCATGCTTCATTTCTATTACACACAATACTCCCATCATGCACAACCCTGATGAGAAGCCGAGCAATTGGTTCATACTTTTTAACGCGCTTCAGCCTTCTTCACTCTTACGCAATACATGAGCGCAAGCCATGGACATAGCACTATATGTGGTATATGGTGGTGGTTATGAGGGCAAATAAAAAGGAGAAGATAGTGTCACATCAACTAGGCGTATTAACGGGCTATGGAGATGCCCATTAATAGATATCAATGTGAGTGAGTAGGGATTGCCATGCAACGGATGCACTAGAGCTATAAATATATGAAAGCTCAACAAAAGAAACTAAGTGGGTGTGCATCCAACTTTCTTGCTCACGAAGACCTAGGGCATTTTGAGGAAGCCCATCGTTGGAATATACAAGCCAAGTTCTATAATGAAAAATTCCCACTAGTATATGAAAGTGACAACATAGGAAACTCTCTATCATGAAGATCATGGTGCTACTTTGAAGCACAAGTGTGGAAAAGAGATAGTAACATTGTCCCTTCTCTCTTTTATCTCATTTTTTTGGTGGGCTTCTTTGGCCTCTTTTTATTACTATTATTATTAAGTCCGAAGTCTCATCTCGACTTGTGGGGGAATCATAGTCTTCATCATCCTTTCCTCACTTGGGACAATGCTCTAATAATGAAGATCATCACACTTTTATTGATTTACAACTCAAGAATTACAACAATACTTAGAACAAAATATGACTCTACGTGAATGCCTCCGGCGGTGTACCGGGATATGCAATGAATCAAGAGTGACATGTATGAAAAATTATGAAGGTGGCCTTGCCAAAAATACGATGTCAACTACATGATCATGCAAAGAGCAATATGACAATGATGAAGCATGTCATGATAAACGGAACGGTGGAGAGTTGCATGGCAATATATCTCGGAATGGCTATGGAAATGCCATAATAGTTAGGTATGGTGGCTGTTTTGAGGAAGGTAAATGTTGGGTTCATGATACCGGCGAAGGTTGCGCGGCATAATAGAGGCTAGCTAAGTGGAAGGGTAAATGTGCGTAAATGTGCGTATACTTATTGCAAAAGCTTATTAGCCCTCGAAGCAAAGTACTACTACGCATGCCCCTAGAGGGATAGATTGGTAGGAAAAGACCATCGCTCGTCCCCGACCGCCACTCATAAGGAAGACAATTAAAAGAGCACTCCATGCAACAAATTTGTCACACAACTTTTACCATACGTGCATGCTACGAGACTTGCCCACTTCAACACAAGTATTTTCAATTTCATAATTACCCAACTAGCATGACTCTAACATTACCACATTTATATCTCAAAAAAATTATCAAGCATCAAATTGATCAAAGTGTTTAATGCACTTTCTATGATAGTTTTTATTATACCCAACTCGGATGTTCATCATTCTAGGACCAATTTTATAACCATAGCAAATACTATGCTGTTCTAAAAGACTCTCAAAATAATATAAGTGAAGCATGAGAGATCAAGAATTTCTTCAAAATAAAGCCACCGCCGTGCTCTAGAAAATATAAGTGAAGCACATAGAGCAAAACTATCTAGCTCAAAAGATATAAGTGAAGCACAAAGAGTATACTAATAAATTCCTATCATGTGGGTTTCTCCCAAAAGGTGTGTACATCAAGGATGATTGTGGTAAACTAAAAAGCAAAGACTCATATCATACAAGACGCTCCAAGCAAAACACATATCATGTGGCGAATAAAAATATAGCTCCAAGTAAAGTTACCGATAGACGAAGACGAAAGAGGGGATGCCTTCCGGGGCATCCCCAAGCTTAGGCTTTTGGTTATCCTTGAATATCTTGGGGTGCCATGGGCATCCCCAAGCTTAGGCTCTTGCCACTACTTGTTCCATAATCCATCAAATCTTTACCCAAAACTTGAAAACTTTACAACACAAAACTCAACAGAAATCTCGTAAGCTCCGTTAGCGAAAGAAAACAAAACACCACTTCAAGGTACTGTAATGAACTCATTCTTTATTTATATTGGTGTTAAACCTACTGTATTTCAACTTATCTATGGTTTGTAAACTATTTTACTAGCCATAGATTCATCAAAATAAGCAAACAACACACGAAAAATAGAATCTGTCAAAAACAGAACAGTCTGTAGTAATCTGTAACTAACACAAACTTCTGGAACCCAGAAAAATCTACCAAAATAGGAAGACCTAGATAATTTGTTTATTGATCTACTGCAATTGGAATCAGTATTTTATCACGTTCTGGTGATTTTAAACAATTGTTTTCGTGAACAGAAAGTTTCTGGAATTTTCAGCAAGATCAAATAGTTATCATCCAAGAGGATCCTATAGGTTTAACTTGGCACAAACACTAATTAAAACATAAAAACACATCTAAACAGAAGGTAGATGAAATATTTATTACTAAACAGAAGCAAAAACAAAAAAACAAAAAATAAAATTGGGTTGCCTCCCAACTAGCGCTATTGTTTAACGCCCCAAGCTAGGCATAAAAGCGAGGATAGATCTAAGTGGTGCCATCTTTGGCACTCAACTCATAAGTAGCTCGCATGATAGATTCATAAGGTAATTTAACTTTATTTCTTGGAAAGTGCTCCATGCCTTTCCTTAATGGAAATTGGAATGTAATATTCCCTTCCTTCATATCAATAATTGCACCAATCGTTCTAAGGAAAGGTCTACCAAGAATAATAGGACAAGGAAGATTGCAATCTATGTCAAGAACGATAAAATCTACGGGCACATAATTCCTATTTGCAAAAATAAGAACATCATTAATTCTTCCCATAGGCTTTTAATAGTGGAATCCGCAAGGTGCAAATTTAAAGAGCAATCATCAAGATCATGGAAACCTAGAATACCACATAAAGTTTTTGGAATCGTGGAAACACTAGCACCCAAATCACACAAAGCATAGCATTCATGATCTTTAATTTTAATCTTTATAGTAGGTTCCCACTCATCATTAAGTTTCCTAGGTATAGAAACTTCCAAATTAAGTTTTTCATCATAAGATTGCATCAAGGCATCAACAATATGTTTGGTAAAAGCTTTATTTTGACTATAAGCATGAGGAGAATTCAACTCGGATTGCAACAAGGAAATACAATCTACTAAAGAATAATTATCATAATTAAATTCCTTGAAATCCAAGATAGTGGGTTCAATGCTATTTAAAGTCTTGACCTCTTCAATCCCACTTTTACCAAATTTAGCATCAAGATCTAAAAACTCCGAATCATCGAGACGCCTTTTAATTGAAGTTGACTCATCTCCAGTCCCATCATTATTAAGATTCATATTGCAAAACAAAGATTTAATAGGGGACACATCAATAACTTTTAGATCCTCATCATTATTTTCATGGGAACTAGAAGAACACGCTTTTACGAAGCAATCTTTCTTAGCACGCAATCTAGCGGTTCTTTCTTTGCACTCATCAATGGAAATTCTCATAACTTTGAGAGACTAATTGATATCATGCTTAGGAGAAGTAGATCTAAGTTTCAAAGAATCAACATCAAGCGAAAGTCTATCAACGTTCCTAGCCAAATCGTCGACTTTAAGCAATTTTTCTTCAAGCAAGGCATTAAAATTCTTTTGAGAGATCATAAATTCTTTCACACTATTCTCAAAATCAATGGGTATCTTGTTAAAATTACCATAAGAATTATTGTTGGAATTTCCATAATTATTAGAGGAATTACTAGGGAACCGTCTAGGATTAAAGTTTCCTCTATAAGCATTGTTACCAAAATTATTCCTACCAACAAAATTCACATCCATAGATTCATTATTATTCTCAATCAAAGTAGACAAAGGCATATAATTGGGATCAATAGGAGCATTCTTAGTGGCAAACAATTTCATAAGTTCATTCATCTTTCCACTCAAAACATTAATTTCTTCTATAGCATGCACTTTTTTACTAGTAGATCTTTCGGTGTGCCATTGAGAATAATTAGCCATAATGTTATCAAGGAGTTTAGTAGCTTCCCCTAAGGTGATTTCCATAAAAGTGCCTCCCGCGGCCGAATCTAAAAGATTTCTAGAAGCAAAATTCAATCCAGCATAAAAAATTTGTATGATCATCCATAAATTCAAACCATGAGTAGGGCAATTGTGAATCATCAATTTCATTCTCTCCCAAGATTGGGCAACATGCTCATGATCAAGTTGTTTAAAATTCATAATATCGTTCCTAAGAGAGATGATCTTAGCGGGAGGAAAATACTTAGAGATAAAAGCATCTTTGCACTTATTTCATGAATCAATACTATTCTTAGGCAAAGACGAAAACCAAACTTTAGCGCGATCTCTAAGTGAAAACAGAAATAACTTCAATTTAACAATATCATTATCCGTGTCTTTCTTCTTTTGCATCTCACACAAATCAACAAAGTTGTTTAGATGGGTAGCGGCACTAGGAAGGCCAGAAAATTGATCTTTCATAACAAGATTCAACAAAGCAGCATTGATTTCACAAGATTCAGCATCATTAAGAGGAGCAATCGGAGTACTAAGGAAATAATTATTATTGGTATTGGAAAAACACACAATTTGGTATTATCTTGCGCCATTGCGACAAGCAATCCAACACACAAGCAAAAAAAAAGGCAAGCGAAAAAGAGAGGAGGTTGGGAAAGAGAGGGCGAATAAAACGGCAAGGGTGAAGTGGGGGAGAGGAAAACGAGAGGCAAATGACAAATAATGTAATGCGAGGGAGATGCGTTTGTGCTGGGTACTTGGTATGTCTTGACTTGAGCGAAGACCTCCCCGGCAACGGCGCCAGAAATCCTTCTTGCTACGTCTTGAGCTTGCGTTGGTTTTCCTTGAAGAGGAAAGGGTGATGCAGCACAGTAGCGTAAGTATTTGCCTCAGTTTTTGAGAACCAAGGTATCAATCCAGTAGGAGGCTCCTCCAAAGTCCCACGCACCTACACAAACAAACAAGAACTCGCAACCAACGCAATAAAGGGGTTGTCAATCCCTTCACGCCACTTGCGATAGTGAGATCTGATAGAGATAATATGATAAGATAAATATATTTTTGGTATTTTTATGATATAGATTGGAAAAGTAAAAGATGCAAATAAAAGTAGATTGAAAGCTTATATGATAAAAGATAGACCCGGGGGCCATAGGTTTCACTAGTGGCTTCTCTCAAGATAGCATAAGTATTACGGTGGGTGAACAAATTACTGTTGAGCAATTGATAGAAAGCGAATAATTATGAGATTATCTAGGCATGATCATGTATATAGGCATCACGTCCGTGACAAGTAGATCGAAACGATTTTGCATCTACTACTATTACTCCACACATCGACCGCTATCCAGCATGCATCTAGAGTATTAAGTTCATAAAGAAAAGAGTAACGCATTAAGAAAGATGACATGATGTAGAGGGATAAACTCATGCAATATGATATAAACCCCATCTTTTTATCCTCGATGGCAACAATACAATACAATACGTGCCTTGCTGCCCCTGCTGTCACTGGAAAAGGACACCGCAAGATTGAACCCAAAGCTAAGCACTTCTCCCATTGCAAGAAAGATCAATCTAGTAGGCCAAACCAAACTGATAATTCGAAGAGACTTGCAAAGATAACTTAATCACACATAAAAGAATTCAGAGGAGATTCAAATATTTCTCATAGATAAACTTGATCATAAACCCACAATTCATCGGATCTCGACAAACACACCGCAAAAAGAGTTACATCGAATAGATCTCCAAGAAGATCGAGGAGAACTTTGTATCGAGATTCAAATAGAGAGAAGAAGCCATCTAGCTAATAACTATGGACCCGAAGGTCTGTGGTAAACTACTCACAACTCATCAGAAGGGCTATGGTGTTGATGTAGAAGCCCTCCGTGATCGATTCCCCCTCTGGCGGAGCGCCGGCGAAGGCTCCAAGATGGGATCTCGCGGATACAGATGGTTACGGCGGTGGAAATAGTTTTTCGTGGTCGCTTCTAATGTTTTCGGGGTACATGGGTATATATAGGAGGAAGAAGTAGGTCGGTGGACGCTCGAGGGGCCCACGAGACAGGGGGCGCGCCCAGTAGGGGGGGCGCCCTCCATCCTTGTGGCCGCCTCGATTGTTTCTTGACTTGCACTTCAAGTCCTCTGGATCACGTTTGTTCCAAAAAGATCGCTCCCGAAGGTTTCATTCCGTTTGGACTCCATTTGATATTCCTTTTCTTCGAAACACTGAAATAGGCAAAAAAACAGCAATTCGGGTTGGGCCTCCGGTTAGTAGGTTAGTCCCAAAAATGATATAAAAGTGTAAAGTAAAGCCCGTAAACATCCAAAATAGGTAATATAATAGCATGGAACAATCAAAAATTATAGATACGTTGGAGACGTATCACTGCCATAGGTCAGAAGACTCGGCGAAAGATCCTTCAAACCAAACCGCGCTGGCAAGCTTGCCTATTATGGCGCTGCCGCATTCTACATGTCCTCCTCTGTCACCCGTGGCCTCGCGTCAAAGGTCTTGAGCCACAAACCAAAGGGAGGAGTAGTCCGGAAGAAGGCCTCACACGTAACGATAAATGTCGAGATAAGAAGAATAGAGTCCGGGGCCAGATCGTGAAAATCAAGTCCATAGTAAAACATGAGGCCCCGGACGAAGGGGATAAGCGCGAACCCTAACCCGTGAAGGAAGTGGGCCGCAAATACTACCCTCTCGCCGGATCTAGGGGTAGGTACAACCTGCCCTGCTGCTGGGAGCCGATGAAGAATCTCTAGGGTCAGATACCTCGCCGCGCGGAGCTTCGCAATATCCTCCTCCGTGACAGAAGAAGCCACCCACCGGCCTGGACGGCTGGATCCGGACATGATTGGGGCTGGTGGTGATTGGAACCCGAGAGTTAGAACTTGAGGTGGCTGGGGTTGAGGAAGAAGCAAGCGCAAAGGAAAAAGACGAGTCTGGGTCCCTATATAAAGACCCCGAATACCGAGCGTCTCCTCCTGGGTCTCGAGACTTACCTATCTCCAAAGAGTTGTACCCGGGGGACGATTGGGTTACCCACGCTTGCATTGATGAAAATCCCGTGAATAAAGGGGACACGATCTCTGCTTTGACAAGACGTGCCAGTGAAACCGCGTCCCGAGACGTGGGGCGGCGGGCTAGCCAAACGGTTCGGAACAATAACCAGGCGGGCGTGACGTCATAAACAATTGTCAGCAGATTGGGATCGAGAAATATTGTATTCTCTGCAATTGCATACACAGGTCTGGATATGCTTACTACATCCGAAGACTATTCTGGAGTTCGGAAGAAGGGAACCCGCCTTGCAATGCCGAAGACAAATCTGCGCGCCGGACTCCTCGTCATTGAAGCCAGGTTCAGGGGCTACTGAGGGAGTCCTGGACTAAGGGGTCCTCGGGCGTCCGGCCTGTTAGCCACGGGCCGGACTGATGGGCCGTGAAGATACGAAGACCGAAGACCCTCTACGTGTCCGGACGAGACTCTCCTTGGCGTGGAAGGCAAGCTTGGCGATCAATAATGTAGATTCCTTTTTATGTAACCGACTCCATGTAACCCTACATCTCTCCGGTGTCTATATAAACCGGAGAGCGTAGTCCGGATGGACGGATACTCATTATCATAACCATAGGCTAGCTTCTAGGGTTTAGCCTCTACGATCTCGTGGTAGATCAACTCTTGTAACACTCATATTCATCAAGATCAATCAAGCAGGAAGTAGGGTATTACCTCCATAGAGAGGGCCCGAACCTGGGTAAACATCGTGTCCCCTGTCTCCTGTTACCATCGACCTTAGACGCACAGTTCGGGACCCCCTACCCGAGATCCACCGGTTTTGACACCGACAGGTTTCCCCTCTAGTCCTTGGTCTCCATGGCATGGGAGGGGCGAGAGCCCCTCCGAGAATGGATCTGTCTCTCTCTGTTTCTGCGCTCCAGATCTGGCCTTTCACCATTTCTTATATTCCCGGAGATCCGTAACTCCGATTGGATTGAAATTTGAACATGATTTTTATCCGGATATTAGCTTTCTTGCGGCGAAAGAAGGGCTCCAACCGCCTTACGGGGTGTCCACGAGGGTCAGGGGCGTGCCTGCCCCCTGGGGCGCGCCCCCTGCCTCGTGGCCCCCTCGGGCATCGTCTCGCGTTGATTCCACTTCCCATAATTCACATATATTCCAAAAAAATCTTCATCAGTTTTTATCCCGTTTGGACTCCGTTTGATATGGATTTTCTGCGAAACAAAAAACATGCAACAAACAGGAACTGGCACTGGGCACTCGATCAATTTGTTAGTTCCAAAAATAGTATAAAAAGTTGCCAAAAATATGTAAAAGTTGTATAATATTGGCATGGAACAATAAAAAATTATAGATACGACAGAGACGTATCAGCATCCCCAAGCTTAATTCCTGCTCGTCCTCGAGTAGGTAAATGATAAAAAAAGATAACTTTTGATGTGGAATGCTACCTAGCACAATCTTGATCATGTAATCTAATCATGGCATGAATATTAAGACACGAGTGATTCAAAGCAATAGTCTATCATTTGACATTAAGACAATAATACTTCAAGCATACTAATAAAGCAATCATGTCTTTTCAAAATAACATGGCCAAAGAGAGTTATCCATACAAAATCATATAGTCTGGCTATGCTCCATCTTCACCACACAAAATATTCAAATCATGCACAACCCCAATGACAAGCCAAGCAATTGTTTCATACTTTTAATGTTCTCAAACCTTTTCAACTTCACGCAATACATGAGCGTGAGCCATGGACATAGGACTATAGGTGGAATAGAATATGATGATGGAGGTTGTGTGGAGAAGACAAAAAAGGGAGAAAGTCTCACATCGACGCAGCTAATCAACGGGCTATGGAGATGCCCATCAATTGATGTCAATGCGAGGAGTAGGGATTGCCATGCAACGGATGCACTAGAGCTATAAGTGTATGAAACCTCAAACTGAAACTAAGTGGGTGTGCATCCAACTTGCTTGCTCATGAAGACCTAGGGCATTTGAGGAAGCCCATCGTTGGAATATACAAGCCAAGTTCTATAATGAAAATTCCCACTAGTATATGAAAGTGATAACTCAAGAGACTCTCTATATGAAGAACATGGTGCTACTCTGAAGCACAAGTGTGGTAAGGATAGTAACATTGTCCCTTCTCTCTTCTCTCTCTTTTTTTTTTCTTTTTTTCTTTTTTCTTCTTCTTTTTTTAGGCTTCTTTGGCCTCTCTCTTTTTTGGGGGGCTTCTTTGGCCACTTTTATTTTTCATAAAGTCCGGAGACTCATCCCAACTTGTGAGGGAATCATTGCTTCCATCATCCTTTCCTCACATGGGACAATGCTCTAATAATGATGATCATCACACTTTTATTTACTTACAACTCAATATTACAACTCGATACTAGAACAAAGATATGACTCTTTATGAATGCCTCCGGCGGTGTACCGGGATGTGTAATGATCTAGCGTAGCAATGACATCAAAAAACGGACAAGCGATGAAAACATCATGCTAGCTATCTTACGATCATGCAAAGCAATATGACAATAAATGCTCCAGTCATGTACATGATGATGATGGAAGTTGCATGGCAATATATCTCGGAATGGCTATGGAAATGCCATGATAGGTAGGTATGGTGGCTGTTTTGAGGAAGATATAAGGAGGCTTATGTGTGACAGAGCGTATCATATCACGGGGTTTGGATGCACCGGCGAAGTTTGCACCAACTCTCAAGGTGAGAAAGGGCAATGCACGGTACCAAAGAGGCTAGCAATGATGGAAGGGTGAGAGTGCGTATAATCCATGGACTCAACATTAGTCATAAAGAACTCACATACTTATTGCAAAAATCTATTAGTCATCGAAACAAAGTACTATGCGCATGCTCCTAGGGGGATAGATTGGTAGGAAAAGACCATCGCTCGTCCCTGACCGCCACTCATTAGGAAGACAATCAATAAATAAATCATGCTCCGACTTCGTTATATAACGGTTCACCATACGTGCATGCTACGGGAATCACAATCTTCAACACAAGTATTTCTACAATCCACAACTACCCACTAGAATGACTCTAATATCACCATCTTTATATCGCGAAACAATTGCAAGGAATCAAACATATCATATTCAGTGATCTACAAGTTTTATGTAGGATTTTATGACTAACCATGTGAATGACCAATTCCTGTCAACTCTCTAAATAGATATATATATAAGTGAAGCAAGAGAGTTTAATTCTTTCTACAAAAGATATGCCCACGCTCTAACAAATATAAGTGAAGCAAAAGAGCATTATACAAATGGCAGTTTTGTGAAGAGAAACAGGCAATCCAAACTTCAAATGATATAAGTGAAGCAGATGAAGCATTCTATAAAGCCATACTCAAAAAAATTTAAGTGAAGTGCAATGAGCATTCTATAAATCAACCATGGACTATCTCATACCAGCATGGTGCATAAAAGAAAAGTGAAAACTAAATGCAAAAGACGCTCCAAGATTTGCACATATCGCATGAACGAAACGAATCCGAAAACATACCGATATTTGTTGAAGAAAGATGGGATGCCTTCCGGGGCATCCCAAGCTTAGACGCTTGAGTCTCCTTGAATATTTACTTGGGGTGCCTTGGGCATCCCCAAGATTGAGCTCTTGTCTCTCCTCCTTCTCCTCACATCGACACCTCCTCGATCTTCGAACACTTCATCCACACAAAACTCAACGGAAAACTCGGTAAGATCCGTTACTATAATAAAGCAAATCACTACTCAAGTACTGTTGCAAACCAATTCATATTTTGTTTTTGCATTGTAGCTACTGTAATATAACTTTTCCATGGCTTAATCCACTGATAGAAATCGATAGTTTCAACAAAACAAGCAAACTATGCATCAAAAACAAAATCTGTCTTAAACAGGACAGTCTGTAGTAATCTGAACATTCACCATACCTCTGTTACTCCAAACATTCTGCAAAAATTAGGAAAAATAAACAATTTGTATAGGAAGACAGTGCAAAAAGTTTCAGACCCGTTTGACGTTCTAGTAAAAAAATGTAAAATCGCGCACTACAGCCAAAGTTTCTGATTCTGCACCGCACAAACCAACAAGCAATGTAAACATCCTAAAGGCAAATCTTGGCACATTATTTTTATAATACAATGGAATTGTACAAGGGGATAATTATTTTTGTTGAAAAGTTTCTTTAATCAAGATTCACAAAGTTTCCGTGAGCATGAACAAAGTTCAAGGCTAGCTCCCACATTAACAATGCTCGTCTTTCTCACTTTCACTTTCCTTTTCTGAAAAAGTTTTGAGTTCCCCTCTTTATTTTTTTGTTTTTAAACTATATAAAAGCACTCAACAGAAATAAATGACTCTCTAAAACTTCCGGGTTGTCTCCTTGGTAGCGCTTTCTTTAAAGCCATTAAGCTAGGCATATAGTGCTCAAATAATGGATCCACCTGGATCCCAAGGTACATCAAAGCCAATTTTAATTAACAATGATTTAGCATTACTAGTAAGCACAAAGCAACATATATCAAGCAACGACGAAGTCTAACCCTCTTTCTATGCATCGGCATGTCATAAAAGAACAATTCATGCACACATAGTAAAGGCCAATGCGTAGTATAAATAGTTTCTTGCAATTTGATCATATTGGAAACATCGAGAGGCGGAGATGTAGTTCCTCTCTCATAATAATTGCAAGTAGGAGCAGCAAGCACATGCATATTATATCTATCAAAATCATCATGTGTAGTACTAAAACGCAACCCATCAATATAATCCTTAATAAGGGCAAACTTCTCCGATATAGTGTAGTCGGGAGAATTCAAAAAGATAATAGGACTATCATGCGTGAGTGCAATAGCAACAATTTCATGTTTAACATAAGAAACTATAGCAAGTTCATCTCCATAAGCATAATTCATATTGGCATCTTGGCCACAAGCATAACAAGCATCATAAAAAAGGGATGTTTTAAAAGAATCAACGGGATCATAACAATCATCATAGCAATCATCCTTCGGTAAGCATGAAGGGAAATTAAACAATGTATGAGTTGAAGAGTTACTCTCATTAGAAGGTGGGCACAGGTAGCTAATCCGCTCTTCCTCCTTTTGTTCTTCGCTCTCTTCATCATCTTTTTCATCCAATGAGCCCACAGTTTCATCAATTCCTTCTTCCATAGACTCCTGCAAAATATTAGTCTCTTCTTGGACAGCGGAGGAGTCCTCAATATATGGTTTAACATAGGCATTAGAAGCATAATTATCATAACAATATTTAAGTATGGCAAAATTTTCCAATTTGTAAAGAGTAGCATCATACTTTCCAATCAAAGAAGCAATTTCATAAGCACCCTTAAAAGCAACAAATTCTTCAATTTGTTGAACATCATAGTAATTGTAAACACCCTGAGCATACGAAGATACGATTCCATTATCACTAAACTCACATTGGTAGGGAAGGTGTTTCTTAGGGTCTTCAGAACAACAAGTAAAATCATATATTTCACATAAATTCCAAGCATAGCATTGCAAACGATGAATTTGATCCAATAAAAGTTCCCCTTTTTCAGATATGCGGTGTCGCACATAACAAGCATGCTCATCTAAAGATTTGCCCTCAACTAAGCTAGTTGGGGTTTCAGCCCAAGCACATAGGGATCGAAGATGATCCAAGTAAAAAGCTTCAGGAGTGTGATAGATTTTGAGTGGTTCTTCAACCATTGGTTCAGTAGGTACCACTAATTTTTTTGATATTTTGCGTTTCCTACCCATAACTAAAGATAGAAAACAACTTAGAATAACAAATAAAAACTACTTAGTGATAAAGCAAACAAGCACACACGAGAATATTCACCCCACGCTATAACTCCCCGGCAACGGCGCCCGAAAAAGGTCTTGATAACCCACAAGTATAGGGGATCAATTGTAGCCTCTTTCGATAAGTAAGAGTGTCGAACCCAACGAGGAGCTAAAGGCAGAACAAATATTCCCTCAAGTTTTATCGACCACCGATACAACTCTACGCACGCTTGACGTTCACTTTACCTAGAACAAGTATGAAACTAAAAGTACTTTGTAGATGTTGTTGGATAGGTTTGCAAGAATATAAAGAGCACGTAAATAAAAACTAGGGGCTGTTTAGATGAAGACACAACTAAGTTAGTTTTAGTAGAGAGCTTGTTGTCACGCAAGACAGTTATTTGTCCCTAGGCAATCGATAACTAGACCGGTAATCATCTATTTATATAAAAAGTACTTGATGGGATCACCTTAATAAAGATAATTAGCTAAGAAAATCCCACAATAATTAGAAACATCCGACCTTTAATTTATCAGATTAAATAACCTCAACCGGTAGATTAGAGTTGATAGGAATTACCCACCTATGCCATGCACTAATTTTTTCTAAGCCTTTTCGATAGGAATTACCCACCAATGCCATGCACTAATTTTCCCTAGGCCTTTTCTATTAATCAATTCCCCGTTACTTTCTCTATTTACCCTAAAAAGTCTTTCCCATCAATCCAGCCTCCATCGTCACGCCGCCAGGGTGTTTGGAGGCGGATGCCCCCGGTCCTTCTCGTGGAGCTAGATGGATCCTCTCCTTCCCTACAAGGCTACACCACCATGGGATCCTCTCAGAGCTAGCTGGTGGCACTCCTCCCCAGCATGACGGGCTGCACACGTCCTCTACTATGGTGATCCTCTCCTTCCCTACAAGGCTACACCACCATGGGATCCTCTCAGAGCTAGCTGGAGGCACTCTTCCCCATACATGGAGCGGCCCCTCCCATACATGGCTAGCTGCAACGCCCGGGCGCCCAGCATGACGACCACTGATTCCCCATAGATAAACGACTGACGTGATCTAGCGGACATAAAGAGCTGACCACGGATTCCCCATAGATGAACGACTGACGTGATCTAGCGGACATAAAGATCCGTGAAGAGCGAGATGAAACGTACGTATAACCAGCATGAGAACAACAAGATATATGTTCAGTTAACAGCAGGGATTATCTCAATTCTTTACACCATCGATCAGGTCCTGACCCTCGCCTTCCCTCTAATCATGAATCATACAGATCGGCAGATTAGGCTGATGAATCCAATCCTTAATGCAGATCAGCATGAGATAAACGGAAATTCGCAACAAATAAAATATCCTACATGTATGTCGGTGACCTTTTTTTTTTAAAAGGAGGATCACCCCTGGCCTCATGTCGGTGATGTTGCCCAGGGCGACTACATGGACAAGCCCAGGTAATCGAGCTAGGCACCTATAAGTGCATATCAAGCTATATATATTATATCGCATATGGTTTATATATTGTTATATATTTTGATTAATATTTTTCTTATGTATTTTGTAGACCTGAGCAGTTACATAATACGAGTTCTGAAGTATGTCGGACGCAATTATTTGATACACCTTTTTATAGATGCATGTATTGTGTGCATGGAAGACCATGCTTATGTATGGGTATCTCCTCCTCAGCTCTGTCCACACTTCTGTGGTGACGGGTTGCAGCAGAATCACAACTACATCTTGGTTAGGTTTGCAAGCATCTCCGTGGAAATCATGGGCAAACATAATTAGAAAAGCTTGGAGATAGAGAAATAATGGAACGCCTTCCTTCTCATCCTTGGACTGGGAGGTCATGTGCGCAGACTGCTAGGAAGTTAAAGAAATTTCCGTTTAGCAGCAAGGTGAGCTGCACATACCTTGCTATGTACATACCCAAGCCCTACGGTATGCATATATAAGATGGCAGTGTGTTTTTTCGTTTATTCTTTGTGCTGGAGTGATCTGTGTGCTTTCCCTATGTTAGTCTATGCTGAAATTTGAGATGGGCTCTAGGCCCATATAGCAATTTCTGAAAAATCTCTAAGGGCCCATGTGGGTTATATGGCACTAGGTGTAGTGGGAGTTTAGTCCTACCCCGGAAGTGGAAGAGGAGTTGGACCTCCTTATAAGGGTTTCTCTTCTACATGCTATTGGAGCTTGAGAAGAGAAGAGGCCCTCGCGCACTCCTCCTCCGCCGCCCGCCTCGCCACGCCACGCCTCGTCACAGAGGTCCTTTTCCAGCAACTTCAAATCAGAAAGCCCCGACTCCCATAAAGAATGCTTGCAGATCTTTCTTTTTATTACGATGACGATATGGACCTCATTACTGTCTCATTTTCTTATATTTATATAAGTTCTTTTTTTTGGATTCGACATAACAAGAACAGAATCACGCTCTGTAGGATTTGAACCTACGACATTGGGTTTTGGAGACACACGTTCTACCGAACTGAACTAAGATTGCTTTCCGGGAGATAAAGCAGTAAAGAAAAGGATGATTTTTGTACCGCATGCATATAGAAAAATGAAACTCTGAATTTTGTCCAATTTGAATCGATCTCAATTGATCCCTCGTTACTGCCAATAGGAGAAGTAATAGGTAGGGATGACAGGATTTGAACCCCTGCCCTGTTTTCCACATCATAATTTATTCCTCCATCTATATACAACTTTCTTGTCATTTCTTCTTTTTGGTTTCATATAATAAATGATATACATCTAAAACCCAACATAACGTATAAAGAATGAATATTTATCGGTAATGCTCAGGAAGAAAGAAGGGGTCATCTTTTTGATTTTTATTCCACCCTCATGTACCCTTCTTTGCATTTTTTCTAAAGCCTGTTCAACCTCATATCACCTAGAGCAAGTCATGGACTTCTTCAATGAAAGAAAGTCTCATGGAAACGTTTTCAACTAAATAAGAACCATACAAAATAGATTTCTTGATCTTTTTATTTAGGAAAACGGATTTTTTCGCAGTTTTATCTTTTATCCTAAAGATATGCAGAACGAGTGTATTATGAAATGTTCGTTGTCTAGCTTGCATACATCGCTACTTAATCGTTTAGTGGTTATCGATGAAATTACTTCACCATAGAGAAAATATTATGGAAGTTTATATATATATATATATATATATATATATATATATATATATATATATATATATATATATATATATATATTATTGGTTGCTTTTGTTTATGTCCAATTGGAAAAGTTGATCTTCTAAATTCATATGTTTAGCCTAAAGTACGTAACTTGTGTTCCTCCCTGGTTCTTGCAAAGCCACCTAATCAAGCCTCACCTCATTTGTAGTTATAACATGTTCAGCTGAAAGCAAACTCCAAATAAAATTGGTTTACTATTAGTAACACATATACTTTTTTACCTTAGCTCTTTCTTTATTGTTCATTGAGCAGTTCAAATGCTTTGATTGCTTATCAGATAAGAGGTAAAAATATTCTTCATTCGTTTATTTTGTTAATTCAAAATTGCATTCAAATCCATTCTTTCTCATAACTTGAGAATATGTACAGCGCAGAACAAAAAAGAACGCAAATTTGATGAGTTGTAGGGGCGGACCCACTTCCACTGATTTCTTGCAGGAAGGTTCTATAAGGGAAGAAGAATCAGAGCTGTGACCTGGTAACCTTGATTTCTTTCAGAACGTCATTACGAGAGTAACAAAGAAAGAATAACGTAGATAGGAAGGAGCGAGCCGAGCCCCAAGGATAATGAATTGGTATGCCGGGTGCTTACTTGAGCAAGAAGCCAAGTCATCGATAATCAAAGAAAGGTGTGAGTGAACGAGCCCAACTTTCCGATTCAAATATGACTCCTTTCCACTTTCAACAAATAGAGAAATCTCCGCTAGGCTAGCAGTGGGTAACCAACGTAGTGCCCCATTCGTTCCATGACATCCAATCAGTTCTCCTCGGATTCCAATCCAATCTCCCAATCAGTGAGAAATAGAAGGTCGGATGAGATCTCGAACGTTGTCCCTACCTACTGAGGAATCAAAAGTGTACGTAGAAAAAGAGAGTGTTGGAAATGCATCGATGAGAACTTACCTTGTGAGTCACTACTCCGGCACTGGGCAGGAATACTACTAGCGAGGCTTATAGGCGGCTAGTTCTTAAAGAAATCTGTCAGCTATAACCTAGCCTATTGAATCTGGTACACCCGAAGCACGAAACTAGATAGGTAGCCCTACCTACGACTAGAAAAGTATCGTATTTTTTTCTTCCAGTAAATCTTCCACTCATTCCTTCCATTATGGAATATCATTTGGAGTGTATTTTCCCTCTCAAAAAAGGCTTCGCCCTCACTTCACTGAACTTATTGGAAATGCCTAGGACAGAGTTCATTCACTTGCCCAGCAGCCCTACTCCTCATAGTTGATCCGAATTTCTGTCCTTGATAGACTCAATCAGGAAGAGGAAGACTTGATAAAAGATGAAAAGAAAGGATTGATTACCTTTTTAAGTCAAGAAAAGAAAGGAAAGGGCTATTTATGAGTTTATGTAGATGAAGTTTCAGATTCTTGGATGAGCGGAACATCTTTGAGACAAATCATCTCCACCCGGGTACATAGCTTCATCCAAACCATGGTTCCACGAATTGTTGACTCGCTCTAGAAAAGAGCTTCGTAGTTGGGAGCTCTGAACCGATGATCGATATGGTTTCCTAGGATGAGAACTATGGTTTACTACTTGACAATAAGAAAGTTGTTTTATCTTTTTTTCACTTTTTGAGGTGTTTTGCCTAGTCTGAGTTTCCCCTTCTTCTATTTGATCAAGATGGATAGCAAAAAAGCATGAATAGGCCTACTGGGATGGAAGGAGAGAAGGACTGAACGAGAAAAGGAAATACCTCTTTGTTTACCTTGGAATGAATTGCTCAACTACTTAGGTAACGAAACAAAACGTTCATCTAAGATCTTTCTTAAAAAAAGATAGGACTGTACGACAGTTCTCGTTAGTAGATTCGCAGAACAGAAGAAGAAGTTCACTCTGACTTGCGCACTACAAAAAGGCAGCCAACGACTTCGGATGTACTCCGTCTTTCGAGCCTCTGTTTAGCTTCAAAAGATAAGGCGCTAGTGCAACGAACGCTGCTTTGGTGCGTCCCACCCCAACTAACTAGTGCTTGACTTGACTTTCCCCCGCGCACTATCCAATGAATAAGGAGAAGGCCGGCCTATCAATGACCGAGCCAGTCTGATCTCCTTTATACTTACCTCAAACAACGAGCGAAGTCGAGATGTTGATGAGAAAGGGGCTTTTCTCAAGGCCAAAGAGTGCTCTTTGAAGGCTACTATGCATCCTTACGAATACAAGAGTGTTTTTTTTGTTTTGGGTATAGCAGGACTTGAACCTACGACCATTAGGTTAAAAGCCCAATGCTCTACCAACTGAGCTATACACCCGATTTTACAAGAAGGCTTGGTGCGGAAAAGAAAAGAGGGCGGCCTGGCCCCTTTTCTTCTTATCATATCACAAGGGCGCGACTCTGTATGGTATAGTACTGTGGAGCAAGTTTGGGAGTCCTTTCCACTCATTGAGGATTCTATCTAAAAAAGAAGGTCAACGGGGGAGACTACTTTGAAGTCCGGGCTGAACAAACTACTTCTCCTGCTACCAAAACAGAGAAATAAGGAAATAAGATGGATTCGTCTAATAAAATACCCAATGCCTGTAGTTGAAGAATTGTTGGATGAGTTATCTTGTGCTGTTTGGTTTACTAAGCTGGATCTGAGAGCTGGTTACCATCAGATAAGATTACATGAAGCGACGAATACAAAACGGCATTCAAGACCCACGTCACTATGAATTTTAAGCTATTTGGGCTCACAAATGCACCACCCACCCTCCAGAGTGCTATGAACACAATTCTGGCTGAGCTGACTAGGGTTTGTGTTCTTGTTTTTGTTGATCACATCTTAATCTACAACAAATCCTTGCAAGATCATGTCACCTATTTGCAGCAAGTATTTGACCTTCTGAAGCAGAATCAACTATATGTGAAGTTGAATAAATGTTCGTTTGCTCAACCACAGATAGAATACCTGGGTCATGTCATTAGTGGGCAAGGGGTGGCTACAGACTAAAAGAAGATCCTCACAGTGAAAGAGTGGCCTACTTCCAAGTCAAGCACATTAGAGTTTGGGCTTGCGGGATTGAGCCGAGCCGAGCTTACACCTACGCGCTTATTTTTGCTAGTCACTAACGGAGAGTTCTCTGACAGCTGGGCCACGATCTAAGACGTCGGATCGTGGGCTGTCACGGACTCGGACGTGGGTCGAGCCCACGTCTCTCCACGCAGCTGCGCCTATATAAGTGTGCGGTGTCTCCTAACCCTAGCCGCCACGAACAGAACAGATCTGCTCCACGCGCACGCCCACCATCGTTCCCTTGCTGCTGCCGCCGCCGGTGACTCCATCCCGTCCGCCGCGTACACAGTCGACGGGAGAGCAGGTCTCCGAAACCACGCCCTTCTGGTTCCTGTATGGGGTGAGGGGCGAATAGGTTTTTGGGCAGCGATTACGCGACTGCTCACTTCCGATTGTCTACTTCCTCTACGTCCGCGTCGTCTTCATCATCACCATGTCCGCCGACACCGAATGTGCCACCGCCGAGAAAGCTGAAGCTGACAAGAAGGCCGCCGAGGACGCCGCTGCTGCCACCAAAGCCGCGGCCTCTGCATGGCCTACTGGAGGGTATAACTCGTTTATCCCGCTCCTACTGTCTTCTGTTTTAGCCATGCTAGCGTTATATGTAGATCTTTCTGTAATTAGCGTAGTATGTGCTAGTTTGACTGAATATCAGTATGCGTTTATATGTGTCAATGCCATGCTAGTCATTTATTCGTGGATTAATTTAATCAAGAAATTGCCTATTTACTCAACAATCCAAAAACCTATTATGTGTAGGAATTTTTCGGCAAGTGGCTTTGCCGCTGCACTGAAACCGGATAAGTTTACCGGTACATACTTTAAGCGTTGGCAGACTAAGACCACGTTATGGCTCACGGCTATGAACGTGTTCTGGGTCACCGGTGTCTCCACGGGAATGATTGCTCCTAAACAGGAGAAGGCGTTCAAGGAGGCTACCGTTGTGTTTCTCGGAGCAGTTCTTAGCGTGATCGGAGATAAACTGGTCGACGCATATTTACATGTGCATGTCGCCAAGGACTTGTGGGAGGCGCTCGAATCTAAGTTCAGGGCAGCCGATGCCGGAAGCGAGATGTATATTATAGAGCAGTTCCACGCTTACAAGATGGTTGAAAACCGTCCTGTATTGGAGCAGGCTCATGAGATAATATGCATTGTTAAGGAGCTTGAACTTCTTAAGTGCGATTTACCGGGCAAGTTTGTCGCGGGCTGCATAATCGCTAAGCTCCCTAATTCCTGGAGGACCTTTGCCACCACTCTGAAACATCAGAGGCGTGAATTCTCTGTGGAGGATGTCATTGGCCATCTGAGTGTTGAGCAGAATTCAAGGGCAAAGGACTCGCACGGAAAAGGGGCCGAAGGGACTTCTGTCGCCAACATGGTGAACGAGAAGAACTTCAACTCCCACAAGCCCAAGGGAAAGAACGGTGTCCAACACAATACCGACTTTAAGAAGAAGGCTAAGAAGACCTTCAAGAAGAACAAGAAGGACGAGGGCTGCTTTACTTGTGGTTCGGTTGAACATTGGGCCAACAAGTGCCCAAACAAGTACAAGAAGTCAGGACATGACTCCAAGTCCGTCAACATGATTGTGGACAACAATGAGAATGGTGCACCTAGGTACGGTAATTTATTTACTGTTTTTTCAGTGTTTCAGCCCACCGATTGGTGGGTGGACACAGGTGCAGGTGTACATGTGTGTGCTGCCATGTCATTGTTCACTTCTTACCAGGTCACATGCCATGGGTCCGTATTGATGGGGAATGGCGCGAGTGCTTCTATTCATGGTGTTGGCACGGTCGATCTGAAGTTTACTTCGGGAAGGATCGTGCAGCTGAAGAACGTGCAGCATGTCCCCGCCATCAAGAAGAACCTCGTTAGTGGCTCCCTTCTATGTAGAGAAGGGTTTAAGTTGGTTTTCGAGTCTAATAAATTAGTTGTTACGAAATATGGACTCTTTGTTGGAAAAGGTTATGAGATCGGGGGGATGTTCCGCCTTTCCCTCGCAGATTTTTGTAATAAAGTCGTGAACCATGTTCATTCGAATGTTAATGAATCTGAAGTTTGGCATTCATGTCTTTGTCACATTAGTTTCGGTGTTATGACGCGGCTAGCCAAGTTGGATTTAATCCCGAGTTTTACTTTAGCCAAAGGTTCTAAGTGCCTTTCATGTGTGCAAGCTAAGCAACCTCGCAAGCCTCACAAGGCCGCGGAGGAGAGACACTTGGCACCATTAGAACTCATACATTCTGATCTTTGTGAGATGAATGGTGTGTTGACTAAAGGTGGAAAGAAATACTTCATGACATTGATAGATGATTCCACTAGATATTGCTATGTGTATCTGTTAAATACTTAAGATGAGGCTCTACACTACTTTAAAATCTATAGGGTAGAAGTTGAGAATCAACTTGAAAAGAAAATTAAACGAGTCTGGTCAGATCGTGGTGGAGAGTACTTCTCGAGTGAGTTTGATTCCTTCTGTGTGGAACACGACATTATTCATGAGAGGACGCCTTCCTATTCACCCCCAGTCAAACGGGGTTGCCGAGCGGAAAAACCGTACTCTAACTGATTTGGTTAATGCCATGTTAGATACATCGGGTTTATCCGAGGCATGGTGGGGGGAGGCTATACTGACGGCATGTCATGTCCTAAATAAAGTTCCGGCAAAGGATAATGAGATCACTCCCTATGAGAAATGGGCAAAGAGAAGGACAACACTCTCGTACTTGCGCACTTGGGGCTGTCTGGCGAAAGTCAATGTGCCGATCCCCAAAAAGCGTAAGCTTGGACCCAAGACTGTGGACTGCGTTAATTTGGGCTACGCTAAGAACAACGTTGGCTATAGATTTCTAGTAGTGAAATCTGAGGTACCTGACCAGAAGGTCGGTACAATTATGGAGTCTAAGGATGCTGCATTCTTCGAGGATATTTTTCCTATGAGAGATATGCAAAGCACTTCTAGACAGGAATCTGAGGAGACTCCTGAACCTGCCATCCCTATGGAATATTATGAACAAACACATGATGAAAATCCTGAGGAGGATGACGAGGAAACCCTTGGTAGGGGCAAGAGACAAAGGACTGCAAAGATCTTTGGTGATGATTTCTTCGTGTACCTCGTGGATGATACTCCCACTTCTATTTCAGAAGTGTATGCCTCTCCAGAAGCTGACTACTGGAAGGATGCGGTCCGTAACGAGATGGATTCCATCATGGCTAACGGGACATGGGAGGTTACTGAACGTCCCTATGGTTGCAAACCATTAGGATGTAAGTGGGTGTTCAAGAAGAAGCTTAGGCCCGATGGTACGATTGAAAAGTACAAGGCTAGGCTTGTGGCCAAGGGCTATGACCAGAAAGAAGAGGAAGATTTCTTCGACACTTATTCACCTGTGGCTAGACTGACCACCATTCGAGTATTACTCTCATTGGCAGCCTCGCATGGTCTTCTCGTCCACCAGATGGATGTTAAGACGGCTTTTCTGAATGGAGAGCTAAACGAGGAAATCTACATACAACAGCCAGATGGCTTTGTGATAGATGGTCAGGAAAGAAAGGTGTGTAGGTTGCTGAAATCTTTATATGGCCTGAAGCAAGCACCTAAGCAATGGCATGATAAGTTCAATACAACTCTGACATCTGTTGGTTTCGTTGTTAATGAGGCTGACAAATGTGTATACTATCGCCATGGTGGGGGCGAAGGAGTTATACTGTGCTTGTATGTTGATGACATACTGATATTCGGAACCAACCTCAAAGTCATTGAGGAGGTCAAGTCGTTTCTGTCTCAGAACTTTGAGATGAAAGACCTTGGTGTGGCTGATGTTATCTTGAACATCAAGCTACTGAGAGATAATGAGGGTGGGATTACACTTCTGCAATCCCACTATGTTGAGAAGGTGTTGAGTCGTTTTGGATATTCGGATTGCACACCATCTCAAACACCATATGATCCTAGCGTGTTGATTCGAAAGTCCAAAGGCACGGCTATAGATCAGTTGAGATACTCTCAAATCATTGGTTCACTGATGTACCTAGCGAGCGCAACAAGGCCCGACATCGCGTTTGCTGTGAGCAAACTGAGCCGGTTTGTTTCCAAACCGGGTGATGTACATTGGCATGCTGTTGAACGAGTTATGCGCTATCTGAAAGGTACTATGAACTATGGACTTCACTATACCGGAGACCCGTCGGTACTTGAAGGGTATAGTGATGCAAATTGGATCTCTGATGCTGATGAGATGAAGGCCACAAGTGGGTATATGTTTACTCTTGGAGGTGGCGCTGTTTCCTGGAAGTCTTGCAAGCAAACGATCTTAACGAGATCGACAATGGAAGCAGAATAACGACATTAGACACATCTGGTGTTGAAGCGAGATGGCTTCGAGATCTTTTGATGGACTTGCCATTGGTTGATAAACCGGTTCCGGCTATCCTTATGAACTGTGACAATCAGACTGTCATCACCAAGGTGAAGAGTTCAAAGGACAACATGAAGTCCACCAAACACATAAGAATGAGATTAAAAGCTGTCAGAAAATTAAGAAACTCCGGAGTGATAGCGTTGGACTATGTCCATACGGCTAAGAATCTGGCAGATCCCTTTACGAAAGGGCTATCACGTGTTGTTATAGATAATGCATCGAGGGAGATGGGTATGAGACCCACATGAGTTGCCATGGTAGTAACCCAACCTATGTGATCGGAGATCCCGTGAATTAGGACCTGGGAAAACAAGCCAGTGGTGAACTGAGGAGAGTAACTATACTAACCCACTCCGTTGGAGATGCAATACTCTCGATACTGTATGGTAGGATGACTACTGTCTTAAAGTGTTCCGAAGCTTATATAAGCAAGATGCTATCCTACAGAGCGATCTTTGGAGGAACACACCTATATGAGCCCGACTGCTGGTCACAGTCTATGAGATTGGGGTGATCTCTAGTAAGCTCATGAATAGGCCAGGAGTGTGACTTATATGCTCCACCTGAGGGGTCAGCCTTCGGCAGCCCAGTACTAGTGAGACATGTGGTGAAACTTCTTTACGCCAAACTGACAATTCAAGGCATAGTCCATTGTTCAGTTGTGAAGGAGTGTAGCTACTTGCTCTAGGTGAAGCTCAACCTTAACGGGTCTTCATTGAAACACTGGTATATCGAAACAGTAATTGGAACAGAGGACACAATGGGCCCTCGAGATCTGGTGGGGGATTGCTGAAATTTGAGATGGGCTCTAGGCCCATATAGCAATTTCTGAAAAATCTCTAAGGGCCCATGTGGGTTATATGGCACTAGGTGTAGTGGGAAGTTTAGTCCCACCCCGGAAGTGGAAGAGGAGTTGGACCTCCTTATAAGGGTTTCTCTTCTACATGCTATTGGAGCTTGAGAAGAGAAGAGGCCCTCGCGCACTCCTCCTCCGCCGCCCTCCTCGCCACGCCACATCACGACGCCCTGCACCGCGGGTTGCGGGATTGAGCCGAGCTGAGCTCACACCTACGCGCTTATTTTTGCTAGTCACTAACGTAGAGTTCTCTGACAGCTGGGCCACGATCTAAGACGTCGGATCGTGGGCTGTCACGGACTCGGACGTGGGTCGAGCCCACGTCTCTCCACGCGGCTGCGCCTATATAAGTGTGCGGTGTCTCCTAACCCTAGCCGCCACGAACAGAACACATCTACTCCACGCGCACGCCCACCGTTGTTCCCTTGCTGCTGCTGCGCCGGTGACTCCATCCCATCCGCCGCGTACACGGTCGAAGGGAGAGCAGGTCTCCGAAACCACGCCCTTCTGGTTCCTGTACGGGGTGAGGGGCGAATAGGTTTTTGGGCAGCGATTACGCGACTGCTCACTTCCGGTCGTCTACTTCCTCTACGTCCGCATCGCCTTCATCATCACCATGTCCACGACGCCGAACGTGCCGCCGCCGAGAAAGCTGAAGCTGACAAGAAGGCCGCCGAGGACGCCGCTGCTGCCACCAAAGCCGCGGCCTCTGCATGGCCTACTGGAGGGTATAACTCGTTTATCCCGCTCCTACTGTTTTCTGTTTTAGCCATGCTAGCGTTATACGTAGATCTTTATGCAATTAGCGTAGTATGTGCTAGTTTGACTGAATATCAGTATGCGTTTATATGTGTCAATGCCATGCTAGTGATTTACTCATGGATTAATTTAATCAAGAAATTGCCTATTTACTCAACAGTCTACTCTTTAGAAGTTGAATGATTTATACAATGTCATAGACAATGATATGTATGCCATTGTTCATCTGAAGCTTGATACTCTTCAGAGGTTGGATGATATATGCCAATGTAATGGACCAAATGCTATTTGTGCTATTGTTCGTCTGCAGTTTGAACTTAATTAGGTCTCGGCAAGAAAAAAATCGAGAAGCTTGGAGGTGAAGCAATAATACATCATTTTCCTTCTGATGTGGAACGGCGCCTCATTTTGTTTTTCTTGGCGTGACATACATGGACAGCTGCTGAAGGAGAACAAAAGGGAGATAAAGCATGGGTGAGTGAGCAGTTCAGTGTCAGCGTTCTGCCTCAGTCGTTCCACATCCTAGAGCAGACAGCCCTCGACCTACGCAAGGAGACCCATGAAATTATGGTTTAGCATTATCCCCATGACACTCCCGGATTACATACTTACTGGCTGCAACCTTTAGCTCGACAATGAATAGGTAACGGCAGGTTTATGCGTGACTAGCCACAACTGGTACTGTAAACAATGGCTCGATTACGATCTTCCCATAACCATCACATGTCCATATATTGATTGCTGATTACTTTTTTTAGTATACACTTGCAAGATGATGCTGAGTTAAACACAGGCAAGCTGCTCTTGCCAGTAGCGGAGCAACGAAGTTGTTATTGCACCGAGACTGTACAGAAGATTAACCAAATGTTGAGAGACGACCATCGGTTGGTTATATTTTTCGTGGTATTTCATTTCTTTTCTTGACAACCCTCTCTGGTTAGCACATACTTTTGTTTAGGAATTTCTGACTAGCAAAGTCTTTGTAGAATCCAATATAACTCATTTACTTAGAAACAATGGTTTGATCCTTAGTAAACTTTACAGCCAATCACTATCTTATTTTACAAATCAATGCTAAAATGATATTAACTTAAAGATGACACGCTTCTTGTGGAAACCTTAAGGGTAATTGCTACAGTCGAAATCGTAGTTTGGTGTCCGTTTACCAATAATTTTTTCATCGATCTTAGTGGTCACAAAGCAATAGAATAAGACAGGAGGAATATAAATCAAGTCACAACTTCTACTTCTTATTTGCTCCTGATGTAAAATGTATTCTATGCCATTTTCTATGTTTGTTCAGGTTTCTTAGGTATGTATCGGGCGAAACTTGTGCAAACACTCATATACTAAAGGAGTAAACAAGTTATATTTGATATTTACAAGACAACCATTTTGTAGCTAGGTAGAAAAATCATGCATATCTTAGTGGAATAGTTCAAATGTATATTCACAAAACAAGTATTTTTAGCTATGCTGACAAGCTCAATTTATCTCCCATATGCAGTTATATAACCTGGAATGATAACTATTATCTAGAAGAAGTATATAACCTTGATAATTGTTTTTATTACTTATCTTTCATGTATATACGTCATGTGGTGTGTCTTATCCTATTCTTACATGGTCTTTTATGATAGGAGAGATGCTGGATATATCGTGTGATTGCGAGTTAGTAAAATAGTCAGTATATTGCTAAGTTCTTCGATAACATGATTTTCTTTTGCTATTAGTTGCATTTTGGTTGTATGTATTTTTTGCACAATGGGTCGGTCAAGCCGGCCACACCACAAACACAATACACACAAGGATTCGAGCACATAGCATTAAAAGAGAACAACAACAACAACAACAACAACAACAACAACAACAACAACAACAACAACAACAACAACAACAACAACAACATAGCCATCAGATATTTCCCCAAAACATGAAAGGGGCGCCTCTTATAATAAAAATCAAGACCAGCCCAAAGAACCAGAAAATATTTACTTCTTTCTAACTATCTTAATTAAATACTAGCCCGCGCGAAGAGCGGCCACTCTGCTAGTTATTACAATTTTATTTGAGGGAGAGGCATAAGCTAACATACTTTCTCTTATTGGATCATATGCACTTATGATTGGAACTCTAGAAAGCATCCGCAACTACTAAAGATCATTAAGGTAAAACCCAACCATAGCATTAAAGCATCAAGTCCTCTTTATCCCATACGCAACAACCCCCTTACTCGGGTTTATGCTTCTGTCACTCAAGCAACCCACTATAAGCGAATCATGAACGTATTGCAACACCCTACAGCGGGAATCCCTCATGCTTGCGCGACACGAAGAGCACCATAGGACAGCACCAATAATAAAACATGCAACTCAAACCAATCACGATCATCAATTAACCCATAGGACAAAACGGATCTACTCAAACATCATAGGATAGCCATACATCATTGGGAAATAATATATAGCGTTGAGGACCATGTTTAAGTAGAGATTACAGCAGGTAAAAGAGGGGTTACACCGCTGCATAGAGGGGGGAAGAGTTGGTGATGAGGGCGGTGAAGTTGTTGGTGTAGATTGCGGTGATGATGATGGCCCCGACGGCGTTCCGGCGCCACCGGAAGAGAAGGGGAGAGGGGCCCCCTTCTTCTTCTTCTTCCTTGACCTTCTCGCTATATGGGAGAAGGGTTTCCCCTCTGGTCCTTGGTCTCCATGGCATGGGAGGGGCGAGAGCCTCTCGCCCCTCCGAGATTGGATCTTTCTCTCTGTCTCTCTCTGTTTCTGCGCTCCCGGATCTGGCCTTTCACCGTTTCTTATATTCCCAGAGATCCGTAACTCCGATTGGATTGAAATTTGAACACAATTTTTATCCGGATATTAGCTTTCTTGCGGCGAAAGAAGGTCTCCAACCGCCTTACGGGGTGTCCACGAGGGTCAGGGGCGCGCCTGCCCCCCCGGGGCACGCCCCCCTGCCTCGTGGCCCCCTCGGGCATCGTCTCGCGTTGATTCCACTTCCCATAATTCACATATATTCCAAAAAAAAAATCTCCGTCAGTTTTTATCCCGTTTGGACTCCGTTTGATATGTAATTTCTGCGAAACAAAAAACATGCAACAAACAGGAACTGACACTGGGCACTGGATCAATATGTTAGTCCCAAAAATAGTATAAAAAGTTGCCAAAAGTATGTAAAAGTTGTATAATATTGGCATGAACAATAAAAAATTATAGATACGACAGAGACGTATCACATACCAAGGAGTACTATGAGAAATATTTATTGCAGCTAACTGCTCATCAGGAAAACTATCATCAATAGGTAGTGGGTCATCAAGCACATTTTCAAGCCTAGACAAGTTATCAGCTGCGGGGTTCTCAGCTCCTTTTCTATCAATGATATGTAAATCAAATTATTGCAACAAGAGAACCCAACCAATAAGTCTAGGTTTAGCATCTTTCTTTTCCATAAGATATTTAATAGCAGCATGGTCTGTGTGAACAGTTACGTTGGAATCAACAATATAAGGTCTAAATTTATCACAAGCAAACACCACTGCTAAGAATTCTTTTTCAGTAGTAGCATATTTTCTTTGAGCACTATCTAGAGTTTTACTAGCATAATGAATAACATTCAATTTCTTATCAACTCTTTGTCCTAGAACAACACCAACAGCATAATCACTAGCATCACACATAATTTCAAAAGGCAAGTTCCAATCAGGTGGTTGAACAATAGGTGCAGTAATTAAGGCTTTCTTGAGTGTTTCAAAGGCTTCAAGACAATCATCATCAAAAACAAAAGGAGTATCCTTTTGCAAAAGATTAGTAAGAGGCCTAGAAATTTTAGAAAAGTCTTTGATAAATCTCCTATAGAAACCAGCATGACCTAGGAAACTACGAATACCTTTGATGTCCTTAGGACATGGCATTTTCTCAATTGCATCAACCTTAGCTTGATCCACTTCAATACCTCTTTCAGAAATTTTATGACCCAAGACAATGCCTTCATTAACCATAAAGTGGCACTTCTCCCAATTCAAGACAAGATTTGTTTGTTCACATCTCTGCAAAACTCGATCAAGATTGCTTAAACAATCATCAAAAGACTTCCCATAAACAAAAAAGTCATCCATGAAAACCTCAACAATCTTTTCACAAAAGTCAGAGAATATAGCTATCATGCATCTTTGAAAGGTAGCAGGTGCATTACATAAACCAAAAGGCATATGTCTATAAGCATAGGTTCCAAAGGGACAAGTAAAAGTGGTCTTTTCTTGATCAGGTTGAGAAACAGGTATTTTTGAAATGCCAGAGTATCCATCAAGGAAGCAAAAGAGTGTGTGCTTAGATAATCTTTCAAGCATTTGATCAATAAAAGACAAAGGGTAATGATCTTTTCTAGTTGCTTTGTTTAATTTTCTAAAATCAATTACCATTCTATAGCCTGTAACAATTCTTTGTGGAATAAGTTCATTCTTATCATTAGGAACAACAGTTATACCTCCTTTCTTAGGGACACAATGAACATGACTCACCCATCTACTATCAGCTATGGGATAGATTATACCTGCTTCTAGAAGTTTTAATATTTCCGTTCTTACCACCTCTTTCATCTTCGGATTTAACCGACGTTGGTCATCAACAATGGGTTTAGCATCAAGTTCCATATTAATTTTGTGCTGACATAGAGTGGGACTAATGCCCTTCAAATCATCAAGAGTATATCCAATAGCAGCCCAGTGCTTCCTTATAACTTTCAATAATCTTTCTTCTTCATGTTCTGAAAGGTTAGCACTAATAATAACAGGATATATCTTCTTTTCATCAATATAAGCATATTTCAAAGTGTCTGGCAATTGTTTTAATTCAAACACAGGATCACCTTTAGGTGGAGGAGGAACTCCAAGAGTTTCAATAGGCAAATTGTGTTTAAGCAAAGGATGTTTTTCAAAGAAAATCTTATCTATTTCATTTCTTTCATGCATATGTAAATCATTTTCATGGTCTAGCAAATATTGTTGTAAAGGATCAGTAGGTGGCAAAGCAATAGAAGCAAGACCACTTAATCATCCTTACTAGGCAATTCTTTTTCATGAAGATTTCTACTAAACTTGGAAAAATTAAACTCATGAGACTCATCACCAAAACCAACACCAACAGTTTGTTTCTTACAATCTATCTTAGCATAAACTGTGTTCAAGAAAGTTATACCAAAGATAATGGGACATAAGTCATCTTGTGGGGAACCAAGGACAAGAACAGTAGGGTATTTCATTTTCCCACACAAGACTTCAACATCTCTAACAATCCCAATTGGTGCTATGGTGTCTCTATTAGCAAGTTTAATAGTAGCATCTATTTCTTCTATCTCAGTAGGTGCTATGTCTTTCATAATTTCTTGATATAAAGTGTAAGGAATAGCACTCACACTAGCACCCATGTCACATAAACCATGATAACAGTGATGTCCTATTTTAACTGAAATAACAGGCATGCCAACAACAAGTCTATGTTTATCTTTTCTATCAGGTTTAGCAATTCTAGCAGCTTCTTCACAGAAGTAAATAACATGCCCATCAATATCTTCTTCCAAGAGATCTTTAACCATAGCAATGCTAGGTTCTACTTTAATTTGTTCATGAGGTTTAGGTGTTCTAATATAGCTTTTGTTAACCACAGTTGAAACTTCAACATGTTCCTTTATCCTAACAGGGAAATGTGGTTTCCCAACATAAGCAGAAGGAACGACTGGATCAACATTATAAAGTATAGTTTCTTCTTTAATTGGTACTGGTTCTTTAATTTCTTCTTTAATAGGTGGGTGATATTTAAACCACTTCTCTTTAGGGAGTTAAACATGAGTAGCAAATGATTCACAAAAGGAGGCTACTATCTCAGAGTCAAGTCCATATTTAGTGCTAAACTTTTGAAAAGCATCGGTATCCATAAAAGATTTAACACAATCATACTTAAGCTTAATACCTGACTCTTTACCTTCGTCGAGTTCCCAATCTTCAGAGTTGCGTTTAATTCTTTCTAAAAGATCCCACCGGAATTCAATAGTCTTCTTCATAAAAGAACCAGCACAAGAAGTATCAAGCATGGTTTGATCATTACGAGAAAGCCTGGCATAAAATTTCTGGATAATAATTTCTTTTGAGAGCTCATGATTGGGGCATGAATATAACATAGACATAAGACTCCCCCAAGCTAGAGCGATACTTTCTCCTTCACGAGGCCAAAAATTATATATATAATTCCGATCACGATGAACTAGATGCATAGGATAATTTTTTTGGTGGAATTCCAATTTCAAACGATTCCAATTCCATCATCCAATATCATCGCATAGCCTATACCATGCTAATGCTTTTCCCTTCAAAGATAAAGGGAAAACCTTTTTCATCACCTCATCTACGGGTAAACCTGCAAACTTAAACAATCCACAAATTTGTTCCACATATATCAAGTGCATATCAGGATGTTCTGTTCCATCTCCTGTATAAGGATTAGCTAGCAGTTCTTCTATCATACCCGAAGGAATTTCATATTCAATATTTTCAGTAGGAGCTAATTGTGGTTCCAGACGAGGTGAAGATACCCCAAACAAACCCCTCAAAAGATTGTTTTCCATAGTAACAAGTGACAATAAATTTCAGCACACTATATAAATGTTTCCTTACCAAATTCCACTTATCAAAGGTGCTTCACTCCCCGGCAACGGCGCTAGAAAATAGCCTTGATGACCTACAAGTATAGGGGATCAATTTTAGCTCTTTTCGATAAGTAAGAGTGTCGAACCCAACGAGGAGCAGAAGGAAATGACAAGTAGTTTTCAGTAAGGTAATGTCTGCAAGTGCTGAAATTGTGAGTAGCAGAGTAGTTTGATAGCAAGATAATTTGTAACGAGCAAGTAACAATAATAGTAAAAAGTATGCAGCAAGGTAGCCCAATCCTTTTGAGGCAAAGGACAGGCCAAAACGGTCTCTTATGATAAGAAAATCGTTCTTGAGGGTACACGGGAATTTCATCTAGTCACTTTCATCACGTGGTTTGATTTGTGTTCGCTACTTTGATAATTTAATATGTGGGTGGACCGGTGCTTAGGTGATGTTCTTACTTGAACAAACATCCTACTTATGATTAACCCTCCTGCAAGCATCCGCAACTACGAGAAAAGTATTAAGAATAAATTCTAACCATAGCGTTAAACTCAAGGATCCAATCGGTCCCTTACGGAATAGCGCATAAACTGGGGTTTAAGCTTCTGTCACTCTCGCAACCCACCATCTAATTGATACTCCACAATGCATTCCCTTAGGCCCAAATATGGTGAAGTGTCATGTAGTCGACGTTCACATGACACCACTAAGGGAATAACAACATACATACTATCAAAATATCAAACACATATCAAGTTCACATGATTACTTGCAACATGATTTCTCCCTTGACCTCAAGAACAAAAGTAACTACTCACAAATGATAAACATGCTCATGATCAGAGGAGTATTAAATAGCATATTGGATCTGAACATATAATCTTCCACCAAATAAACCATATAGTAATCAACTACAAGATGTAATCAACACTACTAGTCACTGACAAGCACCAATCTATAGTTCTGGTAACAAGATTGAATACACGAGATGAACTAGGGTTTGAGATGAGATGGTGCTGTTGGAGATGTTCACTACTGGAATCAGCTAATTTGCCATCTGCTAGCTCTTTGCCGTCTGCTAGCTGACGGCAAAGAAGCTCTTTTCCATCAGCTACCCAAAAGCAGACGACAAAGAAAGGGCAGACGGGAAAGAAGCTCTTTGCCATCTGCCAGCTCTTTGTCGTCTGCCAGCAGACGGCAAAGAATCTTTGCCGTCCGCTGGCGGACGGCAAAGAGTGAGGTGGCCCCCACCCCCCGCCCGTTTGGGAAAAACTTAACGGGCCACCTCTTTGCCGTCCGCTAGCAGACGGCAAAGAGGGGCGGACGGCAAAGAGCTCACTACCTAAGGGCCCGTACCCCCCGCCCGTTACTCACTTCGTCTCTCCCTCGCCGTTTCTCTCCTCCCACCCCGCCGCCGCCGCCGCTGCCCGCCGCCGCCGCCCGCCGCGCGCCGCCCGCCGCGCGCCGCCCGCCGCGCGCCGCCGCCGCCCCGTCGCCCCCGCCGCCCCGGCTCGCCGCCGCCCCGGGGCCCCGTCGCCCCCACCGCCCCGTCGCCCCCCGCCCCGGCCCCCCGCCGCCCCGCGCCCCACCGCCCGGGCCCGGCCCCCCGCCGCCCCGTCGCCCCCGCCGCCCCGGCTCGCCGCCGCCCCGGGGCCCCGTCGCCCCCACTGCCCCGTCGCCCCCCCGCCCCGGCCCCGCGCCGCCCCGCGCCCCACCGCCAGGGCCCGGCCCCCCGCCGCCCCAGGCCGCCTCCTCCACCGCCCCGCCCCCTCCTTCACCGGCCTCCTCCACCCCCCAGGTGAGCCCCCCTTTTTTCTGTTTTTTTCTATTTTTTCCTTTTTAGTTTTAGTTTTAGTTTAGATTTAGTTTTAGTTGTAGTTTTAGGTTTAGTTTTAGTTTTAGGTTTAGTTTAGTTTGAGGAAAGAAGAAGAAGAAGAAAAAAGAGGAGAGGAGGAGAAGAAGAAGAGGAAAAAGGAAAGGAAGAAGAAGAAGAGGAGGAGGAGAAGAAAAAAGAAGAAGAGGAAGAAGGAGAAGAAAAAAAGGAGAGGAGGAGAAGAAGAAGAGGAAAAAGGAAAGGAAGAAGAAGAAGAGGAGGAGGAGAAGAAAAAAGAAGAAGAGGAAGAAGAAGAAGAAAAAAGAGGAGAGGAGTTGAAGAAGAAGAGGAAAAAGGAAAGGAAGAAGAAGAAGAGGAGGAGGAGAAGAAAAAAGAAGAAGAGGAAGAAGAAGAAGAAAAAAGAGGAGAGGAGGAGAAGAAGAAGAGGAAAAAGGAAAGGAAGAAGAAGAAGAGGAGGAGGAGAAGAAAAAAGAAGAAGAGGAAGAAGAAGAAGAAAAAAGAGGAGAGGAGGAGAAGAAGAAGAGGAAAAAGGAAAGGAAGAAGAAGAAGAGGAGGAGGAGAAGAAAAAAGAAGAAGAGGAAGAAGAAGAAGAAAAAAGAGGAGAGGAGGAGAAGAAGAAGAGGAAAAAGGAAAGGAAGAAGAAGAGGAGGAGGAGGAGAAGAAAAAAGAAGAAGAGGAAGAAAAGGAAGAATAGGAAGAAGAAGAAAAAGAAAAAAGAGGAAAAAACCCCGACCCCGACCCGGCACCCCGACACGACACCCCGACCCCTAGACCCCGACCCCGACACCCCGACCCCAACCCCGACCCCGACACCCCGACCCCGACCCGGCACCCCGACCCGACACCCCGACCCCGAGACGGCACCCCGACCCGACACCCCGACCCGACACCCCGACCCGGCACCCCGACCCGACACCCCGACCCCGAGACCCCGACCCCGAGCCTGACCCGACACCCCGACCCCGACACCGACACGGCACCCCGACCCCGACCCGGCACCCCGACCCGGCACCCCGACCCCGACCCCGACCCCGACCCCGACACCCCGACCCCGAGCCTGACCCGACACCCCGACCCGGACCCCGACCCGGCACCCCGACCCGAGACCCCGACCCCGACCCCGACACAGCACCCCGAGACCGACACGACACCCCGACCCCCGACACCTCCCGAAAAGGTGTTCTTTGGCCTTCCAGAAGCCGACGGGGTCATATATTTGTGAATTATTAGTTAGGTCATATATCTTTCGATTTTGTTATGAAAAACATCATATATAATTGTGTTGATCGGGTAGTTTTAAATGTGCAGTTGTTTCATCGCTGCGAGGTTTGGTGTTCGACGACCTCGCCGTGCGTTTGACGAGCTCTGCCCCTTCGTTCGTGGGTGAGCACAAATGACATGTCCTCCTGCCCCATTAATTATTTGATCTATTCCGATGAAACTTGATAGCTAGCTACATACGTGTCTTGAATCATCAGTATGCGTAACCAATATGTGTCTCCCGTTCAAAAGCGTCATAGTTATAAATATGCATGCATTTGCATATCTATAACCTTGATTCTTTCGAATTGTCCAACGCTATCCATGGACAGCCCGAGTATGTTTAGATTGGGTTCGTTTTCCCATATGCTTTGCTCCGGATCCGACGCATAAATTTCGTCAGTGCCTCCCCTGTTGTTCTTCGGGTACACATCCTCTCTGTTTATTGCAGAGACGTGTATCAGGAGAACAACGGGGAGGTGCTGCCGAAATTTTGCGTAGGATCCGGAGCATAGCATGGGAAAATGAACCCAATCTAAACATACTCGGGTGGGATTAGGACCTATCATTACCTATTAGAGTGTAGGTTGCATGGACGTAATAAAATTGACAAAGTAGATCAACTGATGAATATATACATGGTGAATTATATATATATATTTGTTGTGTGTCTAGTAGCTCTAGAAGTCAAGATGAGTGATCGTGCGTGGATGTACACCGGTCACACTGGTCAGAACAAATGGAGCACTGAATGGTTCACAAAAGCCAAGGGGTTTGTGCGAGCCGCATTTGCAAATGGCCAGAGGAAAACCTGGTGCCCCTGTTTACGGTGCGGCAATTGGGAAAAGAGGACAGAGGCTGAAATGGTCAAAAACCTGCACAAGAGTGGTTTTACGCCGGATTATACGGTGTGGACATTTCATGGTGAGTCTGCCCAACGTGACCGAGCTGAGGTGGATCGTCGTCGCACCGACAAGCATGGTACCGGGATGGAAAACATGGTGCAAGACTTTGATGATGCTCGGGATTCGGACGAGGAGATGGAGGAATCTGCAAAGGCCTTCAATGAAATGTTGGAGTCTTCAAAACGTCCGCTCCATGAGCACACTGAGCTTTGTCAGTTGGATGCCATCTCACAAGTAATGGCTCTGAAGGCTCAGTTCAACTTGGGCAGAGAATGCTACGATGCAATGATGACAGTATTTGGACGCTTTCTACCCAAAGGCCATGTAATGCCTGCAAACCTGTACCAGTCGGACAAAATCCTCCGTGCACTGAAGATGCCCTATGATAAGATACATGCCTGTGAGAAAGGATGTGTCTTGTTTAGGCTTGACTATGCGGACTTGAACTATTGTCCCATTTGCAAGTCTTCCAGGTATGTTGTGGTAGACAACGGTATGGGTGAGAAGACACAGACCAAAATCCCCGTTAGTGTTCTTCGGTATATGCCAATCGTACCAAGACTTCAACGTCTTTTCATGATCGAAGAGACGGCCAAACAGATGACATGGCACAAAACGGGCAAAAGAACCGAACTAGATGCAGATGGGAATCTGATGATTGTACACACATCGGATGGTGTTGCGTGGAAAAAGTTTGATGAATTACATGGTGACAAAGCGGCAGATCCGAGGCATCCTCGAGTTGGCATCAGCACGGATGGGTTCAGTGTGTTTGGTATGACGGCAGCCCAATACCGTTGTTGGCCCGTATTTGTCTTTCCACTCAATCTCCCCCCAGACAGATTATGCAAAGAAAGAACATTTTCCTGACGTTGATAATTCCAGGGCCCAACTATCCGGGGAAAAATATGAATGTGTACATGCAACCGCTTAAGGACGAATTGCAAGAAGCCTGGGATAATTGGTTCAAGACATACGATGCCTATAGCAAACGGAACTTCATAATGCGTGTCTGGTACATGTACTCGACGCATGACTTGCCGGCGTATGCGCTATTCGTTGGCTGGTGTGTGCATGGAAGGTTCCCGTGCCCCACATGCAAGGGAGCTCTTGAGTTTCGTTGGCTTCAGGCCGGTCGCAAGTTTTCTTGCTTCGACATGCATAGACAGTTCCTGAATCCTCGCCATAAGTTCAGGAAACACAAGAAGAACTTCATCAGAGGTAGAGTTGTCAAAAACTCTGCACCACCTGCATTGACAGGCCAACAGACCCTGGATTAGTTAAACGCTCTCGAGCCAGATCCAGAGCGTCCAGGGTACTTCAAGGGGTATAATTCTAAGCACGCCTGGACTCACAAAACATGCTTATGGGATCTGCCTTACTTCAAAGACCTCCTTTGCCCACACAACATCGACGTGATGCACACTGAGAAGAATATCGCCGAGGCACTTTTTGGTACATTGTTCGGCATAGGTCAAAGGATAATACTAAGGCTAGAGTCAATCTGGAGGCGCTATGTGATAGGCCGTTACAAAACATGAAAGAACCGAAAGGAAAGCAGAACTGGACGAAGCCAAAGGCATGGTTCACTCTTGGAAGGCCAGCTATGAGGGAAATTATCTTGTGGGTGAAAATGCAGTTGATGTTCCCCGATGGGTATGCAGCGAATCTACAGAGGGGAGCCAGTCTTGATAAATTGAAGATATTTGGTCTCAAGAGTCATGATTGGCACATATGGATTGAGCGGGTAATGCCGGTGATGTTGCGTGGCTTCATCCCTGAGGATGAATGGCTAGTACTGGCAGAACTCAGCTATTTCTTCGAAGCCTCGGTACAATGCTGACGACCCTAAAAAGGGTAGATCCAACCTCAGCCTATTCAAAGGGAATCTCGCACCAGCCAGTGTTTCAAATCCAGTATCTTTGGATAACGAACAATGGCAGACCATTTCGTTGTATATCTTCAACAACCTGATAGAAGTGCGGCCGTACATCGAGTAAGTTCTCGGTACATAGTTTTGCAACTTCTATTTCCTTTGAACTGCTCTTATTCCTGGATATTTCATACAGTCGATACGTCGCCTTATTCTCGTATGGAGCGGTGATCCAAAAGGATTCTGTCGAAGAGTATGAGCTTCTCGCAAAGCAAGGAGGCGGCTATCCCGGTTTCATCTCTTGGTTCAAACAAACGGTAATTTCTATTAGACTTGTAGGCTAATTTGTAGGCGGCTATCCCGGTTTCATTCGCTAATTTGTGTGTAATGCAACAATCCTTTCATATTAAACTTGTAGGCTAATTCAGAGTCTATGGACGCCGAATTGAGACAAGTCGCTAATGGTTTTGACTATAAGGTCCGTTCATTTGACAAATACGACATCAACGGGTATCGCTTTCGTACCTATGGCAAAGAGCTATCTATGGCCGACTGAAAGTCTACAAATTGTTGTGTATCTGCTATCGGCGAAGGAGGTACCGAGTATTATGGGAGAGTTGAAGCAATTTATGAACTTCTATTCTATGGTGAAAACCCACCGAATGTCGTAGTCTTCAAATGTTATTGGTTTCAGCCGAAGGAGACTAGAAGGACTCATGAAGATATAGGGATAGTTGAAATCAACCAAAGCACCCATTTAGATGTTCCTGATGTCTATATTACGGCTCAACAGGCGACCCAAGTATTCTATCTACTGTGGGCCTGCCAAACTAATCCAAATCTGAAAGGTTGGGATGTCGTTTATGAAGTGCCGCCGCGTGCTAGACTATCTCCCCCAAAGGAAGAGGATTATGAACCTCACATTAACCCAGACACATATGAAGGAGAATTCTTCCAAGAGACACGTCTTTCCAAAAAGCGTTTCAAGAACCGCTATACTTCACGCCAAAACATTGAAGTAGACAGCGATAGTGAATCCGACATCACCCCAGAGGAGGAACAAGAAGAGCCGGAACAAGAAGAGGTTACTGCTGCGGATGACCTGTCATTGCTTGACCGATTACGTCAAGGTGGCCTTGCACATGTTGATGCCACTGAACCCTATGAGCCCGTCATTGATTATAGTGCTGATGATGATTGTGCATTTATTGATGATACTGATCGAGATTATTAGTAGTGTCAGGTATTAAATTTTGTAATGTTGTACTTGATGATGATACACTTAAGTGATACACATATTATTATTCATGTCGGTCTTTTTTTTATGTTGTACTAATTTCGTTTACTGTTTGTCATGGCAGGTGTTGAAAGATGGTGGGCGCTGGTCGGGAGCGCGCCAAGGCCCCTTCTTCGTCGGCGCGTGGTCTGAGGTCTTCGATTCCAGACGCACCTCTCCGCCGAGCGTTGCTGGACAGTATGTCCACACCTCCGGGCCCTTCTTCGTCGACCGCGGTGCCCAGCAGGGGACGAGGTAGGAAGAGAGGAGGTGGGGCACGTGGTCGCGGGAGAGGAGGTAGGGTGATTGCTACGACGCCTTCCTCGCCGCCACCCCCAGCTGTTTCACCCGAGCACGTGACTGCTAGGGTGGACTCGTCCGAGGAGGAGGCTACACGGACTCCGGTCCACGAGCCTCCGGTCCACGGGTCTTGGGCCCATGAGCCTCGGGTCGACTGGCCTTCGGCCCACGAGACCCCAGAGGAGCACACGTCCGGATGGGGTACCTGGCCGGATCAGCCCGAGGAGCCGAGTGGCCATGCTGATGATGGCGGGGAGCCGACTGATCTTGAGGAGGAGGGTGGCACCGTCTACCAGCGTGGTGCTACACGGCTCCCGTCCGTGCCGGCGACCCGCGAGCAGAGGTGGTTGATCTTCCCTGATGGGGAGAGGTACGTAAGTGCATTTAATATTTTTGTACCTTCTGCATTCACGTTTCTTCAGATAACTAATGCGTTGGCCTTGTCATGCTGCAGGGGTTGGGACCACCATCATAGTGTCCGCCGGACCAACTCCGTCCTTGGAGTTCTTTGCCGGCAAAACTTCCCGGGGTTTGTCACGTTGCCTGGTGAGGGTCGGCTTCCAGAGCTTGGGTTGAGCTGGGAGCACTACGTGGCTGCCCCGGCCCCGCCGGATGTCATTATCGACGGTGTCGTGTGCGACACGAGGGCAGACATGGTGATCAGGACGTTCTGGGTAATTTCTCCTTTACACATTTCAAAATCTTCAACTAGCTAGTTATTAATTGTACTAATCAATATTGTCTCATTTGATTGCAGACATTCTACAGGTGTGAGGAGGGATACGAGGAGGACGCGGCAAATGTTATCCAGAACGTCTGCAAGCGCCTACTCCAGAACTTACGGCACGAGGCTCGGGTGCAGGCTGTTCGAGACTACTACGCCTTGCGTGGTATCAAGAAGACCAAGCCGGCGTGCCGCGATAAGTTCCTGAGTAAGGAGCAGTACATGAAGGTAATTCTTAAGGCCTTCTACTTAAGTTCCTTCATTTAGTAATTCTTAGCCGTAGCGCTCAAGTTTCTATTTGCTAACTAAGGCGCCTCCGAGATGGTGTGCGGATCGGATGGATTGTTGGGAGGTGTTGGTCGATGAGTGGTGCTCAAAAGAATGGCTAGCCCTCCACAACCAGGCCAAGGACAAACGTGCCCAAATGGAAGGTGTGCCACACCATCAAGGCAGCTCCAACTTATATCAGTTCGGGCGCAACTGGGTATGTGGTTTGCTTCATGATTCATGCAATTCATTCATCATGCTAGCTTGAGCCCTTTAATTACTAATTTTCATTGTTTCTCTCTTTCAGGCACGCTACAATAAGGCGGATAAGGTGCCAGAGGTGTACGACCTGTATGCCATGGCCCACACTGGCTCTTTCAAGAAAGTCAAGGCTTTCTCTCAGTCTGACCTCGATGATGCAAACAACTTCACCAACATCTCCTCCCACAACAAGCTCGTGAGATATAGAGATGAGGGGAAGGCGAGGAAAGGGGAGGACTTTAACCCGAGCCAGGGTCCCATTGATCCAGAGCTGGTGATGATATCTGGTGGCGGGAGGTCCCATGGCTCCATAGCCATTGGAGATGGACTTATCCGTTGTCCTAGCACTCTCCCGGAGATCAAGGCACGCCAGTCGAGCTCCGCTCTTGAGATAAGGCCTCGTGAACGGCCAGTGCAACTCGCCGTCAAGGTTAGTGATACGTACTCAATTATCTTTCTCCATTACATTGTGTGCGCTTCCATCAATGATTACAAATGGTCATGTGAGTGGTGTTGCAGGCTGCTATACAGACTGAGAGAGATAGAACGGAGAAACTTCTGGCGGAGGCGGCGGAGAGGCAGCGGGAGATGGAGGAGAGGACGAGAAAGATGATGGAGGAGGAGAGGGCACGGAATGACATGCAGGCAAGGGCCATGTACGAGCTCCTTGTGGTAAGTTTCTTCTGCAAATTACTTGCTAGTCTTAACATTTGAGTCTCATTACTAACTAGTATGTCTCTGTTCTGAAAACCAAATGTGCAGTCTGTGTGCGAGAAGTCCGGTCAGCCCGCTCCGCCGATGCTAGTGATTGCTCCTGGGAGCACGGTGAGTTTAATTTGAATGGACATTACTTGCTAGTCTTAACATTTGAGTGTCGTAATGCTAACGAGACATTGGAAATGATCTTTGGTGCAGCTTAACTCCAGAAACGCATCGCACGATCCTTCTCCAGGTAGCGGCACTAGCCACCCCGCTCCTACACCTCCCTGATCACGGTAAGTTTCTCTAGTGTTTTGCTTAACAAATGCATAAAGACCTAGACTTAGCTTTATTTCCTCCAATATGCTTACCATAATGACCTAGAGTTAGCTTCTTTTCCTCCAAAATGACCCATTTTACCTAGTTTAGCTTATAAATGATGCAGTTCATCCAAGTTAGCTCAAAAATGACCCATTTTACCTAGATTAGCTCCTAAATGATCCATTTTACCTACGTTAGCTTTAAAATGGCCCATTTCACCTAGGTTAACTCCAAAATGACCCATCTTACCTAGGTTATCTCATAAACGACCCATTTCAACTAATTTAGCTCATAAACGATCCATTTGACCTAAGTGAGCTAAAAAACCGATCCATTTCACCTAAATTAGCTCTTAAATGATCCATTTCACCTAAGTTAGCTCAAAAAGATCCATTTCAACTAAATTAGCTCATAAATGATCCATTTCACCTAAGTTAGCTCAAAAACGATCCATTTCAACTAAATTAGCTCAAAAATGATCCATTTCAACAAAGTTAGCTAAAAACGATCCATTTCAACTAAGTTAGCTAAAAAACGATCCATTTGACCTAAGTGAGCTAAAAAACGATCCATTTCACCTTAGTTACCTCAAAAACGATCCATTTCACCTTAGCTAGCTCATAAACGACCCATTTCAACTTAGTTAGCTCATATATGATCCATTTCACGTAAGTTAGCTCATAAATGACATACTCTTCTTGTTCTAGTCACCTATTTCTAACTTTCTTATTTTGCCATTTTGCAGATTTCATTCACTTCATGGAAGCTACTCTTCTTGTTCTAGTCTTTCTGTTTATGTATGGATGAAACTTTGTTTATGTATGAAGGCTCTTTGTGATATGAATGGAACTTTGTTTATGCATGACGGAACTTTGTTTATGTATGAAGGAACTTTGTTTATGGATGGAACTTTGTTTATGTATGAAGGAACTTTGTTTATGGATGGAATTTTGTGATATGAATGCCTGTGAAATATATCTATACATGTCATATATATTTGGAGTGAAAATTGTTGGATTTAATAAAAAACAGAAAAAAGAGCCAATATGCAGGCTCTTTGCCGTCTGCCACCGACGGCAACGGGCTCTTTGTCGTCCGCCGCGGACGGCAAAGAAGCCACGTGGCAGCCAACTGTGCTTCCTGGGAGCTGACCCATTTGGTCAGTTTGCCTACAGTGGCAGACGGCAAAGACTTTGCCATCAGTGGCAGACGGCAAAGAACCTGCACTTTGCCATCAGCGGCAGACGGCAAAGAACCTGCCATCTAGTGACGTGTAGATGACATCATACGGCGGACGGCAAAGACCATAGAAATTTTGCCGTCAGCGGCGGACGGCAAAGGTCTTCCGTTAGCCACATAACGGACTGACAGCGCAATTATTGCCGTCCGCTCTCTTTGCCGTCCGCGGCAGACGGCAAAGAGCCTTTGCCGTCCGCCGCCAGGAAGCGGACGGCAAAGCAGCTGTTTACCGTGGCCTACTTTGCCGGAGCCTTTTGCCGTCCGCGGCTGACGGCAAAGGCCTTTGCCGTCCGCCGTGGCAGACGGCAAAATAGCTGTTTCCTGTAGTGGTTGATGGAGATTGCCCTCCCCAAGATGGGAGAGTTGTTGGTGATGATGATAACGATGATCCCCCTCCGGGAGGGAAGTTCCCCCGGCGGAATCGCTCCGCCGAAGGGCAAAAGTGCTCCTGCCCAAGTTCCGCCTCGAGACGGCGGTGCTCCAACCCGAAAGCCCTCTCCTTGTTCTTTCTAGGTCAAAATGACTTATGTACCAGAAGATGGGCACCGGAGGTGGGCTGAGGAGGCCACAACCCACCAGGGTGCGCCTGGGGGCCCTGGCGCGCCCAGGTGGGTTGTGCCTACCTGGTGGGCCCCCCTCAAGTAGTTATTGGCTCCAATATTTCTTATATATTCCATAAAAAATCCCCGTCAAGTTTCAGCTTGCTTGGATTTGTGCAGAATAGGTAGCCTGACGTATCTTTTCCAGGTCCAGATTTCCAGCTGCCGGAATTCTCCCTCTTGGTGTGTACCTTGCAAATTATGAGAGAAAAGACATTAGAATTACTCCAAAAAGCATTATTATGGATAAAAACATTATAAATAACAGTAAGAAAACCTGATGCAAAATGGACGTATCACACAGAGAGGTGGGACATTTGTCGTACCTGTAGATGATGTTCGCAGCCAAGGAAGATACATGTGGCCAGGCAAGCATGTGTGCTTGCTTCACCGGTGCATGCATCACCGTAGTAGCCAAGAAAGTAGAGCAGGCACTGCCTCCGCCCAGGCGTGCTCTGCTGCCGCCCATGCGCAGGGGCTCCTCCTGGCCCGCTCTCAGGCCATTCCGAGGCCAGGCTGTTCCACGCCTGCCCAGTTGCTACCGCCGCTGGAGCAGTCGCCGCTACCACAGGAGCTACTACCGCTGGTACATGTATTGTTTTCACTGAAATTGAACATTGAAATTTTCTCACTTGGGAAATTGAACACTGGAGTACAATCATCGAACATCGAAATTGAACACTGGAGTACAATCATCGAACAGTGAAATTTACTCCAACAGTACTGAAATTGTACACTGAAATTTAACTGAAACTGAACAGTGAACCTTCACAGCAGTACAACAGGATCTTGACAGCAGTACAACAGTGAAATTGAACAGCTCAACATGAGGACAGCGGTACACAAAACATAACCATGTATTTAGGCTAAGCAAATCTTGACAGCAAACAACGACAACTTCAACTCAATAACTTGGTGAGCATGGAGTAATATCAAAAATATGGCATCATAATAATTTCAATTGTAGCTATCCAAATCAAGCAAGCAATAAGCCAATAACAAAAAGGAAGCATCCACAATTTACAACACTAACCCAATAAAATGAACTCCTACTTCTAGTTTAGTTCAAAAAAGAAAAAGAACAACAAACTCTTCCAGTTTGTATAATCTGAAATTGAACACTGAAAAGATGATTGAACACTGAAAGAGGTTAGCAAGTTGCTTGTTGGTTTCATCACAAGTACCAGGAGTATTTTTAAACCTATGCAAGTCATTTTTAAACCTATGCAAGTACCAGGAGTATTTCACTCCTTTCCAGTGCAAGTACTCAAAATTTGTTTGAGTAGCAAATCTAGGAGTACTGGAGAACTCCAAGTTAAATGTACTCAAAGCAACCACCAAAATCTCTCAATACCGGTCATTAACTAGACACGTTCCAACATAAAGGAAAAGAAATTATAGAGGTGTGACTTCAGGTACAAACATAGCAAGGCCACATCAGCCACACAGTCACTTAACTACAATGATTCTTCCTACTGGCATCCTTAGAAGTGAAAGCTTCCGCTAACCAGTCTATTACTTCATAATGTCATGGCATGTCAATATATTCAGTAAAATAAATATAGTAGTAGGTATGTAGGGCAACAGCATGCATTGCCCTTATCACGCAAGAAGAGGCTCCCAATGTATCTACCAGCAGGAATCTTAAAACACATCCATCAACTCTTTTCATTATCTTGGCCAAGTTAATACTTGCTCACTTAGCTATTGCATACCCACAAGTCAAAATAATACAGCACAACAACTAAACGACCTCAGGCATTGTGGATTCCGAGTCCAGCGACAAATGAACAGGCAAGTTTCGTATATACCGAGGTTCTTGTCGAGGGTGCGGGTGAACTGGTGGAGCGCCGGGGGCACCTTGAGGCGCTGCTTGAGGATGCGGCGCTGGCGCTAGATGCGCATGACCTTGGGCCACTTGACGAACCGATGGAGGTCCTTCTTGGGCGGCAGGGCGCCACCGATGCCGTACTGCTTCGGCCTCTTCTCGAACAGCGGGTTCACCACCTTGTCCTGCAACCACACACCAATGCAACCCAGTCAGATCACACACACCAGGACTGGGAGATTCCAAGAAGGTGTTATTTCTGCAATTTATTAATTACACATGCAACACTTATAATACCAATATAGTTAACTCCCACGAGCTAATTGATTAATATAACATTGTCATAGATCTAGCATGAAAGAGTCAAAACTTGTCTCACATATCACGAGTACACTTATAGCAAGCGTAAATGCAAAAGGCAATCTTCCGATGTGGCATAACTTGTACAAGTAGAAAGCAGGTTCAATAGAGCTCATGCAGTCTTATGTGACGACCATCCAGAATGGATATGTAAAGCAGTTTTGGTCTATAACAAACAAAGCACAAGCTCAATAGGTATATGTAATAACATTTCTTACAACGAATATGTAAACTTGTCTTACAAGGACACTAGGAGCACGACAACCGCCAGGATGAACCAAAACAAAATGGAACTAAGCCAGCACATGATGATGACACTACCAATCTAAGCTATTCAGTACTCAGACAACATAAGTTTACGAGCGTACAACTGCGGCATCACTAGAGCAACGGCTCTAGGTGATCAATTACCATCTGTGCTATTTTACAACACATCTGCAGACATTTTTACAAGCAAAAGATAGCACATACAAAGGCCACAAACAAATACATAATAATACAAGTAATCAGGATACAGCAGCAACAATTGCAGTACCGCCATAGCATTGCAGGATAGAAAGCACATAATACTGGTAGGCACACTATTTCAGCAGGGGAAACAAACAATATATTATATGATAAAAAGGCATATATATCATGCCTTCGTAGGGCGACTGCGCAGGGCCAAGGACCATGACATTGAAGTAACGAATGTTCTCCTCTGACGGCGAGGCGCTGATCCCCGGCGCTGCACGCACGGCAGATCGAGAAACAGGAATCAGAAACAACATCCTTATACCGGAACGCCGGCAACGGAGAAGCCGAAATCCACCAAAATTCCAGGTGAACATACCTGGTTCGCTAAGCAGCCATTGCGTCTCCTGCAGGCATAGATCTAAATTCAGAATGAGGGCCATGCACGTAGCCTCCGCCATCGAGGAGATGGTGGAGGCCCCAGCGGACGCCAGCAGGTGAGGGAGAAGCTCTGGTAGAAGAGCCCATATCTGTAGACGTTGAGGGATGCCAGCCTCATGTATCACTCCATTCTCAACCTCTGGTACAGCGCCGGGATCGTCAGCCCGCCCACCACAACTGCAGGATTGGATTTCCACCACAAAAACAATCAGTCCATCAGAGGAGGTGAAGTGATCCAACTCAACCATGGCGTCGAATTCTGAAGAAAGACGCAGTATTATTCAGACAAGAAAGCAGAGCAAAGAGAATGGAGGGAGGGAGCACTGTGCCTGCATAGCACCATGTGGGGAGGTCACGCGCGACGCGGCGGAAGGCGGAGGCGATGCCGGCGAGTGAGGGAGTCCTGGATTAGGGGGTACTCGGACAGCCGGACTATATACTTTGGCCGGACTATGGGACTATGAAGATACAAGATTGAAGACTTCGTCCCGTGTCCGGATGGGACTCTCCTTTGCGTGGAAGGCAATCTTGGCAATTCGGATATGTAGATCTTGTAACACCCCGGATGTGACTTTCCATATTTGTAACTCCAACTCTTGCCATTTACGGCTTTAAGTTATGAGATTCCCTTCGTGGTTGGGTTTTGTCTTCATTTTGCTTTTTGTTCTTGTCATGCATTTCATATCATGTCATCATGTGCATCGCATTTGCATACGTGTTCGTCTCATGCATCCGAGCATTTTCCCCGTTGTCCGTTTTGCAATCCGAAATTCCCACATGCACCGGCGCACCCCTCTTGTCTCTTTTCGTGAGCGGGTGTTAAACATTCTCGGAATGGACCGAGGTTTGCCAAGTGGCCTTGGTACACCACCGGTAGATCACCTGTCAAGTTTCGTTCCATTTGGAGGCCGTTTGATGCTTCAACGGTTAACCGGGTAACCGCAAAGGCCTCTTGTGTGTTGCAGCCCAACAACCCTCCAAAACAGCCTAATAACCCATCTAAACCCCCTCCATGCTCTCCGTCGTCGGATCACGATCGTGTGGGCGGAAACCGCTCCTTAATTAGAGTCTCCTAGCTCCCTCTACCTATAAATATGTGCATCTCCCCCGAAATCCGGGTCCAAACCCTAGCCACCGCTCCCCTCGCGCCGCCGGACACGTCCGGCCCGAGCCGGACGAAATCGCCACCGCCACCGCACCAATCCCGTGCTGCCACGTGGCGCACCGCTGCCTCCCTCCGCCGAAGCCCAACGGACCCGAGGCCGGCCCCCCGAGCCCATCGCCGCCGCCGCTAGATCCCGCGCCTCCCAGCCGAGCCGTCCGGCGCCGCCCCGCGCGCCGCCCCTGCTCCTCCCGCCGGCGACCGGAGCCGCCGCGCCCTCCGCCCTGCGCCGCCGCCCCGCCGCCCGGCGAGATCCGCCGCCGCCCCGCCGCGACCGCGCCCTGCCGCCGACGTCCTCCGGCCGCCCCGACCTCGCCGGCCCCATCCCCCTCCTCAACTCTGGCGACACCTCCGGCCGCCTCAAAGTCCGTGCCCGAGGCCCCCAGATCCAGATCCAAAAGGAAGGTTGACCCTGAATTTTGCCTAAGTCCTTAAATTTTAGCATTCTGGAGCCCTGTTCATCATGTCATATTTCTTTGCATACTGCTCCGTTTTGCATGCATGATATATCAGAATGTTCATCATGAGATGCTCTTCATTTCATTCCCTTGTGCCATGCTTTTTTGAGTTCATCTTGATGCCTAAATCATCGCTGCAAGAGTGCTATATGATGATTACTGCTGTTACTTATCAGATTATGATGTTTTGTCATTTTTGTTGCATTTGATGTGTGCATCTTATGAGCATGAGCTCTACATGTGTTTTGATCTATGTCATGCCATCTTTAGAGAGGTGCTTGCCATGTATTTTTGTGACCTATGTGGTGACTAGCACAAGCATGCAAACTAGGCTTCGTGATGTTGCTGTTTTCAGGGCTTCGGATTTTGCTGTCCTTTTCCTGCTGTTATTTTGATGCCATGTATCCATGCTGCTACGGTGAGATCCATGCTTCTTTTGAGTATGTTCATTAAGGATGTTTTGGACATATAGATGTGCTCTATCCATCCATGCCCCTGTTTGAAATTATGGAGTGCCCTAGCATGTCTCAATCTTGCTCTAGTTTTGCTATAAAATGTTCCTGGCAGATTGTTTACATGTTAATTAATTTTGCCAAGGTTGTTGTAGTTGATTCTTGCATGCTATGAACTTTCTCTGGCCATGATTAGCTTCATGAACATGTCATCTTGCTGGTAGTATGCTTGTTTTGTCATGCAAGGCCTTGTGGTGAGTGATTTGAGCTCGTAAAGTTGCCTTCATGATGCTGGTTATGCCATGCTCTGTTTTCTGGTAAGCCTGAATCTGGTAATAAAACTTGCTACGTTTATAGAGGTGCCATCATATCTTCTGTGCCTTTTTGGCTCATGATCAGTAAGGGACTTTTGTTCTATGCGTTTAGTAGATTCATCCCTGCCTTGATTTGCTATGATATGTTCCTGTAGCATGTTATTTGCTTACTCTAAACATGGCTTCCTGATGTTATTTCTGGCATGCTAGTATTTTTACCAAGTCTGTGAAGCTGATATCTTTTGCACTTTTGCCATGCTTGTTTGAACCTGCTCTGGTGTGATTTAGCCGTAGCTCGTTGTTCATGTTTTGTCAAGCATCTTGAGTACATCACTGTCATATGCTTTGTTGTTATGTTGGAGTGCAGTAGCTTAGCTTCTTGTTGCATACTAAGTGGCATCGTGCTGTTAATCGCAGAATTTTGCCATCCTTGTTTTGCTTGTCATTTGCAAACCGTGCATCCGATTCCGGTGATCCTTATATCGATTTCAACCGAAATCATCTCATCTTTCCAGCGGCATACTTGGTTTTCCAAGTTGATGCCTTGTTCATCTTTTCCCTTCCGGAGCACGCATATGCATTGCATCTCACTTCTCGCATATCATGCCATGTATTGCATCATGTTGCTTGTGCATTTCCTGTGATTGATTGTTGGTCCTTTGCTTGTGTTCTTGCTTTGGGTAGAGCCGGGAGACGAGAACACTTACGAGGAACCTGTTGAGAACGCTTACGAGGATCAAGCTTTCGACAACTCTGAGAACCTTGCAGGCAAGATGACCATACCCTCGAAATCACGTCTATCTTTGCTTGCTAGTTGTTCGCTCTATTGCTATGCCGCGCTACCTACCACTTGCTATATCATGCCTCCCATATTGCCATGTCAAGCCTCTAACCCACCTTTCCTAGCAAACCGTTGTTTGGCTAAGTTACCGCTTTTGCTCAGCCCTTCTTATAGCGTTGCTAGATGCAGGTGAAGTTGAAGTTGGTTCCATGTTGGAACATGGATATTTTGGCATATCACAATATCTCTTACTTAATTAATGCATCTATATACTTGGTAAAGGGTGGAAGGCTCGGCCTTATGCCTGGTGTTTTGTTCCACTCTTGCCGCCCTAGTTTCCGTCATACCGGTGTTATATTCCTTGATTTTGTGTTCCTTACGCGGTTGGGTGATTTATGGGACCCCCTTGATAGTTCGTTTTGAATAAAACTCCTCAAGCAAGGCCCAACCTTGGTTTTACATTTGCCTACCTAAGCCTTTTCCCTTGGGTTTTCGCGAGCCCGAGGGTCATCTTATTTTTACCCCCGGGCCAGTGCTACTCCGAGTGTTTGTCCAAACTAGAGCACCGTGCGGGACCGTCCCTTGGCAACTTGGGTTATGTTGGTACCTGTACGCTTAGCTTATCCGGTGTGCCCTGAGAACGAGATATGTGCAGCTCCTATCGGGATTTGTCGGCACAGCGGGTGGTCTTGCTGGTCTTGTTTTACCATTGTCGAAATGTCTTGTTAACCGGGATTTCGAGACTGATCGGGTCTTCCCGGGAGAAGGAATATCCTTCGTTGACCGTGAGATCTTATGATGGGCTAAGTTGGGACACCCCTGCAGGGTATTATCTTTCGAAAGCCGTGCCCGCGGTTATGTGGCAGATGGGAATTTGTTAATGTCCGGTTGTAGAGAACTTGACACTTGACTTAATTAAAATACATCAACCGCGTGTGTAGCCGTTATGGTCTCTTTTCGGCGGAGTCCGGGAAGTGAACACGGTTTGGGTTATGTATGAACGTAAGCAGTTTCAGGATCACTTCTTGATCACTTCTAGCTTCGCGACCGTTGGGTTGCTCCTCTTCTCGCTCTTATTTGCGTATGTTAGCCACCATATATGCTTAGTGCTTGCTGCAGCTCCACCTCATTACATCATCCTTCCTATAAGCTTAAATAGTCTAGATCTCGCGGGTGTGAGATTGCTGAGTCCTCGTGACTCACAGATTCTACCAAAACAGTTGCAGGTGCCGACGATACCAGTGCAGGTGACGCAACTGAGCTCAAGTGGGAGTTCGACGAGGAACTTGGTCGTTACTATGTTTCGTTTCCAGATGATCATTAGTGGAGCCCAGTTGGGACGATCGGGGATCTAGCATTTGGGGTTATCTTCTTTTCATTTGGATTTGACCGTAGTCGGTCCATGTGTGTATTTTGGATGATGTATGAATTTATTTATGTATTGTGTGAAGTGGTGATTGTAAGCCAACTCTCTTTATCCCATTCTTGTTCATTACATGGGATTGTGTGAAGATGACCCTTCTTGCGACAAAACCTACAATGCGGTTATGCCTCTAAGTCGTGCCTCGACACGTGAGAGATATAGCCGCATCGTGGGTGTTACATTTTGGTAATCAGAGCCATCGCCGACTTAGGAGCCCCCTGCTTGATCGAATCGCTGGCGTTGTTGAGTCTAGAAAAAAATGTTTTGAGTCTTAGGATTATATATATCGGAGAGTAGGATTATTTTTACTCCTCAGTCCCTTCGTCGCTCTGGTGAGGCCCCCTGACGTAGAAGTTTTGACTCTCCTCTCCTCAAATTTCACTAAAAAAATTTTAGGATCACGCGGGTATCTTGGAATCGTTCCGATGGTTTTGTGGCGAGAACATTGTTCTTGGTGCCTCCTGAAATTTAGGGGTTGAGCTCCGAGGTGTTGTCGTCACAATTTTATCGTTGCATTTCTGGAATACCTGAGTTTCGCCGACATCGAAAATCTCTTTTATGCAGTTGTTGGTGAGATCACCTTGACGCCACCCAGTACTGGGGCGGGAGTTCGGGAGTATTGCCATAACTCGTATAACGGATGCTTTTCGAAGGTTGAGCTAAATGATTTCCGAAGGTTTCTTGGTTATGTGTTGAAGGATGGATATAGCTAGATCTAGGTATTGTTAGTTTGGGTGAGATATATTGCGTCCCCTGTATCCCCAACACCTGATTGCATAACCAGAAAGTTTCGGGAGTTTATAAGTGGGAATTCAAGTAGCTCCTAGGATTTCTTTCCGACAGATGCATGATATGAGATTGGGGTTCGACGTCTAGTGGTCCGCCTATCCACGGTTGGTTGTACAGTGGTCTCATAGTGTCTTAAAGAGTCCTTGGCTATGCTGACTCGAGGACGCTTCGTATGTCATGCCTTGTACATGATGGTGCTGTACGATCGAGCCCGTGTGGGCCCCACCACGAAAACTTCGGACGAAATCTCTATCATATGTTTGTTCCGGCTTATTCTGCAAGCCAATCCTTTGTTTTGTTTTGAGTTGTGGTATTCGAGTTGCTTCGAAGTCAAATGTTGATTCCATACTTTTTTTCTAAGTGGCTTCTCAACTTATGGAAGTGTGATGATTTACTATGGAATTCATTTGTTCATCCTCGTTCGAATGTTTATTGTGAAGACTATATGTTGCAATTTCTATCCGTTGATTCAACTTGTCTATCTGTCTATCAAGATGCTAACGGATGTCACCCTCTTCAGGATGGCTCCGCCAACGCGTCAGAATCCGGAACGCAATGATGGGAGTCAGGGGAACCCTCCGCCACCACCTCCGCCTCCGGAGGAATGCCAAGCTATCATGGCAGCCACTAACGCCAATGCCCAGATGATTTTGCAACTCTTGCAAGAGCGCACCCAAGGGCAAGGCAACCAAGGAAATCAAGGCCAAGGCAACAATCAGCCTCACTTCGCTACCCTCAACCAGTTCCTTGCAAATCAGCCGAAATCTTTCAGCTACTGTGCCGAGGCCACAGACGCCGATGAATGGCTCGTGGACATCAACAAGCATTTTGAATGTAGCAATGTCAGGCCTGAGGACTTTGTCAAGTTTGCTTCTTTTCGACTCAAGGATCAAGCTGCCGAGTGGTATCAACAATACAAAGATTCCAGAGGAGGTCGTGTGATTACCTGGCATGATTTCCGCCGAGACTTCAGAGCTCACCACATTCCACAAAGTGTTGTTGAGAGCAAGCGTGAGGAGTTCCGCAATCTCAAGCAAGGCAGCATGTCCGTGTATCAATACAATACCCAGTTTCAGAAACTCGCTCGCTTCGCTAAGCAAGACGTTCCTGATGAAAAGAGTATGATCTATCAATTCAGAGGTGGCCTCAGAGAAGATCTGCAATTAGCTCTCGTGCTTTTTGAGCCGACCAAGTATGATGAATTCTACAACATGGCACTGAAGCAAGAAGCTGCTCAGATCAAGTGTGAGGTTTCTAAGAAGAGAGTCAGGGACACAGTTCAGTCTTCTTCTTCCACACTAGTGGCAGCTAAGCAACAGAAGTTCTGGTTGCCTCCTCCTCCTCCGTTTCGTCAGCCTTTCCAACAGAAGAACATTCCCACCCACCCAACCCTGGCTATCAGAACAAGTCTCAGAATCAAGCTCCAAGGTCAAATGCTCCTTATCATCGTCCGCTCTTAGAGGTGACTTGCAACAAATGTCAGCAGAAAGGTCACTATGCGAACAAGTGCTTCAACCAAAGGCGCCTTCCGCCTCCTCCTCATGTGAGATCTTCCAGCAATGTAGTGGTCAAGCATAATCCCAAGTCTGCAAAGGTGAACATGATGAATGCAGCTCAAGCTGAGGATTCTTCAGATGTGATCATCGGTAACCTTTCAGTTAACTCCTTTCCTGCAAAAGTTCTTTTTGACACTGGTGCATCGCATTGTTTCATGTCAAGATCATTTGTTGCAAAGCATGATTTCATTTTGGAAATGTTGGAAAAACCCATGGGAGTTGTTTCTCCGGGCTCTTCTATGAGGGCTACCACAATGATTCCGGATGTTTCTATCACGATGGGCAACTATAAATTTCTGTCTAAACCTTTTGTTCTTGGCGACTCTGATACCGATCTAATTCTCGGGATGGACTGGCTTTCTAAGCACAAGGCTCGACTTGATTGTGCTGCCAGGGAAATTCAATTGACACACTCTTCTGAGGATGTGATCATCTGTGCCGCTCGTGATGAGACCATTCGGTTATTCTCTCTCAATGAGAAGGGCGAGCTAGACGCAATCTCTCAGATTCCAGTCGTTTGTGAGTACCAAGATGTCTTTCCAGAAGAGCTTCCGGGTATGCCTCCTCACCGGCCAGTCGAGTTTGTTATCGATCTTGAGCCTGGCACGGAACCCGTTTGCAAGCGCCCATATAAGCTTGGACCCAAGGAGCTGAAAGAATTGAAGAAACAGCTCGAGGAACAAGAGCGTCTGGGTCTGATCAGACCGAGTTCATCTCCGTGGGGTTGTGGTGTTCTTTTTGTCCAGAAGAAGGATGGCACGGACCGACTTTGTGTCGACTACCGCCCATTGAACAAGAAGACAATCAAGAACAAGTATCCACTTCCCAACATCAATGAGCTATTCGAGCAACTTAAAGGTGCAAAAGTATTCTCCAAGCTTGACCTTCATATGGGTTATCATCAGATTCACATTCGTGAACAAGATATTCCCAAGACAGCATTCAGAACAAGTAATGGTTCTTATGAATATAATGTCATGTCTTTCGGCCTTGTCAATGCTCCTCCAACATTCTCTCGAATGATGAACTTCATCTTTAACCCCTACACCAATGAATTCGTCTTGGTGTATCTCGATGATATCTTGGTCTTCTCCAAGAACAAGAAGGATCATACCAAACATTTGCGATTGGTGCTCGACAAGCTCAGAGAGTATCAATTCTATGCGAAGTTTTCCAAATGTGAGTTTTGGCTTGATGAAGTTCTTTACCTTGGTCATATCATCTCTGCCAAGGGTATCACTGTTAATCCCGAGAAGGTGTCTGCAGTTGTGAATTGGGAACCTCCTCAGAATGTCAAGCAGCTTCGCAGTTTTCTTGGACTTGCAAGCTATTGCCGAAGATTCGTTGAGAATTTCTCTAAGATTGCAAAGCCTCTTTCCAACCTCCTCCAGAAGCATGTGAAGTATGTCTAGACTCCTGAGTGTGACGTTGCTTACAACACTCTCAAAGAGAAACTTGTCACAACTCTTGTCTTAACTCCTCCTGACGAATCCAAGCCATTCGAAGTTTTCTGTGATGCTTCTCTTCAAGGTCTCGGTGCTGTGTTAATGCAAGAGAAGAAAGTTGTGGCCTATACCTCTCGTCAGTTGAAGCCCAACGAAAAGAACTACCTCACTCACGATCTTGAGTTGGCGGCAATTCTCCATGCATTAATAACATGGAGACATCTCTTGTTGGGAAGGAAAGTGGACATATTCACCGATCACAAGAGTCTCAAGTACATCTTCACTCAGCCCAATCTCAACCTCAGGCAAACTCGATGGGTCGAAATGATTCAAGAGTACAATCCGAGTATTGAATATACTCCAGGCAAGGCAAATGTCATTGCAGATGCTTTGAGCAGGAAGGCTTATTGCAGCAGCTTAATCCTCAAGCCCTTCCAACCGGACCTTTGTGAAGCTTTCCGCAAACTGAATCTCCAAGTTGTTCCTCAAGGCTTTCTTGCCAACCTCCTAGTCTCTCCTACTTTGGAAGATCAAATTCGTGAGGCACAACTCCTTGACTCCTTGGTGATGAAGGTGAAACATGGGATTGCCAAGGGTCTTTCCAAATACAAGTGCTATCGCATTGATGACAAAGACACTTTATTCTTCGAGTACCGGATTGTGGTTCCTAAAGGTGATCTAAGGAAGGTCATAATGAACAAAGCGCACAATTCTCTTCTTTCCATTCATCCTGGAAGTACGAAGATGTACCATGACCTCAAGCAGTCGTATTGGTGGACTCGAATGAAGCGAGAAATCGCTCAATTCGTGAACGAATGTGATGTCTGTCGAAGGGTGAAAGCAGAACACCAACGACTAGCTGGTCTCCTCCAACCTCTTGCTATTCCAAAATGGAAGTTTGATCATATCGAAATGGACTTCGTGACTGGATTTCCCAAGTCCAAGCGCGGAAATGATGCTATCTTCGTTGTCATCGACAAGCTTTCAAAAGTGGCTCATTTTCTTCCTATCAAAGAATCTATCACAGCAGCTCAGCTGGTAGAGCTATACACCTCCAGGATTGTCTCCTTGCACGGCATCCCACAATTGATTTTTTTCAGATCATGGAAGCATCTTCACTTCTAAGTTCTGGGACTCCTTCCAGAAGGCCATGGGCACCAACATTCGCTTCAGCACAGCTTTCCATCCCCAAACAAGTGGCCAAGTCGAGCGAGTCAATCAAATCCTTGAAGATATGCTCAGGGCTTGTGTCATTTCCTTTGGCATGAAGTGGGAAGATTGCCTCCCATATGTGGAGTTCTCCTACAACAACAGCTTCCAAGCAAGTGCGGGCAAGGCCCCATTCGAAATTCTCTATGGCAGGAAGTGCCGTACTCCTCTAAATTGGTCCGAGACAGGTGAACGCCAACTTCTTGGCAACGACTTGATCACAGAAGCCGAAGAAATGTGCAAACTCATTCATGAGAATTTCAAAGCCGCGCAATCGCGCCAGAAGAGCTATTTTGATGACAAGCACCGTGATGTGGCTTTTGAAATCGGAGTCTATGTCTACCTCCGCGTCTCTCCAATGAAAGGCACTCGTCGCTTCGGTATCAAAGGGAAGCTTGCCCCTAGATACGTGGGTCCCTTCGAGATCATTGGCAAAAGAGGCGACCTCGCCTATCAACTTGAGCTTCCCTCCAACTTCGCGAATGTGCATGATGTGTTTCACGTGTCACAGCTTCGCAAGTGCTTCAAGACTCCTGAGCGCACCATCAACTTCGAAGAGATTGATCTCCAAGAAGATCTGTCTTATCATGAGCATCCCGTTGCTATTCTCGAAGAAACCGAGCGCAAGACTCGCAACAAGTCTATCAAATTCCTGAAAGTGAAGTGGTCACACCATTCCGACCGAGAAGCCACCTGGGAGCGTGAGGACCACCTCCATTCCGAATATCCGGAGTTCTTTCATTCCTAGATCTCGGGACGAGATCCTCTCGTAGTGGTGGAGTGTTGTAACACCCCGGATGTGACTTTCCATATTTGTAACTCCAACTCTTGCCATTTTCGGCTTTAAGTTATGAGATTCCCTTCGTGGTTAGGTTTTGTCTTCATTTTTCTTTTTGTTCTTGTCATGCATTTCATATCATGTCATCATGTGCATCGCATTTGCATACGTGTTCGTCTCATGCATCCGAGCATTTTCCTCGTTGTCCGTTTTGCAATCCGACACTCCCACATGCACTGGCGCACCCCTCTTGTCTTTTTTCGTGAGCGGGTGTTAAACGTTCTCGGAATGGACCGAGGTTTGCCAAGTGGCCTTGGTACACCACCGGTAGACCACCTGTCAAGTTTCGTTCCATTTGGAGGCCGTTTGATGCTTCAACGGTTAACCGGGTAACTGCAAAGGCCTCTTGTGTGTTGGAGCCCAACACCCCTCCAAAACAGCCTAATAACCCATCTAAACCCCCTCCATGCTCTCCGTCGTCAGATCACGATCGTGTGGGCGAAAACCGCTCCTCAATTGGAGTCTCCTAGCTCCCTCTACCTATAAATATGTACATCTCCCCCGAAATCCGGGTCCAAACCCTAGCCACCGCTCCCCTCGCGCCGCCGGACATGTCCGGCCCGAGCCGGACGAAATCGCCACTGCCTCCGCACAGATCCCGCGCTGCCACATGGCGCGTCGAAGCCCGCCGGGCCCGAGGCCCCCCCCGAGCCCATCGCCGCCGCCGCCAGATCCCGCGCCTCCCCGCCGAGCCGTCCGGCGCCGCCCCTGCTCCTCCAGCCGGCGACCGGAGCCGCCACGTCCTCCGCCCTGCGCCGCCGCCCGGCGAGATCCGTCGCCGCCCCGCCGCGACCGCGCCCTGCCGTCGACGTCCTCCGATCGCCCCGACCTCGCCGGTCCCATCTCCCTCCTCAACTCCGGCGACACCTCCGGCCGCCTCAAAGTCCGTGCCCGAAGTCCTTAAATTTTAGCATTCTAGAGCCCTGTTTATCATGTCATATCTCTTTGCATACTGCTCCGTTTTGCGTGCATAATATATCAGAATGTTCATCATGAGATGCTCTTCATTTTGTTCCATTGTGCCATGCTTGTTTGAGTTCATCTCTATGCCTAAATCATCGCTGCAAGAGTGCTATATGATGTTTACTACTGTTACTTATCAGATTATGATGTTTTGTCATTTTTGTTGCATTTGATGTGTGCATCTTATGAGCATGAGCTCTACATGTGTTTTGATCTATGTCATGCCATCTTTACAGAGGTGCTTTCCATGTATTTTGGTGAACTATGTGGTGACTAGCACAAGCATGCAAACTAGGCTTCGTGATGTTGCTGTTTTCAGGGACTTAAGATTTTTCGAAGTCCTTTTCCTGCTGTTATTTTGATGCCATGTATCCATGCTGCTACAGTGAGATCCATGCTTCTTTTGAGTATGTTCTGTAAGGATGTTTTGGACATATAGATGTGTTCTATCCATCCATGCCCCTGTTTGCAATTATGGAGTGCCCTAGCATGCCTCAATCTTGCTCTACTTTTGCTATAAAATGTTCCTGGTAGATTGTTTACATGTTAATCAATTTTGCCAAGGTTGTTGTAGTTGATCCTTGCATGCTATGAACTTGCTCTCGCCATGATTAGCTTCATGAACATGTCATCTTGCTGGTAGTATGCTTGTTTTGTCATGCACGGCCTTGTGGTGAGTGATTTGAGCTCGCAAATTTGCCTTCATGATGCTGGTTATGCCATGCTCTGTTTTCTGCTAAGTCCGAATCTGGTAATAAAACTTGCTACGTTTATAGAGGTGCCATCATATCTTCTGTGCCTTTTTGGCTCATGATCAGTAAGGGACTTTTTTTCTATGATATGTTCCTGTAGCATATTGTTTTCTTGCTCTAAACATGGCTTCCTGATGTTATTTCTGGCATGCTAGTATTTTTACAAAGTCTGTGAAGCTGATATCTTTTGCACTTTTGCCATGCTTGTTTGGACCTGCTCTGTTGTGATTTAGCTGTAGCTCGTTGTTCATGTTTTGTCAAGCATCTTGAGTGCAGCACTTTCATATGCTTTGTTGTTATGTTGGAGTGCAGTAGCTTAGCTTCTTGTTGCATACTAAGTGGCATCATGCTGTTAATCGCAGAATTTTACGATCCTTGTTTTGCTTGTCATTTGCAAACCGTGCATCCGATTCCGGTGATCCTTATATCGATTTCAACCGAAATCATCTCACCTTTCTAGCGGCATACTTGGTTTGCCAAGTTGATGCCTTGTTCATCTTTTCCCTTCCGGAGCACGCATATGCATTATATATCACATCTCGCATATCATGCCATGTATTGCATCATGTTGCTTGTGCATTTCCCGTGATTGATTGTTGGTCCTTTGCTTGTGTTCTTGCTTTGGGTAGAGCCGGGAGACGAGAACGCTTACGAGGAACCTGTTGAGAATGCTTACGAGGATCAAGCTTTCGACAACTCTGAGAACCTTGCAGGCAAGATGACCATACCCTCGAAATCACTTCTATCTTTGCTTGCTAGTTGTTCGCTCTATTGCTATGCCGCGCTACCTACAACTTGCTATATCATGCCTCCCATATTGCCATGTCAAGCCTCTAACCCACCTTTCCAAGCAAACCGTTGTTTGGCTAAGTTACCGCTTTTGCTCAGCCCTTCTTATAGCGTTGCTAGTTGCAGGTGAAGTTGAAGTTGGTTCCATGTTGGAACATGGATATTTTGGCATATCACAATATCTCTTACTTAATTAATGCATCTATATACTTGGTAAAGGGTGGAAGGCTCGACCTTATGCCTGGTGTTTTGTTCCACTCTTGCCACCCTAGTTTCCGTCATACCTGTCGGGGATATACCCCGCGGTATGACCCGACCGGATTTGGCGACTCACTGGTGACCTGCCCGGAGCTTGGCGATTCACAGATAACCTGCCCGATCTAGGCGACTCATTAGTAACCCGGTGGGCGGGTCAGATGGACAACAAGGCCTAAAGCCCAGAAGGCCAGCTCACGTTATGATGGGCCGGATTAGAAGGAAAGGAATGACGAATATTTCCTTTACGAGGAAGCAAGACCCAGACCTGTAATTAACTTGTAAGAGAAGATAGACTAGTCCTAGTCCTACTAGGACTCCACATGTAACCCACCCCTTTAACTTATATAAGGAGGGGTAGGGCTCCCCAAGAGGGACAGGCAACAAGAAACAATCTCTAGGGCTAGACACAAAGAGCCGGCTTACCGGCGACTCTCTGATGAGCATAATGAGACCTAGCCACAAACAGCATGTAGGGCTATTACCGGATGATGTTTCCCGGGGTCCGAAGCTGTCTAAATCCTTGTCTTGTGTTGCGTCTCTCGATTTCGCCCAACCACATAGATGCGCTGGCCTCGCGACTAAGTCCTGACACTAAGGACATCTGCCGTGACAATTCCACGACAGTTGGCGTCCACCGTGGGGCCTGCGCACGGTGGTGTTGAGTTCTTGGAGGGATCTTTCACAGGATCGAGAAGCTCGCGAATTGATGGATGAAGAAGAGCCGGCGCGAAAAAATTACGCAGGGTAACTCGAGGTACAAATTGTGATCGAGAGAAAGCTAGGGTTGCGGTCCGCTCCGCTGCTGCTGTCCGAAAAAAACGCCGAGACCGCGATCTAATTTTCCGCTGGAGTTTTCCTTCTCGGTTTATGCGACGCGCGTAGCCACCAAGGCTGATATGAAGCAATCCTGCCCTGTGGTCAAATCGCCGCAGTCCTCGGTTTCCTCGGACCGACCAAACTAGGCACACGCGCATGCATGCAAGGGATCGGCTCCCGTGTCTATACGAGAAGCCTGCAAAGCAACTGGAAGACGCCTCCATTAAGTACTCTGCCACGTGATGGCCAAGTTGATCTATAACTCTAGATATTCTACCTAGCCAAAATTGCTATATGAGGAGGCGATCGGATCTGCCTTGGCAAAGTCATACAAAAAATTTATGTACTGAAGCTCTCACGTGGTCAGGAAAAAGAAAGTCCAACACATCAAGCCAACATGGTACCACATGTTGTTACTAGTACGCAAGGGGTCAAAGGGCAAAAGACTATGGATCAGCGGCAGTCATCTGCGTCTAGAACTCACAAACACAAAAAAGGGGAAAAGGCCCACGACCAGGACTGGTCCATCGCCTGCGCCCGCATCCTCGCCTCGCCGCGCCCATCTCCGCCGCCGTTCCGGCCCCGAGCCGGCCTCGCCTCGCTTCGCCAAGGAATTTTTGAGCATCGTCCCTGGGCCGTTTCCGCTTGACCGAGCCGTTATGGCCTCCCATCGCCTTCAGGCTAGTCACCACTGTCGCGCCCTTGTCATTCGACTTGCTGGCGCCCTGTCATGACCGCGCCCAAGCTGTCGCATTTTTACTTCTGCCAAGGGTGGATATTATATGCTACAATACATATGGGAAAAGAAAACAACGACCCGGAAGCGGACGTACTGCGGCCAGCCCGAGCCGCCCGTCTTTGATGATTTAAGCCGCCCGCACGCCCGGGCAAGTCGCCGCTGCTGGCAAGTCGCTATCGCGGTCTCCAGCAAGCCGCCGTTCCACCACCATGAGTTGCCACTGCCATGGTCTCCACCGTGATCCCTGTTCAAACCGGCTTGCCACCTCTACTACGGCCACCTGTGAGTTGCCTAGCGGCCCTACTGTTGCTGTTGCCAGACATCATTTTGTTTCGATCCGTTCAACCTCTCCGCGGATGACCCGCCCCTGGTTGAGTTGCCCATGTGGCCTTGTGATATCTTTCGTCAAAATACATCAGACAATTGTTCACCTTAGATGAGGCATTATACTGCGGGTATGGAGCGCACTGGCAATGTTCTTGTACCGACATTTCGTCTGTGCCATACTACCCAGTGAACGAACGTGTGCAAGTCGCCGTCCTTGTGACCTGGTTTACATCAACTAACCGGGACCGTGCCCGCGAATGACTCGCCGTCCGCACGGCTTACTGCGCTTGTGATTGATTTTTCCGTCTGCACCATTTGCAATGCCGCGGTTGACTGTACCTACCGGCTGGTTTTATATGGCCGCCTTGTTATCACAACTGGATCGACCTCCGACAGAAAACCAGGTGCTATTTACTTTATTTTTAAGCACTATTAATTCATCCGAGCAAAGCTACTTTGCCCTGTTGTATTTTATATGCAGGGAAATTACCCATCGCAAAGTGGTATTATACCGCGGAGATGGAGACACGCCAAACGTTATTTGGCACAGGTGGTTGTCCTTACTCAACGGATTCCCGCACCGGCTTACAACGCCGTGGCCGTCTCTCGCGACCGCGCCGGTTTACAACGTCGTGGCCGTCTCTCGCGTCCGCACCGGCTTACAACGAGGAGGACAACTTGCTCGTCCGCACTGGCTTACAAACGCCGCGGCCGACTCATCTGTCTGCTCCCACGGCCGACTCACCTTTGAGTAATTTCAGTTTCACCTAGTGATCATCAACTTCATGGCGGATTATTTCCGGCCTAAACACGTAAGGTGATATCCATCTAAAATATATGTTATTAGCATATATTATTTTTGTCAAAGAGCATTTTATTTTTGCCTTGGTCTGCAATATTGTCTATGCAGGACAATTGTTCACTACAAAAACTATGGCCGTGTCATGGATGTATAGCTCGCGCTACCGGTATAATGCGCTAGTATCTGACCATGCCATCAAGCTCGATGAATATATGTGCAAACCGCCATTCTGCAGACCAGTTTACATCAATATAATGTGGCTAACTTGCCTGTCCACGCCGGCTTATAACACCGCAACCGACTCAGCTATCTGTGCTGCCTCTGAAGCCGGGGTCGTCTTTGATGTCCGTCTCTCGCGGCCTGGTCTACATCAGCATACCGGGCCGCACCTGTCTGCATGAGCTATTTATTGAGTATGAACAAGTCACAGCTTGGGTAGCCCGGTTTTCTTTCAACAAATTGAAGGCAAATTATCATATACTATCAACCGTCATCTGCAATGGATGGTTCAAATGGGCAGGCGCACAAGTCGCCGCCACTAAAGTTTGGTTAACTTCAAACAGCCAGTTGGAAGGGACCATTGGCCGAGTTGCTGACACGGCTCATACATGATCATTTATAACCCGCCGCAGTCACCTCAACCTTCTGTGGATTCACATCGCGCTATCAACACCGATGATGTACACCTTATGCTATGGTCAATATGGAGAATCTCAAAGCCAACTCCTCGAGTCGTCTTGAGACTCGGGGGCTACAATGATATGACTCGGCAGCATTGGTCGGTTTCAATGCATTCAAGAACTCTGGGTCATTGGAGGGAAAAATAACCCGGTTCCGGAGGCTACCGCCATATTGGTAAAAAGTTTAAAGGCCGTCAGAAAATTTCCGGCTTAAAAAGAAGGATTCCGGTTTAGATCCGGCTCAAGAGACTTGACATCTCCCACAAAGCACTGAAGCTCTTAAATATCCGGTTTAAAATCCAGTTCAAGGAAATTTATCTGCCACAAAGTTTTGAAGCTCTCAAATCCGGTTCAAAATCCGGTTCAAGGTAAATTTGTTTGTCACAAAGCTTTGAAACTCTCAATATCCGGTTTTTCCGGTTCAAAAAGAATTTATCTCTCGCAAAAGTTCGAGTTCTCAGGAAAAATTAAAGGGACCAAAAAGAGTCTGTTACAAAGCACAACCCAAACATAGGTACCCTGCTTTAATGACCATTGGGAGCTGATCGTATTCGAATTTAGCTTAACCCTTTAGGTGTGACCCTGATCGTATTCGAATCAGAGTCGTTAAATATTCTCATGATCACTAGGGGGCTTCCTGTTCAAACATAGGTCGTATTCTAACCAAAGAGAACATAGCTGTCGGTACCCTCTTGATCGGCACACTGCCGAGCTCACTAGGGGGCTTCTTGATCGTATTCAAATCATAGCTCAACCCCTTTTGGGAACCGACGTGGATCGTATTCGAATCAGCGTCGTTAAACAACTCTCAAGGTCATTTGGGGGCTTCCTGTTCAAACATAGGTCGTATTCGAACCAAAGAGAACATAGCTGTCGGTACCCTCTTGATCGGCAACGCCAAAGCCACTGGGGGCTATATGATCGTATTCGAATCTTAGCTTAACCCCTTTGGGACGGTTTTCTGATCGTATGTGAATCAGAAGCCTCAAATTTTTTGAAGTCTCTTTTTGAAAACAATTTTTGGATTTTATTTGAAGCTCTTTTGATCATATCTAAAGTGTATATGAGTGGTTGCTATTTAACCCGGTTTGACTTTGGATGATAAGTCGCCATCATATGACAATCATAAACATTTGGAAGTCTTGATTTCTAAAGATTGGGTTATCACCCTTACTGCACAGGTCACATAAACCGGCAGTGAAAATTCAATATCACAGGTATAATAATATTATTATAGTTATGTTTCAAAGTTATGATTCATAGCAGGCTTATCTGTGACTCCTTGTTACACATCAATGGTTATATGTGAGATATTATGACCCGCCCTGCGGTAAACCGCCAAGGGATCTTGTGATCTAATTATGTGCAGGATAAGACTACATTTGGGTGGTTACCGGCCCTGGTTTTTGATGTTAAGTCGCCAGGGCATATGTTGTTTAAACTCTGCAGGATTTACAGAGCTATGACTTACATAAATGATTAAATTCAAGCCCATCATCATAGATTGAAATTGGTGTCTCAAAAGGGTTATCAATTCTTGATTTTCTCAAAGGCTATAAGCCACCGGGTTCTACAAATTCCGGCTTACAATGGAGGCGTATTAAATCGCCATCGGCCAAGAGCCGCCGGGTATTTAAACTCCGGATTGACTTATCAGCAGATGAGGTATTCAAAGTCGCTTTGGCGCAATGGCTATTATTTTATCAATGGATATGATTTATTCTACAATGGAAAGAATAGTCTCGAGTCGCTGCAGGCTTACGACCCAGCACTTGGGGGCTACATTATTTAAATTGAGATCACATCAAATATGCAAGTCCCATGTCACTGCCAGCATGCACCATGGCACTTGGGGGCTAATGTAAAGACATGTTTTGCTCAACTTATTGAAGACCCGAATCATCACATTGTAATGAGCCGGCCCTTGGGGGCTACCAATTGCTCCTGTCAACAATTCAAGGTACACAAGTCTTAAAACCATTATATTGAAAGGTCCATTGTTCAGTTGGTAAAGCACAAAGCTCTTAACCTTGTGGACGTGGGTTCAAGCCCCATGGTGGGGGTTACATTATATGATGTTCTTTTCAAAGAAGTATATATAAAGTACCAGCTCAATATTATCTTACTGAGCCGGCCCTTGGGGGCTACACATTATTGTTCAAATCTACATGATCATATTTATAAAGTCCCTGCTCATTATTGCATAATGACCCGACACTTGGGGGCTACATATATGGAGTATTCAGTTTTTAATAGTGGCTGAGATGAACAACATGGATTTCTTCAAAGTGGCAGTAATTATATGGAAACAAGTCTTAAGCCATCACTTTGTTCTGCTCAAGACTTGGGGGCTATAGGTAATATGGATATAAGGGAGAAAAATCTTCAAATTCTCAGTTTTGATCAAACCAGATTGACCCGGTGTCTGCAACAATTATGACCCGGCGTCGGTATCAATTATGACTCGGTGCCATCCATATTTACAAACCGGTAATTTTGGTTATGATAAACCGGCAAGTTTTACCTCTTCAAGCCGGCTGAAAGTCAGATGAGTATTTCAAGACCAATATGTTTTAAGCCGGCGCTTTGGAAGCCGATTCAAGTGGATTATTTCTTACAATATTTCTCTACAAGAGACTAATGCGAGTAAATTGACTCTGAAGCTGGCCTATTGACCCGGATTTCTCAAAAGAAGTATCTGGATTTGTTGCATTCACAAAGTTTGAACATATCTACTAAAGGAGATTTGCTATGAGTTCATGGGCATGTATCGAGAAGGAAATGACAAGGATTTAAGGATGATCAGGTGCCGGCTTACAAAAATTTAACCCGGAGCACAACCTATCAAGTTTGTTCTTGTGTTTATTTTACAGGATCAGTTTAACATGGATAAATCAAAATTAAACTGGGGGCTAATGTCGGGGATATACCCCGCGGTATGACCCGGCCGGATTTGGCGACTCACTGGTGACCCGCCCGGAGCTTGGCGATTCACAGATAACCTGCCCGATCTTGACGACTCATTAGTAACCTGGCGGGCGGGTCAGATGGACAACAAGGCCTAAAGCCCAGAAGGCCGGCTCACGTTATGATGGGCCGGATTAAAAGGAAAGGGATGACAAATATTTCCTTTACGAGGAAGCAAGACCCGGACTTGTAATTAACTTGTAAGAGAAGATAGACTAGTCCTAGTCCTACTAGGACTCCACATGTAACCCGCCCCTTTAACTTATATAAGGAGGGGCAGGGCTCTCCAAGAGGGACAGGCAACAAGAAACAATCTCTAGGGCTAGACACAAAGAGCCGGCTTACCGGCGACTCTCTCATGAGCATAATGAGACCTAGCCACAAACAACATGTAGGGCTATTACCGGATGATGTTTCCTGGGGCCCGAAGCTGTCTAAATCCTTGTCTTGTGTTGCGTCTCTCGATTCCGCCCAACCCCTCTCAAGCTACCACATAGATGCGCTGGCCTCGCGACTAAGTCCTGACACTAAGGACATCTGCCGTGACCATTCCACGACAATACCGGTGTTATATTCCTTGATTTTGCGTTCCTTACGCGGTTGGGTGATTTATGGGACCCCTTGACAGTTTGTTTTGAATAAAACTCCTCCAGCAAGGCCCAACGTTGGTTTTACATTTGCCTACCTAAGCCTTTTCCCTTGGGTTTTCGCGAGCCCGAGGGTCATCTTATTTTTACCCCCCGGGCAGTGCTCCTCCGAGTGTTGGTCCAAACTAGAGCACCGTGCGGGACCGTCCCTTGGCAACTTGGGTTATGTTGGTACCTGTATGCTTAGCTTGTCCGGTGTGCCCTGAGAATGAGATATGTGCAGCTCCTATCGGGATTGGTCGGCACAGCGGGTGGTCTTGCTGGTCTTGTTTTACCATTGTCGAAATGTCTTGTTAACCGGGATTCCGAGACTGATCGGGCCTTCCCGGGAGAAGGAATATCCTTCGTTGACCGTGAGAGCTTATGATGGGCTAAGTTGGGACACCCCTGCAGGGTATTATCTTTCGAAAGCCGTGCCCGCGGTTATGTGGTACATGGGAATTTGTTAATGTCCCGTTATAGAGAACTTGACACTTGACTTAATTAAAATACATCAACCGCGTGTGTAGCCGTTATGGTCTCTTTTCGGCGGAGTCCGGGAAGTGAACACGGTTTGGGTTATGTATGAATGTAAGCAGTTTCAGGATCACTTCTTGATCACTTCTAGCTTCGCGACCGTTGCGTTGCTCCTCTTCTCGCTCTTATTTGCGTATGTTAGCCACCATATATGCTTAGTGCTTGCTGAAGCTCCACCTCATTACCTCATCCTTCCTATAAGCTTAAATAATCTAGATCTCGCGGGTGTGAGATTGCTGAGTCCTCGTGACTCACAGATTCTACCAAAACAGTTGCAGGTGCCGACGATACCAGTGCAGGTGATGTTGGAAATATGCCCTAGAGGCAATAATAAAATGGTTATTATTATATTTCCTTGTTCATGATAATTGTCTATTGTTCATGCTATAATTGTATTAAATGGAAACCGTAATACATGTGTGAATACATAGACCACAACATGTCCCTAGTAAGCCTCTAGTTGACTAGCTCGTTGATCAATAGATGGTTATGGTTTCCTGACCATGGACATTGGATGTCATTGATAACGGGATCACATCATTAGGAGAATGATGTGATGGACAAGACCCAATCCTAAGCATAGCACAAGATCGTGTAGTTCGTTTGCTAGAGCTTTTCTAATGTCAAGTACCATTTCCTTAACCATGAGATTGTGCAACTCCCGGATACCGTGGGAATGCTTTGGGTGTACCAAACGTCACAACGTAACTGGGTGGCTATAAAGGTGCACGACAGGTATCTCCGAAAGTGTCTGTTGGGTTGGCACGGATCGAGACTGGGATTTGTCACTCCATATGACGGAGAGGTATCTCTGGGCCCACTCCGTAATGCATCATCATAATGAGCTCAATGTGACTAAGGAGTTAGCCACGGGATCATGCATTAAGGTACGAGTAAAGTGACTTGCCGGTAACGAGATTGAACAAGGTATTGGGATACCAACGATCGAATCTCGGGCAAGTAACGTACCGATTGACAAAGGGAATTGTATACGGGATTGATTGAATCCTCGACATCGTGGTTCATCCGATGAGATCATCGTGGAACATGTGGGAGCCAACATGGGTATCCAGATCCCGCTGTTGGTTATTGACCGGAGAGTCATCTCGGTCATGTCTGCATGTCTCCCGAACCCGTAGGGTCTACACACTTAAGGTTCGGTGACGCTAGGGTTGTAGAGATATTAGTATGCAGAAATCCGAAAGTCGTTCGGAGTCCCGGATGAGATTCCAGACGTCACAAGGAGTTCCGTAATGGTCTGGAGGTAAAGATTTATATATGGGAAGTCCTATTTTGGCCACCGGAAAATGTTCGGGATTTTTTGGTATTGTACCGGGAAGGTTCTAGAAGGTTCCGAAGTGGGGCCCACCTGCATGGGGGGACCCACATGAACGTGGGTAGTGGGGGCAAGGCCCCACACCCCTGGTCAAGGCGCACCAAGATCCAACCTTAGATGGAATAAGATCATATCCCGAAGGGATAAGATCAAGATCCCTAAAAAGGGGGATAACAATCGGTGGGGAAGGGAAATGATGGGATTTCTTTCCCCCACCTTTGCCAACGCCCCAATGGACTTGCAGGGCAAGAAATCAGCCCCCTCCACCCCTATATATAGTGGGGAGGCGCATGGGAGCAGCACCCCAAGCCGTGACACCTCTTCCTCCCCGCTTGCGCTTGGCGAAGCCCTGCCGGGATCCCGCTACTTCCACCACCACGCCGTCGTGCTGCTGGATCTCCATCAACTTCTCCTCCCCCCTTGCTGGATCAAGAAGGAGGAGACGTCCCCGCTCTGTACGTGTGTTGAACGCGGAGGTGCCGTCCGTTCGGCGCTAGGATCATCGGTGATTTGGATCACGACGAGTACGACTCCATCAACCCCGTTCTCTTGAACGCTTCCACTCGTGATCTACAAGGGTATGTAGACGCACTCCTCCCCTCTCGTTGCTAGCATCTCCTAGATTGATCTTGGTGACACGTAGGAAAATTTTGAATTTCTGCTACGTTCCCCAACAGTGGCATCATGAGCCAGGTTTATGCGTAGATTCTATGCACAAGTAGAACACAAAGTAGTTGTGGGCGATGATTTGTTCAATTCGCTTACCGTTACTTGTCTTATCTTGATTTGGCGGCATTGTGGGATGAAGCGGCCCGGACCGACCTTACACGTACTCTTACGTGAGACAGGTTCCACCGACTGACATGCACTTGATGCATAAGGTGGCTAGCGGGTGTCTGTCTCTCCCACTTTAGTCGGATCGGATTCGATGAAGAGGGTCCTTATGAAGGGTAAATAGCAATTGGCATATCACCGTTGTGGATTTTGCATAGGTAAGAAACGTTCTTGCTAGAAACCCATAGCAGCCACGTAAAACATGCAACAACAATTAGAGGACGTCTAACTTGTTTTTGCAGGGTATGCTATGTGATGTGATATGGCCAAAAGGATGTGATGAATTATATATGTGATGTATGAGATTGATCATGTTCTTGTAATAGGAATCATGACTTGCATGTCGATGAGTATGACAACCGGCAGGAGCCATAGGAGTTGTCTTAATTTATTGTATGACCTGCGTGTCAATGAAAACGCCATGTTATTACTTTACTTTATTGCTAACCGTTAGCCATAGTGGTAGAAGTAATAGTTGGGGAGACAACTTCATGAAGACACGATGATGGAGATCATGATGATGGAGATCATGGTGTCATGCCGGTGACGAAGGTGATCATGCCGCGCCTCGAAGATGGAGATCAAAGGCGCAAGATGATATTGGCCATATCATGTCACTTTATGATTTGCATGTGATGTTTGTCATCTTTACATCTTATTTGCTTAGAACGACGGTAGCATAAATAAGATGATCCCTCAATAAAATTTCAAGAGACGTGTTCCCCCTAACTGTGCACCGTTGCGAAGGTTCGTTGTTTTGAAGCACCACGTGACGATCGGGTGTGATAGATTCTAACGTTCGCATACAACGGGTGTAAGCCAGATTTACACATGCGAAACACTTAGGTTGACTTGACAAGCCTAGCATGTACAGACATGGCCTCGGAACACAAGAGACCGAAAGGTCGAACATGAGTCGTATAGTAGATACGATCAACATGGAGATGTTCACCGATGATGACTAGTCCGTCACACGTGATGATCGGACACGGCCTAGTTGACTCGGATCATGTATCACTTAGATGACTAGAGGGATGTCTATCTGAGTGGGAGTTCATTAAATAATTAGATGAACTTAATTATCATGAACATAGTCAAAAGGTCTTTGCAAATTATGTCGTAGCTTATGCTTTAGTTCTACTAAAGATATGTTCCTAGAGAAAATTTAGTTGAAAGTTGATAGTAGCAATTATGCGGACTGGGTCCGTAAACTGAGGATTGTCCTCATTGCTGCACAGAAGGCTTATGTCCTTAATGCACCGCTCGGTGTGCTGAACCTCGAGCGTCGTCTGTAGATGTTGCGAAACATCTGACATACACGTTTTGATGACTACGTGATAGTTCAGTGTGTGATGCTAACGGTTTAAAATTGTGGCACCAAAGACGTTTTTGAAACGTCGCAGAACATATGAGATGTTCCAAAGACTGAAATTGGGATTTCAGACTAGTGCCCATGTCAAGAGGTATGAGACCTCTGACAAGTTTCTTAAGCCTGCAAACTAAGGGAGAAAAGCTCAATCGTTGAGCATGTGCTCAGATTGTCTAAGTACTACAATCGCTTGAATCGAGTGGAAGTTAATCTTCCAGATGAGATAGTGATGGTTCTCCAAAGTCACTGCCACCAAGCTACTAGAGCTTCATGATGAACTATAACATATCAGGGATAGACATGATGATCCTTGAGCAACTCGCGATGTTTGACACCGCGAAAGTAGAAATCAAGTAGGAGCATCAATTGTTGATGGTTAGTAAAACCACTAGTTTCAAGAAGGGCAAGGGAAAGAAGGGATACTTCATGAAACGGCAAATCAGTTGCTGCTCTAGTGAAGAAACCCAAGGTTGAACCCAAACCCGAGACTAAGTGCTTCTGTAATGAGGGGAACGGTCACTGAAGCAGAACTACCCTAGATACTTGGTAGATGAGAAGGCTGGCAAGGTCGACAGAAGTATGTTAATGTGTACTTTACTAATACTCCTAGTAGCACCAGGGTATTAGATACCGGTTCGGTTGCTAAGTGTTGGTAACTCGAAATAAAAGGCTACAGAATAAACGGAGACTAGCTAAAGGTGAGATGACGATATGTGTTGGAAGTGTTTCCAGGGTTGATGTGATCAAGCATCGCATGCTCCCTCTACCATCGAGATTGGTGTTAAACCTAAATAATTGTTATTTGGTTTTTGCGTTGAGCATAGACATGATTGGATTATGTTTATCGCAATACGGTTATTCATTTAAGGAGAATAATGGTTACTCTTTTTATTTGAATAATACCTTCAATGGTCTTGCACCTAAAATGAATGGTTTATTGAATCTCGATCGTAGTGATACACATGTTCATGCCAAAAGATATAAGATAGTAATGATAGTACCACATACTTGTGGCACTCTTATTTGAGTCGTATTGGGATAAAACGCATGAAGAAGCTCCATGTTGATGGATCTTTGGACTCACTCGTTTTTGAAAAGTTTGAGACATGCGAACCATGTCTATTGGTTTATACGCATGAAGAAACTCCATGCAGATGGATCGTTTGGACTCACTTGATTTTGAATCACATGAGATATGCAAATCATACCACATGGGCAAGATGATGGAAAGGCCTCGTTTTCAGTGAGATGGAACAAGAGAGCAACTTGTTGGAAGGAATACATTTGATGTGTGCAGTCCAGTGAGTGCTGAGGCACGCAGTGGATATCATTATGTTCTTACTTCACAGATGATTTGAGTAGATGCTAAGAATATTTACTTGATGAAACACAAGTCTGAATTATTGTAAGGTTCAAGTAATTTCAGAGTGAAGTTGAAGATCGTCGTGACAAGAGGATAAAATGTCTGTGATATGATCATAGAGATGAATATCTGAGTTACGAGTTTGGCACACAATTAAGAAATTGTGGAAATTGTTTCACGACTAATACCGCCTGGAACACCATAGTGTGATGGTGTGTCCAAACATCATAACTGCACCCTATTGGATATGGTGCATAGCATGATGTCTCTTATCGAGTTACACTATAAATAGGGCACCACGCAATTCCGTTGAGACGACACCGTATGAACTATAGTTTAGAGAAACCTAAGCTGTCGTTTCTTAAAAGTTTGGGGCTGCGACGCTTATGTGGAAAAGTTTCAGGCTGATAAGCTCGAACCCAAAGCGGATAAATGCATCTTCATAGAATACCCAAAACAGTTGGGTATACCTCCTATTTCAGATCCGGAAGCAAAGTGATTGTTTCTAGAAACAGGTCCTTTCTCGAGGAAAAGTTTCTCTCGAAAGAATTGAGTGGGAGGATGGTGGATAATTGATGAGGTTATTGAACCATGACTTCAACTAGTGTGTAGCAGGGCACAGGAAGTTGTTCCTGTGGCACCTACACCAATTGAAGTGGAAGCTTATGATAGTGATCATGAAACTTCGGATCAAGTCACTAGCAAACCTCGTAGGACGTAAAGGATGAATGCTACTTCAGAGTGGTATGTAATCCTGTCTTGGAAGTCATGTTGCTAGACAATAATGAACCTACGAGCTATGGAGAAGCGATGAAGGGCCCGGATTCCGACGAATGGCTCGAGGCCATAAAATCCGAGAGAGGATCCATGTATAAAAACAAAGTGTAGACTTTGGAAGAACTACTTGATGGTCGTAATGCTGTTGGGTGCAGATGGATTTTAAAAGGAAGACAGACAATGATGGTAAGTGTCACCATTAAGAAAGCTCGACTTGTCGTTAAGATGTTTTCCGGGAAGTTCAAGGAGTTGACTGCGATGAGACTTTCTCACTCGTAGCGATGCGAAGAGTCTGTTGGAATTATATTAGCAGTTACTGCATTATTTATGAAATCCTGGAGATAGGATGTCAAAAAAAAACATTGTTTCCTCGACGATTTTCTTGAGGAAAGGTTGTATGTGATACAACCAGAAGGTTTTGTCAATCCTGAAAGATGCTAACAAGTATGCAAAGCTCCAGCAATCCTTCTAAGGACTGGAGTAAGCATCTCGGAGTTGGAATGTACGCTTTGATGAGATGATCAAAGATTTTGGGTATTTACAAAGTTTATGAGAAACTTGTATTTCCAAAGAAGTGAGTGGGAGCACTATAGAATTTTTGATGAGTATATGTTGTTGACATATTGTTGATCAGAAATGATGTACAATTTCTGGAAAGCATACAGGGTTATTTGAAAAGTGTTTTTCAATGGAAAACCTGGATTAAGCTACTTGAACATTGAGCATCAAGATCTATAAGGATAGATCAAAAACGCTTAATAGTACTTTCAAATGAGTACATACCATGACAAGATTTTGAAGGAGTTCAAAATAGATCAGTAAAGAAGGAGTTCTTGGCTGTGTTAGGAGGTGTGAGTATTGAGTAAGACTCAAGACCTAACCACGGCAGAAGAGGGAGAAAGGACGAAGGTCGTCCCCTACGCTTTAGATGTAGGCTCTACAATATGCTATGCTGTGTACCGCACCTGAAGTGTGCCTTGCCATGAGTTAGTCAAGGGGTACAATAGTGATCCGGGAATGGATCACATGACAGCGGTCGAACTTATCCTTAGTATCTAGTGGACTAAGGAATTTTCTCGATTATGGAGGTGGTAAAAGAGTTCGTCGTAAAGGGTTACGTCGATGCAAACTTTGACACTAATCCGGATGACTTTGAGTAGTAAACCGGGTTCGTATAGTAGAGCAGTTATTTGGAATAGCTCCAAGTAGCGCGTGGTAGCTGCATCTACAAGATGCCATAGAGATTTGTAAAGCACACACGGATCTGAATGTTGCAGACTCGTTGACTAAAACCTCTCTCGTAAGCATGACATGATCAAACCCTAGAACTCATTGAGTGTTAATCACATGGTGATGTGAACTAGATTATTGACTCTAGTAAACTCTTGGGTATTAGTCACATGGCGATGTGAACTTTGACTGTTAATCACATGGTGATGTGAACTAGATTATTGACTCTAGTGCAAGTGGGAGACTGTTGGAAATATGCCCTAGAGGCAATAATAAAATGGTTATTATTATATTTCCTTGTTCATGATAATTGTCTATTGTTCATGCTATAATTGTATTAACTGGAAACCGTAATACATGTGTGAATACATAGACCACAACATGTCCCTAGTAAGCCTCTAGTTGACTAGCTCGTTGATCAATAGATGGTTATGGTTTCCTGACCATGGACATTGGATGTCATTGATAACGGGATCACATCATTTGGAGAATGATGTGATGGACAAGACCCAATCCTAAGCATAGCACAAGATCGTGTAGTTCGTTTGCTAGAGCTTTTCTAATGTCAAGTATCATTTCCTTAGACCATGAGATTGTGAGACTCCCGGATACCGTAGGAATGCTTTGGGTGTACCAAACGTCACAACGTAACTGGGTGGCTATAAAGGTGCACTACAGGTATCTCCGAAAGTGTCTGTTGGGTTGGCACGGATCAAGACTGGGATTTGTCACTCCATATGACGGAGAGGTATCTCTGGGCCCACTCGGTAATGCATCATCATAATGAGCTCAATGTGACTAAGGAGTTAGCCACGGGATCATGCATTACGGTACGAGTAAAGTGACTTGCCGGTAACGAGATTGAACAAGGTATTGGGATACCAACGATCTGTCACGACCGGTTTTTCAATAAAATAATTATTGAGAGACCAATCCCTTTTACGGACCAGCGAGGAAGAATTCCTTCTCACTGGTAGACAATATCTTGGTCACAGAAGAAAAATACCAGGAGTACTAAATATAATACAAAGTTGAGCAGAGACTGCCCAACAATTTATTACATGCACGCCGATAAAACAAGACGGCGGATAGGGTGGCAAACTACTAACTCACTATAATAACGGTGGTGGAAATATCATCGCGAAGCGAGTGATATGATTCCAGAAGACTACAGCTCTTCGAGCGTCGGAGTGAGGCTCGAGGAGACTTATTGCGGGTGGCGGAAGCGAATACAATACAAGTGACCAAAATCCGGGATCGCGCAGGACTGACTGGGACTCCTCTAGGCGTCGGACGCGCTATCAAACTCTTCATCCAAGAGATCGCCTTCGTCAACATCTGGCCAAATCAACAAGCCAGGTGAGTACTATGAAAGTACTCGCAAGACAGTTCGGACATAAGATATAACAAATGTAAACATGAAGCACATGAACAAGTTAACCAGTGCGATCAAACATAGAGATAATAAATACTGGGTGCCAAGCGAGGGTCTGAATGTAGCCTCGAGCGGAAACTGCAGAATAGTAGTACTGGTACCAAACGAGTGTCTGAAAGACTCCTCGAGCGGAAAATGCAGAATAGTAATACTGGTGCCAAACGAGTGTCTGAAAGACTCCTCGAGCGGAAAAATGCAGAATAGTAATACTGGTGCCAAACGAGTGTCTGAAAGACTCCTCGAGCGGAAAATGCGGAATAATAATGCCACAGTCGGGCGTCGGGGCGACACGACATAAAGGGCTTATAACAGAAGATAAATACAGTGCATGCCACAGTCGGACGTCTGGGCGACATCACATAAAGGGCTTATATTTAAAGTAAGAAACAAGTACACGCCACGGTCGGACGTCTGCGCGACGTCACATAAAGGGCTTATATCACAGCTCAATAATACAATAGTTCGGGAACATAAATTATCACAAGCATGAGACAAATATAAAGTTAGTCCATCCACAGGAATAACAATAAAACTGGATTTACCACTTGAGCTTGCTCACCGGGAACAAGTTTTCCACGCGGATAGATATGGATATAAAGTTACGCTACTAGATCATGGATACGATGATTTGGAAAGAATTGACTCTGCAGAGTTTGTACTTAACCACGGCCAACGGATTTCAGTAGTCACGGGGACTAGTTCCGTCTGCGGTGTTTTGGAAGAAACACGTCTAACCAGTACACACCCAATTCAACCTTCCGAAGCCAGGGATCACACTCGGCAACGTTCAAGAAAAACCTTGAGACGGGGAGGCTACAACCTCGCGTAGCATGGGATCAAATTTCTATACGCGCGCTCTAAGGGGGTGCCCCCCCTCTCAGTCCCAACCGGAAACATCCATGCCCCCTGACCGGATGACTGGCTTTAATCCTGGGCCAAGGTACCATCATCCCGGCCTCTCTGTTTGGTGTGTACACGGAAAGAGGTTACCAACTTACTAAACCGCATCCTGGCAATGAGACATGTGGTAGCACGGAAGGGGGAAAGAACGATAACGTGGCTCCAACCATGTTAACGTCGGAAAAAGTCGGATGACGCAAGGCTGGTATGCTACAACAGTACCACCTTGCTGCCCTTCATGTCACCACATGATTAGGCCATCTCTCATCAGAGATCATCGCAACTTTGGAACTTGCGGGAAAAGAACGATAACGTGGCTCCAACCGCGTTAACGTCGGAGAAAGTCGGATGACGCAAGGCTGGTATGCTACAACAGTACCACCTTGCTGCCCTTCATGTCACCACATGATTAGGCCACCTCTCATCAGAGGTCATCGCAACTTTGGAACAACCGGGTCGTTGCCTTACAAGCAACGAAGTATTTACCGACACTCATATGCCACGCACAAACTTTCACGCAAACATGCAAAACACCTGTCATATCAAATGTTCAAAACTTGCTTGCCTGGTTCGGAGAAGTCGGAGTCTAGCTCGGCGAAGTTCGCGGCTCCGTCACCTCTTCCGGAACCTACGGCAATCACGAAACGGGCACTAACGTGAAAACCAACACATGGACAGAAACTTCTCCAAAAAAATTTCAAATAAATCCCATAAAAAACTAGACAAAATTTGAAGATTGTCAGAAAACGAATCACTCAAAAATACCTTTTTATTAAAAAGTTATAAAGGTTTCTGTCCAGGGACCTTTTTGTAATGAAACCGAAAAGTTCCAGGGTTTAAACTGGGAAAACAGAAAACTCTTCGGTAAGAAATGCGCTAGCTAAAGAGAGAAGACGTAGTTTGCCCGAAGGCACCAACAGAAAACGGTTCGCGAAAGAACAGAATAGAGGCTGACAGGCGGGGTCCACCTGTCAGGTTTAAAAAGCTCGACGGCGCCCGAAGACTGCGGTGGACGCCGGCGTCGAACCACGGCGAGTTAGGAGAAACGGAGGGTACCAAGAGCTTCAGCGTCTTCTTCCGCGTCGGTGGGTGGTGGACTCGTCCAACGGGGAGCACCACGTCGACGGCGACACTATCTCCGGCGGACGGCGGCTCGGGTGAGGATGGGGAAATCCGGTGGAGGGCTGCAAGCTTAGAATTGAAGTGCGGGTCAGAAAGAGGGATGCATGGTGAAGCTACTGGCAAGAGAATGGAAGCGGAGGAGCACACACGGGGGCGAATCGGGCTGGATCCCGTGGCGGGTCGCGGCGGCCGGAGTCGGGGGAGGAGACCTCCTCGGGGCTCTTCCAGTGGCTAGGCGTGCTCTAGGGGGAGTGCAGGGATGGTGGGTGCTCGAGTTGAAGCTCGGGGCCTCTATTTATAGGCAGATCGACGGGGTGGCCGTGAACGGAGAATCTCCGGCGAGCGATTACGGCGGAGCAGTGGATTGGCAGGAGGTTTGAGTGGCCAGGCAGCATCAGTGGAGGTTACTGGAGTCGTTTCACAGCTAAACGGGCTTGGTCTTGGCGTAATGGCGTCGGTCCACGGTGAAGTGACCGCACGGGCTCAACGGCGGCAGAGAGCGCGCTCCGCGCCCGGCGGTTCACGACGAGAGCGGCAGCGCGTTCGGGGGAGTGGAAGGCCACGCGGCGAGCTCCGGTGGTTTGGGCGGTGCTGGGTGGCGTCGTCGGTGCCGTGTCTCCTGCTGGCGTCCGCAAAGCCGCCGCCGGCGTCGGTCACGGGGCGGCGCACCTTCTGCTGCTCGTCGCCGACGCCCGCAAGGCGCCAGGCGTTCGTGCGGTGCAGGAACAAGAGGGAGGGGACGAGGAGCAAGGCGACGCAGTGGTACTGGCGAGATCGACGTCCTTCTCTAAAGAAAACGACAGCAGGCCACTGACTGAATCTCTGAACTTTCTGAACTTGACATAGACAGTGCACTGCAGGTGTTCGACATAAGGTTTTGGCTATGAGATAAATTTTTCTGTAGCTGTAACTTGGTGAGATGACCACTCAATGCACCCAGAGGCTGCTTGATTTTACTTGGAATTTTTGGAGAAGGTTTTGAATGAATTTCACCAAATTTGACAAATCTGGTCCAAACTTGCAGCAAGTGTAGTTTGAAAATTTTGAACTGAAGACCAGTGGATCTTCATGGATCTTGGTTGAGGGTTCAAAGGACTAGGGAGGAGAGTTGGTTTGGGGGCAAAAATCAAAACAGAAAATGGAGTTCCTTTGTAAATCTCCAAGTGGTAGGATAGAAGACAGAAATTTGTTTGAATAAGATTCAAATGGAAATGATCACATGGGGAGGTCCAACTTGCTGGATTTGATGCAAATCATGATCCAAAGGTGAGGAAGTGGTTAGGAGAGAGGATTTGCACTAAGGCCCTGGCAAGAAGGAATTGTTGAAAGTGGCAAAGGATTTTCCAAAAGCCATAGTGCAGATTTCAAAGAGATTTTCAACAGTTATTTTCCCCAAATGAAAAACATTTTGTCTTGAGTCCAAATGAAAAGCAAGAACCTCCAAGACCAAAGACAGATCTTGGGTGGATCCAAATAAAGCTTTTGCCACAAAGAAAAATATTTGAGAGTGAGAGTTCTCTTGAAGAAAAATTTAAATCACTCCCCTCAAGTTAAATAAAAATCTTTTGAAAAATCCAAATAAAAACTTGGGTGTCACAACACCTACCCCCTTAGGAAAAATCTCGTCCTCGAGATTTCTGCTGATCCTCAAATAGATATGGATACTCTGCTCGAAGGAAATCTTCCCTTTCCCATGTGGCTTCATCCTCAGTATGGTTGCTCCACTGAACCCTGAAAAATTTCGTCGTTTTCTGACGGGTCCTCCGTTCAGACTCTTCTAAAATCTTTACTGGCCTTTCTCTGTAGGTGAGATCTGGTTGCATATCAATGTTCTCGTGAGGTACATGTTTCTCCGGGTTACTCACGCATTTCCTCAACTGCGAGACATGGAATACGTCATGGACGTCTGACAGCTCCTTGGGTAGGTCTAGTTGGTAGGCCACCGTGCCTCTTCGTGCCTTTACACAAAATGGTCCAATAAATCTTGGGGCTAGCTTCCCCTTAATTTTGAACCGTTGCAGACCCCTCATAGGAGATACTCGGAGGTATACGGAATCACCGGGTTCAAAGCTGACCTCACGATGCTTCTGATCATAGTAGCTCTTTTGTCGGCTCTGTGCTGTCTTGAGTCTGTCCCTGATCTGCTTAACTTTCTCCTCGGCCTCCTTAAGCATGTCTGGGCCGAAGATACGGCTGTCACCTGTTTCTGACCAGTTCAGTGGGGTACGACACCTCCGTCCGTACAATGCTTCAAAGGGTGCCATTTGCAAGCTGGCTTGGTAACTGTTGTTGTAAGCAAATTCGGCATATGGCAGACTCTCTTCCCAACTGGATCCATAGGTGAGCACACAAGTTCTTAGCATATCTTCTAGGATTTGGTTTACACGTTCCGTCTGTCCATCAGTCTGAGGGTGGTATGCTGTGCTGAAAGTTAGTTGCGTGCCCAGAGCTTGTTATAGGTGATCCCAAAATTTGGAGACGAATTGGGTGCCTCGGTCTGACATAATAGTCTTTGGGACTCCGTGCAAGCAAACTATACGGGAGAGATAAAGTTTTGCCAGTCTTTGTGTGGAGTAGGTAGTCTTCACGGGAATGAAATGAGCAACCTTGGTTAGTCGGTCCGTGATGACCCATATGGCGTCATTTCCGCGTTGTGATCGGGGTAATCCGACAATGAAGTCCATTCCTATTTCATCCCATTTCCATTCCGGTATCCTGTTTGGCTGGAGTAGCCCTGCTGGCTTTTGATGCTCGGCCTTGATGCGCTGACATGAATCGCAACATGCAATAAATGTGGCTATATCTCTTTTCATACCGTGCCACCAAAATCTTTCCTGAATGTCCTTGTACATTTTGGTTCCTCCAGGATGGATCGAGTATGGAGCAGTGTGGCTTTCCATCAAGATCTGTTGCTTGAGTTCCTCAATGTTAGGTACGCAAAGTCTGTCTCAGTACCATAATGTCCCTTCACTGTCGGTGAAGAACTCTGAAGTTTTACTAAGGCTCATTTTCTTCTTTATGCCTTCGATGCTGGGATGTCCCTGTTGAGCCTTCTTAATTTGTTCCACCAGGGTGGGTTGTATCTCCAGGTTCGAAACGGTGCCCTCGGAGACTAACATCATGTTGAGCCTAGCGAACTCTTGCTGAAACTCAGGCCTCAAGCTTTGCGGACCGCCATTGTCCGGGCTGGGGTTTCGACTAAGGGCATCGGCCACTACATTTGCTTTCCCTGGATGGTAGTGAATACCGACGTCATAGTCTTTGACCAGTTCCAACCAGCGTCGTTGGCGTAAATTCAGCTCCAGCTGTGTGAAAATATATTTGAGGCTCTTATGGTCCGTATATATTTCACAGCGGTTTCCCAACAGAAAGTGCCTCCACTCCTTGAGTGCATGTATGACTGCTGCTAGCTCCAAGTCATGTGTTGGGTAATTTTCCTCATGTTTTCGCAGCTGCCTGGAGGCATATGCGACAACTTTGCCATCCTGCATTAGTACGCATCCGAGACCTTTTCGGGACGCGTCACAATACAGTTCAAAGCTCTTGTGTATGTCTGGCACAGTTAAGACCGGTGCGGTTGTCAGCTTCTTCTTGAGTTCTTGGAAGCTCTGCTCACATGCTTCCATCCATTCAAATTTCTTGTCCTTCTTGAGTAACTGTGTCATCGGTTTCGCCACAGTGGAGAATCCTTCAATAAATCTTCTGTAGTATCCGGCCATCCCTAGGAAACTCCGCACATCTGTGACGTTGGCGTGCGGCTTCCAGTCCAGTATGGCCTTGACTTTTTCTGGGTCTACGGCCACGCCTTCTTGGTTCAGTACATGGCCTAAGAAGCCAACTTGTCTTAGCCAAAATTCGCATTTGCTAAATTTGGCGTACAACTGATGTTTCCTCAATTCTCCCAAAACAATTCTGAGGTGCTCAGCATGCTCTTCTGGTGTCCTTGAGTAAACCAGAATATCGTCAATGAATACCACCACAAACTTGTCCATGAATTTCATGAACACTTTGCTCATGAGGTGGACGAAATATGCGGGGGCGTTCGTTAGTCCAAAAGGCATCACTGTAAACTCGTATAACCCATATCTGGAAGTGAAAGCTGTCTTGGGAATATCTTCTGTCCGTACCTTCAGTTGATGGTATCCCGATCTCAAATCAATCTTTGAAAATACCTTGGCTTGTGCGAGCTGGTCAAACAAATCATTGATCCGTGGCATCGGATATTTGTTTTTGATGGTGACCATATTGAGGGCTCGATAGTCTATGCACAGCCTCAGTGTCCCATCCTTCTTTTTGGCGAACAACACAGGCGAACCCCATGGTGAGGAGCTGGCTCGAATAAATCCTTTGTCCAACAACTCCTTTATATGCTTCTTCAACTCCACCAATTCTGAGGGTGCCATCCTATAAGGCTTCTTATAGATGGGAGCGGTGCCAGGTGCTAGTTCAATGCTAAATTCTATCTCTCGGTCTGGTGGCATGCCTGGTAGTTCTTCCGGGAACACATCAGGAAACTCGCATACCACTAGAACTTTTCTCAGTTCTGCAATGTCCATCTTGTTCAGTTTTGGTTTCTGTGATCGTGGCCTTTCTTGAGCGGAAACTCTTATCGTCTTGCCGTGATGGTGAGTGAGGATCACTGTCCGATTGAAACCGTCGATGAATCCTTTGTTGGTGGTCAACCAGTCCATCCCTAAAATGACATCCAGTCCTTTACTTTCCAACACGATGAGATTCGCGTGGAATTGTAGTCCTTCGAACTCAATGACCACTCCTTGGCAGTAACCCTGAGCGATTTGCTTATTTCCGGGGGACTTGATGATCATAGGTTTTTCCAAGGGAAGTATCGGAAAACCATGTTGAGAAACAAAACTCTTCGAAACGAACGAATGGGAAGCTCCAGAATCAAACAAAACCATGGCAGGTACTGTGTTGACAGGGAACGTACCGAGCACGATGTCTGGGGCATTCTGCGCTTCTTCCCTGGTCACATGGTTCAGGTGACCCTTCCTGTGGTTGTTGCTGGGGTTGAAGTTGTTGCGCTTGGGGGCGGGATTGTTTCCACCATTGTTCGGCTTGGGTGCCGAGTCTCTTGGCTTCGGGCACTGTTTAGCATAATGCCCTTGTTGACCACAAGCATAGCAGGTGACCCCTGGACGGTATGTGAACTCCTTGTCCCTGGCATGAAACTGTCCGACGGGCCTTGGCTCAGTAGTCGTGGATCTCCTTGCGTCTGTCCTTGGGACCTCAGTCTTGCCTCGGTTGCTGCAAGCAAGAGTTGTCTTGTCCCTCTTTCGCTTGCGGATATCTTCCAGACTACGGCGCTCATTCTCCAAGGTGATGGCCTTGTCCACCAGCGTCTTAAAATCCGGAAAGGTGTGTACAATCAGTTGGCATCTCAGCGCTGGTGCCAGGCCGTCCAGGAATTTTTCCATCTTCTTGCTTTCTGTCATGTGCTCGTCGTAGGCATAACGAGACAGCTGGGTAAACTGACCATTGTATTCTGTCACTGACATGCCTCTCTGTTTCAGGTCATCAAACTCTCTCTTCTTGATCTTTAGGATCCTCCTGGGGATGTGTGCCCCACGGAAGCCTTCCTTGAACTCTTCCCAGGTGATGTTGTGTTCCCTGGGATGCATGTGTAGGAAGTTCTCCCACCATGCTGCGGCTGCTCCAGTAAGGTAGTGTGGTGCATAAAGCACCTTCTCATGATCTGAGCACTGAGCAATAATCAGTTTCCTTTCAATCTCACGAAGCCAATCATCGGCTTCCAGTGGCCTATCGGTGTGAGCAAAAGTTGAGGGGCGAGTCTTCTGTAATTCAGATAACTTGGAATGTGGTTGATAGGGTTCACGGTGGTTTCCCATGTTGATGACATGATTCATCATCTCTTGGTGCTGTTGCTCGCTTTGCTCGAAGAGACGGCATACTTGAGACAGTGCTGCTTCGCTGTCTTGTTGGCTGGACTGACCCTGAGTGAAATTGTTGCTAGTCTGCGTCCCATAAACCTCTTCTGGCTGATTGGGCATGGAGCGAGTGCACGGGCGAGACATTTTTCCAGTCTGGGGTATTATTTGCAAAACCCATGAGAAAAACTGTGTAGCACAAGAAAAATCTTGCAAAGGCAACAATTTAAAAAGGCTTCAAGGTTTTCAAAACACAAATGATTTTTTATGGAGAAGAAGTGCTTAACATAAATCTTATATGCGAAAAGCAACCACATGATACAGCACTCAGGATGCGCGTACACATCCTGACATGTTATTTAAAACTAGCGTACAGATAAAATAGCACATCAAACAAGCAGACATAACACGCGGCTACTCGGTGCTCTCAGTCGGAGATGGTGAAGATCTCCTTCCCCTTGCCGATTGCAAGGCTCAGCGGTCCAGGAGAATCAACCTCCACCTCCTCTCTAGCTGGCTCCTGGCGCGTAACGCTGCGCTGCGGTGATGGTGCGGGGGCGACTGGGGCCAGAGCGCGTGTGGCAGGCGGTGCGGCTCTGACTGGAGTAGGGGCGATGACTCGGTCGAACTCCTCAGTGGTAGGCAAACGGCGAGCGGTGGCCAAAACGGCCGGTGCATAAGAGGCTGAAGACGAGACAAATGTCAGAGGCGGCGCCGTGTGGAGAAGCTCCTTCCTGCTGGCAGGACCGCCCCGGACGAAGTCCATGCGGGCAGCCACAAGATCATCTACGAGGTTGTCGAAAGACTCCTCCAGAGCCTTGAGATACTCCACAACCATCTCGATGGCTTCATCTCGTTCTCCCCGATGGCAGGCGAACGCATAGTGGCTGGTGTATGGCACATGGCATGGGAGGTAGCGGTAGCGACGAGTCTTCATCGTAGGAAGGATGTCCCGAAGGCGAGCTATCGCCTCCCGGGCAGCCATCTGCATGGCATGCCTCTCCGTAGGCATGGCCCTTCCCACAAAACGGAAGTGGCGTGCAGCGGAACGTCCTCCCTTGAACTGCACCACAGCTTGGTGCATAGACACGTCGTCACTGAGCTTGTGCTGATAGAGTGTGAACTCCGGGCGAGCTGCTGGCCCGATCGCGAGCTTGGTGATGGAGACGAGGAGCTTGACAAACCCCTCGGGCACGTTGGTGAACACTCGATTCTCACAGCTGCTGCCAGCCATCTACAAAAGTAGGCAAAAATTCTGAGTAGTCATGTCATAAATTTATGTTGACCAACAGAAAATAGCTATAATTGCAAAATGCTGAAAAAGCACAAAAACGCTAATAACCGATTAGCGATCGCACCTAGTGGCTTCCTACAGTCAGCTTGGCTCTGATACCAAGCTTGTGACGACCGGTTTTTCAATAAAATAATTATTGAGAGACCAATCCCTTTTACGGACCAGCGAGGAAGAATTCCTTCTCACTGGTAGACAATATCTTGGTCACAGAAGAAAAATACCAGGAGTACTAAATATAATACAAAGTTGAGCAGAGACTGCCCAACAATTTATTACATGCACGCCGATAAAACAAGACGGCGGATAGGGTGGCAAACTACTAACTCACTATAATAACGGTGGTGGAAATATCATCGCGAAGCGAGTGATATGATTCCAGAAGACTACAGCTCTTCGAGCGTCGGAGTGAGGCTCGAGGAGACTTATTGCGGGTGGCGGAAGCGAATACAATACAAGTGACCAAAATCCGGGATCGCGCAGGACTGACTGGGACTCCTCTAGGCGTCGGACGCGCTATCAAACTCTTCATCCAAGAGATCGCCTTCGTCAACATCTGGCCAAATCAACAAGCCAGGTGAGTACTATGAAAGTACTCGCAAGACAGTTCGGACATAAGATATAACAAATGTAAACATGAAGCACATGAACAAGTTAACCAGTGCGATCAAACATAGAGATAATAAATACTGGGTGCCAAGCGAGGGTCTGAATGTAGCCTCGAGCGGAAACTGCAGAATAGTAGTACTGGTACCAAACGAGTGTCTGAAAGACTCCTCGAGCAGAAAATGCAGAATAGTAATACTGGTGCCAAACGAGTGTCTGAAAGACTCCTCGAGCGGAAAAATGCAGAATAGTAATACTGGTGCCAAACGAGTGTCTGAAAGACTCCTCGAGCGGAAAATGCGGAATAATAATGCCACAGTCGGGCGTCGGGGCGACACGACATAAAGGGCTTATAACAGAAGATAAATACAGTGCATGCCACAGTCGGACGTCTGGGCGACATCACATAAAGGGCTTATATTTAAAGTAAGAAACAAGTACACGCCACGGTCGGACGTCTGCGCGACGTCACATAAAGGGCTTATATCACAGCTCAATAATACAATAGTTCGGGAACATAAATTATCACAAGCATGAGACAAATATAAAGTTAGTCCATCCACAGGAATAACAATAAAACTGGATTTACCACTTGAGCTTGCTCACCGGGAACAAGTTTTCCACGCGGATAGATATGGATATAAAGTTACGCTACTAGATCATGGATACGATGATTTGGAAAGAATTGACTCTGCAGAGTTTGTACTTAACCACATCCAACGGATTTCAGTAGTCACGGGGACTAGTTCCGTCTGCGGTGTTTTGGAAGAAACACGTCTAACCAGTACACACCCAATTTAACCTTCCGAAGCCAGGGATCACCCTCGGCAACGTTCAAGAAAAACCTTGAGACGGGGAGGCTACAACCTCGCGTAGCCTGGGATCAAATTTCTATACGCGCGCTCTAAGGGGGTGCCCCCCCTCTCGGTCCCAACCGGAAACACCCATGCCCCCTGACCGGATGACTGGCTTTAATCCTGGGCCAAGGTACCATCATCCCGGCCTCTCTGTTTGGTGTGTACACGGAAAGAGGTTACCAACTTACTAAACCGCATCCTGGCAATGAGACATGTGGTAGCACGGAAGGGGGAAAGAACGATAACGTGGCTCCAACCATGTTAACGTCGGGAAAAGTCGGATGACGCAAGGCTGGTATGCTACAACAGTACCACCTTGCTGCCCTTCATGTCACCACATGATTAGGCCATCTCTCATCAGAGATCATCGCAACTTTGGAACTTGCGGGAAAAGAACGATAACGTGGCTCCAACCGCGTTAACGTCGGAGAAAGTCGGATGACGCAAGGCTGGTATGCTACAACAGTACCACCTTGCTGCCCTTCATGTCACCACATGATTAGGCCACCTCTCATCAGAGGTCATCGCAACTTTGGAACAACCGGGTCGTTGCCTTACAAGCAACGAAGTATTTACCGACACTCATATGCCACGCACAAACTTTCACGCAAACATGCAAAACACCTGTCATATCAAATGTTCAAAACATGCTTGCCTGGTTCGGAGAAGTCGGAGTCTAGCTCGGCGAAGTTCGCGGCTCCGTCACCTGTTCCGGAACCTACTGCAATCACGAAACGGGCACTAACGTGAAAACCAACACATGCACAGAAACTTCTCCAAACATTTTTCAAATAAATCCCATAAAAAACTAGACAAAATTTGAAGATTGTCAGAAAAAGAATCACTCAAAAATACCTTTTTATTAAAAAGTTATAAAGGTTTCTGTCCAGGGACCTTTCTGTAATGAAACAGAAAAGTTCCGGGGTTTAAACTGGGAAAACAGAAAACGCTTCGGTAAGAAATGCGCTAGCTAAATAGAGAAGACGTAGTTTGCCCGAAGGCGCCAACAGAAAACGGTTCGCGAAAGAATAGAATAGAGGCTGACAGGCGGGGTCCACCTGTCAGGTTTAAAAAGCTCGCCGGCGCCCGAAGACTGCGGTGGACGCCGGCGTCGAACCACGGCGAGTTAGGAGAAACGGAGGGTACCAAGAGCTTCAGCGTCTTCTTCCGCGTCGGTGGGTGGTGGACTGTCCAACGGGGAGCACCACGTCGACGGCGACACTATCTCCGGTGGGCGGCGGCTCGGGTGAGGATGGGGAACTCCGGTGGAGGGCTGCAAGCTTCGAATTGAAGTGCGGGTCAGAAAGAGGGATGCATGGTGAAGCTACTGGCAAGAGAATGGAGGCGGAGGAGCACACACGGGGGCGAATCGGGCTGGATCCCGTGGCGGGTTGCGGCGGCCGGAGTCGGGGGAGGAGACCTCCTCGGGGCTCTTCCAGTGGCTAGGCGTGCTCTAGGGGGAGTGCAGGGATGGTGGGTGCTCGAGTTGAAGCTCGGGGCCTCTATTTATAGGCAGATCGACGGGGTGGCCGTGAACGGAGAATCTCCGGTGAGCGATTACGGCGGAGCAGTGGATTGGCAGGAGGTTTGAGTGGCCAGGCAGCATCAGTGGAGGTTACTGGAGTCGTTTCACAGCTAAACGGGCTTGGTCTTGGCGTAATGGCGTCGGTCCACGGTGAGCTGACCGCACGGGCTCAACGGCGGCAGAGAGCGCGCTCCGCGCCCTGCGGTTCACGATGAGAGCGGCAGCGCGTTCGGGGGAGTGGAAGGCCACGCGGCGAGCTCCGGTGGTTTGGGCGGTGCTGGGTGGCGTCGTCGGCCCCATGTCTCTCGCTGGCGTCCGCAAAGCCGCCGCCGGCGTCGGTCACGGGGCGGCGCACCTTCTGCTGCTCGTCGCTGACGCCCGCAAGGCGCCAGGCGTACGTGCGGTGCAGGAACAAGAGGGAGGGGACGAGGAGCAAGGCGACGCAGTGGTACTGGCGAGATCGACATCCTTCTCTGAAGAAAACGACAGCAGGCCACTGACTGAATCTCTGAACTTTCTGAACTTGACATAGACAGTGCACTGCAGGTGTTCGACAGAAGGTTTTGGCTATGAGATAAATTTTTCTGGAGCTGTAACTTGGTGAGATGACCACTCAATGCCCCCAGAGGCTGCCTGATTTTACTTGGAATTTTTGGAGAAGGTTTTGAATGAATTTCACCAAATTTGACAAATCTGGTCCAAACTTGCAGCAAGTGTAGTTTGAAATTTTTGAACTGAAGACCAGTGGATCTTCATGGATCTTGGTTGAGGGTTCAAAGGACTAGGGAGGAGAGTTGGTTTGGGGGCAAAAATCAAAACAGAAAATGGAGTTCCTTTGCACTCCCTCTCTCTCGTCGCTAGCATCTCCTAGATTGATCTTGGTGACACGTAGGAAAATTTTGAATTATTGCTACATTCCCCAACAGTGGCATCATGAGCTAGGTCTATGCGTAGATTCTATGCACGAGTAGAACACAAAGTAGTTTTGGGCGATGATTTGTTCAATTTGCTTGCCGTTACTAGTCTTATCTTGATTCGGCGGCATTGTGGGATGAAGCGGCCCGGACCGACCTTACACGTACTCTTACGTGAGACAGGTTCCACCGACTGACATGCACTTGATACATAAGGTGGCTAGCGGGTGTCTGTCTCTCCCACTTTAGTCGGATCGGATTCGATGAAGAGGGTCCTTATGAAGGGTAAATAGCAATTGGCATATCACCGTTGTGGCTTTTGCGTAGGTAAGAAACGTTCTTGCTAGAAACCCATAGCAGCCACGTAAAATATGCAACAACAATTAGAGGATGTCTAACTTGTTTTTGCAGGGTATGCTATGTGATGTGATATGGCCAAAAGGATGTGATGAATTATATATATGTGATGTATGAGATTGATCATGTTCTTGTAATAGGAATCACGACTTGCATATCGATGAGTATGACAACCGGCAGGAGCCATAGGAGTTGTCTTAATTTATTGTTTGACCTTCGTGTCAATGAAAAACGCCATGTAATTACTTTACTTTATTGCTAACCGTTAGCCATAGTAGTAGAAGTAATAGTTGACAAGACAATTTCATGAAGACATGATGATGGAGATCATGATGATGGAGGTCATGGTGTCATGCCAGTGACGAAGGTGATCATGACGTGCCTCGAAGATGGAGATCAAAAGGCGCAAGATGATATTGGCCATATCATGTCACTTTATGATTTGCATGTGATGTTTGTCATGTTTACATCTTATTTGCTTAGAACGACGGTAGCATAAATAAGATGATCCCTCACTAAAATTTCAAGAGATGTGTTCCCCCTAGCTGTGCACCGTTGCGAAGGTTCGTTGTTTCGAAGCACCACGTGATGATCGGGTGTGATAGATTCTAACGTTCGCATACAACGGGTGTAAGCCAGATTTACACATGCGAAACACTTAGGTTGACTTGCCGAGCCTAGCATGTACAGACATGGCCTCGGAACACAAGAGACCGAAAGGTTGAACATGAGTCGTATAGTAGATACGATCAACATGAAGATGTTCACCGATGATGACTAGTCCGTCTCACGTGATGATCGGACACGGCCTAGTTGACTCGGATCATGTATCACTTAGATGACTAGAGGGATGTCTATCTAAGATGGAGTTCATTAAATAATCAGATGAACTATCATGAACATAGTCAAGATGTCTTTGCAAATTATGTCATAGCTTACGCTTTAGTTCTACTGTTTAAGATATGTTCCTAGAGAAAATTTAGTTGAAAGTTGACAGTAGCAATTATGCGGACTGGGTCCGTAAACTGAGGATTATCCTCATTTCTGCGCAGAAGGCTTATGTCCTTAATGCACCGCTCAGTGTGCTGAACCTCGAGCGTCGTCTATAGATGTTGCGAAACATCTGACATACATGCTTTGATGACTACGTGATAGTTCAGTGCATAATGCTAATGGTTTAGAATTGTGGCACCAAAGACGGGTTTTTTTTTGAAACGTCGTAGAACATATGAGATGTTCCAAAGACTGAAATGGGATTTTAGACTAGTGCCCACGTCAAGAGGTATGACACCTCTGACAAGTTTCTTAAGCCTGCAAACTAAGGGAGAAAAGCTCAATCGTTGAGCATGTGCTCAGATTGTCTGAGTCCTATAATCGCTTGAATCGAGTGGGAGTTAATCTTCCAGATGAGATAGTGATGGCTCTCCATAGTCACTGCCACCAAGCTATTACAGCTCCGTGATGAACTATAACATATCAGGGATAGACATGATGATCCTTGAGAAACTCGCGATGTTTGACACCGCAAAAGTAGAAATCAAGTAGGAGCATCAATTGTTGATGGTTAGTAAAACCACTAGTTTCAAGAAGGGCAAGGGAAAGAAGGGATACTTCATGAAACGGCAAATCAGTTGCTGCTCTAGTGAATAAACCCAAGGTTGAACTCAAACCCAAGACTAAGTGTTTCTGTAATGAGGGGAACGGTCACTGAAGCAGAACTACCCTAGATACTTGGTAGATGAGAAGGCTGGCAAGGTCGACAGAAGTATTTTGAATATACGTTATATTATTGTGTACTTTACTAGTACTCCTAGTAGCACCAGGGTAATAAATACCGGTTCGGTTGCTAAGTGTTAGTAACTCGAAATAAAAGGCTGTGGAGACTAGCCAATGGTGAGATGACGATATGTGTTGGAAGTGTTTCCAAGGTTGATGTGATCAAACATCGCACGCTCCCTCTATCATCGGGATTGGTGTTAAACCTAAATAATTGTTATTTGGTGTTTGCGTTGAGCATAGACATGATTGGATTATGTTTAGCGCAATACGGTTATTCATTTAAGGAGAATAATGGTTACTCTGTTTATTTGAATAATACCTTCAATGGTCTTGCACCTAAAATGAATGGTTTATTGAATCTCGATCGTAGTGATACACATGTTCATGCCAAAAGATATAAGATAGTTATGATAGTACCACATACTTGTGGCACTGCCATTTGAGTCATATTGGTATAAAACGCATGAAGAAGCTCCAAGTTGATGGATCTTTGGACTCACTCATTTTTGAAAAGATTGACACATGCGAACCATGTCTATAGGTAGATATGCATGAAGAAACTCCATACAGATGGATCATTTGGACTCACTTGATTTCGAATCACTTGAGACATGCAAATCATACCACATGGGCAAGATGACTGAAAGGCCTCGTCTTCAGTAAGATGGAACAAGAAAGCAACTTGTTGGAAGTAATACATTTCGATGTGTGCAGTCCAATGAGTGCTGAGGCACGCAGTGGATATCGTTATGTTCTTACTTCACAGATGATTTGAGTAGATGCTGAGTATATTTACTTGATGAAACACAAGTCTGAATTATTGAAAGGTTTAAGTAATTTCAGAGTGAAGTTGAAGATCGTCGTGGCAAGAGGATAAAATGTCTATGATATGATCATAGAGATGAATATCTGAGTTACGAGTTTGGCACACAATTAAGACATTGTGGAAATTGTTTCACAACTAATACCGCCTGGAACACCATGGTGTGATGGTGTGTCCGAACATCATAACTGCACCCTATTGGATATTGTGCATACCATGATGTCTCTTATCGAATTACCACTATCGTTTATGGGTTAGGCATTTGAGACAACCGCATTCACTTTAAATAGGGCACCAAGCAATTTCGTTGAGACGACACTGTATGAACTATGGTTTAGAGAAACCTAAGCTGTCGTTTCTTAAAAGTTTTGGGCTGCGACGCTTATGTGAAAAAGTTTCAGGCTGATAAGCTCGAACCCAAAGAGGATAAATGCATCTTCATAGAATACCCAAAACAGTTGGGTATACCTCCTATTTCAGATCTGGAAGCAAAAGTCATTGTTTCTAGAAACGGGTCCTTTCTCGAGGAAAAGTTTCTCTCGAATGAATTGAGTGGGAGGATGGAGACTTGATGAGGTTATTGAACCGTCACTTCAACTAGTGTGTAGCAGGGCACAGGAAGTTGTTCCTGTGGCACGTACACCAATTGAAGTGGAAGCTTATGATAGTGATCATGAAACTTCGGATCAAGTCCCTACCAAACCTCGTAGGTCGACAAGGATGCGTACTACTTCAGAGAGGTATGTAATCTTGTCTTGGAAGTCATGTTGCTAGACAACAATGAACCTACGAGCTATGGAGAAACGATGGTGGGCCCGGATTCCGACGAATGGCTCGAGACCATAAAATCCGAGAGAGGATCCATGTATAAAAAAACCAAAGTATAGACTTTGGAAGAACAACTTGATGGTCGTAAGGCTGTTGGGTGCAGATGGATTTTAAAAGGAGGACGGACAATAATGGTAAGTGTCACCATTAAGAAAGCTCGACTTGTCGTTAAGATGTTTTCCGACAAGTTCAAGGAGTTGACTGCGATGAGACTTTCTCACTCATAGCGATGCTAAGAGTCTCTTGGAATTATATTAGCAGTTACTGCATTATTTATGAAATCTTGCAGATAGGATGTCAAAACATTGTTTCCTCGACGATTTTCTTGAGGAAAGCTTGTATGTGATACAACCAGAAAGTTTTGTCAATCCTTAAATATGCTAACAAGTATGCAAAGCTCCAGCAATCCTTCTAAGGACTGGAGTAAGCATCTCGGAGATGGAATGTACGCTTTGATGAGATGATCAAAGATTTTAGGTTTTTACAAAGTTTATGAGAAACTTGTATTTCCAAAGAAGTGAGTGGGAGCACTATAGAATTTTTGATGAGTATATGTTGTTAACATATTGTTGATCAGAAATGATGTAGAATTTCTGGAAAGCATATAGGGTTGTTTGAAAAGTGTTTTTCAATGGAAAACCTGTATTAAGCTACTTGAACATTGAGCATCAAGATCTATAAGGATAGATCAAAGCGCTTAATAGTACTTTCAAATGAATACATACCGTGACAAGATTTTGAAGGAGTTCAAAATAGATTGGCAAAGAAGGAGTTCTTGACTGTGTTATAAGGTGTGAGTATTGAGTAAGACTCAATACCTGACCCCGGCAGAAGAGAGAGAAAGGACGAAGGTCGTCCCCTATGCTTTAGACGTAGGCTCTACAGTATGCTATGATGTGTACCGCACCTGAAGTGTGCCTTGCCATGAGTCAGTCAAGGGGTACAAGAGTGATCGAGGAATGGATCATAGGACAACGGTTAAGGTTATCCTTAGTAACTAGTGGACTAAGGAAATTTTCTCGATTATGGAGGTGGTAAAAGAGTTCGTCGTAAAGGGTTACACTGATGCAAGCTTTCACACTAATCTGGATGACTGTGAGTAGTATACCGGATTTGTATAGTAGAGCAGTTATTTGGAATAGTTCCAAATAGCGCGTGGTAGCTGCATCTAGGAGATGGCATAGAGATTTGTAAAGCACACACGGATCTAAAAGGTTCAGACCCGTTGGCTGATAACCTCTCTCACAAGCGAGATATGATAAAACGCCATGGGTGTTGGATTCATTACAATCACATAGTGATGTGAACTAGATTATTGACTCTAGTGCAAGTGGGAGACTGTTGGAAATATGCCCTAGAGGCAATAATAAAATGGTTATTATTGTATTTCCTTGTTCATGATAATTGTCTATTGTTCATGCTATAATTGTATTAACTGGAAACTGTAATACATGTGTGAATACATAGACCACAACATGTCCCTAGTAAGCCTCTAGTTGACTAGCTCGTTGATCAATAGATGGTTATGGTTTCCTGACCATGGACATTGGATGTCATTGATAACGGGATCACATCATTAGGAGAATGATGTGATGGACAAGACCCAATCCTAAGCATAGCACAAGATCGTGTAGTTCATTTGCTAAGAGCTTTTCTAATGTCAAGTATCATTTCCTTAGACCATGAGATTGTGCAACTCCCGGATACCGTAGGAATGCTTTGGGTGTACCAAACGTCACAACGTAACTGGGTGGCTATAAAGGTGCAGTACAGGTATTTCCGAAAGTGTCTGTTGGGTTGGCACGAATCGAGACTGGGATTTGTCACTTCGTATGACGGAGAGGTATCTCTGGGCCCACTCGGTAATGCATCATCATAATGAGCTCAATGTGACTAAGGAGTTAGCAACGGGATCATGCGTTACAGAACGAGTAAAGAGACTTGCCGGTAACGAGATTGAACGAGGTATTGGGATACTGACGATCGAATCTCGGGCAAGTAACATACCGATGGACAAAGGGAATTGTATACGGGATTGATTGAATCCCCGACATCGTGGTTCATCCGATGAGATCATCGTGGAACATGTGGGAGCCAATATGGGTATCCAGATCCCGCTATTGGTTATTGGCCAGAGAGGTGTCTCGGTCATGTCTGCACGGTTCCCGAACCCGTAGGGTCTACACACTTAAGGTTCGGTGACGCTAGAGTTGTTATGGGAAATAGTATGTGGTTACCGAAGGTTGTTCGAAGTCCCGGATGAGATCCCGGACATGACGAGGAGCTCCGGAATGGTCCGGAGGTGAATATCGGTATATTGGACGAAGGGTATTGGAGTCCGGAATTGTTCCGGGGGTATCAGGCTATGGCCAGCATGTCCGAAAGGGGTTTCGAAGGCCCCGGCAAGCGTTGGGGGGCCTTATGGGCCAAGGGGAAGGGGAAAACCAGCCCACTAAGGGGCTATGCGCCCCTCCCAACCCCTCTCACGTAACCAGGAGAGGTGGGGGCGCCACCCCTAGGGCAGCCGCCCCTCCCGGCTTGGGGGGGCAAGTTTCCTAGGGGGTTGGGGCGCCCAAACCCATCTAGGGTATGAAGATGCACTCCCTCTCTCTCGTTGCTAGCATCTCCTAGATTGATCTTGGTGACACGTAGGAAAATTTTGAATTATTGCTACGTTCCCCAACAGAGTGGTGCGGGTTGTGTTAGGGCTAGTTGGGTGAGACGGTGAGGGGGTCAAGTCTGCCGTTGGATCCGGGACGATCGGACGGTTCAGATCGCCTATGGTAGGGTGATCCAGGGGAGACGTCCTGATTAGTTGGAGACTACGTGTGTAATTTAAAATATAGTCTCTAAGTGATAAAAACAAAGGGGTTTATGAAGCAACTACCAATAATATTTTGCAAAATGGAACCACTAAAGTTTTCACTCAAGTTATACCACATTTTATTGATGATAACCAACTTGTATGCATTTCCGATCGTTCTAGCCTTTTTTGGCCATTTAAACCAACTTGTACCAAATCACGAGCAACCGGGTCAAATTTGAACTACAAGAACTTCATAGTTTGCTCATAGTTTTTTCCGAAAATAATTTTTGGGTACATAAATATCTATTTAATCAGAGAAACACCAAAATTTTTCCAAAATTCAACAGCTAGCTAGGAACGCATGCCCGCCGTTTTGACCGCATTTTGAAACGGGCATGAAAAATTCAAAAAAAATCAAAAATTTGGAAAACCTTTACGTTGTGTCATTATATGTAACAAAGTTGCCAGGAAAAATAATAAACTTGTAATACGTTAATTAGTTTAAAAAAGTGTTCTCACAAATGAGCCATCATGTGTGGAGATTCATGGCTTTCAAGCCAAATGATCAATCTTATGGTAGCATTCATGGCATAGTTTATTCAAATGATCTCATATCATGCACAAGGGGGCATATTGGAATGATAAACAATGTTGCCTAAGGGAGTTTTCATTTTGTTTGGACGAAAAATCAATTTTCCATTTTTCGAGTGCCCAAAATGAGTTTTTTTGTGAAGGACATACAATATGTTTGTTGCATAATTGTACAAAATCAAGTTTCTAAAATACTAGGTCATATTTAATGCACAATTGACCAAATGGTTGGTGTTAAAAGCTTGTATCCACCTCTGGTGAAGAAGACAAATTTCCGCCGATTCAGTAGGAAATGGGTCAAATTTGAACTGCAGCAGTCTTATTGTTTGCTCTTCATTTTTTTCCAAAAATATTTTCTAGGTACATAAGTATCTATTTAATCAGAGAAACACCAAAAGTTTTCCAAAATTCAACCTCTAGCAAGGAACGACCATGCTCACCGTTTTGACCGCATTTTCCAAAATTCAACCGCATTTTGAAACGGGCATGAAAAATTTAAAAAAAATTCAAAAACTTGGAAAACCTTCGCATTGTGTCATTATATGTAACCAAGTTGCCTGGAAATATAATAAACTTGTAATACGGTAATTAGTTTAAAAAAATGTTCTCAGAAATGAGCTATCATGTGTGGAGATTCATGGCTTTCAAGTCAAATGATCAATGTTATGGTAACAATCATGGCATAGTTTATTCAAACGATCTCATATCATACACAATGGGACATATTGAAATGATAAACAATGTTGCCTAAGGGAGTTTTCATTTTCTTTGGGCGAAAAATCAATTTTCCATTTTTTGAGTGCCCAAAATGACTTTTTTTTGTGAAGGACATACCATATATTTGTTGCAAAATTGTACCAAATTAATTTTTAAAAATACTAGGCCATATTTAATACACAATTGACCAAATGGTTGGGTGTTAAAAACTTTTATCCAGCTCCGGTGAAAAAAATAAATTTCCGTTGATTCACTAGGAAACGGGTCAAATTTGAACTGCAGATGCCTTATAGTTTGCTCTTTATTTTTTCCAAAAATATTTTGTAGGTACATAAGTATCTATTTAATCAGAGAAACACCAAAAGTTTTCAAAAATTCAACTACTAGGTAGGAACGGTCATGCCCGTCGTTTTGACTGCATTTTGAAATGGGCATGAAAAGTTCAAAAAACAAAAAATTGGAAATCCTTCGCGTTGTGTCATTATGTGTGACCAAGTTACCAGATAAGATAATAAACTCATAATACGACAATTCTTTTGAAAAAGTGTTCTCAGAAACTTGCTATCACGTGTGAAGATGCATGATTTTCAAGCCAAATAATCAATTTTATGGCCACATTCATCGCATAGTTTGTTCAAATGATCTCATATTGTGCATATGGGTACATCTTGAAATTACAAACAATGTTTTCTAAGGAAGTTTTCATTTTATTTGAACAAAAAATTTATTTTCCATTTTTCGAGTGTCCAAAATGAGCTTTTTTGTGAAGGACCTAATATATATTTGTTGCAAAATTGGATCAAATAAATTTTCTAAAATATTAGAACATATTTAATGCATAATTGACCAAATGGTTGAGTTTCAAAAGATTTGATCCACCTCTCATGAAAAAGACGAATTTCTGCCGATTCAGCAGGAAGCGGGTCAAATTTGAACTGCAGCTGCCTCATAGTTTGCTCCTTATGTTTTCCAAAAATCATTTCTAGGTACATAAGTATATAGTTAATCAGAGAAACACCAAAAAAAATTTCAAGATACAACCACTAGCTAGGAATGGTCATGTCCGTCGTTTTGACCGTATTTTGAAACTGGTATGAAAAATTCAAGAGAATCAAAAAAATTGGAAAACCTTTGAATGTGCCAAAAAACTACCAACTATTTGTTGCCAATTTGGACGTGCCGTCAACTTTGACCGTATTTCGAAATCGGCATAGGAAATCAAAAAAAATAAAAAATGGAAAACCTTTGCACTGTGTCATTATATGTGGACTTGTTTTCAGGAAAAATAACAAACCTGAAATACAACAAATATTTTTCAAAAATGTTCTCAGAAATAACTAACATTTTTAGAGAGATAAAATGAAACAAAATTTTTCTTTGATTCCAAAAGTGTTCATCATATTTTGGAAACTATTCATGATTTCTTTAAATATTCATCGAATTCAAAACAAATCATCAAACTTAAAGAATGTTCTGAATTTATAGAATTTGTGAACATTTTTCTGAATTAGTGAACATTGTTTTGCTTTAGTAAACATTTTTTGAAAATCTAATATTTTTTTAATATCCCATACTTTTTTGACGAAGCAAAAAACAAAAACGAAAAAGAAAACACAAAAAAAACGAAACTAAAAAAAGGTGGATCCCCTTCCTGGGCCAGGGCGAATCTTATTGGACGCCCGTGTGCCTCCAGTAGCGGCAATGGTTTGCCTGGCGAAGTATGGTGGGCCAGCCCATGTACAGCTTGTTTGTTTTCAGTCCGGTTTTTCCCCTTGTCTTCCAGTTTTATGTTTCGGGTTTATTTTTCTTTTTCAGATTTTTTTTCCTTATGATTTTATCCTTCCGCATTGTTTATTTCTGTTTATTTACTTTTCTTCTCTCTTTTTTATATTATAAAAGAGTTCACCCTGTCTTACAAAAATTTTCAGTGTATATATATATGGAAATGTTTGCTGTATATTAGCAAAATGTTCAACGTATTTTAAAATTTGTTCAACAAATTCAAAAAAATGTTTAATAATAACTTAAAAAAGTTTGACATATATCACAATGATTTGAATGTGTATTAAATAATTGTTCAGCGTATATTAAAAAATTGTTTATCATATATATAAGATATTTTAACAAATGTTTGGAATTTAAAAAAATATTTTTTTCAAAACTTGTTCATGTTTTTAAAGTTTGTTAGAATTTTGAAATTTGCTCATGATAAGAAAATTTTGTTGACGTTTTTTTACAAGAGATGTTGATTTTCTTATTAAAAAGGACTGGCCGCATTACCTAGGACTTTAATATTTGCGCTTCTATTCTACCAAATCCCAGGTTGCTAGTTTACTGGCTAGCAACGCTTCTCCACAGCGCGAACTCGGGAGTTCGAATCCCCATTTTTGCCTATTATTTTTCGTAACATGTTTTAATTTGCTCGACGCCCGCCAATGGGCCGGCCTCTTACGCCTCGCCCTAAGGCCAACTCGACACACGAAAACATTAAAAGAAGAAAAGGACATGGCCTTGTTAGAACATGGCCCAATAGAAGTGACACATAAGCTCAAATGACACGACACGCGATTCTCAAAAAAAGAAAATGACACGACACACACGCGGAGTTGGTGATGTTGCAGTCCAGTCATATCACTATATCCACATTTAGAATAAAGGTCGTAATCATCTAGAAATAAGGCCGTCCATCACAAATGTCTGCTTTAAGACCTTTCTGATCAAAATGGTCGTTATGGTTTAGGGGTTGGACCCTCCCTAACAGCTTACGACCAATTGATTCTAAGTGGTCGTAGATTTACGACCAATTCACCCACGGTCAATAAGAGAAGGTCACAAGTTGACATATTTCTTGTAATGAATAAAGATTTTAGTTATATAATCGACAAGTGATGCAACGGATCAACCAGTAAAGCAGTGGCAAACTCGCACCTTGGAGAGCCAATGCAGGCTACAGGACAAGCACATAAGATGCAAGGAGCCACTAGTAAACAACCTCTCGTAAAAAGACCCTGGTATGATACCGGTCATAACGACAGGCTCGTTGCTTTGACGGATTGTGATCAGGCTCTTCACCACCATGCTGAAGTCATTATCAGGCAGGTCATTGAGGAGCAAGCGCACTTTCGGTGGTTGCTGTTGTAAATGAAGGCAGTGTTTATGGACGGTCTTGACGGACGTTGATACTAGTGCTAGTGCATTTGGGCCAGCAGAATAGCCCAAGTATGCGATCACCATCTTTCCGTGCAGCAAGCACTAGTAGAAAAAGGGCCACTTGTCCCGGTTCGTAAGGCCCATCTGTCCCGGTTGTGGATCCGGGACTAAAGGGTCATTACTAAAGCCCTAGGCCTTTAGTCCCGACTCTTACACGAACCGGGACAAATGGGCCTCCACGTGGCCTCTACGGCGAGCCCAGGCAGGAGGGCCTTTGGTCCTGGTTGGTGGCACCAGCCGGGACCAAAAGGCATCCACGCGTCAGCAGCTGGCAGGGGCTGAGGTTTTTTCTAAAGGGGTGGTTTAGGGGTTTTGGGGGTTAATTTAGGTTGTTAGCTAGCTAATAGAGAGAAGTGTCATCTCTTATCTCCGTGCTTGGTTTACCAACGCTACTGCTATGCCTAAACATTGGTTAGATTGAAGTGAAGGCAACATTTGGTGCATGTCGAAAGTAATACTAATCCTAACTTGATCAAGTTTGGATTGTACTACTTTCGACATGCACCACATGCATGTTGCCTTCACTTCAATCCAATCCATATTCATTTCACCCACTGAATATAATAACTCTTCATGCTCGCATCATGCATCATCATAATAACAAGTCCTACTAATCATCATCATACAACTTCTACTCGTTATTAATAACAAGTCATACGGTCATCATCCTCATAGTCATCGAACCAACCCTACTTAATTGTTCTTAGCACATGATCATCAGTATTAGGTAGGACCTAAATACCCTCTTTAAGGTAAAATAGCATAAAACAATATAGACCCTGACTCTCCATTATGGAGAATGGAGACAATCCTGTCTCCAATTCTTGCGCTTCGCTTCCTTTTGCTTCCAAGAACCTCCTTACGACTGTCCATTCATTTTTTTCCATTCTTTGATTAGCATGTCTCCACTTCTTTTAGAAATCTGGTATGGACAGTTGAGATTCGTAGGATGACCTGGCTGTATGTTTAAAACATCAAGGCTATCATTCTAATACGTCAAATGAGGCACACAATCCTCTGAGATTCTCTGTTGAAAAACATAGTAATAACTTCATAGTTAGCAATGATGTACTAGTTTTATAAGTATGCAAAAGATGCACGGATGTCGTAATAGTAAAAAATCTTACCAGGGTATCTCCATGGTAGTTCCCGTAGTTCAACACGTGCACTAGTGGCACGTATTGACCATAATGTTGAGGACTCTGATTGTAGATATTGTAATTCTCAAGATCAGTACAAAATGCGATCAGATGATTTTTCTCCTGATAAGTTAATTCGGAGCCATCGGTGTAGTGGGTTTTGTCTACCATCTTCCGCACATTCTTTGAAGAATGAAATAAGCTGACAATGGAAACAAGCTGTCAACTATTTTGAAATAAACAATATAAATTAGTTAATAACTATGTTTGAGAAACTCACATAGCGGTAGAATTGGAGGCGTATCAACAAGGACCCAAATGTCCATATTGTCTTCCTCGATTTCAGGATCACCAAGATCCATGGTGACAAGCATATCCTCATGAAAACCATACATCTAGCAAAGTGCTTCCCATTTTTTGTAACCAAAATGGGTTACGCTCTCAGAATTGCACAGATTTACTTCAAAATCCATACCATGATGAGTTCTTAGGTGGATTTTCTTTGTTTTGAAACTTTCATGGTCTTCAAAACCCATCCTCTCCAAGACATAGCGTCTTGCATGGCATGGGATAAGCTAGTCGAATTGTAAAAGATGAAAATTACACGTTGAAATAGTTGAAGTCGTGCTTAATTATGAAAAACACACTTGTCGTCGTTGCGTAGCGTTTCAACATTGAAGGTATCCTCGAGCTTAATGCTGAAGCGCCGATCTTCGTCTAGGTGAGGCCTGTCGCACAGACCTCGGTCGTCGTGGCACCAGTCGCACTCCCCCGGGAGACTTTCGTCGTCCGAGTACGACATTTCCTATGTTCATAATTCAAATATTAAACTTGTACAATTAAATATATGCACTAAAAACCTAAATTAGATAATTATTATTCATCATAGGTTGACTATTGGTCTGTCGAGTCTTTTCTTGAAAACTCTCAGCTCACGTGGTGTACATATTCGACCGTCGGTGATGGTAGCTCCTCCTTTCATTCCCGAGTGCATTACACCAAATTGTCTAGCACACGGGAATGAAGGAGAAGCTACCCCCACGACAACAGTCGGGATTCTTCGTCCTCTCATATATATATAGTGGAGACTCTCCCTCACTGATTCCTCTCTGACATTTGCGACCTTCGGTGATGGTAGCTCCTCCTTTCGTTCCCGAGTGCATTACACCAAATTGTCTAGCACACGGGAACGAAGGAGAAGCTACCCCCACGACAACAGTCGGGATTCTTCGTCCTCTCATATATGGTGGAGAGTCGACAGACTTAAAGTCAACCCGAAATATCGTTTAATTATCTTTCTAAAAAAGGACATATCGAGCGCTTGAAATTTTCTGGAACGGAAATATACATGTTTTTATCTACAACATATGAGCATTCAAACTTGATGGCCATTACATTTCAATGGTTGAAAATGTGGGAAAAAATATTTCAAAATATCTTATAGGACTCATATTGACATGGAGATTTGGCTGGTCTCACCTCGAGGTCGGAGGGGGGTCGGTGACGGGGACGACAGCGGGGATGATGGAGGGGGCTCCTAGATTTCCGCAAAAACAAAAACCCTATAAGCTATCAACTAATCAAATGCATACGCCTTGCATAGTGCTCTCCAATTTTAGCATTCAAAGTAGGAGTAGTTTTCCAATTTGAGCATTCAATAAGCAAAACCAAATCGTACAATAAAGTAGTATTCAAATTAGCATGCATTCAATTATAAGCAAAACTACATCATCTCTTACGTCCGTAAATCGTCGAATATTATCACTAATACACCTCGAATATTATCATACATATAGCCTCGCTATTACGGCTAGAACCGTAGCGCCCGAAGGGTATCGGCGCGGGAGGTGGACACCCAAAGAGAAGGAACCATCACAGGATCATAGCTCCAGTGAGATCCCTGAAGAACCTGCCAGGTATTGTCGAACCTGCCCTCCAACGCAACCATGTAGCGACGGACGTGCTCGTCCTCCTCGCTGACATGGTGACGTACCACCTCCGCGGTGTCCGGAAGCCTCGGCACCGTCACTGGCCCACGCGACCGCCACCAAACAAGGATCGGGTCAACGATGGGCTGGCTCTTCACAAACCTATGCCCCCTAGAAGGTAGCACCTACCAATACCAGCCCGGCGGAGCCCAGTCCCGGACATGGCCCCTCTGATCAAGCAGGCCTCCTCCGCCGAGTCGACGACGAGGATGCGGGATAGGCATCGTCGACGTCGATGCGGGAATAATTGCTTGAACTAAAAAAATAAACTAGTTCTATTAATTTTCTTGCTAAAAATAAACTACTTGTATAGTAAAATAAAGTAGTTTTATTAAATCAACTAGTTCAACTACTAAGCACTTACTATAAATAAAATAACGTAGTACTTACTAAAAATAAACTAAATCTATAGTAAAATAAAGTAGTTTTATTAAATCAACTAGTTCAACTACTAAGCACTTACTATAAATAAAATAAAGTAGTACTTACTAAAAATAAACTACTTCTATAGTAAAATAAAGTAGTTTTATTAAATCTACTAGTTCAACTACTAAGCACTTGCTATAAATAAAATAAAGTAGTACTTACTAAAAATAAACTACTTCTACAGTAAAATAAAGTATGATGGTCCGCTTATCTCCCACTTGGTTGGTGAGGTTACCGAGGTTGGTTTAGATGAAGCAAGACCTGGGTCCATGTTTTGTGACTTCATGGCGTCTTCGCGGAAATCTAAATCACATTTCCCCAAAAAGAAACAAAAACCGCCCAAGAAGGCGAAATGTTCCACATCGACCCGAGTTTCCACATGAGAGGCATGTTTGGGAATAGCAGAGGTCTCTCAGACGTGGCTAAACATAAACACATCGGTGATTGTGTACGTGAACATGGGTTGGACTTTGTGGCAATTTCTGAGGCTGGTAAAGGTGACTTCCGGCAAAATGTCCTCGAGCACCTATCAGGTGGTTTTGACTACACGTGGCATAGTCTACCAGCTCGTGGAAGGTCTGGAGGAATCCTTCTTGGGATATAGACCATGGACTTGTTGGCTTTTTCGACAGGTGAATTTCATATCAAATTTCACTTACAAAACAGAGCTGATAATCTTACATGGAGCCTGGTCGCAGTCTATGGGGCTGCCCAAGGTGAACACAAATCGTCTTTTCTTCATGAATTGGTGAACCTGGCTAAGGATAACCCATATCCAATGATTATTGGAGGGGACTTTAATATCCTTAGGTACCAACAAGAGAAAAATAATGACCGCTTCGACATCATTGGCCCTTCCTATTCAATGTTGTGATAGACAGTTTGGATCTTCGGGAGGTCAGTATGTCGGGGCGGCAGTTCACCTGGGCTAATAATCGATCTGTGCCGACATACGAGAAGCTCGATAGGGTACTCGTGGACACCGAATGGGAACTAAAATTTCCTATGGTAACCGTGCGAGCCCTAGAGCGTATCGAGGCATTATCGGATCATGCACCCATCATTCTGGATTCTAACTCTACGAACCCAGCAGCCTGTCGCCTTTCAAATTTGAATTGGGATGGTTGCATCGGGATGGATTTGTAGACATGATCAAGAATGTTTGGGAGAAGCCCGCCGTTGGTCGCACACCTATTCAGAGATGGAACTTTAAAATAAGGGTCATGAGGCAACACCTCACTGGATGGGCGAAACACACGGGATATATAAAAAAGAAAAACAACAGCTCTCTAGCATTATTCAGGACCTTGACAAGATTGCAGAGACACGCACCTTATCTCAACAACAGATTGAATTAAAAAATCAATCTAATGAGAAGGTCGCCCGTCTTTTGCGAGAAGAGGAGATCAAATACTACCAGAGATCCAAAGCTGATCTCATATTGATGGGTGATAGTAATACAAGATACTTCCAATTGATTGCCAATGGGCAACATAGGAAGAAATGTATTTAAATCTCCAACAAGATGAGGGGTTGATCGAAGGTCAGGAGGAGCTCAAAAAGTATATCACCAAATACTATAAATCTTTGTTCGGCGCGCCAGCTGAGGGGAACTTCACCATTGACGAGAGCCAAACAGATGATATTCCACAAGTCACGGCAGAAGAAAATGATATCCTAATGGCACCATTCTCAGAAGAGGAGGTGAGAGCGGCGGTGTTCCAAATGGAACATAACAAAGCTCCAGGTCTAGATGGTTTCCCCGCAGAATTCTATCAGAATTTCTCATCAAGACTGACCTTTTGGAGTTGTTTAATTATCTTCATGCCGACCGACTAGACCTATTCAGACTTAACTTTGGCGAGATTGTCTTGTTGCCAAAGATTAAGGAGGCCGAACGGATCCAGCAGTTCAGACCCATATGCCCCCTTAATGTTAGCTTCAAGATCTTTACCAAAGTGGCTACGAATAGGTTAAACTCAGTAGTTGACCATGTTGTCCGGCCATCTCAAACGGCGTTCATGCAAGGAAGGAATATACTCGATGGCGTAGTAATTTTGCATGAGACCGTTCATGAGATGCACCGGAAAAACATGAGTGGAGTAGTATTTAAAATCGACTTTGAGAAGTCCTATGACAAGGTCAAATGGTCTTTCCTCCAATAGGACCTAAGAATGAAAGGTTTCTCTGATAAATGGCGCCAATGGATCCAAAATTTTGTAAATGGAGGTAGTGTGGCCATCAAAGTCAATGATGATTTAGGCCATTACTTCCAGACAAAAAAAGGACCACGACAGGGTGACCCCATGTCCCCAATGTTATTTAACATTGTTGTTGACATGTTGGCTATTCTGATTGAGCGCGCCAAGTAGGACAGCCAGATTGCAGGAGTAGTGCCACACCTTGTGGATGGTGGTCTCTCTATTCTGCAATATGCGGATGACACAATTCTTTTTATGGAACATGACCTGGACAAGGCTCGAAACCTGAAACTCTTGCTTTCAGCATTTGAGCAAATGTCGTGTCTCAAAATTAACTTCCATAAAAGTGAACTTTTCTGCTTTGGAGAAGCCGTTGAGGCGGATGCAGATTACGCTGACCTGTTTGGTTGTGCACACAGTCAATTCCCAATTAAATATCTGGGAATACCAGTTCACTATCGGCGTCTCACCATTGTGGAGTGGAAGCATGTTGAGGAGCGTCTAGAGAAACGACTGAGCAGTTGGAAAGGCAAGTTGCTCTCGGTTGGAGGACGGTTGGTTTTAATTAACTCTTTCCTCACAAATATGGTTCTCTATATGCTTTGTTTCTTCCAACTCCCAAAAGGGGTACTCCAAAGACTGGACTATTTTAGATCTAGAATCTTTTGGCAGGGAGACGGTGAAAAGAAAAAATATAGGCTGGCCAAATGGAGCGTTGTTTGTAGGCCGAAAGACCAGGTGGCCTTGGAATTCATGACCTGCAGGTCAAGAATGAGGCCCTACTTAGTAAATGGATGTTCAAACATCTTACTGAGGATGGTGTTTGGCAAACCATATTGCGCAACAAGTATCTAGGTCAAAAGGCGGTGTCTCAGGCTTATTGGAAACCTGGCGACTCACACTTTTGGGCTGGCCTAATGGCGGCAAAGAAACATCTTTTTCGCTTTGGGTCTTTCACGATAAAGGATGGGTCAGAGGTTCGTTTCTGGGAAGACATATGGCTAGGCAATGCCAGTCTCCGAGAGCAATACCCAGCCTTATACGCCATTGCTCGCGATAAGAGTAATACTATTGCGCAAGTGCTTAGTTCATCCCTGCCGAATATTTCGTTCAGGCGGGATTTGATTGGCCCCCGACTTTTGTCATGGCATAATCTTTTATCCCGTCTGGATTCGATTAATCTGACACAAGGCCGGGATGTGTTTCACTGGAAATTCACGACATCAGGGTCTTACACAGTAGACTCAATGTACCATGCGCTTATGCATTCCGAGGTGCCAGTGAATAATAACAAGAAAATTTTGTAGTCAAAGATTCCACTAAAAGTTAACATCTTTATGTGGTATCTTCGTAGGGGAGTTGTGCTCACCAAAGACAATCTTGCACGGCGCAACTGGCCAGGAAGTAAGAAGTGTTGCTTTTGTGCTCATGACGAGACAATCAAACACCTCTTTTTCCAATGCAAGTTTGCACGTTCTACATGGTCAGTCATCCAAATAGCGTCAAATTTGTATCCGCCAACGAGTATTGCAAATATATTTGGTCATTGGTTGGACGGAATTTCAAATAGTTTCAAAACGCTAATAAGGGTGGGGGCCTATGCCTTACTATGGTCGCTTTTGGCTATGTAGAAATGATTTGATTTTTAATGACAAAAATGCTTCTCCTCTGCAGGTTATTTTCCGTTGTACGCACTCGCTTCATACGTGGTCTACGCTACAACAGGCGGAGCACCAACCGCTGTTCAAGGCGGTGTGTACGCGGTTGGAGCAGGCGGCTATGGAGGTTTTTTCCCAACATGGGTGGCAGCATAACCTCCGGATCGATCCACCGCCGAGTTCGACATAGGCAAAGTGTCAGTCCATAGGACTCTACTGTTGCCGTTTTGTTGGTGTTCTTACTTTTTCTAGTGTGAGACTTTGGTGTTTGGCTGTGTGCATCCTAATTATGGAGAGGCCGGGTGTTACTCATAATGTTTTGTATCCGCTTGATGCTACATTTGAGATAATAAAATCACCCTTTATCGAAAAAGAAATTCTGAAATGAATCCAGGATAAATGCGAGCACCAAGACTTGAACCCTACTGGGTTGGAGATACCACTGTCCACCTAACCATCCAACTACAAATTGGTTCGCAAAACTATTGATTTTTGTTATGTAAAGGTTCGTGTTGTTAAACTAGATTATGACAGGGATGACCCGCATATAAGCGCTGATGTGGCATAGGAGTCAAACTCCGTTAGACTGACCAATAAATTGGGCATTATGACATGTGGGATCCACATATCGGCATCAACCTGTTCTCCTTCAAGACAGTTTTTCTTTGGTGAGTACACTACTAGGAAAACGCTTATACACAATAGCATAGTAGTAGCGCTGGAAAGAAGTAAACGCTGCTGCTATTTCACAGTAGCGCTTTTCCAGGAAAGCGCTACTAGTAACTCCATAGTAGTAGCGCTGTGAAGCAGAAAAGCGCTACTACTATGTGGGACTAGACGAGGTCACCGACTGTTTTCGTAGTTGTAGCGGTGTACAGAAAAAAAGCTACTACTAACAGTTTAGTAGCAGCGCTCTGTTTTTATGCGCTGCTACTGCTAGTGGGCCCTCCTTAGTAGTAGGGCTTTTCCTGGAAAGCGCTACTACTATGTCCAATAGCAGCAGTGCTTTTTGCAAAGCAGCGCTACTGCTAGTTACGGCTGGTGCCACCTTTTCCACCCCTTCCCCTCCCTCTCCCCCACTTTGCCCTCTCTCCCCCTCCTTTCCCCTCTCCCCTCTCCACTCTAGCTCCACCATTGTTTCTCTTCTTCTCTCTTCCTCCTACCTCTCTTCTCTCCTCATTAATGGCACCCTCCTCCATAAATGGCCTCTCTCTTTCTCCAACACCTCTCTTCTCTCCCCATTAATGCCCCCATCCACCATAACCCCTCTCCATTAGTTAGCTAGCTAGATTCACCTCTCCTCCCCAACAACTAGATCTAGCTAGCTATTTAGCCAACCACCCTCCTCCACATCATCTAATTAACCGCGTGCTCTCGGTCTCTCTCGGGAGATATATATATATATATAGGTAAGTAAAAAGTTGTTCATTTCAAGAATGGGAATATGTGTGTCAATGAGAATATGAGTGTTTCGGATATATATATATATACACACACATATATATATATATATATATATATATATATATATATGTATGGAGAGATTTGTGCTAGTGACATGCCCTCGAGTTGCTTATGTGTTGCCAAAATGTCGACTTATTTCCATTTTGATGAATTTCGAGGAAACTCATATGTCCTATTTTTAGGCAAGGTCATGCCAAAATTATATATATATATATATATATATATATATATATATATATATATATATATATATATATATATATATATATATATATATGACTTTGAAGCATGCATTATTTATTTCATAACCCTTTTGCTTGTTATACCGTGTAGTCGGTCATGAAGGTGAGTGGATGGAAGGTGGAGCGGTACATGCAATCCGCGGTGATGGACATGTATGCAAATAATCGGACTAGGATTAGATGTCCGTGTGCAAGATGCAAGGAAGGAGTCCTTTTGGACCCTTTCGATCGTGGCACTTTGAAGGCGCACCTGCTGATGAATGGTTTCATGGATGGCTATACTCAGTGGATAAGTGAAGAAGATGATGATGCTGATGATGATGATGAGGACATCCACATGGCAGGGAATAACGACATGGGGCTAGATGAAGAGATGACCGATCAACAAGAAGACGATGGCGCCGGACATGTCGGCGGGGAAGAGTCTGGAAATGACGACGACGGCGGAGAAGATTCCGGACACGGCGAAGAAGAGTCCGGACATGGCGGAGAAGAGGCGGCGGTCACGCCGCAGTCTTCGACACTACTAAGTGCAGTCGTGCAGGACCCTCATGTTCGAGACCTCCTTCGCAAGAGTATGACTAGCGAGAGAGCTGCTTCTAGAGAGGAAGCCAAGCTAGCGCAACTTGAAGTAGACTCAAGGACTCCATTGTATGAAGGTTGCGATCCCGAGGTGACCCGCTTGAGTTTCACGCTCGAACTTCTAAAGACGAAGGCCAAAAACAAATGGACAGACAAAAGCCTCGATGAGCATTTGAAGTTTCTACATAATAAAGTTCTTCCCGCGGGAACCTGTCTCCTACTAGTGTCGAGGAGGCCAAGAAAATCGTTTGACCTTTTGGTCTGCCGCACATTAGGTACCACGCATGCATCAACGATTGCATCATTTATTGGGGGGAGCACGCAAAAAAACAGTTGTCTAGTGTGCAATGCTTCTCGATACAAGAAGGCATGAAAGAAAGCTTCTTAGAAAGCTGTATGGTACTTTCCGATCACTCCCCGTCTGCAGCGGTATTTCGTAGATCCTAAGGAAGCAAAGCTCATGCGCTGGCACGCGGAGAGGAAGAAGCCCGACGATGGAGATGATCCGAGGCTGAGACACCTCGTAGATGGTAGCCAGTGGAGAGCATTCAACGCCGTATATGGATTTGCTGCAGAAGATCCAAGGAACATCGTGCATGGTGCAAGTACCGATGGCATGAATCCGTTTGGAAACCAGAACACCAACCACAGCACATGGCCCGTGTTTGTATGGATGTACAACCTCCCCCCATGGAAGTGCATGAAGAGAAAGTACATACATATGAGCATGATGATTCAAGGGCCGAAACAACCGGGAAATAGTATTAACCTGTATATGGGGCTTCTGCAAGAGGAGCTGGACACGTTATGGAAAACACCAGCATGGACATGGGATGCCAGCAAAGGAGATTATTTCCATATGAGAGCCACGCTGATGACGACGGTGCACGACTATCTCGGTTACGGGTACACCTCAGGCCAGGTGTGCCATGGATACTACGGATGCACGAGGTGCATGGATGATACAATGTCTCAGCAGCTTACGTCAACGAAAGATGGCGGGTCCGAGAAAATCGTGCACATGGGGCATCGTAGATGGCTCGAGAAGGATGACCCGTGGAGAAAGCGTGGAGATCTATTCGATGGGTTGGCTGAGTTTCGAGGACCTCCACGTAAGAGGAGCGGCACCGAAATCGACGAGCTGTTGAGAAACTGGGAACAATGCCCCGCGCCGGGAAAGATCAAAAAGGCGCCGGAACCGCTGCTGAAGGTACGGAAAACGAGGTCTGTTTTCGGGGACTTGGAGTACTGGCCTAATCACAACACGCCTCATTGCCTTGATCAAATGCATATCACGAAGAATGTCCTCGAGAGCTTGCTTGGCACACTGATGAACATGCCGGAGAAGACCAAGGATGGGCTGAAGGCAAGGAAAGACTTGGAAGATTTGAAGATCAGGAAAGAGCTGCACCGTAAAAAGTCGATGGAGGAGACAGAGACGGAGGAGGGGAAAGGGGCAGAAAAGTCAACAAGAAGGAGGAGAATTATTGCCCCCCTTCTTGCTTCACCTTAAGTGCGAAGGAGATCGATCAATTCATCAAGCGCCTTATGGGAATCAAAGTCAGTTCCGGTTACTGTGGGAAGATAAGCAGATTTCTAGACCCCAAGAAGATAAGGTTCAGCGGGATGAAGTCTCATGACTGTCGCGTGATGAGATAACGCAGATACTCCCGGTTGCCATTAGAGGGATAATGGAGAAGCACGTCCGTGACACGCTTACTGGTCTCTGCAACTTCTTCGACGTTATATCTCGAAAGTCCATAAGTGTGAAGCAGCTCCGAATGCTACAGGAAGAGATTGTTGTCATACTATGTGAGATTGAGATGTACTTCTCGCCCGCGTTCTTTGACGTCATGGTGCATCTGTGTGTCCACATCATGGACGACATCATCTACCTCGGGCCGACATTCCTTCACAGCATGATGCTGTTCGAGAGGATGAATGGGGTCATCAAAGGATTCGTTCGTAACATGTCCCGTCCGGAAGGGAGCATCTTCCAGGGGTATCTGACGCATGAGTGCGTCTCCTTTTGCGAGAATTATATAAACGTCGGAGACCCTGTTGTTGGTTTGCCCGTCAAGAAGCGCGATGGGAAGCTCGAAGGAGATGGTCACAACAACGGCCGGAGGGAATTGCACGTGGACTACTCGGATCGACGGAACGACTTTGACAGGGATAACTTAGTAGTGCTACAACACCTAGATGTGGTAGATGATTATGTCGCACAGCACAAAGAAAGCATCGCAGAGAAGTACTGTGATAAGGGGATGCTCAAGACGGACGACGAAGTTACTGTAGAGCACAACGCCACTTTCTTGCACTGGTTCAAAGAGCAAGTTCTTGAAAATCCCCCGGAATAGGGCAGTTCGAACGGATTGCTCATACACGCCTTAGCACATGGCCCCGCGCCCAAGCTCGCGACCTATCAGTGCTACGATATCAATGGGTCACGTTCTACACGGAGGCCAAAGACATGGACAGTGATTACTAGAACTCCGTGGTGACAATTCAATGCGTGACTGACGCCAACGGCACAACTGAAAGATTCTACGGAAGGTTCGAAGAGATCTGGGAGCTTGACTATGCTGGAATGCACGATGCGATGATGTTCCCTGTCAGATGGGCCAAGGACGTCGTAAGAGAAAACAAGTATTTCACCACCATGTCTATACCCGACGCGAAGAGCACTCCCGTGAACGTTAACATCATCGCCAAAAATGAGCAATGGGTACACGCTAAGCATGTGACACAATGCTTCTTCACAATCGACCCAGCCAATCCCAGCCGTATTGTCGTGAGGAGATCCAAAAGGAGCATCGTCGGCATGGATGGAGTAGCCAACGAGGAAGACTACGACCAATACGGCAACCCGATGAGGAAAGATGACGATGACGATGAATCATACGTGAAATGAAGAATCAATACTACATTACCTAAGAAAGATCGTAATCCATGGCTCCGGAAAAGTCACAAGGAGGGGCTCAATTACTCGGCAACGAACAAGAAAGGGAAGAAGCTCAATGTGAAACGTCGTCGACGCAGCTGATCAGAAACCTACACATTTATATATATATGTATCTATTTTGTGTACGCACTTAAGTAACCGTTATCGGTCAAGTGATATGTTACCACCACATGCGTGGTTCCGGTGATATTCGCGTAGTGGGGAAGAGGGAGACGCCGTCGTCGGGAGAAAAACAAAAAAACAAAAACAAAAGGGAGAAAGCAGTATAAAAGAAAAAGAAAAGTAAACAGAAAAGAAAAGGAAAATAATAAAAGAAAAGAAAACTAAAAACTAGAAAAGGAAAATAACAAAAAGAAAAGAATAAAAAGTTTAACTCAAAATAGTAGTAGCGCTGGGTTGTGAACCAGCGCTATAGCTAAGATAGCTATAGCGCTGGGTACTAAAAAAGCGCTACTACTATGTGCCATTAGCAGCAGCGCTGCATTACAACCTAGCGCTATAGCTATTTTTAGCTATAGCGCTGGTTCACAATCCAGTGCTATTACTACTTTGAGTTAACCACCGCGGGGGCTCAAATTTTGCCAAGTCCGCCAAGTCCCAACCCCACTCCTCCCCATCCTCTTCCCCCCACTCTGTCGCCGCCGCCGTCACCCTGCCCACCCTCGCGCCGTCCGTCGCCCTCGACCGCCGGCCGTCGACCGTCGACCTCGTCGCCGGCCGTCTCCCGAGCCCGGCCTCGACCTCGCCGGCGTCTCCCCTGCCCGCCCTCGACCACAACGCCGACCCTGCCTCTCCCCTGCCCGTGCGCCCTCGACCTCGCTGCCATCTCCGCCCACTGCCTCGACCGCCGCCGCCCGAGCCTGAGCTCCCTCGCCGTAAGCCTCTCCTCTCCCCTGCCCTCCTCTCTCTCTCTGTTTAGGGCAAATTTAGCAAATTTTAGGGCAAGTTAGCAAATTTATCACAAATAATTAGCAAAGTTAGCAAATTTAGCAAATTAGGGCAGTAGCTGATTAGCAAATTTTAGGGCAAGTTAGCAAATTTAGCAAAAAAATAGCAAAGTTAGCAAATTTAGCACATTAGGGCAGTAGCTGATTAGCAAATTTTAGTTTTTGTTTTTTAGCAAGTTAGCAAATATTTGTAGCAAGTTAGCAAAAAAGGTATAAAAAACAGTAGCAATTAAAAAAACAGTAGCAAAGTTTAGAAAAGTTAACAATTTAAAAAAAATAGTAGCAATTTTTTTTAAAAAAAGCAGTAGCAAAGTTTAGAAAAACAGTAGCAAATTTTTTTAAAAAAATAGTAGCAAAAAATTAGATATAAAAACAGTAGCAAATTAAAAAAAGGTAGCAAAATTTTGAGCAAGTTAGCAAAAACAGTAGAGAGAGAGAGAGAGCAAGTTTGTGCTAGGAGTTAGCTATGTCTGAACCCTAGGAGCAAGTTTGTAGCTATTTTTGTCATTTTTGTGCATTTAAGTACAAGCATGCTTTTGCTTGAATGATATATGCCATTGATGTTATATGTTGGTTTTCCAATGTTGGTTGAATGTCGAAGAATATCCTAGTGGCCTATGTTTTTTCGGAATGTTGATTCATTTCCGTTCCAGCAAATTTCAGGCGCTCCATATGTCCACTTTTTAGCAAAGGTCATGCCAAAAATTTCTGTGATTTTCTGCATGACTTGTGCTAGAAACTAGGACATATGGAGTACCCGGGATTTGCCGGAAGGGGAATGAATCAACATTCCGACCAAATATAGCTAGGCCCCTTTTTTCTCTTCATTATATCTTTTATTTACAATTATTGAATAGGAAACATGTCTACCGACGCCGAAGTCGAGGGTGGTTCTGCTTGCCTCAAAGACCCCATCGAGGCAGCAAATCACTATTTCGATTACCTGGACGAAAACCAGATGGGGTTGCATGGTGGCGGCAGTGGCACCAACCCCGACACCGACGCCGACACCAGAACTGGCACCGGCACCGACACCACCCCCGAGACCGGCAACGATGTTGTCATAGCCGGTAAAGCACCGAAGAAGAAGAGGACACGAAGATGAAACGAGCTTGGCATCGGACAAATTGTGGTCACGGAGATGCACCCCAAGAAGTTAGAGCCAACAGCGCCGGAGGATGCACGCTCTTGCTGGGGCAATCAACTTGGATGCATCCTCAGGGAAACCGCCAACATCAACGACGAGAGGTTGAGGCTCATACCACATATGGAGAACATGCTCCTAAAGAAGATGCACAATAGGTTCTTGTTCCCCGGCCGAAATGAAAAAGACTATAAAGATCCATGGGATGTCCTGCCATGACAAAGATAAATGACAAGGCGATGGTGGCGTTCACCAGCGACTTGTCCTCCTAGAAAGTTCGGGTGAAAAACGCGATTGCGAAGAATGAACCGTGGTCCAAGATTCATGCTGACAATCCATCAATAACGGCAGAGGACTTTGCAAAATTCAAGGAGAATCTTGGTAAAGAAAGTGTCAAGGCAAAGTCGGAGAAAATGAAGGCGTTCCAGGCCAGGAACACGCCTCCCCACCGCCTCGAAAGCCGTGGTTACGAGGGGAAGAGGCACGTATGGGCCAAGGAGGATGCCAAACGTGAAAGTCACGGAATCCCAGACCCCTTGGCGGAGTTCACCGACCCGGTGGAGCATGACTGGATCAGGGCCCGGTACAAGTGGGACAAAGAAAAAAAGATCTTTTACACGGACCCGAACACGAGGGAGTTCATGAGACTTCTGGTAATTGTTATATTACCACATTATCATATTAGCTTCCAATCAATTCGACTGCAGATTTTTTCAGATTAGTAAACCATCCACGCTCCTTTTGCAGAAAGAGCAGCACCAAAAGGCAGCCGAAAGCAATGAGTCATGACAGTCGTCGGCGAGGCCCAAGTGGGACACCCCATTCAACCGGGCCCTGAACATACTGAAAAAGGTCCCGGTGGAGAAGTCGCCGTCCTATGGACGTGTGCACGGCGTCGGAGATGGTGCCTCGTGGAAGACATGCTACCACGAGGAGCCAGAGGAAAGAAGGAAGAGACGGGCCGTCACTCAGCAGAGCATCGACGAGAAGGTCAACCTTGCGGTCGATAAGACCAAAGCTGAGACCAAAGAAGAGTTGCTCGGGGCCGTCTCTGCAGCGGTCACTGACGCGGTGGTCAGCTTGCTTCCGGCACTATGGGATTTCACGAAGAACAATCCAAATACACGGCCGGAGGACTTTGCCCTTCCCAGCTTTGTCGGGAGCAATTTGGTGAACACGAGAGCACCAGCACCTGCTCAAGCAACCGCGAAAGGTCCCGCTCCTGTTCATAGCAGCCCGACCTCCGTCTCTTGCATGCTCGGTGGGCCTTCATCACTGGCTGAGCTCGACGCCCTCGAGGTAATTACGCGTCATACCCTTTTCACCAGCATGTCTATAGTCTTACGTTTCAGTTGCCTTTCGGATGTTTGATGTCGCAGACATGTCTCCTTCGTAGGCCGACGACACCCCGTGCACTGTACTCTACTATTGGAACTATGCCCTAGAGGCAATAATAAAAATGGTCATTATTATATTTCCTTGTTCATGATAATTGTCTATTGTTCATGCTATAATAGTATTAACTGGAAACCGTAATACATGTGTGAATACATAGACCACAACATGTCCCTAGTGAGCCTCTAGTTGACTAGCTCGTTGATCAATAGATGGTTATGGTTTCTTGACCATGGACATTGGATGTCATTGATAACGGGATCACATCATTAGGAGAATGATGTGATGGACAAGACCCAATCCTAAGCATAGCACAAGATCGTGTAGTTCGTTTGCTAAGAGCTTTTCTAATGTCAACTATCATTTCCTTAGACCACGAGATTGTGCAACTCCCGGATACCGTAGGAATGCTTTGGGTGTACCAAATGTCACAACGTAACTGGGTGGCTATAAAGGTACACTACAGGTATCTCCGAAAGTGTCTGTTGGGTTGGCACGAATCGAGACTGGGATTTGTCACTCCGTATGACGGAGAGGTATCTCTGGGCTCGGTAATGCATCATCATAATGAGCTCAATGTGACTAAGTAGTTAGTCACGGGATCATGCATTACGGAACGAGTAAAGTGACTTGCTGGTAACGAGATTGAACGAGGTATTGGGATATCGATGATCGAATCTCGGGCAAGTAACATACCGATTGACAAAGGGAATTGTATATGGGATTGATTGAATCCCCGACATCGTGGTTCATCCGATGAGATCATCGTGGAACATGTGGGAGCCAACATGGGTATCCAGATCCCGCTGTTGGTTATTGGCAGGAGAGATGTCTCGGTCATGTCTGCATGATTCCCAAACCCGTAGGGTCTACACACTTAAGGTTTGATGATGCTAGGGTTATAAGGAATAGATGTACGTGGTTACCGAATGTTGTTCGGAGTCCCAGATGAGATCCAGGACATCACAAGGAGTTCCGGAATGGTCCGGAGGTAAAGATTTATATATGGGAAGTCCCGTTTTGGACACCGAAAGTGTTCTGGGCATTATCGGTAACGTACCGGGACCACCTGAAGGGTTCGGGGTCCACCGGGAGGGGCCACCCACCCCGGAGGCCTGCGTGGGCCATGTGTGGGAAGGGACCAGCCCCTAGGTGGGCTGGTGCGCCTCCCACAAGAGGCCCAAGGTGTTGGGAATCGTAGCATAATTTAAAATTTTCCTACGCTCACCAAGATGCATCTATGGAGTCTACTAGCAATGAGGGGAAAGGAGTGGATCTACATACCCTTGTAGATCGCGAGCGGAAGCGTTCCAATGAACGTGGATGACGGAGTCGTACTCGCCGTGATCCAAATCACCGATGACCGAGTGCCGAACAGACGGCACCTCCGCGTTCAACACACGTACGGTGCAGCGACGTCTCCTCCTTCTTGATCCAGCAAGGGGGAAGGAGAGGTTGATGGAGATCCAACAGCACGACGGCGTGGTGGTGGATGTAGCGGGTCTCCGGCAGGGCTTCGCCGAGCTTCTGCGAGAGAGAGAGAGGTGTTGCAGGGGAGGAGGGAGGCGCCCAAGGCTTAGATTTTGCTGCCCTCCCTTCCCCCCACTATATATAGGGCCAAGGGAGAGGGGGGGCGCAGCCTTGCCCCTTCCTTCAAGGAAGGGTGCGGCCAGGGGGGAGTCCTTCCCCCCCAAGGCACCTCGGAGGTGCCTTCCCCCTTTAGGACTCTCCCTTCTTTCTTATCTCTTGCGCATGGGCCTCTTGGGGCTGGTGCCCTTGGCCCATATAGGCCAAGGCGCACCCCTTACAGCCCATGTGGCCCCCCGGGGCTGGTGGACCCCCGGACCCCTTTCGGCACTCCCGGTACAATACCGATAAAGCGCGAAACTTTTCCGGCGACCAAAATAAGACTTCCCATATATAAATCTTTACCTCCGGACCATTCCGGAACCTCTCGTGACGTCCGGGATATCATCCGGGACTCCGAACAACTTTTGGGTTTCCGCATACATATATCTCTACAACCCTAGCGTCACCGGACCTTAAGTGTGTAGACCCTACGGGTTCGGGAGACATGCAGACATGACCGAGACGCCTCTCCGGTCAATAACCAACAGCGGGATCTGGATACCCATGTTGGCTCCCACATGTTCCACGATGATATCATCGGATGAACCACGGTGTCGAGGATTCAATCAATCCGTATGCAATTCCTTTTGTCAATCGGTATGTTACTTGCCCGAGATTCGATCGTCGGTATCCCAATACCTTGTTCAATCTCGTTACCGGCAAGTCTCTTTACTCGTACCGCAATGCATGATCCCGTGACTAACGCCTTAGTCATATTGAGCTCATTATGATGATGCATTACCGAGTGGGCCCAGAGATACCTCTCCGTCACACGGAGTGACAAATCCCAGTCTCGATCCGTGCCAACCCAACAGACACTTTCGGAGATACCCGTAATGCACCTTTATAGTCACCCAGTTACGTTGTGACGTTTGGCACACCCAAAGCACTCCTACGGTATCCGGGAGTTGCACGATCTCATGGTCTAAGGAAAAGATACTTGACATTGGAAAAGCTCTAGCAAACGAAACTACACGATCTTTTATGCTATGCTTAGGATTGGGTCTTGTCCATCACATCATTCTCCTAATGATGTGATCCCGTTATCAATGACATCCAATGTCCATAGTCAGGAAACCATGACTATCTGTTGATCAACGAGCTAGTCAACTAGAGGCTTACTAGGGACAGGTTGTGGTCTATGTATTCACACATGTATTACGATTTCCGGACAATACAATTATAGCACGAATAATAGACTATTATCATGAACACAGAAATATAATAATAACCATTTATTATTGCCTCTAGGGCATATTTCCAACAGTCTCCCACTTGCACTAGAGTCAATAATCTATTTACATTGTGATGAATCGAACACCCATTGCGTCCTGGTGTTGATCATGTTTTGCCCTAGGGAGAGGTTTAGTCAACGGATCTGCTACATTCAGGTCCGTATGTACTTTACAAATATCTATGTCTCCATTTTGAACACTTTCACGAATGGAGTTGAAGCGACGCTTGATATGCCTGGTCTTCCTGTGAAACCTGGGCTCCTTCGCAAGGGAAATAGCTCCAGTGTTGTCACAAAAGAGAGTCATTGGGCCCGACGCATTGGGAATCACCCCTAGGTCGGTAATGAACTCCTTCATCCAGACTGCTTCCTGTGCTGCCTCCGAGGCTGCCATGTACTCCGCTTCACATGTAGATCCCGCCACGACGCTTTGCTTGCAACTGCACCAGCTTACTGCTCCTCTATTCAATATATACACGTATCCGGTCTGTGACTTCGAGTCATCCAGATCTGTGTCGAAGCTAGCGTCGACGTAACCCTTTACGACGAGCTCTTCGTCACCTCCATAAACGAGAAACATATCCTTAGTCCTCTTCAGGTACTTCAGGATATTCTTGACCGCTGTCCAGTGTTCCTTGCCGGGATTACTTTGGTACCTTCCTACCAAACTTACGGCAAGGTTTACATCAGGTCTGGTACACAGCATGGCATACATAATAGACCCTATGGCCGAGGCATAGGGGATGACACTCATCTGTTCTATATCTTCTGCCGTGGTCGGGCATTGAGCCGTGCTCAATTGCACACCTTGCAATACAGGCAAGAACCCCTTCTTGGACTGATCCATACTGAACTTCTTCAATATCTTGTCAAGGTATGTACTCTGTGAAAGACCAATGAGGCGTCTTGATCTATCTCTATAGATTTTGATGCCTAATATATAAGCAGCTTCTCCAAGGTCCTTCATTGAAAAACACTTATTCAAATAGGCCTTTATACTTTCCAATAATTCTACATCATTTCCCATCAATAATATGTCATCCACATATAATATGAGAAATGCTACAGAGCTCCCACTCACTTTCTTGTAAACACAGGCTTCTCCATAAGTCTGTGTAAACCCAAACGCTTTGATCATCTCATCAAAGCGAATGTTCCAACTCCGAGATGCTTGCACCAGCCCATAGATTGAGCGTTGGAGCTTGCATACTTTGTTAGCATTCTTAGGATCGACAAAACCTTCCGGCTGCATCATATACAACTCTTCCTTAAGGAAGCCGTTAAGGAATGCCGTTTTGACGTCCATCTGCCATATCTCATAATCATAGTATGCGGCAATTGCTAACATGATTCGGACGGACTTCAGCTTCACTACGGGTGAGAAAGTCTCATCGTAGTCAACCCCTTGAACTTGTCGATAACCCTTAGCGACAAGTCGAGCTTTGTAGATGGTCACATTACCATCTGCGTCCGTCTTCTTCTTAAAGATCCATTTGTTTTCTATGGCTCGCCGCTCATCGGGCAAGTCAGTCAAAGTCCATACTTTGTTTTCATACATGGATTCTATCTCGGATTTCATGGCTTCTAGCCATTTGTCGGAATCTGGGCCCGCCATCGCTTCTTCATAGTTCGAAGGTTCACCGTTGTCTAACAACATGATTTCAAGGACAGGGTTGCCGTACCACTCTGGTGCGGAACGTGTCCTTGTGGACCTACGAAGTTCAGTGGCAACTTGATCCGAAGCTTCATGATCATCATCATTAACTTCCTCCCCCGTCGGTGTAGGCACCACAGGAACATTTTCCCGCGCTGCGCTATTTTCCGACTCGGAAGGGGTGACTATCACCTCATCAAGTTCCACTTTCCTCCCACTCAATTCTTTCGAGAGAAACTCCTTCTCTAGAAAGGACCCGTTCTTGGCAACGAAGATCTTGCCTTCGGATCTGAGGTAGAAGGTGTACCCAATAGTTTCCTTAGGGTATCCTATGAAGACGCATTTTTCCGATTTGGGTTCGAGCTTTTCAGGTTGAAGTTTCTTGACATAAGCATCGCATCCCCAAACTTTTAGAAACGACAGCTTAGGTTTCTTCCCAAACCATAATTCATACGGTGTCGTCTCAACGGATTTAGACGGTGCCCTATTTAAAGTGAATGCGGCAGTCTCTAAAGCATAACCCCAAAATGAGAGCGGTAAATCGGTAAGAGACATCATAGATCGCACCATATCCAATAGAGTGCGATTACGACGTTCGGACACACCATTTCTCTGAGGTGTTCCAGGCGGCGTGAGTTGTGAAACTAGTCCACATTTCCTTAAGTGTGTACCAAATTCGTGACTTAAATATTCTCCACCACGATCTGATCGTAAGAATTTTATTTTCCTGTCACGTTGATTCTCAACCTCACTCTGAAATTCCTTGAACTTTTCAAAGGTTTCACACTTGTGTTTTATTAGGTAGACATACCCATATCTACTTAAATCATCAGTGAGAGTGAGAACATAACGATATCCTCCGCGAGCCTCAACACTCATTGGACCACACACATCGGTATGTATGATTTCCAATAAGTTGGTTGCTCGCTCCATTGTTCCGGAGAACGGAGTCTTGGTCATCTTACCCATGAGGCATGGTTCGCACGTGTCAAATGATTCGTAATCAAGAGACTCCAAAAGTCCATCTGCATGGAGCTTCTTCATGCGCTTGGCACCAATGTGACCAAGGCGGCCGTGCCACAAGTATGTGGGACTATCGTTATCAACTTTACATCTTTTGGTATTCACACTATGAACATGTGTAACATCACGTTCGAGATTTATCAAAAATAAACCATTGACCAGCGGGGCATGACCATAAAACATATCTCTCAAATAAATAGAACAACCATTATTCTCAGATTTAAATGAGTAGCCATCTCGAATTAAACGAGATCCAGATACAATGTTCATGCTCAAAGCTGGCACTAAATAACAATTATTGAGGTTTAAAACTAATCCCGTGGGTAGATGCAGAGGTAGCGTGCCGACGGCGATCACATCGACCTTGGAACCATTCCCGACGCGCATCGTCACCTCGTCCTTTGCCAGTCTCCGTTTATTCCGTAGTTCCTGTTTTGAGTTACAAATATGAGCAACCGCACCGGTATCAAATACCCAGGAGCTACTACGAGTACTGGTAAGGTACACATCAATTACTTGTATATCACATATACCTTGGGTGTTGCCGGCCTTCTTCTTGTCCGCTAAATATTTGGGGCAGTTCCGCTTCCAGTGACCACTTCCCTTGCAGCAAAAGCACTCAGTCTCGGGCTTGGGTCCATTCTTTGACTTCTTCCCGGTAACTGGCTTACCGGGCGCGGCAACTCCCTTGCCGTCCTTCTTGAAGTTCTTCTTACCCTTGCCCTTCTTGAACTTAGTGGTTTTATTCACCATCAACACTTGATGTTCTTTTCTGATCTCTACCTCAGCTGATTTCAGCATTGAATATACCTCGGGAATGGTCTTTTCCATCCCCTGCATATTGTAGTTCATCACAAAGCTCTTGTAGCTTGGTGGAAGCGACTGGAGGATTCTGTCAATGACCGCGTCATCCGGGAGATTAACTCCCAGCTGAGACAAGCGGTTGTGCAACCCAGACATTCTGAGTATGTGCTCACTAACAGAACTGTTCTCCTCCATTTTACAGCTGAAGAACTTGTCGGAGACATCATATCTCTCGACCCGGGCATGAGCTTGAAAAACCAGTTTCAGCTCCTCGAACATCTCATATGCTCCATGTTTCTCAAAACGCTTTTGGAGACCCAGTTCTAAGCTGTAAAGCATGCCGCACTGAACGAGGGAGTAATCATCAGCACGCTGCTGCCAAGCATTCATAATGTCTTGGTTCTCAGGGATTGGTGCTTCACCTAGCGGTGCTTCTAAGACATAATCTTTCTTGGCTGCTATGAGGATGATCCTCAGGTTCCGGACCCAGTCCGTATAGTTGCTGCCATCATCTTTCAGCTTGGTTTTCTCTAGGAACGCGTTGAAATTGAGGACAACGTGGGCCATTTGATCTACAATACATAGTGTAAAGATTTTAGACTAAGTTCATGATAATTAAGTTCATATAATCAAATTATTTAATGAACTCCCACTCAGATAGACATCCCTCTAGTCATCTAAGTGAAACATGATCCGAATTCGACTAGGCCGTGTCCGATCATCACGTGAGACGGACTAGTCAAGATCGGTGAACATCTCCATGTTGATCGTATCTTCTATACAACTCATGCTCGACCTTTCGGTCCTCCGTGTTCCGAGGCCATGTCTGTACATGCTAGGCTCGTCAAGTGAACCTAAGTGTATTGCGTGTGTTCCGAGGCCATGTCTGTACATGCTAGGCTCGTCAACACCCGTTGTATTCGAACGTTAGAATCTATCACACCCGATCATCACGTGGTGCTTCGAAACAACGAACCTTCGCAACGGTGCACAGTTAGGGTGAACACTTTCTTGAAATTATTATAAGGGATCATCTTACTTACTACCGTCATTCTAAGCAAATAAGATGCAAAAACATGATAAACATCACATGCAATCATATAGTGACATGATATGGCCAATATCATCATGCTCCTTTGATCTCCATCTTCGGGGCACCATGATCATCTTCGTCACCGGCATGACACCATGATCTCCATCATCATGATCTCCATCATTGTGTCTTCATGAAGTCGTCACGCCAATGATTACTTCTACTTGTATGGCTAACGCGTTTAGCAACAAAGTAAAGTAAATTACATGGCGTTATTCAATGACACGCAGGTCATGCAAAATAATAAAGACAACTCCTATGGCTCCTGCCGGTTGTCATACTCATCGACATGCAAGTCGTGATTCCTATTACAAGAATATGATCAATCTCATACATCACATATATCATTCATCACATCTTCTGGCCATATCATATCACATATATCACTTGCTGCAAAAACAAGTTAGACGTCCTCTAATTGTTGTTGCAAGTTTTACGTGGTTTGTAGGTTTCTAACAAGAACGTTTTCTTACCTACGTATGACCACAACGTGATTTGCCAATTTCTATTTACCCTTCATAAGGACCCTTTTCATCGAATCCGTTCCGACTAAAGTAGGAGAGACAGACACCCGCTAGCCACCTTATGCAACTGGTGCATGTCAATCGGTGGAACCTGTCTCACGTAAGCGTACGTGTAAGGTCGGTCCGGGCCGCTTCATCCTACAATGCCGCCGAAACAAGAAACGACTAGTAGCGGCAAGAAGAATTGGCAACATCAACGCCCACAACTTCTTTGTGTTCTACTCGTGCATAGTAACTACGCATAAACCTGGCTCATGATGCCACCGTTGGGAATCGTAGCATAATTTAAAATTTTCCTACGCTCACCAAGATGCATCTATGGAGTCTACTAGCAACGAGGGGAAAGGAGTGGATCTACATACCCTTGTAGATCGCGAGCGGAAGCGTTCCAATGAACGTGGATGACGGAGTCGTACTCGCCGTGATCCAAATCACCGATGACCGAGTGCCGAACGGACGGCACCTCCGCGTTCAACACACGTACGGTGCAGCGACGTCTCCTCCTTCTTGATCCAGCAAGGGGGAAGGAGAGGTTGATGGAGATCCAACAGCACGACGGCGTGGTGGTGGATGTAGCGGGTCTCCGGCAGGGCTTCGCCGAGCTTCTGCGAGAGAGAGAGAGGTGTTGCAGGGGAGGAGGGAGGCGCCCAAGGCTTAGATTTTGCTGCCCTCCCTTCCCCCCACTATATATAGGGCCAAGGGAGAGGGGGGGGGCGCAGCCTTGCCCCTTCCTTCAAGGAAGGGTGCGGCCAGGGGGGAGTCCTTCCCCCCCAAGGCACCTCGGAGGTGCCTTCCCCCTTTAGGACTCTCCCTTCTTTCTTATCTCTTGCGCATGGGCCTCTTGGGGCTGGTTCCCTTGGCCCATATAGGCCAAGGCGCACCCCTTACAGCCCATGTGGCCCCCCGGGGCTGGTGGACCCCCTTGGTGGACCCCCGGACCCCTTTCGGCACTCCCGGTACAATACCGATAAAGCGCGAAACTTTTCCGGCGACCAAAATAAGACTTCCCATATATAAATCTTTACCTCCGGACCATTCCGGAACCTCTCGTGACGTCCGGGATCTCATCCGGGACTCCGAACAACTTTCGGGTTTCCGCATACATATATCTCTACAACCCTAGCGTCACCGGACCTTAAGTGTGTAGACCCTACGGGTTCGGGAGACATGCAGACATGACCGAGACGCCTCTCCGGTCAATAACCAACAGCGGGATCTGGATACCCATGTTGGCTCCCACATGTTCCACGATGATATCATCGGATGAACCACGGTGTCGAGGATTCAATCAATCCGTATGCAATTCCCTTTGTCAATCGGTATGTTACTTGCCCGAGATTCGATCGTCGGTATCCCAATACCTTGTTCAATCTCGTTACCGGCAAGTCTCTTTACTCGTACCGCAATGCATGATCCCGTGACTAACGCCTTAGTCATATTGAGCTCATTATGATGATGCATTACCGAGTGGGCCCAGAGATACCTCTCCGTCACACGGAGTGACAAATCCCAGTCTCGATCCGTGCCAACCCAACAGACACTTTCGGAGATACCCGTAATGCACCTTTATATTCACCCAGTTACGTTGTGACGTTTGGCACACCCAAAGCACTCCTACGGTATCCGGGAGTTGCACGATCTCATGGTCTAAGGAAAAGATACTTGACATTGGAAAAGCTCTAGCAAACGAAACTACACGATCTTTTATGCTATGCTTAGGATTGGGTCTTGTCCATCACATCATTCTCCTAATGATGTGATCCCGTTATCAATGACATCCAATGTCCATAGTCAGGAAACCATGACTATCTGTTGATCAACGAGCTAGTCAACTAGAGGCTTACTAGGGACAGGTTGTGGTCTATGTATTCACACATGTATTACGATTTCCGGACAATACAATTATAGCACGAATAATAGACTATTATCATGAACACAGAAATATAATAATAACCATTTATTATTGCCTCTAGGGCATATTTCCAACACAAGGCGCAGGGAAGGGGGGAAGGGGGAAAACCCTAGGCTCAGATGGGCCTAAGGCCCACCTAGGGTGCGCCCCCCCCTCTCTCTCCCTCTGGCCGCCCCCCAGATGCATCTAGGGCTGGCCGCCACCACTAGGGGGGGAACCCTAGATGGGGGCGCAGCCCCTCCCCTTCCTCTATAAATAGTGGGGGTTTTGGGGCTGCAGAGGACATGAGTCTACCTCTCTCTTGGCGCAGCCCTACCCCTCTCCCTCCTCGTCTCTCGCAGTTCTTGGCGAAGCCCTGCTGGAGTGCCACGCTCCTCCATCACCACCATGTCGTTGTGCTGCTGCTGGACGGAGTCTTCCCCAACCTCTCCCTCTCTCCTTGCTAGATCAAGGCACGGGAGACATCACCGGGCTGCGTGTGTGTTGAACATGGAGGCACTGTTGTTCGGTGCTTAGATCGGATTCGGCCGCGATCTGAATCGCTTCGTGTACGACCCACTGACCGCGTTCTTGCAACACTTCCGCATCGCGATCTTCAAGGGTATGAAGATGCACTCCCCTCTCTCTCGTTGCTAGTTATTCCATAGATTGATCTTGGTGATGCATAGAAAATTTTGAATTTCTGCTACGTTCCCCAACAGTGGCATCATGAGCTAGGTCTATGCGTAGTTTCGATGCACGAGTAGAACACAAGTTGTTGTGGGCGTTGATTTTGTCAATTTACTTGCCGTTACTAGTCTTATCTTGATTTGGCGGCATCGTGGGATGAAGCGGCCCGAACCGACCTTACACGTACGCTTACGTGAGACAGGTTCCAACGACTGACATGCACTAGTTGCATAAGGTGGCTAGCGGGTGTCTGTCTCTCCCACTTTAGTCGGATCGGATTCGATGAAAAGGGTCCTTATGAAGGGTAAATAGAAATTGTCATATCACGTTGTGGTTTTGGCGTAGGTAAGAAACGTTCTTGCTAGAAACCTATAGCAGCCACGTAAAAAAGTTGCAACAACAATTAGAGGACGTCTAACTTGTTCTTGCAGCATGTGTCGTGTGATGTGATATGGACAAAGGATGTGATGAATGAAATATATGTGATGTATGAGATTGATCATGTTCTTGTAATAGGAATCACGACTTGCATGTCGATGAGTATGGCAACCGGCAGGAGCCATAGGAGTTGTCTTAATTTATTGTATGACCTGCGTGTCATTGAATAACGCCATGTAATTACTTTACTTTATTGCTAAACCGTTAGCCATAGTAGTTGAAGTAATAGTTGGCGAGACAACTTCATGAAGACACGATGATGGAGATCATGGTGTCATGCCGGTGACGATGATGATCATGGTGCCCCGAAGATGGAGATCAAAAGGAGCAAAATGATATTGGCCATATCATGTCCCTATTTGATTGCATGCGATGTTTATCATGTTTTTACATCTTATTTGCTTAGAACGACGGTAGCATAAATAAGATGATCCCTCGCTAAAATTTCAAGAAAGTGTTCCCCCTAACTATGCATCGTTGCGAAGGTTCGTTGTTCCGAAGCACCACGTGATGATCGGGTGTGATAGGTTCTAACGTTCGCATACAACGGGTGTAAGCCAGATTTACACACGCAATACACTTAGGTTGACTTGACGAGCCTAGCATGTACAGACATGGCCTGGGAACACGGGAGACCGAAAGGTCGAACATGAGTCGTATAGAAGATACGATCAACATGAAGATGTTCACCGATGATGACTAGTCCGTCTCACGTGGTGATCGGACATGGCCTAGTTGACTCGGATCATGTATCACTTAGATGACCAGAGGGATGTCTATCTGAGTGGGAGTTTATTAAATAATTAGATGAACTTAATTATCATGAACATAGTCAAAAGGTCTTTGCAAATTATGTCGTAGCTTACGCGTTAGTTCTACTGTTTAAGATATGTTCCTAGAGAAAATTTAGTTGAAAGTTGATAGTAGCAATTATGCGGACTGGGTCCGTAAACTGAGGATTGTCCTCATTGCTGCACAGAAGGCTTATGTCCTTAATGCACCGCTCGGTGTGCTGAACCTCGAGCGTCGTTTGTGGATGTTGCGAACATCTGACATACACGTTTTGATGACTACGTGATAGTTCAGTGCGTAATGTTAAAACGGTATAGAATTGAGGCACCGAAGACGTTTTGAAACATCGCGGAACATATGAGATGTTTCAAGGGCTGAAATTGGGATTTCAGGCTCGTGCCCACGTCAAGGGGTGTGAGACCTCCGACAAGTTTCTTAAGCCTACAAACTAAGGGAGAAAAGCTCAATCGTTGAGCATGTGCTCAGATTGTCTGAGTACTACAATCGCTTGAATCGAGTGGGAGTTGTCTTCCAGATGAGATAGTGATGGTTCTCCAAAGTCACTACCACCAAGCTACTAGAGCTTCGTGATGAACTATCACATATCAGGGATAGATATGATGATCCTTGAGCTATTCGCGATGTTTGACACCGCGAAAGTAGAAATCAAGTAGGAGCATCAATTGTTGATGCTTAGTAAAACCACTAGTTTGAAGAAGGGCAAGGGCAAGGAGGGATATTTCATGAAACGGCAAATCAGTTGCTGCTGTAGTGAAGAAACCCAAGGTTGAACCCAAACCCGAGACTAAGTGCTTCTGTAATGAGGGGAATGGTCACTGAAGCAGAACTACCCTAGATACTTCATAGATGAGAAGGCTGGCAAGGTCGACAGAAGTATATTGGATATACATTATATTAATGTGTACTTTACTAGTACTCCTAGTAGCACCAGGGTATTAGATACCGGTTCGGTTGCTAAGTGTTAGTAACTCGAAATAAAAGTTGCGGAATAAACGGAGACTAGCTAAAGGTGAGATGACGATATGTGTTGGAAGTGTTTCCAAGGTTGATGTGATCATGCATCGCATGCTCCCTCTACCATCGAGATTGGTGTTAAACCTAAATAATTGTTATTTGGTGTTTGCATTGAGCATAGACATGATTGGATTAGGTTTATCGCAATGCGGTTATTTATTTAAGGAGAATAATGGTTACTCTGTTTATTTGAATAATACCTTCAATGGTCTTGCACCTAAAATGAATGGTTTATTGAACCTCGATCGTAGTGATACACATGTTCATGCCAAAAGATATAAGATAGTAATGATAGTACCACATACTTGTGGCACTGCTATTTGAGTCATATTGGTATAAAACGCATGAAGAAGCTCCATGTTGATGGATCTTTGGACTCACTCGTGTTTTGAAAAGATTGAGACATGCGAACCATGTCTATTGGTATATATGCATGAAGAAACTCCATACAGATGGATCATTTGGACTCACTTGATTTTGAATCACTTGAGCCATGCAAATCATACCACATGGGCAAGATGACTGAAAGGCCTCGTTTTCAGTGATATGGAACAAGAGAGCAACTTGTTGGAAGTAATACATTTTGATGTGTGCAGTCCAATGAGTGCTGAGGCACACAGTGGATATCGTTATGTTCTTACTTCACAGATGATTTGAGTAGATGCTAAGTATATTTACTTGATGAAACACAAGTCTGAATTATTGAAAGGTTCAAGTAATTTCAGAGTGAAATTGAAGATCGTCGTGACAAGAGGATAAATGTCTATGATATGATCATAGAGATGAATATCTGAGTTACGAGTTTGGCACACAATTAAGACATTGTGGAAATTGTTTCACGACTAATACCGCCTGGAACACCATAGTGTGATGGTGTGTCCGAACATCATAACTGCACCCTATTGGATATAGTGCATACCATGATGTCTCTTATCGAATTACCACTATCGTTTATGGGTTAGGCATTAGAGACAACCGCATTCACTTTGAATAGGGCACCACGCAATTCCGTTGAGACGACACCGTATGAACTATGGTTTAGAGAAACCTAAGATGTCGCAATGCTTATGTGAAAAAGTTTCAGGCTGATAAGCTCGAACCCAAAGCGGATAAATGCATCTTCATAGGACACCCAAAAATAGTTGGGTATACCTCCTGTCTCAGATCCGGAAGCAAAAGGGATCGTTTCTAGAATCGGGTCCTTTCTCGAGGAAAAGTTTCTCTCGAAAGAATTGAGTGGGAGGATGGTAGAGACTTGATGAGGTTATTGAACCGTCACTTCAACTAGTGTGCAGCAGGGCACAGGAAGTTGTTCCTGTGGAGCCTGCACCAATTGAAGTGGAAGTTGATGATAGTGATCATGAAACTTCAGATCAAGTCACTACCAAACCTCGTAGGTTGACAAGGATCCGTACTACGTCATAGTGGTACGGTAATCATGTCTTGGAAATCATGTTGCTAGACAACAATGAACCTACAAACTATGGAGAAGCGATGGTGGGCCCGGATTCCGACGAATGGCTCGAGGCCATAAAATCCGAGAGGATCCATGTATGAAAACAAAGTATAGACTTTGGAAGAACTACTTGATGGTCGTAAGGCTATTGGGTACAGATGGATTTTAAAAGGGAAAATGGACAATGATGGTAAGTATCACCATTAAGAAAGCTCGACTTGTCGTTAAGATGTTTTCTGACAAGTTCAAGGAGTTGACTACGACGAGACTTTCTCACTCGTAGCGATGCTAAGATCTGTTGGAATTATATTAGCAGTTACTGCATCATTTATGAAATCTTGCAGATAGGATGTCAAAACATTGTTTCCTCGACGATTTTCTTGAGGAAAGGTTGTATGTGATACAACCAGAAGTTTTTGTCAATCCTGAAAGATGCTAACAAGTATGCAAAGCTCCAGCGATCCTTCTAAGGACTGGAGTAAGCATCTTGGAGTTGGAATATACGCTTTGATGAGATGATCAAAGATTTTGGGTTTATACAAAGTTTATGAGAAACTTGTATTTCCAAAGAAGTGAGTGGGAGCACTATAGAATTTCTGATGAGTATATGTCGTTAACATATTGTTGATCGGAAATGATGTAGAATTTCTGGAAAGCATATAGGGTTGTTTGAAAAGTGATTTTCAATGGAAAACCTGTATTAAGCTACTTGAACATTGAGCATCAAGATCTATAAGGATAGATCAAAGCGCTTAATAGTACTTTCAAATGAATACATACCGTGACAAGATTTCGAAGGAGTTCAAAATAGATCGGCAAAGAAGGGGTTCTTGGCTGTGTTATAAGGTGTGAGTATTGAGTAAGACTCAATACCTGACCATGGCAGAATGGAGAGAAAGGACGAAGGCCGTCCCCTATGCTTTAGACGTAGGCTCTACAGTATGCTATGATGTGTACCACACCTGAAGTGTGCCTTGCCATGAGTCAGTCAAGGGGTACAAGAGTGATCCAAGAATGGATCATAGGACAACGGTCAAGGTTATCCTTAGTAACTAGTGGACTAAGGAAATTTTCTCGATTATGGAGGTGGTAAAAGAGTTTGTCGTAAAGGGTTACACCGATGCAAACTTTAACACTAATCTGGATGACTCTGAGTAGTAGACCGCATTCGTATAGTAGAGCAGTTATTTGGAATAGTTCCAAATAGCGCGTGGTAGCTGCATCTAGGAGATGACACAGAGATTTGTAAAGCACACACGGATCTGAAAGGTTCTGACCCGTTGACTAATAACCTCTCTCACAAGCGAGATATGATAAAATACCATGGGTGTTGGATTCATTGCAATCACATAGTGATGTGAACTAGATTATTGACTCTAGTGCAAGTGGGAGACTGTTGGAAATATGCCCTAGACGCAATAATAAAATGGTTATTATTATATTTCCTTGTTCATGATAATTGTCTATTGTTCATGCTATAATTGTATTAACTGGAAACTGTAATACATGTGTGAATACATAGACCACAACATGTCCCTAGTGAGCCTCTAGTTGACTAGCTCGTTGATCAATAGATGGTTATGGTTTCCTGACCATGGACATTGGATGTCATTGATAACGGGATCACATCATTAGGAGAATGATATGATGGACAAGACCCAATCCTAAGCATAGCAAAAGATCGTCTATTGTTCATTTGCTAAGAGCTTTTCTAATGTCAAATATCATTTCCTTAGACCATGAGATTGTGCAACTCCCGGATACCGTAGGAATGCTTTGGGTGTACCAAACGTCACAACGTAACTGGGTGGCTATAAAGGTACACTACAGGTATCTCTGAAAGTGTCTGTTCGGTTGGCACGAATCGAGACTGGGATTTGTCACTCCGTATGACGGAGAGGTATCTCTGGGCCCACTCGCTAATGCATCATCATAATGAGCTCAATGTGACTAAGTAGTTAGTCATGGGATCATGCATTACGGACCGAGTAAAGTGACTTGCCGGTAACGAGATTGAACGAGGTATTGGGATACCGACGATCGAATCTCGGGCAAGTAACATACCGATTGACAAAGGGAATTGTATACGGGATTGATTGAATCCCCGACATCGTGGTTCATCCGATGAGATCATCGTGGAACATGTGGGAGCCAACATGGGTATCCAGATCCTGCTGTTGGTTATTGGCCGGAGATATGTCTCGGTCATGTCTGCATGATTCCCCAACCCGTAGGGTCTACACACTTAAGGTTCGATGACGCTAGGGTTATAGGGAATAGATGTACGTGGTTACCGAATGTTGTTTGGAGTCCCGGATGAGATTCAGGACGTCACGAGGAGTTCCGGAATGGTCCGGATGTAAAGATTTATATATGGGAAGTCCCGTTTTGGACACCGGAAGTGTTCTGGGCATTATCGGTAACGTACCGGGACCACCTGAGGGGTTCGGGGTCCACCGGGAGGGGCCACCAACCCTGGAGGCCTGCGTGGGCCAAGTGTGGGAGGGGACCAGCCCCTAGGTGGGCTGGTGCACCTCCCACAAGAGGCCCAAGGCGCAGGGAAGGGGGGAAGGGGGAAAACCCTAGGCTCAGATTGGCCTAAAGCCCACCTAGGGTGCGCCCCCCCCCCTCTCTCCCCCTCTGGCCGCCCCCAGATGCATCTAGGGCTGGCGGCCACCCCTAGGAGGGGAACCCTAGATGGGGGCGCAGCCCCTCCCCTTCCCCTATAAATAGTGGGGGTTTGGGGGCTGCAGAGGACATGAGTCTACCTCTCTCTTGGCGCAGCCCTACCCCTCTCCCTCCTCGTCTCTCGTAGTGCTTGGCGAAGCCCTGCTGGAGTGCCACGCTCCTCCATCACCACCATGCCGTTGTGCTGCTGCGGACGGAGTCTGCCACAACCTCTCCCTCTCTCCTTGCTGGATCAAGGCATGGGAGACGTCACCGGGCTGCATGTGTGTTGAACGCGGAGGCACCGTTGTTCGGTGCTTAGATCGGATTCGGCCGCGATCTGAATCGCTAGGTGTACGACTCCACCGACCGCGTTCTTGCAATGCTTCCGCATCGCGATCTTCAAGGGTATGAAGATGCACTCCCCTCTGTCTCGTTGCTAGTTATTACATAGATTGATCTTGGTGATGCGTAGAAAATTTTGAATTTCTGCTACATTCCCCAACATCTACAACATCAAGGGCCAGAAGGTGGTCGTGGGAAAGGCAACGATCGTGAAGCCGAAGGACTGCATGTTCCACAACCGAGAGATGCCCGATGGCGTCTTCAAGGTTAACGTGGCCAGTGTCTTTGCCAGCTTCGAGGATTTTCCTCCTCCGGTACCAGTCGATGACAACGAGACCCCTAAGATGATTGGCGCATGCAAGGGATGGTTCTTGCCTTGGCCGAAGTCTCTTCTTCGTCTCGAGGCGCCTAGTATCACGCCAACGCCACCTGCTCAAGAAGGTATGAACACCACCCCACCTACCACATTACCTGCACCTGTCGTGGCGAGTGATAGTGGACGACGCGAGGGAGAGCCTCCATTAGTGCCAGATGATGTAGCCCCCGTTGTTAAAGAAGCAAATGTTGATGATGACATGGAGGATGATGATGATGACCCAGACAAGTATTTCAATACCGCCTATGATGATGGAGGATTGATGGCTCAGGACGGCGAAGACTCAGGCTATGAGCGTGGAGATGATGACTTGATGCTGCCTGATTTGCCGGAGCTGGAACGTCCTAAGGCGGAATGCAAAAAGTCTCTCTTCAAGCGATCCTCGCAGGAGACGCCTCCAGATGCCGCCTGTACCCAGCAACCCCCCGAGGCCCGTCCACTGATTAGCCCGACGACACTGGGGGTGGTGGTTAGGGAAGGTATGGTGGGCTCACTACCGCCACCCACCAAGAAGCAAAGGAGGAGACCGGACAAGAAAGGCCCTAAAGGAGCCAGAGCTGCTTCAAGCAGACAGCCGCCTCTGGAGCCCCGGGTGGTAGACAGAATACATGTCGAAGGTGCGCAGCGCTTCCATGTCACCGGCCAACCGATCCTACCTGCGAAAGCGCTAGAGCACATACTGAACAGTGATCTAAGGAGACTCCATGAAGATGTGCTAGCCAGAGAGAAAAGCCTTCTGGTCACAGAAAAACCAGGATACCCGCTTTACGTGGCTCACGTGCCGGGTGGGAGGTTGTACGTCGAGAGATGGCCCGCGAATAAGTTCATCCTGTGATTTGACTACATCTACGCCATGTTCCACATGACTAAGCTGGATTTCCAGTTCAACCGCATGTATTCGCTGTATCTGAACTACTTCATCAGGGTCGAGAACATCAAATATATCTGCGTCGCGGACCCGTTCTATATGCACGAGAGCTTCTTGGCAGTTTGCAAAGAGCACCGTGACTATGCGAGCAAGTACCTCGGCGAATTCATGATTGCTAATAAGGACAAGGAAGCGATTCTCGTGCCTTATCATCCCACGTAAGTCATCCGCACATATCCTTTCGTAAGTGTTAATCATTCCTTTGCAAGCATGGAGGCTAATTTGAGGTGTACTTAATTTGCGCAACGGGGGGGGGGGGGGGGAGCGGGCGCCGTCCTCATCGCTCTGTACCCGGAATACTCCCATGCGATGTACTTGGACTCATCGAAGAACCTCAGCACAAAGGATTACAAGCACATAAAGAGTGTTCTCGATAGTGCCCTGTTAACCTTCAGCCTGTCTGGTGGATATATCAAGGTGAAAAAGTATAGGAATCGCGAGCTGGCTTTCGGTCATAAGACCGACTTCTGCTGCATCCAGCAACCGCACACCAGTATGGCTGATGGATTCTACCTCATGCATCACCTGCTCGAGTATAGAAGGGATAATCAACGCCTTCGCATGTCACCTACTACCAACGATGTCGAGATTGTCAGCTGGGCCACAAGCATAGGAAGGACACCAGATCATCGAATCAGAGCTGAGTTTTATCACGTACAGTGTGAACTTGCCCAAGTGATCATGAAGTAGTTCCTCAAACCAATAGGGATGTTCTACCATGGGCCAATCATGCGGGAAGATGTTCGAGCACTGCTACTCGCTCAGCGTCTGGACCTGAAGCCTTTCAAGAAGCTCGGGTGCTTCCCCCCTGACTATGAAGATTGACCGCCGACATGGAGGACTGATTGTTGATGACAATGTGTCACTACTGTCTTTCTATGGCAAAACTTTGAATTTATGCACGGCGAAACTATGTGATGTAACTAAACCGTGGTCCTGAACTAGCGTAGATCGCTCTAGTTAATTAGTTTGGGTATGAGGAACTTCGTCATTTATGTTTACTATTGGTTGCTTGTATTTTACTAATTATGCCTCCTTGTTTTCTTAAGTACATTATGTTGCATATTATCGTTCAATTCATCAACTCACGATGCAGGTACATAGATCAGAGATGGCGAAGGGCTACTATGTCGTGTACGTTGGGAGGGTTCCAGGAGTCTACGACCACTGGCCAGCCGCTCAGGCCCAGGTGCACAGGTACCCGGGTGCTAGCCACAGAGGGTTCGACAGCAGAGCCGAAGCGGAAAGTAGTTACTTGAGGTGGACACTCCAGCATGAGCAGGGCGGAACCGCCGGTACTACATAGTCGCGCTCTTGCTCATGTTGATCGCTCTTCTCTTCTACATCATAGTTTAGATAGAGATGATTAAACTTGTGTGTTTGCGATGACCATGCAGTTGCACTTATTCGAGACATGACATGATCGCACTTGTGTATCACTATTTTCGAGATTTAATGATATTTGTGTTGAATGATGATGATGATGATGATGGTATGACGAGACTACTGTACGTCTATGATATGATGAGAATAGTGTATGTTTACTATGATCTGATGAAACTATTGTATAGAGTCTATATAAATACAACACAAATACCTGCTGAAAGCAGGAACATTAGTAGTAGCGCTGGAAAGCACCTAGCAGTAGCGCTGGATTAGCAGCAGCGCTTCCTGTGGACCTTATCAGTAGCGCTGGTCCAGGAAGCACTACTGCTAACAATACTTACCGATAGCGCTGGTAGGGGCAGCGCTACTGCTACAACTTAGATGTAGTGCGCTAGCAGTAGCGCTTGACCCAACGCTACTGCTATGCATATATCAAGCGCTGCTACTAGGGTTTTCCCTAATAGTGGTAGCTTCTATGCGTGCCCAAGCATGAGCTGCCATGGCTCCTGCCAGACGAGGGGAGGAAGGGTGCCGGAGCACGAGGCACGAGCTGCCATGTCAAAGATGAACCGAGCGAGCGGCCGGCGGCTGCGAATTGTGGTAATTTTGGCAAATTTTTTTGTTACATACTCTAGCAAGGATGAACGTGAGCGGGCGGGCGGCTGCTGCGAACGCGGACTTCGTCGCCGGCCTGGTCATCGGTGATCGTGGTCGTCTCCCTGATCGTGGTCCACAGTGTCTACAAACCCGATATGGTTTACAATTACTAGCTTGTGTCACCCACCGTTTGCTCATGCCTGCCTGCAACCTGTTCGACACAATACACGCTCACCACTCTTGCATTTTTCCTTATCCATCCTGCTCCCGCAGACCATTCTTCCGGTGGAGAGCGCCGACACAAGCGGGGGCCATGGTGGCAAGCAGATCTAGCTGGCTTCGGAGAGCGCCTGCTGACCGATTTACAGGGAAAAGGCTTCATGTTTGTTGCCTACCTGATTTGAAGCTAGCGATCCCACACACAAATCAATGATCGATGCCATGGAAGGTAAGTACCCACCCGGTAGCAGGAAAAAGGCTTCTTATTTGTTGCTTATATATTGACAAAATGCAAGAGTACCTGCTGTCATGTCTATTGTTTCACAGTTCTGTTCAACTTTGACATAAAAACGGAAAGAGAATAATATAGCTCTGCGGCGGAGACTTTGATGTGGAGGGCCTATAGTTCTGTCAAATACTTTTCCTCTGTCTCAGGCTCTCAGCAGTCTCAGGAGGGCCGATGTTCTGGTAAAGGTGCTGCAGGAAGCTGCGTGTGCTGCTGGTGAGTAATCGGCTTACCGGTGTGACGGTGTCCATGTGGCACTCGGCTTCCTATAAGCCGAGTGTTTAAGAAAACCACTCAGCTTATGTGCAGGTGCCACATGGCAACACCGACAACACAGTCTGGTCGTCAAAATGCTTTATGCTGCCAAGCATCCCTATTTGACACTAACTGAGTACGTGATAGCAAACACTCGGCTTACACCCAGTTGCCAACCACGAGATGTTTGCAAGTGTTTTATCGGCCTTATACACTACTAGGAAAAAGCCTAGTAGTAGCGCGGCTACAACTAATTTGTAATAGTAGCGCGGACCCGCGCTACTACTACGTTAATTAGTAGTAACGTGGGTGTCACCCGCGCTACTACTATTAATTTCAAAAAAAAAAATCTCGATCCAGATCCAGCGATGGCAGGGGTTGCCGGAGCTGTGGAAGGGCAGCGGCAGACCAGATCCAGCGCCGGCTGCTGCAGAGGGTACGTATCCATGGCCGAGCAAGGCAGCGGCAGACCAGATCCAGCGCCGGCTGCTGCAGAGGGTACGTATCCATGGCCGAGCAAGGCAGCGACAGACCAGATCCAGCGCCGGCTACTGCAGAGGGTACATATCCATGGCTGAGCAAGGCAGCGGCAGACCAGTGCCGGCGCCGGCTGCTGCAGAGTGTACGTATCCATGGCCGGGCAAGGCAGTGGCATGGGGATTCTCTTCGCAGCCAAGGCAGCGAACTCCTGGTCGTCCATGGTGACGACCTGCACAGGCAAGGACATGGGAGGGTGAGTCAAACCAGAGGGAGAGAGAGAGAAAAAGAAAAACAAGGAAGAGAGGAAGGAGATGGAGGTAGCAGCGGGGTTGGTCGCCAGTGGTGAGGTGCTCCGGCGTGGTGGCACGGAGATGCGGGGAAGACCGGCGAGCTCCGGGACGCCGGCGGCGCGAGGCGTCGTCCTCTTTTGGCGCCATGGAGGAGGAGGCGCGCATGCGTAGGAGGTCCATATGAGAGCCTATGAAGAGAGAGGGGGGAGAGTGACGGGGGAGAGAAAGGATTTGGGGAAGGAGATGGGGATTTCAGGGCTCTTTAAAAACCATGTAGTTAGTAGCAGCGTGGGTTTATCGCCCTCGCTACTATTATCAATTTAGTAGTAGCGCGGGCTTATACCTCTCGCTACTACTATGGCATGTCCCGAGGGGGCACGGTAGAGACCGCTTAGTAGTAGCGAGGGGTAAAAACCCGCGCTACTAGTAAGTAGCAGTAGCGAGGGGCATAAACCCGCGTTACTAGTAAGCGTTTGCCTATAACCTTTTTTCTAATAGTGCTAGCCGAGTATATTGAGTAGTTTGCTTTCAATGCATTTCCTGTAGTGGTTGCAGCTCCCAAAAAGGCAGCAAACAATATCAGAGTATACAAATTAAGGGCGTGATTAATATCTTTTTCATTCTCTCGATGACTTCAAACACATCTGAAAATATATCGTGTTACCAACCACTGCTTGTGCTGACTGAACTTCACGTGATCCCACTGAATGCATGCATGTTGCCGTCAGTTCAATTCCAGCACGACTAACACTACAATAGGTGGCTAAGCGTAATACCGTAATTGCTGTAGTTCTGCGGTGAAGACTCTGAGATTGAACAGACTAATAGTAGTACTGCAAGTGTTTTATCGATTAGCATATGTCGCAGTCTAGTATATTCAGGTGCACTGAAAGTCTGGAATGGAAGATATTCGATCTCATGTATTCCATTAGAATAGCAATGACAGTGGTGATCTCTCCGCCTTTGCTGAGCTGTCTGGCATGGGAGTCTGCGCTGCACTTGTAACTAACGTAGCATAGCATCTCCACCCACACTTGCCAGATGAGGTCCAGCATGTCAGCACCTGCAACAGATTTGCGGATCAGTTTTGAACTAAGCTGACATACTCTGTCAAATGTTGAATTCTCTTCCTCTGTATTAGCAATCTCAGGAGGGCTCTCACAAGGGCCGATGGTCTTTAGTGCTTCCCCTTGCTGCCGTAGTAAGCTGACCAGATCATCGGCCGAGCTGTATTCGAGCTGATTGATCACCTTGTTGCACAACTCCACATAGCTCTGGCGACAAATATTGTCGGGCAGCATGTAGGGACGTGCCGCAAGCAGGAAAATCATGTAGTTGGAGAGCACCTCGATTGTTGAAGCCAGAGCCGGAGGGTGTGAGTTTGTCGCATTGTACCAGCTGAGGTAGACATGAGTGGCAATGTGCCACACGAGGATGCTCTCATCCAGTTCGATGTCCACGCTCCAGCAGGCCAGTTCCTCTTGCGATACTCCCATCCTTTTCAGGGCCACCCGGCCCCTTGAGTTATTGATGTCATCTCGGCCAGAGGTCTGGTAGCGAATATGCATGGGCAACAGTTGTTTCTCTAGTAATTGGCTCAAATCTGCCGGGACTGGGATGGTCGACGTGTAGACCAGTGTGTTCCACCAGTCCTCACGTCCCATCCATCTCGCAACTCTGCTGCTCCGACTGTCCCTGCTCTGAGTGCACATGTGGATAAAATTGTGTTGTCCCATGGAGCCTGACCAATACCTTGCTGGCAGTCCTGCCTTCAACATTGCACATCTCACAAGATAGCTGGGCAAGCAAAGCACAAGCTGAAGACCAAACAACAACAACATAACTACAGGTTTAGGATCGCGACCATCTAGATGAGTTTCCCATCTGGACATGTCGGCTTGTGCCCATTCCGAGTACATGGCTCTCAACATTGATGTGATCTCCAGGACAACGGCGCCTACCAACAAAACATACGTGACACCGACATCTACTATGTTGAAGTTACCACCATCTGTTTGACAGAATCGACGGAATGTCAGGAATGCAGTGAGAATGGCCATCGGCGAGATGACCCGGATGCAGCGCCCGTACCATGTGTGGATCACTGGAGCCTTGCTGTAAAAGACCTGGTACATGAGCGAGAGCTGCACCTCGGCCACCTGGTACATACCCTTCCAATGAAATTCTGTAACTCCCTTCTGAAGAGCTATAAGAGGCAACGGACCCTTCAACAAATGTTTAGGGATATTTAGTAGCGAGTGAGCTAACATCACCGAGCCTCTGCCATATGCACCCATCAATGCATGTCTTTGTATTTCCAATACGCACCCTGCCAAAACTCTTGTAATTCTTGCAAGATAGGCTACTAGTGCTAGCGCACTTGAGCGCCCATACTCTCTCCCCGTACTTAAGAACACCAGCCACAAACATAAGAATTGCAGCCCGACGGAGCAAGGTCTGACGAGCCACGACGGAGGACTCATATAGGACATAGGTAGCTGCCAGCACCTGCACCGCGAAAGTCTGTAGATGTCGCAACCACAACCGGTTGTCCTCAATGGAGTAGGCGGTGATGTTGTCCTGCCCGCCAAGGTGCAGCAGCAATAACGGCGCCCACAACGCCATCAGCCGGTGCTCCAGCGACCTCTTGCTGCTACTGCAGCTAGTCACAGACATGTGGCCCAGAGCGTATATGGCTGTCGTGTCGGCCAACAGATACGCTGGCCAAATGATGGCTCTGAGCACGGCTGAATCTCTGCACTGACGGAAATCCGACAAGAAGCGGAGAATAACCTGCAGCGCGAAGCTTAGCAGCACCAGCGCTTGGATCCCCCATTCTTTCCAAAACACCACTAAAACCTCTACTCCTCCTGCCATCTAGAATGGATACAACAACACAACGCGAGGGTTAAGTACTCGGAATTCAGTATTTCCAAGCTAGCGGTGTGGGTACTACCTTATTTATTTATTTATTTGCATTTGAAAAGGAGGATAGTCTCTAGTCTCTGCATCGAGTGATGTACATAGCTATATGTGTGGGTACTATTGGATTAAAGACAAACACATGCTGCTAAGCGCACACTTTAGGTGCGCGAGAGTAAGGCTAAATTAGAAGAAGTGGAACTTACATGTGTAATCTGCCGGACAAGGGACAGATCAGGCGATAATCCGCCGGCTGCAGCTAGCAGAAGACGAGCAAAATCGAAGTGGGCGAGAGATAAGAGTTGCGTTAGGGAGAATAAGTACTAGGGGCTTGCTTCGGTAGACCCCCAACAAAGCGTACGAAAGAAGGGTATGCCCACCTCGTATTATACAGTTGTGGATGGCGTACGTAGACCGCGTGCATGCAAAAAAAAACACAAACAAACTACCAGCACGATCTACTCGCCCGCCCACCCCGTCTACTCGTCTGCCCACCCCGTCTACTCGTCCGGCCCATCCGATCGCCGCCGCCGCGGATCGCCGCCCTCCGACCCCGTCCGCCGCCGCCGTCCGAGCCCGTCCGACGCCGCCGTCGCCGTCCCAACGGCGTGCGTCGCCGCATCTCACCGTCATCGTCCACCGCCCGGACGTGAAGGCCCGTGTACTCGCCCGCCCACCCCGTCTACTCGCCCGCCCCATCCGATCGCCGCCGCCGCGGATCGCCGCCCTCCGACCCCGTCCGACGCTGCCGTCCGACTCCGTCAGACGCCGCCGTCGCCGTCCCAACAGCGTGCGTCGCCGCATCTCACCGTCATCATCCACCGCCCGGACGTGAAGGTCCCGACATGCCACGCCGCCTCCACACCACTCTCCCCACCCCCCGTCGCGGATCCGGCCAAACATCCGGCCGGTGGCTCGTCGTGCACGTCGCCAGCTGCTAGATTCAAGGCGGGGACAGCTGCCTTCATCGAACGCCGGCGACGCCTACACCGCGGGGCAAGGTTTGTCATCTAAACCTAGCGGGCATGATGGATGGAAGTTAGGGCTAGTTAAGTGGCGAATCTAGGATGTAAGTGGAGGGCAGGCTTAATTTAAAGAACGCTATATTTTTTTCATGACGACATCACACAATATGCACACACCTCTGGGCAACCTCAACTAGTTGTTTCACACAACAATAAAAAGTGTTGTTTGAACCATTGCATTAAGAAAAAATTCATGGTAGCTGCTCGGTTCATGGATTACACGTCTTTCTCTTTTTTTGCAAACCAACATGAGTTTTTGTCCTTGTTGTAATCAACACTTCAAATGTTTTGCAGTTCTGTGAGTTAGGCGTGTTGACATGGAGAAAAAATCCGCATTCAGGAGGGACGAGAATGATACTGATAAGGTGACTAAGACTGATAACGAAAATTTGAACGAAGATGATGACAGCAGCGACAATGATTCCGTCTCGTCATATGATATCTTACCTCCGGATGATTTTCATAATAATGAACATGACGCAAATAGTGAAAACGTAAGTGGCGTATATTTTGATTTTATTTTTGAATTTGCAAGGTATGGCATGGCTAACTATATATCTTTGTGTACAAATTTGCAGGAAGATGTGGATGTTGACAATGTGCAACATAGTTGGCAGGAATCATTTGCAGATAACTTGAGCCATGTTAGTTGATAGATGTTGTACATCGATCAATACTATGATTTGAATGATAGTAATTGACATATATATTTTCAAATGAATGTTGTAGGAGGAGTCAGATGGTCCTAGCGTTGATCACGATGAGGGAGAGATTGATATTGAGGAGGCTCAAAGGCAGCAGAAGATGCTTGAGACACATTGGAAGGTCATGGCTATGACCTTTCGGTCGCAAGGGGATGCATACATATTCTACAACAATGACGCCAGAGAGCACGGGTTTAGCATCAGGAAACAGAAGGTGAAACGAGGTGCTTCGGGAATGATATGGTACCGGCGGTTTCTTTGCTCCAGGGCAGGGAGAAGGCAGAGCAAGTTCATAACCATGGAGGGCCGCAAGCGCAGGCTAGAACGGAGACACGTTGCGACTGCGGTGCACATATGGTGGTGAAGCTGGACAGAGAACGTGACGTTTGGTTCGTCGCATCATTCGTGGATGATCACAACCACGCGATGGCTCGGCCCGACGAGGTTTGTTTTTTGTCGTCACACAGACGGATTGGAGATGGCCAGAGGGCCGAGATATTGGCGATGGAAGCGGCCGGGATAAGTAAGCATATTATAATGGATAACTTCATCAGCAGATACGGTTCGTACGATAAGTGCGGGCTTATCATGAGGGACATTTACAATCTTTGTTGCAGAGAAAAAATGAAGCTCATTGCAAAGGGTGATGCAGAGACGGCAGTTGGCATTATGAGGAGCAGGAAGGAGAAGGACCCTGTGTTTTTTTTAAGTATGTGCGTGACAAGGAAGGGCGACTGAAGAGTATGTTCTGGTGCGATGCACAGTCGCGGAGGGACTATCAGGACTACGGAGATGTGGTCGTGTTTGATAGCACGTATAAGATGAACAGATACGGTATGCCGTTCGTCCCCTTTGTCGGAGTTAACAACCACCGTTGCACCACAGTGTTTGGTTGTGCCATCATTGCTGACGAGACGGAAGGGACATACGTGTGGCTGCTGCAAACATTTATGAAGGCAAACTGTCAGGTGAAGCCAAAGTCAATAATCACAGATGGTGACGCTGCAATGATCCGGGCTATTCGGACTGTCCTTTCAGATGTTTTCCATCGTCTTTGCTCCTGGCATATCGAGAAAAATATGCAGAGGCACCTGCATTACAAGTCACTGGATGAGTTCAGATCGCTCATGTACTATGCCACCTCTCAAGCGAACTTTGAGCAGAGATAGAAAGCTTTCTATGATAAGTGGAAGACGGATAGAACTGAAGAGTGGCTTGACAGGATGTACAGGAAGAGGAGACTTTGGGCAGCTTCATATCTTTCCGATGGTTTTTTCCTTGGTATGCGAAGTAACCAGAGGAGTGAAAGCCTCAACTCCTGCCTTCACCTTCACCTGGACTACAGTATGACAATTGTTGATTTGATGGTGCATTATGAGAACTGTATAGTTCGCCTGCGTAAGAACGAGGCGTATGATGACTGCGAGGCATTCCAGAAGGAACCACCGTCGGTTACTGAATATAAGGCCCTTGAGGAGCATGCCGCCAAAGTATTCACACCTGCTAATTTCTACATCCTCCAAGATGATTTGCATAAGATGGGTCAGCTGGAGATATTTGAGACGCTCGTGGGAATTGGGCGTCAGACATTCATGGTGACATGGAAGGATAACCACAAGTTCAGGTACAATGTTGTTTATGAACCAGGTAACTCAGAAGAAACAATTACATGCAGTTGTCTTAGGATGGTTCGGAAAGGGCTGCCATGCAAACATATTCTGTTTGTTCTCCATCATCTGAACTTAACTGAAATACCAAAGTGTTGTGTCCTGCATCGGTTGTCCAAACATGCGAGACATGGGTTGCCTGTGCAGCGGAAGAGTGATATGTTTGGATGGGGTTGGTCAGGGCCATTGGAGAGAGAACGGTATAGTGCAATAACCATTAAAACCGCAGAAGCTGCTCATGTTGCAGCAAATGATCCCTTCTTGTTCGACGAGTTGATGAAGTGTCTGGACAACATAATAGCGCAGAAAAAGATTTCAGAGGAGGAACTTACAGGAAGTAGAAGGTATGCTATGCTTAAGAAGGAGGCAAGTCAGGCACAACAAGTTGAGCCTGGTATTGGTGATCCTCAGAAAGTTTCGACGAAGGGTGCACCTAAGAAGGGGCGGTCGAAGGGTGGCCCCGACGTTACAAAGAATGGTAGGCCAAAAGATTTTACAGAGAAGAAAAGTGGTCCTTTGTGCAGTCTATGTAGTCTCTCAGGACATAACAAGGCTACATGTAGACATAACAAGGCTACATGTAGTCTGAACGAGAAGTGAGTTGCTACCTTTTTGTTTTGTTATGTTGCCAATTTGATTCTACCGACTATATTTTTCTCACCCAATTTTTTATATTTTGTTCAGGAATCGGGCGTAGAGAAGCAGCTTGGTTGGTTAGAAGAATAAAAGTGGTCGCACGAGTCATGTCTAAATAACCTATGCTATGTTTATTCGCACATGTGTGCCAGAAAACTTGATTTGTACTGTTACGTGATGGTTTGTACTGTTTATATATGCAGTTTCGAAATTCTGTTTATTTTTTATGATGATTTGTACACCTGATTTGTACTTCTTGTACTGCGAAAAAATGCGGCCCGACGCTGCTATTTTGTACTGTGATTCCCTTTGTACTGTTATGAAATGTATGTGGCCGGCCGCTGCTTCTGTCCAAAATAGCAAGTTCGAAAAAAAAATACCCAAATACCTCTGTCGGGCCCATAGTAGCAGGCAGAACCTGCCCAAATCTAGCCCGAAGGCGACTAGGGCGGCCGATTCAGCCCACTAATGGGCCCAGACACGGGGTCGAACGGGGCTGCGGGTACTAGGTAGAGAGGAGCTCGGTGGAGGGGGCGGAGGCAGGTATTTAAGCCGGTCCTCGACGGCCCCCGCTTCCGAGGTGGGACTAAACACTGAGTTCAGCGGCGCGCGGGGGAGGGGAGTGGGCGTGGGCCGGGGCAGGGGGCGAGTGGCGGCGTGCCTTCATTGGGCCAAACTGGGCCGGCCCGAGACAACGCAAATTAGGCCTCCTGAGCCTTGCGGCGACCGCGTGCAGCGTGGGGCGCAATGGGGGCGCCATCTTTAGTACCACCTCGGAAGCCGGGGGGCGCGAGGAGCGGCTTAAATAGCTGCCTCCGCCCCCTCCACCAAGCTCCTCTCTTATCCACGCCCGCAGCCCCGTTGGACCCCGTTGCCAGGCCTATTAGTGGGCTCTATCAGCCGCCCGAGTCGCCCCCTTCGGGCTTGATTTGGGTATGATCTGTTCGCTACTATGGGCCCGGCTGCGGTGGTTGGGCATTTTTTTTCTAAGTTTTATTTGACAGAAAGCAAAGCAGCCGGCGTCCGCATTACATCACAGTACAAAATACAAAACATTATAAAAAAGCAGCAAAGCAGCCGGCGTCCGCATTACATCACAGTACAAAATACAAAACATTATAAAAAGGCAGCGCCAGGCCGGCCACGGCGGCGTAATCATCACACTATATAACAATTTGAAAAATCATCACCCACAATGATGCAAATAAGAGTGTCACCGACAATAATGCAAATAAGAGTGACTTTGAAGAATAGATATTGTAGCAAATACCGACCACGACACATTTATTTAGTTGCTGAACATGCTAAACCATGCCGCATTACAATATAGAGATGTCTTATTATGAAAATTGTATCAAGTACCGACAACGACACGTTTATTTAGTGGAGATAATAGCCAACGCCCCATCCTCCGACTCATTTCTTCTCCATGATCTTGAGGATCTTCTCTTTCACTACTTCCTTCGTGTTGCACTCTGAAAAAAGTATTTCAGCTAGAATGCGTCCCCTTGAAGCATTAACCTCATCTTGATCAAACTCAAATGTCCAATCATCTCCGTCCCAGTTTTGAACGCATTTCACCACGAAAAGACCACAAGAGACTCTGCAAGAAACCACAAGTCAATTATTGATGGATCAGACAAGTACATACTAATTCAACATTTGCAACATACCCGTCTGTTTGTGACGGCATATCGTACTCCTTTATTGGCCAGGATGATACAGGATGTTCCGTTTCAATAAGAGCATTCACCTCCTTTGTATCATTTGCTATTTCTGCCCTCTGAAATAAAAATGACAAATCCATATGAAGTACGTTTCGAATAACTATATATTGTTTTATGTAACGTTGCAAGCTTACCAGCTTAGCAATCTTTGCAAGAACTCTTTTGCTGCATTTACCAGTAGAGTTTAAAACTTGAAACTCTTTTTTCTTGTTGTGCATAAGAACTGTTATCCAATGATTTTCTTCCACATTAAAAGGAAAGTATGCCTACAACAAAGTTTATTCATGTTGGTGTACACACAGATGTACTACGAATGATCATACTAAACTGAAGTACCTTATCTTTGATGAAATACTCTTCAGTAACTCTAGACACCATTTTAGTTTGGTTTGTGAAGTGATCCATAAAATGCCTCTTAGAGTTGTTAACCTTTCCATCAGCACGAAGAATAAGCCAGTGGGACACCCAAGATGATAATATGTGACGGTCAGCACGATGGTTGCAATAACTATTGATGACCTACAAAATAACATAACATCAATACGCCTATTAGGTAATTTATGTAAATGACATGTACAACTTAATTAATTATTGCTAATACTTACACCGCCATGCAACCACTTTTTCGAAATGATGGCTTCACGCATTTCATGTGTACATGTTTCCCAACCAATTCCCGTCATGTGCACGACAGTTTTGCTGCAAAGCTTCTCCGAGTCTGCCAGTGTCCGGATATAAACCTTCGCAGCCTCTATGTGATCCTCATTAATGTAATCAGTATTAATCATAGCAGCTCTTATACCAAACAGACCTAAAATAGCAAGAAACAATGAGTTAATAAAGTGTGCATGCAAGGACAGAAGTATGTTGCAAGAATAAATTACCTAGCACTTACTTTTCTTTGCACGTTTACGTCCACCGTTCTGCTGCTAAGGTGAAAGACAATATTTTGACTGTTTGCTCTTGCGTTTCCCATCATTCTCCTTCCCATCATTCTCCGGAGTACCATTTTCTTTCGCATTTTTAATACGGGTGTTCAGACTATCCATACTAATCTCCTCAGATTTATCGGCGCTAGACCCGTCTGACACTTCATTCATATTCTTGGGGGTTGAAGTAACAGCCGGAAAGTCATTCGTGTCTACCGTCGCAAGAGATGGGTTGGGTGAATTACCATTGTCCTCAATAACGAAGGGGTCTCCTTCATCTCCTGTACCAGGTGTGTTGTGATGCACACCTTTCTCACGCGCCAATTTATTCCCGTTCCCAGTGGTGAAGGATGCGTCCACCCTGTTGTCCATATCTTCTTTTGCAGGAGTTGATTTTACATCTGTCCAATATTTTGATGACTTGTATTTTGATGGACCATACTTCCCCACCCAGTCTTCACTATGCTCCACAAACTCAATGTCATCATCAGACCCCTTGTTTAGCTTGAATACAAGACCTTTCTTCTCCAGCTTCTCCACTACTATCTGCAATGACACATCGAAAGCATTAACTACATGCATAAATTATGAATAATCCAATGTAAACTGAACATCACTCATATTAACTCAGCACATTTTTGAGGGAGAAGTCTAATTTCTTTTTGCATATCTTTGATGCATTTCATCACTTGATCTAATGTACTATCCCTGCTCGATGAAGCCTCATCTCTATTATCTTTCTTTTTTTGGGCACGATCTTCTTGCTCTAATTCTTCCTCCGCCTTTCTTCCTTGTTGAGCAATTAATGTCTGCTTGTACTTCTCACTTATCACGTCATCAATCTGTGACAGGTAAAATCAATATAAATTTCTCAACATATAAATAGTAACATAAGTGCATGCAGTACGAAATAGTAACATATTAATAGTAACTTACCGTCCCATTACCACGGCCATATGACGTGTCGTACGCGTCACGCTTCTTAGCCTCATCTTCTGACCAATTAAGCATCAACGGATATTCATGAGCCAATGGATCAAATGCCTCATCATTCAGTGGCTGCACTTTCTCCCAAAACAAGTACTGCATGAACATGAAGTATATTAGCAATTTTTTTTCACAAACAATAGTTCGAAAGAAACAAATATAACATAAGATTTACCCGTAGGAGGGCAAGGTTTCCGATCGGCCAAGTAAATTTTGTAAGATCTGATAAGGTCTTTGTGAAGCCTTCAACCCCACACGCGTAAAGTAAACGCGTTCCAATTAAATGCTTTGATGGCCTCCACATCATGCACTAACTTGTAATAAGTATTAGGAACTTCTTTTGTGGACTGCGGTGCAAGAACCGTGCCTAGAAGAACCAGAACAATTCTACGGAGAAAATCATCATCGTACGTGCCACTGGCAACGATGTTCTCAATCAGCTCGTCTATCATCATTTCCCCCGTATTGGAATCTAGAAAGCGACTAGGCACCTTCACCTTCGCCTTTAACGCATATGATTTAATAATGAACTTGAGCAAACATTTTCGCATGAGCACACTAGGAATCATCAGCATTTTTTCCAGACTAGTGCTTGCAAAACGCTTTTTCTGCCTACACTAGTAGAAAAAGAGGCTTCCATACGCCCCCATTAGTCCCCAAAATAATCGAACCGCGACCAAAGGGGTCTTTAGTCGCGGTTCGGGAGGAGACCCGCGACCAACTGTCTGGGCCCAGCGCGCTCGGTCGACAGCTGGCGGACGGGAGGGGCTTTAGTCCCGGTTGGCCTGGCCAACCGGGACTAAAGGTCCTCAGGCTGGCCCGAAGGCCTTTAGTCGCGGTTGGCCAGACCAACCGGGACTAAAGGTTAGTCCTTTAGTCGCGGTTGGCCAGACCAACCGGGACTAAAGGGCCCATCAAACTCTACCCACCCCCCACCCCCCCCGGTGGACCGCCTTTTCAGTTTTAGAAAAACCAAAAGAAAATGATGGAAATGTCAAAAAAATAAAATAAAATAAGTTTCTCATGTGATATGTGGTCTAGTTGTTGGGAAAATTAACAAATATGAATTTCGACTTTATTTGCAAAATCTCTCTGGAATTTCTTAAAATGGGCATAACTTTTGCATACGAACTCGGATGAAAAAGTTTTTTATATGAAAAATCATCTACTCGAAAAGTTACATCCGGATGGAACCCCGTTAAACATTTTCAAAATCCTCAAAAACCTAACAGAAAAAAAAGATACGGGCTTTTAAGATCTGGAGAGGCAAAAAAATTCAAAAAAATTCAAATTGTGGTCAAACTGTGGTCAAACAATGGTCAAACTAATTATTCTAGAATATTAGTGTTACTAAATAATTATTTCAGTTTTTTTTAAATTTTGGTCAAATCTGGTCAAACTGTGGTCAAACTGTGGTCAAACAATGGTCAAACTAATTATTCCAGAAATATTAGTGTTACTAAATAATTATTGTTTTTTAAAACAATAGTTTCAAACTCAAACAGTGAAATGTGTCACTTCATGCTCAAGCTAAATTCCTGAGGGTTAATAGAATTGACATCCTACTATTGTGAGGAAAACAACAAGTGTAGACTTGGAAACGAGGGAGAATAGAACCCGGAAGTTAAGCGTGCTCAGGCTGGAGTAGTGAGAGGATGGGTGACCGTCCGGGAAGTTAGATGATTTGGAATGATGAGGGGTGATTAGAGATTAGAGGTTAAATTGAGCAGTGATGAGGGGTAGTGATTAGAGATTAGAGGTTAAAATAATTCAGAAATTTGAAAATAAAAAAATTTAAAAAAATTCGCAAAAAAACCAGGTTTAAGGGGGCTAAAACCCTAAACCTGCGGAGGAGGCCATTAGTCCCGGTTAGCCACGAGAACCGGGACTAAAGGACGGGCCTTTAGTCCCGGTTAGCCACGAGAACCGGGGCTAAAGCCTTTAGTCGCGGTTCGTAAGAGGCGCGACTAAAGGGGGGGTCTTTAGTCGCGCATATTTAGTCCCGGTTGCACAGCCGGGACTAAAGGCCTTTGCGAACCGGGACTAAAGGCCCATTTTCTACCAGTGCTAGAGTTTAGTTTGCTGACCAAGAGACACCACTTCTCAACCGAACAAAAAATATCTCCGTACTCCACCGTCGCTAGGAATAGGAGCAAAAATAATGTTAGCTTCTTTATATGGATACATGATAAACATGATGAATGCATAGTACCTCGTGCCATGGGATCAGGGCCGGCCCTGGGGGGACGACGGCACGGTGGCATTGCTGGCAGATGGCGTCGGTCGCAACCTGCAAATAAATTTCATAGATATATAACCTCATTCACATTACATATTCCAAGGTGCAACTTAGGGTGTGTTTGGGAAAACTACACTATAGCCAAACACTTAGGTGGTTTTGACAGAACTAAGAAAAACTATGGTATCTACAGTGCATGTATCAGCCACTCATGCATGCATGTACTTACGCAGTACTTAGTGCACTAACTACACACTCTAATGATCTAGGATAAAAAATTCTAGGATCAAGGTTATCCATGATAAAGCACATGAAACATGCAAGTACGTCCGAATCTGTGTTTACCAACTTGGGGGCGTCGGCGTTACGTGGCGACGGGGGCGACGGCGTCGGCCACAGATGGTGTCGGGGCAGTCACTGTCTGGTGCGTCGGCGTGAGCTGGCGTCGGCATGAGGTGGCGTCGGGGGCGGCGTCGGCCGCAGATGGCGTCGGGGGAGGTGATCGTGGAGGCGGCGTGAGGTGGCGTAGGGGGCAGCGTCAGCCGCAGATGGCGTCAGGGGAGGCGATCGTGGAGGCGGCGTGGACTGGCGATCGTGGAGGCGTGGAGGCGGCGTCCACTTGGGCTTTGACCCCCGATGGATATGCATGTATACGCGGGGCCTATCTATTAATTTTTTTTCTAAGAACCCATTCATTAGTTTTTTCCCAATCATTACTTGCGTTCGTTTTTTAAAACAACCATTATCGAAAATACATTGATTGATAGGTACTTTTTTTTTACTCCGCCAACTGTCACGAGACTTTTTCCACACGTTGGCATCACCGTCGTCAGCACCCACGCCAATTTTCATATTTTTCGGACGCTCGATGCATTTTCTAGGGTTTTCCCGGTCAAAAATCAATAAAACACTGGTCGGACGTGACGCAACGTTCGTTTTGTATCCGTTTTCGTTCCAACCTTGCGTGGGGGCCTACGTTAGCCGTGCCCACGTGTACGCACACTTTTGGTGCACTTGCATGCATGCGATCACGTAGCCCAGTGCAACTAGCTACTTTTCGGTCTGCTCGAGAGGGGGTTCCCAACTACGGTTTTTTTTCTACTCCGTCAAACGTCACGAGACTTTTTCGACACGATGGCATCACCATCCACAGCACCCACGCCAATTTGCATATTTTTTCCGACGCTCGATGCATTTTCTAGGGTTTTCCCTGTCAAAAATCAATAAAACACTAGCCGGACGTGATGCAACGTTCGTTTTGTATCTGTTTTCGTTCCAACCTTGCGTGGGGGCCTACGTTGGCCGTGCCCATGTGCATGCACACTTTGGTGCACTTGCATGCATGCGATCACGTAGCCCCAGTGCAACCAGCTACTTTTCGGTCTGCCGGAGAGGGGGTTCTCAACTACGGTTTTTTTTCTACTCCGTCAAACGTCACGAAACTTTTTCCACACGATGGCATCACCATCCACAGCACCCACGCCAATTTGCATATTTTTCCGACGCTCGATGCATTTTCTAGGGTTTTCCCGGTCAAAAATCAATAAAACACTGGCCGGACGTGACGCAACGTTCGTTTTGTATCCGTTTTCGTTCCAACCTTGCGTGCGGGCCTACGTTGGCCGTGCCCACGTGCACGCACACTTTGGTGCACTTGCATGCATGCGATCACGTAGCCCCAGTGCAACTAGCTACTTTTCGGTCTGCCGGAGAGGGGGTTCCCAACTATGGTTTTTTTCCTACTCCGTCAAACGTCACGAAACTTTTTCCACACGATGGCATCACCATCCACAGCACCCACGCCAATTTGCATATTTTTCCGACGCTCGATGCATTTTCTAGGGTTTTCCCGGTCAAAAATCAATAAAACACTGGCCGGACGTGACACAACGTTCGTTTTGTATCCGTTTTCGTTCCAACCTTGCGTGGGGGCCTACGTTGGCCGTGCCCACGTGTACGCACACTTTGGTGCACTTGCATGCATGCGATCACGTAGCCCCAGTGCAACCAGCTACTTTTCGGTCTGCCGGAGAGGGGGTTCCCAACTACGGTTTTTTTCCTACTCCGTCAAACGTCACGAAACTTTTTCCATACGATGGCATCACCATCCACAGCACCCACGCCAATTTGCATATTTTTCTGACGCTCGATGCATTTTCTAGGGGTTTCTCGGTCAAAAATCAATAAAACACTGGCCGGACGTGACGCAACGTTCGTTTTGTATCCGTTTTCGTTCCAACCTTGCGTGGGGGCCTACGTTGGCCGTGCCCACGTGCACGCACACTTTGGTGCACTTGCATGCACGCGATCACGTAGCCCTAGTGCAACCAGCTACTTTTCGGTCTGCCGGAGAGGGGGTTCCCAACTACGGTTTTTTTCCTACTCCGTCAAACGTCACGAAACTTTTTCCACACGATGGCATCACCATCCACAGCACCCACGCCAATTTGCATATTTTTCCGACGCTCGATGCATTTTCTAGGGTTTTCTCGGTCAAAAATCAATAAAACACTGGCCAGACGTGACGCAACGTTCGTTTTGTATCCGTTTTCGTTCCAACCTTGCGTGGGGGCCTACGTTGGCCGTGCCCACGTGCACGCACACTTTGGTGCACTTGCATGCATGCGATCACGCAGCCGTGCAACCAGCTACTTTTCGGTCTGCCGGAGAGGGGGTTCCCAACTACGGTTTTTTTCTACTCCGTCAAACGTCACGTAACGTTTTCCACACGTTGGCTTGACCATCCACAGAACGCACGGCAATTTTCGGTATTTTTTGACGTCCGATGCATTTTCTAGGGTTTTCTAGGCGAAAGTACCCTAAACCGCTGTCCGGACGTGCCGCGATGTGTGTTTCTTGTGTGATTTCATTCATATCATGCGTGTAGGAGTAAATTCGGGATGCGCACACACTCACAAAATTTCGTTTCATTACATGCATTCAATAGCGTACCTTTACATTGAGCATCGTTACTAATTTCTTATGTTTTACCATATATTCGTGTACAAATGCATCATCAAATCAATACTCTCAAATGAAATGGACAAAACAAATTTCACTCAAATTTCATTGAACATAGATAAGATATTTTACATACTCGAGCAAACTCGATGATGATAAATTCGTACATAAAGTCTAGTTCGTACATAAAGTCTAGTTCGTACATAAAGTCTAGTACTTAGGCTTAGAACGACATAACCAAATTAACTAAACAACACACTAAAAAACTACTCGGCGTCGCTATCAACGAGGTAGATCACGGCCGGGCCGTTGCCGCCGTCATCGTCGCTGCTGGACCGGTTCGCGACGTCGTCCCAGTCCACCGGGACGTCGTCCGAATCCTCTTCCTTCTCCGCCACCGGCGCCTGCTGCCACTCCTGCTGCCACTCCGGCGGCGCCATCGCCGCCTGCTGCGCCGCCATCGCCTCGGCCGCCTGGATTGCGACCGCAATCTCGGCGGCTTCCTTCACCGCCGCCGCCGCAGCCTCCGACGCCCGTACGGCCACGTGGTACCCCGGGGTGTCATCCGGATCGCCGTCCTCGTGGAGGATGACCTGCTCCGGTGGTAGCTCTATCTCCGGCGGCGAGGGAGGGGCGGCCGGCGCGGGCGCCGGTGCCGGCTGCACACCGTGGCCGCCGCCACGTCTGCAGCGATCGTGCGGTGGAGGCGGTGCGCGAAGACTGCCGCTGCGGCCCGTCAGGTCGGGGGTCACGCCGGCCGTCGCAAGGCAGAAGGCTGCCATGACCTCCCAATAGTCTTTCCCGTGCCAAAAATTCTTGCGGCCTTCGATGTTGTGTCGGCCGCCGCTGTGGTTGCGGAGCTCCTCCTCCATCGCGCCGGGACCCGGCGTCGCGTAGCCGTCCGCGTCGATCTTCCAGTTGCGGGGAAGACGACAGCCCGGCGGCACGGGGAGGCAGTCCGTCTCCGGCACTCCGATGCTCATCGGCCATGCACCGAGTTTGTCATCGTTGTCGCCGCCGCCACCGGTGCTCCTACTGCCGCGGAAGAACGCCATCGACGGTGGTCGTCGGTGGGACGGGTGCGGGTGTGGGCGTGGGAGGGACGGGGTGGGCGTCGGAGGGACGGGCTGGGCCTTTATAAAGCGGCGGGCTGCGGGCGGAGCGATGCGGGGGAGGGGAGGTGGCGGGTGGGACGCCGGGGCTATTAACGTCGGCGCGTTAATGACCGGCGGCAGGCGTGCAGGCGCTTTGACCCTCGGCCGCCGCGAACGACGCGTCCGGAGGGGGCATGCCAGGCGGCGGGGCAAACCAGACGGCGGGGCTGTCGGCTGGCAGGCGAGGAGGCGGCAGCGGTGGCGTCCTGTAGGCGGCAGCGGTGGCGTCCGGCAGGCGCAGCGGCAGGCGAGGAGCCGACAGCGGCGGCATGCGGCAGCGATGCGGGGAGGGGAGGTGGCAGGTGGGACGCCGGGGCACGCGCGTGAAACCGCCTGCGTGCATGCGCGCCTCGGGCGGCGTGATTGGTGCGGGGGACGTGGGGGGTGGGTCCGCGACGGGTGCGACGCGGCGCGCATGGCGCGCATGCCCGTTGACTGCGGGGCTGCCGCGTTGATCGCGGGCGGGCTGCGCGGGCACGTCTGCATGCCTGCCATGTCACCAGGCCCGTGCGGACGGACGGTTTAATTTTTTTCCCTCGCGGGCGGGCAGCCGGCGCCATGCATTTTAGTCCCACCTCGGCCACGGAAGAACGCCGCGACCGGCTTAAATAGCCGCGTCAGTTAACCCATGCATGGTCATATTTAACAATGTGATGTAACATTACTTACCTGCCCGGGCGGTGCACTGTCCGGGCAGTGCCCGGGCAGTTATGTAACGTTACATCACATTATTAAATATGTTTTTTATTTTTTCTATAATATTGTCAATTCGTGTATTTTTTTACGTCAGACAAAAGACGCGAGGCCACTATGTTTTTTTGACTCCGCCAAGTGGCACGCAACTTTTTTCACATATTGGCATCACCGTTGACAGCACCCACGCCATTTCGCATATTTTTCCAACGCTCGATGCATTTCCTAGGATTTTCCTGGTGAAATGCCCTGAAACACGGGCCGGACGTGACGCAACGTTCGTTTTGTGTCCGTTTTTGTTCCAACCTTGTGTGGGTCCCCATGTCAGCTGTGCCCACATGTCTGCCCACTTTGATGCAATTGCATGCATGCGATCACGTAACCCTAGTGCAACAAGGTTTGTTTCTGTCTACCGGAGGGGGGGGTTCCACACTACGTTTTTTTACTCCGCCAAATGGCACGTGACTTTCTCCACAACGTTGGCATCACCGTCGACAGCACCCATGGCAGTTTGCATATTTTTCTGGCGCTCGATGCATTTCCTAGGATTTTCCCGGGAAAAATGCCCTAAAACACTGGCCAGACGTGACGCAACGTGCGTTTTGTGTCCGTTTCCATTCAAACCTTGGGTGGGTCCCCACTTCTGCCGTGGACACATGTCTGCCCACTTTGATGCAATTGCATGCATGCGATCACGTACCCCTAGTGCAACGAGCTTCGTTTCGCTCTTCCAGAGGGGGTTCCCAACTACTTTTTTTAACTCCGCCAAATAGCACGATACTTTTTCCACACGTTGGCATCACCGTCAACAGCACCCATGCCAATTTTCATATTTTTCCGATGCACGATACATTTCCTAGGATTTTCCCGGTGAAAAACCCCTAAAACACTGGCCGGACGTGACGCAACGTTCGTTTTGTCTCCGTTTTTGTTCCAACCTTGCGTGGGGCCCTACGTCGGCCGTGCCCACATGTACGCACACTTTCGTGCAATTGCATGCATGCGATCACGTGGACTTTGTGCAACGAGCCCCTTTTCGGTCTACCGGAGGGGGGTTCCCAACTACTTTTTTTTGACTCCGCCAAATGGCACGAACCTTTTTTCCACACTTTGGCATCACTGTCGACAGCACCCACGCCAGTTCGCATATTTTCGGGCGCTCGATGCATTTCCTAGGATTTTTTCAGGTGAAAATGCCCTAAAACACTGGCCGGACGTGACGCAACGTTCGTTTGTGTCCGTTTTCGTTCCAACCTTGCGTGGGGCCCTATGTCAGCCATGCCCATATGTATGCCCACTTTCGTGCAATTGCATGCATGCGATCACGTACCCCTAGTGCAACGAGGTTCGTTTCGGTCTACCGGAGGGGAGTTCCCAACTACTTTTTTTTACTCTGCCAAATGGCACACAACTATTTCCACACGTTGGCATCACCGTCAACAGCACCCACGCCAGTTTGCATATTTTTCCGGCGCTTGATGCATTTCCTAGGATTTTCCCGGTGAAAATGCCCTAAAACACTGGCCGGACGTGACGCGACGTGCGTTCGGTCTTCGATTTCGTTCATATTTTGCGTGGGGGCCTACATTGGGCATGCACACACCCTCACAAAAAATGGTTTCATTTCATGCATGCGATCACGCTCCCGTAGTGCAACCAGCACCGTTTCGGTGTGCCGGTCGGGCTACTCTCAAAGACGTTTTTTTAATCTTGACCGAACGACCCCAAACTTTTTTCACGTACTCCAGGCATCATCGGGAGCAAGCACGACAATTTTCGTTATTTTTTGACGTCCAATGCTTTTTCTAGGGTTTTTTGGGCGAAAATACCCTAAAACACTACCCGAACGTGACGCAACGTGCGTTCGGTGTCCGATTTCGTTCATATCTTGCGTGGGGACCTATATTGGGCATGCACACACCCTCGCAAAAAATTGTTTAATTTCATGCATGCAATCACGCACCCCTAGTGTAACCAGCACCGTTCCGGTGTGCCGGTCGCGCTACTCTCAAAGACGTTTTTTTTCATCTAGACCGAACGACCCCCAATTTTTTCCACGTACTCCAGGCACCATCGGGAGCACGCACGACAATTTTTGTTATTTTTTTGACGTCCGATGCATTTTCTAGTGTTATTTTGGGCGAAAATACCTTAAAACACTGCCTGAACGTGACGCGACGTGCGTTCAGTATTTCATGTGTTTCTTTCACGTTTTCAGCAAGTGAATCGGATAATCCCATACTTTTTTTCCACACATTCGGGTCTGCTTATATAGCTAATATCGCATAAAGTTTTTCATTTGCTGCATGAAATTTAAGGTAAGTCATTCCGCTATGACGGAATGGTCCGTTTCGATAGACATTAAATTTTTTTACATCTGTTTAAGGATTTTTTTTACTTTATCAGATATTAAAATTCGTAAAAAATAAGAGCACACATGTCTTTTTGATTCAAAACATTTCAAATTCCATTCATATTTTAAGGATATTTCACATAAACTTGAACGAAATTTGAAATTACACATAAAAAACAACCTAAACAAACTACTCCTCCATGGAAAGGTCGATGACCTCCATCATGCCGCAGTCGCCTCCATCATCATCGTCGCTACCGTTGTCGCTCTGCTCCGCCTTGAGCGCTGCCTCAACAGCCGCCAAGGCCGCCGCCTGCTCCTCGGCCTCCCGCGCCGCCGCCGCGGCGGCTTCTTCCGATGACCGCGCTAGGGCCGTGAGCAGTCCGGGCGTGTCCTCCGGGTCGCCATCCTGTCGAAGCGCCGCCACCTCCGGCGGGATCACGGCCTCGGCCGGGGCTGGCGGGGCGGGGCCAGGAGGCCTGGCGCGCCCGCGCCCGCGCAGGCGGGAGGGCCCGGCTTCGCCTGTGATGTCGCCGACGGGGAGCCCACGGGCGGCGCGCTTGAAGGCGCCGATCACGTCGCTGAACCGCTTGCCCCTCCAAAATGGGTGGCGGTTCCTCCGGTTGAACCGCCCACCGGGGTGCGCGCTCAGCTCGGCGTTCGTCGCCGGCGGGCCCTACGTGGGGTAGCCGTCGGCGGAGATCCTCCACGGCCGCGGCACCTTCGCCGCCAGCGGCACGAACAGGCCGAACCGGAAGAGATCTTCCGTCTGCCCTTGTGTCAGGCTCGAAGGCCAGACGCCACCCGGTGCCGCGCTCTCGCTGTCCGAGTCGCTCGACGCCATTTTTGCAGGCCGGTGGAGATGACGCAGCGGTGGGGGCGAGAGAGGGGTGAGATGGACGGGCGGTGTGGGCAGGGCGGGTGCGACGGGAGTAGATTTTATAGCCGGCGGGCGCGGAGCAGGTGCGGGGAGGGGCATTAACGACGGTAGGTGAGAGGCGCGGCAGGCGAGGAGCCGGCAGGCGGTGGCGTGCGGCAGGCGGGGATCCGGCAGGCGCGTCTGGAGGAGGGTGGATAGGGACGGGGGCGCCACGCGGAAGACGATGCGCGGCAGCCGCGTTGACTGCGCGGTTGCCGGTAGGTGAGAGGCGCGGCAGGCGAGGAGCCGGCAGGCGGTGGCGTGCGGCAGGCGGGGAGCTGGCAGACGGCGGCGTGCGGCAGGCGCGGTCTGGGGGAGGGTGGATAGGGACGGGGGCAACACGCGGAAGACGATGCGCGGCAGCCGCGTTGATCGCGGGCGGGCGGGGCGGCCACGTCTGGACGGAGTGTTGGTTTTTTTCAGTCGGGCGGGCGGGACCTATATTCGTATACGTATACGCTCGGGCATTTTTTTTGGGCGGGCGGGCGGGCCGACTCTTTTTAACAAATGCCCATCATACCCTGTGTTATGAAGAGGTATTGGGCAATCTCAGCCGACCTTGTGTTAGAGGGGGTCTACCGAAGCGGAAGTGTAAGTACTAATAAGCTGCTAGATGACAACGCGGCGTGATATGACCTGATAAAGACACCCGCTACTCGCACAATTGGCAGCAACAAAACACTGGAATAGAAAAAAGACACACCCTACTCGTAAACAACGGAAACGAAAAGACCCAAGCAGATGACACCCTCTACTCGACTACAAAAGGAAACTCCCGAGCAGCTTCCTCGAGGCTGTAAAATAATCAAGACCATGCACTTCGATAGTCTCAAAGTACACCCTGCCATAAGAGGATGGTTAAATAGTAGTACAATAACTATATAGACTAATAGAGTGACCGTGCGTTCCCATAGGCTTTTAAAATATTGCACGAGTTAAATTTCACATGTTAGGACAATATAACACAGACACAATTGCGTAATAATTGAAGTCCACTTCACTTGCAAGGTAACGAAAAGGCAAATTGACTATGTATACATATAGACACTACCGGAACAGGGGCCGGTGCCGACGGCCACCGTCGCCCTATTCCTGGATATGCCGACAGCCGAATCCAGGCCATCGGCATAGCGTGGCCGTCGGGCTATCCCGAGCTATGCCGACGGCAACCATCGGCACAGGTCAGCCATCGGAGTAGCCCCAGCCTATGCCTACAGCAGCCGTCGGCATACGTAAGCCGTCGGCATAGATGCGGGCCCGGCGTCCCCGCTCGTGACGTGCGGCTAACAGCGTCCGATCTATGCCGACGGCCTAGACGGGCGGCCGTCAGCACAGATGTGCGTGCCACGTCATCAATCTGAGGCGCACCGACCACCATCTATGTCGATAGGGCTGGAAGAAAAGCTCGAAGCTCGCGAGCATAATGAGCGCTCGATAGTTCGCCTCATTTCGGCTTATGCTCGTTAGTTAATGAACCAAGCCGAACAATGTTTTTTGCTCATTAAAATTAATGAGCTTAACGAGCGAGCTAATGAGTTTCACGAGCTAACTCGTTTAGCTCGCTAATTTTCAAAAGTTTGACATGAGACCCCTAATTCAAATCAGCCCACTAACAAAAGAGTTGCTAGTTAGCCCAGCCTAGGGGCCCAACACTCCAGCCCACTTCGGCACATCTCCTAGACCATTATTGACGGTGTTTCCGATAACCAGGCAATCAGGTCATAAGGCTGTAACAGACAAAGCGCGCTTAGGGAACTTATGCTATATTAATGACGAAGTGTAAGAAGCATTTTCGAAGAAAATAGTACCCCCACTGATACCTTTCTTCGGTTGCTCATTATTACTATGAGACTTGTGCAATAGATTTTTTGTACTCATGAGTTCCGCTGTGTGCCGACCATTATTGAAAACAATAAGAGCGCCAGCTTTCGGCTTCACCCAGTCTGAGGTCAGAGCTCGGATGACCCGGTCGTGACAATAGTAGAGGTGCTCCCTTTACTCCCTAGCCGAACAATCGGGAACGTAGGGGTAAACACAGGAGCAAGGCAACCCAGCTTGCAAATCGCTTAGGTCAATAAGGTGCATATTGTGGCGTAATATACGAACAAGGAACGGAGCCGTACAAGTATAATCATATGCAAGAGGAAAAGCTCCATCAAGGGAGCCCCCAAATACACGGGGTATTTGAATATGTGGGTCACAAACAAAGTTTTGACAAGGAACTTTGTCACAAACAACTTTGTGCCAAAAGTATAATGCTTGGTCGAACCGAACAAAATTTGAAACTGAATGTTTTTGAGCATGAAAGCAACTTAGCTGGTAATGTGCTCGGTGTTGATGACGTGATTCGGGCTTGTGGCGGGATGAAGACGCCCATTGATCTGTGATAGATCCGACAAAGTTCGCAGTCCTCGGCATGGCCGAGGTCCCAGCCCCCAGGCCCGAGGTGTCCGAGCAAGGAGTTCGGGACTCCGGAGTAGTGACCACATAACGCAGTCAAAATCGATTACCTGCACACATAAAACAGTGCAGTCCAGGAAATAATAATAATATATATAATCCTTGCAAAATTGCTTTATGCAAAAATAATTTATTTAAAAATATGTGGCCTGGCGCCGAAGCCAATGTCGATGCAGGGCGTCGGCGTGACGCAGTGAAGGCGTGACAAAGCCTGAATTTGCAGGGCGGTCCGAGTTTCGGATGCGGCGTTCGCCGAACTATGTATGGAAACTGACCGAACCACCACGCGACCGTCTTGAACGTGGCCGCCATTTGACAGACCTGTGTACAGATAATGCAACAAACCAGAGTAATAGTTCTTTAAGAAAAATAAACCCAACAAGCAAAAAATGTTAGGATTAATAGCACCTGATTTATTTGTTGTAGCAGTCCGAAGAAAAGCGACTCCCAAAAATTGGGAATCGATCCGCACACCCATTGCTTGATGGGCGATAAAGCGACGGCATGGCGATGCTGGCAAAGGTTGGCTTGCCGAGGCAAAGCCCTCGGTCCAGCTAACGTAACGAAGCTGGTCGGCTGGTGACGCCGAAGTCACCGGAGCATGTTGATGAAGAAATAGCCAAGTCCCCGGTCTAGCCTAGGTGACGGAGCAGGTCGGTAAGGAGTCGTTGCAGCTGCCATGTCAGCCGAGGTGTTGAAGTAGTTCGGTATAGGTCATAACTTGTGACACGGCCAATGCTGGTTTGATGAAGTGACCATGCGGCGATGCCGGTGTGCCCCCTCCGTGTAATTCGTGGAACGGCGATGTTGGTGATGATTTATCTTTGGCGATTCCGAACTCTTGTTTGGCTCGCCGAGGTGAGGATTCGAAGAAGTTGAGCTCGGCTTAAAAAGCGACAACATGTCTAGTGCAGGTCGGCAGTCGTGGAGCTATATTGCCGGACTGGTTTGACACCAGCGTGATGGCGAAGATTACCTCAGAGGAGGCTTAAAGTTTTATGGGCATGTGTTAAGAACAACGCGCAATACCTTAAAATAAAATTCCTTTAAAAAGGTTGTCCAATATCAGGTTCATAAAGAAACATGAATTCGGATCGGATCTGTATTCGCGCAGAAAACAGATCTGAAAAGTGATGCACTAATCGGAAAGTTCCCGGAGTTTGGACGGTCGGATCGAGCTGAAATTTTGAGGGGTGGTAAATATGGGAATTCCGCAGCAAATGAACGGTTGGATCTTCCAAAGGACCTCCGAGCTGGGCTCTGGAGACCACGCCCTAAACTCTTCCAGATACCCGTCTGGATTTGACAGGGCTCCGGTATATCATAGATTGCCAGAGATTTCTCCATCGGAATTCGACGAAATTTTCCAGGGTTGTTGTAGACTCAATTCCGCACAACTCCACTGAAGCGATCGTTAAAAAGACACTCGAGGAGGCGGTGGTGGCGGATACAAGTTTGCTGTCCAGAAAAACAGCACGGTCGCCCGAGGGCAATGTTGACGTTGAGCCCCCGAACTCCATGGATGATTCCTCCATGATCTTGATAGAGATCGGAGTTGGTCTTGATGAAGGTCCTCGTCCGAACATGACGACCGGAGGCAGGGCACAGTCCTCAGTCAAGCCAAGGTGACCAGTCGAGCCGGTGACGAAGATGTCGACGTCGCAGTTAATCTGCGGGCGAGCCATCGATCCTTTTGCCGATCGCACAACGGAACTCTCAATGAAAGCACCATTGTCAGTGTCAAAACCGGCAGATCTTGGGTAGGGGGTCCCAAGCTATGTGTCATGGATCGATGGATAACAGGAGACAGGGGACACGATGTTTACCCAGGTTCGGGCCTTCACTATCGAGGTAATACCCTACTTCCTGCTTGATTGATCTTGATGAATATAGGGTTACGAGAATTGATCTACCGCGAGATCGTAGAGGCTAAACCCTAGAAGTCTAGCCTATGAGATTATGATTGTTGTAATGATCTATCGACTACCCTGGCCCTGGTTTATATAATGCACCAGAGGCCTAGGATAACAAGAGTCCTAGCCGAATACGCCGGTGGGGAGGAGTCCTTGTCTTGATCACCAAGTCTTGTGGAATCTTCCTTGTATGCGGCAGTTGTCCGAACTGGCCCAGGAGTATATGGCCATGGGGGTCCTCGGCCCAATCTAACTGATCGGGAGACGACGTGGTGAATACCCCCTAGTCCAGGACACTGTCAACGGGGGCCCTGGGGGGTAGCAAAGCCACCGGAGCGTCGCACCGGGCCCTCATACATGCGGGGGGAGTGGTGGCATGTCTGAAGAGGCGGCACGCTTCTCCGGGGTGTGTCCCCCCTCACGGATGGCGCCGTCGCCGGCACCTAGAGGGGGGAAACGGACGCGTCGTTTCTACACGGACGGGATGTTGCTGTGGGTTCGGCCCGGATGTTCCTCCTAGGTGTCCCTATGGGCTAACCTAGCACAACCGGATGGAGAGGTCCACTGGTCAAATCCCGTCCGTGGGAAGTGAAAGGGCTAGATCTCGTGATCAACCGCTCCAGGGTTAGGCGGGACGGGGGCCCTGGGGGTAGCAATGCCACCGGAGCGCACCGGGCCCTCATACATGCGGGGGGTGTGGTGGCATGTCTGAAGATGCGGCACACGTCTCCAAGGTGTGCCCCCCCCCCTCAAGGACGGCGCCGCCACCGGCACTTGGAGGGGGGAAACGGACGCGTCGTTTCTACACGGAGGGGATGTTGCTCCTAGGTGTCCCTATGGGCTGACCTAACACAACCGAGTGGAGAGGTCCACTGGTCAAAGCTGCTTCGTGCGAAGTCAAAGGGCTAGATCTGGTGGTCAACCGCTCCAGGGTTAGCCGGGACGGGGGCCTTGGGGGGTAGCAATGCCACCGGAGAGTCACACCGGGCCCTCATACATGCGGGGGGAGGGTGTGGTAGCATGTCTGAAGAGGCGGCACGCGTCTCTGGGGTGTGGCCCCCGTCATGGACGGCGCCGCCGCCGGCACCTGGAGGGGGGAAACGGACGCGTCGGGTCTACACGGAGGGGGTGTTGCTGTGGGTTTGGCCCGGATGTTGCTCCTAGGTGTCCCTATGGGCTGACCTAACATAACCGGGTGAAGAGGTCCACTTGTCAAAGCCCGTCTGTGGGAAGTCAAAGGTCTAGATCTTGTGGTCAACCGCTCTAGGGTTAGGCGGGACGAGGGCCCTGGGAGGGTAGCAGTGCCACCGCAGCGTCGCACCGGGCCCTCATACATGCGGGGGGAGTGGTGGCATGTCTGAAGAGGCGGCGCTCGTCTCGGTGGTGTGGCCTCCCTCACGGACGGTGCCGCCGCCGGCACCTAGAGGGGGGAAACGGACGAGGTGTGCACGCCGTCTCCGGGGTCTGCATGAATCAGACAAGTGCTAAGGTTGCGAGACCGCCGAGTTCGTAAAACCATGTTGTGCATCCAGATTCCTGGCAGCTACAAATCCAACTCCATGAACATTTCCATTTCGGCCAATATGATGGTATTCAACTTGGTCCTGGTTGAACCCATACATCTACAAACATTTAAAAGTTAGCTAAATTTCATTTTCAAGTTTCAGCAGAAGGTATGCTTCCAAATATTCAACGGATTCTGATCCTGATCACACACACATATGATCAATTATAACCACATGAACCTGATCGAACACACAACAACAACAGTGTGTGATCTAAACCAAACTTGTGAGGTGGAGGTGGGGCCCTCCCGCGTGCCGACGGTGCTGCTGCCCTAGTTCCGGCTCCTCTTCTTCTTTGTGCCACTACTAGGAAAAGGGCTATAGATAATATGAACACTAATGGCGCCACTACTATATACTAATGGCGCACCATGTGTTGGTACGCCATTAGTATTCAAATACTAATTGCGCACCACATCCACGGTGCGCCACTACTAACAATTTTTTTTTATTTTTTTTCAAAATTAGTAATGGCGCACCAGGGGCGCACCACACCCTCGGTGCGCCACTACTAACAAAACTTTTTTATTTTTTTTCAAAACTAGTAATGGCGTACCAGGGACAGTGCGCCATTACTAGTTTTAACTAGTAATGGCGCACCACACCCACGGTGCGCCATTACTAACTTTGCCCAAAAATTCCACCGAATGCACCCCCCCCCCCCCCCCCGACCGCCTTTTCAGTTTTAGAAAAATAAAAGAAAATGATGGAAATGTCAAAAAAAATAAGTTTCCCATGTGATATGTGGTCTAGTTGTTGGGAAAATTTACAAATATGAATTTTGACTTTATTTGCAAAATCTCTCTGGAATTTGTAAAATGGGCATAACTTTTGCATACGAACTCGGATTAAAAAGTTTTATATATGAAAAATCATCTACTCGAAAAGTTACATACGAATTGAACATCTTCAAAATCGCCAAAAACCTAATAGAACGAAAGATACGGGGCTTTTAAGATCTAGAGGCGGGGATGAAAAAAAAAAATCAAACTTACTAGTGGCGCACCATTTGCTAGGTGCGCCACTAGTAACAGAAAAAAATTGGTTTAAAAAATTTTGAATTTTTTTTCAAAATATGATACGTAATATGACCGGAAAGTTTCAAATATTTTTTCAAAATTTCATCACACTCATGAACATGAACATGAACAAAGTCCTAGACATCAACAAGGTTTAATAGGATTGATATGATAGATATATCAACAAGTGCCTGTGAAGTGAGCTGGTGCTGGGGTTGGATAGAACTCTGAAGTTAAGCGTGCTTGGGCTGGAGTAGTGTTAGGATGGGTGACCTTTCGGGATATTGACCCGAGATTAAGCCATAGTGACCCAAAAAAAATGTTAGTAATGGCGCACTTCTATGTGGTGCGCCATTACTAAGTCAGATAGTAATGGCGCACCGTGTGATGTACCATTAGTATACCAGATACTAATAGATACTAATGGCGCACCTGGCGCACCGTGTGATGTACCATTAGTATACCAGATACTAATGGCGCACCTGTGGTGCGCCATTGGTAAAAAAATCTAATGGCGTGATGCTAGTGGCGCACCTGTAGTGCGCCATTAGTAGGCAAAACAGGTGCGCCACTAGCAGGCCTTTTCCTAGTAGTGTGCGGGCCTTGCTTCACGGTATCGGGGTGTGACGGCGTGCGAAGCTTCGTGTCCGGGTTGGCGCAGGGTGAGGGTCTGTTTGGTGGCGAGCTTTGGAGTGCCTGAGGTGGAGGTTGCGATCGGGAGAAATCCCTGTTGGCTTGACCGACACCGACGCGGTGGCGCTTGTGGGTACCGCCGGACCTTCCTGGAGGGCTTTGGGGCTACCCTTCCTCTCTCCTACAGCGTACCGGGGGAAACCCTGGGCAGCAACGTCGTCATCGTCGCGTCCCTTCTTGGAGGTGCTGATTGGTACCGGTGCTTCGGAGGCTCGGAGCTTGGTTGGCGATCTCCGGTGGGTGCAGCGGCCACGAGGCTTCTTCTTCGTTTTCGTCGATCCGCCGTTGTTGGCATTTGTTTCTCTTGTATTTTCTCTTTCTTTTTTTTTGGGCATGACTGTGTTGCTTTCGCCCCAACACCTATCGTTGGATGTATCGGTTGGTTGCTTTGTATACAAAGTGGGGGAAAACCCTTTTTGGGCAAGATACATAAGGTGAAATATGTATGAATGTCCAGCAACTAAACTGACTACGTATGTCTTTTATTTAGTTTTTGGGTCGACTTCCCGTGCTTTTCAGTAACGAATTCCACAAACAGTCGTGTAGTACTCCTTCCGTCCGAAAATACTTGTCATCAAAATGAACAAAATGGAATATATCTAAAACGAAAATACGTCTAGATGCATTCTCTTTTATTTATTTTAATAACAAGTATTTCCGGACGGAGGGAGTATTCAATAGGCGCAAACTGTATGAAAACTAGTACAACCACCCTATCAATGTCACACGGTGTGAGAGGAGTCCTTAAAAAAAGTACCGTTCTCGGAGTAGTAGTCTATGTGTGTCCTAGAAAACCTTGTTACCGAAGAGCGGAGGTCACATCATACCATCCTGATAGGGCTCGGACCTGAAAGTATAGATACCCACTGCTTAAATCCTAACATGTGCACATTCGTGACACCTCCCAAGCCCATGGTGGCAGTGTCGCCCACCCGCTACCTTAGGCCCCGCTTGGTTCCTCGTTTTAGGGCCCAATACACCTGTAAAATATACCCCTGTAAAATAAAAACGGATCGGCCTGTCGTTGGTGCTTGGCATGTCGTTTTTGTGCTGTAAGTTTTACACTGGTTTTCTCGTTTACACCCGTATCAGGCTGGTATCCGATACAGACCAGAGGCCGTCGTGTTTCCCCACCTCGCCTCTCGCTCGAGACCTAGATCGAGTTGCGCCGCCGGAAGGCGCCGGCGCTGGTGTCCACGAGGTGGTCAAGCGACGGCGTTCGCGACGGCGATGTGGTGAGGCGCAGAAGACGATGGCCACTACGGGGGTTAGGCGCGCCGACGACGGCGACTCGCTCCTGGCCGCGACGGTGACGGCGACTCGCTCCTGGCCGCGACGGCGACATTGGCCGGCAGTCGTGACTTGACCGTGCTTGCGAATCGCTCATCCTCCTCTGCTCCACCAAGGTATCCTCCCTCCTCCTCCTCCTCTGCCATCCCTCCCCGCCCCTTCCCCGTTCAACCGGCGGCGGAGTACTCCTTGGCGACGTGGCCGTCCTGCTTGGTCATGATTAGCCCGAACCCTCCTGCCAGTTAACAGCTGCTGCCAAAGTTTCAGAAGAATTCAGTTTCGTTAGCTGGAGTCGAAGTTCAGATTGATGTAAACCTAGAAATACTGATAAACAAACAGATGAACAATGGTCCAATTATTTGTTTATGAACAGTGGTCCAATAAACTTCCATGGGTTGCCGGCGCCGCTCCTACGACGGTCTCGTCCACCGTGCCCCGCCGTCACCGTCTACCCTCCTAGATCTGCTTCCACGCCGCCGACAGCCATCGCTACCGCAGCACCGTCAAATTCTCAGCAGATGCATACACGGCGCTACACCAGAGGCGGTACTCTTTCGTATCTGCTCAACTTATTTATCGCAGCAAATAAATAGATCGCCACTGCTTTACTCTGATTTCTTGTCCATCACTTACCTGCTAATTGAAACCAAACATTGGTTGCAAAGTTGCCTTTGTCCGGTTTGCACCTTCAGATCCGCCTTAGCACGCTCAACACTATACTCCCAATGCTTATGGTTTTCCCCTTTTATATTCCACACTAGTTAAAGCACAGTAGACTAAATTTCAAAATTGGGTCAGTCGATTTTTTAGAGCTCGCTGGAGTTCGCCGGTGCGAAGAAGGGGCTCGGGTGGGGACGGTGGTTGTGGGGGGCGGTGGTGGGGCCTCGCCAAACGAAGAAAACTCGACGCGGGCGGGGGCCGGGGTGGGGGTGGGAGTGGCGGAGGAACACAGGCGGTGGGGGCCGTGTTGGGGAACGTAGCAGAAATTCAAAATTTTCTACGCATCACCAAGATCAATCTATGGAGTAATCTAGCAACGAGGGGAAGGGGAGTGCATCTACATACCATTGTAGATCGCGATGCGGAAGCGTTGCAAGAACGCGGATGAAGGAGTCGTACTCGTAGCGATTCAGATCGCGGTTGATTCCGATCTAAGCGCCGAACCACGGCGCCTCCGCGTTCAACACACGTGCAGCCAGGTGACGTCTCCCACGCCTTGATCCAGCAAGGAGAGAGGGAGAGGTTGGGGAAGACTCCGTCCAGCAGCAGCACGACGGCGTGGTGGTGATGGAGGAGCCTGGCAATCCTGCAGGGCTTCGCCAAGCACCGCGGGAGAGGAGGAGGGAGAGGGGTAGGGCTGCGCCAAGAGAGAGGAAGTCTCGTGTCTTTGGCAGCCCCAAAACCCCCACTATATATAGGGGAGGGGGAGGGGCTGTGCCCCCATCTAGGGTTCCCCCCCCCCAAGGGGTGCGGCCAGCCCTAGATCCATCTAGAGGGCGGCCAAGGGGGGAGAGAGGGGGGGCGCACCACTAGGTGGGCTTAAGGCCCATCTGAGCCTAGGGTTTCCCCCTTCCCCCCTTCCTGCGCCCTGGGCCCCTTGTGGGAGGCGGACCAGCCCACCTAGGGGCTGGTCCCTTCCCACAATTGGCCCATGCAGCCCTCTGGGGCCGGTGGCCCCACCCGGTGGACCCCCGGGACCCTCCCGGTGGTCCCGGTACGTTACCGATAGCACCCGAAACTTTTTCGGTGACCAAAACAGGACTTCCCATATATAAATCTTTACCTCCGGACCATTCCGGAACTCCTCGTGACGTCCGGGATCTCATCCAGGACTCCGAACAACATTCGGTAACCACGTATATCTATTCCCTATAACCCTAGCGTCATCGAACCTTAAGTGTGTAGACCCTACGGGTTCGGGAACCATGCAGACATGACCGAGACGTTCTCCGGCCAATAACCAACAGCGGGATCTGGATACCCATGTTGGCTCCCACATGTTCCATGATGATCTCATCGGATGAACCACGATGTCGGGGATTCAATCAATCCCGTATACAATTCCCTTTGTCAAGCGGTATAGTAGTTGACCGACATTCGATCGTTGGTATCCCGATACCTTGTTCAATCTCCTTACCGGCAAGTCTCTTTACTCGTTCCGTAACACATCATCCCGTGATCAACTCCTTGGTCACATTGTGCACATTATGATGATGTCCTACCGAGTGGGCCCAGAGATACCTCTCCGTTTACACGGAGTGACAAATCCCAGTCTCGATTCGTGCCAACCCAACAGACACTTTCGGAGATACCTGTAGTGCACCTTTATAGCCACCCAGTTACGTTGTGACATTTGGTACACCCAAAGCATTCCTACGGTATCCGGGAGTTGCACAATCTCATGGTCTAAGGAAATGATACTTGACATTAGAAAAGCTCTTAGCAAACGAACTACACGATCTTGTGCTAGGCTTAGGATTGGGTCTTGTCCATCACATCATTCTCCTAATGATGTGATCCCGTTATCAACGACATCCAATGTCCATGGTCAGGAAACCATAACCATCTATTGATCAACGAGCTAGTCAACTAGAGGCTTACAAGGGACACGGTGTTGTCTATGTATCCACACATGTATCTGAGTTTCCTATCAATACAATTCTAGAATGGATAATAAACGATTATCATGAACAAGGAAATATAATAATAACCAATTTATTATTGCCTCTAGGGCATATTTCCAACAGTCTCCCACTTGCACTAGAGTCAATAATCTAGTTCACATCACCATGTGATTAACACTCACAGGTCACATCACCATGTGACCAACATCCAAGAGTTTATTAGAGTCAACAATCTAGTTCACATCACTATGTGATTAACACTCAATGAGTTCTGGTTTGATCATGTTATGCTTGTGAGAGAGGTTATCAGTCAACGGGTCTGAACTTTTCAGATCCGTGTGTGCTTTACGAATATCTATGTCATCTTGTGGATGCTACCACGCGCTACTTGGAGCCATTTCAAATAACTGCTCTACTATACGAATCCGGTTTACTACTCAGAGTCATCCGGATTAGTGTCAAAGTTCGCATCGACGTAACCCTTTACGACAAACTCCTTTTCACCTCCATAATCGAGAAAATTCCTTAATCCACTAGATACTAAGGATAAGTTCGACCGCTATCATGTGATCCATTCCCGGATCACTATTGTACCCCTTGACCAACTCATGGCAAGGCACACTTCAAGTGCGGTACACAGCATAGCATACTGTAGAGCCTACGTCTAAAGCATAGGGGACGACCTTCGTCCTTTCTCTCCCTTTTACTGTGGTCAGGTCTTGAGTCTTACTCAATACTCACACCTTGTAACAGAACCAAGAACTCCTTCTTTGCTGATTTATTTTGAACTCTTTCAAAATCATGTCAAGGTGTGCGTTCTTTGAAAGTATCATCAGGCGTCTTGATCTATCTCTATAGATCTTGATGCCCAATATGTAAGCAGCTTTATCCAGGTCTTCCTTTGAAAAACTCCTTTCAAACAACCCTTTATGCTTTCTAGAAATTTTACATCATTTCGGATCAACAATATGTCATTCACATATACTTATCAGAAATGTTGTAGCGCTCCCACTCACTCTATTGTAAATACAAGTTTCTAACAAACTTTGTATAAACCCAAAAACTTTGATCACTCCATCAAAGCGTATATTCTGACTCCGAGATGCTTGCTCTAGTCCATGGAAGGATCGCTGGAGCTAGCATACCTTTTAGCATCCTTAGGACAAAACCTTTCTGATTGTATCACATACAACCTTTCCTTACGAAAACTGGTAAGGAAACTTGTTTTGACATCCATCTGCCAGATTTCATAAATGCAGCTAATGCTAACATGATTCCGACGGACTTAAGCATCGCTACGGATGAGAAAATCTCATCGTAGTCAACTCCTTGAACTTGTGAAAATTCTCTTTGCCACAAGTCGAGCTTCATAGACGGTAACATTAACGTCCATGTCCGTCTTCTTCTTAAAGATCCATTTATCTCAATGGCTTGCCGATCATCGGGCAAGTTCACCAAAGTCCATGCTTTGTTCTGATACATGGATCCTATCTCAGATTTCATGGCTTCTAACCAATTGTCGGAATATGGGCCCACCATCGCTTCTCCATAGCTCGTAGGTTCAGTATTGTCTAACAACATGATATCTAAGACAGGATTACCGTACCACTTAGGAGTAGTACATATCCTTGTCGACCTACGAGGTTTGGTAGTGACTTGATCCGAAGTTTCATGATCACTATCATAAGCTTCCACTTCAATTGGTGTAGGTGCCACAGGAACAACTTCCTGTGCCCTGCTACACACTAGTTGAAGTGACGGTTCAATAACCTTATCAAGTCTCCACCATCCTCCCACTCAATTCTTTTGAGAGAAACTTTTCCTCGAGAAAGGACTCATTTCTAGAAGCAATTACTTTTGCTTCCAGATCTGAAATAGGAGGTATACCCAACTGTTTTGGGTATTCTATGAAGATGCATTTATCCGCTTTGGGTTCGAGCTTATCAGCCTGAAACTTTTTCTCATAAGCGTCGCAGCCCCAAACTTTTAAGAAACGACAGCTTAGGTTTCTCTAAACCATAGTTCATACGGTGTCGTCTCAACAGAATTGCGTGGTGCCCTATTTAAAGTGAATGCGGTTGTCTCTAATGCCTAACCCATAAACGATAGTTGTAATTCGATAAGAGACATCATGGTATGCACCATATCCAATAGGGTGCAGTTATGATGTTCGGACACACCATCACACTGTGGTGTTCCAGGCGGTATTAATTGTGAAACACTTTCCACAATGTCTTAATTGTGTGCCAGACTCGTAAGTCAGATATCTATATGATCATATCATAGACATTTTATCCTCTTGTCACGACGATCTTCAACTTCACTCTGAAATTACTTGAACCTTTCAATAATTCAGACTTGTGTTTCATCAAGTAAATATTCTCAGCATCTACTCAAATCATCCGTGAAGTAAGAACATATCGATATCCACTGCGTGCCTCAGCACTCATTGGACTGCACACATCAAAATGTAATACTTCCAACAAGTTGCTTTCTTGTTCCATCTTACTGAAAACGAGGCCTTTCAGTCATCCTGCCCATGTGGTATGATTTGCATGTCTCAAGTGATTCAAAATCAAGTGAGTCCAAACGATCCATTTGCATGGAGTTTCTTCATGCATATATACCAATAGACATGGTTCGCATGTCTCAATCTTTTCAAAACGAGTGAGTCCAAAAATCCGTCTATACGGAGCTTCTTCATGCGTTCTATACCAATATGACTCAAATGGCAGTGCCACAAGTATGTGGTACTATCATTACTATTTTATATCTTTTGGCACGAACATGTGTATCACGGCGATCGAGATTCATTTTAGGTGCAAGACCATTGAAGGTATTATTCAAATAAACAGAGTAACCATTATTCTCCTTAAATGAATAACCGTATTGCGATAAACATAATCCAATCATGTTTATGCTCAACGCAAACACCAAATAACAATTATTTAGGTTTAACACCAATCTCGATGGTAGAGGGAGCATGCGATGCTTGATCACATCAACCTTGGAAACACTTCCAACACATATAGTCATCTCACCTTTAGCTAGTCTCCGTTTATTCCGCAGCTTTTATTTCGAGTTACTAACACTTAGCAACCGAACCGGTATCTAATACCCTGGTGCTGCTCGGAGTACTACTAAAGTACACATTCATATAATGTATATCCAATATACTTCTGTCGACCTTGCCTGCCTTCTCATCTACCAAGTATCTAGGGTAGTTCCGCTTCAGTGACCGTTCCCCTCATTACAGAAGCACTTAGTCTCGGGTTTGGGTTCAACCTTGGGTTTCTTCACTAGAGCAGCAACTGATTTGCCGTTTCATGAAGTATCCCTTCTTGCCCTTGCCCTTCTAGAAACTAGTGGTTTTACTAACCATCAACAATTGATGCTCCTTCTTGATTTCTACTTTCGCGGTGTCAAACATCGCGAGTTGCTCAAGGATCATCATGTCTATCCCTAATATGTTATAGGTCATCACAAAGCTCTAATAGCTTGGTGGCAGTGACTATGGAGAACCATCACTATCTCATCTGGAAGATTAACTCCCACTCGATTCAAGTGATTGTAGTACTCAAACAATCTGAGCACATGCTCAACGATTGAGCTTTTCTCCCTTAGTTTGCAGGCTTAAGAAACTTGTCAGAGGTCTCATACCTCTTGACGTGGGCACTAGTCTGAAATCCCAATTTCAGCCTTCGGAACATCTCATATGTTCTGCGATGTTTCAAAACGTCTTTGGTGCCACAATTCTAAACCGTTAGCATTACGCACTGAACTATCCCGTAGTCATCAAAACGTGTATGTCAGATGTTTCGCAACATCTACAGACGATGATGAGGTTCAGCACACCGAGCGGTGCAATAAGGACATAAGCCTTCTGTGCAGCAATGAGGACAATCCTCAGTTTACGGACCCAGTCCGCATAATTGCTACTATCAACTTTCAACTAAATTTTCTCTAGGAACATATCTGAAATAGTAGAGCTAAAGCGTAAGCTATGACATAATTTGCAAAGACCTTTTGACTATGTTCATGATAATGAAGTTCATCTGATTATTTAATGAACTCCCACTCAGATAGACATCCCTCTAGTCATCTAAGTGATACATGATCCGAGTCAAACTAGGCCATGTCCGATCATCACGTGAGACGGACTAGTCATCATCGGTGAACATCTCCATGTTGATCGCATCTACTATACGACTCATGTTCGACCTTTCGATCTCTTGTGTTCCGAGGCCATGTCTGTACATGCTAGGCTCGTCAAGTCAACCTAAGTGTTTCGCATGTGTTCCGAGGCCATGTCTGTACATGCTAGGCTCGTCAACACCCGTTGTATTCGAACGTTAGAATCTATCACACCCGATCATCACGTGGTGCTTCGAAACAACGAACCTTCGCAACGGTGCACAGTTAGGGGGAACACGTCTCTTGAAATTTTAGTGAGGGATCATCTTATTTATGCTACCGTCGTTCTAAGAAAATAAGATTTAAACATGATAAACATCACATGCAAATCATAAAGTGACGTGATATGGCCAATATCATCCTGCGCCTTTGATCTCCATCTTCGAGGTGCGGCATGATCACCTTCGTCACCGGCATGACACCATGATCCCCATCATCATGATCTCCATCATCGTGTCTTCATGAAGTTGTCTCGCCAACTATTACTTCTACTACTATGGCTAACGGTTAGCAATAAAGTAAAGTAATTACATGGCGTTTTCATTGACACGCAGGTCATACAATAAATTAAGACAACTCCTATGGCTCCTGCCGGTTGTCATACTCATCGACATGCAAGTCGTGATTCCTATTACAAGAACATGATCAATCTCATACATCACATATATCATTCATCACATCCTTTTGGCCATATCACATCACATAGCATACCCTGCAAAAACAAGTTAGATGTCCTCTAATTGTTGTTGCATGTTTTACGTGGCTGCTATGGGATTCTAGCAAGAACGTTTCTTACCTATGCAAAAGCCACAACGTGATATGCCAATTTCTATTTACCCTTCATAAGGACCCTTTTCATCGAATCCGATCCGACTAAAGTGGGAGAGACAGACACCCGCAAGCCACCTTATGCAACTAGTGCATGTCATTCGGTGGAACCTGTCTCACGTAAGTGTACGTGTAAGGTCGGTCCGGGCCGCTTCATCCCACGATGCCGCCGAATCAAGATAAGACTAGTAACGGCAAGTAAATTGACAACATCGACGCCCACAACTACTTTGTGTTCTACTCGTGCATAGAAACTACGCATAGACCTAGCTCATGATGCCACTGTTGGGGAATGTAGCAGAAATTCAAAATTTTCTACGCATCACCAAGATCAATCTATGGAGTAATCTAGCAACGAGGGTAAGGGGAGTGCATCTACATACCATTGTAGATCGCGATGCAGAAGCGTTGCAAGAACGCAGATGATGGAGTCGTACTCGTAGCGATTCAGATCGCGGTTGATTCCGATCTAAGCGCCGAACCACGGCGCCTCCGCGTTCAACACACGTGCAGCCCGGTGACGTCTCCCACGCCTTGATCCAGCAAGGAGAGTGGGAGAGGTTGGGGAAGACTCCGTCCAGCAGCAGCACGACGGCGTGGTGGTGATGGAGGAGCGTGGCAATCCTGCAGGGCTTCGCCGAGCACCACGGGAGAGGAGGAGGGAGAGGGGTAGGGCTGCGCCAAGAGAGAGGAAGTCTCGTGTCTTTGGCAGCCCCAAAACCCCCACTATATATAGGGGAGTGGGAGGGGCTGTGCCCCCATCTAGGGTTTCCCCCCCAAGGGGTGCGGCCAGCCCTAGATCCATCTAGGGGGGGCGGCCAAGGGGGGAGAGAGGGGGGCGCACCACTAGGTGGGCCTAAGGCCCATCTGAGCCTAGGGTTTCCCCCTTTCCCCCCTTCCTGCGCCCTGGGCCCCTTGTGGGAGGCGGACCAGCCCACCTAGGGGATGGTCCCTTCCCACACTTGGCCCACGCAGCCCTCTGGGGCCGGTGGCCCCACCTGGTGGACCCCCGGGACCCTCCCGGTGGTCCCGGTACGTTACCGATAGCACCCGAAACTTTTCCGGTGACCAAAACAGGACTTCCCATATATAAATCTTTCCCTCCGGACCATTCTGGAACTCCTCGTGACGTCCGGGATCTCATCCGGGACTCCGAACAACATTCGGTAACCACGTATATCTATTCCCTATAACCCTAGCGTCATCGAACCTTAAGTGTGTAGACCCTACGGGTTCGGGAACCATGCAGACATGACCGAGACGTTCTCCGGCCAATAACCAACAGCGGGATCTGGATACCCATGTTGGCTCCCACATGTTCCACGATGATCTCATCGGATGAACCACGATGTCGGGGATTCAATCAATCCCGTATACAATTCCCTTTGTCAAGCGGTATAGTACTTGCCCGAGATTCGATCGTTGGTATCCCGATACCTTTTTCAATCTCGTTACCGGCAAGTCTCTTTACTCGTTCCGTAACACATCATCCCATGATCAACTCCTTGGTCACATTGTGCACATTATGATGATGTCCTACCGAGTGGGCCCAGAGATACCTCTCCGTTTACACGGAGTGACAAATCCCAGTCTCGATTCGTGCCAACCCAAAAGACACTTTCGGAGATACCTGTAGTGCACCTTTATAGCCACCCAGTTACGTTGTGACATTTGGTACACCCAAAGCATTCCTACGGTATCCGGGAGTTGCACAATCTCATGGTCTAAGGAAATGATACTTGACATTAGAAAAGCTCTTAGCAAACGAACTACACGATCTTGTGCTAGGCTTAGGATTGGGTCTTGTCCATCACATCATTCTCCTAATGATGTGATCTTGTTATCAACGACATCCAATGTCCATGGTCAGGAAACCGTAACCATCTATTGATCAACGAGCTAGTCAACTAGAGGCTTACAAGGGACACGGTGTTGTCTATGTATCTACACATGTATCTGAGTTTCCTATCAATAAAATTCTAGCATGGATAATAAACGATTATCATGAACAAGGAAATATAATAATAACCAAATTATTATTGCCTCTAGGGCATATTTCCAACAGTCTCCCACTTGCACTAGAGTCAATAATCTAGTTCACATCACCATGTGATTAACACTCACAGGTCACATCACCATGTGACCAACATCCAAGAGTTCACTAGAGTCAACAATCTAGTTCACATCACTATGTGATTAACACTCAATGAGTTCTGGTTTGATCATGTTATGCTTGTGAGAGAGGTTATCAGTCAACGGGTCTGAACTTTTTAGATCCGTGTGTGCTTTACGAATATCTATGTCATCTTGTGGCTGCTACCACGCGCTACTTGGAGCCATTTCAAATAACTGCTCTACTATACGAATCCGGTTTACTACTCAGAGTCATCCGGATTACTGTCAAAGTTCGCATCGACGTAACCCTTTACGACAAACTCCTTTTCACCTCCATAATCGAGAAAATTCCTTAGTCCACTAGATACTAAGGATAAGTTCGACCGCTGTCATGTGATCCATTCCCGGATCACTATTGTACCCCTTGACCAACTCATGGCAAGGCACACTTCAAGTGCGGTACACAGCATAGCATACTGTAGAGCCTACGTCTAAAGCATAGGGGACGACCTTCGTCCTTTCTCTCTCTTCTACTGTGGTTAGGTCTTGAGTCTTACTCAATACTCACACCTTGTAACACAGCCAAGAACTCCTTCTTTGCTGATCTATTTTGAACTCTTTCGAAATCATGTCAAGGTGTGCGTTCTTTGAAAGTATCATCGGGCGTCTTGATCTATCTCTATAGATCTTGATGCCCAATATGTAAGCAGCTTTATCCAGGTCTTCCTTTGAAAAACTCCTTTCAAACAACCCTTTATGCTTTCCAGAAATTTTACATCATTTCGGATCAACAATATGTCATTCACATATACTTATCAGAAATGTTGTAGCGCTCCCACTCACTCTATTGTAAATACAAGTTTCTAACAAACTTTGTATAAACCCAAAAACTTTGATCACTCCATCAAAGCGTATATTCTGACTCCGAGATGCTTGCTCTAGTCCATGGAAGGATCGCTGGAGCTAGCATACCTTTTAGCATCCTTAGGACAAAACCTTTCTGATTGTATCACATACAACCTTTCCTTACGAAAACTGGTAAGGAAACTTGTTTTGACATCCATCTGCCAGATTTCATAAATGCAGCTAATGCTAACATGATTCCGACGGACTTAAGCATCGCTACGGATGAGAAAATCTCATCGTAGTCAACTCCTTGAACTTGTGAAAATTCTCTTTGCCACAAGTCGAGCTTCATAGACGGTAACATTAACGTCCATGTCCGTCTTCTTCTTAAAGATCCATTTATCTCAATGGCTTGCCGATCATCGGGCAAGTTCACCAAAGTCCATGCTTTGTTCTGATACATGGATCCTATCTCAGATTTCATGGCTTCTAACCAATTGTCGGAATATGGGCCCACCATCGCTTCTCCATAGCTCGTAGGTTCAGTATTGTCTAACAACATGATATCTAAGACAGGATTACCGTACCACTTAGGAGTAGTACATATCCTTGTCGACCTACGAGGTTTGGTAGTGACTTGATCCGAAGTTTCATGATCACTATCATAAGCTTCCACTTCAATTGGTGTAGGTGCCACAGGAACAACTTCCTGTGCCCTGCTACACACTAGTTGAAGTGACGGTTCAATAACCTTATCAAGTCTCCACCATCCTCCCACTCAATTCTTTTGAGAGAAACTTTTCCTCGAGAAAGGACTCATTTCTAGAAGCAATTACTTTTGCTTCCAGATCTGAAATAGGAGGTATACCCAACTGTTTTGGGTATTCTATGAAGATGCATTTATCCGCTTTGGGTTCGAGCTTATCAGCCTGAAACTTTTTCTCATAAGCGTCGCAGCCCCAAACTTTTAAGAAACGACAGCTTAGGTTTCTCTAAACCATAGTTCATACGGTGTCGTCTCAACAGAATTGCGTGGTGCCCTATTTAAAGTGAATGCGGTTGTCTCTAATGCCTAACCCATAAACGATAGTTGTAATTCGATAAGAGACATCATGGTATGCACCATATCCAATAGGGTGCAGTTATGATGTTCGGACACACCATCACACTGTGGTGTTCCAGGCGGTATTAATTGTGAAACACTTTCCACAATGTCTTAATTGTGTGCCAGACTCGTAACTCAGATATCTCTATGATCATATCATAGACATTTTATCCTCTTATCACGACGATCTTCAACTTCACTCTGAAATTACTTGAACCTTTCAATAATTCAGACTTGTGTTTCATCAAGTAAACATTCTCAGCATCTACTCAAATCATCCGTGAAGTAAGAACATATCGATATCCACTGCGTGCCTCGGCACTCATTGGACTGCACACATCAAAATGTATTACTTCCAACAAGTTGCTTTCTTGTTCCATCTTACTGAAAACGAGGCCTTTCAGTTATCCTGCCCATGTGGTATGATTTGCATGTCTCAAGTGATTCAAAATCAAGTGAGTCCAAACGATCCATTTGCATGGAGTTTCTTCATGCATATATACCAATAGACATGGTTCGCATGTCTCAATCTTTTCAAAACGAGTGAGTCCAAAAATCCATCTACTGGAGCTTCTTCATGCGTTCTATACCAATATGACTCAAATGGCAGTGCCACAAGTATGTGGTACTATCATTACTATTTTATATCTTTTGGCACGAACATGTGTATCACGGCGATCGAGATTCATTTTAGGTGCAAGACCATTGAAGGTATTATTCAAATAAACAGAGTAACCATTATTCTCCTTAAATGAATAACCGTATTGCGATAAACATAATCCAATCATGTTTATGCTCAACGCAAACACCAAATAACAATTATTTAGGTTTAACACCAATCTCGATGGTAGAGGGAGCATGCGATGCTTGATCACATCAACCTTGGAAACACTTCCAACACATATCGTCATCTCACCTTTAGCTAGTCTCCGTTTATTCCGCAGCTTTTATTTCGAGTTACTAACACTTAGCAACCGAACCGGTATCTAATACCCTGGTGCTGCTCGGAGTACTACTAAAGTACACATTCATATAATGTATATCCAATATACTTCTGTCGACCTTGCCTGCCTTCTCATCTACCAAGTATCTAGGGTAGTTCCGCTTCAGTGACCGTTCCCCTCATTACAGAAGCACTTAGTCTCAGGTTTGGGTTCAACCTTGGGTTTCTTCACTAGAGCAGCAACTGATTTGCCGTTTCATGCAGTATCCCTTCTTGCCCTTGCCCTTCTAGAAACTAGTGGTTTTACTAACCATCAACAATTGATGCTCCTTCTTGATTTCTACTTTCGCGGTGTCAAACATCGCGAGTTGCTCAAGGATCATCATGTCTCTCCCTGATATGTTATAGGTCATCACAAAGCTCTAATAGCATGGTGGCAGTGACTATGGAGAACCATCACTATCTCATCTGGAAGATTAACTCCCACTCGATTCAAGTGATTGTAGTACTCAGACAATCTGAGCACATGCTCAACGATTGAGCTTTTCTCCCTTAGTTTGCAGGCTTAAGAAACTTGTCAGAGGTCTCATACCTCTTGACGTGGGCACTAGTCTGAAATCCCAATTTCAGCCTTCGGAACATCTCATATGTTCTGCGACGTTTCAAAACGTCTTTGGTGCCACAATTCTGAACCGTTAGCATTACGCACTGAACTATCACGTAGTCATCAAAACGTGTATGTCAGATGTTTCGCAACATCTACAGACGACGATGAGGTTCAGCACACCGAGCGGTGCATTAAGGACATAAGCCTTCTGTGCAGCAATGAGGACAATCCTCATTTTACGGACCTAGTCCGCATAATTGCTACTATCAACTTTCAACTAAATTTTCTCTAGGAACATATCTGAAACAGTAGAGCTGAAGCGTAAGCTATGACATAATTTGCAAAGACCTTTTGACTATGTTCATGATAATGAAGTTCATCTGATTATTTAATGAACTCCCACTCAGATAGACATCCCTCTAGTCATGTAAGTGATACATGATCCGAGTCAAACTAGGCCGTGTCCGATCATCACGTGAGACGGACTAGTCATCATCGGTGAACATCTCCATGTTGATCGCATCTACTATACGACTCATGTTCGACCTTTCGATCTCTTGTGTTCCGAGGCCATGTCTGTACATGCTAGGCTCGTCAAGTCAACCTAAGTGTTTCGCATGTGTTCCGAGGCCATGTCTGTACATACTAGGCTCGTCAACACCCGTTGTATTCGAACGTTAGAATCTATCACACCCGATCATCACGTGGTGCTTCGAAACAACGAACCTTCGCAACGGTGCACAGTTAGGGGGAACACGTCTCTTGAAATTTTAGTGAGGGATCATCTTATTTATGCTACCGTCGTTCTTAGCAAATAAGATTTAAACATGATAAACATCACATGCAAATCATAAAGTGACGTGATATGGCCAATATCATCCTGCGCCTTTGATCTCCATCTTCGAGGTGCGGCATGATCACCTTCGTCACCGGCATGACACCATGATCCCCATCATCATGATCTCCATCATCGTGTCTTCATGAAGTTGTCTCGCCAACTATTACTTCTACTACTATGGCTAACGGTTAGCAATAAAGTAAAGTAATTACATGGCGTTTTCATTGACACGCGGGTCATACAATAAATTAAGACAACTCCTATGGCTCCTGCCGATTGTCATACTCATCGACATGCAAGTCGTGATTCCTATCACAAGAACATGATCAATCTCATACATCACATATATCATTCATCACATCCTTTTGGCCATATCACATCACATAGCATAGCCTGCAAAAACAAGTTAGACATCCTCTAATTGTTGTTGCATGTTTTACGTGGCTGCTATGGGATTCTAGCAAGAACGTTTCTTACCTACGCAAAAGTCACAACGTGATATGCCAATTTCTATTTACCCTTCATAAGGACCCTTTTCATCGAATCCGATCCGACTAAAGTGGGAGAGACAGACACCCACAAGCCACCTTATGCAACTAGTGCATGTCATTCGGTGGAACCTATCTCACGTAAGTGTTCGTGTAAGGTCGGTCCGGGCCGCTTCATCCCACGATGCCGCCGAATCAAGGTAAGACTAGTAACGGAAAGTAAATTGACAACATCGACGCCCACAACTACTTTGTGTTCTACTCGTGCATTGAAACTACGCATAGACCTAGCTCATGATGCCACTGTTGGGGAACGTAGCAGAAATTCAAAATTTTCTACGCATCACCAAGATCAATCTATGGAGTAATCTAGCAACGAGGGGAAGGGGAGTGCATCTACATACCATTGTAGATCGCGATGCGGAAGCGTTGCAAAAACGCGGATGAAGGAGTCGTACTCGTAGCGATTCAGATCGCGGTTGATTCTGATCTAAGCGCCGAACCACGGCGCCTCCGCGTTCAACACACGTGCAGCCCGGTGACGTCTCCCACTCCTTGATCCAGCAAGGAGAGAGGGAGAGGTTGGGGAAGACTCCGTCCAGCAGCAGCACGACGGCGTGGTGGTGATTAAGGAGTGTGGCAATCCTGCAGGGCTTCGCCAAGCACCGCGGGAGAGGAGGAGGGAGAGGGGTAGGGCTGCGCCAAGAGAGAGGAAGTCTCGTGTCTTTGGCAGCCCCAAAACCCCCACTATATATAGGGGAGGGGGAGGGGCTGTGCCCCCATCTAGGGTTTCCCCCCCCCCCAACGGGTGCGGCCAGCCCTAGATCCATCTAGGGGGGCGGCCAAGGGGGGAGAGAGGGGGGGCGCACCACTAGGTGGGCCTAAGGCCCATCTGAGCCTAGGGTTTCCCCTTCCCCCCCTTCCTGTGCCCTGGGCCCCTTGTGGGAGGCGGACCAGCCCACCTAGGGGATGGTCCCTTCCCACACTTGGCCCACGCAGCCCTCTGGGGCCGGTGGCCCCACCTGGTGGACCCCCGGGACCCTCCCGGTGGTCCCGGTACGTTACCGATAGCACCCGAAACTTTTCCGGTGACCAAAACAGGACTTCCCATATATAAATCTTTACCTCCGGACCATTCCGGAACTCCTCGTGACGTCTGGGATCTCATCCGGGACTCCGAACAACATTCGGTAACCACGTATATCTATTCCCTATAACCCTAGCGTCATCGAACCTTAAGTGTGTAGACCCTACGGGTTCGGGAACCATGCAGACATGACCGAGACGTTCTCCGGCCAATAACCAACAGCGGGATCTGGATACCCATGTTGGCTCCCACATGTTCCACGATGATCTCATTGGATGAACCACGATGTCGGGGATTCAATCAATCCCGTATACAATTCCCTTTGTCAAGCGGTATAGTACTTGCCCGAGATTCGATCGTTGGTATCCCGATACCTTGTTCAATCTCGTTATCGGCAAGTCTCTTTACTCGTTCCGTAACACATCATCCCGTGATCAACTCCTTGGTCACATTGTGCACATTATGATGATGTCCTACCGAGTGGGCCCAGAGATACCTCTCCGTTTACACGGAGTGACAAATCCCAGTCTCGATTCGTGCCAACCCAACAGACACTTTCGGAGATACCTGTAGTGCACCTTTATAGCCACCCAGTTACGTTGTGACATTTGGTACACCCAAAGCATTCCTACGGTATCCGGGAGTTGCACAATCTCATGGTCTAAGGAAATGATACTTGACATTAGAAAAGCTCTTAGCAAACGAACTACACGATCTTGTGCTAGGCTTAGGATTGGGTCTTGTCCATCACATCATTCTCCTAATGATGTGATCCCGTTATCAACGACATCCAATGTCCATGGTCAGGAAACCGTAACCATCTATTGATCAACGAGCTAGTCAACTAGAGGCTTACTAGGGACACGGTGTTGTCTATGTATCCACACATGTATCTGAGTTTCCTATCAATAAAATTCTAGCATGGATAATAAACGATTATCATGAACAAGGAAATATAATAATAAGCAATTTATTATTGCCTCTAGGGCATATTTCCAACAGTCTCCCACTTGAACTAGAGTCAATAATCTAGTTCACATCACCATGTGATTAACACTCACAGGTCACATCACCATGTGACCAACATCCAAGAGTTTACTAGAGTCAACAATCTAGTTCACATCACTATGTGATTAACACTCAATGAGTTCTGGTTTGATCATGTTATGCTTGTGAGAGAGGTTATCAGTCAACGGGTCTGAACTTTTTAGATCCGTGTGTGCTTTACGAATATCTATGTCATCTTGTGGATGCTATCACGCGCTACTTGGAGCCATTTCAAATAACTGCTCTACTATACGAATCCGGTTTACTACTCAGAGTCATCCGGATTACTGTCAAAGTTCGCATCGACGTAACCCTTTACGACAAACTCCTTTTCACCTCCATAATCGAGAAAATTCCTTAGTCCACTAGATACTAAGGATAAGTTCGACCGCTGTCATGTGATCCATTCCCGGATCACTATTGTACCCCTTGACCAACTCATGGCAAGGCACACTTCAAGTGCGGTACACAGCATAGCATACTGTAGAGCCTACGTCTAAAGCATAGGGGACGACCTTCGTCCTTTCTCTCTCTTCTACTGTGGTTAGGTCTTGAGTCTTACTCAATACTCACACCTTGTAACACAGCCAAGAACTCCTTCTTTGCTGATCTATTTTGAACTCTTTCGAAATCATGTCAAGGTGTGCGTTCTTTGAAAGTATCATCGGGCGTCTTGATCTATCTCTATAGATCTTGATGCCCAATATGTAAGCAGCTTTATCCAGGTCTTCCTTTGAAAAACTCCTTTCAAACAACCCTTTATGCTTTCCAGAAATTTTACATCATTTCGGATCAACAATATGTCATTCACATATACTTATCAGAAATGTTGTAGCGCTCCCACTCACTCTATTGTAAATACAAGTTTCTAACAAACTTTGTATAAACCCAAAAACTTTGATCACTCCATCAAAGCGTATATTCTGACTCCGAGATGCTTGCTCTAGTCCATGGAAGGATCGCTGGAGCTAGCATACCTTTTAGCATCCTTAGGACAAAACCTTTCTGATTGTATCACATACAACCTTTCCTTACGAAAACTGGTAAGGAAACTTGTTTTGACATCCATCTGCCAGATTTCATAAATGCAGCTAATGCTAACATGATTCCGACGGACTTAAGCATCGCTACGGATGAGAAAATCTCATCGTAGTCAACTCCTTGAACTTGTGAAAATTCTCTTTGCCACAAGTCGAGCTTCATAGACGGTAACATTAACGTCCATGTCCGTCTTCTTCTTAAAGATCCATTTATCTCAATGGCTTGCCGATCATCGGGCAAGTTCACCAAAGTCCATGCTTTGTTCTGATACATGGATCCTATCTCAGATTTCATGGCTTCTAACCAATTGTCGGAATATGGGCCCACCATCGCTTCTCCATAGCTCGTAGGTTCAGTATTGTCTAACAACATGATATCTAAGACAGGATTACCGTACCACTTAGGAGTAGTACATATCCTTGTCGACCTACGAGGTTTGGTAGTGACTTGATCCGAAGTTTCATGATCACTATCATAAGCTTCCACTTCAATTGGTGTAGGTGCCACAGGAACAACTTCCTTTGCCCTGCTACACACTAGTTGAAGTGACGGTTCAATAACCTTATCAAGTCTCCACCATCCTCCCACTCAAATCTTTCGAGAGAAACTTTTCCTCGAGAAAGGACTCATTTCTAGAAGCAATTACTTTTGCTTGCAGATCTGAAATAGGAGGTATACCCAACTGTTTTGGGTATTCTATGAAGATGCATTTATCCGCTTTGGGTTCGAGCTTATCAGCCTGAAACTTTTTCTCATAAGCGTCGCAGCCCCAAACTTTTAAGAAACGACAGCTTAGGTTTCTCTAAACCATAGTTCATACGGTGTCGTCTCAACAGAATTGCGTGGTGCCCTATTTAAAGTGAATGCGCTTGTCTCTAATGCCTAACCCATAAACGATAGTTGTAATTCGATAAGAGACATCATGGTATGCACCATATCCAATAGGGTGCAGTTATGATGTTCGGACACACCATCACACTGTGGTGTTCCAGGCGGTATTAATTGTGAAACACTTTCCACATTGTCTTAATTGTGTGCCAGACTCGTAACTCAGATATCTCTATGATCATATCATAGACATTTTATCCTCTTATCACGACGATCTTCAACTTCACTCTGAAATTACTTGAACCTTTCAATAATTCAGACTTGTGTTTCATCAAGTAAATATTCTCAGCATCTACTCAAATCATCCGTGAAGTAAGAACATATCGATATCCACTGCGTGCCTCAGCACTCATTGGACTGCACACATCAAAATGTATTACTTCCAACAAGTTGCTTTCTCGTTCCATCTTACTGAAAACGAGGCCTTTCAGTCATCCTGCCCATGTGGTATGATTTGCATGTCTCAGGTGATTCAAAATCAAGTGAGTCCAAACGATCCATTTGCATGGAGTTTCTTCATGCATATATACCAATAGACATGGTTCGCATGTCTCAATCTTTTCAAAACGAGTGAGTCCAAAAATCCATCTACATGGAGCTTCTTCATGCGTTCTATACCAATATGACTCAAATGGCAGTGCCACAAGTATGTGGTACTATCATTACTATTTTATATCTTTTGGCACGAACATGTGTATCACGGCGATCGAGATTCATTTTAGGTGCAAGACCATTGAAGGTATTATTCAAATAAACAGAGTAACCATTATTCTCCTTAAATGAATAACCGTATTGCGATAAACATAATCCAATCATGTTTATGCTCAACGCAAACACCAAATAACAATTATTTAGGTTTAACACCAATCTCGATGGTAGAGGGAGCATGCGATGCTTGATCACATCAACCTTGGAAACACTTCCAACACATATCGTCATCTCACCTTTAGCTAGTCTCCGTTTATTCCGCAGCTTTTATTTCGAGTTACTAACACTTAGCAACCGAACCGGTATCTAATACCCTGGTGCTGCTCGGAGTACTACTAAAGTACACATTCATATAATGTATATCCAATATACTTCTGTCGACCTTGCCTGTCTTCTCATCTACCAAGTATCTAGGGTAGTTCCGCTTCAGTGACCGTTCCCCTCATTACAGAAGCACTTAGTCTCGGGTTTGGGTTCAACCTTGGGTTTCTTCACTAGAGCAGCAACTGATTTGCCGTTTCATGAAGTATCCCTTCTTGCCCTTGCCCTTCTAGAAACTAGTGGTTTTACTAACCATCAACAATTGATACTCCTTCTTGATTTCTACTTTCGCGGTGTCAAACATCGCGAGTTGCTCAAGGATCATCATGTCTATCCCTGATATGTTTTAATTCATCACGAAGCTCTAATAGCTTGGTGGCAGTGACTATGGAGAACCATCACTATCTCATCTGGAAGATTAACTCCCACTCGATTCAAGTGATTGTAGTACTCAGACAATCTGAGCACATGCTCAACGATTGAGCTTTTCTCCCTTAGTTTGCAGGCTTAAGAAACTTGTCAGAGGTCTCATACCTCTTGACGTGGGCACTAGTCTGAAATCCCAATTTCAGCCTTCGGAACATCTCATATGTTCTGCGACGTTTCAAAACGTCTTTGTGCCACAATTCTAAACCGTTAGCATTACGCACTGAACTATCACGTAGTCATCAAAATGTGTATGTCAGATGTTTCGCAACATCTACAGACGACGATGAGGTTCAGCACACCGAGCGGTGCATTAAGGACATAAGCCTACTGTGCAGCAATGTGGACAATCCTCAGTTTACGGACCTAGTCCGCATAATTGCTACTATCAACTTTCAACTAAATTTTCTCTAGGAACATATCTGAAACAGTAGAGCTAAAGTGTAAGCTATGACATAATTTGCAAAGACCTTTTGACTATGTTCATGATAATGAAGTTCATCTGATTATTTAATGAACTCCCACTCAGATAGACATCCCTCTAGTCATGTAAGTGATACATGATCCGAGTCAAACTAGGCCGTGTCCGATCATCACGTGAGACGGACTAGTCATCATCGGTGAACATCTCCATGTTGATCGCATCTACTATACGACTCATGTTCGACCTTTCGATCTCTTGTGTTCCGAGGCCATGTCTGTACATGCTAGGCTCGTCAAGTCAACCTAAGTGTTTCGCATGTGTTCCGAGGCCATGTCTGTACATGCTAGGCTCGTCAACACCCGTTGTATTCGAACGTTAGAATCTATCACACCCGATCATCACGTGGTGCTTCGAAACAACGAACCTTCGCAACGGTGCACAGTTAGGGGGAACACGTCTCTTGAAATTTTAGTGAGGGATCATCTTATTTATGCTACCGTCGTTCTTAGCAAATAAGATTTAAACATGATAAACATCACATGCAAATCATAAAGTGACGTGATATGGCCAATATCATCCTGCGCCTTTGATCTCCATCTTCGAGGTGCGGCATGATCACCTTCGTCACCGGCATGACACCATGATCTCCATCATCATGATCTCCATCATCGTGTCTTCATGAAGTTGTCTCGCCAACTATTACTTCTACTACTATGGCTAACGGTTAGCAATAAAGTAAAGTAATTACATGGCGTTTTCATTGACACGCGGGTCATACAATAAATTAAGACAACTCCTATGGCTCCTGCCGATTGTCATACTCATCGACATGCAAGTCGTGATTCCTATCACAAGAACATGATCAATCTCATACATCACATATATCATTCATCACATCCTTTTGGCCATATCACATCACATAGCATAGCCTGCAAAAACAAGTTAGACATCCTCTAATTGTTGTTGCATGTTTTACGTGGCTGCTATGGGATTCTAGCAAGAACGTTTCTTACCTACGCAAAAGTCACAACGTGATATGCCAATTTCTATTTACCCTTCATAAGGACCCTTTTCATCGAATCCGATCCGACTAAAGTGGGAGAGACAGACACCCGCAAGCCACCTTATGCAACTAGTGCATGTCATTCGGTGGAACCTGTCTCACGTAAGTGTTCGTGTAAGGTCGGTCCGGGCCGCTTCATCCCACGATGCCGCCGAATCAAGGTAAGACTAGTAACGGAAAGTAAATTGACAACATCGACGCCCACAACTACTTTGTGTTCTACTCGTGCATTGAAACTACGCATAGACCTAGCTCATGATGCCACTGTTGGGGAACGTAGCAGAAATTCAAAATTTTCTACGCATCACCAAGATCAATCTATGGAGTAATCTAGCAACGAGGGGAAGGGGAGTGCATCTACATACCATTGTAGATCGCGATGCGGAAGCGTTGCAAAAACGCGGATGAAGGAGTCGTACTCGTAGCGATTCAGATCGCGGTTGATTCTGATCTAAGCGCCGAACCACGGCGCCTCCGCGTTCAACACACGTGCAGCCCGGTGACGTCTCCCACTCCTTGATCCAGCAAGGAGAGAGGGAGAGGTTGGGGAAGACTCCGTCCAGCAGCAGCACGACGGCGTGGTGGTGATTAAGGAGTGTGGCAATCCTGCAGGGCTTCGCCAAGCACCGCGGGAGAGGAGGAGGGAGAGGGGTAGGGCTGCGCCAAGAGAGAGGAAGTCTCGTGTCTTTGGCAGCCCCAAAACCCCCACTATATATAGGGGAGGGGGAGGGGCTGTGCCCCCATCTAGGGTTTCCCCCCCCCCAACGGGTGCGGCCAGCCCTAGATCCATCTAGGGGGGCGGCCAAGGGGGGAGAGAGGGGGGGCGCACCACTAGGTGGGCCTAAGGCCCATCTGAGCCTAGGGTTTCCCCTTCCCCCCCTTCCTGTGCCCTGGGCCCCTTGTGGGAGGCGGACCAGCCCACCTAGGGGATGGTCCCTTCCCACACTTGGCCCACGCAGCCCTCTGGGGCCGGTGGCCCCACCTGGTGGACCCCCGGGACCCTCCCGGTGGTCCCGGTACGTTACCGATAGCACCCGAAACTTTTCCGGTGACCAAAACAGGACTTCCCATATATAAATCTTTACCTCCGGACCATTCCGGAACTCCTCGTGACGTCTGGGATCTCATCCGGGACTCCGAACAACATTCGGTAACCACGTATATCTATTCCCTATAACCCTAGCGTCATCGAACCTTAAGTGTGTAGACCCTACGGGTTCGGGAACCATGCAGACATGACCGAGACGTTCTCCGGCCAATAACCAACAGCGGGATCTGGATACCCATGTTGGCTCCCACATGTTCCACGATGATCTCATTGGATGAACCACGATGTCGGGGATTCAATCAATCCCGTATACAATTCCCTTTGTCAAGCGGTATAGTACTTGCCCGAGATTCGATCGTTGGTATCCCGATACCTTGTTCAATCTCGTTATCGGCAAGTCTCTTTACTCGTTCCGTAACACATCATCCCGTGATCAACTCCTTGGTCACATTGTGCACATTATGATGATGTCCTACCGAGTGGGCCCAGAGATACCTCTCCGTTTACACGGAGTGACAAATCCCAGTCTCGATTCGTGCCAACCCAACAGACACTTTCGGAGATACCTGTAGTGCACCTTTATAGCCACCCAGTTACGTTGTGACATTTGGTACACCCAAAGCATTCCTACGGTATCCGGGAGTTGCACAATCTCATGGTCTAAGGAAATGATACTTGACATTAGAAAAGCTCTTAGCAAACGAACTACACGATCTTGTGCTAGGCTTAGGATTGGGTCTTGTCCATCACATCATTCTCCTAATGATGTGATCCCGTTATCAACGACATCCAATGTCCATGGTCAGGAAACCGTAACCATCTATTGATCAACGAGCTAGTCAACTAGAGGCTTACTAGGGACACGGTGTTGTCTATGTATCCACACATGTATCTGAGTTTCCTATCAATAAAATTCTAGCATGGATAATAAACGATTATCATGAACAAGGAAATATAATAATAAGCAATTTATTATTGCCTCTAGGGCATATTTCCAACAGTCTCCCACTTGAACTAGAGTCAATAATCTAGTTCACATCACCATGTGATTAACACTCACAGGTCACATCACCATGTGACCAACATCCAAGAGTTTACTAGAGTCAACAATCTAGTTCACATCACTATGTGATTAACACTCAATGAGTTCTGGTTTGATCATGTTATGCTTGTGAGAGAGGTTATCAGTCAACGGGTCTGAACTTTTTAGATCCGTGTGTGCTTTACGAATATCTATGTCATCTTGTGGATGCTATCACGCGCTACTTGGAGCCATTTCAAATAACTGCTCTACTATACGAATCCGGTTTACTACTCAGAGTCATCCGGATTACTGTCAAAGTTCGCATCGACGTAACCCTTTACGACAAACTCCTTTTCACCTCCATAATCGAGAAAATTCCTTAGTCCACTAGATACTAAGGATAAGTTCGACCGCTGTCATGTGATCCATTCCCGGATCACTATTGTACCCCTTGACCAACTCATGGCAAGGCACACTTCAAGTGCGGTACACAGCATAGCATACTGTAGAGCCTACGTCTAAAGCATAGGGGACGACCTTCGTCCTTTCTCTCTCTTCTACTGTGGTTAGGTCTTGAGTCTTACTCAATACTCACACCTTGTAACACAGCCAAGAACTCCTTCTTTGCTGATCTATTTTGAACTCTTTCGAAATCATGTCAAGGTGTGCGTTCTTTGAAAGTATCATCGGGCGTCTTGATCTATCTCTATAGATCTTGATGCCCAATATGTAAGCAGCTTTATCCAGGTCTTCCTTTGAAAAACTCCTTTCAAACAACCCTTTATGCTTTCCAGAAATTTTACATCATTTCGGATCAACAATATGTCATTCACATATACTTATCAGAAATGTTGTAGCGCTCCCACTCACTCTATTGTAAATACAAGTTTCTAACAAACTTTGTATAAACCCAAAAACTTTGATCACTCCATCAAAGCGTATATTCTGACTCCGAGATGCTTGCTCTAGTCCATGGAAGGATCGCTGGAGCTAGCATACCTTTTAGCATCCTTAGGACAAAACCTTTCTGATTGTATCACATACAACCTTTCCTTACGAAAACTGGTAAGGAAACTTGTTTTGACATCCATCTGCCAGATTTCATAAATGCAGCTAATGCTAACATGATTCCGACGGACTTAAGCATCGCTACGGATGAGAAAATCTCATCGTAGTCAACTCCTTGAACTTGTGAAAATTCTCTTTGCCACAAGTCGAGCTTCATAGACGGTAACATTAACGTCCATGTCCGTCTTCTTCTTAAAGATCCATTTATCTCAATGGCTTGCCGATCATCGGGCAAGTTCACCAAAGTCCATGCTTTGTTCTGATACATGGATCCTATCTCAGATTTCATGGCTTCTAACCAATTGTCGGAATATGGGCCCACCATCGCTTCTCCATAGCTCGTAGGTTCAGTATTGTCTAACAACATGATATCTAAGACAGGATTACCGTACCACTTAGGAGTAGTACATATCCTTGTCGACCTACGAGGTTTGGTAGTGACTTGATCCGAAGTTTCATGATCACTATCATAAGCTTCCACTTCAATTGGTGTAGGTGCCACAGGAACAACTTCCTTTGCCCTGCTACACACTAGTTGAAGTGACGGTTCAATAACCTTATCAAGTCTCCACCATCCTCCCACTCAAATCTTTCGAGAGAAACTTTTCCTCGAGAAAGGACTCATTTCTAGAAGCAATTACTTTTGCTTGCAGATCTGAAATAGGAGGTATACCCAACTGTTTTGGGTATTCTATGAAGATGCATTTATCCGCTTTGGGTTCGAGCTTATCAGCCTGAAACTTTTTCACATAAGCGTCGCAGCCCCAAACTTTTAAGAAACGACAGCTTAGGTTTCTCTAAACCATAGTTCATACGATGTCGTCTCAACAGAATTGCGTGGTGCCCTATTTAAAGTGAATGCGCTTGTCTCTAATGCCTAACCCATAAACGATAGTTGTAATTCGATAAGAGACATCATGGTATGCACCATATCCAATAGGGTGCAGTTATGATGTTCGGACACACCATCACACTGTGGTGTTCCAGGCGGTATTAATTGTGAAACACTTTCCACATTGTCTTAATTGTGTGCCAGACTCGTAACTCAGATATCTCTATGATCATATCATAGACATTTTATCCTCTTATCACGACGATCTTCAACTTCACTCTGAAATTACTTGAACCTTTCAATAATTCAGACTTGTGTTTCATCAAGTAAATATTCTCAGCATCTACTCAAATCATCCGTGAAGTAAGAACATATCGATATCCACTGCGTGCCTCAGCACTCATTGGACTGCACACATCAAAATGTATTACTTCCAACAAGTTGCTTTCTCGTTCCATCTTACTGAAAACGAGGCCTTTCAGTCATCCTGCCCATGTGGTATGATTTGCATGTCTCAGGTGATTCAAAATCAAGTGAGTCCAAACGATCCATTTGCATGGAGTTTCTTCATGCATATATACCAATAGACATGGTTCGCATGTCTCAATCTTTTCAAAACGAGTGAGTCCAAAAATCCATCTACATGGAGCTTCTTCATGCGTTCTATACCAATATGACTCAAATGGCAGTGCCACAAGTATGTGGTACTATCATTACTATTTTATATCTTTTGGCACGAACATGTGTATCACGGCGATCGAGATTCATTTTAGGTGCAAGACCATTGAAGGTATTATTCAAATAAACAGAGTAACCATTATTCTCCTTAAATGAATAACCGTATTGCGATAAACATAATCCAATCATGTTTATGCTCAACGCAAACACCAAATAACAATTATTTAGGTTTAACACCAATCTCGATGGTAGAGGGAGCATGCGATGCTTGATCACATCAACCTTGGAAACACTTCCAACACATATCGTCATCTCACCTTTAGCTAGTCTCCGTTTATTCCGCAGCTTTTATTTCGAGTTACTAACACTTAGCAACCGAACCGGTATCTAATACCCTGGTGCTGCTCGGAGTACTACTAAAGTACACATTCATATAATGTATATCCAATATACTTCTGTCGACCTTGCCTGTCTTCTCATCTACCAAGTATCTAGGGTAGTTCCGCTTCAGTGACCGTTCCCCTCATTACAGAAGCACTTAGTCTCGGGTTTGGGTTCAACCTTGGGTTTCTTCACTAGAGCAGCAACTGATTTGCCGTTTCATGAAGTATCCCTTCTTGCCCTTGCCCTTCTAGAAACTAGTGGTTTTACTAACCATCAACAATTGATACTCCTTCTTGATTTCTACTTTCGCGGTGTCAAACATCGCGAGTTGCTCAAGGATCATCATGTCTATCCCTGATATGTTTTAATTCATCACGAAGCTCTAATAGCTTGGTGGCAGTGACTATGGAGAACCATCACTATCTCATCTGGAAGATTAACTCCCACTCGATTCAAGTGATTGTAGTACTCAGACAATCTGAGCACATGCTCAACGATTGAGCTTTTCTCCCTTAGTTTGCAGGCTTAAGAAACTTGTCAGAGGTCTCATACCTCTTGACGTGGGCACTAGTCTGAAATCCCAATTTCAGCCTTCGGAACATCTCATATGTTCTGCGACGTTTCAAAACGTCTTTGTGCCACAATTCTAAACCGTTAGCATTACGCACTGAACTATCACGTAGTCATCAAAATGTGTATGTCAGATGTTTCGCAACATCTACAGACGACGATGAGGTTCAGCACACCGAGCGGTGCATTAAGGACATAAGCCTACTGTGCAGCAATGTGGACAATCCTCAGTTTACGGACCTAGTCCGCATAATTGCTACTATCAACTTTCAACTAAATTTTCTCTAGGAACATATCTGAAACAGTAGAGCTAAAGTGTAAGCTATGACATAATTTGCAAAGACCTTTTGACTATGTTCATGATAATGAAGTTCATCTGATTATTTAATGAACTCCCACTCAGATAGACATCCCTCTAATCATCTAAGTGATACATGATCCGAGTCAAACTAGGCCGTGTCCGATCATCACGTGAGACGGACTAGTCATCATCGGTGAACATCTCCATGTTGATCGCATCTACTATACGACTCATGTTCGACCTTTCGATCTCTTGTGTTCCGAGGCCATGCCTGTACATGCTAGGCTCGTCAAGTCAACCTAAGTGTTTCGCATGTGTTCCGAGGCCATGTCTGTACATGCTAGGCTCGTCAACACCCGTTGTATTCGAACGTTAGAATCTATCACACCCGATCATCACGTGGTGCTTCGAAATAATGAACCTTCGCAACGGTGCACAGTTAGGGGGAACACGTCTCTTGAAATTTTAGTGAGGGATCATCTTATTTATGCTACCGTCGTTCTAAGAAAATAAGATTTAAACATGATAAACATCACATGCAAATCATAAAGTGACGTGATATGGCCAATATCATCCTGCGCCTTTGATCTCCATCTTCGAGGTGCGGCATGATCACCTTCGTCACCGGCATGACACCATGATCCCCATCATCATGATCTCCATCATCGTGTCTTCATGAAGTTGTCTCGCCAACTATTACTTCTACTACTATGGCTAATGGTTAGCAATAAAGTAAAGTAATTACATGGCGTTTTCATTGACACGCAGGTCATACAATAAATTAAGACAACTCCTATGGCTCCTGCCGGTTGTCATACTCATCGACATGCAAGTCGTGATTCCTATTACAAGAACATGATCAATCTCGTACATCACATATATCATTCATCACATCCTTTTGGCCATATCACATCACATAGCATACCCTGCAAAAACAAGTTAGACGTCCTCTAATTGTTGTTGCATGTTTTACGTGGCTGCTATGGGATTCTAGCAAGAACGTTTCTTACCTACGCAAAAGCCACAATGTGATATGCCAATTTCTATTTACCCTTCATAAGGACCCTTTTCATCGAATCCGATCCGACTAAAGTGGGAGAGACAGACACCCGCAAGCCACCTTATGCAACTAGTGCATGTCATTCGGTGGAACCTGTCTCACGTAAGTGTACGTGTAAGGTCGGTCCGGGCCGCTTCATCCCATGATGCCGCCGAATCAAGATAAGACTAGTAACGGAAAGTAAATTGACAACATCGACGCCCACAACTACTTTGTGTTCTACTCGTGCATAGAAACTACGCATAGACCTAGCTCATGATGCCACTGTTGGGGAACGTAAAATTTTCTACGCATCACCAAGATCAATCTATGGAGTAATCTAGCAACGAGGGGAAGGGGAGTGCATCTACATACCATTGTAGATCGCGATGCAGAAGCGTTGCAAGAACGCGGATGAAGGAGTCGTACTCGTAGCTATTCAGATCGCGGTTGATTCCGATCTAAGCGCCGAACCACGGCGCCTCCGCGATCAACACACGTGCAGCCCGGTGACGTCTCCCACGCCTTGATCCAGCAAGGAGAGTGGGAGAGGTTGGGGAAGACTCCGTCCAGCAGCAGCACGACGGCGTGGTGGTGATGGAGGAGCGTGGCAATCCTGCAGGGCTTCGCCAAGCACCACGGGAGAGGAGGAGGGAGAGGGGTAGGGCTGCGCCAAGAGAGAGGAAGTCTCGTGTCTTTGGCAGCCCCAAAACCCCCACTATATATAGGGGAGGGGGAGGGGCTGTGCCCCCATCTAGGGTTTCCCCCCAAGGGGTGCGGCCAGCCCTAGATCCATCTAGGGGGCGGCCAAGGGGGGAGAGAGGGGGGCGCACCACTAGGTGGGCCTAAGGCCCATCTGAGCCTAGGGTTTCCTCCTTCCCCCCTTCCTGCGCCCTGGGCCCCTTGTGGGAGGCGGACCAGCCCACCTAGGGGCTGGTCCCTTCCCACACTTGGCCCACGCAGCCCTCTGGGGCCGGTGGCCCCACCTGGTGGACCCCCGGGACCCTCCCGGTGGTCCCGGTACGTTACCGATAGCACCCGAAACTTTTCTGGTGACCAAAACAAGACTTCTCATATATAAATCTTTACCTCAGGACCATTCCGTGTTGGAAATATGCCCTAGAGGCAATAATAAATGGTTATTATTATATTTCTTTGTTCATGGTAATTGTCTATTATTCATGCTATAATTGTATTGTCCGGAAATCGTGATACATGTGTGAATACATAGACCACAACCTGTCCCTAGTAAGCCTCTAGTTGACTAGCTCGTTGATCAACAGATAGTCACGGTTTCCTGACTATGGACATTGGATGTCATTGATAACGGGATCACATCATTAGGAGAATGATGTGATGGACAAGACCCAATCCTAAGCATAGCATAAAAGATCGTGTAGTTTCGTTTGCTAGAGCTTTTCCAATGTCAAGTATCTTTTCCTTAGACCATGAGATCGTGCAACTCCCGGATACCGTAGGAGTGCTTTGGGTGTGCCAAACGTCACAACGTAACTGGGTGACTATAAAGGTGCACTACGGGTATCTCCGAAAGTGTCTGTTGGGTTGGCACGGATCGAGACTGGGATTTGTCACTCCGTATGACGGAGAGGTATCTCTGGGCCCACTCGGTAATGCATCATCATAATGAGCTCAATGTGACTAAGGCGTTAGTCACGGGATCATGCATTGCGGTACGAGTAAAGAGACTTGCCGGTAACGAGATTGAACAAGGTATTGGGATACCGACGATCGAATCTCGGGCAAGTAACATACCGATTGACAAAGGGAATTGCATACGGATTGATTGAATCCTCGACACCGTGGTTCATCCGATGATATCATCGTGGAACATGTGGGAGCCAACATGGGTATCCAGATCCCGCTGTTGGTTATTGACCGGAGAGGCGTCTCGGTCATGTCTGCATGTCTCCCGAACCCGTAGGGTCTACACACTTAAGGTCCGGTGACGCTAGGGTTGTAGAGATATATGTATGCGGAAACCCGAAAGTTGTTCGGAGTCCCGGATGAGATCCCGGACGTCACTAGAGGTTCCGGAATGGTCCGGAGGTAAAGATTTATATATGGGAAGTCTTATTTTGGTCGCCGGAAAAGTTTCGCGCTTTATCGGTATTGTACCGGGAGTGCCGAAAGGGGTCCGGGGGTCCACCAAGGGGGTCCACCAGCCCCGGGGGGGCACATGGGCTGTAAGGGGTGCGCCTTGGCCTATATGGGCCAAGGGCACCAGCCCCAAGAGGCCCATGCGCAAGAGATAAGAAAGAAGGGAGAGTCCTAAAGGGGGAAGGCACCTCCGAGGTGCCTTGGGGGGGAAGGACTCCCCCCTGGCCGCACCCTTCCTTGAAGGAAGGGGCAAGGCTGCGCCCCCCCCTCTCCCTTGGCCCTATATATAGTGGGGGGAAGGGAGGGCAGCAACATCTAAGCCTTGGGCGCCTCCCTCCTCCCCTGCAACACCTCTCTCTCTCTCGCAGAAGCTCGGCGAAGCCCTGCCGGAGACCCGCTACATCCACCACCACGCCGTCGTGCTGTTGGATCTCCATCAACCTCTCCTTCCCCCTTGCTGGATCAAGAAGGAGGAGACGTCGCTGCAGCGTACGTGTGTTGAACGCGGAGGTGCCGTCCGTTCGGCACTCGGTCATCGGTGATTTGGATCACGGCAAGTACGACTCCGTCATCCACGTTCATTGGAACGCTTCCGCTCGCGATCTACAAGGGTATGTAGATCCACTCCTTTCCCCTCGTTGCTAGTAGACTCCATAGATGCATCTTGGTGAGCGTAGGAAAATTTTAAATTATGCTACGATTCCCAACATTCCGGAACTCCTCGTGACGTCCGGGATCTCATCCGGGACTCCGAACAACATTCGGTAACCACGTATATCTATTCCCTATAACCCTAGCGTCATCGAACCTTAAGTGTGTAGACCCTACGGGTTCGGGAACCATGCAGACATGACCGAGACGTTCTCCGGACAATAACCAACAGCGGGATATGGATACCCATGTTGGCTCCCACATGTTCCACGATGATCTCATCGGATGAACCACGATGTCGGGGATTCATTCAATCCCGTATACAATTCCCTTTGTCAAGTGGTATAGTACTTGCCCGAGATTCGATCGTTGGTATCCCGATACCTTGTTCAATCTCGTTACCGGAAAGTCTCTTTACTCGTTCCGTAACACATCATCCCGTGATCAACTCCTTGGTCACATTGTGCACATTATGATGATGTCCTACCGAGTGGGCCCAGAGATACCTCTCCATTTACACGGAGTGACAAATCCCAGTCTCGATTCGTGCCAACCCAACAGACACTTTCGGAGATACCTGTAGTGCACCTTTATAGCCACCCAGTTACGTTGTGACATTTGGTACACCCAAAGCATTCCTACGGTATCCGGGAGTTGCACAATCTCATGGTCTAAAGAAATGATACTTGACATTAGAAAAGCTCTTAGCAAACGAACTACACGATCTTGTGCTAGGCTTAGGATTGGGTCTTGTCCATCACATCATTATCCTAATGATGTGATCCCGTTATCAACGACATCCAATGTCCATGGTCAGGAAACCGTAACCATCTATTGATCAACGAGCTAGTCAACTAGAGGCTTACTAGGGACACGGTGTTGTCTATGTATCCACACATGTATCTGAGTTTCCTATCAATACAATTCTAGCATGGATAATAAATGATTATCATGAACAAGGAAATATAATAATAACCAATTTATTATTGCCTCTAGGGCATATTTCCAACAGGCCGGTGGTCCGGCCGGCGGCCCGTGCGGTGTTCTGTATGGGAAGAATCAAAGACGAGAAAGAAGAAGGGTTAGGAGACGTATGATCTTCATGCAACCGCCTGAAAGAGTCGAGAGACAGCAGGGAGTTGCATTCTTAATGCACTCTGGTTCATCATGTGGGCACTGCGCAACGAACATTTTATTATCCAAAATCTGCTTGCTCTTCTTTAGCATGTTCCTCTTCCGTTCTTCTTTAATAAGTTATCTCTCCGTTCCTAAATACAAGTCTTTGTATAGATTCCACCATGGACTACATATGGAGCAAAATGAGTGAATCTACACTCTAAAATGTATCTGGATACATCTATATGTGATCCATAGTGGAAATCTCTACCAAGACTTATATTTTGGAACAGAGGGAGTATGATAGTAGTACAGTATGTTCCTTGTAGTGAAGATGAGCAGGGACATTTGAAGTGTAGGTAGAGGTCTATACGGTCGGTTTTGATGGACACTTTGAACTCTTCGGGCCTCTTTGATTCGTAGGATTTTGTAAACATAGGAATAGGATTTGTAGTGGCCTGCCCACTCGAATCTTATAAGAATAGCAAGGAAATGCGGGGAGCTGTGTCGCCTATGAGAGTTACACTAATATTAACAGTACTGATGGTACTAAAGAAGTTTAGCTGTGCATTGCTCTTGGCTGTACCTTTTGCCTGTATCGCTGTACTTACATTTATAGCTACTTGCTTATGTAGCATCACTCTTCATCTTATCTTAAATATTCTCCATTTTTTATTATATTATCACATATATATTTACTCTTAACAAAATATAGAATAAAGGCAATGCTTATGAAGAAGATTATGTGGTAAACTTCTTGAATTGCCCCCCCCCCATCAGCTTGGACAAGGGCTTTATAGAGCATGTCTTCACCAATAATGTAAGTTTGTACTTCTCAAGCCTTCAAACTTTGTTGTGTATATTTGGTTAGGCATGACTGCAACAGCTGTTTATTTTTGGTGTTTCATCAAATTGCATGTTTAAAGTTTATTATGTAGTTCATAAACAAAAGTTTGTCCTTCTCAATTTCAGTTTTCAGTTGTACAACCAAGTTCCTTCTTCATACCATGTAAATTAAACTATACAGAGCAAGTGATCTTCTTTTGCACTGCATGTATGCTTCTGTTCTTGATCCGTAATCCAGTGGTGTGGTGAACCTACCCACTACAGCACAATGTCATATTCTGCAATGTCTTAACTATGAACACTGTCATATCATTCTACTATTGTTTAAACCGTCTCTTTATTTGCCAATCTGAAATGGGATAAATTGACAGCACACTAACCATTGATACTTATGAGTTCTTAATCTGTAATCCAGTGATGTCGTGAAGCTGCCAATTCCTTCACAATGTCATTTCCTACCATGTCTTGACCTGAACAATACCATATTGTGTTAATGCAATTTTAAACTGTGTCACTTTATTCGTTAGTAAGAAATGTGATGAATTGTCAGCACTGATACTTTTATGTGCAAAACCTGTCATCTGTCTGCTTGTTTATCTTTCAGAGTGAGGATGATATAAGTGTTAAACAAGCGCAGTCTCATCAGCTTGCTCAGCTGCTTGCGCTGCAGGTCCCCAGCAGGGCTAACCTTTCTTGAACTCTATTGAAGTGCTCTCGGTTTTGTATATTATTTTGTCGGCGTGTTTATTTGCACTGGTGGCGATCTTTGATGCCCAGTGTATGTAATCTGCTGTCTGCTTGTGCTTTATTATCATAGTGGCGAACTTTGATGCCCAGTGGATGTAATATGCCGTAATTTCTTTATTGTATAGTCTAGGTTTTTTCTTATTCATGATGCTGCAGTTATTTTAGTGTATATATATCCTGTCTTCGCAGTAAACCGGCCAAACCGTAAAATTACGGTACATAATCGAGCCGTCATGCAATCACGATGTATGATCCGCATCATGGGCCCCGTCATCTTGGTCTGTTAAAAAGCCTAAATGTAAACTGGCCCACTAGTAGATTCGGGCCTTTAACAGGCCGAGTAAACCGCCGGCCCTCTTTTCGCAAGAAAACTCAATGGGCTTTTAGGAGGCCGAGAAGTAGGTTGGGCCAGAAACGTGCCGAACAGCTCACGGGCCGGCAACAGCCCGAAATGGACCCCGGCCCATGATTGTGCGAATCAAATCACGGGCTTTTAACAGGTCAAAATTGTCTGGTCCTTGTTTGTCCCAATCAGATTATCGGTTGCGAGCAGGCCGGATGCAAACCGGGTCGTAGTTAAGCCCAGCTACATGACGGGCTTTTAACAGGACGAAATTAATATAGGGCCGAAATGTTAAACGGGCCCTTAACATGCCGAAACTAATATCAGGCCGAATTACTAAATGGGCCTTTAGCAAGTGGGCCCAAAAGTATAGCGTCCAGTTGACGGGCCGAATCTGATATGGGCCATAATTTAGCCCAAAGCCTCTTAAAGGGCCGAACCTGATCTGGGCCGTAATTTGGCCCAGAATGTGGTAGGCTTTTAACGGGCTGGATCGCATATGGTCCATTATTAGGCCCGGAACGAGGCAGGCCATTAATGGACCGGATCAAATATGGGCCGGCATTTGGCCCAAAACATGGCAGCCAGTTAATGGGCCGGCCTACTAGGGTCCTTTACCTGGGCCGACCCATTATGGCCCACAAGATATCTTGTGGGCCTTTATCTGGGCCGGCCCATTATGGCCCGCAAAATCTTGTGGGCCTTTAGCTGGGCCGGCCCATTATGGTCCGCAAAATCTCGTGGGCCTTTAGCTGGGCCGGCCCATTATGGTCTGCAAAATCTTGTGGGCCTTTAGTTGGGCCGGCCCATTTAAACTTTATGGGTCACTTTTGGGCCGGTCCACGTGTAAACATATCATAGGCGCATCTCGCCCATTGGATGAGTGACACCTGTGCCAACGCGGAGCTACACGTGTTTCCTCTCCAGCCAATGACGATTTTACACGTGGAAAATCCCCATTTATCCGGGCTGTTAACGGGTTATCGGATCCAAAACCGGTCCCGATAGCTTAACGGCGTTCCGTTACGGTGGATGCCACGTGTCGGTTACCATTGATGAAAGCACTTCTGTGACGCGTGATTTATCGTCATGGAAGTGGACACTTCCGTGATAATAATTTTGGTAATGTCATGAAACACTTCTACGACAGTACAGGTATGACTATCTTAATTCTGTTATAAAATTGTCATAGATGTACTTGCATGACAAAAAAACGCGACCTACTGTGACAAACACGTACCATCACGGAAGTGTATTTTTTTTTAGTATATAGTTTTGTTGCAAGTGAGTTGTCACAAAAATAGGAAAAGCTCTAGGCGATTTGTTCTCTGGCCGACGGGATGGGACGCGCTCCGTGCGGAGAAGTGGGCAATTTCGAAATTCCCCCTAGGACTAGGAGGCTAGGATCCCTCAAGTGCCGCAGCTCTAGCTTGGATCAACCCTTTGGACAAGCTGGCAGCCTGTCACTTCATATCATAAAATTAATTGTAGGCACATATGTATATTCTCTCACCCATCAAAAGTACCAGGCCAACAAAAAGCGTTTTTTTTAGGATGACAAAAAGCGGTTGATGTTAGGAAAGAGATTATCGTGGACCTTTGTCCATCAATCAAAAGCACTAATGAAAATTACGACTAGTATTGTTAAGGAATAAAAGATGGCAGATCGACTTCAAGTCATAAAAAAAACTGCTTCACAAATCATCCCATCTATACCTGATGTTGCCTTAATTAGTGGCAACCCAATGTTGTCTTAACTAGCACAAATGCCCGTGCGTTGCAACGGGAGAAAACGCTGGTTTCTATGAATCTGCCAGATCAAGGAACCATGTCGTTGGACAACGCTCGCTGATGATAAGAAATTGGTTCATTTCATCAGCATATGGGGTATGATTTCAAGTAAATTGATCTGTCTGAACAACCACCTCTTGATTGTTAGGTCATTCTTTAGATTATTTGTTCATTCTTGAACTTCAATAAATATGAAGTAATAGCAGCAAGCAAACTAACCTAGAATAATAATTGCAGCAGCAAGCAAACGAATCAAGAGGAGTAATAGTTGCAGCAAGCATAATCTGTTAATTTAAAAAAATTGTTTAGCTAGCATCACAACGTATTTTTTATCAATAATCTAGTGATATGTAGTATATATCCATAAGCAAATGAGTATTTTTTTTACATGAATATTCCAGGATAGCAGTTCAATCGTATATTCACACTCATGAGTCCCCAGGCTGTCAAGATGTCATGTGCCATGTATTAAGGATAGAGCAAAATGTACATTAATTCAACCTGTCAGTTCCGCTGATCTCCCATGAAAATTGTACATCGTTGTTCATCTTCCCAAGAATAGCATGCATCTTCCTTCCTTGTATCACGTCTTGCCTTGTTTTCATGTAGCATCGTGTCTCTGGTAGACTCCATGACAATCTGCATACATCCATTATCTCATCAGCCACCACCTAGGTGGTAATCATCCAGCAACTAGCTTCTGGGTAGGTGCAAATTCTGCACGTATATTAACTGGTGTGGCTGGATGTAAATAGTCGAGGTGGGACTATTTCATCATGAGTTGAACTCTCTTTCAAGAAACTAACAATTGCTAGCTCAATTGATCTCGGTATTACAGGCTTAGTGGGAGGACGTGAGTTCGATCCCCATGTACCGCACAAAATATTTTTGGTCTTTGCCAGCGTAGATGGGCCACGCAGGTTGTCGCTGTGAATTCCGGCCGAAAATAATACGGCCTGCCTTGAACGGAGGAAAAACGGTTCGTTTTTTTTCTAACGCTTTAGTACCACCTCGTGTATATGTTTTAAGTTTAAACTGAAAGCGTAAATTCACAGGAAGAAAGCGTATTGTGACGGTGAACCCGACAAAGTCAATCTGTGCTTTATTATATAAAAATATATATATATATATTATTATATTATATTATTATTAGTGGCAGTAGTAGTGCCCCAAACCAAAAGAATTGGTTAATTATCAAAAACCATAGCCCCTTGCAGTTAGAGAAAAAACAATGATAGTATCTTCTCTCCGAACAAACTGTATTGTCTTCCCTAATAATCCTTGCCAACGATCTTTTACAGAATTTTAGATTTACCTGCCGGGTTCACAGAAATACGAAAAAAATACAATTGCAATGTCATATCCGATGAATCCAATGGGATTGAATTAGTGCCAATGTCTATTTTATTACAATGAAGAAAAATAAAAGTATTTTTCCAAGAGGTTGAGTAACTCACATAATCCTCCAAATGAAAATAATGTCGATTACGAAGTATGGTGTAGAAGAATCCTTAATAAAAATTCTCATAATATTTAACACTACGAACCAAAGGACCTAGATAGAAGAAATTCATTCGGATTCTAGCCTCCAAATTTTTATTTGAATCTTTCAGAACAAAGAGTGAAGATTTGTCCGTACCATGTCTGCCCTATTGATTATTACTTTTGATGTTATTATCTGCATCCAAAAGGATCCGAAAGGTAGGTGCCTCATAGAAGACGAGCTTTCAAATGTGCTCGAAGGTTGTCCAGATTCTTTGCTCTTGATTCTATCTCCCAATAAACGATTGTGCAGAGCTACATGGTCAATTTATAGCAGCCAAGCAAGGAAGCACATGGTGCCATGCCGGCCCTCCTTACCTTCACTGACTTTAAGGACGAGAGAACATCACGGACTATATGTATGCTCAGAGCAGACACATGTTTCTCAATGGTTCCACCACTAATCTCACTTCAAATGGTAGCTACTTACATCAAAACAATAAAGAGTATATGTATGTGTGTGTAGGATTGTGAGGCACCGGGAATGAGTACACACTAGCCTGACAAAGCACCGACCCATCCTTCCATATCTAAGAACTAAGTACTTACTTGGCATGACAAGAACGCGACATCCTACGACCTGCTGCTCCTTTTTGCTAGCTAGTACCGGTGATCGACAAAGGCTAATTGAACAAAGATTAATACCAAAAGCATGATTTCCAGCCCAGAGCTTTTTTCGACAAAGATGATTTTTGTCGTGATATGAGCCATCTCGTCTCTTCTCTATTTATATTTCGTTCTAGCGGTCAGTTTGTTGCAAAATCTGATTAATACCTGTTGACATTAGGGCGAAATTGCATCACCTGGTCATTTCCATGCCCATGATTTCCCTATCATCTACTCCCTCCATTCCAAAATATAAGTCTTTCTAGAGATTCCACCAAGTGACTACATACGGAGCAAAATAAGTGAATCTACACTCTAAAATATATCCACATACGTCCGTATGTTGTATTCCATTTAAAATGTCTAAAAAGACCTACATTTAGGAACGAAGGAAGTAGTGCACAAAGGACACGCTGCCAGTCATGGAAGCATGCGAGCACCAGCTGGTTGTCCTCAAAGATGCTTTGGCGTACGTTCGCTTCAGCCATAGGTCTGTAGGTCAATTTCTCTAAAACGTTATATAATACATGTCAATGTTGCTGAACTTGGTTGGGTGCTCAGAATCCATGGCGTTCCACCCGCAAAAAAAAACAGAATCGATGGCGTCCCCTAGGCAAAACACACCATTCATTCAGGACATGTCACCACTGGTTGATGGAATTGAAAGACCCGACGCATGTTCAACATTCCTTAGGCCTTGTTCGTCCTTGAGATTTAAAGGGGTTTGGAGGGGATTGTGAGGGATTAAATCCCCTACAAGTCAAAATCCACCTCAATCCCCTCCAATCCTCTCCAATCCCCTTGTGGGAGGGATTATCCGAACAAGCCGTTAACTATGGTGGAAGGCTAATCTATATGAATGGAGTTTTATGAAGCCAACCCACCTTTGAGGCAACAATGTGTGCCGACCTGATTGTGTAAACTATATCCATTAGTCGTGTAGTGCTCGACACAAAAGATATTCATGGGTGCACCGGATGATCTATCAGCCATATAGATAAGAGCGGTTGTTGCTGCCTAAGAAACACAACACGGATGTATGGCGTGAACAAATTCAATCTGCAATGAGACTGAAGCATCTAGAAGATCAAAGTAATCATGTCAAATTGCAATTTTTTTATTTGTTTAAGAATGTTCGACACTTTAACTAGAATCATGCATTGGTGCAAAGTTGCTCCTGTACAGTCTGGAATAACATCTGAAAGATGGAGATCACAGAGTGTTCTTACTCCATCTAGCAAACGAGCCATTTATATGACAAAGTAAAACAAAGTGAAGTTGGACGCCATGGATTCTGAGCATTTTGGAGAGGTTATGGATGAATTTGCGAGGGCGCAAAGCTGTACTCAAGCCTGGACGGGGGCTTGTTTCCGGTGGTGGTCAAACACCACCACCACCCCCCCCCCACTAGTACAAAACAGGGCTTTCGTCACAGGGCGATATTCACATTAGTCCCGGTTCAGTCACGAACCGGGACTAATGTGAGCATTGGTCCCGGTTCGTGCGGCTAAGGCATTAGTCCCGGTTCACCTGGGCCCTTTAGTCTCGGTTGGTGCCACGAACCGGGACTAAAGGTTTTATATGAAAAGTTTTTTATATGAAAAATCATCTACTCGGAAAGTTACATCCGATTTTAACTGGGGAACCCCGTTAAACATTTTCAAAATCCTCAAAAACCTAACAGAAAAAAAAAGTTACGGGGCTTTTAAGATCTGGAGAGGCAAAAAAATTCAAAAAACTTCAAACTTACTAGTAACAGAAAAAAAATAGTTTCAAATTTTATATTTGGAAAAAATATGGTCAAATCTGGTCAAACTGTGGTCAAACAATGGCAAACTAATTATTCTAGAATATTAGTGTTACTAAATAATTATTTCAGTTTTTTTGAATTTTGGTCAAATCTGGTCAAACTGTGGTCAAACTAATTATTTCAGAAATATTAGTGTTACTAAATAATTATTGTTTTTTAAAACAATAGTTTCAAACTCAAACAGTGAAATGTGTCACTTCATGCTCAAGCTAAATTCCTGAGGGTTAATAGGATTGACATCTTACACTAGTAGGAAAAGGGGCTTTTACCCCGGTTCATAAGGGCCTTTAGTCCCGGTTCAGGAACCGGGACTAAAGGGTCGTTACTAATGCCCTAGCCCTGTAGTCCCGGTTCTTACACGAACCGGGACTAAAGGCCGTCCACGTGGCTGGTGCGGGGAGCCCAGGCAGGAGGGCCTTTGGTCCCGGTTGGTGCCACCAACCGGGACCAATAGGCAACCACGCGTCAGCACCTGGCAGGAGCTGAGGTTTTTGTTTTTTTTTGAAAGGGGGGGGGGGGTTTGGGGGTTTTGGGGGGTTAATTTAGGTTGTTATTAGGTAGCTATTAGAGAGAAGTGTCCTCTCTTATATCTCTGTGCTTGGTTTACCAACGCTACGTACTGCTATGCCTAAACATGGCTTAGATTGAAGTGAAGGCAACATGTGGTGCATGTCGAAAGTAATACTAATCCGGACTTGATCAAGTTTGGATTGTACTACTTTCGACACGCACCACATGCATGTTGCCTTCACTTCAATCCAATCCATGTTCATTTCACCCGCTGATATATAATAACTCTTCATGCACGCATCATGCATCATCATATATAATAACAAGTCCTACTAATCATCATCATACAACTTCTACTCGTTATTAATAACAAGTCATACGATCGATCATCATCCTCACAGTCATCGAACCAACCCTACTTAATTGTTCTTAGCACATGATCATCAGTATTAGGTAGGACCGAAATACCCTCTTTAAGGTAAAATAGCATAAAACAATATAGACCCTGACTCCCCATTATGGAGAATGGAGATCATCCTGTCTCCAATTCTTGCGCCTCGCTTCCTTTTGCTTCCAAGAAGCTCCTTGCAACTGTCCATACATTTTTTCCATTCTTTGATTTGCATGTCTCCACTTCTTTTAGAAATCCGGTATGGACAGTTGAGATTCGTAGGATGACCTGGTTGTATATTCAAAACATCAAGCCTACCATTCTGATACATCAAATGAGGCACACAATCCTCTGGGATTATCTGTTGAAAAACATAGTAATAACTTCATAGTTAGCAATGGTAATGCACTAGTTTTAGAACTATGCAAAATATGCACGGATGTCGTAATAGTAAGAAATCTTACCAGGGTATCTCCATAGTAGTTACCGTAGTTCACCACATGCACTAGTGGCACGTATGGAGGACCATAATGATGAGGAGTTTGATTGTAGATATTGTAATTCTCAATATCAGTACAAAATCCGACCAGATGAGTTTTCTCCTTACAAGTTAACTCAGAGCTATCGGTGTAGTAGGTTATGTCTACCATGTTCCGCACATTGTTTGAACAATCAAAATAAGCTGTCAATGAAAATAAGCTTTCAACTATTTTGAAATGAACAATATAAATTAGATAATAACTATGTTTGAGAAACTCACATAGCGGTAGAATTGAAGGCGTATCAACATGGACCCAAATGTCCATATTGTCTTGCTCGATGTCAGGATCACTAAGATCCATGGTGACAAGCATACCCTCATCAAAACCATACATCTTGCAAAATGCTTCCCAATTTTTGCAACCAAAATGGGTTACGCTCTCAGAATTATACAGCTTTACTTCAAAATCTATATCATGATGGGTCCTTAGGTGAATTTTCTTTGTTTCCATACTTTCATGGTCTTCAAAACCCATCCTCTCCAAGACGTAGCGTCTTGCATGGCATGGGATAAGCTAGCCGAATTGTAAAAGATGAAAAGTACACGTTGAAATAGTTGAAGTCGTGCTTAATTACGAAAAAATAACACTTGTCGTCGTTGCGTACCGTTTCAACATCGAACGTCTCCTCCAGCTTAATACTGAAGCGCCAATCTTCGTCCAGGTGAGGCCTGTCGCACTGACCTCGGTCGTCATGGCACCAGTCGCACTCCCCCGGGAGACTTTCGTCGTCCGAGTATGACATTTCCTATGTTCATATATAATTCAAAATATTAAACATCTACAATTAAATATATGTACTAAAAAACCTAAGTTAGATCATTATTATTCATCACGGGTTGACTATCGGTTTGTCGAGTCTTTTCTTGAAAACTCTCAGCTCACGTGGTGTATACATTCGACCGTTGGTGATGGTCGCTCCTCCCTTTGTCCCCGTGTGCATTACACCAAAATGTCTAGCTAGCACACGGGAACAAAGCAGAAGCGACCCCCACGACAACAGTCGGGATTCTTCGTCCTCTCATATATATATGGTGGAACTCTCCCTCACTGATTCCTCTCTGACATTTGCGACCGTCGGTGATGGTAGCTCCTCCTTTCGTTCTCGAGTGCATTACACCAAATTGTCTAGCACACAGGAACGAAGGAGAAGCTACCCCCACAACAACACAGTCGGGATTCTTCGTCCTCTCATATATGGTGGAGACTCGACAAACTTACAGTCAACCCGAAATATCGTTTAATTATCTTTCTAAAAGAGGATTTGGCTGGTCTCACCTCGATGTCGGAGGGGGCGGTGACGGGGACGACGGCGGGGATGATGGAGGGGCCGGGGGGCTCCTAGATTTCTGCGAAAACAAAAACCCTATAAGCTATCAACTAATCATAGTGCTCTCCAATTTTAGCATTCAAAGTAGGATCGGAGTAGTTTTCCACTTTGAGCATTCAATAAGCAAAATCAAATCACAAAATAAAGTAGTATTCAAATTAGGATGCATTCAATTATAAGCAAAACTACATCATCTCCATGCGTCCGTACATCACCGAATATTATCACTAATACACCTCGAAACTATCATACATATAGCATCGCTAGTACAGCTAGAACAGTAGCGCCCGACGGACATCGGCGCGGGCGGTGGACACCCAAAGGGACGGAACCATCACAGGATCATAGCTCCAGTGAGATCCCTGAAGAACCTGCCAGGTACTGTCGAACCTGCCCTCCAACGCAACCATGTAGCGACGGACGTGCTGGTCCTCCTCGCTGACACGGTGACGTACCTCCTCCGCGGTGTCCGGAAGCCTCGGCACCGTCACTGGCCCACGCGAGCGCCACCAAACAAGGATCGGGTCAACGACGGGCTGGTTCCTCACCAACCTACGCCCACCGGAAGGTAGCACCTCCCAAAACCAGCCCGGCGGAGCCCAGTCCCGGACATGGCCCCTCTGATCAAGCCGGCCTCCTCCGCCGAGTCGACGACGAGGATGCGGGATAGGCACCGTCGACGTCGATGCGGGAATAATTACTTTAACTAAAAAAACAAACTAGTTCTATTAATTTCCTTACTATAAATAGAATAAAGTAGTACTTACTAAAAATAAACTAGCTAGTTTAACTAGTTCTATTATTTTTCTAACTAATTATATTAAACACTTTCTAGGTAGTACTTACTAAAAGTTATCGGGGAGGGGTACATATATCGACAACGACATACCCGATAAAAAATAAGAAGAGGAAGAAGACGCAAAAAAAGAGGAGAAGAAGAAAGGAATAGAGGAGGAGATCGAAAAAAAAAAGAAAAAAAGAGGAGAAGAAGAAGGAATAGAGGAGAAGAAGAAAAAATAGAATAATATATTATTCTATTTCTTCTTCTTCTCCTCTATTTCTTCTTCTTCTACTCTTTTTTTCTTCTTTTTCATCTTCTTATTTATTTCTCCTCTACTTCCTCTCCTCTTCTTCTCTTCTTCTCTTCTTCTTCTCCTTCTTATTTTCCTTTTTTCTCTCCTTCTTTTTCTTCTAAATATGAACATACATAAATGACTTTGATCATACACAATTTCTATGAACAAAAAAAATCATAAAAATTCTATGAACAAAATTACAACAGAAAAAATCATAAAAATTCTATGAAAAAATTGATATATTCTTTGCATATGAACATAAAAACATTTGCATATTCAATAATAATATCACCAAAAAAATCTAAACTACACATCTAAATTACCACAACTAAATTATCTAATTAACTACACATCCAAATTAATACAACTAAATTACAAATCTAACTACACATCCAAATTAATACTACACATACAAATCTAATTACAACAACTAAATCTAACTGCACATCCAAATTAATACTACACATACAAATCTAATTACATCCAAATTAATACTACACATACAAATCTAATTACAACAATCTAATTACAAATCTAACTACACATCCATTACAGGGAGGAGGAGGAGGGGATCGGGGCGGCGCTCACAGGGTGGCGGAGGGCGACGGCCGGCGACCGCGGCGGGCCGGGGGCGGAGGGCGGCGACGGTGACGTACGGGGCGACGGCTCGGGGGCGCGCGGCGGATGCCGATGGCGACGACGGCGGGGGGCGGAGGACGACCGCGACGGGCGATGGCGTGGGCTCGGGGGCACGGGCGACGGCGACGACGACGGGGCAGCCTGGCGGCGTAGTCGTCGGGCGGGGGGACACTGGCGATGGAAATCAGCAAATTTCCAAAGTGTTACTTATATAGCAAAGGCTTTGGTCCCGGTTGGTGGCTCCAACCGGAACCAATACCCACCCTTTGGTCCCGGTTGGTGCCACCAACCGGGACTAAAGGCCTCTTTTCACCAGCGCAAAGGGCGGGAAGCAGAGGCCTTTGGTCCCGGTTGGTGGCACCAACCGGGACTAAGGGGGGGCATTGGTCCCGGTTGGTGCCACCAACCGGGACCAAAGGCCTTGCGCTGCCCGCGGCAAAAAGTTTAGTCCCACCTCTCTAGTTGAGAGGGGCTCGGAGTGGTTTATAAGCTCCACTGCGGCTGCCCTCTCGAGCTCCTCTCAAATGCAGGCTTATGGGCCTAATGTCAAACTGTGCTGTCCGTTGGCCTATTGGGCCTTCTGCGGGCCTGAATCCTGGCCCAGGTTGGGTTTCTAGTCGTATTCAGGCCGTGGTGGCCCAATAGATGGCAGTTTTTTAAATTTTTTGCATTATTTCTTTTCTTTTGTTTTTTGCTTTATTTTTTAGTTCTTTTTGCTTTTAGGTCAGCAAAATTATAAACTGTCTGTTACTGCCATTAGTTTTAGAAAACATATAAACTTTCTATTAGTGCCATTAGTTCTTTATGAAAATTCTTTTTGCTGTATTTAGTTTTTTTTAAACTTATTTGAACTCCTGACTTTTTGTGTGTTCAAAATGCACCATTCAAAGCCACATCATCATTTGTCAATCCTTTCTGACTTCATTTGTTATTTTTCATGCATTTACTAATTATTTTGAGCTATAAGACCCTAAAATTGAAAAGCATTTCAAATGAACTCCGAAAAGGTTGAAAGTTGGCATGATATCATCATTTCATCCACATAGCATGTGCAAGAAAGTTGAGAGGGTTACGGCAAAAACTGGATGTACTTCGTGTACAAAACGGACAATCTCTTTCAAAGTATCAGGATTTCATCCGGAAACTCGTCTGTTAGAAAGGGATTTCATTTTTTAAAACTTATTTGAACTCCTGACTTTGTGTGTGTTCAAAATGCACCATTCAAAGCCACATCATCATTTTTCAATCCTTTCTGACTTCATTTGTTATTTTTCATGCATTTACTAATTATTTTGAGCTATAAGACCCTAAAATTGAAAAGCATTTCAAATGAACTCTGAAAAGGTTGAAAGTTGGCATGATATCATCATTTCATCCACATAGCATGTGCAAGAAAGTTGAGAGGGTTACGGCAAAAACTGGATGCACTCTGTGTACAAAACGGACAATCTCTTTCAAAGTATCAGGATTTCATCCGGAAACTCGTCTGTTACAAAGGGATTTCATTTTTTAAAACTTATTTGAACTCCTGACTTTGTGTGTGTTCAAAATGCACCATTCAAAGCCACATCATCATTTTTCAATCCTTTCTGACTTCATTTGTTATTTTTCATGCATTTACTAATTATTTTGAGCTATAAGACCCTAAAATTGAAAAGCATTTCAAATGAACTCTGAAAAGGTTGAAAGTTGGCATGATATCATCATTTCATCCACATAGCATGTGCAAGAAAGTTGAGAGGGTTACGGCATAAACTGGATGCACTTCGTGTACAAAACGGACAATCTCTTTCAAAGTATCAGGATTTCATCCGGAACCTCGTCTGTTACAAAGGGATTTCTTTTTTTTAAACTTATTTGAACTCCTGACTTTTTGTGTGTTCAAAATGCACCATTCAAAGCCACATCATCATTTTTCAATCCTTTCTGACTTCATTTGTTATTTTTCATGCATTTACTAATTATTTTGAGCTATAAGACCCTAAAATTGAAAAGCATTTCAAATGAACTCTGAAAAGGTTGAAAGTTGGCATGATATCATCATTTCATCCACATAGCATGTGCAAGAAAGTTGAGAGGGTTACGGCAAAAACTGGATGCACTTCGTGTACAAAACGGACAATCTCTTTCAAAGTATCAGGATTTCATCCGGAAACTCATCTGTTACAAAGGGATTTCATTTTTTAAAACTTATTTGAACTCCTGACTTTGTGTGTGTTCAAAATGCACCATTCAAAGCCACATCATCATTTTTCAATCCTTTCTGACTTCATTTGTTATTTTTCATGCATTTACTAATTATTTTGAGCTATAAGACCCTAAAATTGAAAAGCATTTCAAATGAACTCTGAAAAGGTTGAAAGTTGGCATGATATCATCATTTCATCCACATAGCATGTGCAAGAAAGTTGAGAGGGTTACGGCATAAACTGGATGCACTTCGTGTACAAAACGGACAATCTCTTTCAAAGTATCAGGATTTCATCCGGAACCTCGTCTGTTACAAAGGGATTTCATTTTTTAAAACTTATTTGAACTCCTGACTTTTTGTGTGTTCAAAATGCACCATTCAAAGCCACATCATCATTTTTCAATCCTTTCTGACTGCATTTGTTATTTTTCATGCATTTACTAATTATTTTGAGCTATAAGACCCTAAAATTGAAAAGCATTTCAACTGAACTCTGAAAAGGTTGAAAGTTGGCATGATATCATCATTTCATCCACATAGCATGTGCAAGAAAGTTGAGAGGGTTACGGCAAAAACTGGATGCACTCTGTGTACAAAACGGACAATCTCTTTCAAAGTATCAGGATTTCATCCGGATACTCGTCTGTTACAAAGGGATTTCATTTTTTAAAACTTATTTGAACTCCTGACTTTGTGTGTGTTCAAAATGCACCATTCAAAGCCACATCATCATTTTTCAATCCTTTCTGACTTCATTTGTTATTTTTCATGCATTTACTAATTATTTTGAGCTATAAGACCCTAAAATTGAAAAGCATTTCAAATGAACTCTGAAAAGGTTGAAATTTGGCATGATATCATCATTTCATCCACATAGCATGTGCAAGAAAGTTGAGAGGGTTACGGCATAAACTGGATGCACTTCGTGTACAAAACGGACAATCTCTTTCAAAGTATCAGGATTTCATCCCGAAACTCGTCTGTTACAAAGGGATTTCATTTTTTTAAACTTATTTGAACTCCTGACTTTGTGTGTGTTCAAAATGCACCATTCAAAGCCACATCATCATTTTTCAATCCTTTCTGACTTCATTTGTTATTTTTCATGCATTTACTAATTATTTTGAGCTATAAGACCCTAAAATTGAAAAGCATTTCAAACGAACTCTGAAAAGGTTGAAAGTTGGCATGATATCATCATTTCATCCACATAGCATGTGCAAGAAAGTTGAGAGGGTTACGGCAAAAACTGGATGCACTCCGTGTACAAAACGGACAATCTCTTTCAAAGTATCAGGATTTCATCCGGAAACTCGTTTGTTACAAAGGGATTTCATTTTTTAAAACTTATTTGAACTCCTGACTTTGTGTGTGTTCAAAATGCACCATTCAAAGCCACATCATCATTTTTCAATCCTTTCTGACTTCATTTGTTATTTTTCATGCATTTACTAATTATTTTGAGCTATAAGACCCTAAAATTGAAAAACATTTCAAATGAACTCTGAAAAGGTTGAAAGTTGGCATGATATCATCATTTCATCCACATAGCATGTGCAAGAAAGTTGAGAGGGTTACGGCAAAAACTGGATGCACTCCGTGTACAAAACGGACAATCTCTTTCAAAGTATCAGGATTTCATCCGGAAACTCGTCTGTTACAAAGGGATTTCATTTTTTAAAACTTATTTGAACTCCTGACTTTGTGTGTGTTCAAAATGCACCATTCAAAGCCACATCATCATTTTTCAATCCTTTCTGACTTCATTTGTTATTTTTCATGCATTTACTAATTATTTTGAGCTATAAGACCCTAAAATTGAAAAGCATTTCAAATGAACTCTGAAAAGGTTGAAAGTTGGCATGATATCATCATTTCATCCATGTAGCATGTGCAAGAAAGTTGAGAGGGTTACGGCAAAAACTGGATGCACTTATGTACAAAACGGACAATCTCTTTCAAAGTATCAGGATTTCATCCGGAAACTCGTCTGTTACAAAGGGATTTCATTTTTTAAAACTTATTTGAACTCCTGACTTTGTGTGTGTTCAAAATGCACCATTCAAAGCCACATCATCATTTTTCAATCCTTTCTGACTTCATTTGTTATTTTTCATGCATTTACTAATTATTTTGAGCTATAAGACCCTAAAATTGAAAAGCATTTCAAATGAACTCTGAAAAGGTTGAAAGTTGGCATGATATCATCATTTCATCCACATAGCATGTGCAAGAAAGTTGAGAGGGTTACGGCATAAACTGGATGCACTTCGTGTACAAAACGGACAATCTCTTCCAGACGCATTTTATTTTTATTTATTTTACTGCTGCTATTTTTATTTATTTTACTGCTGCTATTTTTACTTAATTTATTAAGGTTTATTTATTGTAGTTACTATAGTTTATTTTATTTTATTTTATTAAGGTTTATTTAGTTTTATTTATTTTATTAAGGTTTATTTATTTTATCAATATAAAAAATGAAAATAGATGCGCTTATAGAGAAAATTCAACCTAAATTCATAATAAATTTCTATGAAATTTACTGTGAATTTAGGTCAAATTCCCTGTATAAGGGCATCTATTTTCACTTGAAAAGGCAGAGAGGGACGGGCTTATAAACTGGTGTGAGCCCCCTTCGGTTGGCGAGGTGGGACTAAACACTGGCCGCAACTAGGACCAGCCCTTTAGTCCCGGTTTGTGGTATGAACCGGGCTAAAGGGTGGTGGGCTAGGAGCGTGGCCCATTGGTCCCGGTTTGTACCACCAACCGGGACCAAAGGGTCCATACGAACCAGGACCAATGCCCACGAGGCCCCGGACGGCCCCCTGGGCTCACGAACCGGGACCAATGCTCACATTAGTCCCGGTTCGTGACTGAACCGGGGCTAATGTGAAAACTGCCCTGTGACCTTTGCCCCGTTTTCTACTAGTTACTATTGTCAGGAAAACAACAAGTGCAGACTTGGAAACGAGGGAGAATAGAACCCGGAAGTTAAGCGTGAGTAGTGAGAGGATGGGTGACTGTCCGGGAAGTTAGATGATTTGGAATGATGAGGGGTGATTAGAGATTAGAGGATAAATTGAGCAGTGATAAGGGGTGGTGATTAGAGATTAGAGGTTAAAATAATTCAGAAATTTGAAAATAAAAAAAATTCAAAAAAAATTTAAAAAAAAATCATAAAATTTCCTTTAGTCCCGGTTGGTGACTAAAGGCCCTTACCAACCGGGCCAAAAGCCCCTTTTTCTACTAGTGCCCCCCCCCCACCCCCACGCACACACACGTGTTTAAGTTCTTGCACAAGCAGACCCCAAAAGAGTATGGATGCCAGAGCAAACCGAACATATGTACCCTCCAAGTGATGTGAGCAGCTGAGCAATTGCCCTGTAATGATCCAGTGAAAAATGATTAGACACTATTCCTGGTGATGTTCTGTCTGAGACAATCTGATTTCGGCGAATGGTTATAGAGAAGGAAGGAGCATCATTGAGTGTCTCAAGGGGAACACGAACCTGACTACAACCATTGAGTTACTAGAGATAATCCCGAAAGGTGCAATAGCAAAAGGCAGAACTATAAATGAACATCTCACACTAGTAGGAAAAGGGGCTTTTACCCCGGTTTGTAAGGGCCTTTTGTCCCGGTTTTCGAACCGGGACTAAAGGGTCGTTACTAAAGCCCTAACCCTTTAGTCCCGGTTCTTACACGAACCGGGACAGAAGGTCCTCCACGTGGCCGCTGCTGCCAGCCCAGGCAGGGGGGCCTTTGGTCCCGGTTGGTGCCACCAACCGGGACCAATAGGCAGGGCCTTTTGTCCCGGTTGGTGTCACCAACCGGGACCAATAGGCATCCACGCCTCAGCAGCTGGCAGGAGCTGAGGTTTTTGTTTTTTTTTTGAAAGGGGGTGGTTTAGGGGTTTTGGGGGGTTAATTTAGGTGTTTCATATATTGTGTTAGCTAGCTAATTAATAGAGAGAAGTGTCCTCTCTTGTCTCCGTGCTTGGTCGACGCTACGTACTATATACGTATGGAGAGGACTAGACACGCTAGCTAGTAATCAAATGAAGGAAACAGAAGATCGTCATAAACATATGCATACAGAGAGAAGTTATATCGACCACCTCTCCTTCTCCGAGAGATTGGTCGAACAACAAGTTCTCGTATATCTATCCGACACTACCGGCTACATATATACAATAATTATCTCTTACAATACAATCTCCTAATTAAATTGTAAGAACACAGGGTCCACATAGTATTCTCCGTTTTCAGCGATCACGTGGTCAAGGAAGAATGCCGCCAATTCCTCTTGAATTCCTAACATACCATCTGGTGCTAGGAGTTCATCCCGCTTCCGAAACATCTAATTTCAAGAAGGGGGTCAATACATATATATATGAATAAATGAAACTCAACACAAATGATAGTAATAAAATAAAATTGTGAATATTATTGCTTACGCACTTCATATTGTTCTTCAGTGTAGCCCCGCTCACAGGTCGTGTAGCGGATGGACTCGCAAACGTAGTATCCACAGTAATTATTCTCGGGATCCTGCCACAACCACTTTACAAGAAATAGAGGTCAATCAAACTGATAAGCAAGCATGCTAAATGGTATTGATGAAACTAGCGCTTGAATCACTAGGAGATGCGCGGAACGTGCTACTATAGTACTTACTTTCGGGTGTTTAAATTGCAGCTTCTTCGGCAGTCCCGGAGCTTTTGTGGTGAATTTTCTCCAAACCCTGCCAGACAAAGAAAACAATTACTTGATATCAGGAAATGAACAAAGTTGCTGATATGGTGGATAATGATCGATTTAACTTACTTCTCGAGCATTTGAGTCATGTTCGCATAGTCCTGGGGATCTTTTCGTCTCGAGTCTAAGACGGTTACTACTCCCTACTCAAGCTTAATCTCTAGGAGAATATAGTGAAAGCTGCGCATGCATGCATAAGTCATCAATTACATTACCATAACCTGGACTAATAAGGGAAACCGAATATGCACAAGACAGTAACACTCACTTGAAGTTGTAAGGAAAGAGTATTATATCTTTCTTTTGATTTAATACCAACGATTGTAGCAAGTTGGCCTCGGCTTCTTTGGGATGTTTTTCAACCGGATATGCATCTATGAGATTTGTGTTAATGAACCCAATATCACCGATTTGTCTTTTCTTCAATTCGGCGATCTTCAATCTGCATAATATAGTGAGGATAATTATAAATACATGCAATGAAAGAGTTGACCTATATAGAGAGACTTAATGACAGAAGTAGTACTACTTACAGACAGTAGCAAGTGATCGTTGTTTTATCGAGGGCCTTTTGATTGTAAAACTGGAAGAAATCCTCAAATGGAACATTCAGCAGTTCAATTCCAACGAGGTCATGCTCCGGTTTAACTCTCAGCGTCAAAGTACTCGTCCCATCAGACTCTCTGCAGGTTTTCATGTACCAATCATGTAATCTTCGCATCATCGTTGTTAGAGATCTTTCATCTTTGACGAGAGGCTTCCCGTAATGGTATTTGTGTTCGTCCACCTCCATGATTTCATAATGTACATCATCGGGCAGGTAATCTCCAAGATTGCTATAACCGGGCACCATCCTCGGATCATTGGCGACGATGTCTTTTGACACCTTGAGCGGGGGGCACGATTGGTTCGCTTGTTCGCCGAGCTGGGCAATTTTTTTCCCAGCTCGTCGTTCTTTTAACCTTTGATCACTGACAGTACTTCCCGACCGCTCCGCTTCGGCATATGTCTTTGCAAGAATGCGCTCATAGTTGCCTCCCGGCGGAGACTTTGGTGGTTTTGTCAGGGCAGCCAGAGTGCGCTTTGCTTTCACCGGATCTACCTTCTCCTCCGGAGGTGGATGTTTCTTTGCTTTCACCCCTTCAAAGATGTTTGTCACTTCGGCTCGCACGATCTTCCTGGTTTCCTCCTCAGTCCTCTCGTATGGTAACTTCTCTGGAATCTTCAGAGAAGGACCGAATCTGTATTGCCTCCCGCCTCTGGCAGCTGTACTGCTAGACGCCGGCAGAGCAGACGGAGCGGCTACGGCTGTCTTCTTTCCTTGCTTATGAGGCGGAGGAGAAGGACTACGACGCGCCGGAGCAGCTGCAGCGGCGGCGGGTCCCTTCTGCCCTTGCTGACGAGGCGGAGAAGGAGGAGGCTGGCTGCTCTGGCGCGCTGGCGCAGGCGGAGAAGGAGGCAGAGTGCCGCCACGCGCCGGAGAAGGAGGCTGAGTGCCCTGATCACTCGCCGGAGGAGGAGGCGGAGTGCCGCCACGCGCCGGAGAAGGAGGCTGAGTGCCCTGATCACTCGCCGGAGGAGGAGGCGGAGGAGGAGGCAGAGTGCCCTTACTCCCCGGAGCCGTCCAGTTCGGAAGCTTGATGAGCTCCTTCCGCCATAGGCATGGAGTCTTCAGAGCAGAACCCAGCCGAGTCTCCCCTTCACCGGTAGGGTGGTCAAGCTGGAGCTCCTCAAATCCCTCCGTTATTTCATCCACCATCACCCTAGCATATCCTTCTGGAATCGGCCGGCAGTGGTAGGTTGCGCCGGGTTCAGGAGGTAAAACAGAGCCAACAGCCGCCTTGACTTTGAAGTTCTGCCATTCCGCCATAAGGTGGCAATGTTGAGACTCCGTGATAGCATCCACGGGGTAGCTAGCAGGAGTCGCATGCTCCAGCTGAAGCAGCTCGGTGGAAGCCACGCTGCTTCTCCGCTGAGATGGCGGTGTAGCTTCGGGGGCAGTTTCGGCATGTCGATTGCCGTCTCGTTCCTCTAGCGCTTGAACCCTTTCGTGCAGCTTCTGAATTTGGATCTGCTCCACTTTTTTCCTCCTCTCCTGGCTTTTGTAACCGCCCGCATCCGGAAAACCAGCCTTCCACGGAACGGAGCCTGGCGTGCCTCGTGTCCGTCCAGGGTGCTCAGGATTCCCGAGGGCCATTGTGAGCTCGTCGTTCTCTCTGTCTGGAACGAACGTCCCTTCCTGCGCTGCATCGATATATTGCTGAATCTTCTTGACTGGTATCTCAAAAGCTCGTTCGTCCAAACGCACCTTCCTGATACAGGGTCCAAGGTTCCGCCAGCCCCGAAGAACCAAGTCCGGCAACGATCTGTCCAGTTCATTGTCTGTGGTTCGATCCCTTTTTCAAGCAGATCATTCTCAGCCTTTGCCCACTTAGGTCGGGCTTTGAGGTAGCGACCTGACCCCGTGCGATGGTGAACCTTCTTCTTCGCAGCATTCTTCTTGTTTGTCGCTGACATCTTCTTACTCTTTTCTGATGTCTTGTGGGCCACAAATGCGGGCCAGTGATCTCTGATCTTCTCATACCGGCCGATGAATTCTGGTGTCTCTTCTTTGTCGACAAACGTTTTCAGCTCATTCTTCCACCTCCTGAATAGGTCTGCCATCTTCTTAAGAGCATGAGACTTGATTAATTGCTCTTTAACTGGCTTCTCCGCATCCTCCTCTGGCGGTAGGGTGAAATTTGCCTTCAGCTCAGTCCAAAGATCATCTTTCTGCATATCATTGACATAAGACACCTCAGGGTCTTCCTTCTTAGGCTTATACCATTGGTGGATGCTGATCGGGATCTTGTCCCTAACTAGAACCCCGCACTGAGCAGCAAATGCATCCTTTGTCTGGATGGGTTCAATCGGTTGGCCGTCGCGCGTGATTTCTGTGATCTCAAACCTTTCATCCGAGCGCAACTTTCTCTTCGGGCCTCGTCTCTTTACCGCAGTTGTGCTCGATCCGGAGGGCTAGAAAAAAGAAGAAAGACGAGTGTTAATTAATATGTGTACATACCAAAACAATGAATGCATCAATTAGCTAGTCAGCACAGGCTTAACTAATATATTTACCTGGCCGGACTCTGTTCGGTCACCGGAGCCGTCACCACGGGCTCCTTCTTGCACCAGCATTGGGTCACCGGAGCCATCATAATCATGTTTTTCCTCCTCCACTCTTCGATCACCGTAGCCTGCTTCTTCACCCTGTTCTTCCAGACCATCATTGTCGTTAAGATACGACAAGATATCACCTCCGGCTAAGATTATGTCCCCCAACACCTCTTCTGCTTGCTCGTCTCGTCCGTGCTCCATTGTTTCTGCAAATATTACAACATGGCAATTATTACACAAACATGACAGCAGGTGGATATATTAGTGCAAACGTAGACCTAGCTTATTCCGGGTTTGGGGTGGCCTCGGCAACGCTTCAAGGGTAGGGGCGCGGCGGGAGGGGGTAGGAGACCGACATCGTTTTTTTCTAGGGTTTGGGTGTCCTCGAGAGTTTTGGTCGAGCGAGAGGGCCGGGGGTGCTCCCGTGGTATAAGTTATCACGGTCGAGAGGGGGTATAAATATCGACCGTCCATCATGTCGAAGTTATCTGGGAGGGAGTTATATATATCGACAACGACGACATACATACATGGGAAAATAATGTTATCGGGGAGGGGGTATATCGACCCCCCCCCACGTGTTGAAGTTATCGGGAGGGGGTTATATCGACAACGACGACATACGTACATGGGAAAATAATATTATCGGGGAGGGGGTATATCGACCCCCCCTCGTGTTAAAGTTATCGGGAGAGGGGTATATCGACGACGACAGACCCGATAAAACATAAGAAAACGAAGAAGAAATAAAAAGAGGAGAAGAAGAAAAGGAATAGAGGAGAAGATCGAAGAAAAAAAAAGAAGAAAAAAAAGAGGAGAAGAAGAAAGGAATAGAGAAGAGAAGAAGAAAAAATAGGAAGAAAAAATAGAATTTTTTCTATTTTTTCTTCTTCTCTTCTATTCCTTTCTTCTTCTCCTCTTCTTTTTCTTCTTTTTTCCTCTTCTTATTTATTTCTCCTCTTCTTCCTCTCCTCTTCTTCTCCTTTCTTCCTCTTCTTATTTTCCTTTTTCCTCTCATTCATAAAAAAATGTTCAAATAGAAAATTTCGAAAAAAAGTAAAGGTTTTGCCTAATGCACTGTTCATATGAATATACAAACATTTGCATATTCTACAATAATTAATATCACCAAAAAAATCTATGAACAGAAAAAAATCCTAACTTTTCTAAAAATCTATCTTTTGCATATATACATGAACATATATATACACAGAGAACATATATACATACATATACTCATACATGAACATATCATCATATATATGAAAAAACAAGCATATATATGAAAAAAAGCATATATATGAAAAAAAAAAGCATATATATGAAAAAAGGGCGCCGGCCGGACCAAGGTGAGGAGGACCGCGGGGTCGGCGGCGAGGATGGCGACGGGCCAGTGGGCGCGCGCTCGGGGTAGGGGGCGCCGGCGGCGAAGGGCGGGGCAGGGCGACGGCGACGATGGGGACAGGCCGGGGCGGCGCGCGTCGGGGCAGGGGCGCGACTGACGGCGAGGGCGCGGGCAACGGCGACGGCGACGACGGGCACGGGCGACGGCGACGGCGGGGGCGGCGGGCGGCGTCGGCGTCGTCGGGGCAAACTGCAGATGAACTCTGAAAAATTTCCTAAGTGTTTGCTTATATAGCAAAGCCTTTAGTCTCGGTTCGTGGCACCAACCGGGACTAAAGGTAGGCATTAGTCCTGGTTGGTCCCACCAACCGGGACCAAAGGCCTCTTTTCAGCAGCGCAAAGGGCGGGAAGCGGCGGCCTTTGGTCCCGGTTGGTGGCACCAACCGGGACTAAAGGGGGGCATTGGTCCCGGTTGGTGCCACGAATCGGGACCAAAGGGTGGCATTGGTCCCGGTTCGTGCCACCAACCGGGACCAATGGCCTTGCACAGCGGCGTGGTGGTGGGAGTTTAGTCCCACCTCACTAGCTGAGAGAGAGCCGCACCTGTTTATAAGGTGCGGTGTGCCTGAGCTATCGAGCTCCTCTCTAAAGCAGGCTTACGGGGATAACCTCTCTGTACATGCCTGTGGGCCTACTGGGTATTCTGCGGGCCTGAATCCTGGCCCATGGATGGGTTTCTAGTCGTATTCAGCCCGTGGTGGCCCAGTAGGTGGCATAATTTTTATTTTTTGCCTGTTTTTTGTTTTCTTTTTTGCTTTATTTATTTTGTTTTGTTTCTACTTACAACAAAAAAACTTATTTATTTTATTTTATTTTGTTTCTAATTACTTATTTATTTTACTTTATGATAATTCTTTTTGCTATTAAAGTTTCTATCAAAAAAAGTTCTTTATGAAAATTCTTTTTGCTGTATTTATTTTTTTGTTTTCTTTTTTGCTTTATTTATTTTGTTTTGTTTCTACTTACAACAAAAAACTTATTTATTTTATTTTATTTTGTTTCTAATTACTTATTTATTTTACTTTATGATAATTCTTTTTGCTATTAAAGTTTCTATCAAAAAAAGTTCTTTATGAAAATTCTTTTTGCTTTTAACGATTTTGAACAGAAAATACTTCGATAATTTTAGTTGCATCAATTTTATATGATTTTAGTTTCAAATAGAGGTTTCTTATAATGTTTTGAACAGAAAATACGTTGTTAATTTTAGTTTCATAAATTTTATTAAAGTTTATTTTATTTTGTCGGAACACAAGAAGTCCGGAGTTGTAATAAGTTAATTAAAAATAAAAAAGAGGCGCAATGCTCGTTGATTTGCTTCAAGCCTTTCGGAATAGTGTAGACTGCACTGCACATAGCTCCATGCAGTCTACCTTATTCCTCAAGGCTTGAAGCTAAGCAACGTGAGCATTGCACCTCTTCTTCATCGTCTCTGCACTCAGGGCTTATAAACCGCTCCTACTGCCTCTCAGCTAGCGAGGTGGGACTTAAAAACTGCTTAGTAAGAAACTCTAGTACCGGTTCGTGCCACGAACCGGTACTAAAGGTGCTCATGGGGCCACAGCCTCATTAGCACCGGTTCGTGGCACCAACAGGGACCAAAGGGTGGAATTGGTCCCGGTTCGTGCCACCAACCAGGACCAATGGCCTTGCACAGCGGTGTGGTGGTGAGTTTAGTCCCACCTCGCTAGCTGAGAGAGAGTCGCACCTGTTTATAAGGTGCGGTGCGCCTGAGCTGTCGACCTCCTCTCTCAAGCAGGCTTACGGGCCTAACCTCTCTGTACATGCATGTGGGCCTACTGGGCCTTCTGCGGGCCTGAATCCTGGCCCATGGATGGGTTTCTAATCGTATTCAGGCCGTGGTGGCCCAGTAGGTGGCATAATTTTTAATTTTTGGCCTGTTATTTTTCATGCATTTACTAATTATTTTGAGCTATAAGACCCTAAAATTGAAAAGCATTTCAAATGAACTCTGAAAAGGTTGAAAGTTGGCATGGTATCATCATTTCATCCACATAGCATGTGCAAGAAAGTTGAGAGGGTTACGGCAAAAACTAGATGCACTTCTTGTACAAAACGGACAATGGTATCATACTCGTCTGTTACAAAGTTGGCATGGTATCATCATAATACTTGCAGGAGAAAGTCTTCACTTTTTCTTCGCTTGTGTCATTTGCTTATTGCATCGTAACCATGGATAATCTTCATCGTTTATCAGGATGCTTGGGTCAGCCTTGACTTTGAAGGGAGGAATTTCATGAAACTTTTCATAATCTTCAGACATGTCTGTCTTGCCCTCCACTCCCACAATGTCCCTTTTTCCTGAAAAAATTATGTGGCGCTTTGGCTCATCGTATGATGTATTCGCTTCCTTATCTTTTCTTTTCCTCGGTCTGGTAGACATGTCCTTCACATAGATAACCTGAGCCACATCATTGGCTAGGACGAACGGTTCGTCAGTGTACCCAAGATTGTTCAGATCCACTGTTGTCATTCCGTACTGTGGGTCTACCTGTACCCCGCCTCCTGACAGATTGACCCATTTGCACTTAAACAAAGGGACCTTAAAATCATGTCCGTAGTCAAGTTCCTATATGTCCATTATGTAACCATAATATGTGTCCTTTCCCCTCTCAGTTGCTGCATCAAAGCGGACACCGCAGTTTTGGTTGGTGCTCTTTTGATCTTGGGCGATCGTGTAAAATGTATTCCCATTTATCTCGTATCGTTTGTAAGTCAATACAGTCGAAGATGGTCCCCTGGACAACGAGTACAACTCATCACAAACAGTGATGTCACCTCTGAGACGTGTTTCCAACCAACTGCTGAAAGTCCTGATGTGTTCACATGTAATCCAGTCGTCACACTGCTCCGGGTGTTTGGAGTGCAGACTGTTCTTGTGTTCATCGACATACGGGGTGACCAAGGTAGAGTTCTGTAGAACTGTGTAGTGTGCTTGAGACCAAGAATATCCGTCCCTGCATATTATTGAGTCCCCTCCAAGCGTGCCTTTTCCAGTCAGTCTCCCCTCATACCGCGATTTAGGGAGACCTATCTTCTTAAGGCCAGGAATGAAGTCAACACAAAACCTAATGACATCCTCTGTTTGATGGCCCATGGAGATGCTTCCTTCTGGCCTAGCGCGGTTACGGACATATTTCTTTAGGACTCCCATGAACCTCTCAAAGGGGAACATATTGTGTAGAAATACGGGCCCCAGAATGACAATCTCGTCGACTAGATGAACTAGGACGTGCATCATGATATTGAAGAAGGATGGTGGGAACACCAGCTCGAAACTGACAAGACATTGCGCCACATCACTCCTTAGCCTTGGTATGATTTCTGGATCGATCACCTTCTGAGAGATTGCATTGAGGAATGCACATAGCTTCACAATGGCTAATCGGACGTTTTCCGGTAGAAGCCCCCTCAATGCAACCGGAAGTAGTTGCGTCATAATCACGTGGCAGTCATGAGACTTTAGGTTCTGGAACTTTTTCTCTGGCATATTTATTATTCCCTTTATATTCGACGAGAAGCCAGTCGGGACCTTCATACTGAGCAGGCATTCAAAGAAGATTTCTTTCTCTTCTTTCGTAAGAGCGTAGCTGGCAGGACCTTCATACTGCTTCGGAGGCATGTCGTCTTTTTCGTGCAAACGTTGCAGGTCCTCCCGTGCCTCAGGTGTATCTTTTGCCTTCCCATACACGCCCAAGAAGCCTAGCAGGTTCACGCAAAGGTTCTTCGTCACGTGCATCACGTCGATTGAAGAGCGGACCTCTAGCTCTTTCCAGTAGGGTAGGTCCCAAAATATAGATTTCTTCTTCCACATGGGTGCGTGTCCCTCAGCGTCATTCGAAACAGCTAGTCCGCCGGGACCCTTTCCAAAGATTACGTGTAAATCATTGACCATAGCAAGTACGTGATCACCGGTACGCATGGCGGGCTTCTTCCGGTGATCTGCCTCGCCTTTGAAATGCTTGCCTTTCTTTCGACATCGATGGTTGGTTGGAAGAAATCGACGATGGCCCAGGTACACATTCTTCCTGCATTTGTCCAGGTATATACTTTCAGTGTCATCTAAACAGTGCGTGCATGCGTGGTATCCCTTGTTTGTCTGTCCTGAAAGGTTACTGAGAGCGGGCCAATCGTTAATGGTTACAAACAGCAACGCGTGCAGGTTAAATTCCTCCTGTTTGTGCTCATCCCACGTACGTACACCGTTTCCATTCCACAGCTGTAAAAGTTCTTCAACTAATGGCCTTAGGTACACATCAATGTCGTTGCCGGGTTGCTTAGGGCCTTGGATGAGAACTGGCATCATAATGAACTTCCGCTTCATGCACATCCAAGAAGGAAGGTTATACATACATAGAGTCACGGGCCAGGTGCTGTGATTGCTGCTCTGCTCCCCGAAAGGATTAATGCCATCCGCGCTTAAACCAAACCATACGTTCCTTGGGTCAGCTGCAAACTCAGCCCAGTACTTTCTCTCGATTTTTCTCCACTGCGACCCGTCAGCGGGTGCTCTCAACTTCCCGTCTTTCTTACGGTCCTCACTGTGCCATCGCATCAACTTGGCATGCTCTTCGTTTCTGAACAGACGTTTCAACCGTGGTATTATAGGAGCATACCATATCACCTTCGCAGGAACCCTCTTCCTGGGGGGCTCGCCGTCAACATCACCAGGGTCATCTCGTCTGATCTTATACCGCAATGCACCGCATACCGGGCATGCGTTCAGATCCTTGTACGCACTGCGGTAGAGGATGCAGTCATTAGGGCATGCATGTAACTTCTGCACCTCCAATCCTAGAGGGCATACGACCTTCTTTGCTGCGTATGTACTGTCGGGCAATTCGTTATCCTTTGGAAGCTTCTTCTTCAATATTTTCAATAGCTTCTCAAATCCTTTGTCAGGCACAGCATTCTCTGCCTTCCACTGCAGCAATTCCAGTACGGTACCGAGCTTTGTGTTGCCATCTTCGCAATTGGGGTACAACCCTTTTTTGTGATCCTCTAACATGCGATCGAACTTCAGCTTCTCCTTTTGACTTTCGCATTGCGTCCTTGCATCGACAATGACCCGGCGGAGATCATCATCATCGGGCACTGGTTCCTCTTGATCTTCAGCAGCTTTCCCCCTTGCAGCTGTAGGGGAACGCAGCAGAAAACAAAAATTTTCCGACCTACGCACCAGCCCAGGACCACTATGGAGACTGCATACATGGTTTGATCTTTTTCGTTACCGACTCGTAGTGCAGCGGGAAGTAGAGTCGATGACGATCGGCGGTGCAGATCCCCGCAGCTAGGATTTACAACCTCCCAACCGCGAGGATGTATACCCTCATCTGCTCCTCAGACAGCCCTCCGGGAGGCGGTCGAACAGCCCCCCGGACGGTGTCGCGGACAGCCCTTCGGGAGGACCTTCGAAACTCGAACGGTCACTCGGACAGCCCTTCGGGAGGACCTTCGAAACTCGGACGGTCACACGGACAGCCCTTCGGGAGGCACTCACGAACTAAGACCGAAACTACGATCTCTCTACAGAGTTGCACACATACGGTGTCATCTATCCGGCAGGGCTTCGCCGTCCAGAACTAGTTCCTGCCGGAACCCAGACAGCCTTACGGCTCTACGAAACTCTTTTCGTGGGAGGGAGAGAAGAAGCCAGATAATGCATGGCATGTGTATGAGAGCAAGGGATGAGTGTGGAGGGCTGCCCCTCCACCTCTATTTATAGGAAATCCCAAGGGGGTAGGGTAGTTTCACAAAAAACCCAAAATGCACATGAATGAAGTCCTTCCACAAGGACCTAGGAGTGAAACCAAGGAACAAGAGGGTCCCCAAGGGGGGATACCCCATGTGGCCGGCCACACCCTCATGAGGGGCCCAAAAAATGGCTCCTATCCATCCATGTCATCCCCAAGATCTTTTGGAGCAAAGCCCCAAAAGGTGGCTTTCCATAAAGTAACCATAAAGCTGATTTTCACTATTCACGACGACATTTTTCAGCGTCTGATCGAACTGAAAATATTTATGTGGGCTAAGAACATTTCCAGTACCCACTAAAATGATTTTCAACGCGTTCCGAAACAATTCCGGTTTTAGTGATTTTCATCTGCGAAACGCATCTGATGTGGCTCCGGCAGCTCCAGAACATTTCCGGTTTTTATCTCAGAAAATTCCAAAAAGCTTCCAGAATGATTCTGGCATCCTCCAAGAATTATCAGGCATGTGCCGAAACCAATTTGACTTAATGGTGTATCCCGAAACAACTTTTCGGTATCATCGAAACTTATCCGATGACCTCTCTCTGCGGTACGATTCCGCTGTCCGAAACTTTTCGGTGTCCGAAACTTTTTCGGTGATTTTCTCTCAGACTCCCTGTCTAGTATTCAGCAGATAGATGACCCTTAAGTGTGTGACCCTATAGGTTCGGTGAAGTATAGACATGACCCGGAACCCCTTCCGATCAATGATCAACATCGGAGCCGTGGACACCCATATTGACCCCTATACCCACACGAATAAATATTCGAGTGAACCTCCAGTTGCCGTGTGCTATTCCTGTTGCTTCGCGATATGTTACAAATACCCGAGGTGAGACATGTTGGCATTCCCGTGGATCAACAACTTGTCCACTATGCTAGTTACCTCGTTACCGGTATTGTTCTCTTTTCTCGTTATCGTGTTCCGGCATCCCCGTGATCAAATCACAAAGTGTCTGGCCAGACGATGATGGATACCGTAACACCGAGAGGGCCCAGAGATATCTCTCCATCGTCGGAGGAGCAAATCCCAATCTTGAGCTATCAAGTTACTTGACACACTTTTCCATGAACCCGTAAGCCGCCGTAATAGCCACCCAATTACGGATGACGTTTAACAAACCCCAAAGTTCATGAAGCAAGCATGAAGAAACTCGATACTCTCATGGTCTAAGGAATCATGCAAACGTTAACCATCTCTGTGTTATGTACCAATAAACTTGTGACGAATGAATCTCATAGCATAACATCATGCCGGGTCGATTCAACACAAATGTTCTCTTAACATTATGCCCTCAAGGTTGCTGACATAGACATGCCCATGATCAGGAAAACATAACCATCATGCAACACTTGAGCTAGTCTTAGAGGCCAGACTAGGAATACATTTTACCGTTTATTATTCCACACGTGCATATGAGTCTTCCTCCGAGCCTCGTGGTTATTGCAAACTCGAGAAACATAGCAGTTATAGCATGGAACATAAACATAATTATGAACTCGGAGATAAATAATATCATTTATTATTGCCTCTAGGGCATATCTCCTACAGACTCCCACTTGCACTAGAGTCAATAATCTAGTTAATGCTAATGCACTTTACACCTGTGGCACACCGGTGTAAATATGCTTCGCTTGTGGTATAGCCTGATGTCCAACGGATCTGACGACTTCAGTTCCGTGTGTATCTTTGCATGTCCTCGCGTTTTCACGTTTTCACAAAAATTCATATTTTGTGTGGACTTGGCTTTGTATGTATGTGAATCACAGGTCGAACCTGGATTCCTCAGACTGAGTTATGGAGCAACTACCTGCAGTAGTGTCCCATTGTCAAAAGCCATCTTGGAACTATACTCAGTTCATGAATGAACTATATGATTCAACATCTTCTTTGTCGCTTCTAAAGCGTCAACATACTTAGCCCTTGTTATAGAATTCGCCACAGTAACTAGTTTGAACAAGTTCCAACTAACTGTGCCACCACATTGTGTGTTACACAAAACCCTTAACTTAAATCAAAAATCGCACGGTGAAAAGATGAAGACTATCGATGTAACATTTTACAACGAACTCTTCATGATCTCCGCTTGCAAGAAAACATATCATCAGTACTTACTCTAGTACTCAATGACATCTTTCACTGTTGTCCCACGATCAGTACTTTGATCACTTTAGTATCCATACTCGCAACACCTTGGGAGTATCGGACATATCTGGTTGTTCTACATACCATGGAATACATGATTAATCCAACCACAAAAGTGTGTGGAATCTGCATCATGTATTTTACTCATCAGTGTTTTGGGACACCGAGTCTTGCAAAAACTCCTTCCATGTGACTTTGGCAAGAATCACTCCTTGGCGTTTTAAATGCTAAAAGGTTTTAGCATCTTGTCAATATGTATTCATTTCTTAGCCCCATTAGGTAAATCTATCTCCATAGATCATCATGCCTAATATTGAGGCTATTTAGCCTAAGCACTTCATCGAAAAGCTATTTTCAAATGAAGTCCTAATTCGTGTCAAGAAATTTATTTCCAATTACCAATGTGCCAAGCACATAAGGTTTTTAGAAATATTATTACGCTCCCACTTACTTTCTTGAATTACAAGCATCTTCGTTACCCATTGATGAAGTCAAAACCCCTTTGACCATTTCATCAAAACACGAAGATTCCAACTCCATTTTGCTCTCTTCTGTCCATTGCTAGAACTCTGAAGTTTGCATACCTACTAGCATCCTCTGGATCGACAAGTTACTTTGGACTGTATCATATACAAGTCCTAGCTTTCATTTCCATCAGATGGAAATCCTTTTATCATCCATGTTTCATATCTCATGATTGAAATATGTATTAATTGCTAGTTCAACCCGAACCGACTTTAAGCATCGCTACGATGAAAACAACCTCATCGTAGTCAACTCTTGAACTTGTTATTTCAACAAGTCGAGCTTTATGGCTAAAACATTTTTATCCATATCAGTTTTAAGTTCCATAAATATTCGTTAGACTCTAAGTCTTCCGAAAGGTGTATCAAGGTTTTAATCTTGAATCACTTATATGGAAACCAACTTGGGTTGTATTGGCATTTAGCCAATTCCGGAGTCAGGGCCCATCAACGCTTCCTTGTGTATCGTAGGTATAATGTTGTCTAACAACAATATCTCGTTTGCGCACCTGAGAGGTTTGCACGAGCCTTGCCTACGTGGTTCAGCTGCAAGTTCGACCGAAGTTCATACATTTTATTGTAGAGACTTCCGTATCAGTCGCAGTAGGAAACTCTGGAATTACTTCCAAGGTCTCTTTCCTTTGATCTGATGACTTAGATACTGTTTATCTCGTCGAGTTGCACTATTCTCCCACTCACCTTTTTGAAAGAACCATTCTCTTTAAAAGCACACCGTTTCGCGGCAAAACTATTTGCCTCGGTATAGTGAGGGAGGAATACCCAACATTTTGGTATAACCTACAAAGTAGCACTTGTCTGATTTGGAATAGGTTTGTAACCTTTTACACAAGCCCCATATTCCAAATGTTAAGAAAAGATATAACATTGTTGGGCGTACCATACCATGGCTTCATTTCAACAGACCCGAAGTAACTCTTTTCAGTGTAAAAGCCGCAGTCTCTAAAGCATCACTTTAAAAGGGATAATGGCAAATTTATTTATGTCATCTTTGACCTTACCATGTCATAAATGGTTTGATTACATCTCCACGGACTTTCCACTTGCAGTGGTGTTCCGGGAGGTGCAAGTTATGAAACCCCTTTCACAACTCATCAGACATTCGCTAAACATGTAACTCAAATATTCCTTTGTGCAATCAAATTGCAGAAACATAATTTTCTTGTTACAATAACTTCTACTTCATTTTTGAGAACCTTTCGAATGATTTCAAAAGATCCAGACTTACGTCTCATCAAGTAAATATCCATATATCTACTTGAGTCATTTCTGAAGATAAATAAATCCACCACTAACAACACTTATCGGACTACACACATCAAATGTATGATCACTAATAAGTTTGTTGTTCGTTCCTTATGGCCTGTGAACGGTATTTTAGTCACTTCACTTTTCGGAGGAAAGTTGCAAGTGTCAGATGATTCAAAATCAAAAAGACTTCAAAATCCATCATAATGGAATTTTCCATGCGGGTTTCTCCAATGTGACCAAATGTAGTGCCACACTTGTGTGGTATTCTTTTAGTCTTGCGACATTTAGCGTCAGTGTTATGGATGTATCATATTACCCTCAATATTCATAACATACGTCCCATCGATGATGGAAGTATGGCCCTTATGTTATTCATAATACTTAACAACAATTGTTGTTTTTATGAACAACTCTTTTGCAACAAACATTGTGCAATGGGCTAGAGTGTATGAAACTCTAAAATGAATTATGAAAAGTAAACCCAGAGGTATTGTATTATTATCAATATTCATAACATACATCTCATTCATAATGAAAGTATGGCCCTTGTGTTATTCATAACATCGAACATAAAAAGTTCTCTTATGAACAACCTTCTTGCAAGATGCCTTATGCAATGGGATAGAGTTTGTAAAACTCTAAATGAATTATGAAAATAAATACAGACGGCAATACACCGATGGAAGGTATAGTAACATTTACTATGTTCCATGTGTATACCTTAACCTCATTTCTAGCTAGTCTTTCATGCCATAGTAGTTCTTACATCGAGTTGCAACAGACTGCAATCGAGCGGGCATTTTTGTGATGAACTCACAATACCCAAGAATTAGTGATTAACATGTTTAACCATAATTCGCAAGAACTATATCTTTGACCAGCCTTCTATACATCAAAAACTTGTATGACATTCATACATGAGCTAGATATTCCAGTCTTCTTTCCTTTTGCCTTTATACTTCTAGCAGTTTAACTTTTAGTATTTCTCCTACTCTCAGAAGAAGCACCCAACTTAAGAGTGGCATTAGCCCCGGACTTCCTAGGCGTGTAAGTCATACTAACACCCTTTGAACACTTCCTTTATCTTTAAGTTGTTGTTTTATTCACCTTTCATTATATGACAGGCGTTCTTCTGGATCCCTTTCCCAACAGTCAAATGCATAGTAAACACTTTTACTAATACTTGCAAACAAACATTACTTTGTTTGTATCTGAAAATAATTTACAGTTCCATGAATATCATATAACTATCCCAACTTTCGAAGTTTGGGTTTCATGGAAGCAAACATATTGCACTTGACTGAAACGGAATTATAGCTTTTGGATCAAAGGACGAGAGTCACATGATCCATAGCTTTAGCGGGAGGATACGGAAAGCATGCGATAGGACAAAGTCCTTCTCGGCACTTTTGAGGACAATCCTCATATTACATTACCAATCGTAAAGTTTTAACCAGATATTTAACAGTTATTCAATTTTAATAGGGAAGGTGGAAACGCGAACCATTATTCTACAACTATTTTGCAAGAAACACTTAGACAGTGTTCATAATTAATTGCACTGAGAATTAAACATGTTAATTCAACAGTGCGCTCCCACTCAAATCAATATCTCTCACAATTAATTTTGAGTGATACAAGATCCAGACTTCAATTCATCGCCATAGAATCATCATCTCATAACGGGAATTTTAATCGGTAGGCCAACTTGCCGATCACATCTCTATGTGACTCTTGCTCATCTTTCGATGCATGTGTTCCGAGCTCAGGACGATCCTGCCATGAACGTCAAGACAACCAAGTGATCTTGCTGCGAGGTCTGACCTCACCCGCCTCACACTTCTCTAGTCGTTCGTACCCATGCATCCATGGCGCACCCCGAAAAGATAGGTGCCGTGACGGTGCTACACTTGGGAGAACACTAACTACTTGATATTTTAAGTGAGAGATCACCCTAATAAAAGCGACTACCGCGCAATCAAGAAGGGTGCATCATAAGGGATAAACATCTCAGGCAATTCATAATAGCATGATATGGTATAGCCCTTTCTGACGGAGAAGTATTTCATTTCTTCGTCTTCGGCATTCGCGTCGGTGTTCACCTTCGCGAAGATTGCCACCACCTTGTTGATGCACCAGATAATATTGCTATCTCTATAGCTAACAAAATAATGCATTACAACAAGGTTGACACGCAGGTCATTAAAGTGCAATCATATGGCTCCAGCCATCATGCCGAATCATGACACGCAGGTCATGTTAATCAAATTACATCATATAGTCATCTCATACATAATCGAATTAGTATGAGCACTGCTATACCACATCACATGCACATCCTGCAAAACCAAGTTAGACGCCTCTAATAGGTTTATGCAAAATTTTATTTTACGTGGCTTCTAAGGTTTTGACTTAAACCGCAGCTACCAACGTTTTATCATCAAGTATGATTATTCAAGTTGCTACATTAACATCTCGGGGTGTATGAAACACGAGATAATTAAATCTCGAGCCCCATACTAAACTTCGTCATACGCATGACCCCCATGCAGATAATATCTGCAATGCCCTTTCATCTGCGAATTTCATCTTTCTTTTGACTACGGCAGAACCCAAAGAACTGATAGCACTTCCATGATCAATCAGGATCACGGATTGCCAGAACTTTGTCAAATTCCACCATGCTGTCTCGAGATTGAGCAAACGCAAATTCTAGGGAAGCAACAAGAACCTCGGGTAACAGATTTCATCTGTCACCCGCATAAATAATTTTCAGCAATAGATCTCATCTACTACCTAATTATATTATGCAATATGCATACATCTCCATGTATTCTAGATCGAAACCTGCATCTACGCATAGCACGGCTCTTGATGCCACTGTAGGGGAACGCAGCAGAAAACAAAAAATTTCCGACCTACGCACCAGCCCAGGACCACTATGGAGACTGCATACATGGTTTGATCTTTTTCGTTACCGACTCGTAGTGCAGCGGGAAGTAGAGTCGATGACGATCGGCGGTGCAGATCCCCGCAGCTAGGATTTACAACCTCCCAACCGCGAGGATGTATACCCTCATCTGCTCCTCAGACAGCCCTCCGGGAGGCGGTCGAACAGCCCCCCGGACGGTGTCGCGGACAGCCCTTCGGGAGGACCTTCGAAACTCGAACGGTCACTCGGACAGCCCTTCGGGAGGACCTTCGAAACTCGGACGGTCACACGGACAGCCCTTCGGGAGGCACTCACGAACTAAGACCGAAACTACGATCTCTCTACAGAGTTGCACACATACGGTGTCATCTATCCGGCAGGGCTTCGCCGTCCAGAACTAGTTCCTGCCGGAACCCAGACAGCCTTACGGCTCTACGAAACTCTTTTCGTGGGAGGGAGAGAAGAAGCCAGATAATGCATGGCATGTGTATGAGAGCAAGGGATGAGTGTGGAGGGCTGCCCCTCCACCTCTATTTATAGGAAATCCCAAGGGGGTAGGGTAGTTTCACAAGAAACCCAAAATGCACATGAATGAAGTCCTTCCACAAGGACCTAGGAGTGAAACCAAGGAACAAGAGGGTCCCCAAGGGGGGATACCCCATGTGGCCGGCCACACCCTCATGAGGGGCCCAAAAAATGGCTCCTATCCATCCATGTCATCCCCAAGATCTTTTGGAGCAAAGCCCCAAAAGGTGGCTTTCCATAAAGTAACCATAAAGCTGATTTTCACTATTCACGACGACATTTTTCAGCGTCTGATCGAACTGAAAATATTTATGTGGGCTAAGAACATTTCCAGTACCCACTAAAATGATTTTCAACGCGTTCCGAAACAATTCCGGTTTTAGTGATTTTCATCTGCGAAACGCATCTGATGTGGCTCCGGCAGCTCCAGAACATTTCCGGTTTTTATCTCAGAAAATTCCAAAAAGCTTCCAGAATGATTCTGGCATCCTCCAAGAATTATCAGGCATGTGCCGAAACCAATTTGACTTAATGGTGTATCCCGAAACAACTTTTCGGTATCATCGAAACTTATCCGATGACCTCTCTTTGCGGTACGATTCCGCTGTCCGAAACTTTTCGGTGTCCGAAACTTTTTCGGTGATTTTCTCTCAGACTCCCTGTCTAGTATTCAGCAGATAGATGACCCTTATGTGTGTGACCCTATAGGTTCGGTGAAGTATAGACATGACCCGGAACCCCTTCCGATCAATGATCAACATCGGAGCCGTGGACACCCATATTGACCCCTATACCCACACGAATAAATATTCGAGTGAACCTCCAGTTGCTGTGTGCTATTCCTGTTGCTTCGCGATATGTTACAAATACCCGAGGTGAGACATGTTGGCATTCCCGTGGATCAACAACTTGTCCACTATGCTAGTTACCTCGTTACCGGTATTGTTCTCTTTTCTCGTTATCGTGTTCCGGCATCCCCGTGATCAAATCACAAAGTGTCTGGCCAGACGATGATGGATACCGTAACACCGAGAGGGCCCAGAGATATCTCTCCATCGTCGGAGGAGCAAATCCCAATCTTGAGCTATCAAGTTACTTGACACACTTTTCCATGAACCCGTAAGCCGCCGTAATAGCCACCCAATTACGGATGACGTTTAACAAACCCCAAAGTTCATGAAGCAAGCATGAAGAAACTCGATACTCTCATGGTCTAAGGAATCATGCAAACGTTAACCATCTCTGTGTTATGTACCAATAAACTTGTGACGAATGAATCTCATAGCATAACATCATGCCGGGTCGATTCAACACAAATGTTCTCTTAACATTATGCCCTCAAGGTTGCTGACATAGACATGCCCATGATCAGGAAAACATAACCATCATGCAACACTTGAGCTAGTCTTAGAGGCCAGACTAGGAATACATTTTACCGTTTATTATTCCACACGTGCATATGAGTCTTCCTCCGAGCCTCGTGGTTATTGCAGACTCGAGAACCATAGCAGTTATAGCATGGAACATAAACATAATTATGAACTCGGAGATAAATAATATCATTTATTATTGCCTCTAGGGCATATCTCCTACAGACTCCCACTTGGCACATCGTCTGGTTCCTCTTGATCTTCAGCAGCTTCCCCCGTTGCAGCATCACCGTATTCAGGGGGCACATAGTTGTCATCGTCCTCTTCTTCTTCGCCGTCTTCCATCATAACACCTATTTCTCCGTGCCTCGTCCAAACATTATAGTGTGGCATGAAACCCTTGTAAAGCAGGTGGGTGTGAAGGATTTTCCGGTCAGAGTAAGACTTCGTATTCCCACATATAGGGCATGGACAACACATAAAACCATTCTGCTTGTTTGCCTCAGCCACTTCGAGAAAATCATGCACGCCCTTAATGTACTCAGAGGTGTGTCTGTCACCGTACATCCATTGCCGGTTCATCTGCGTGCATTATATATAATTAAGTGTGTCAAAAACCATTACAGAACATCATGAATAGATAATTAAGTGACCAAATTAATAGAAGTTCATCATCACATTAAAACCAAAGTACATACATAGTTCTCATCTAACAACATATATATAGCTCTCCAGAGCATCTAATTAATTAAACCATACATTGAAACTATGTAAAACATTTCAATGCGAAAACAAATGCGATCATAATCGCAACCAAGGTAACAATTGATCCAACGGCATAATGATACCAAGCCTCGGTATGAATGGCATATTTTCTAATCTTTCTAATCTTCAAGCGCATTGCATCCATCTTGATCTTGTGATCATCGACGACATCCGCAACATGCAACTCCAATATCATCTTCTCCTCCTCAATTTTTTTTATTTTTTCCTTCAAGTAATTGTTTTCTTCTTCAACTAAATTTAACCTCTCGACAATAGGGTCGGTTAGAATTTCCGGTTCAACCACCTCCTAGATAAATAAAATCTATGTCACGTTGGTCGGTATATTTGTCATAAACAATAAATGAACCAAATAGTTATAAAAAGATAATATATACCACATCCGAATCATAGACAGGACGAGGGCCGACGGGGGCGGATACCAAAACCATCGCACTATGTAATAAGAAGGAATAATAAAAGTAACAAAATTAGACAAGTAACTATCTAAAGTAAGAATTTTTTTCCTTTCAGAAAGAAGATAAGAACAAGAGGCTCACCACGGTGGTGCTGGCGACGAGATCGGCGCGGGCGATCGACGGCGGTGAAGACGGGGACGGGACGTGACGGACCGCTAAACCTAGACAAATCTCGGGGAAAATTGTGCTCGGAGGTCGAGTTTCGAGAGGAGAAAGATTAACTAGTGTGGCTCAGACATTTCATCGAACACCTCATGTGCATAGGAGGTGAGCTAGAGCACCCAAATGCCCTCCCCTTGCCGGCCAGAAAAAACAGAGCACTCTGGAGTGCTCTGCTGTGGCGATGGGGTATATATAGGGAACTCTTTGGTCCCGGTTCGTGGCACCAACCGGGACTAAAGGCCTTTGGTCCCGGTTGGTGCCACGAACCGGGACCAATGCCCCCTTTAGTCCCGGTTGGTGGCACCAACCGGGACAAAGGCCTTGTGCTGCCCCGCGTCAAAAGTTTAGTCCCACCTCGCTAGTTGAGAGTGCTCGAGAGTGGTTTATAAGCGCTGCTGCGCCCACCCTCTCGAGCTCCTCTCAACTGCAGGCTTTCGGGCCTAACCGTTCTCTTTGCCCGTGGGGCCTACTGGGCCTTCTGCGGGCCTGAATCCTGGCCCACGGATGGGTTTCAAGTCGTATTCAGGCCGTGGTGGCCTAGTAGGTCGCATGATTTTTTTTCTCTGTTTTTTGTTTTCTCTTTTGCTTTATTTGTTTTGTTTTGTTTCTACTTACAACAAAAAACTTATTTATGTTATTTCTAATTACTTATGTATTTTACTTTAATTAATTTATTTTTATTTATTTTACTGCTGCTATTTTTATTTATTTTACTGCTGCTATTTTTATTTAATTTATTAAGGTTTATTTATTTTAGTTACTATAGTTTATTTTATTTTATTAAGGTTTATTTATTTTATTTACTATAAAAAAATGAACATAGATGCGCTTATAGAGGAAATTCAACCTAAATTCATAATAAATTTCTATGAAATTTACTGTGAATTTAGGTCAAATTCCCTGTATAAGGACATCTATTTTCACTTTAAGAGGAGCTCAACAAGGCAGAGAGGGACGGGCTTATAAACTGGTGTGAGCGCCCTTCGGTTGGCGAGGTGGGACTAAACACTGGCCGCAACTAGGACCAGCCCTTTAGTCCCGGTTTGTGGTATGAACCGGGACTAAAGGGTGGTGGGCCTTTAACGTGGCCCATTGGTCCCGGTTTGTCCCACTAACCGGGACCAAAGGGTCCGGACGAACCGGGACCAATGCCCCCACGAGGCCCGGCAGGCCCCTGGCCGCACGAACCGGGACCAATGCTCACATTTGTCCCGGTTCGTGACTGAACCGGGTCTAATGTGAATATTGCCCTGTGACCAAAGCCCAGTTTTCTACTAGTGTCAATACCCAACCTAATGCAATAGATACATGAACAAGACTGACTTGCAACAGAACATTTCACTAGGAGGGAAGTTTATTATAATGCAATCATTTTATTCAACGAGCAGTGCTCCAAGCTCTTCCAAACATCTAGTCCAACTTGCACATCCCCGCGTCCTGCCGTACCGACGACGACATGCTGGTACGGCAGGGCGCGACTAGCACGGAGCTGCCGACATTGGCATCGAGGACGTGCTGGACCAGCTTGTCGTCGTCGGTGGGGCACGGCGCGGCCAGCTTACATTGGCATTGGGGAAGTGCTGGACCAGCGTGTCGTCGATGCGAAGAATATTTCTGATTAACAATGTCTGGCAGCAGGGACGTGTTGGACGCCCATGAGCTTGTTCGAATATTTCTGATGACTAGAATTTATGTGTTTCAAAGCATGTTTCGAATTTATAAAAAAATGTTTGTGCAATCAAAAAACCTTTTGGATGACACTCTATATTACACTGTTTATTTTTTTGCGAAAGATATTACACTGCTTCTACCACTGTGACATTCCTTTTTGGATGACAATGTGAATTCAATGCGAGTTAATACCAAAACGTGATTTGCATGTCAGCACATAGTTAGCAAAGATGAGTTTTGCCGCAATATGAGCCATCTTATCTCTTCTCTATTTATAGTGTATTTATTAATTCTAGGTCTCTCAGAAAAACCGCCGTCATTATTCGAGCATCTGTATGGTGGAGTATCAGATGCTCGTGAGGCCCAAGTTCTCCGGTGACACGGGCTTTTGGGCCGTTGGATCTTAGATCAGACAGCATATAGAAAGTTGATTCCCCTCAAAAAGAAAGCTGATGGATCTGTTCTACCTATGCACAATTTGCAAACTTTTCGGGAGGCTTTTTTGCAAAAATGTTCGAGAGCTCCTGCGACCTTCAGCATGCACCGAGGAGCCGGGCTCACTCGAGCACAAGATATTTTCCTCTGCGAGGTACTTGTCGCTGGGCTGACAGCTAGGCCCGTCTGTCATCTGGTGACCAAATATCAGCGAGACGTTGTGCATACTGGTTTAGACATGAAGATGTGCCTCACTCCAAGAACGGCGATGTGGTGCGAGTTGTTGCCCTAAGACTCGGGTGTGCTACAGATACCGAAGTGCCGATACGCTTTATGCAAGGCCACTTGATGAACTAAGCTAGAAAAGTTTCGCCCGTTCCTAATGCCTCCTATTACCAAATGAGAATCCACATTTACTTTCTTAATTAACTCGTCTCTCCACTCCACTAGCTCCATATATTGTTTTTCTTGTTCACGGCCTATTTGCACAGGTGTGTTTGCACTAGTAGTAAAGCTTTGTCGATCCTACTTCACAGAAGGTGAAGCATTATATGTTCACGCATGAGCTCACACACAGTGCCATCAATCTGCATCTGCATGGTTGAATATTGTGGGACCAGTACTATTTTGCTTCCGAGGAAAACCTAATTCACATGTGCTAGTTATTAGTTTCCCTGATGTCATGGGTTCAAATAGGATTTTTTTTTTTGTTCCATATGAAGAGAGAAAACAAGATGATACCATGGGAATTGCTTGTAGTATATTTTAATTAGATTTAGTTGTATGGAGCATGGATATTTAATATAATATAAATTTCAAAACTAAAAATATATTGTATTTATATTATTTAATTATTTATATACTCCCTCCCCCAACATTTATGAGTTAAGACTAGTATTAATATAAACACTGACTTTTTTGCTGGTAAAATTGTGTATTATGATGGATCGGCCCTACCTAACAAGGCGTAACACTACTTGCCCCTCTCATTCATTTTTTCCTGGCTCCCCCACTGGGATCACCTACTTACTTATATTGGATTCGCTGGTGGCCAATCTCTTACAAAATCTGATTACTTACTTGTTAGGGCAAATTGCATCACTTGTTCATTTCAACGACGACAATTTCCCGATCATCAAGTACGCAAGCGACCCACACACACACACCCCTAGTCATGGAAGCGTGCGAGTATTAGCTGATTCTCCTCAAAGATACTTACATTGTTCGCTAAAGTCACAGATTTGCATGTCAGTTTACCTATTCCAGTCAATGTTGGCGCAGGAAGGGCTCTAGGTCTGGCCCAGATTCTCGGATGTCGTATCAGTTCAACACCGTCCACGTATGACGTATCTCATCCTTCCATTAGGCATACATGTCACCGGTGGTTGATAAAATTGAAAGAAGAGTTGCCGCATGTTCAAAGAGTGTTCTTGCTTGCTCCATGTGGACCCTCGAGATTTTTTATAAGAGGAACGAATAAAGCAAGCAAAACCTTCCATTAAAAAAGGTATGTGTATATAATTTTTTTGAGCCAATGGTACATGTATATATATGCATGACTTTGATGAACATTAAATGGGTCGGCCCATAATGGGATTTTCCTCTTTTGCACCTACCAATCAAGCCCATGATAAGCTGGGCCCCGAACTGAATCACTCTGGTCCAACATAAAAAAGCAACAGATTTCCCGACGTCAAGAAATTCCATGAAAATCAAAGGGGAAAACGATTTTATTAGAGACAAAAAAGATTATGTTTGTTGCGAGTGGGATTCGAACCCACGCCCTTTCGGAGCACATACTTAACATGCCGCCTTAGACCATCTCGGCCATCCCAACAATTATTAATCAGAATATATTATATTTAATAAATAATTTTAGCTTAAAAAGCTTCAACTATCTCTGTGACCCATAGGGAGTAGCAAATTGTACTTGAAAAGAAAAAACGTAACGAAGGATAGATATCCAATTTCCACAATGGGCCGCTGTAAACTATAAACCGGGACGGGCGCGAGCCCATGTCCACAATGGGCCGTTGTAAACTATAAACAGAGACGACAATCGTTCAGCTGAACTAAGGCTTCTTCTAAAAAAAGAAAAACTGAACTAAGGCTGTTGATTAGTGGCAGAGCCTCGTCATGCGAAGCCTTACCAACGCGCTGTGACCAACCAACAAAAATCAGCAACAGCAAAAACATAACAGCGCCGTCATCCCCTCTTTGCAATACAGCCCCAGCACCAGCCCCATCAGACCATGTCTTCACATATTCAGCTGGAATCAGTCTGTGTCCATCCAACATCAGGAAGTTTTTTGCACCCCCTAGAACTCCAACTCGTTTTAGCTTCATGGTACTCTGTCCGCCGATTCCGAACTGTTGATGTTATACGCATAATATACCTGTACGTCCTTTGCCAGTCTGTTCAACAAAGGAGCCCTCAATATTGAGTCTGATCCACCACTGATCACTCACCACGTCTCCACCGTCTGGGATGCATCTTGCGTCGCCTTGCTTCAGCACACATGTACAGCTTGCCTTTCTTATCGTCGCACGCATGGTAATCAGGTTTGGTACAGACAAAATAATTCTGGAGAGAGGCAACCGAGGCCCCAATGGTACAATTACCTTTGATGCGATCTTCAGAACTTGCCGACACCATTCTCCAGTTCTCCTCCCTGCCATTCTGGACAGAGGCAACCGAGGCCCCAACCGAGACACCATTCATCAAGCATCCACAGCATCAGCAGATATCCTCCATACAGGACTCACAACCAGTCAGAGCGTGAATTTCTGGGTGCCTCTTCAGAACTTGCCGCAGCTCAGCTCGTAACGCCACTGCCTTGGTAGCTAGTGCAGCACACAGTAGCATGGTGAGCGTCTTCAGACCCATCCCCCCTCGTATCTTGCATCCCAGGGTAACTCTCTTCTTATTGTGTTTTGTCGCAACGCGCCAGCCCGAGCTTTTCAAGTGTTTTGTCGTCTCTTCTTATTTTGAGCATAGACGTGCCTGCTCATAACAGCAATTATTCTGAGCATCAGTGTAACATCATGTTCTGTTTCACCAAAGGGAGGTGAAACAACAACACCAACGACTGCAAGGATCAAAAGTTCCTTCCATACCTAGGATTCTGGCAACCAGTTAGGCACTTAGGCTGGCACACACATCTCCACGAACAAAATGTCGACGACCGCAGCAATAGATGAACTCACTCACAAACACAGACTCGAGTCATCTTCTTTCCTTCTTGTAAACTACCTGCACTGTGCTGCAAGAGGAAACACGTGAGTGAACTGCTTTTTTCCTTTAATAAATATACCTGACAGTGAACTATTCTTACAAACTAGCAGTGGATGTCCTCCACAGCTCAAGACATAGTTTGAGCTGAGAGCATAGCTGACAGTGAGCTACTTTTTCCTTATGATGGCAGCCGACTGCATGCACTAGCCTAACAACACAGCTTTTAGGTAAGTTACCAAACAGTATTGTGTGGGGATTGAAATTGAGTGCAATGGTTTCTTGAATACAGTCAACAGCAAATAATCCCTAATGCTCAAACTAATAAGCAGAAACTGCAGTTAAAAAAACATTAGTTAGAAAGGCACAAACACCACCCCTACTTAGTCGATTTCTTATCTTTATTATCAGATCTACAATCCTAATTGTCAAAGGAATAGTACTATGATAGTATTAATTCCTTGAAATGGTTAGCAGCCAACAAGAGGATAATCTGCCTCATTACACCTTCTGATAAAACAAAACACAAAATAGGAATAAGAAATGTACATTTGCTAAATAGTTAGTTCTGAGAAGACAACTGGGTAATCTCTAGAAAAGTATACCACATAAAAAGACAAGTCAATTATTCTGTTCAATAAGCAGAGACAAGAGGCAGCTAGATTGCTAACTATCGCATACTACGAGGAGACCATATAAAGGGGAAAAGGATCTCCACTTGTGAGTTCAAGAAAACAGAGACACAAGTCAGAAATGACTTGTGATTTAGCACCAACACTCACTGCCACCACTTCTGCCCAATTTTTTTAAGCTGAGCTTCTTCATCAATGACTTGTAATATTCAGAAATGACTTGTAATATTCAATGAAATAGTATAACACAACCATGGAGTAATCCGAGCTTCTTCATCATAATTTTTAATACATCTACAAAGAAGGTACTGGACTCATAGTGGATCTGATTAATACATACTAGAGCTCATAGGGATAAGGAGAGCTAAGCTGCTAAGAAGCACCACACAGTGAACAACGGTCTCCGATGAAAGGCTAAGTCTTCACAGCATAATCTTTTGGTCAGATGAAAGGTGAAGCATTGACAGTATAACCCTCTAGTGTCGGAAAGAAGGTATGCTGAACAAGAGTTTGCTTGAGTTGATGTCGAGTAGGAAAGAGGCCTCTGCAATGGCACAAATTGGCAACCAACTTGCCATCCATGTCAAGCCGAAGTAGCCACTCACCAAACTGGACCAGGATGATCACGTCACCGTCCCAAAAAGCGGGCACCCCATGAAGACATGGGTTAAACTTTCCAAACTGCACGGTGAGGTCTGCAAGTGGCAATTCGACCCGGTATTTTGAGGTCCAGACCTCATTTTCATAGTCTTGCATAGCCCAGATACCAATGCTGGTAAATTCATCAGTAAGAATGGGCATGCTAAGCATTCCATCCATCTCAAACAGGACAGCGCCATAAAGTATATCCATCACATACCGGTCAACACTGTGAGGAACATCTGGAGCGAGCATCTGCCAGAAGGACTCAGTTGTGGTGTTGAATACATGTATAATGCTGCCTATGCACCAATGCAGGCTACCACGGAACATGAGATGTGTACTGGGTGACAAGTCCTCCACATTGGGGCCCTCTATGTCTATGTGCCTGGGCGGCTCGCTGGGGCCTAGTGTGTAGACCTGGTAGGAGTCATCTGGATCATCAGGAGCCAGCAGTATCCTGTACTCGCCGGTTGGGCCGTGCGGGTACATTCCGGCGGGTTGGTGGGTGCCGGTGGTAAGACTTGGGAGGCGAGCACATTGACGGGTTGCATAAGTGTTCTTGGCCGATTAAGAGGACGAGGAAGCCATCGCAGGATATGTATGGGCGGGCGGAAGGGTCACCAATTCGCGCGACGGACTGGAGACGGTCGGCGGCGGCGACCCCTACCCGCACCCGGTGGTCGAAGGGGATGATGTCTAGGGACTCGAGGCCGCCGCTGCAATTGTAGTTGTAGCTGTAGAGGAGGGGGGGGGGGGGGGGGGGGGGGGGGGGGGAGGGCTGTCGGGCGTGGTGGGCGAGGAGAAATTCGCGGGTGGAGGTGGCGCAAAGCCAGATGCGGCAGACGGCGCGGCAGCGGAGGAGGGGTTTGGGGGGCAGGCGGACGAGGATCTCCCAGATGGCGATCTCGTTGGGGAGGCCGCGGTGGAGAGGAGGCGGTGAGGCCTCCGCCATGGTCGCCGGCTGGTCGGGAGCTCACTGATGGTGGTGTGGAGTTGTAGTGACAGCGGCGGCGGCGGCAGAGAGAGTGGGTAGGTCTTCCTCTCTCTCGTGCGGTTGTGTTGTCTTCGGGACCGAGCTCTCAAACGGGCTGGGCTTTGGCCATCGCTCAGTTTCATTTGCAAGCAACAAATCTTTGGAATCATGTAAAAAATACAAATGTTTGGAATGGAATCGAACATGTATATGAAACGATGATGGATGATGATATACATTAAAGTGAGAGCTACACAAAAAAGTAAGAGCTACACAAAAAAGGCACATGTGTATGTATTTCATGGCGGAACTTTGTAGGCTTATACAATATATATACTACTTATGAACATGTATAATTTTTTTAGAAGAAAATTAAGCTTTGAAATATGTTTTTCTTTTTTTTTACAAAAACAAGCTCCATGGAGCCCAACCTCCCAAATGGCTCACTATGATTGATGTAAGTAGTATCTTCTTTGCTATTGAAGGGGAGTTCCTAGAATGGTATGTCTCGCTAAACAGGCCCCCATCAGTAGGATGGTATGTCCCACCCATTTTCCTCATTGGAGCAATCCGGACGACAAACATGACTCGGTGCCCTATGTTTCTCTCTCTTGGACCTCACGTGAGGCACGGTGCTAAGCCTAGCGTTGCCGTCGGCTCCGACTACCACTGGCATCATTGTGACTTAGCTCCTCCTGCCGCCACCACTCCTTCATCGGAAGATCATCCACCTATGGTGTTTGTGGTCGCCGCTCCTCCGTCTCTATGACCACTGCTCCGCCCTCATACGTGTGGGTCCTATCTAGATTACCTTCGCTCGACGACCATGTGCATGTCGTTGCTTAATCATTTGATTTGCTAGTCACAACGGAATGGTCGTATTACCCTGAAATGTCGCAACTCTAGCTCAAACCAATCCTTGGTAAATTTGTTAAACCTCAAACCCATCAGTTGCATAAAAATGATCAGTAGCCAAATAAAGTATGCAAGTATGTCTAGCCCACCAAAAGTATTTCTACAAACTACCATGCAACAAAGAACAGTTGTCGTTAGGGTAGAAAAGAGGGTGGACCTTTTTCCGTCAGAAGTACTAATGACAATTACTGGGCTCGATGAGAACCATTATTGTTGGGCAATGAAAGATTCTAGATTATTTTTGAAGTCATAAAACAATCACCTCCAATCATCCCCACCTCTGCCTGATGTGTTTTAATTAGTGGGATTACATTATGCAGCCTGTATGATCTACAAACCGTATTGTGTTTTTAAAATAATCGTTGCTAACAATATTTTATAAAATGTTTGATTCGTAGGATTAAAAAGAGGAGTAAGAAAACCCACCAGATTGTTTTGTCATGTTATGAATCCAATGGGATAGAATATATGCCAAAGTTATTTTATTACACAAAAGAAAAAAAGCAAAATAATCTTTCGAAGAGGTTGAGTTAATAGAAATATTGTGTAAAAGAATCCTCCACAAAAAAGGACTGGTGTAGAAAAAGTTCATTTGGATGCTATCCTCCAAATTTTATAAAAATCCTTTCAAATCAAAGATGCCCTTAAAGTGAAGATCTATCCATACAATGGCTGGCCCCATCGATTATTAATATTGATGTTATTTTCTTTATCCGAAAAGATAGAAAGGGAGGTACCTCAAGGATGACAAACTTTCAAATGCACGAATGTCATCCAGTTTTCTTGCCTCTTGATTCTTGCTCCGTATAAACAATTAAGAAATTATCATCATGGCCAAGATGTGCATGGCCAATGTTACCGAGAGATGACCGTGCAGAGAAATGCGTCGCGCAGCTACGACGACATGGAGGGTTTCACCTTGGCGCCCTGCATGCTGCTGCAGGGCATGCCCGTTCCCGACAGACACTCCTCGTCGACGAGATCATGATGCAGCAATGTCCCTATTCCCTCACCCTGAAGCATCCCTCGCTCAGTTGTCCCGGCAACCAACCACCTAGTCTTGCTAATTAGGCATGATTATTTATTTTCTTACGTACTCCTGATGATTGCCAACTGGTGTATGCAAATACATACTCCATCCGATTCAAAAAAAGTGTCATGGCTTTAGTTCAAATTTGAACTAAAACCACTACATTCATCTGGGATCAAAGGGAGTACTACATTGGGACTATTCAACGAAATGAAATACAACAAGAATAACAATCTTTGAGCTTGCACACGGTTGGCATTGTTTCGCTTGTTTACATCTTCGTGGTTCATCTCATTGGCAGATTCGCCCAGACCCAACATCTATCGCTCCTAGGGCAACATGTGGAGAACCACAACTACCGATTTTGACACCCCCTCCCCTCTCCTCCAACCCCCTTGCGCGTCATGGGAAGATGCAGCTGGGCTTAACCCTCGGCGGACGACGATGACAAGGCTAGCTCCCTTGGAGGCTTTGCAAGAATTTAAACTTGTACAAGTAATTCAATGCAAGGGTGGGAATGGGAGAAAGAGTAGCTGAAGCTTGGAACGTATTGTAGGCCAGACAAAGCAGTTGAGTGAGTGTTGAGAGTAGAATTCATTTACTTTAAGTCTGGTAGTACGCTCTTCCTATTCTCTTTTTGTAGGTGGCATATCAGAACAAACTTCATACAAATTCACATTTTTTTTTGAGTAGTCGTCACAATTTTGTTGGTGGCAACATCGTCACAATATTGAAATTTTGTTTTATTATTACGGCACAATATTGAAATTTATTTGTTTAGCGTAATATTGAAATTTGATACTACAGGACATTCTCAAGTATGGAAAACTTTGTTCTTGTGGGCTTAGCCCAGCCCGTTTGAGAGCTATGTACACTTAATAGCCCAGACCAGAGTTCTATACGCTCATCTCCAATTCCCCATTCCACCGAAACACCGATTGACCGCCGCCGCCGCCACCAGCACCACTCCCAGCCGCAGCCGGCGACCATGGCGGCAGCAGCAGCGACTCCTCTCCTCCACAACCTCCCAGATGAGATCGTCCTCTGGGAGATCCTCATCCGCCTCGACCCCATATCCCTCCTCCGCTGCCGCGCCGTCCGCCGCGCCTGGCGCTGCGCCACCTCCACCCGCCGCTTCCTCCTTGTCCACCACGCCCGCCAGCCCGCCAGCCCGCCCTCCCCATCGTTCACGGCAACGGGTACCGTAGCATCCTCGCCATAGACATTCGGGCTGCCCAGCTCCACACCGTCGCCTGGCTTGACGGGGTCTTCGTTGTGGAGGCCTCCTGCGATGGCCTCCTCGTCCTCTCCAAGTATGACTACGCTGGTGGCTCTCGCACCTGCCTCTCCGTTTGCAACCCAGCAACGCGTGACTTCAAATTGGTGTCCCCCGGGCCCGAGCCACTGCCGGACTTGAGGATCTTGGGGATGTACCCACACCGCCCTACCGGCGAGTACCGGCTGTTACTGCAACAGAGGAACAACACTGACTCGTCTAGACATCAAACTGGCCGCTGCTATGTCTTTGCGCTGGGCTCCCACCAGCCACGGAGGTATGTCGGGTGCTCGGAGATCAAATTAGCATTCTTAGATGTAGCTGTCCGGCTACGTGATAGCCTGCACTGGTACCCGGTGCTGTATGAGACTGAAAGCAGGCCATGGGAGTATGTGGGTAAAAGCGAACTGATAATCGTATTCGACACCACAACTGAGTCGTTTCGGCAGATGCGTGCTCCACCTGTCCCCACCAGCTCACGTATCTGTGAGATGGATGACACGCTTGGCATCTATAGCTGTAACTGGGCCATGGAAACTGTCGATATATGGGTGCTGCACAACTACGAAAGTGAGGTTTGGGATTTGAAGTACCGGGTTCAATTGCCAGTCGCACAAATCTGGGGGAACCTTGAAGGCATTGTTGGTACTCTAGCCTATTGGCATGTGACCGTTGCTTTGAGTGATGGCGACGTGCTCTTGCTGGTCAGACTTGGGCGTTCGCTGTTTTACGTTGACACTGATGGCAAGCTGATTGCTATTTTCCGAGACATCTCAGCCTATAAACATTGGCTCAAACAAACTCTTGTACCTCATGATTTCTTCATGACACTAGACGGTTATGCTGCGGACGCTTCGCCTTTCATCTGATGGCTATTGAGTGAGGAGGTGCTTCTTAACGGCCTAGTCTTCATATCCTCATGAGCTGCAATGTCTACGAGTTGGATCAAGCATGAGCATGCTGATTTCTTCTTTTTGTGTTGATGTATGATGTATAATAAATTATGACCAGAAGTGACTGTTATGTGGTTGCATGATATCTATGCCTTTTTTTATACCCTTTTGGGCTGAAGTGACTACTGCTTGTGTTAATGCTAAAATTACCAAGCCATTTTGCTCTGCTTTTGAGGTGAATTATCCTTTTGGGCTCAATGGCTACCATGCATGCTGATACTAAAATAACCAAGTCATTTTCCTCAGCATTTGAAATAGTTGCCAATTGATCTGCCTTGTGTCCCTGTTTTGCTTTGAACTGAAGAGTTGGCTTTGTTTATTTTTTAGAAGTCTTCTTATTTATTAAAGATCATCCAGTTCTTTTGAATACTCTGGTTTCCTGTTTTGAAGTTCTGTTGTAGCCGATGATAAAATTAGAGCACATTAAACCCTTTGTTGACTAGCAAGTTGGACTTGATTTGTGGAAGAGCTTGGAGCACTGCTCATTGAATTATGGCCAACTTCCCGGTGAAATGGTCTCTTGCAATTCATTTTTCTTCATGTATCCATTGCATCAGGTTAGATATTGGATTTTCAGTTATAGTTCTGGCTTTGTTGTTGCATCTTTTGATGTTATCTCAATCATGGTCATGCTGGTGTTCCCCTCGAGACACAGCCATGCTCCTTTCTTCTCTATAACCATTGGTCGAAATCAGATTGTCTCGAGCAGAAGTAGGACATCACCAGGAATTGTGTCTCTGATCATTTTTTACTGGACCATTACAGGGCAATTGCTCAGCTGCTCACATCACTAGGAGGCTACATATGTTCAGTTTTCTGTGGCACTCGTGCTCTTTTGGGGTATATGTGCGAGAACTTAAACATGTGTTTTGCGGGGGTGGGGGTTCATCGACCAGAAACTGGCGACAAATACCTTCATCTTAAATTGTATTGGCTGCTTTTCGTTGCAAGGTTGCTGTTCTTCTACCAGAGCTGACTGACAGGTTGAAAGTACGGATTTTTTTATGCGCTACAAGTTGGTTGCCAATTTCCGTCGCAAAGGCCGCTTCAATTAATACTCAACTTCTGCTCAAACAAACTTTGGTTTCACATACCTTCTTTCTGGCACTAGAGGGTTATGTTGTGAACGATTCGCCTTTCGTCTGATCTGAATCTGATAGCTGTTCAGTGTTGTGGCACTTTTGAACAGCCTGTCGGTATCCTCATCATCTGCAATATGAAGTTTGATCCTGCAGGCTTCTCTGTTGATGCATATCAAGTTGTGGTCAAGAAGCTCTGCTGTTATATGGTTGCCTGAAATCTATGCTTATTTCCATACCTCAACTACCAAGTCATTTTGGGGTGTGTTTCAAAGATTAGTTTCTTTATTATGATCAAGAAGCCATGACTATTACATTGTTGCATGAATTTTGTGTCTGTGAATACCCTTTTAGGCTGAATGGCTACCAGTTCTGTTGTTCCTGGTGATGAAATTAGGGAATATTATCCTCTTTGATGACTAGCAAGTTGAACCTGGATTTTGGAAGAGCTTGGAGCACTGCTTGTTGAAGTGCATGATTGCATTATAGTCAACTTCTCAGTGAAATGTTCGTTCATTCTTATTCATGTATCCATTACATCTGGTTAGGTGTTGAAATGTTATGTTGTCGTTGCTCTTGCATTGTTTGGGATTAGGTTTATCATGGTCGGGCTGAGGTTCCAGATTGTGTTCTCCTTTAGATTCTACTCCCTCTGTAAACTAATATAAGAGCGTTTAGATCACTACTTTAGTAATCTAAACGCTCTTATATTAGTTTACGGAGGGAGTACCAGGCATGTTCATTATCTCCGTGTGACCGGCGCAAGATCATCTTCAGTACCATTGGTCTCAAATGGATTGACTGCCTCAAAATTCACTTTGATCATTTGTTACTGAGTATGTTTTGTCCTGCTGCAGGATCACTTGAAGTAAGCCCACATTCAGTTTTATCTAGCATGCTACTAAGTGGTGTCAAATTTCTTGCCTGTGGTTACAGTTTTACCAAGTCGATGTAATATACAAGCCGAACACCCAGATTAATAAATTTCAGTGCGTTTGATCAATCTGAGACCAAGGAAAAGTGTCTTGATCTTAAACTGTATTCTCTGCCTTTTGTTGCAAGGTTGCAGTTCTTCTAGCAGAGGCGACGCGGATATTTAGAGCACGGGCTCCTGGACACCTCCTATCCTCACCATATAATGTTGCTTTGAGATCCGTGCTACACAACTAACTTACTACATGAAAACTTTCTCTTTTTTGTTTCTTCAAAACAAAACAACAAATGAACTTGAAACTTTCCAGAACAACAAAACATTCTTAGAACAATGTGGGATAAAACTTTCAGATTTTTTTGTCCAAGAAAAATATAGAAAATGAGATTTTTTAATTAAAAAAAATCTTATTTTTAGTATTTATGATGCACGAAAAAATCTGGAAGTTTTTTCCCACATTCTAGTCAGAATGTTTTGTTGTGCTGAAAAGTTTGAAGTTCATATGTTAAACTATATGAGAGAAACAAAAAAAAACTACTTGCACGAATCGCGATGCAGAATTGGATGGCTAGATAAGGGGGTGTCCATGAGCCTAAGCTCCACAGGATATTTTCCCTAGCAGAGCTATCTGACGGACTGACTGCATGCTCTGGGATCTGTCCATTCCAGGTTGCATTGGAACCTCGAAGTTTTGCTCTTTCTCCCTATTTTGTTGATGTCACCTAGGAACTAGAAGGTCCTTTGTTCTGGGCACGGTACAGCGGCTCCAGCACGAACCAGTTTTGCCCGAATAGGAGACCGTCCAAAATATTTAGTGAAGAATCGACTTGTCCTTTTATCAAGGTCTTCTTTCTTATAGATTACCTGGTGGTCTTCTTAGTACTAAAATTTATAGCAAACATACATATGTTTCCTGTTTCTGTATCCAGAACAAAGTACCTGTTGCTGACAATGAAATGAGGCAGATATCCTCCTTGTTGACTATGCTATTCTCTGTTTATTATTTGTTTAAATAGAAAAACATCCAGGAGTACTAGTTTAATTGAAAGAGTGCATTATAGTCGATGAAATTTTCTATCTGCGTTCATTCTTTTTCGCAATTTATTTCATCTTGTTAGGTATTGAAAGTTTGAAACACACTAAAATTCTCTCTTTGCATTGCTCCGGTTGCAATTATGTTTTTTATCATTTGACTTTAGCTGCTAGCCATTTGAAGGAATCAATGCTTCATGTGATGTTCAATCAGGTTGTGTAACTGCAGTTATAGTTCAGATTGTGCAGTTAGCAATGAAAACAGATTTTCTTGCAGCTATGTGTATTTGCTAATGACTCATTCCCCCTCTTCTTAGTTTATAATCTGGATCACGGCACAATGATTTATCCCTTGTTTTTAGCTTGCACCGAAATCCTAATTCAGTGCATGTGCATGCATGCAGTCAAAATATGAGAAGAGTAGGAACAAGCATCCATGAATACCCAGTGCCAATTAGAACTTGGATTGAAAGTTCTCTTTCCCATTCAAATTTTGTTTCTCTCACCCGTACATCAGACCAACACATGCACAAGAAGGGATTATTAATGCAAATGCTAGGTGTAGTGCTGCTGCGCCACCAGCACATGTGTTCATACCAGTACATTCAACCCTTGATGGAGCCGACACACCCAACACTACCAATGGGGAAGTGCTCGGTCACATGGCCACGTCTTGAGGTTCTTATGGCCTCATTTGAGGTTCTTGCTACTACCATCTGCACAAGCTCAACTTCCGGCTTCTTTAACACAGAGCAGATAATTCAATTAGCTGTTAGTAGTGACTGGTACTAGGTAGCCGAAAGGATCTGTTCTTCTTGTGCTTAGAAGATACTGAATTCTTGATGATTGAGTCCAGGCGTCGATGCCCTCTCATGCTAGTGTGTACTCATTCCCGGTACCTCGCAATCCTAAGTATTCATGCAGACAACCATTTCTTTTTTGGTGAGTAGCTACACATTGAAGTGAGATTAGTGTGTGTGCTCGGAGCATACATATAGTCCGCGATGTTCTGCTGGCCATGAAGTCAGTGAAGGTAAAGTAGGGCGGCATGGTGCATTGTGCTTGCATGGTTGGTCGTCATAAATAGATCATGTGGGTGTAATTATTTATTCGAAGCCAGAATCATCTTTTGTATCTTTTGGACGAAGACAATGCAATTATGTGTTTTTTTCCTATTCTTTCTTTTTGTAATCCAACAAAATCAAACTTGTTAATAGGCGCAAGGTCCCCGACCAGGTTCATCTGCAATGGGGTCATACATGGAGATCGTGTATTCAGAACTGATACCTTGTCTTATCACCCTAATGTGTACTTATTCCCAGTGCTTCATAATCCTACGTACCACCGCATAGATACATTTTTATATTTTTGAGTACATATATATCTACCTTTTATGTGAGGTTAGTGGCATAATCATTGAGAAACGTCTATGTGCTCCGACATATATAGTCCACAATGTTCTATTGGTCATGAAGTCAGGGAAGGTAAAGGGGTTGTCATGGCGGCATGTGCTTGCTTGCTCAGTCATTATAAGGATCATTTGTGTCTCTGCAATCGTTTACTCGGAGCAAAAATCAAGAGGAGAAAAACCTGGACAACCTTTGAGCGCTTGAAAGCTCGCCATTCTTGAGGCACATACCTTTTGTATCCTTGTAGATACCAATATAACATCAATAGTAACAAACGAAGGGGCCCATGCAGTACGACCAAATCTTCACTTTTAGGGCATATTTGATTTGGAAGATATCTAACAGAAGTTTATATGATATAATTTGGATGCATTTTTTATGTGGTTCCCTTGATTTCTAGGGAATTTCGTTAAGGATTATGCCATACCATATTTCATAATTTTCTGTTGACTCAGACTCCTGGAAAGACTACTACTTCAATTTTCCTTCATCATAACTAATAAACTTTGGCAGAAATTCAATCACATTGAACTCATGAGATATGACAATGCAAGTTTAAAGTTTTTCCTATTTATTTGTTTTTTTTAATCCGATGGATCTTGTACTTGTTAAAAGATCGTTGGCCAGGATTAATTTGCAAAGATAATCCAATTTTCCAATTTTGGCCACAAATCCTCCAGCGTGCATGGTTTTCGGCCCAATGTTGCAATTCTTCTAGAGGTAGCAATTACGTGAGCATCCTTCTTTGAGATTCTGCACAAGGTTGCGTCTCTTATTATACCAGAGCTCACTGATTGACTGGCTGGGTGAGTACATCGCGATCAGGTAGTGAGCGTTCCTTGGTTCCTAGCCTAACTGTTAGTAGCTGAAACTGGAGCGAGCTAGGTTAACTAGGGCTAAAATTCAATTCAGAAAATCAGTAGAAACTAACGGAAAAACATGAAGCGTATTTGAAAATCAATGAAAGGAAACCCAAAGGAGGAATAGAGAAAAAGGCTTGAAAAAAAAATATAAAAATTGAGCGGAGAGAATAGAAGGAACATACTAGGTTAAACAACAGAAGAAAAATGTTGGGAACAAGTTGCCAAATCAAAATACAGCAAGCCATGCTCAGTGTACAGTCAGAATAACATTATCTCCTACTTAAAAAAAGAATAACATTACCTGCTTCTCGCAGACATGCATCAGTTGCCCTGTATGTAGACATGAAAAGCCTTTTTGTAAATACCTTCGCCTATCCATTAACTGTGTTACCTACTTAGGGAAAAATATGTGTTTATGCAACTCATGCAAAACGTTTTTGTTCCGCGAAAAAACACGATAAAGTCTTTTGTGTTAGAATCAATTTATTCTTTTCAAAAAATATGTACACAAATGTGATAATTTTTTTTAATTTCTCAAACAATTCATAAAACGGCATAAAAATATTACCCAAGATTGGTGGAACCCAAGAAAGCTAATTACAACAAAGTAAGAGGGAAAATTTGAATAGAAAAGAAATAAAAAGTAAGAAAATAGATAAAATAGGAATATAAAACTTTTTTTGAGAAAAACCTCGCCACTTTATTACTCAAGAATGTTCATAGGCACACGTGCGGGGTCATGAGGATTACTCAGCCAAACGTGTCTACCTACATTCAAATTACATGCAAACTTGGCGATGTTATGAGCCTCAAAATTGTGGTTTCTAGACTCATAAACAAAAGAACAAAAAGCAAAACTATTACAATGACTTGTTATTTCATGAACGATGGCAGCATGAGCTCCTCCTGTGCCCTTGTTAATATCATTCACCACTCCCAGGCAGTCTGACGCCACCTTTAGCCTCTGCTCGAGAAGATCATCCGCCAGTGCCAGCGCTTCCCTGCATGCATAAGTTTCCAGAATAGTTGGATCTCTGATCCCATTATATACCACCGCGGAGGATCCAAGGTACGTTCCAGTGTGGTCGCGACACACAGCAACAACTGCACCTCCTCTTCTGTTTCGCACCAACACACCATCAACAATGATTTTAACTACTCCCTCCAGCGAAGGTAACCATTGCCGAGGAGCATTCTGACGGCTCCCCGTTCCAAGATTTTGCCTCGCCACTTGTGTGGGAATATGATCGTTCAGCTATGTAGCGATCAACGAAAGATGAGGTTTGCCCGGGTGATTGGAATATTCCCTCGTGAATAGCTTGCCTCCGTGAGTACCAGATCGACCAAAGGGTTACCACCATCCTCGCAAACATGTTCTGATCAAGATCCTCATTCAGCTGGAAAAGCCAGTTCTTGGCTCGAGGCTCCTTGTTTTTAGCCATCTTAGACACCAGTACGGGATCAGCCAGCGCCTAAGTGCACCTAGCATGAGTGCATGCTAGCAATGCATGGCGCCAAGAATCTGCCACACCGCACAAAGGACATGCATCCCTGGTTGATATATTTCATCTGTTGAGAACATCCGTTGTCGGCAGCGAGTGGCGAGCCAAACGCCAAAGAAACACACGCAACTTCGAAGGGACTTTCAAGTTCCATAGATTCGTCCAATCCTTTTCCTCCTTCTCACAGATAGATGAGCCACTTCTCCCTTCGAGCTAATCCTCTCTTGTAATCTTTTGTTTTTACCATGAACTTATAAGTGGAGCTCACCGTGAACCGCCCCTTCCTATCCGGGTGCCATGCCCAAAAATCATCTATGTTCTTGGTGCATACCGGAATCTTCAATATTGCCTCCGCATCAGTCGGCAGGAAAAACATTTGTGATCAAAGCTGCGTTCCACGATGCCGTCGCGGGCTCGAGCAGTTCTGAGATCAACTCCGGCGGGTTTTGAACCCGAGAAACAATAGGGCGCAGGGATGCTTCTTTGGGAATCCAATTATGCTGTATGGCTTGGGTCTGGGCCAAAGGAAGTCCTAGACATTGTCGGAATTCTTGATGTTGAGTAATACAAGATTTTTCACAAAATAAAGCACTTAGTGCTCACACACAAATATAGTAAAAAAATTACAATAAAAATTCAAAAATAAAACTTACAATAAAAAGTTGTGTTTCTAAAAGAAAAAATAAATTTTTTTAGGCTAAAAAGAAAAATTAACTGGACCCACACTTGAGGTGAGAGAGACAGGGAGAAGGGACTCCCTGTCTGACGCTCGTTAGCGTCAAACGAAGGTGCGTTCGCCGAAGGTAGATGCACATGGGCCGGCCCATTTGGAGGTCAGGAACTCCAGCGCGTAAAATATAGCCAAAAATGAACGCGGTGGCCAGATATCGAACTCGTGACGTGCCGTTCGTGAAGTCTAGAACCTACCAATCGGGCTGAAACGTTTTACGTGTCTGTATGCGGCGCGAGCTCTAAAGTACCGAACATATTTTCAATTTTTTCGAACAATTTTCAAACATCGAAAAAAAAAGAAAACTCTGGACAAAATTTTACAAACGCGAACACTATTTAAAACCATGAACAATTTTTTAAATTTGAACAAACTCCTAAAACGCGAACAATTATTGGAAAGATGAACAGAAATTTCGAAATTCCAATAAGATGAACAATTTTAAATATATAAATTGAACATTTTTTAATATATGCTGAACAGTTTTTAGATACATACTGAACATTTTTTTGATGTACGCTGAACAAATTTTAAATATACATTGGACATTTCCGTAATATACGCTGAACAAATTTTGAACTGTGAACAAAATTTAATAACCATGAATTTTTTATGAAATCATGAAGAAAATATGGAATTTCAAACTTTTTTGAAAACAAAGGATGAAAATAAAAATGAAAAAGGATAAAATAAAAAGAGAAAGAAAAAAGAAACAGAATTAAAAAATAAAAACGAAAAATCAGAAAGCCGGCAAAAGAGAAACAAATAGGAAGAAACCGGTTTGCTGGCACTGCCTTAACTCACGAAGTGGGCCGGCGGCCCGTCGCACGCAGGTGCTCCTGCGCTTCAGCGAAAGCGCGTCTCGTGGACGCACGCGCGCGTCAAATAGGATCCACCCAGGGAGAACGGAGCTGCACAGATCAGCTCGTTTTGAGAGAAGCACATAAGAAACGGCCCAGCCCATCCGCATCTGTCTGTGTTTATAGACACGAGAGGAAGGAATTGGATGACCTACCCACCTCTCCTCCACTCCTCCTCTCCGCCGCCGTCACTGCCACCCACTCCTCCTCTACCACTGCTCTCGCGCGCCTTGCTCCAGTCCAGAGCGCCCATGGCGGAGGCCGCAAGCGCAGCAGCAGCGACGCCTCTCCTCCCTGGCCTCCCCGATGACATCTCCATCTGGGAGATCCTCGTCCGCCTGCCCCCCAAACCCCTCCTCCGCTGTCGCGCCGTCTCCCCCGCCTGGCGCCGCGCCACCTCCGACCGCGACTTCCTCCTCGCCCACCACGCCCGCCAGCCCTCCCTCCCCCTTCTCTACGGCGACACTGACGACCTATTGTCCATGGAGATCATCACCTGCGACCACCGGCACCGGGCAGCCGACAAGCTCCAGTCCGTCGCGCGATTTGACGACGCCTCTTGCTTCATTCCCGTGGCCTGCTGTGACGGCCTCCTCGTCTTACGCACCTATAATCAGAGGGGTGAGAGGCGCCTCTCCATCTGCAACCCGGCCACTCGTCAATATGCTCCCCTCCACCAGCTTCGTGGCTTCAAGCTCTTGGGGATGTATCCACACGGCCCTACCGGCGACTACCGACTATTGCTCTGCTTGGAAGCTGATGCTAAAAGTGGCTCCTATGTCTTCACATTGGGCTCTGGCCGGCCACCGAGGCGCATAAGGGGCCCTGATGCCAAGGAACTGATGAATTTCCATGGATCTGTTCTTTTCCATGGCAGCTTGCATTGGCACACTGACAACCTGATAATGGTATTTGACACCACCACCGAGTCGTTCCGGCAGATGCGCACTCCGATTGTTTCTGGCCATGTCATTGCTGGCCTGTTTGAGATGGGTGACATGCTTGGCACGTTCAGCCTTAATGACGAAGAGACCATTGTTGATATCTGGGTGATGCAGGACTATCAAGGCCAAGTCTGGGCCTCCAAAGGCCGGGTTGAATTTCCCATTGAAGAGCTCATGGCGCAATCTGAAGATCTTGGTAGTTGCTGGCTAGTGGAGGCCACATATTGGGATGGTGATCTGCTGGTGCTGGCCAAATTTGACAACGGCTCGCTACATCAGGTTGACATTGATGGCAAGTTGGTTGACAGTCTCGGTCACAGACTCCTCTATCCTACCCCACTTCGGCTGAAACAATCTCTAGTTCCACATACCTTCTTTCCGGCACTAGAGGGTTATGTTGTCAATGCTTCGCCTTTCATCTGACTTCAGCTCAATGACTTGCTATATTTCTTTGAATATCATTTTGGGCTGAAGTGGCTGACGTGAGTGATGATGCTAAAATTACAAGTCATTTGGATCAGCGTTTGAAATGTTTGCCGATTACTCTGGATCATGACTATGTTTTGTTGAACTCAGTTATGGGCTTCTTTTTTCCCCGTTATATAGTGTTCTGCTTAGTACTTAATTACTTGGTTGTTTTGGTTAGCGTTTGAAATAGCTGTCGATTGATCTACCTCATATATCTGTTTTTCTCTGAAATGAAGAATTGCCTTAGTTTTTCTTATCAAGGTCTTATTTATTGAAGATCATATTGTGGTTTCCTGTTTCCTGCGCTCTCGATTTGTTCATGTTTGCCTTTTCCCCCTTTATATAGCGGTCTGCTTAGTACTTAATTGTTATTAATCTAGCTGCCTCTTGGTCCCTGTTTATTGAACGGAATAATTAATCTGTCCTTTGTTTTGAGGTCTTCTTTTTTAGAGTTTACCCAGTTGTCCATTTAATACTAAATATTTAGAAAATGTTCAGTTGATTCTTATTTCTTTGTTTTATTTTAGCAGACTAGCTAGTTGCACATGATTCCTTGTTGGCTAGCTAGTTGCTCATGATTCCTGAAGAGCTTGGAACACTAGTAAAATTGAACGATTGCATTATAGTCAACTTTCAAGTCAATGTTCTGTTGCAGTTCATTCATGTTCATGATTACATTAACATCTGGTCAGGTATTGAAACATGGTGTTATAATTCTGCCTCTGTGTTGCATCATTTGAAATTATATTTATCATTTCACTTTAGCTGCTAACCATTTAAAGAAATCACAGCTTCATATGATGTTGAATCTTAACATATGCTCGAGAAATGAAACTTGTAATGACGTGCAGAGCCATGTACTTTTTTTCTGCGCAATGCGTATGAAATGGGTCCACTATGAGATGGCTATTTTCCTTTTCATGTCTACAAGTTATAATCAAGAAGCTCTGACTGGTTCATGATTTGACTTGTGTGAATATCCTTTTGAGCTAAAATGGCTAGCATAAAAAAAAGGGCAGCCCGGTGCATGTAGCTCCCGCTTGCGCAGGGTCCGGGGAGCTAAAATGGCTAGCATGCTGATGCTTAAATTATGAAGTACTTCCTCTGTAAACAAATATAAGTCAATTTAGATCACTAAAGGAGTAGTTTTGGACAAATTCAAAATAGTTGCAAATTGATCTGCCCCATGTCTGTTTTTCTCTGAACTGAAGAATTGCCTTGGCTTTTTTATCAAGGTCTTCTATGTTAAAAATCAGCAAGCAGTTTTCTTTTGTACTAAATCAGCACACTTAATATGGAACGGAGGGAGTACTAAATAGGTAGCCAATGTCCTGTTTCTAAGTATTGTTGTAGCTGACAATTACATGTGGCGGATCATCCTCTCAATTTGTTTAATTGCTAGTTTGACCCGATTGTTAGAGGAGTTCGGAGCACTACTTGTTAGATTGAATGGAATGATTGTATCATCAACTTGTGAGTGAAATATTTATATCACCATTCATTATTCTTCATGTGTCCATTGCATCTGGTTAGGTATTGAATTGTCCTGTTATAGTTCCTTATCTCTCTGTTACCGGTGCAAGGCCGTGTCCAGTACCATTTTTCGAAAGTAAGATTGCTCAATTTGTCACGGCATGTATGTCGTACCATTCCTGCAGGGTGATTCCTCAGTTGCTGACATCACTTGTAGGTCCACTATGAGCCTGCTAGTTTTTTCTTGTTGCATAAAAGTTATGGTCAAGAGGCTCTGACTGTCAATGGTTGCATGAAATTCATATATCTGTGAATATCCTTTTCGGCAGAGGGGCCTACCGTGCATGTTGATGCTAAAATTACTAAGTTGTTCTGGTCAGCGTTTGAAATATTTATTAAGCTTACCTACCTCTTGTTTCTTAGAGACTATCTGCTGGTCCTCTTAATTCTACAGATTTAGCAAATATACTTGTTTCTATTTTTTTGTCTTAGCTGATGATGAAATGAGGCAGATTTTCCACTTTTTTTAGTAAGCAAGTTGCACCTGGTTTTTAGAAGAGCTTGGAGCACTACTTGTCAAATTGAATGATAAGATTGTAGTAAACTTTTGAATGCAATGTTCTGTCGATATTCATTCTTGTTCTTGATACCATAGCATCTGATTAGGCATGCAAATATGTGCTTCTAAATCATATTTTTCGATTGCATCATCTTGAATTATATTTACCATTTCACTTCATCATTTGGAATCATACTCCCTCCGTAAAGAAATATAAGAGCGTTTAGATCACATCTGATTAGGCATGCAAGTAGTGATCTAAACGCTCTTATATTTGTTTACAGAGGGAGTATTTAACATTTCACTTCTTAGCTGCTAATCATTGTAAGAAATAATGTTTCATGAGATGTTGATTCTGACATATGATCGAGAAATAAAACTTGTAGTGATAAGCAAAAGAAAGGTTTGTCATGGTCCTGTACTAATTGTCAGGCATGTTTATATGAAGTTTCCTTATCAAGTTTTCTCTTGCAAGAAAGCACCAGGGATTGTGTTGCAAAAAAGTTGTAAGAAGAGTAATTAAGTTGAAAAGCTGCTCCGATCGTTTGCTACTGCATGTAGTATATTCTTTCAGTAAAGCATGTTATGCAACAGTAGTAGTAGGGAGTACTATCAAAGCTCTGTTTGAGAGTACGGTTAGAACTTAATAGCCCAGCCCTACCCAGGGCATTCGTATTATTTCTCGATTGACCTCCGCGGTCGCCACGGCAAGCTGTTCGTGAGTAACCAACCAAACTAGTGTAGCATGGTTAGGAACTGTATTTTTTGTCCCTGAAATCGCTTCATGGCCAGACTCTTCAGTGTTCCTTGATACGAAGACGATTAACATTGGCATTTTGAACTGTGTTTTTTCTTTGGTACCTACATGGGTTATTTTCTAGTAGGATTGTTTAGTTTTGTGGCACTTTTATTTTGCTGACTTTCATTGGAATCTTGTTAGTAAGAAGCATGGTTCTGCTAGACTAGTAGTAGTGTAGGAAAAATAAAGAATTCAAACCATGAAAGGACAGGGTTAGCTGATGCTTGTCTGATCTGGAATCGCCTATTGCTTTTGATACTGCAGCAGCAATATTGTTGGCTGATGTTGTGCAACCGTTTTCGATACTTCATTAGCAGTTCCCTCTGCTGGGAGGGTATGTACTGTAGATGGTGAATATAATGTTTCTTTCTAGTAATTGAACGGGCAAGGGGCATGTAGGTTCATGGGCTCTAAAAAGCAAATCCAACAAGCCAGTGTGCATGCTAGTGCTAATACTTAGTACTTTTTACTGATGTATGTTGTGAGGAGCTAATAATGCTGAAAGTATGCAAAACTGTCATGAGTGGACATGAAATGCATGTTGATGCTGTGGTAAAGGAAGCATTAGTAATAGTAGGTGGCTCCAGAAGTCCTGTTTGTATTGCATTTCAGCGTCTATTTCTCAATGATAACCAACAAGAAGATGTTATGGTCTTGGTCACAACAGCCTGCCGGTTCACGCAAACATCAAGAGGAGGAGAAAGCCCAAAAGACGCATCTCCATCCAGGAAGAATCTCCATCTCCATCTCTTGGCTGTAGTAAGCTGCGAATGATGAAGTAATTGTGCTAGCCACTGTTAAGGATGGGAGACAGCACAAGAGAAGTGTGATGAAAATGCAGCTCAACTCTGCGACAGCTGCCTGTATGTGTGACAGACATTGTTTGTGTCCTGTGGCCGTGGCAGCTTCCTACCAAAGATCTTGCTTGAACCCTTTTCAAGTCTCCAGGCCAACACTTGCTCTCAGACCAGCAGATTGAACTCAAGGCTATTGTTTACTGAGCTCGGGAATGCAAATGCTTGCTAGTACTGTTGAATCAGACTGGACAGCAGGTGCTCTTGAGACTGAACGAGAGCTGGACAAACCTTGCGGTCCTAATTTCAGCGCTTGTGCATTGCAGTACATATCTTTATGAGACTTAAAATTAGTAGAGAGAATCGATGGAGCTGGCGCATGCAGTGATGTATGCGTGTGAATGTGCAGTTGTGGTATTCTTGCCCAAGAATGCTAATGGAGAAGCGCTTGATCAGATGGCCTCATTTTCAGGTTCATGAGCTGTTAGTGGTGACTGGTACTACTAGCTAGGGTAGCAAAAACGGACGTGTTCTTCTCCTGCTTAGCAGATACTGATTTCTCAGAGGACAACTACAAGTGCCGATGCACTCTTATGCTAGTGTGCACTTATTCCCAGTACCTCGTAATCCTAAGTACGAATACAGACACCCTTTTCCTTTTGACATAAGTAGCTACCCATTGATGTGAGACTAGTGGCGGAATCATTGAGATATGCCTGTGCTCCAAGCATACATATAGTCCGCGATGTTCTGAGAAAGTCAGGGAAGGTAAACAAGGCCAGCATGGTGCATTGTGCTTAGTTGGTGGTCGCTATAAATGGATCATGTGGCTCTGTGCAATTATTTATTCAGAGCAAGAATCCAGAGGCACAAATTCTTGGTGAACTTCTAGCATTTGAAATCCCATCACGTAATTTCGTATCTTTTGGATGAAGATAACAACATCAATAGTAATAATCGACAGGGCCAATGTAGTACATACATATCCGGTAAATCGCGAGTGGGCATGCAACCACGCGCGGTCGTTATCCACAACGCATGTTTTCATGTGATTCGTGCAACTCGAATACTTATGGCCGGTATAACATTTTCTATTCCCCGTATGCCATTTGATATAGCCCGCGTATTTGCAACTGACATCTGCAGGAGATGGCCTGCAAGGCAGGCTCAGGCATTGAAGTGAGGGGCGCATTCATTACATTTACATCCCAGTTCCAACAGCTTGCTGCACCACGCTCCCCACTGTCTTTTTAAACTTCGGGCTGCTTGTCATTGCTGCCCAACCCTCCTTCTCATTGCTCCTTCTCCATTTCTCCCAGTCTTGCCGCAGCTCACAAGCATGTGTTCTTCTCCCCACCTGTTTTGGCTGCTCAACTCATCTTCTCTTGCCCTCACCTCATAGACTAACGGCAGTTGAGAAGTATGTGTTCATCTATGTCCCAACGCAGCTCTACACCACCTGCATCTCATTTCACCGCAACCCAGCTGGTGGCTCCTCTCCCTCTCATTCATTGCCCGGAGTGCAACACGGGGGTGTAAGTTCGCCTTCGCCATCGACCTTTCCATCCATCTATCGTTCTCAGGCCGATTTTTTTTGTGCGGCATGGAGGATGCAGGATCTGGGTGTAGGAATCAGCAAGGAGTAGACCCTTCTTGCGGCTTACGAACTTTTTCATCCCGTGCCACTCTTGTGGCCATGTTCTTCGTCCACAACAACTGAAGCTCAACCACACAGCAAAAAGATCGTCGTCGTCATCATTTGTTTAGCACTATAAACCCATTAGATCATCTGACATGTGACATGTAGTACAAGTATTTATTTTCCGCACCATGTCGCTCCATGTAACTGCTAGTGGGCTGTGCGTGCTTATGTACTAATAAAGTAGATTGATATGTTGTACTTAAAGAGCAGTAAGACAGTTTAATTTCCGTTGGGCGGCTAACCATGCAAGTCTAATTTTAATCCTCATGTGATACGCACCAAATCAGCAAGGAGTGACCCTTTTAAGCCACCAGATATAAAATATTGACGCGCTATCGTCAGTCGTTTAATGGCAGCCAATGAAGCATACATGCCTCCTGACAGCCATGCAGCCACCCAACAGGGATTAATGGACATGGAGATGATGTCAAAGAGCCATGCCCAGGACTTTCCCCAAACCATCGCTCATGCTAAGGTCAAACAGACGAAACAGATGTGATCGCCTAGTGCCATACCTAAAAATCAACCAGACGGGATCGATTTTGAGATTAAAATGCTAACCTGAGAGAGAGATGAGAAAATACCACCCAGCTAACAGACACAGGGCATAGCTAATGGACATGGCCTTATGCAGTGAGCACCCCGAACCTGAACTCTCCCTCAAAAAAGTCGACATGCTAATGTATGAATAGGATGAACAAATGTCAGCGCGTTCGATAATACCCAAATAAACAAAAGACGTAGGATCAGATATAGTGTCTGAGATGCTACTATGCAAGTCTCCGCTTTTCCCAAGGCCACAACTTGAGTACAGTACACATCACCAGTGAGTCCGTCTGCCAATCGCAAGAGCAGTTATGCCATCGCCCAAACTGTGACATCGGCAGACAAGCCTGTATTCATACGAACATAAATGCCCTCTGAGTTCTGGCCCTCTAGCGGGACGTATCTGTTAGGGAACGTAGCAATAATTTGAAATTTTCCTACACCAAGATCAATCTAGGAGATTCAAGCAACGAGAAAGAGGGAGTGCATCTTCATACCCTTGAAGATTGCTAAGCGGAAGCGTTACAAGAACGCGGTTGATGGAGTCGTACTCGCGGCGATTCAAATCGCGGAAGATCCGATCTAGCACCGGACGGACGGCGCCTCCACGTTCAACACACGTACAGCTCGGGGACGTCTCCTCCTTCTTGATCCAGCAAGGGGAGAGGAGAAGTTGAGGGAGGACTCCGGCAGGACGACGGCGTGGTGGTGGAGCTTGTGGTATTCCTGCAGGGCTTCGCCAAGCTCTACGGAGGAGAAGGAAGAGTTAGAGGAGGGAGGGGCTGCGCCAGGGAAGGGGTGCTGCTGCCCTCTCTCTCCCTCACTATATATAGGGGGAAGGGGGGTGGAGGCGGCGCCCTAGGGTTCCCTAGGGGAGGGGTGGCGGCCACAGGGGAAACCCTAGATGGGTTTGGGCGCCCCACCCCTAGGAAACTTGCCGCCCAAGCCGGGAGGGGTGGCTACCCTAGGGGAGGCGCCCCCACCTCTCCACGTTATGTGAGATGGGGTGGGAGGGGCGCACAACCCCTTAGTGGGCTGATGTGCCCCCTCCCCTTGGCCCATAAGGCCCCCAACGCTTGTCGGGGCCTCCGAAACACCTTTTGGTCACGCTGGTCGTCACCCGGTACTTCCAAAACAATTCCGGACTCCAATACCCTTCGTTCAATATATCGATCTTCACCTCCGGACCATTCCGGAGTTCCTCGTCACGTCCGGGATGTCATCCGGGACTCCGAACAACCTTCGGTAACCGCATACTATTTCCCATAACAACTCTAGCGTCACCGAACCTTAAGTGTGTAGACCCTACGGGTTCGGGAACCATGTAGACATGACCGAGACGTTCTCCGGCCAATAACCAACAGCGGGATCTGGATACCCATGTTGGCTCCCACATGTTCCACGATGATCTTATCGGATGAACCACAATGTCGGGGATTCAATCAATCCCGTATACAAATCCCTTTGTCCACCGGTATGTTAATTGCCCGAGATTCTAAATCGTTAGCATTACGCACTGAACTATCACGTAGTCATCAAAACGTGTATGTCAGATGTTTCGCAACATCTACAGACGACGCTCGAGGTTCAGCACACCGAGCGGTGCATTAAGGACATAAGCCTTCTGCGCAGCAATGAGGATAATCCTCAGTTGACGGACCCAGTCCGCATAATTTCTACTATCAACTTTCAACTAAATTTTCTCTAGCAACATATCTTAAATAGTAGAACTAAAGCGTAAGCTACGACATAATTTGCAAAGACCTTTTGACTATGTTCATTATAATTAAGTTCATCTGATTATTTAATGAACTCTCACTTAGATAGACATCCCTCTAGTCATCTAAGTGATACATGATCCGAGTCAACTAGGCCGTGTCCGATCATCACGTGAGACGGACTAGTCATCATCGGTGAACATCTTCATGATGATCGTATCTACTATACGACTCATGTTCGACCTTTCGGTCTCTTGTGTTCCGAGGCCATGTCTGTACATGCTAGGCTCGTCAAGTCAACCTAAGTGTTTCGCATGTGTAAATCTGGCTTACACCCGTTGTATGCGAACGTTAGAATCTATCACACCCGATCATCACATGGTGCTTCGAAACAACGAACCTTCGCAACAGTGCACAGTTAGGGGGAACACTTTCTTGAAATTTTAGCGAGGGATCGTCTTATTTATGCTACCGTCGTTCTAAGCAAATAAGATGTAAACATGACAAACATCACATGCAAATCATAAAGTGACATGATATGGCCAATATCATCTTGCGCCTTTTGATCTCCATCTTCGACGCGCGGCATGATCACCTTCGTCACCGGCATGACACCATGATCTCCATCATCGTGTCTTCATGAAGTTGTCTCGCCAACTATTACTTCTACTACTATGGCTAACGATTAGCAATAAAGTAAAGTAATACATGGCGTTTTTCATTGCCACGCAGGTCATACAATAAATTAAGACAAGTCCTATGGCTCCTGCCGGTTGTTATACTCATTGACATGAAAGTCGTGATTCCTATTATAAGAACATGATCAATCTCATACATCACATATATATAATTCATCACATCCTTTTGGCCATATCACATCACATAGCATACCCTGCAAAAACAAGTTAGACGTCCTCTAATTGTTGTTGCATGTTTTACGTGGCTGTTATGGGTTTCTAGCAAGAACGTTTCTTACCTACGCAAAAGCCACAACGGTGATATGCCAATTGCTATTTACCCTTCATAAGGACCCTCTTCATCTAATCCGATCCGACTAAAGTGGAAGAGACATACACCCGATAGCCACCTTATGCATCAAGTGCATGTCAGTCGGTGGAACCTGTCTTACGTAAGTGTACGTGTAAGGTCGGTCCGGGCCGCTTCATCCCACAATGCCGCCGAATCAAGATAAAACTAGTAACGGTAAGCAAATTGAACAAATCATTGCCCACAACTACTTTGTGTTCTACTCGTGCATAGAATCTACGCATAGACCTGGCTCATGATGCCACTGTTGGGGAACATAGCAATAATTCAAAATTTTCCTACGTGTCACCAAGATCAATCTAGGAGATGCTAGCAACAAGAGAGAGGGAGTGCATCTTCATACCCTTGAAGATCGCTAAGCGGAAGCGTTACAAGAACGCGGTTGATGGAGTCGTACTCGCGGCGATTCAAATCGCAGAAGATCCGATCTAGCGCCGAACGGACGGCGCCTCCGCGATCAACACACGTACAGCCCGGGGATGTCTCCTCCTTCTTGATCCAGCAAGGGGAGAGAAGTTGAGGGAGGACTCCGGCAGCACGATGGCGTGGTGGTGGAGCTTGTGGTATTCCTGCAGGGCTTCGCCAAGCTATACGGAGGAGAAGGAAGAGTTGGAGGAGGGAGGGGCTGCGCCAGGGAAGGGGTGCTGCTGCCCTCTCTCTCCCTCACTATATATAGGGGGAAGGGGGTGGAGGAGGCGCCCTAGGGTTCCCTAGGGGAGGGGTAGCGGCCATAGGGGAAACCCTAGATGGGTTTGGGCGGCGCCACCCCTAGGAAACTTGCCCCCCAAGCCGGGAGGGGTGGCTACCCTAGGGGAGGCGCCCCCACCTCTCCACGTTATGTGAGATGGGGTGGGAGGGGCGCACAGTCCCTTAGTGGGCTGATGTGCCCCTCCCCTTTGCCCATAAGGCCCCCCCAACGCTTGTCGGGGCCTCCGAAACACCTTTTGGTCATGCTGGTCGTCACCCGGTACTCCCAGAACAATTCCAGACTCCAATACCCTTCGTCCAATATATCGATCTTCACCTCCAGACCATTCCGGAGTTCCTCGTCACGTCCGGGATGTCATCCGGGACTCCGAACAACCTTCGGTAACCACATAATATTTCCCATAAACAACTCTAGCGTCACCGAACCTTAAGTGTGTAGACCCTACGGGTTCGGGAACCATGTAGACATGACCGAGACGTTCTCCGGCCAATAACCAACAGCGGGATCTGGATACCCATGTTGGCTCCCACATGTTCCACGATGATCTTATCGGATGAACCACAATGTCGGGGATTCAATCAGTCCCATATACAAATCTCTTTGTTCATCGGTATGTTACTTGCCCGAGATTCGATCGTCGGTATCCCCATACCTCGTTCAATCTCGTTACCGGCAAGTCTCTTTACTCGTTCCGTAACACATGATCCCGTGACTAACTCCTTAGTCACATTGAGCTCATTATGATGATGCATTACCGAGTGGGCCCAGAGATACCTCTCCGTCATACGGAGTGACAAATCCCAGTCTCGATTCATGCCAACTCAACAGATACTTTCGGAGATACCTGTAGTGCACCTTTATAGCCACCCGGTTACGTTGTGACGTTTGGTACACCCAAAGCGTTCCTACGGTATCCGGGAGTTGCACAATCTCATGGTCTAAGGAAATGATACTTGACATTAGAAAAGCTCTAGCAAAACGAACTACACGATCTTGTGCTATGCTTAGGATTGGGTCTTGTCCATCACATCATTCTCCTAATGATGTGATCCCGTTATCAATGACATCCAATGTCCATGGTTAGGAAACCATAACCATCTATTGATCAACGAGCTAGTCAACTAGAGGCTTACTAGGGACATGTTGTGGTCTATGTATTCACACATGTATTACGGTTTCCAGTTAATACAATTATAGCATGAACAATAGACATTATCATGAACAAGGAAATACAATAATATCCATTTTATTATTGCCTCTAGGGCATATTTCCAACAGTATCACGCGAAGTATTCACAAGCACTGGTGATTAACATGTCAGGAATAGCGAATGTGCCTATATTAAGTAGCAATCACGATGCGCGCGCAGACGCACTGGATTACGGCATCGCGTGGCCGCATGTCCCAAAAATTCACGTCCGTTGATGATAAATCACGAGTGGACATGGTGCCACGCGAGGATGTAATCCGCACCCTCCATTTCTTCGGGATTTGTGCCGTATTTATAGTACACCTCACGTATATAGAATTCACAGGAATGATTTGCAACGTATTTGTTGGTCAATAAGTGTGCATGCCCCACAAGCCATAAGAGTTTGAAGTTAATTTTGCATTGATGTGCAGCAGACCACTTGAGCGATAAATCATAAGTAGTTGACAAACTGCAACACACCTGACCACCTCACTTACTAGGATTAATGCACCACACTGCCTTCTCGTCTTAGTGCACCATCCTCTACAGCTGCAACAGAATCATTAACGTGTATTGAGTAAGCTAGTTTAGTGTGAACGTAATTTTGAGATGAATTAGTGTGAACTTGTCACTATGCTAGATCAGCTTAGGTTTATCTTCATATTCTGTGTTGCATGTGTATATTCGGTGTGTGATTGAACATTTAATCCCGCCATGCGCAGTGGGATAGGGTCTATTTAAAAGAAAAAAAAATGCACATCTATTAGTTGGCTGATTATGAAAGTTCAATTTAGAAAATGAGAGAAGCGTCACAAGAAAATCTTAGCGATGATAAGTTAAATGCACGAACAAAATGGTATAATATTGATTGGAATTTTAAATGAATTTAATAATAGCATAGAGGATGGTTTATAGTTAAATGCTCAATCACACACCGACACGGCTTTCACCACGGTGCCAACTTGTCCATCGTCCCTCACCATGTACCGTGGCACTGTGCTATCTCTTCATTCTGACACATGCAGCACTGTCGTATGCGACGTGCTCCAGTTAGCTATCCATTTGCTCCAGAAAGTTTAATAACACTGCTGAAGATGCTGCTCTAGCCTGTATTGTTATCTGTATCACACTGTTCTAGCAGCGTAGAGATGATTTGCGGAACCCATCTTCACTCCTCCCCCTGTTCCTCGGCGGGGCACGTACACGCGTTTACAGGCAAGGCTTGGAGGAGATCTGCGGTGCCAGAAACCAGCTAGCGCAAGTGCTCAATTATGTCCACCCAGCAACGAGAGCAGTTATTTTGCATCGTCTGGGCCGTCACGTGGGCCTTGTATTCATACGAACATAAATGACCCCTGGGCCACTGGTGTGGCGTATACCACGGCGTATTCATGAAAGCTGGTAATTAATGTTTGACGTATTGCAAATGTGCTATAATAAGTAGCAGTCACGACGCTAGGACCGGCGCTCGTGATAACGGCAGCGCGTGGCTGCATGTCCCAAAAATTCACGTCGCCATTTCCTGCTCTTTTTTATCATTTTAGGTATTCACGTCAGTTTTGAATTGAAGTGCCAGCCTCCAAGCTACTAAATCACAACATCGATCGTATACTGAAAGAAAAAAACTGGACACACTACATCTTATGAACAAAATTAATCTAAGACTGAAATTACTTCGAGTCAGCATATACCAACAGATCTGACGAAACTCTTTTCTAAGCAAAGAACAACCACATACATCGCACTAAATCACAGACGAAGAAACATAATGTTGAAGGATTTTTCAGAGAGAGAGAGAGAGAGAGGTCGTCAGGACTCGAGGCAGAGAAACTCACCAGAGTGTCATTGCACGTCAAATGGATATGGTCTCTTTATGAATTGTAAAAGTCTGGCCTTCTGAAGAAGAAAGAAACCACACCGGTGCTGATTTGTTCCGATCTGGGAGATGAATTCGGTTGTCAGGTTCGAGAGAGAGAGAGAGAGGGGGGGGGGGAGGGGGGAGTTGCCTCACCGTGGGAAATCTCCGGCGGCGGCAGCAGGGAGTACGTGGCGACGGCGGGGAGCATGGTGGTGTGGGGGCCCTGGTGGAGAGGCAGGACGATGCGGGGGCAGCGGTGGAGAAGCGAGATGGCATGGAGATGTGCTCCGCCACGGCCGACAAGAGCTTCCGGCACAGGTTGAGCCTGGTCTTCGCCGGGATCTGCCCGGTGCGCAGGACGACGCCGGGGTTCTTGGTGACGGGGTGGGGATGGAGCAACTTGACGGAGGAGAGGGTTTGAGCTCATGGGGGATGGGTGGTGTGGGGCGGCGGGAGGGTTTGAGGACGACGGAGCGGTGCAGCGGCCGGCCGGAGAGAGCAGTGAGCGTCGCGATGTTGGGGGCGGCGCAAGATCTGGCTTGTGGTGGGTAATTACAGCGTGTTTGGTAATAACAGGGAGAGGGAATGGGAGTTTAGAGATGGGAGTTTGCTAAGGGATTAGACATGGAAAATTGATTTTAAATCCCATTCCTCTGTTTGGCATGTGAAGGCAATTAGAAGTGGGATTTTAAGAGGGAGTTAACTGCCCCTGTTTGATTGGTGGGATTAGGCATGAGAATGCCTTCCTCACGTACGTACTCAGCTAACCAAAGGTCCCTCACGAACGTGCACAATCAACGAAACGTTTTTCTTTTTTGCTAATTTCCAATCCCCAGTTCAATTACTAGGGGTCCCCTAGGGAAGAGATCTGAGGGAGTTGGCCCTCTTAATTCCCCTTCCCCCTCCTTTCTTAATTCCCATGTCCCTGAGTCAATCAAAGGATTTTAAGTCTCACTTACCTTAAACTCCCATTCCCAATCAACAACTCCCCCCCAACCAAACAAGCTCTTAGGGATTTCACGGTACCTCGAGGGGAAAGAGGAGTGAGGTTCGCGGGCTGGGCCAAAGTTTAGCGCTAGAAATTTTTGTATGCGCGCGCTTGGCCCATTTAGCCACATGCGGTCGGTCCGCGTTATTTACCGACCCACAGTTCGATGGGAATAGGAGAAATCCCGACCGACCGCTCGATGGCAAATATGCATGCATTCCCGACCGATAGTTTTCTAGCGTATGAAGGTTTTCCCAACCGACTGTCTGACGAGAGTTTTCCCAGCCAATGATCGGTCGGTAATAGACATCTTTTCCAGCACACGTCGGTAGGGAATACAATACCGTGGTGTAGTGAAGGGGAACTTCAAGAAGAACAACAAGCAAGTTGCTGCTCAAGAGAAGAAACTCATGTCTGGACCTAAGCCTGAGACTGAGTGCTTCTACTGCAAATAGACTGGTCACTGGAAGCGGAACTGCCCCAAGTATTTGGCGGATAAGAAGGATGGCAAAGTGAACAAAGGTATATGTGATATACATGTTATTGACGTGTACCTTACTAGAGCTCGCAGTAGCACCTGTGTATTTGATACTAGTTCTGTTGCTAATATTTGCAACTCGAAACAGGGACTACGGATTAAGCGAAGACTGGCTAAGGACGAGGTGACGATGCGCGTGGGAAATGGTTCCAAAGTTGATGTGATCGCCGTCGGCACGCTACCTCTACATCTACCTTCGGGATTAGTTTTAGACCTAAATAATTGTTATTTGGTGCCAGCGTTAAGCATGAACATTATATCTGGATCTTGTTTGATGCGAGACGGTTATTCATTTAAATATGAGAATAATGCTTGTTCTATTTATATGAGTAATATGTTTTATGGTCATGCACCCTTGAAGAGTGGTCTATTTGTGATGAATCTCGATAGTAGTGATAGATACACATATTTATAATGTTGAAGCGAAAAGATGCAGAGTTGATAACGATAGTGCAACTTATTTGTGGCACTGCCGTTTGGGTCATATTGGTGTAAAGCGCATGAAGAAACTCCATACTGATGGACTTTTGGAATCACTTGATTATGAATCACTTGGTACTTGCGAACCATGCCTCATGGGCAAGATGACTAAAACGCCGTTCTCCGGAACAATGGAGCGAGCAACAGATTTGTTGGAAATCATACATACTGATGTATGTGGTCCGATGAATATGGAGGCTCGCGGCGGGTATCGTTATTTTCTCACCTTCACAGATGATTTAAGCAGATATGGGTATATCTACTTAATGAAACATAAGTCTGAAACATTTGAACAGTTCAAAGAATTTCAGAGTGAAGTGGAAAATCATCGTAACAAGAAAATAAAATTTCTACGATCTGATCATGGAGGAGAATATTTGAGTTACGAGTTTGGTCTACATTTGAAACAATGCGGAATAGTCTCACAACTCACGCCACCCGGAACACCACAACGTAATGGTGTGTCCGAACGTCGTAATCGTACTTTACTAGATATGGTGCAATCTATGATGTCTCTTACTGATTTACCGCTATCGTTTTGGGGTTATGCTTTAGAGACGGCTGCATTCACGTTAAATAGGGCACCATCGAAATCCTTTGAGACAACGCCTTATGAACTGTGGTTTGGCAAGAAACCAAAGTTGTCGTTTCTTAAAGTTTGGGGCTGCGATGCTTATGTGAAAAAGCTTCAACCTGAAAAGCTCGAACCCAAATCGGAGAAATGTGTCTTCATAGGATACCCAAAGGAAACTGTTGGGTACACCTTCTATCACAGATCCGAAGGCAAGACATTCGTTGCTAAGATTGGATCCTTTCTAGAGAAGGAATTTCTCTCGAAAGAAGTGAGTGGGAGGAAAGTAGAACTTGATGAGGTAATTGTACCTGCTCCCTTATTGGAAACTAGTTCATCAAAGAAATCTGTTCCTATGGATCCTACACCAATTAGTGAGGAAGCTAATGATGATGATCATGTAACTTCAGATCAAGTTACTACCGGACCTCGTAGGTCAACTAGAGTAAGATCCGCACCAGAGTGGTACGGTAATCCTATTCAGGAGGTCATGTTACTTGAACAAGGCGAACCTACGAACTATGAAGAAGAGATGGTGAGCCCAGATTCCGCAAAATGGCTTGAGGCCATGAAATCTGAGATGGGATCCATGTATGAGAACAAAGTGTGGACTTTGGTTGACTTGCCCAATGATCAGCAAGCCATAGAGAATAAATGGATGTTCAAGAAGAAGACTGACGCTGACGGTAATGTTACTATCTACAAAGCTCGACTTGTTGCGAAAGTTTTTCGACAAGTTCAAGGGGTTGACTACGATGAGACTTTCTCACCCATAGCGATGCTTAAGTCTGTGCGAATCATGTTAGCAATTGCCGCATTTTATGATTATGAAATTTCGCAAATGGATGGCAAAACTGCATTCCTGAATGGATTTCTAGAAGAAGAGTTGTATATGATGCAACCGGAAGGTTTTGTAGATCCAAACTGAGCTAACAAAGTGTGCAAGCTCCAGCGATTCATTTATGGACTGGTGCAAGCCTCTCGGAGTTGGAATAAACATTTTGATAGTGTGATCAATGCATATGGATTTATACAGACTTTTGGAGAAGTCTGTATTTACAAGAAAGTGAGTGGGAGCTCTGTAGCATTTCTGATATTATATGTGGATGACATATTGCTGATTGGAAATGATATAGAATTTATGGATAGCATAAAGGGATACTTGAATAAGAGTTTTTCAATGACAGACCTCAGTGAAGCTGCTTACATATTGGGCATCAAGATCTATAAAGATAGATCAAGATGCTTGATATGACTTTCACAAAGCACATACCTTGACAAAGTTTTGAGAAAGTTCAAAATGGATCAAGCAAAGAAAGGGTTCTTGCCTGTGTTACAAGGTGTGAAATTGAGTCAGACTCAATGCCCGACCACTATAGAAGATAGAGACAAAATGAAAGATGTTCCCTATGCTTCAGCCATAGGCTCTATCATGTATGCAATGTTGTGTACCAGACCTGATGTGTGCCTTTCTATTAGCTTAGCAGGGAGGTACCAAAGTAATCCAGGAGGGGATCACTGGACAGTGGTCAAGAACATCCTGAAATACCTGAAAAGGACTAAGGATATGTTTCTTGTTTATGGAGGTGACAAAGAGCTAGTCGTAAATGGTTACGTCCATGCAAGCTTTGACACTTATCCGGACGATTCTAAATCGCAAACCGGATACGTGTTTACATTGAACGGTGGAGCTGTCAGTTGGTGTAGTTCTAAACGAAGGAGTCTGGATGAAGGAGTTCATATCCGATCTAGGTGTCATACCTAGTGCATCGGGACCGATGCAAATCTTGTGTGACAATACTGGTGCAATTGCCTTGGCAAAGAAATCCAGATTTCACAAGATAACCAAGCACATCAAGAGACGCTTCAATTCCATCCGGGATCAAGTCCAGGTGGGAGACATAGAGATGTGCAAGACTCATACGGATCTGAATGTTGCAGACCCGTTGACTAAGCCTCTTCCACGAGCAAAACATGATCAGCACCAAAACTCCATGGGTGTTAGAATCATTACTGTGTAATCTAGATTATTGACTCTAGTGCAAGTGGGAGACTGAAGGAAATATGCCCTAGAGGCAATAATAAAGTTATTATTTATTTCCTCATATCATGATAAATGTTTATTATTCATGCTAGAATTGTATTAACCGGGAAACATAATACATGTGTGAATACATAGAGAAACATAGTGTCACTAGTATGCCTCTACTTGACTAGCTCATTAATCAAAGATGGTTGAGTTTCCTAAACCATAGACATGAGTTGTCATTTGATTAACGGGATCACGTCATTAGAAGAATGATGTCATTGACTTGACCCATTCTGTTAGCTTAGCACATGATCGTTTAGTTTACTGCTATTGCTTTCTTCATGACTTATACATGATCCTATGACTATGAGATTATGCAACTCCGGATTACCGGAGGAACACTTTGTGTGCTACCAAACGTCACAACGTAAATGGGTGATTATAAAGGTGCTCTACAGGTGTCTCCGATGGTACTTGTTGAGTTGGCATAGATCAAGATTAGGATTTGTCACTCCGATTGTCGGAGAGGTATCTCTGAGCCCTCTCGGTAATGCACATCACAATATGCCCTAGAGGCAATAATAAATAGGTTATTATTATATTTCCTTGTTCATGATAATTGTTTATTATCCATGCTAAAATTGTATTGATAGGAAACTCAGATACATGTGTGGATACATAGACAACACCATGTCCCTAGTAAGCCTCTAGTTGACTAGCTCGTTGATCAATAGATGGTCATGGTTTCCTGGCCATGGACATTGGATGTCATTGATAACGGGATCACATCATTGGGAGAATGATGTGATGGACAAGACCCAATCCTAAGCATAGCACAAGATCGTGTAGTTCGTTTGCTAGAGCTTTTCTAATGTCAAGTATCATTTCCTTAGACCATGAGATTGTGCAACTCCCGGATACCGTAGGAATGCTTTGGGTGTACCAAACGTCACAACGTAACTGGGTGACTATAAAGGTGCGCTACAGGTATCTCCGAAAGTGTCTGTTGGGTTGGCACGAATCGAGACTGGGATTTGTCACTCCGTGTAAACGGAGAGGTATCTCTGGGCCCACTCGGTAGGACATCATCATAATGTGCACAATGTGACCAAGGAGTTGATCACGGGATGATGTGTTACGGAACGAGTAAAGAGACTTGCCGGTAACGAGATTGAACAAGGTATGGGGATACCGACGATCGAATCTCGGGCAAGTACAATACCGATAGACAAAGGGAATTGTATACGGGATTGATTGAATCCCCGACATCGTGGTTCATCCGATGAGATCATCATGGAACATGTGGGAGCCAACATGGGTATCCAGATCCCACTGTTGGTTATTGACCGGAGAACGTCTCGGTCATGTCTGCATGGTTCCCGAACCCGTAGGGTCTACACACTTAAGGTTCGATGACGCTAGGGTTATAGGGAATAAATATACGTGGTTACCGAATGTTGTTCGGAGTCCCGGATGAGATCCCGGACGTCACGAGGAGTTCCGGAATGGTCCGGAGGTAAAGATTTATATATAGGAAGTCCTGTTTTGGTCACCGGAAAAGTTTCGGGTGCTATCGGTAACGTACCGGGACCACCGGGAGGGTCCCGGGGGTCCACCAGGTGGGGCCACCGGCCCCAGAGGGCTGCATGGGCCAAGTGTGGGAAGGGACCAGCCCCTAGGTGGGCTGGTGCGCCTCCCACAAGGGGCCCAAGGCGCAGGGAAGGGGGAAGGGGGAAACCCTAGGCTCAGATGGGCCTAAGGCCCACCTAGTGGTGCGCCCCCCTCTCTCCCCCCTTGGCCGCCCCTCCAAGTCCCATCTAGGGCTGGCCGCACCCCTTGGGGGGGAACCCTAGATGGGGGCACAGCCCCTCCCTTTCCCCTATATATAGTGGGGGTTTGGGGCTGCCATAGACACGAGAACATCTCTCTCTTGGCGCAGCCCTACACCTCTCCCTCCTCGTCTCTCGCAGTGCTTGGCGAAGCCCTGCTGGAGTGCCACACTCCTCCACCACCACCACGCCGTCGTGCTGCTGCTGGACGGAGTCTTCCCCAACCTCTCCCTCTCTCCTTGCTGGATCAAGGCATGGGAGACGTCACCGGGCTGCACGTGTGTTGAACGCGGAGGCGCCGTGGTTCGGCGCTTAGATCGGAATCAACCGCGATCTGAATCGCAACGAGTACAACTACCTCATCCGCGTTCTTGCAACGCTTCCTCTTAGCCATCTACAAGGGTATGTAGATGCACTCCCCTTCCCTTGTTGCTAGATTACTCCATAGATTGATCTTGGTGATGCGTAGAAAATTTTGAATTTCTGCTACGTTGCCCAACAGTGGCATCATCAGCTAGGTCTATGCGTAGTTTCTATGCACGAGTAGAACACAAAGTAGTTGTGGGCGTCGATTTTGTCAATTTACTTGCCGTTACTAGTCTTATCTTGATTCGGCGGCATCGTGGGATGAAGCGGCCCGGACCGACCTTACATGTACACTTACGTGAGACAGGTTCCACCGACTGACATGCACTAGTTGCATAAGGTGGCTAGCGGGTGTCTGTCTCTCCCACTTTAGTCGGATCGGATTCGATGAAAAGGGTCCTTATGAAGGGTAAATAGAAATTGGCATATCACGTTGTGGCTTTTGCATAGGTAAGAAACGTTCTTGCTAGAATCCCATAGCAGCCGCGTAAAACATGCAACAACAATTAGAGGACGTCTAACTTGTTTTTGCAGGGTATGCTATGTGATGTGATATGGCCAAAAGGATGTGATGATTTATATATGTTTGATGTATGAGATTGATCATGTTCTTGTAATAGGAATCACGACTTGCATGTCGATGAGTATGACAACCGGCAGGAGCCATAGGAGTTGTCTTAATTTATTGTATGACCTGCGTGTCAATGAAAAATGCCATGTAATTACTTTACTTTATTGCTAACCGTTAGCCATAGTAGTAGAAGTAATAGTTGGCGAGAGAACTTCATGAAGACACGATGATGGAGATCATGATGATGGAGATCATGGTGTCATGCCGGTGACGAAGGTGATCATGCCGCGCCTCGAAGATGGAGATCAAAAGGCGCAAGATGATATTGGCCATACCATGTCACTTTATGATTTGCATGTGATGTTTGTCATGTTTACATCTTATTTTCTTAGAACGACGGTAGCATAAATAAGATGATCCCTCACTAAAATTTCAAGAGACGTGTTCCCCCTAACTGTGCACCGTTGCGAAGGTTTGTTGTTTCGAAGCACCACGTGATGATCGGGTGTGATAGATTCTAACGTTCGCATACAACGGGTGTTGACGAGCCTAGCATGTACAGACATGGCCTCGGAACACATGAGAAACACTTAGGTTGACTTGACGAGCCTAGCATGTACAGACATGGCCTCGGAACACAAGAGATCGAAAGGTCGAACATGTGTCGTATAGTAGATGCGATCAACATGGAGATGTTCACCGATGATGACTAGTCCGTCTCACGTGATGATCGGACACGGCCTAGTTTGACTCGGATCATGTATCACTTAGATGACTAGAGGGATGTCTATCTGAGTGGGAGTTCATTAAATAATCAGATGAACTTAATTATCATGAACATAGTCAAAAGGTCTTTGCAAATTATGTCATAGCTTACGCTTTAGTTCTACTGTTTAAGATATGTTCCTAGAGAAAATTTAGTTGAAAGTTGATAGTAGCAATTATGCGGACTGGGTCCGTAAACTGAGGATTGTCCTCATTGCTGCACAGAAGGCTCATGTCCTTAATGCACCGCTCGGTGTGCTGAACCTCAGCGTCGTCTGTAGATGTTGCGAAACATCTGACATACACGTTTTGATGACTACGTGATAGTTCATTGTGTAATGCTAACGGTTTAGAATTGTGGCACCAAAGACGGTTTTGAAACGTCGCAGAACATATGAGATGTTCCGAAGACTGAAATTGGGATTTCAGACTAGTGCCCACGTCAAGAGGTATGAGACCTCTGACAAGTTTCTTAAGCCTGCAAACAAAGGGAGAAAAGCTCAATCGTTGAGCATGTGCTCAGATTGTCTGAGTACTACAATCACTTGAATCGAGTGGGAGTTAATCTTCCAGATGAGATAGTGATGGTTCTCCATAGTCACTGCCACCAAGCTATTAGAGCTTCGTGATGAACTACAACATATCAGGGATAGATATGATGATCCTTGAGCTATTCGCGATGTTTGACACCGCGAAAGTAGAAATCAAGAAGGAGCATCAATTGTTGATGGTTAGTAAAACCACTAGTTTCAAGAAGGGCAAGGGAAGAAGGGATACTTCATGAAACAACAAATCAGTTGCTGCTCTAGTGAAGAAACCCAAGGTTGAACCCAAACCCGAGACTAAGTGCTTCCGTAATGAGGGGAACGGTCACTGAAGCAGTACTACCCTAGATACTAGGTAGATGAGAAGGCAGGCAAGGTCGACAAAAGTATATTAATGTGTACTTTACTAGTACTCCTAGTAGCACCAGGGTATTAGATACCGGTTCGGTTGCTAAGTGTTGGTAACTCGAAATAAAAGGCTACGGAATAAACGGAGACTAGCTAAAGGTGATATGACGATATGTGTTGGAAGTGTTTCCAAGGTTGATGTGATCAAGCATCGCATGCTCCCTCTACCATCGAGATTGGTGTTAAACCTAAATAATTGTTATTTGGTGTTTGCGTTGAGCATAAACATGATTGGATTATGTTTATTGCAATACGGTTATTCATTTTAAGGAGAATAATGGTTACTCTGTTTATTTGAATAATACCTTCAATGGTCTTGCACCTAAAAATAAATGGTTTATTGAATCTCGATCGTAGTGATACACATGTTCGTGCCAAAAGATATAAAATAGTAATGATAGTACCACATACTTGTGGCACTGCCATTTGAGTCATACTGGTATAGAACGCATGAAGAAGCTCCATGTAGATGGATCTTTGGACTCACTTGTTTTTGAAAAGATTGAGACATGCGAACCATGTCTATTGGTATATATGCATGAAGAAACTCCATGCAGATGGATCGTTTGGACTCACTTGATTTTGACTCACTTGATTTTGAATCACTTGAGACATGCAAATCATACCACATGGGCAAGATGACTGAAGGGCCTCGTTTTCAGTAAGATGAAACAAGAGAGCAACTTGTTGGAAGTAATACATTTGATGTGTGCAGTCCAATGAGTGCTGAGGCACGCAGTGGATATCGATATGTTCTTACTTCACAGATGATTTGAGTAGATGCTGAGAATATTTACTTGATGAAACACAAGTCTGAATTATTGAAAGGTTCAAGTAATTTCAGAGTGAAGTTGAAGATTGTCGTGACAAGAGGATAAAATGTCTATAATATGATCATAGAGATATCTGAGTTACGAGTTTGGCACACAATTAAGACATTGTGGAAAGTGTTTCACAATTAATACCGCCTGGAACACCACAATACTTGATGGTGTGTCCGAACATCATAACTGCACCCTTTTGGATATGGTGCATACCATGATGTCTCTTTACCACTATCGTTTATGGGTTAGGCATTAGAGACAACCGCATTCACTTTAAAAGGGCACCACGCAATTTTGTTGAGACGACACCGTTTAGAGAAAACTAAGTTGTCGTTTTTTAAAAGTTTGGGGCTGCGATGCTTATGTGAAAAAGTTTCAGGCTGATAAGCTCGAACCCAAAGCAGATAAATGCATCTTCATAGAATACCCAAAACAGTTGGGTATACCTCCTATTTCAGATCTGGAAGCAAAAGTAATTGCTTCTAGAAACGGGTCCTTTCTCGAGGAAAAGTTTCTCTCGAAAGAATTGAGTGGGAGGATGGTAGAGACTTGATGAGGTTATTGAACCGTCACCTCAACTAGTGTGTAGCAGGGCACAAGAAGTTGTTCCTGTGGAACCTACACCAATTGAAGTGGAAGCTTATGATAGTGATCATGAAACTTCGGATCAAGTCACTACCAAACCTCGTAGGACGACGAGGATGCGTACTACTTCAGAGTGGTACGTGATCCTGTCTTGGAAGTCATGTTGCTAGACAACAATGAACCTACGAGCTATGGAGAAGCGATGGTGGGCCCGGATTCCGACAAATGGCTCGAGGCCATAAAATCCGAGAGAGGATCCATGTATAAAAGCAAAGTATAGACTTTGGAAGAAATACTTGATGGTCGTAAGGCTCTTGGGTGGAGATGGATTTTAAAAGGAAGACAGACAATGATGGTAAGTGTCACCATTAAGAAAGATCGGCTTGTCGTTAAGATGTTTTCCGACAAGTTCAAGGAGTTGACTACGATGAGATTTTCTCACTCGTAGCGATGCTAAGAGTCTGTTGGAATTATATTAGCAGTTACTGCATTATTTATGAAATCTTGCAGATAGGATGACAAAACATTGTTTCCTCGACTATTATTATATTAGCAGTTACTGCATTATTTATGAAATCTTGCAATAATAAATTGGTTATTATTATATTTCCTTGTTCATGATAATTGTTTATTATCCATGCTAAAATTGTATTGATAGGAAACTCAGATACATGTGTGGATACATAGACAACACCATGTCCCTAGTAAGCCTCTAGTTGACTAGCTCGTTGATCAATAGATGGTCATGGTTTCCTAGCCATGGACATTGGATGTCATTGATAACGGGATCACATCATTGGGAGAATGATGTGATGGACAAGACCCAATCCTAAGCATAGCACAAGATCGTGTAGTTCGTTTGCTAGAGCTTTTCTAATGTCAAGTATCATTTCCTTAGACCATGAGATTGTGCAACTCCCGGATACCGTAGGAATGCTTTGGGTGTACCAAACGTCACAACGTAACTGGGTGACTATAAAGGTGCGCTACAGGTATCTCCGAAAGTGTCTGTTGGGTTGGCACGAATCGAGACTGGGATTTGTCACTCCGTGTAAACGGAGAGGTATCTCTAGGCCCACTCGGTAGGACATCATCATAATGTGCACAATGTGACCAAGGAGTTGATCATGGGATGATGTGTTACGGAACGAGTAAAGAGACTTGCCGGTAATGAGATTGAACAAGGTATGGGGATACCGACGATCGAATCTCGGGCAAGTACAATACCGATAGACAAAGGGAATTGTATACGGGATTGATTGAATCCCCGACATCGTGGTTCATCCGATGAGATCATCGTGGAACATGTGGGAGCCAACATGGGTATCCAGATCCCGCTGTTGGTTATTGACCGGAGAACGTCTCGGTCATGTCTGCATGGTTCCCGAACCCGTAGAGTCTACACACTTAAGGTTCGATGACGCTAGGGTTATAGGGAATAAATATACATGGTAACCGAATGTTGTTCGGAGTCCCGGATGAGATCTCGGACGTCACGAGGAGTTCCGGAATGGTCCGGAGGTAAATATTTATATATAGGAAGTCCTGTTTTGGTCACCGGAAAAGTTTTGGGTGCTATCGGTAACGTACCGGGACCACCGGGTGGGTCCCGGGGGTCCACCAGGTGGGGCCACCGGCCCCAGAGGGCTGCATGGGCCAAGTGTGGGAAGGGACCAGCCCCTAGGTGGGCTGGTGCGCCTCCCACAAGGGGCCCAAGGCGCAGGGAAGGGGGAAGGGGGAAACCCTAGGCTCAGATGGGCCTAAGGCCCACCTAGTGGTGCGCCCCCCTCTCTCCCCCCTTGGCCGCCCCTCCAAGTCCCATCTAGGGATGGCCGCACCCCTTGGGGGGAACCCTAGATGGGGGCGCAGCCCCTCCCTTTCCCCTATATATAGTGGGGGTTTGGGGCTGCCATAGACACGAGAACATCTCTCTCTTGGCGCAGCCCTACACCTCTCCCTCCTCGTCTCTCGCAGTGCTTGGCGAAGCCCTGCTGGAGTGCCACACTCCACCACCACCACGCCGTCGTGCTGCTGCTGGATGGAGTCTTCCCCAACCTCTCCCTCTCTCCTTGCTGGATCAAGGCATGGGAGACGTCACCGGGTTGCACGTGTGTTGAACGCGGAGGCGCCGTGGTTCGGCGCTTAGATCGGAATCAACCGCGATCTGAATCGCAACGAGTACGACTACCTCATCCGCGTTCTTGCAATGCTTCCGCTTAGCCATCTACAAGGGTATGTAGATGCACTCCCCTTCCCTTGTTGCTAGATTACTCCATAGATTGATCTTGGTGATGCGTAGAAAATTTTGAATTTCTGCTACGTTCCCCAACATATCGTGCATGCATGTGTACGTGCGGGGTGAGGCTACACGTCAGTCGACTGACTTTTTCATCTCTGGTTATTATATTTTCCACACGTTGGATATGAAATCAAGGGCCTGCAGTTTATCATCAAACTCCACCCCCCTGAGCCGCCAGCCACCACCGGCCGAACCACCGGCCCCCGCCACCCGCGGCCGGCCCGCGCCGCCACGCCCGCCCCGAAACCACTCCCCACCGCCGCTCCGCCGCCGCACCGGCCATCCATCTAGCCCCCCCCCCCCCCCCCCCCCCGCGCCGAGCTTTTTCTCCGGCGATCCCCACCCCACCGCCCAATCAACGCCCCCCACCACTGGCGACTGCCAACCAAAGGTCTCACGACTTCGAGTGCCCACCGACCACTAATTTATTACCATTTCTGTCCTTCATATACGCGCTGACGGGTGGACCCTATGGTAATGTGCGCTGCTGAATGTGGACCGTTTGACTGGTCAATTGATCGTGTCATCAACAAATTACGGAGCTGTATGGTGAGCCAGTGATCGTATGATCACCCTAAAATGTATTTTATTAACACAGTACAGACTCAAACTACCATTTCTTTCTTTCATATACGGGCTGACAGGTGGGCCCCACGGTTACGCGCCCTGATGGTGCAACACTAGTTGTGCCACGTGGAACATTTGACTGGTCAATTGATTGTGTCATCAACAAAATACGGAGTTGTATGGGTGAGCCAGTGACCGTATAATCATGACATGTAGTTTTTTAACATGGTACAGACACAAGGGCTCATATATACGCGCAAGCACTCACCGCTATAAGCGCACACACGCAGACCCTACACCTATAAGCACATCGCCGTAAAATACTGAAATTAACCTAGGATAAATGCGAGCACCGGGACTTTAACCCTGGTGGGCTCGAGAAACCACTGTCCTCCTAACCATCCAACCACACGTTGGTTAGCACGACAAAATGTATGTGGTGACCGTGATGAGCTTATTCTGAAGTCCAGTGACCATATCGTGCTTTCGCTTCAAATACAATGACCGTAAGTGTCGTCAACAAAATATGGAGCACGCATCAAATGCAAAGTCTGTCAGTGTCAGCTAGATACCGTATGATCACCACGAGAATGTATACGGTGACCGTAATGAGCATATTCTGAAGTCCAGTGACCGTATAGTGCTTTAGCTTGAAATACACTGACCGTCACGCGTGAATGTGTCGTGGGCATGCATACTTTTAGAGGGCCGAGAGATAGTTTGTGTGCGTACGTGAAAGTGGTGTAGAAAGAGGGGATGTCCGGTGGAGACAAGGAGAGATATGCCCTTCGTTTCTCTTTCCCGTGACTAATATTTTAGGAGAATATATAAACATTCACAATGCAGAACAAATATTTTTGGATGCACCATTCAATTAACTTTCATGTATAACATTGTACTATTGTATATGCTTATTTTCGTAGTGGCCGATTGCGTGTGTGGTGTGGTGGGCACATCATTTCTAGTTGTGGTGGGTCAACATGAGGACTCATGGGTCGGTTCCATCCTGCGCCACATAGGTTGGATCGAGACGCGTTATACGAAGACCCATGTGGAGGACTCAGCGTACAACATGAAGCTAGCTACTAGAGTCGCGGAGGACTCTATCCCCACTGGTGATAAGCCGACTATATATGATTTGTAACCCTAGGCCCCCAGTATGTCATAGAAGCTTGGGGGCTAGTTCGTCGATAGTATACACACACGCACAATGCCTGGTATTCACGTGTACTTTGTACACACCCCTATCACTAATATACAGTACCAGGAGTAGGCTTTTTCCTCAACTGCAAGAGTCCGAACTAGGGTAAAACTTTTCCTCGTATTACCATCCAGCCTAACAGTCAAGGATATCCTACTGAATGATATGATGGAATCATATCTGCCAACTACTAAGAGAGAGAGGTGTGTCTGGGGGGGCAATGTGTGCGAGAGAGGCCTAAAGATAATGTGCGTGCGGGAGACACGTAGGCACATATATGTGCGTATAGAGGGCTAGTAGAGACCGTGCGTGTGTATATATGCATGTGAGAGAAATAGTGTTTTCCAACTGAGATTAGTGAAAAGAGTGGTACATAGTAGTCAGAAAGAGAGAGAGATACAGAGAGAGCATGTGCGTGAGACTCCCCGACACCCCGAGAGAGATTGTGAGCATGTGTGAAAGAGAAATGCCGATGCATATAAAGTGTGTGCACTTATGCGGTAGATAGAGAGATATATAGCGCGTTTGTGAGAACGGGCCGAGGCATAGTGCATCTACGTGTAAAAGGCGGTTCTACGCATTAAATTAAAATATAAATGTCATTATTATTTTTGGATGAGATCATGAATTTTGCAAATTGCGTATGGACGAAAATCGGTCTATCAGACACCCATACTCTATTGAATTCTAGCATGTGCATGTGTTTATTTCATATTATCGATCCATAGAGTGAGAGCGGTTTGAAATACAGGCAATGGATGCTTTTGCAATTCATATATAAACATTAATTAGTGCACTCGATGTTGTTAGTGTGAAGCGGTTTATACATTTGTCACTTGCATGGATACATTCCAAATTGCTAGCTACGAAATAGAATACATGTCGAATTCAACATAAAGGGGGTTTCGAAGATTCGAATTCATAGGAAGTGCATTCATCTATTTGAACCCGAGATAATGGCATTTGTAAATCAGATGTAAAAGGGGGCATCAATCTTTGTTGTGCGTTTGAACATGCTATATATATTCATACGCATGTCTAACTTTTTTTATGCAACCAAGGAGATTATATCTGGAACCATGCATGAACTAAGGTAAGTTGAATATTTTTTAATATATACTCGTGTACAATGTACATTCAAATGTACCCCCTCCATTCCAAAATAATCATAGCTTTAGGATTTTCAAGAGTAAAGATTTGTGAAGTTTGACAAATCCTGAAAGTTAACCGAAAATGTTAATGCTTCCGCTCCCATATATTGAACGAAGCGCCAAATACGCCTCTGGTCACCCGAAACCGCGCGAGACTAATGTTTGGTGGTAGGAAATTACTGTCCTGACTCTGGCCCGTGTAGCCTATCGTCCCGATGTCCAAAGGTCTAAACTGGGGTAGGTTTGTAACTTCACCAAGACGCCAGTCTCAACCGCCTCCGAGAAGCATTCATACGCCGTGGGCGCCTAAACACCCATGCGCTCGGCCGAAATCTATCCTGCCCACATTTGGGACACCTGAGATTACTATCCTACCCCCAACCCGCAATATGTCCGAAATTTTAGATGGGGGCAAAGTTTGCAACTTTCCCCAAATTTCAAACAAGCGCGTCCCAAACTGAAACATTGTTCTCCCTTAGTTCCCCGCCTCCCTCCGTTTTCCCATTCGTACTCCATGGGCGCCAAAACGCCCTCTCCACCAGCCGCGAAACCCTAGCCTCCTCCATCCTCCACCCCATAGCGCTCAATCCACCGCCGCCCTCCTCCATCATGCCGAAGCCGGTACCCCGACCTCGTCGTCCAACGCAACCGCAACCGCAACGCCCTCAAGGACTTAGCAGCTGAAGCCGAGGTAGAGCTGCCTCCACGACGCCGACGCCGACGTGCGCCGTACCAGAACCACTCCGACCACGCTGTCCTGTGCCTCACTGCTGCCGCTCCACTGTCGCAACCATCCACCGCACCGGAGTTGTTCCCGCTACGCCGTCGTTCGCCGCCTCGGATCTGGCTCCCCGCCGCCGACAGATGGCCACCGCACCACACTCAACAACTTGGCCATGGGTTCGTCCAAGGCTCCCCCGTCCTCCACAACTTCTCGTTTCCAGCGAACCACAAGAAGATTGTTGGAAAAACAGAAGGAGGACACAACACTGCCAGCAGAAAGAGGTACTCCTCTTCCCTTATTCATGCAAACCTTACGTCTCTGCTCAAACCGTATTCATCCCACGAAAGAATCTAGTTGAGCGCTTCTTACTTCATCTTCTTTGTGATACTAAATGCACAAGGTTTCCTCCCTTTACTATTTCACCTTTGCTAGAGGTCAGTAGCCCGCCTGGATTTCAATTCAGGGTCAGTCGAACCGCAATTAAAAGAAGCAGCACCCGCTTAGGCGCGCGGAGCACCTAGTCTGCCTGTTCGCCGGGGAAGCGGCGCATCGGTGTCTATCATAGGGGTGTGGGGCGCAGGAGCTGCTTGCGCCCGATCTGGAGGTCGGCGGGGCTTGAATGGATGGCCGGGGGCGGTGCCAAGCACGGCGGTGCGGTGAGGTCGAGGGGAGGGCGCAGGCAGGGGACTGGGCCGGTGGTCGCTGCCATTTCGAGGAAGATCGTCAACACTGACTGGCTGGATGTAGATGAAGGCGATCTGCCCGTTCTTTGTACATCGGACGGTGCAGAAAAAATGGACTGACCTATTTGTTTTCAGTGGAATGTTATTTTCATAGAATCCTGTAGTAATTTAGTGTGTCATGCATGTTGTAGAGCTATCATATGTCTCCCGTCATTTATTTCTCACCGACCTACTATCTGCTACCTTTACACTGTACTAATTGTGCACACACTTCACTCATACTCACACTATTGTTTTTTTATGCATGGGTATTTCAAACTCTGACGCAGTGTTGATGAATGCTGAAAATAAAAGACAGAAGTTGCTCCAGTGTAATTCGAAGATAAGCACTAAGCGTTTCAGCACTCTAATGGGTGCAGTGTCAGCAGTTGGAGATAGTAAACGTAGCACTGCAGTTGATGATCTCGCTTTAACTTCGCGCTATCAAATGTGGTTGCATGTTGCATATGGTGTCTAGCTTGTATTGCTTCCAACTTGGTAAAATTGCATCTGCTTACTTTACACATTATACCTTTGATAATGACATGCCTTCCTGTTTTTGATACATACTACATATGTCTATTAACCATGTCCGTACATTGTATCCCTCGTCAATCACTTATGATGAGACAGTCACCCGAGTGGGTTACTGTGAGACGCCATACTCGTTTAAAGAGTGCAGTGTCATTCTCCCCACATGATTCTCAAGAAACAGCAAGGCTAAATGAAGATAGTCAACGTAGCTCTCTAGTTGATGACCGCAATTCCCCCACACCACCATCACAAGTGCTTGCTCGAACTTCGCAGTGTGATATGTGGTTGCATGTTGCATACGGTGTCTAGCTTGTAATGCTTCTAATTAGGGTAAATTGCATCTGCTTAGTTTACACATTATACCTGTGAATATGACATGCCTTCCTATTTTTGGTACACACTACATCTATGTGTTAACCTTGTTCTTAAATGAAACTACCTCTCTTCTGTATCCTGCATCAATCACTTACGATGAGTCACCTTTATTCATTGCATATTGCATATTATTTCTATCCTGTTGCCATGTATTGCTTCTAATTTGGTCAAATACATTTGTTAGGGCACCCTTTTAATTTGGCAGAGTGATATTGGTTTCATCTTTCATATGGTTTCTAGCTTGCATTGATTCTAACAAGTTCAAGCACCTTGTGCTTACTTTACAATTTATACATCATACATGTCAATATGTCACGCCGTCCTGTTTTTCATACATATTCCATCCTCCTATCATGCGGCTGCCTTACATGAAAGTAGTGTTCGTCAGTATCATGCATCAATGAGTTCTGAAGAGCAAATTTGATTCCTTTTTCTTGTGGGTTTGACTTGACAAGGCAAAATCAAGAAAGAGGAAGGAAAAGAGTAAGGAAGGCGATGATGGTGGTCCTCTGCAGCAACGTAAAAGGAGCATCTGTACCGATTCTCCTTGTACTGATAGTGCATTACAAGGTCCAAGTCTCCGCTCCCCTACTCCACCATCCAAGGTGCTTGCTCTAACTTGGCAGTGTGATATCTGGTTGCATGTTGCATATGGTGTCTACCTTGTATTGCTCCTAATTAGTGTAAACTGCATCTGCTTAGCTTACACATGATACGTGTGAATATGACACGCTTTCCTGTTTTTGGTACATAGTATATCTGTCTATCACACCATGTTCTTACATGAAACTACTCTTCTTGTGTATCCTGCATCAGTCACTTATGATGGGACACCTTTAAGTTGGCAGTGTGATATTGGTTTGCATCTTGAATATGATTTCTAGCATGTATTGCTTCTAGTTTGATGAACGCCACCTATGACAAGACAGTTTTAACTTGGCAGAGTGATATTGATTGCACCTTTCATATGGTGTCTAGTTTGCAGTGCTTCTAATTTGTTGAAGTGCCTTCTGCTTAGTTACCACATCATAGGTGTGAATATGTCAAGCCGTCCATTTTTTCGTACATATTCCATCATCGTATCATGACTTTGCCTTTCATCAGAGTAGTGTTCGTCAGTATCATGCATGAATGAGTTATGAAGAGCGAATTATATTCCATTTTCTTGTCGGTTTGACCTCACAATGCAAAATCAATAAAGCTGAACGAAATTGGCAAGGCATTGGATGATGGTGGTCCTTCCGAGCAACTGAAACGGAGGTTCTCTACATATTCTACTCCGCCATCCTTCGTACAGGATTCGCAAGACAACGCAAGGCTAGACAGTCAATGTAGATGTGTGGATGATGAGCACAGCTCCCCTACTCCACCATCACAGGTGCTTGCTCTAACTTGGCACTATTATATGTGGTTGCATGTTGCGTATGATGTCTAGCTTGTATTGCTTCTAACTTTGTTGAATTGCATCTGCTTACTTTACACATAATGCCTGTGAATATGACACGTGTTCCTGTTTCTAGAACATACGTGTACATGATGAGCACATCTCCCCTACTCCACTATCACAGGTGCTTGCTCTAACTTGGAACTGTTATATGTGGTTGCATTTTCTGTATGATGTCTAGTTTGTATTGCTTCTGATTATGTTGAATTGCATCTGCGTAGCTTACAACTTATACCTGCAACGATCACTTACCCATAAGACACATTTAACTTGGGACTGTGATGTACGTTGCATCTTGCATTGTCTTCTAGCTTGTACTGCTTCTAATTTCTTGAAATGGCACTTACGACGAGACACGTTTTACCTGATAGAGTGATATTGGTTGCATGTTCATATGGTGCCTAGCTTTCATTTCTTCTAATTTTGTTGAAATGCCTTCCGCTTACTGTTTTTTCATACATATTCCATCCTCCTATCGTATGTGTGAATATGAAACGCTGTCTTTTTTTGTATATATTCCATCCTCCTATCCTGCGCTTGCCTTACATCAAAGTAGTGTTCGTCTATATCATGCATCAACGAGTTATGCAGAGCTAATTTTATTCATCTTCTTGTGGTTTTGACTTCATAAGGCAATATCCGAAAATAGGAAGGAAAATAGTAAGTTAGGGGATGTTGGTGGTCCTCCGCACCGATGCAAACAGAGACTCTCTAGATTTGCCACTTCTACTGCTAATGAAGTTGAAGTCCCAAGTCTACATGATGAGTTCATCTCCCGTACTCCACCATCGCAGGTGCTTGCTCTAAGTTGACAGTGTGATAATTGGTTTCATGTTGCATATGTTGTCTAGCCTGTATTTCTTCTATTTTGATTAAATTGCACCTGCTGAGTTTATACGTTATACATGTGCATATGACATGGCGTTCTGTGTCTAGAATACACTGCATCTATCTATCATACCATGTTCTTACATCAAAGTACTGCTGTTGTGTATCCCGCATCAGTCACTCATGATTGGACGCTTTTAACATGGCAGTTTGATAGTGGTTGCATCTTGCATTGATTTCTACGTTGTACTGCTTCTAATTTTTCGAATTGCCACTTATGACAAGACACTTTTAACTTGGCAGAGTAATATTGGTGGCATCTTTCATATGGTGTCTAGCTTGCATTACTTCTATTTTCTTGAAAATCCTTCTGCTTAGTTTACACATCGTAGCTGTGAATATGTCATGCCGTCCTGTTTTTCTTACATATTCCATCCTCATACGGTTGTCTTACATCAAAGTATTGCTTGTCTATATCATGCATCAATGAGTTTGAAGAGTGATTTTATTCTTTTGTGTTGTGGGTACGGCTTGACATGGCAAAGTCAAAAAAGAGCAAGGAAAATAATATAGTAGGGAGTGGTGTTACTCGTCGGGTGAAATGGAAAAGGATCTGCCGTCCAAATTCTGCTGGTACTTATAGTGCAGTAGAAGGTCCAAGTCCACCGGCTAAATCTACAAACATAGTATCACCTGCTCCACCAGCTGCAGCATCCGCTTCAACCGTACCAGCATCTCAATGAGTTACTCGTTCATTTGCTCCAGAACTGGCCAGTTCCCAAGCTGCCTTCACACCTAACACTACTTCCGAAGCACTGCTGACACAACAGGACTTGGCAAGATCAGATGAACCTCATGAGCATCAACACCAAGACGGTACCTGACCGAGTCAAGTTGCAGTTGCATGCTCCTTTATATGTACTCTCAGAGTTTGATGTACACTAACACTTTCCATATTCGTTGTTGAACTAGCACCACGGCGCAAGCGGAAACAGACATCAGGGATAATGCTTGACAGATTAACAAAATCTAAAGGAGGAAGAATGGAGATCCATTTTGAGGCAGGTTTAAAACGGCCACGTGATGCTACAGAGTCAGCCAAGTTAGTATCAGAGGTAGCCGTTGCCGTTAGGTGTCATGCACGTATCCTCCCAACGTGGATCCAGTACAGGAATGAGAAAGACAATACACAGTTTAACACCTTCCTTGACCATTTATCCGTAAGTAATGTTATTCATCGCAATTAGTAATATTGTCTTGCTCTGTCCCATAATTTCTAGCTTCCTCCTAATAAGACTCACATTCTTTTTTCAACAGATGAGGTTCAAGTTGGATCCGAAAGATGATGCAACTAAACAAGCATGCACTCATGTTTTTCAGTCTGCTCTGCGACAGTATCGGTACCACCTTAGAAAATCTCACTTTGAAGGCAAGGCTAACAATGAAATCGCCCAAACATCTCAAGTGGAATATATTACAGATGAAGACTGGACAGCCCTCGTTAAACACTGGTCTGATCCAAAGTATCAGGTAGGCTATATGTATTTGATCAGACCACATATTGAACTTGTATTTATGTATGTGCCTTACAAGTGTATCTTCTTCTAGGCTAACTGTTTGAAGAACAAGACCAACCGTTCTAAAGTGAAATTCCAACAGACAACAGGATCTCATAGCTATATTGCACACTGCGAGGCTCTTGTAAATAGCTGCTACTTCCTTCTTTTTTCTGTGCCATATTATCGTATCTATATTGACTTCTTCCAAATACAGAGGAAAGCCTGTGCGGACCAAAAAGAACCTGAGCCGAATGCAGTGCAAATCTTCAAGGATTGCCACACCAGCAAGATGAAGGGCATGAGCACACCGGTTCAAGCCGCTGTTGTAAGTTCTTACTCCTCCTGCCTTTGAACTGATTGGTACTGTGATGTGTTCATTTAACTACTTGGTTTGCAACCAATGTCAGTTACTTTTTTCACTTTTATACACAGTTGTCTTAACATATCATTTCACCTTACATGGTTTAAAAGAGATGAAGGATATTCTTTTGGTCTTGATCTGTAATCTAGTTGTTATGTTCACGTGCGCACACAATGATAAAATAGTTTATTTGTTTTATATCTGTTTGCCCATGATATGAATGATGTCATACTATGTTCATCCTACTTTAAACCATGTCTATTTATCCTTAGATGTCAACGGATGTGAGGAAATAGACAATACAGTAGGCATGCTACATATACATATGTTCCGAAAGTGATTTTATTATGTAGTTGGCACTACAATACATGCTAATGTATTACAGTAGCTCACCATAATAAGTTATGTATAAATGTGTAACCTACGTTGTTTGTTTTTGTCTCATTAGTAACTTATCTGGTACACTAATCTACAAGTTCAAACTTTCAGGAAGCTATGGAACAAATGATTGAACAGCCACAACCACCTGAAGATGACGAGGCTACCACAGGCACAATGTCACCTCTTGCTGCAGTGCGTCGGTATCTCTCCACTAACAGTGCAAAAAGCACCTTCCTGCGTAATTCTGGGTTGGTTGTCAAGGTAACCTCGTCCAAATCGCCTACTGAACAAAATCTTCCTGCTAGACAGAGTGATATATCGGTGCTCCAGACACAAGTCCAATCCCTAATGGGCGTCGTTTTGGAAACAAGAATAGTGGTTGACAAATGTCGTCAAGATATGAATGGTTTTGAAACCATACTATCAGACATTCGCTTCGTTGTTCAAGAGCAATGGCGGAAAAAAGGTGAAGATCGTGCTACTCCATCAGATTCTACAGCTTGAAACATTAGCACTCAGGTCAAATGATCTGTGCTTCTATACATCTGATGGTGCTTTTATCTGCAAGGACTGTAAACTTTATGCCAACAGGCCTTTTGTTGTACGGTTGGAATTTATTTTGTTGTGATACAGCATTTATGATGCTGCCAAAGGCTGCAATAATTACGACGCTATGTTTGTATAGTGTAGGTTTATCTTAGTAATGTATTCGGCCGAAAGCTTCGTAGGAGCCCAACATGCCAACATTCGTCGGGCCCATTCCAATTGGGCTAAAAACGATTATGGGCCAAAATTCGCATGTAGCCCACTAAAAATATCTGGGCCTAAATCAGCATAAGATTTCATATTTTTCTGGTAGGCCTGTGCCCATAGTGGGCCTTTAACAGTCCTAAACATAATTTGGGCCCTCAGTAACAATAGGTCGTTTACAGGTGTAAATATCTCGAGCCCATAAAAACATGGGCCTTTAATAGACCGAAAGTGAGATTGGGCCCTGATTGTGCCAAATAACCCACTGGTCTTAGCAGGCCGAAATGGTGGCCCATTTACGATGCGGATCTTTCACAGGCCGAAATTCGGACGGGCCGTAAATGCGCCGACCTAATACACGGGCCTTTAACAGGCCGGAAGTTCAGTCGGTCTAGATTATCGTCATTTTTATATGGGCCGTTAATAGGCCCGATGTGACGTTGGGCCACATATGGCCATGGATTTCGTCCGATGTTAACACAGGCCGAAAATCACAATAGGCCGAAAGTGGCCCAAATCTATAGTGGGCCTCTAACAGGCCGAATGTCAGACATGGAAGAATATGACCCAAATCCTTCACGGTCGTTTATGGGCCGAAAGTTTCAATGGCCTGTAAATGGGCCCAAATGAAGCAGGACCTTTAACAGGCCGGAAATACACCGGGCCGTAATTCGGCCCATATACTTAGTGGACTGTTAACGGGCCAGAAGTGACCATGGGCCGCAATGATGACAGGTTTAGGACAGGCCGTTGATGGGCCGATTTGACACTAGTCGTACGGGCCTTAACTGAGAATGTTGGGCCTTTAGCTGGGCCGGCCCATTATGGTCTGCAAAATCTTGTGGGCCTTTAGCTGGGCTGGCCCATTGTGGTCCGCTAAATCTTGTGGGCCTTTAGCTGGGCGGGCCCATTATGGTTTGCAAAATCTTGTGGGCCTTTAGCTTGGCCGGCCCATTATGGTCCGCTAAATCTTGTGGGACTTTAGTTGGGCCGGCCCATTTAAACTTTATGGGCCACTTTTGGGCCCGTCCATGTGTCAACATATCATAGGCCCATCTCGACCGTTGCATGAGTGACACTTGTGCCAATGCGGAGCTGACGCGTGGTTCCGTCGGCCAGTGAGAATTTTACACGTGGAAAAATCGGCATTGGTCGTGGCTGTTAGCGGGTTATCGGATCCAAAACCGGACCCGATAGCTTAACGGTGTCCCGTTACGGTGGATGCCACGTGTCGGTCACCCTTGACGAAAGCACTTCTATGACGCGCGATTTATAGTCATGGAAGTGGACACTTCCGTGATGATAATTTTGGTAATGTCATGGAACACTTCTGCGACAGCACGGGTATGACTATCTTCATTCTGTCATAAATTTGTCATGGATGTACATGCATGACAGAAAACGTGACCTACTGTGACAAACATGTATCATCACGGAAGTGTATTTTTTTGTAGTGCTAGTTGAGAGGAGCTCGGAGTGGTTTATAAGCCCCACTGCGGCTGCCCTCTCGAGCTCCTCTCAAATGCAGGCTTACGGGCCTAATGTAACACTATGCTGCCTGTGGGCCTACTGGGCCTTCTGCGGGCCTGAATCCTGGCCCATGGTTGGGTTTCTAGTCATATTCAGGGCGTGGTGGCCCAGTAGGTGGCATTTTTATTATTTTTCCATTTTTTTGTTTTCTTTTTTGCTTTATTTATTTTGTTTTGTTTTTACTTACAGCAAAATACTTACTGTTTTCAGTGATTCTTTTTGCTTTTAGGTAATAAAAATTATAAACTTTCTGTTTGTGCTATTAGTTTTCCAATTTGAATAGTTTAAATTTGAATTTTTTGAAATTTGTGTGAATCACTTGTTTGTGAATAACTTTTCTATAAAAATAGATTTTTGAGTGATTCTCTTTCCTACTATTTAATATTACTGTGTTTCATCATTATATTCAATTTGGTAATTTTTAGATTATTTGAAATGTTTATTTTAATCAAAATTAGACTTTGTTATTTTAGTTTGCTATTAAAGTTTCAAACAAATTTTTTTTAATTTCTTTTGCTATTAATGTTTTGAACAAAAAATACTTTGATACGTTTAGTTGCATAAATTTTATATAATTTTAGTTTCAATAATACTACAGGTTTATAAAAGCTTTTTAGTTGATTCCTTTTGCTATTAGAGTTTCATTAAAGTTTTCTAGTTCATTCTTTTTGCTATTAGAGTTTCATTAAAGTTTTCTAGTTCATTCTTTTTGCTATTAGAGTTTCATAAAAGTTTTCTAGTCCATTCTTTTTTCTATTAATTCATTCTTTGAGCTATATGACCCTGAAATTCAAAAGCACTTCAAATGAACTCTGAAGAGGTTGAAAGTTGGCATGGTATCATCATTTCACCCACATAGCATGTGCTCAAAATTTGAGAGGATTGCGGCAAAACCTGGATGCACTTCGTGTACAAAATGGACAATCTCTTTCGAAGTATGAGGGTTTTGGATGAAAACTCATCTGTTACAAAGGGATTTCATTTTTTAAAACTTATTTGAACTCCAGAATTTTTGTGTGTTTGCACCATTCAAAGCCACATCATCAATTTCAACCCTTTCTGACTTCATCTGTTATTTTTCATGCATTTAATGATTTTTTTGAGCTATATGACCTTGAAATTGAAAAGCACTTCAAATGAACACTGAAGAGGTTGAAAGTTGGTATGGTATCATCATTTCACCCACATAGCATGTGCTAAATAGTTGAGAGGGTTACAGCAAAAAATTGATGCACTTCGTGTACAAAATGGACAATCTCTTTCGAAGTATCAGGGTTTCATACGGAAACTCATCTGTTACAAAGGGATTTCATTTTCTTCGCTTGTGGAGAGAAAGTCTTTCACTTTTTCTTCGCTTGTGTCTTTTTCTTATTGCGCTGTAACCACGGATAATCTTCAGCGTTTAACTTGGTGCTTGGGTCAGCCTTGACTTTGAAGGGAGGAATTTCATGAAACTTTTCATAATCTTCAGACATGTCTGTCTTGCCCTCCAATCCCACGATGTCTCTTTTTCCTAAAAGAACTATGTGGCGCTTTGGCTCATCGTATGATGTATTCGCTTCCTTATCTTTTCTTTTTCTCTGTTTGGTAGACATGTCCTTCACATAGAAATCCTGCGCCACATCATTGGCCAGGACGAATGGTTCGTCTGTGTACCCAAGATTGTTCAGAACCACTGTTGTCATTCCGTACTGTGGGTCTACCTGTACCCCGCATCCTGACAGCTTGACCCATTTGCACTTAAACAAAGGGACCTTAAAATCATGTCCGTAGTCAAGTTCCCATATGTCCACTATGTAACCATAATATGTGTCCTTTCCCCTCTTGGTTGCTGCATCAAAGCGGACACCGCTGTTTTGGTTGGTGCTCTTTTGATCTTGGGCGATCGTGTAAAATGTATTCCCATTTATCTCGTATCCTTTGTAAGTCAATACAGTCGAAGATGGTCCCCTGGACAACGAGTACAGCTCATCAGAAACAGTGTTGTCACCTCTGAGACGTGTTTCCAGCCAACTACCAAAAGTCCTGATGTGTTCACATGTAATCCAGTCGTCACACTGCTCCAGGTGTTTGGAGCGCAGACTGTTCTTATGTTCATCGACATACGGGGTCACCAAGGTAGAGTTTTGTAGAACTGTGTAGTGTGCTTGAGACCAAGAAGAATGCCCGTCCCTGCATATTATTGAGTCACCTCCTAGCGTGCCTTTTCTAGTCAGTCTCCCCTCATACCACGATTGAGGGAGACCAATCTTCTTAAGGCCAGGAATGAAGTCAACACAAAACCTAGTGACATCTCTCTTTGATGGCCCATGGAGATGCTTCCTTCTGGCATAGCGCGTTTGCGGACATATTTCTTTAGGACTCCCATGAATCTCTCAAAGGGGGACATATTGTGTAGAAATACGGGGCCTAGAACGACAATCTCGTCGACTAGATGAACTAGGACGTGCGTCATGATATTGAAGAAGGATGGTGGGAACACCAGCTCGAAACTGACAAGACATTGCGCCACATCACTCATTAGCGTTGCTATGATTTTTGGATCGATCACCTTCTGAGAGATTGTATTGAGGAATGTGCATAGCTTCACAATGGCTAATAGAACATTTTCCGGTAGAAGCCCCCTCAATGCAACCGGAAGCAGTTGCGTCATAATCACGTGGCAGTCATGAGATTTTAGGTTCTGGAACTTTTTCTCTGGCATGTTTATTATTCCCTTTATATTCGATGAGAAGCCAGACGGGACCGTCATACTAAGCAGGCTTTCAAAGAAGATTTCCTTCTCTTCTTCGGTAAGAGCGTAGCTGGCAGGACCTTCATACTGCTTTAGAGGCATGCCATCTTTTTGATGCAAACGTTGCAGGTCCTCCCGTGCCTCCGGTGTATCTTTTGTCTTTCAATACACGCCCAAGAAGCCTAGCAGGTTCACGGAAGGGTTCTTCGTCACGTGCATCAGGTCGATTGAAGAGCGGACCTCAAGGTCTTTCTAGTAGGGTAGGTCCCAAAATATAGATTTCTTCTTCCGCATGGGTGCACGTCCCTCAGCGTCATTCGGAACAGATAGTCCGCCGGGACCCTTTCCAAAGATTACCTGTAAATCATTGACCATAGCAAGTACGTGATCACTGGTACGCATGGCGGGCTTCTTCTGTTCATCTGCCTTGCCTTTGAAATGCTTGCTTTTCTTTCGACATTGATGGTTGGTCGGAAGAAATCGACGATGGCCCAGGTACACATTCTTCCTGCATTTGTCCAGGTATATACTTTTGGTGTCAGCTAAACAGTGCGTGCATGCGTGGTATCCCTTGTTTGTCTTTCCTGAAAGGTTACTGAGAGCAGGCCAATCATTGATGGTTACAAACAGCAACGCATGCATGCAGGTCAAATTCCTCCTGTTTGTGCTCATCCGACACACGTACACCTTTTCCATTCCACAACTGTAAAAGTTCTTCAACTAATGGCCTTAGGTACACATCGATGTCGTTGCCGGGTTGCTTAGGGCCTTGGATGAGAACTGGCATCATAATGAACCTCTGCTTCATGCACATCCAAGAAGGAAGGTTATACATACATAGAGTCACGGGCCAGGTGTTGTGCTTGCTGCTCTGCTCCCCGAAAGGGTTAATGCCATCTGCGCTTAAACCAAACCATACGTTCCTTTGGTCACCTGCAAACTCAGCCCGGTACTTTCTCTCGATTTTTCTCCACTGCGACCCGCCAGGGGGTGCTCTCAACTTCCCGTCTTTCTTACGGTCCTCTCTGTGCCATCGCATCAACTTGGCATGCTCTTCGTTACTAAACAAACGTTTCAACCGTGGTATTATAGGAGCATACCACATCACCTTGGCCAGAACCCTCTTCCTGGGGGCTCGCCGTCAACATCACCAGGGTCATCTCGTCTGATCTTATACCACAATGCACCGCATACCGGGGATGCGTTCAAATCCTCGTACGCACCACGGTAGAGGATGCAGTCATTAGGGCATGCATGTATCTTCTGCACCTCCAATCCTAAAGGTCATACGACCTTCTTTGCTGCGTACGTACTGTCGGGCAATTCGTTATCCTTTGGAAGCTTCTTCTTTAATATTTTCAGTAGCTTCTCAAATCCTTTGTCAGGCACAACATTCTCTGCCTTCCACTGCAGCAATTCCAGTACGGTACCGAGCTTTGTGTTGCCATCTTCGCAATTGGGGTACAACCCTTTTTGTGTCCTCTAACATGCAATCGAACTTCAGCTTCTCCTTTAGACTTTCGCACTGTCTCCTTGCATCAACAATGACCCGGCAGCGATCATCATCGGGCACATCATCTGGTTCCTCTTGATCTTCAGCAGCTTCCCCCGATGCAGCATCACCGTATTCAGGGGGCACATAGTTGTCATCGTCCTCTTCTTCTTCGCTATCTTCCATCATAACCCCTATTTCTCCGTGCTTGGTCCAAATATTATAGTTTGGCATAAAACCCTTATAAAGCAGGTGGGTGTGAAGGATTTTCCGGTCAGAGTAAGACTTCGTATTCCCACATATAGGGCATGGACAACACATAAAACAATTCTGCTTGTTTGCCTCAGCCACTTCGAGAAAATTATGCACGCCCATAATGTACTCGGAGGTGTGTCTGTCACCGTACATCCATTGCCGGTTCATCTGCGTGCATTATATATAATTAAGTGTGTCAAAAACCATTACAGAATATCATGAATAGATAAGTGACCAAATTAATAGAAGTTCATCATCACATTAAAACCAAAGTACATACATAGTTCTCATTGAACAACATATAGCTCTCCAGAGCATCTAATTAAACCATACATTGAAACTATGTAAAACATTTCAATGCAACAACAAATGCGATCATAATCGCAACCAAGGCAACAATTGATCCAACGGCATAATGATACCAAGCCACGATATGAATGGATATTTTCTAATCTTTCTAATCTTCAAGCGCATTGCATCCATCTTGATCTTGTGATCATCGACGACATCTGCAACATGCAACTCCAATATCATCTTCTCCTCCTCAATTTTTTTTATTTTTTTCTTCAAGTAATTGTTTTCTTCTTCAACTAAATTTAACTTCTCGACAATAGGGTCGGTTGGAATTTCCGGTTCACATACCTCCTAGATAAATAAAATCTATGTCACGTTGGTCGGCATAATTGTCATAAACAATAAGTGAACCAAATAGTTATAAAAGATAATATATACCACATCCGAATCATAGATAGGACAAGGGCCGATGGGGGCGGATACGAAAACCATCGCACTATATAATAACGAGCAATAATAAAAGTAAGAAAATTAGACAAGTATCTATCGAATCATACAAGTAAGAATTTTTTATTTTTAGAAAGAAGATAAGAACAAGAGGCTTACCACGGTGGTGCCGGCGACGAGATTGGCGCGGGCGATCGACGGCGGTGAAGACGGGGACGACGGACCGCTAAACCTAGACAAATTTTGAGGAAAATGGAGCTTGGAGGTCGAGTTTGGAGAGGAGAAAGCTTAAGTAGAGTGGCTCAGGCATTTCATCGAACACCTCATGTGCATAGGAGGTGAGCTAGAGCACCACAAAGCCCTCCCCTCGCCGGCCAGAAAAAAACAGAGCAGTGGAGTGCTTTGCTCGCGGGCGAGGGGTATATATAGCCGCCTCATTGGTCCCGGTTCTTGCCTGGAACCGGGACTAAAAGCCCCCCTTTGGTCCCGGTTCCAGCCATGAACCGGGACCAATGGATATGGGCCAGGAGCGAGGCCCATTGGTACCAGTTCGTGGCTGAAACCGGGACAAAAGGGTCCAGACGAACCGGGACCAATGCCCCACGAGGCCCGGCCGGCCCCTGGGCGCACGAACCAGGATGTATGCCCCCGTTGGTCCCGGTTCGTGACTGAACCGGGACTAATGGGCTGACCAGGCCTGAACCAAAGCCCTGTTTTCTACTAGTGTTATAGGCAAGGTGTAGATAGTACCACCACATGTCCTCGAGAACTGAACTGCGCCAGTGAAAGAGTTGCTGGGCAGATCAATGATTTCTTTTTTGTAAAATATGCATGAGTGTGCATATTATATATTATCGAAGAAAGGGGTGAAGGAACACTCCGCTAGGATTACAATCGATTTACAAGGCTCGCACTGACCACCGCAATATCGATACAAAAATATGGGATTAGAGCAACTCCAATGCGACGATCCAAATGGACGCGTGTTTTCACCGTTTTTTGTCCGTTTGTATCGGCCAAGTGGATGGGGGCATCTGCTCTTTGATTTGGGTCGGCCGGCGTGCGAACGGGTGGCAGACCCGTATGTCCGTGCGTTTAGGAAATTTTGGAAACGCGCAACCGAAATAAACATAATTAAACATAAATGGCGGGTCAACCGCCGACCAAAGTCCACTTAAACATTAATTAAACATTAAAAAAGGTCCACACACGCACGCTGCCCTAGACCTCGCCCTCGCCCTTGCACTTTTCGTTGTCGTTGTCGCCGGTGAGGTCGATGAAGGCGGGTGGTGGCCTAGCCCACCCGAACGCGCTTTGCCATGATGCCAAGGCAGCCTCCTCCAGCGTCTGCTGCGGCAGCGGCATTGGGGCGCGGCGGGCGTGCTCCTCCGCACAGCGCGCACAACATCTGCTACTTGCCATCGGCCTGCTCCTCCGCGATCCAGTGAGCCTTCCACCGCTCCAGGTGGGCCGCCTCGTCCTTCGGCATCGCAGCGTAGTGGACGGGAGGCACGCTCACCCACTTGCGAAGCTCGTCGGTCCATGACTAGGACTCCTCGGGCCAAGCGGGCGGCGGCGGTAACCGCTTACGCGTGGGCGTGGGCGTGGGCTTAGGCACGGCCTTGGGCTCGATGACATGCGGCGGCGGGACGTAGAGTGGAGCGTGGACGGAGCCCCCGGCCACCGATAAGGCGAGGGCCTGCTTCCGGCCATCCCACTATGCGTCCTCCTCCAACCGGCTTTCCTCGAGCGTGCGATGCAGGTCCACCTTGAGCGCAGCTTGGTACGCGGCCTTCGCCTCCTCCTCCTCCGACAAGACCTCCAGGTGCGGCGGGGGAACGGCTTGGTCAATGTGCACACCGCGGCTGCGCTCCTCGTTCTCTAACGCAAACCAGCGCTACCAGTTGGGGGAGTCTGGCACGTAGGCACGCATCACACCCTGCTATGGCGTAAGAAGCTCGCGGTGCCGGCGAACCTCCTCGGCGTGCGCCCACGATGAGTGCGGCATCGCCGGAATGGGGAATGTGTTGCGGAGCCAGATGCCAGCAGTGCGGCAGGCTGACATATGGATATTGGAGCAGCTAGCGGTACTGCCAGTGCCACCACGCCTAGTGGACTAGGATGTACAACCGTTCCCGCTCCCGCGGTGGCCCGCTGCATTGAGCCGGTGGCGGAGGAGGAGGAGGCGCGCAGGAAGAGCTCGCGCTGGCGCTGAACTTCCCCTTGCCCTTCCTGCTAAAGAAGCCCATGGCGCGTTAGGGTTTCTGGTCGTCGATGAGGGAGCAAGCGTGCCCAGATGTGGACAGGGGATGGAAGTGGATGAGCCCCTCTCCCCCTCCCCCCCCCCCCCCCCCCCCCCCCCCCCCCGCGCGCCGACGCACGCTTGCATTAAAAAGGATGGTCATGCGGCGCTTTCACTCACAGCCAGGCGGGCCCGAGGTAGGTGGCCGCGCTTAATATAACCATGGGTGGTAGTTGGGCGGCTGACAGGTGACACCGTGGCGTACACCGAGAGGGCACGCGCCGTGTCCATTTTGTGTCCGCATGGACGCAAACCAAGCACAAATTTGGGCCATGAAATGCGTCCAGACGGACACCGAGCTGACGGCGGTATGGGTTTGAGTCCGCGCGTTGGGCCAGAGCTTTCGTCCGTTTCGACCCAAATGGACACGCGCAGACGAATTAGGTTGCTGCATTGGAGTTGCCCTCGCTAGCCCGCCTACTCAAACCCCAAATTAAAACTCAAGGTCGCCCTTTAACAAGCCCACCGACTTCCATGTCTGTCCTTTAACAGATCCATGAATTTCAAGCTGGGCATGTCCCAGAAACACTTGGAGAGACCTCCAAGTAAGGGATTGTTGCCCAGGTCTAGGAGATTGAGATGAGTATAGTTGCAAATAAATTCCTCGCCCCAACTTGTGAGAAGCGTGCCATACAGCTGGTTTGATTGAAAGACATTACCTCAGCAGTGGTAGATGCATGCCTAAACAGTCTCGTGTGCAATGATGTTGTTTGCCGTGAAGTCAGCCGACTGAAGGGTCATGCAGTTTTGAAATGTCTGGTGTTGAATGCTCGGAAATCCATTGGATCCAGCGTGGACTATACACAATGCTCGTCCAGCGAAAATGGATGATGGAAACAACCTGGAGATGTTGTTATTTGCAATGTTAACCGTATTCAGGCGGCTGCTATTCGGCTATTCCCAAGCTCGGGGATGAGGTGGCCTCCAAGCTGACTTTAGTTAGATATCCATTCATGTGAGGCAAAGGAACATAAGGTTCTTATAAACATGTCCTTATCCTAGATTGTTGTGTTGCTAGCCCTAGACCAGCTTCTAGCTTGAACAGCATCTTGCAAAGCCCCCAAGTGGAACCCTAGTCTGAACCTAGGTAGATTCTGGTACAAACTTATATGTTTCTCGTTAAATGTTCTAATCACTTGGGGTTTCAAATACAATGGGAGAAAAATTAGAAAATTGTAGCTGGATTCAGCTTGAACGTGGCCATGGATCTGTGTAACTTAGTATACTTTGGACAACTGCTGGCTGTAATGAGCCAGGTCTTCGTTTCAGAATGGCCATGATGAACTTAGATTATAATGTCAGGTTCAAAAAACTAAGATTAATATTGACAGTACATTACTATAGCCTTGAATTGGTAGAGGAATTTTTTGTGTATGCATGCTTGACAATACAGACTATAGGTCTGATTTGTTCTATTTGTCACTGCCTGCGTAATTTCAATGATTTCTCTCTTGTATAAATAAATATATATACGTACGTACCAGGTAATAGAAAATGTTCAGATTCTGAAGTAAAAGGCTCAATAACCTTTAATCTAAATTAGAAGAGATAAGTTTATCACCAAAAAAATGTGTGACTGTTCAAAAAGGTATCATGATAAGATTCTCATGAGACAGTGTAGCTTATATTGGTTCATTATCTCGGATTCATTGTATTTAAGTGAGAACCCTCTGATGTGAAACAATATTATGACAGTGTAGTTCGTTATCTGACGGATATCAGTTTCTGAGCCCGGGCTCAGCTGATCCTGATATCTACTTTGTCCATTCGCGTCGGGATGTGCGCCAACAACTGTATTTCTGTTTCGTATTGTCCCAAAAATTAATTCGACTGCGCCTGCATTGATGGTCACGGCGCGCAACACTGTCCACCCGGACCAGATGCTCGGCCCACGGCTCAGCTAAGTTTATGAGCCCACCTGAGCCATTATACGCCGACTGCTGCACAAACGGCAACCTGCCCCCACATCCCCCAGCATAAATGCTTCCCCAACCCTCGCCCCTCTTCCCCAAGCTCATCCACTCGCTCAAAATATCTCCATTTTTTTGTGCACATGCATAGAACCCAGGAATGCATGCCCAAAACAAATAACACCTGAAGCTGCCCTGAGACCCATGCGTTCTTCATTCTTTATTTCTTTTCATACCATACTAAAATTACTACTGTCCAACATGACCATACTTAGTTCATTTCATCTGACATAGCAATTTGCAAACAAACAGACAAGTCATCACATCTCCATACTTAATCCTACATTCACGCAGGTCCATTGCCTGAAACACAACACATTACCGTAGGTGTCCAAACTAATAATCTACAGTAGTTCTTTCGCTCGCATTGCAAAATGACTCCAGACTTAAACCCCAGTGCCTAACGACATACTTGACGCACAGCCAAAAGATCTTGCCGGGCTGTACGCAGACTGCAAGTACGACCACTCCATCTTCAGTCAGCTATCTCCTCGCACATGAAATCCAGAAGCTCTCTTTTGTTACCCCTCGTGATCACCACCTCATATTCAATCTTCTTCCGCAGCTGCTCAATCTGGCCCTGCGGGGAAGCAACATTTTTTTCGAACCATTCAGTTCAATCAACGATACAACCATGTCAGGTTCAATTAACTTCTCGGTGTCTCATTTTTTACCTAGCTCAAAGTTTATCGTAGGTATAGACCAGTAAAGTTCAGGACGTAGAGCACAACATAGACACCCTTGTCTTCCATGCAAACCACAACAGAGGCACACCGTATGAGTTTAAATGGCACAGTTTTTGATCACTCAGACCGAGCTGCCGCTAAGGCAATGATGAAGGTGCACTGACCTACTGCATGGCTCGTGCTGCGCCTCCAAAGGATACACAAAAGATGACCCAGTCGTCTCTACCAATCCAGCACCATACACGTCATTAAACAGGTTGCAGAACCTTTTCTGAAACTTCTTTGCCAGCGGCTCGTGCTTGATCTTGATCTCATCTTCCGGATATGTCTCAGTTGGATCAAGCACCATCACAATCTTCTTATCCTTTTCCAGGATATACACCGACCAGCAATCCATGAAATTCACCGGGAACATGAACTGAAAGTTGTTGTGCATCACCACAATAAGTAAGCTGTCCAGACTACGGGTGTTGCCCAGTTTTATGTATTGTTGGGGAGATAGCTCCTTTACCTTTTTAAGCCAGTCGATTCTATAGCCCATTTTTTCGCAGTCCATCATCATGTAGATTAAATATGGAAGCATCAGGTTTTACAATCTACGGGCCACTTAACCTTCGCAAGTTGCTACCAAGCAAGCATTCGTACCACAAAACGGGGATCGAAGATGCCTCTGAATCTGTCTAGCCACCCCTTGTACATGATCTTATCCTTCTCGCTTAGCATCCTTTGTATGCATGTCCACAGATTCAGTGTCAGCTCGCCACCAGGAGTTAGCTCGTCCTTCAGGTCCTAGCCAGACGCCACAGCTAGTCTCGGATGATAGTGCTTGAACCACTTCCTGTAGAAATTTACGGATTTCAGAATCACATGGCAAGGACAGCCAAACAGTAGAAAATACTTGCCACGGGACGGTTCTACTCTTGTCATTCTTAGTTCTTTAGAACATGGTCGCCACTCGCCACAGCCTACCATGCCTACATAGAATTTTGAAATGTCATGCTCCGAAGGCTCAACATGATACAGCCCAACCGATGCTGGGTACTTCTCTCCCCAGTCGCTCCGTGACGATTCTCCCGCCGCCCAATCAAAGTCATCCTCCTCATCACTATCAGTACCCTCAGCCACTTCTCCATTTTGATCTTGAGAACCAGGGCGCTGTCACCAACAAAACAAGAGCATGTCGATTAACATCTGCATAGAAGCCACGTAAACAGAGTCTCACCGTTTTAAATGCCGTTCGATATGCTTCTAGTCACCTCTGATGTCTCCATCCACACCAAGTGCAGTTAAGAGCCCCCTTGCGTGCTCAAAGATGTCTGAAACAACTACACAACCTGTTAACAGCATCTATGGAAAACGTATTAAGCCAATTAGTCTCGTCGGAAAACACAACAAACCTTTAAAGAGTTCCAGATTGTCTATCGTCCGGTTAACTACTTCAAGCGCCGCAGCAGCAAGGCTGCACACACGCTGATGCCTTTCCTCACCTGCCGGATCATCCGAATCACCAACATCACCATTGCCAGACGTGCCCCCCCTCGTCCGTATAATCCGATGCGAACGGGCATCTGCAAAGGTAAACATGTAAGCTCTTCTAGACGCCACACTACTTGTTTGTCATCCACAATGGTTGACACCACAGCGCAGACTCATGTCAAGGATGGTGCTTACGCTCAAGGTCTAACTTCATCTGCTGCTCAACATCTGACATTTGTTTCCATATCTGCTGCTGCTCTTTCAGTCTCTGAGCTGCAACATGGTCTTGCTGCAGCCTGCTGCCACCTGCGTCGCTTGGACCGGCTACATCTTCAGGCCTAACCCTATATTAGAGTCTCTCCCTCAACCTGTTCATGCATCCTGTAGAAGTCATATCATATACCAAATCCAACAGAGAAATGATCGGTTAGAACACTCATCCAAAAAGGAAGGAAAGACTGTACAGACTTCAAAATCTCACCGAGCACCCGCAGACGATCTCCTCCATGCATTTTGTCCTTCTATGCATTCAATCTACTCTCGCCATACCTTATACCAAATCCAATTTCCCACGAATACAAGTTGTAGAAGTCGTATGCCTCGCGCAAGGAAGCGAAGCTTAAACCAAATTCTGGTCTTATTACAACTTCCGTTGGTTCCTCAGCGTATTTGCGAATTGACTGCTTAATAGCACTAATTCTGGATGGACATGGGGTACGGTCCGGTGGTGCACTTCCCAGCCTTAACCTGCAATTCGAAGAAAAAAAACGACAAACATTTTTCAGACTGCCTTCTGTTTTTGTTTATTTTTTCTGATCTTCTTTTGTGAGCAGCCTTGCAGCAGAAAAGCGCGTGACTAATCAAATCAGAACCACATGTGTTCGTACATATAAGGATGTCAAATAAATGGTTCATGTCACTCTAAGTTGAATTAGTTGCAACATATGTGTACTGAATCACACACGAAATAATCTAACTCATGTCTGAATTTTCCCAACAATTGACTCCGCGAAAACGTCGCCACTTGGCCTTCAAAATTCTACGAGAATTGGTTTCATGTTACTAGACCTTTTCATCCACCCTGGCGCTTGGGGATTTACTCTGTCCGTGGACTGTGCTGGCCTAGTTGGGGATGAATCCGGTCGCCGTCGAACCCAGCACGGGCATCACCGTTCCCTTCGCCGCCAGACTTGCTAACCACAGCCAGAGCCAGGACTGGAATCAGCAGCGGCCGACGATGTTGCCCCGCTGTTGGCCAGCAAAACCAGAGGAACTAGATCTGGGTGTTCAAGGCTGTCGGCAAACTCCTCACGCAGGGGGAATCTATGACAAAATAATGACAACGGTGGCCGCCATTAGACATGCCGCTCGCGTACAATCTGATTTCTCTTCTCTATTTTGCGGATCCGACATCACTCACCTGTCAACGGCATCGAGAAGAAACTCCAGTCTCGCTTCTTCCATCCTCTGACCCAGAGGCACCCGCCGTCGAGCCTCCCCTGCCTAAACGAACTCCCGTACTGACCCACGACGAGCGGTGCTCCGGACGAGCGTGTGGAAACAAGGGCGGTCGCGCCGGGAGTGTTGGGGGTGGTGGGTGGCGGCGGTAGTACACTCTCGGGTCTGGGAAGGATGGGCGGTGAGGGTTCCGCGAAACGGACGACGAGCACCGTGAGACCCATGTTGCATTCGTGTCCACAGGACGGCTCAGCTTTTGGCCCTATTTGATTTCATGAGTTAGAGTTAGTTTGGGTTAGTTTGGACTTAACTAACTTAAAAATATCCAAACAGGAGGGTTAGTTTGGGTTAGATGCATATAACCCACCCAAAAAATCTAACCCACCCAAGAGGTGCTTATTTGGGTTAGTTTTTTGGGACCACTAAGAAACCCCTTTTTCTCTCATTCTCCCCGCAGCATACCCCTCGTCTCCCCGCGGCCCGTCCGTCCGCCGGTAAGAAGTCGCGGCTCCTTGCGCGGCCCGTCCCCGTCAGCCTCGGCCAGCGCGACTCCTTCTGCACGGACGGCGGATTCGGTCGGCGGGCTGCGCGAGAGGCCAACACGGCTCCTTGCCGGGCGCGTCCCCATCTACCTCGGCCAGGGCTCGCTCTGCCAAATCCGGCAGGAATAGGGTCCGAAGTAGCCAAATGATTGAGAAAGAGCATTTATTGTCAATCTAACCCTGTCATCCAAACACCTCTTTGGTTAGAGTTATTTCAGGGTTGATTCAGGGTTAGAATCAAGCTCTAACCTCTAACTGAGTTAGAGTATCCAAATAGGGCATTTGTCTTCGTCCTGTCCCCGTTATCTGATCCATGGATCGGCAAAATCACTAACGACCTGGTCCGGGGGCGTCCACAGCACAGGCCACAACCGCGTCTTTGGTCCCACCATGTGCGCACTATTCCATACGGTATTTCGCCTCGCCCCTCATTTGCCGCGACTCGCGCCTGACTCGCCAGCTCATTATTCACGGATCCCGAGCAAGAAACGGAAGGCCTAGATATCAGGAGCAGCTGGGCACGGGCACCAAATCGCCGTTCTCGTTATTTGAGACTCATTGTATATGAGAGAGAACCCTCTGACCTGCAACAATATTATGAATTAGAGCATCTCTAGCAGACCCCTTATATCGCTTCGACAATATTATGATGATGATGGATGCGGTGTCTTTTGGGTTGTGGCGCGAAAACTATGTTCAAATGTTGCCAAAATTGTGTTTGAATTATCAGATTTGTTTTTATTTGTCAAAATCGCGGTCAATTGGATTGTGTGGTTTTACGGTTTGAGGGCCTAAATCCGCAGCGCGCGGGGGATATTCTCTTTTACCGCTGGGTTTGCGGGCTTCGTTCGGCCGCAGCCAATTTCGGTCTTTAAAACACGTTTTTCTCGGCTCTTATCCGTGGTTTAAGGGTCGCGGCTTTAAGGAATCTGCTAGAGATGCTCTTAGTTCTGTAGGCTGGAAGGATGATAATAACACTGATGATAGAAGCGAGCTGGACTACCACCCAGCAGCGGGATAAGTTACAGCAAGAGATTGCGTCTATGAATTCATCACAGAAACTTCTAGCATTTTTTCCCTAAGATCACAACCAATGTCTTGGATTCCACTGTTTTGCGAGAAAGGAACATAATATCCAGTCAAAGATTTCGATCTTTTTTCTCTGTAAGACCTATATATACCATTGAGCAAAGAATGACCGAGCATGGCTGAAAACCTGTATATCCTTTGCTTTTCTCGAAAATGGATGGGAGCTATAGATGCAATTGATTAAAGAAACAATAAGTGTGTGGTTCAATCTTCACATGTAAATTTATACATTTCAGATGAGTCAATCAAAGCTGCAGTCTGCAGATCATATTGTTTATATACCATATCAATGGACACTCCCCACAGCCAAAATGTTCACTCAAGTGAATTCTTCAGCGAATATTTAGGCTAATAATCGTAACCTTTTTTTGGTGGAGGTAAGAATTGTAACCTAGTGCATTACCGTGGTAGATATGTCCGGCATGTTGTCAGAAAGGCTGTGGTGGGTCACCCGGCCCTGGGTGCTTCATGGAATGGGCCACAACAATCTTGGACACCAACAAACAGCAGCAGATGAGGTAGAAAGTACAGAAGAAGCATTCATTCACAGAATCTGCGGTATCTGTCTCAACAAAGAAATGAAAGCTTCGGAGGAAGAAAGCTAAGCGATTAATGTGCTTCATCGCTTATATATTGCACATTGATTCAGTTGACCCCTGAACAATAATCATCTGACTAGATAAATTGAATTGTTTTTAAATGTTAACTGAATGAATTGACGTTGTCAGTGGTCAGATGTAAAATATAAAGTTTCATTAGTTAGATGAGGATTCAACTTACCAGGACCCAAAATAAAGCCCCCCCCCCCCCCCCCCCCCAAAAAAAAATAGAACCAGGGCCACGCAAAAACCAGGCCCTCCAGATGGTACCAGACCCCACGCTCATGGTCATGGGCCTCCCCAACCTGGTCCTCCGGGCCCATGCGGATCCATTACGCCAATAGAAACTGCTGCTGAATGGTAACCATGGCTTCACAAGAACTCAACCAAGGCCTTATATTCAGAAAACAAACCAAGACTTCTTTTAGAGAAAAAGCTAACTAAGACTTGTTGCAGCAGTTCTTCCATGTGAAGAATTACTGTGCATACAACTGCTGCTCCATGGATCACCTGCTACATGTTCCAACTACTGATCATTATTCTCTGCTTACTCCCCAACCTGGTTAGCAAAGGATTTGACTTACTAGGATCAGAAGTATCCACCAAAGCCCAAGCCCCAATGAATCAGGGCCAAGGCTACCTGGAAAAATCCAGGCCCTCCTCATGGTACATGACCCCACCCTTTAGGGCCTTCCCAACATGGTTCTCCAAGCCCATCTGGACCCATTCCGCCAACAGAAACTACTACTGAATACCAACCACGGCTTTACAAAAACACAACCATGGCACAATCCTTCTTCAGAGAACAAACCATGACTTTTTTACGGAGAACTGACAGAGATTTGTTGCAGCAGTTCTTCGAGGTGAAGGATTTATAGAAACATGTACTATGTACCATGGATCACCTGCTACTATCACCCACTGTTCTATGTTCTAACTATTATTTCTGAATAGTTAATCTTGTGTTATAGGGACAAGTTTGGGCATACACACCGCACCAAACTGCGGAGACTACCAAATCTGCATATTGCCCATGAGCTCTGGTACAACTGCATGCGAGCTTGCACCAAAGAGCACATAGCACAGTTTAAGGTGAAGAGGCTCGATCGATCATCAGTTTCATATCGCAAGCAAATGTACTCAATTAATTATTATGGAGGATGAAGTTACTTCTACATTCTGAAGATCAGAGTGACTCCCAACTTAATTACTGACCGGCCTAGTGCTGCCCTGCTTGAGACATCCACAAAATATGGGACCGGAGCCAGACCAACCATTTTTTAGCTTATTAGTACAAGTTTAGTTTCTCGATCTTACATCCAGATCGTGCATTGCATGAAGCATTAACCCTTAAAACGGTTAGCAAGCAAAGGGAAATAATAAGAGATCACTCCACACAATGCAACAGAAAAACGGTGTCAGGATGGAAACACAAAATGATAGTTATAGATTTCAAGTTGAAGTGCCTGTCTTTTCTAAAAATACTACAACTAAGTGGAACGGAACATTATAGCCAGTGAATTATGACAGTACTTTTCATTGAGCAGTTGACTACCCTGCAACCATTTAATTTAACTAGTGGTCTCCAAGTTCTTCTAAAAAACAGATGCAATTTGTCAACAAAGATCTACCTCTTTCATCGTCAGCTTCAACAGAGGGTAGAAATAGGAAACACCATAAAAATTGACTATTAAGAAGACCGCTAGATAAAAAGGTACAGTCAATTCTCCAGTTCAAGAAACGGTGACATGGGGCACATAGATTCCTAAAAATTGAGTACTAAGAAAATCACTAGATAATTAAGTAAAAAGCAAAATCAATCCCAAATCCCTAAAGTAGAGACATAAGGTGGATCTGTTGGCAAATCTTTACCTATATATAATAATAAATAAAGCAAGTTGGGTTTCTTTCGTCCGTCATGGAATTTTTCAGAAAAGTCCCTCTATTTCAGAGAATTCAACCCGCAGTCCTGTTTTAAGTTAAAATGAATCGTTATTTTCGTATTTTACACAAAAGTCCTTGTCTTTTTTTGAAATCAACCCGCCGTCCGGATTTAAGTCACACCCGAACCGTTATTTTACATTTTTCGAAAAAAACCCTGATGTTTTAGGTAATTCATCCGCGGATCATATTTAAGTCAAACAAATGCTTTTTAAAATCATCCATATCTTTTAAACCGTAACTCCGATTTGAACATGTTATATATGAAATTTGATTAGAAAAATATGTAGAATATGAATATAAGATTAATTTTACCTGTTAAGTATTTTTAAATATTATTTTGGAATATATTTGAGTCAAACCAAATGATTTTCTAAATTATTTGTATCTTTTAAACCATAACTTCGATTTTAACATATTATATATGAAATTTTATTAGAAAAATGTGTGGAATCTAAATATGATGTTAATTTTACCTGTTAAATATTTTTAAAATATTTTTATGGAAGCAAACTTATAATTTATAGTGCAAGATTCATTTTTTTTCATACCGGCGGCGATCCGGATTGCAAATAAACACCCCACTATAACCATATACGAAAAAGAAAACATCAATAACTACACATGCATACCTCTGAAAAATGTCACAGGGGAAAACAACAGATTTCTCATCGCGAGAGTGAAATAAAGCGAGCAAGAGAGAGAGAGAGAGGAAGAGAGAGAGAGAGAGGGAGAGGGAGGAGACAGGGAGAGAGAGACGCCTTAGGATTAACCATATTCAACACACGTTTTTTGTTGTTTTGTGTGAACACCGAGGCCATCGCCGGCGAGGGTGAGAAGGAGGATAAGCGACGACACAAATATGATGCCTCGCAAAAATAAAGGAGATGGACCTATTGTGGTCTTGAGTGATGGTTGTTGAGTTAAGAGCGTGTTTTCTCTCCTGTTGCAATGCACGGGCTCTTTTGCTAGTATATCTAAAAAGAAAGCAACATTATTTCATAATTTCAGCATCAACACATCAGTATTCACTTCAGTCCGGTCATAAATGGTATACATCATCGCCAAAAGAAGAAGCTGCCAGCAGGTTCATACTTGATCCAATTTGTAGATATTGCAGCTCCTAAGTATATTACAGCTAGAACACTAAGAAGCACCACCTCACTAGATAGGTCCGATGAAAGGCGAAGTATTCACCGAATAACCTTCTAGAGCCGGAAAGAAGGTATGCTGAACAAGACTTTGTTTGAGCCGACATTCAGACATGCTGAGTTCTTGGCGACTGCGATAGAAACTGTTAATCAACTTGCCATCACTATCAACATGAAATAGCCACGAAGCAAAATTGAGCAGCAAGAGCACGTCACCATCCACCGAAACAACGTCGAAATCACAACAGTCACGACAACCTTGAAACTCCTTCCTGATTTCTACAACCGGCAATTTGAGTCGGTACTTTAAATCCCAAGCCTCGCTTTTGTAGTCCTGCAACACCCATATATCAATAATTTCCTTGGCATGGTCACGACTATGGATGCCAAGTGTGCCACTCATCTCAAAGAGATATGAGTTGGTGGGAACAATTGGAGCATGCATCTGGCCGAATGACTCTGCTATGGTGTCAAATACTATTACCAGTTGGCTTTCAGTACGATAGTCCAGTGGATTGTTTTCACTCGGGTAATGCACTGGGTACCAGTGCAGGCTATCGCGCACCCGTACAGGTACGTTGAAGATCCCTGACGCTGCCTCCGGCCACCCGATGTACCTAGGTGGCTGGTTGGAGCCCAACACGAAGACATAGCAGCCAATTGGGTATTTAGCTATGAGATTCAACCTCCTCTGTTTCAGCAACAACCGGTGCTCGCCGGTAGGTCGGTGTGGGTACATCCCCAAAATCTTGAAGTCCCGTGGTGGCCCGAGGAGAGCATGCTCACGCGTGGCCGGGTTGCAGACCGAGAAGGAGGTTCCAGAGGCAGTCATGTTAAACTTGGAGAGGATGAGGAGTCCGTCGCAGGAGGCCTCCAGGTGGAAGGCATCGTCAAGCCAGGCGACGCTGTGGAGATGGGCGTCGGTGGCAGCCCGGTGGTCAAAGACGAGGATGTCACGGCACCGGACGCCGAGATGGCATTCGTTGCAGGATAAAGTGGGAAGGGTGGGCTGGCGGGCGTGGCGGGCAAGGAGGAAGCTGCGGCTGGACGTGGTGCAGCGCCAGGCGCGGTGGACGGCGCGGCAGCGGAGGAGAGATTTGGGGTCGAGACGGGCGAGAATCTCCCAGATGACGATCTCATCCGGGAGGCCAAGGAGGAGAGCCCTCCTCCGCGCCTGCGAACTTGGGGCCTCCTCCATGGTCGGTGGCTGGGAACTGGGAAGACGAATTGTGAGATGGTGGCGGCGGCGAGGGGAACGAGAAGATCTTTTTTTTTTGAGACATAGGGAACGAGAAGATCTTTCGGCTTAGCGCAGGCGCGTCTGCAAATTCTGACTCTGGGCCTAGTATAGTATAATAGCCCCTCAAACGTGCAAACTTATAACAGACTTTTCCTGTCTAAAAAAAAATAGACTTTTCCCCCTTATTACCCTAAAAAACAGACTTTTCACTTCTCTTAAAAAAACTGCTTCCAAGCAAAAAAAACTGATTCCTTCCCTAAAAACAGTTTTTTTATTTTTTCTAAAAATAATAATCACTCGGAACCTTTCCGATGTCCGAATATAGTCGTCCAATATATCGATCTTTACATATCGACCATTTCGAGACTCCTCGTCATGTCCCTGATCTCATCCGGGACTCCGAACTACCTTCGGTACATCAAATCACATAACTCATAATACAAATCGTCACCGAACGTTAAGCGTGCGGACCCTACGGGTTCGAGAACTATGTAGACATGACCGAGACACATCTCCGGTCAATAACCAATAGCGGAACCTGGATGCTCATATTGGCTCCTACATATTCTACGAATATCTTTATCGGTCAAACCGCATAACAACATACGTTGTTCCCTTTGTCATCGGTATGTTACTTGCCCAAGATTCGATCGTCGGTATCTCAATACCTAGTTCAATCTCGTTACTGTCAAGTCTCTTTACTCATTATGTAATGCATCATCCCGCAACTAACTCATTATTCACATTGCTTGCAAGGCTTATAGTGATGTGCATTACCGAGAGGGCCCAGAGATACCTCTCCGACAATCGGAGTGACAAATCCTAATCTCGAAATACGCAAACTCAACAAGTACCTTCGGAGACACCTGTAGAGCACCTTTATAATCACCCAGTTACATTGTGACGTTTGATAGCACACAAAGTGTTCCTCCGGTAAACAGGAGCTGCATAATCTCATAGTCATAGGAACATGTATAAGTCATGAAGAAAGCAATAGCAACATACTAAACGATCAAGTGCTAAGCTAACGGAATGGGTCAAGTCAATTACATCATTCTCCTAATGATGTGATCCCGTTAATCAAATGATAACTCATGTCTATGGCTAGGAAACTTAACCATCTTTGATTCAACGAGCTAGTCAAGTAGAGGCATACTAGTGACATTCTGTTTTGTCTATGTATTCACACATGTATCAAGTTTCCGGTTAATACAATTCTAGCATGAATAATAAACATTTATCATGAAATAAGGAAATAAATAATAACTTTATTATTGCCTCTAGGGCATATTTCCTTCAGTCTCCCACTTGCACTAGAGTCAATAATCTAGTTCACATCGCCATGTGATTTAACATCAATAGTTCACATCTTTATGTGGTTACCACCCATAGTTCACATCGACATGTGACCAACACCCAAAGGGTTTACTAGAGTCAGTAATCTAGTTCACATCGCTATGTGATTAACACCCAGAGAGTACTAAGGTGTGATCATGTTTTGCTTGTGAGATAATGTTAGTCAACGGGTCTGTCACATTCAGATCTGTAAGTATTTTGTAAATTTCTATGTCTATAATGCTCTGCACGGAGCTACTCTAGCTAATAGCTCCCACTTTCAATATGTATCTAGATCGAGACTTAGAGTCATCCAGATCGGTGTCAAAGCTTGCATCGACGTAACTCTTTACGACGAACTCTTTATCACCTCCATAACCGAGAAATATTTCCTTATTCCACTAAGGATAATTTTGACCGTTGTCCAGTGATTTACTCCTAGATCACTATTGTACCCTCTTGCCAAACTCTTAGTGAGGTACACAATAGATCTGGTACACAGCATGGCATACTTCATAAAACCTATGGCTGAGGCATAGTGAATGACTTTCATTCTCTTTCTATCTCCTGCCGTTGTCGGGCTTTGAGTCTTACTCAATTCCACACCTTGTAACACAGGTAAGAACTCTTTCTTTGACTATTCCATTTTGAACTACTTCAAAATCTTGTCAAGGTATGTACTCATTGAAAAAACTTATCAAGCGTCTTGATCTATCTCTATAGATCTTGATGCTCAATATGTAAGTAGCTTCACCGAGGTCTTTCTTTGAAAAACTCCTTTCAAATACTCCTTTATACTTTACAGAAAATTCTACATTATTTCCGATCAACAATATGTCATTCACATATACTTATCAAAAATGTTGTAGTGCTCCCACTCACTTTCTTGTAAATACAGGCTTGACCGCAAGTCTATATAAAACTATATGCTTTGATCAACTCATCAAAGCATATATTCCAACTCTGAGATGCTTGCACCAGTCCATAGATGGATCGCTGGAGCTTGCACATTTTGTTAGCACCTTTAAGATCGACAAACCTTCTGGTTGTATCATATACAACTCTTCTTTAAGAAATCCATTAAGGAATATAGTTTTGACATCCATTTGCCAGATTTCATAAAATGTATTGCTAACATGATTCGGACAGACTTAAGCATCGCTACGAGTGACAAAATCTCATCGTAGTCAACACCTTGAACTTTGTCAAAACCATTGTCGACAAGTCTAGCTTTGTAGATAGTAACACTACTATCAGCGTTCGTCTTCCTCTTGACGATCCATTTATTTTCTACGGCTTGCCGATAATCGGGCAAGTCAACCAAAGTCCTACACTTTGTTCTCATGGATCCCATCTCAGATTTCATGGCCTCAAGCCATTTCGCAAAATCTGGGCTCACCATCGCTTCTTCATAGTTCGTAGGTTCGTCATAGTCAAGTAACATGAGTTCCAGAATAGGATTACCGTACCACTCTAGTGTGGATCTTACTCTGGTTGACCTACGAGTTTCGGTAGTAACTTGATCTGAAGTTTCATGATCAATATCATTAGCTTCCTCACTAATTGGTGTAGGTGTCACAGGAACCGGTTTCCGTGATGAACTACTTTCCAATAAAGGAGCAGGTACAGTTACCTCATCAAGTTCTACTTTCCTCCCACTCACTTCTTTTGAGAGAAACTCCTTCTCTAGAAAGGATCGATTCTTAGCAACAAATGTCTTGCCTTCGGATCTGTGATAGAAGGTGTACCCAGCAGTTTCCTTTGGGTATCCTATGAAGACACATTTCTCCGATTTGGGTTTGAGCTTATCAGGATGAAACTTTTTCACATAAGCATCGCAACCCCAAACTTCAAGAAACGACAACTTTGGTTTCTTGCCAAACCAGAGTTCATATAGTGTCGTCTCAACAGATTTAGATGGTGCCCTATTTAACGTGAATGCAGTTGTCTCTAATGTATAACCCCAAAATGATAGTGGTAAATCGGTAAGAGACATCATAGAGTGCACCATATCTAATAAAGTACGGTTATGATGTTCGGACACACCATTATGCTATGGTATTCCAGGTGGCGTGAGTTGCGAAACTATTCCGCATTGCTTCAAATGAAGACCAAACTCGTAACTCAAATATTCTCCTCCACGATCAGATCGTAGAAACTTTATTTTCTTGTTACGATGATTTTCTACTTCACTCTGAAATTCTTTTAAACTTTCCAAATGTTTCAGACTTATGTTTCATCAAGAAGATATACCCATATCTGCTCAAATCATCTGTGAAGGTTAGAAAATAACGATACCCTCCGTGAGCCTCAACACTCATCAGATCGCATACATCAGTATGTATTATTTCCAATAAGTCAGTAGCTCGCTCCATTGTTCCGGAGAACGGAGTCTTAGTCATCTTGCCCATGAGGCATGGTTCGCAAGCATCAACTGATTCATAATCAAGTGATTCTAAAAGCCCATCTGCATGGATTTTCTTCATGCGCTTTACACCAATATGACCTAAACGGCAGTGCCACAAATAAGTTGCACTATCATTATTAACTTTGTATCTTTTGGCTTCAATATTATGAATATGTGTATCACTACGATCGAGATTCAATAAACCATTCACCTTGGGTGTATGACCATTGAAGGTTTTATTCATGTAAACAGAACAATAATTATTATTTGACTTTAAATGAATAACTGTATTGCAATAAACATGATCAAATCATATTCATGCTTAATGCAAGCACCAAATAATATTTATTTAGGTTCAACACTAATCCCGAAAGTATAGCGAGTGTGCGATGATGATCATATCAATCTTGGAACTACTTCCAACACACATCGTCACTTCACCCTTAACTAGTTTATGTTCATTCTGCAACTTCCGTTTCGAGTTACTACTTTTAGCAACTGAACCAGTATCAAATACCGAGGGGTTGCAATAAACAATAGTAAAGTACACATCAATAACATGTATATATAAATATACCTTTGTTCACTTTGCCATCCTTCTTATCCGCCAATTACTTGGGTAGTTTCCGCTTCCAGTGACCAGTCCCTTTGCAGTAGAAGCACTTAATCTCAGGCTTAGGTCCAGACTTGGGCTTCTTCACTTGAGTAGCAACTTACTTGTCGTTCTTCTTGAAGTTCCCTTTCTTCCCTTTACCCTTTTTCTTGAAACTAGTGGTCTTGTCAACCATCAACACTTGATATTTTTCTTGATTTCTACCTTCGCCGATTTTAGCATCGCGAAGAGCTTGGGAATTGTTTTCGTCATCCCTTGCATATTATAGTTCATCACTAAGTTCTAGTAACTTGGTGATAGTGACTAGAGAACTTTGTCAATTACTATCTTATCTGGAAGATTAACTCCCACTTGATTCAAGCAATTGTAGTACCCAGATAATCTGAGCACATGCTCACTCGTTGAGCTATTCTCCTCCATCTTGTAGGCAAAGTACTGTCAGAGGTCTCATACCTCTCGACACGGGCATGAGTATGAAATACCAATTTCAACTCTTGGAACATCTCATATGCCCCGTGGCGTTTCAAAAACGTCTTTGAAGCCCCGATTCTAAGCCGTAAAGCATGATGCACTAAACTATCAAGTAGTCATCATACCGAGCTTTTGTCAAACGTTCATAACGTCTGCATCTGCTCCTGCAATAGTTCTGTCACCTAGCGGTGCATTAAGGACATAATACTTCTGTGCAGCAATGAGGTTAATCCTCAGATCACGGACCAAGTCCGCATCATTGCTACTAACAACTTTCAACTTAGTTTTCTCTAGGAACATATCAAAATAAAACAGGGGAGCTAAACGCGAGCTATTGATCTACAACATAGATATGCTAATACTAGCAGGACTAAGTTCATGATACTTTTAAGTTCAATTAATCATATTACTTAAGAACTCCCACTTAGATAGACATCCCTCTAATCATCTAAGTGATCACGTGATCCAAATCAACTAAACCTTGTCCGATCATCACGTGAGATGGAGTAGTTTTCAATGGTGAACATCACTATGTTGATCATATCTACTATATGATTCACGCTCGACCTTTCGGTCTCAGTGTTCCGAGGCCATATCTGCATATGCTAGGCTCGTCAAGTTTAACCCGAGTATCCTGCGTGTGCCAAACTGGCTTGCACCCATTGTAGATTGACGTAGAGCTTATCACACCCGATCATCACGTGGTGTCTCGGCACGACGAACTTTGGCAATGGTGCATACTCAGGGAGAACACTTTTGTTTTGAAATTTAGTGAGAGATCATCTTATAATGCTACCGTCAATCAAAGCAAAATAAGATGCATAAAGGATAAACATCACATGCAATCAATATAAGTGATATGATATGGCCATCATCATCTTGTACTTGTGATCTCCATCTTCGAAGCACCGTCATGATCACCATCGTCACCGGCGCGACACCTTGATCTCCACCGTAGCATCGTTATCGTCTCGCCAACTATTGCTTCTACGACTATTGCTACCGCTTAGTGATAATGTAAAGAAATTACAGGGCGATTGCATTGCATACAATAAAGCGACAACCATATGGCTCCTGCCAGTTGCCGATAACTCGGTTACAAAACATGATCATCTCATACAATAAATATAGCATCATGTCTTGACCATATCACATCCCAACATGCCCTGCAAAAACAAGTTAGACGTCCTCTACTTTGTTGTTGCAAGTTTTACGTGGCTGCTACGGGCTGAGCAAGAACCATTCTTTCCTACGCATCAAAACCACAACGATAGTTCGTCAAGTTAGTGCTGTTTTAACCTTCTCAAGGACCAGGCATAGTCACACTCAGTTCAACTAAAGTTGGAGAAACTGACACCCGCCAGCCACCTGTGTGCAAAGCACGTCGGTAGAACCAGTCTCGCGTAAGCGTACGCGTAATGTCGGTCCGGGCCGCTTCATCCAACAATACCGCCGAACCAAAGTATGACATGTTGGTAAGCAGTATGACTTGTATCGCCCACAACTCACTTGTGTTCTACTCCTGCATATAACATCTACGCATAAACCTGGCTCAGATGCCACTGTTGGGGAACGTAGTAATTTCAAAAAAATTCCTACGCACACGCAAGATCATGGTGATGCATAGCAACGAAAGGAAAGAGTGTTGTCCACGTACCCTCGTAGACTGAAAGTGGAAGCGTTATGACAACGTGGTTGATGTAGTCGTACGTCTTCACGATCCGACCGATCCAAGTACCGAATGCACGACACCTCCGAGTTCTGCACACGTTCAGCTCGATGACGTCCCACGAACTCCGATCCAGCAGAGCTTTGCGGGAGAGTTCCGTCAGCACGACGGCGTGATGATGGTGATGATGATGCTACCGACGCAGGGCTTCGCCTAAGCACCGCTACGATATGACCGAGGTGGATTATGGTGGAGGGGGGCACCGCACATGGCTAAAAGATCAATGATCAATTGTTGTGTCAAGAGGTGCCCCCTGCCCCCGTATATAAAGGATGGAGGAGGGGAGGCCGGCCAGCCCCTAGGGCGCGCCAGAAGTATGGAGTCCTACTAGGACTCCCTAGTCCTAGTAGGATTCCTCCTCCCACATGGAATAGGAAAAAGGGAAGGGAAAAGGAGAAGGAAGGAAGGGGGAGCCCCCCTTCCCTAGTCCAATTCGGACCAGACCATGGGGAGGGGTGCGGCCACCTTTTGAGGCCTTTCTCTCCTTTCCCGTATGGCCCATTAAGGCCCAATACGAATTTCTGTAACTCTCCGATACTCCGAAAAATACCTGAATCACTCGGAACCCTTCCGATGTCCGAATATAGTCGTCCAATATATCGATCTTTACGTCTCGACCATTTCAAGACTCCTCGTCATGTCCCTGATCTCATCCGAGACTCCGAACTACCTTCGGTACATCAAATCACATAACTCATAATACAAATCGTCACCGAACGTTAAGCGTGCGGACCCTACGGGTTCGAGAACTATGTAGACATGACCGAGATACATCTCCGGTCAATAACCAATAGCGGAACCTGGATGCTCATATTGGCTCCTACATATTCCACGAAGATCTTTATCGGTCAAACCGCATAATAACATACGTTGTTCTCTTTGTCATCGGTAAGTTACTTGCCCAAGATTCGATCGTCGGTATCTCAATACCTAGTTCAATCTCGTTATTGGCAAGTCTCTTTACTCGTTATGTAATGCATCATCCCGCAACTAACTCATTAGTCACATTGCTTGCAAGGCTTATAGTGATGTGCATTACCGAGAGGGCCCAGAGATACCTCTCCGACAATCGGAGTGACAAATCGCAATCTCGAAATACGCCAACTCAACAAGTACCTTCAGAGACACCTGTAGAGCACCTTTATAATCACCCAGTTACGTTGTGACGTTTGGTAGCACACAAAGTGTTCCTTCGGTAAACAGGAGTTGCATAATCTCATAGACATAGGAACATGTATAAGTCATGAAGAAAGCAATAGCAACATACTAAACGATCAAGTGCTAAGCTAACGGAATGAGTCAAGTCAATTACATCATTTTCCTAATGATGTGATTTCGTTAATCAAATGACAACTCATGTCTATGGCTAGGAAACTTAATCATTTTTGATTCAACGAGCTAGTCAAGTAGAGGCATACTAGTGACATTCTGTTTTGTCTATGTATTCACACATGTATCAAATTTCTGGTTAATACAATTCTAGCATGAATAATAAACATTTATCATGAAATAAGGAAATAAATAATAACTTTATTATTGCCTCTAGGGCATATTTCCTTCACTCTTTTCTTCCATCTCTCTCTCTTTTTCACCATTAGTCTCAGGACTACGGGGATGCGTTCTCCTCTCATTGTAATCTCCGGATACATACTAAGATAAAACAAAGCCTCTCCGGAGCACGAGATGCAGGGTTGTTATCTCCACCGTGAGAGGCCCGAACTCGCTAAAACCACTGTGTCACCCATATTCATCTCGATAGATCATGTTCCTTTATCCTACCCCTCTCTTATTATCGGAATCGTTACCACTACAGTTGGCGCCCACCGTGGGGCATGGTGTCTATCTGAAAGCTGAATAAAACTGTTACTTATTGATGATTTGGTGCGGCATACAAGAGTATATAAGAGGGTACAAACCGACTTGGGGTAGGGGTACAAAACTGACTTGGACTAGAAGTCGTATACCATAATGACTACTCTAACATCCCCCCGCAGTATCAACGGCGGGCTCGACGACGTTGAGACTGAAACAGATATCTTGAAACGGCTTAGTAGGCAGTGCCTTGGTGAAAATGCCAGCAAACTGAGCCGTAGAGGGAACATGAAGCACCCGAACCTGACCAAGAGCAACCTTTTCATGAACAAAATGAATATCAATCTCAATATGCTTTGTGCGTCGGTGTTGAACTGGATTGCTGGTCATGTAGACTGTTGATATGTTGTCACAGTAGACAATAGTGGCCTGCTCAATAGGCCTGTGTAGCTCGGAGAGTAACTGCCGAATCCAGATGGTATCTGCAACGGCATGTGCCACAGCGCGATACTCAGCCTCGGCCGACGAACGTGAGACTGTAACCTGTCTTTTCGAAGACCAAGAAATCAAATTGTTACCAAGAAAAACACAAAAACCGGAAGTGGACCTTCGAGTGTTAGGACAACCAGCCCAGTCTGCATCAGAGTATGCGGTAAGCGAGTTTGGAGAAGAATTATTGAGGTGGAGACCATGATTGAGAGTTCCTTTTAAATACCGAAGAATGCGTTTAACATGATTATAGTGAGGAACCCGGGGATCATGCATATAGAGACATGCTTGTTGAACAGCAAAAGAGATTTCAGGACGAGTAATGGTGAGACATTGGAGAGCACCTGTTAGGCTACGATAGAGAGTAGGATCGGAGAAGGGTTCACCGGTAGCCGAAAGTTTAAAACTAGTATCGACAGGAGTGCGAGATGATTGACAGTCAAGCATACCAGCACGATTAAGAAGATCAAGAATATACTAGCGTTGGGAAAGAAAAAGGCTGGAGGAATCTCGAACAACAGCAATGCCTAAGAAATGATGAAGGAGTCCTAGGTCAGTCATAGAAAATTCAGATCTAAGAAGAGAGACAGTATGATCTAAGAACTTTTGAGAGGAGGCGGTAAGAATGATATCATCTATATAGAGAAGTAAATAGGCAGTGTCAGAAGTTTGATGATACACAAAAAGAGAGGTGTCGGAGAGAGATGGAGTGAAGCCTATTGTTTGAATGAAGGAGGAGAAGCGTTGAAACCAAGCTCGTGGGGCCTGTTTAAGACCGTAGAGAGATTTCTGAAGAAGACATACATGAGTTGGAAAGGATGGATTTTCAAAACCCAGAGGTTGCTGGCAGTAGACAGTTTCTTGAAGGGAACCATGGAGGAAAGCATTTTTAACATCAAGTTGGTGAATGGGCCATGAAGAGGAGACAACAACACTAAGAACGGTGCGAATGGTGCTAGGTTTAACAACAGGAGAGAAGGTTTCTTCGTAATCAATTCCTTGTTGCTGAGAAAAGCCACGACAAACCCACCTGGCTTTATATCATGAGAGGCTCCCATCGGAGTGGAACTTTTGACGAAAAATCCATTTGCCAGAAACAATATTTGTATTGGGAGGACGAGGAACAAGTTGCCAGGTGTTGTTTTGAAGTAAAGCATTATATTCTTCTTGCATGGCAGCGGCCCAATTGGGATCAAGTAGAGCAGTTTTGTAATTCTTTGGAAGAGAAGTGAGAGATACGGAGGTATGAAGGTTTAGGCGGTCTTGGGGTTGATGAAATCCTGATTTGGCCCTAGTACGCATGCGATGATCATTAATCGGGGCTGCTGTAGGAATAGCACGAGGGGGTAAGGTGGGTACTGGTGAGTCCGGAGCAGCGGAAGAGTCGGACGAAGGAGTAGGGCTGGGTGGTGGAGTGGGAGCAGGGCTGGGTGGTGGAGTGGGAGTAGGGGCCGGGGGTGTTGGGGAGGAAGCAGGGGTCGGGGGTGTTGGAGACATCTCGGGTGGGTGAGTGTATGGTTGGGATTGGCTATGGTTGGTGTTAATGGTGGTGGTGATAAGTTGTGTTCGGCAGGTAGGGGAGTATATAGTTGGAAAGGACGGGGAGAGGGGGTGTTTGCGGAGCTAGGGGTGTTGGATGGTGTAGTAGTGCGTTGTGAGAAAGGAAAAATGTGCTCAGCAAACGTGACATGACGAGAGACATGAACGTGTCCGGTGTGAAGGTCGAGACAGCGATAGCCTTTGTGCTCGTCAGAGAAGCCGAGAAAAGCACATGGGATAGAGCGTGGTGACAATTTATTTGCAGAAGTGGCGTAGGCATTGGGAAAACAGAGACAGCCGAAAACACGAACTGCGGAGTAGTCGGGGTGGGAAAGAAAGAGGGAATAATAGGGAGTAGTGTTGGGTTTAGTTTTAGAAGGTCGAATATTTAGAAGGAAGGTGGCCATGTGTAGGGCTTCAACCCAAAACTTGGGAGGCATAGATGATTGAATGAGGAGAGTGCGAACTATATCATTGAGGGTGCGAAGAGAGCGTTCTGCTTTACCATTTTGAGGGGAGGTGTAGGGACATGAGAACCGAAGCAGGATGCCATGTTGTAAGAAGAAAGTACGATTTTTAATGTTATCAAACTCGCGACCATTGTCACATTGGATAAAGCGAATTGGGAGGAAGAAGTGAACAGACACATAGCGTTGAAAATTAAGGAAAAGAGAATGGACCTCGGATTTGTTGCGTAGAGGAAAAGTCCAGACAAAGTGGGTGAAATCATCTAGGATAACAAGGTAGTATTTAAAACCCGAAACACTTGCAATGAGAGAGGTCCATAAATCACAATGTATTAATTCAAAGGGATAAGTGCTACAAGAAGTAGAGGAACTAAAGGGAAGACGCACATGTTTGCCTAATTGACAAGACTCGCAAAACACAGAATTATGGGAGTCCCTATTACATGGTATGGTAAATTCACTAAGCATAGAAGCTAAGACGGCGGGGTTGGGATGGCCCAAGCGACGATGCCAGAGATCGACGGAGGCCAGCATGGATGTTGGAGGGGTGGCGGCAGGAACTCCATTAAGAGAATAAAGATCACCGGAGCTATTGAAGCGAGCGATCTCGGCCTTGGTCAGGTAATCCTTCACAGATAAACCAAAAGGGTCAAATTCAGCCGAAACTAGATTGTCGCAAGTAAATTGGCGAACAGAGATAAGATTTTTAATGAGGGCGGGTGCAACTAGAACATCGCGAAGTAAAAGAGGTTTGGTGGAAGAGGGAAGTTGAGCCTGACCAACACAATATATAGGAATAGATGATCCATCTCCAAGGATAATGGAAGGGAAAGGAGATTTAGTGCAAGAAGATAACCAATTACTAGATGCAGACATATGACTAGAGGCCCCTGAATCAAAGATCCAATCCGTACCTGAGTTTCCTTGTGCAGCAAAGTTATTCATGGCCTGGAGAAAGGCAGCTTGATCCCAGCTCGGCGTCGCAGGTGAGGGTGGCGTCGGAAGCGGTGCCGGCGGATACGATGGTGAAGGCAGTAGGGCCGGCTAGGGAGTGTAGTAGGCATTGGCTGGCTGTGGTGGGGGTGGCGTCGGGAGCGGGGCCGGCTGAGGTGTGTAGTAGGCGCCGCCGTCGGTGCTGTAATGACCATAAGGAGCATACGTCGGGGCGGCGTGATAGGCATTGGCCGGCTGTCTGGGGTTGAGAACCCCGGGAGCACCAGTAGGCGGCCAAAGGCTGGGTTGCCAGGCACCTGAGTATGCCGGCGGAGCACGTAGGGTGGACGGAGCGGACCAGGGCATGGGCCATGCTTGAACAAGCCCCGTCCAAGGATCATGAGGAGGCCGCCATGCAACCGCAGATGGAGCACTGGTGGGTGGTGCAGGACTCGGTGCTGGTGATGTCGTAGGCGGAACCGAACGAGTCGACGGCGGCCTGTAGATAGGGTTTTTGCCACGGTAGTTCGGACTAGGACGCCAGCCTGGGGGCGGTTCAACAGATGACGATGCGGACGGCCCGGCGGCAGGAGCCGGCCTGGAAGGCGGCGCTGGTGTAGACGACAGAGGAGGACGAGCCGCAGCATGAAAGACCTTGGGGCGAGAGTCCTTGCGAGCTTGTGTTTCCGCCGCGAGTTGTAGCAAGGGACGACCTTCAGCGAAGGTAGGAGGGGGCCGTATCATCGGTATGAACGAGGCTTGCTTGTCAAAGTCTTCGCTGAGGCCGACGACGACGATATTGATTAGCTGTGAGTCGCTAAATGTATCGCCGAGTTCGCGGAGCTCATCACCAATGGTCTTAACGCGCTGGCAGAACAGGTTCACCGGGGCGTCTCCTTGCACCATATTGCGAAGCTCGGTGTGGAGAGCGTTTTTCCGAGCGTCGGTGTTGCTTTGGAAGAGCTGACGGAGGGAGTGCCAGATGTTGGCAGCGGTGGCGCCGTCGTGATCGAGCATGTTGAAGATCTCGGTGGTGATGCGGGTGTAGAACCATTGGACGATCGCGAGATCGTCTTTCAACCATTGCGGATCGTCGGAGCGGGGAAGACAGTTGGCGGCGACATGCGAGCGCAGGTTGCAGCGGCCGAGGTGGAGATCGAAGAGATGTCTCCAATGGTAGTTGTTGTGGGCGGCGAGATCAAGAACTATGGGGATGTAGGGGCTGACGTCGGAGATTGTGTCAGCAAGAGATATTGGTGCGGCGAGGATAGGTGCAGGGTAGTTTTGTGGAGCTATGATAAGGGCCAAGAGAGAAGCGGACGCGGCGTTGGCAGCCTTGGCGATGAGTGCGGCCCGGCGCTCGAAGTAGCCGGGCGGCGGCGGCGGCGGTGGCGTTGGCGGAGCCATACCCTAAACCCTGGGACCGGTATCTGATACCATGAAAGCTGAATAAAACTGTTGCTTATTGATGATTTGGTGCGGCGTATAAGAGTATATAAGAGGGTACAAACCGACTTGGGGTAGGGGTACAAAACTGACTTGGACTAGAAATCGTATACCATAATGACTACTCTAACACTATCGAGCCATGATGCAAATGGTTTTTCTTCAATCTTCAACAACGAATCAACTGCCGTCGCCAAAGAAATTGGCCGCTAGAGCTTGGTCATTGCGCCATTCGTACAAACAAAAGGATCACGGAAGTATCCATTTGATCTAGTCTTTTTACAGTACATTGTCTAACAACGAGTTTGTCTTTTCCTCCTATAGGATCAGACACACCCATGCATGAATAAATCAGACAAGAGACGAGGAAGGGAAAAGGGCATCAACACGGTGCGCCAAGAGTTGTGGCCATCCGTCCTCACGCACGGCCGCCAGCGCGCCGGCCTGCACCTCCTGCTTCCTCTTCTCAATCGACTTCAACCTGCCCGTCAGCCGGCTCCAAAGATCGCAGGCGCTCGACAGTCCATCTGGTAGCACGGGCGCCCAACGCATCGTCACTGTGACGTGCGCGCAGGCCTGGCGCTGCAGCGGCCTCTCTGCGACGTCCTGACACGGCACGTTGTGGCGGCGTCCCTCGTGAACCGCCGCACGGCGACCTCCGCGCGGTGGATGCACGGGCGGGACGCGGCACCAGTGCCGGGGCTGTCCACGTCTCCGATCGCGACAAGACGGGAGCCGCCGGATAAAACTGCCGCCGCCGTGGCCAACCAGGGAGCTTTGCGCCCCGCCTTCCACTTTCCTTCTAACCTTAATTCCTTTCCATTTATTTCCTGCATGCAGGGGATAAATAGCCGTGGGAAAGGGAAACTTCCTTACATGCATGAACGGCCTTAACTCTTGCTTAACTGCCACTATTTAAAGCCTTCTGCATGCGCGTATAGGTTTTGGACGTGGGCAACCCCATCAATGCATCGTAACGGCAGGCGTTGGAGAATGCCTACGACCAATGGCCTCTGGCACGACGCCTCGGTGGTTCCTCGGTCCGACGTACGGGCAAGCACCCGCTCATAACATGTACGTACGATGGAGTCAACAGCACACTGCAGCATCATCCACTCGGCAGCAACTCCCACCAGTCGACATGGTCCCTCGGATGGGACTAGCTCACTCGCACCAAACCGGATCATAGGCGCTCGGCCGCCCGTGTCTCATCGCTCGGCTGGACATGACCTCATCACTCGGCTGCCCTGCACGCGGTGAAGAAGCTGTTTGCATCATCATTAACTTGGTCTGACTCACCCGGACGCCGCGTGCATCGTCACTCTGCGGAACGCCTCTATTCCTCTCGCCACTCCGCGGCACGGGTCTATATCGATCGGATGCCCCGTGCATCGTCACTCCGCGGGACGCGTCTACGTCACTCGGACGCCCCGCTCGCCGCCACTTCACAGGATGCGTCTACTTCAATGGGACGCCCCGCTCGCCGCCACTCCACAGGATGCGTCTACTTCAATGGGACGCCCCGCCCATCGTCACTCCGCGGACGCGTCTACTTCACACGGACGCCCCGCGCATCGTCACTCCGCGGGACGCGTCTACTTCACTTCGACGCCCCACATGTCGCCACTTCGCGGGACGCGTCTACTTCACTCGGACGCCCCGCGCCTCGCCACTCCATGGAACGCGTCTACTTCACTCGGATGCCCCGCTCATCGTCACTTCTCAGCACGCCTCTACTTCACTCGGCCGCTCCACGCATCGCCAGCGGTTGGTCACCTCATCACCACTCGGCCGCCCCGCGCGTCGCCACTCGGTTGGTCACCTCATCACCACTCGGCCGCCCAGCGCATCGCCATCGGTTGGTCACCTCATCACCACTCGGCCGCCCCGCGCGTCGCCATCGGTTGGTCACCTCATCACCACTCGGCCGCCCCGCGCGTCGCCACTTGGTTGGTCACCTCATCACCACTAGGCCGCCCCGCGCGTTGCCATCGGTTGGTCACCTCATCACCACTAGGCCGCCCCGCGCGTCGACACTCGGTTGGTCACCTCATCACCACTCCGCCGCCCCGAGCGTCGCCACTCGGTTGGTCACCTCATCACCACTCGGCCGCCGCCCGCGTCGCCATCGGTTGGTCACCTCATCACCACTCGGCCGCCCCGCGCGTCGCCACTCGGTTGGTCACCTTATCACCACTCGGCCGCCCCGCGCGTCGCCACTCGGTTGGTCACCTCATCACCACTCGGCCGCCCCGCGCGTCGCCACTCGGTTGGTCACCTCATCACCACTCGGCCGCCCCGCGCGTCGCCATCGGTTGGTCACCTCATCACCACTCGGCCGACCCGCGCGTCGCCATCGGTTGGTCACCTCATCACCACTCGGCCGCCTCGCACGTCGCCATCAGTTGGTCACCTCATCGGCACTCGGCCGCCCCGCGCGTCGCCATCGGTTGGTCACCTCATCACCACTCGGCCGCCCCGCGTGTCGCCATCGGTTGGTCACCTCATCACCACTCGGCCGCCCCGCGCGTCGCCACTCGGTTGGTCACCTCATAACCACTCGACTGCCCCGCGCGTCGCCACTCGGTTGGTCACCTCATGATCACTCGGCCGCCCCGCGCGTCGCCACTCGGTTGGTCGCATCATCAACACTCGGCCACTCGCGCGCCTTCATACAACTAAGTCATTTTACATTCTTTTATTTCCGTCTTCCCGAGTATCCCGTAATTCACACATCACGTTCACTCGCAGGCCACACCACCGAGTGTACCTCTGCGCTCGGCTGCTTATTTTGACATACTTGCTTAGTACTGGTTATGTGACTCCCGAGTCCAACTTCCTTTTTTCGCATACATCATTCACGAACACCATGTGTCGTTCTTCATTCTGAGTTTGCATCGGTCCTCCGGGGCTGGAACTTAGTCGAAACACTACACTTCCGTTTTACTTGAACCAATATTCTAATGAGTTCAGTCGGATCCGTCACTTCGACAAGTTCGAAAGGACCCTTCGCTCTTTCAGACTCTTGCTGGTTAACCAGCAAGCCCCTTGCACTCCCAACGGGTGTCTATGGGTGTTACTCACACAATCATTTCAGCACACATCAAATTTCCTCGAGAAATTATTTCGTTGGCTTGTGCTATTTTTTACACAAGTTACGCGATCACTCGACGGCCCTATGCGCCAACTTCATCGCTGCTCGGACTCGGTCACCATACCGGTCCCAGCGCACCGGAACACCGACCTTGTCGCTCTGTTGACTTCAAACACATCCGGCCAACCCCTCTGTGGAATCCTCTTCATCGTATCAATGATATAGACCTCGTCAGGCATGAGACAGATAAGTCCCTTTTATAATTAAACTTCACACTTCACTCTTTTTGCGAGTTTGCCTCTTTCGAGCATCACTCGGAAGCTTCTCCTCATCTTTACCCGAGCCCGACTCGATGAATTGCAAATCATCCATTCAAAACTATATTTTCCGTATTCTGACATGTCCGTTGTTGAAGCCTGTAGTACGCTCGGGGGCTACGCCGCACTCGGGGGCTACATCTCGTTTGGAATGACACTCTCCTGAGTGGTCGAGTACTTCATCACCAGTCAGATCCTTCACTTCAACAAGTGCATTCGATCCGCCACTTTGACAAGTTTTATAATCACCCAGATGCTCTGCACGCCATCTTCATTCCTACTCAGGCTCAGTTGTCACGCCGGTCTTGTTGTGTCGCAACCACACTACACCGACCTCGTCGCTACATTAGCTTCGAAAGCATCTGGCTAACTCCGTCGAAGACCATTTCAGCCACTTGGCTGGACACGCAATCTGTCACTCGACCACCCCGCGCATCACCACTTGGCTGGACACGTAGTCCTTCACTCGGCCACTTCGCGCATCCTCACTCGGCCGTCCCGCACCGCGCAACTCGGTCGTGCACGTCTTCACCACTCGGCCGCTCCGTGCGTCGCCTCTCGGTTGTGCACGTCTTCACCACTCGGTCGCCCTGCGCATTGCCACTCAGTTGTGCACGTCTTCATCATTCGGCCACCTCGCACATCATGACTCGGTCGCCCCGCGCATCGTCACTCGGTTGGGCACGTCTTCACCACTCGGCCGCTCCGCGCGTCACCACTCTGTTGTGCATGTCTTCACCACTCGGCTGCTCCGTGCGTTGCCTCTCGGTTGTGCATGTCTTCACCACTCGGTCGCCCCGCGCATTGCCACTCAGTTGTGCACGTCTTCATTATTCGGCCACCTCGCACATCATGACTCGGTCGCCCCGCGCATCGCCACTCGGTTGGGCACGTCTTCACCACTCGGCCGCTCCGCGCGTCGCCACTCTGTTCTGCACTCTTCACCACTCGGCCGCCCCGCGCGTCGTCACTCGGTTGTACACATCATCGCCCCTCAGTCGCCTCGCGCGTCACCATAAGTTGAACATGTCTTTACCTCTACACCCCCAACACGGGAATGACTAAATTACTCATATGATCAAACCTCATATCACACTCTGTAGCAAGCTTACCTCTTTCGAGCATCACTCGGGGGCTACGCACGGCCGTTGGCCATGCCGCCCTCAGGGGTTACGCCCATTTAATCAACTCATTCATCACATCAGGAATATCTTTCGGACCATACATGCTCGGTCTGCCGAAAAAATGTGAGGGTAGTACTGTCCATTTCAGACGATCGCCCAAATCATTACCTAAAGTCATCTTCAGGACTGCAAAAGGGTGAAAACAACGCTCCTCTATGGATACACTTGGCCCTATCCTAGGCTCCAAGGCATCAGTTTCACAAACTTGGACTCAGAGATGGCATGTGCTGGTGTTCCCCCGGGATAGTGAGTGGCCTCTCTCCGGAGAGTCAGCCCACACACTAGCCTCGTCACTCGGGTTTCATGGCACGTCCATGTCGGACCACTAGTCTATCTCCTCCAAGAGACATACAAGTGCCACCAAATTTTTCCTTGCAGTCAACATACCTCGATCAGTCGGGAAGCACGTCCACTCGGACAAATATCCCTTTCATGGAAAAGGGTGAAAATGAAGCTCCTATACAGATACAATGTACTCTTACAAATACCCCTTTCCTGCAAAAGCTAACGGTCAATATAATAAGTACTACTAGAACGATTACTCCCTGGAGTGTCGAGCTTTTTTCTACAGTCGGCAGTTTCAAGGCTGAATTTATTCCGTGCCGAGTGCATGAAGATCAGTCCGACTGTCTCAGCTCCTGGCTGAGCTTATTTACCATGTCAAGTGCCTGAAGATGCATCCGATTGAATCAATTTCAGACTAAAAAGATATTTACCGTGTCGACTGCGTGGAGGTTTACCAGGAGACTTAAACCCTCTGCCAGGCTCATCTAGTCCGACAGAGGCTCCCGAATTACACCCAGCGGGCGCACTCAGCGTGCCCCCACTGGAAGAGAACTCGGAAAGAAACATTTTGCTCGATGCAAAACCAGCTCCAGAATTATGAAGGAAATATGCCCTAGAGGCAATAATAAAGTATTATATATTTCCTTATATCATGATAAATGTTTATTATTCATGCTAGAATTGTATTAACCGGAAACATAATACATGTGTGAATACATAGACAAACAGTGTGTCACTAGTATGCCTCTACTTGACTAGCTCGTTAATCAAAGATGGTTATGTTTCCTAGCCATAGACATGAGTTGTCATTTGATTAACGGGATCACCTCATTAGGAGAATGACGTGATTGACATGACCCATTATGTTAGCTTAGCACCCGATCGTTTAGTATGTTGCTATTGCTTTCTTCATGACTTATACATGTTCCTATGACTATGAGATTATGCAACTCCCGTTTACCGGAGGAACACTTTGTGTGCTACCAAACGTCACAACGTAACTGGGTGATTATAAAGGTGCTCTACAGGTGTCTCCAAAGGTACTTGTTGGGTTGGCGTATTTCGAGATTAGGATTTGTCACTCCGATTGTCGGAGAGGTATCTCTGGGCCCACTCAGTAATGCACATCACTATAAGCCTTGCAAGCATTGTGACTAATGAGTTAGTTGCGGGATGATGTATTACGGAACGAGTAAAGAGACTTGCCGGTAACGAGATTGAACTAGGTATCGAGATACCGACGATCGAATCTCGGGCAAGTAACATACCGATGACAAAGGGAACAACGTATGTTGTTATGCAGTCTGACCGATAAAGATCTTCGTAGAATATGTGGGAGCCAATATGGGCATCCAGGTCCCGCTATTGGTTATTGACTGGAGAGGTGTCTCGGTCATGACTACATAGTTCTTGAACCCAAAGGGTCCGCACGCTTAAAGTTACGATGACAGTTATATTATGAGTTTATGTGCTTTGATGTACCGAAGGTTGTTCGGAGTCCCGGATGTGATCACGGACATGACGAGGAGTCTCGAAATGGTCGAGACGTAAAGATTTATATAATGGACGACTATATTCGGGCACCGGAAGTGTTCCGGAGAAGTTTCGGATTAAACCGGAGTGCCGGAGGGTTACCGGAACCCCCCGGGGAAGTATTGGGCCTTGGTGGGCCTTGAGGGGAGAGAGAGGGCAGCAGCCAGGAGGTGGCGCGCCCCCTCCCAAGGGGAGTCCTAGTTGGACTAGGAGAGGGGGGCGCAGCCCCCTTTCCCTCTCCCTCTCCCTCTCTTTCCTTCCCCCCCTTCTTTCCTAGTAGGACTAGGAAAGGGGAGTCCTACTCCTACTAGGAGGAGGACTCCCCCTCTCTCCTTGGCGCGCCTAGGGCAGCCGGCCTCCCCCTTGCTCCTTTATATACGGGGGCAGGGGGGCACCTAAGAACACACTTTGATATACGATATTTTAGCCGTGTGCGGTGCCCCCCTCCACCAGATTACACCTCGATAATACCGTCGCGGAGCTTAGGCGAAGCCCTACGTCGGTGGAACATCATCATCGTCACCACGCCGTCGTGCTGACGAAACTCTCCCTCAACACTCGGCTGGATCGGAGTTCGAGGGACGTCATCGAGCTGAACGTGTGTAGAACTTGGAGGTGCCGTACGTTCGGTACTTGATCGGTCGGATCGTGAAGACGTACGGCTACATCAACCGCGTTGTGATAACGCTTCCGCTGTCGGTCTACGAGGGTACGTGGACAACACTCTCCCCTCTCGTTGCTATGCATCACCATGATCTTGCGTGTGCGTAGGAATTTTTTTGAAATTACTACGTTCCCCAACAGTGGCATCCGAGCCTGGTTTTATGCGTTGATGCTATGCACGAGTAGAACACAAGTGAGTTGTGGGCGATATAAGTCATACTGCTTACCAGCATGTCATACTTTGGTTCAGCGGTATTGTGCGATGAAGCGGCCCGGACCGACATTACGCGTACGCTTACGCGAGACTGGTTTCACCGTTCGGAGCACTCGTTGCTTAAAGGTGACTGGCGGGTGTCTGTCTCTCTCACTTTAGTTGAACCGAGTGTGGCTACGCCCGGTCCTTGCGAAGGTTAAAACAGCACCAACTTGACAAACTATCGTTGTGGTTTTGATGCGTAGGTAAGAACGGTTCTTGCTAAGCCCGTAGCAGCCATGTAAAACATGCAACAACAAAGTAGAGGACGTCTAACTTGTTTTTGCAGGGCATGTTGTGATGTGATATGGTCAAGACATGATGTGATATAATGTGTTGTATGAGATGATCATGTTTTGTAACCGAGTTATCGGCAACTGGCAGGAGCCATATGGTTGTCGCTTTATTGTATGAGATGCAATCGCCATGTAATAGTTTTACTTTATCACTAAGCGGTAGCGATAGTCGTAAAAGCAATAAGTTGGCGAGACGACAACGATACTACGATGGAGATCAAGGTGTCGTGCCGGTGACGATGGTGATCATGACGGTGCTTCGGAGATGGAGATCACAAGCACGGTGCTTCGGGGATGGAGATCATAAGCACAAGATGATGATGGCCATATCATATCACTTATATTGATTTCATGTGATGTTAATCCTTTATGCATCTTATCTTGCTTTGATTGACGGTAGCATTATAAGATGATCCCTCACTAAAATTTCAAGATAAAAGTGTTCTCCCTGAGTACGCACCGTTGCAAAAGTTCTTTGTGCTGAGACACCACGTGATGATCGGGTGTGATAAGCTCTACGTTCAAATACAACGGGTGCAAAACAGTTGCACACGCGGAATACTCAGGTTAAACTTGACGAGCCTAGCATATGTACAGATATGGCCTCGGAACACAGAGACCGAAAGGTCGAGCGTGAATCATATAGTAGATATGATCAACATAGTGATGTTCACCATTGAAACTACTCCATCTCACGTGATGATCGGACATGGTTTAGTTGATTTGGATCACGTAATCACTTAGATGATTAGAGGGATATCTATCTAAGTGGGAGTTCTTAAGTAATATGATTAATTGAACTTAAATTTATCATGAACTTAGTCCTGATAGTATTTTGCAAATTATGTTGTAGATCAATAGCTCGCGTTGTTGCTTCCCTGTGTTTATTTTTGATATGTTCCTAGAGAAAAATTATGTTGAAAGATGTTAGTAGCAAAGATGCGGATTGGATCCGTGATCTGAGGATTATCCTCATTGCTGCACAGAAGAATTATGTCCTTGATGCACCGCTAGGTGACAGACCTATTGCAGGAGCAGATGCAAACGTTATGAACGTTTGGCTAGCTCAATATGATGACTACTTGATAGTTTAGTGCACCATGCTTAACAGCTTAGAATCGGGACTTCAAAGACGTTTTGAACGTCATGGACCATATGAGATGTTCCAGGAGTTGAAGTTAATATTTCAAGCAAATACCCGAGTTGAGAGATATGAAGTCTCCAACAAGTTCTATAGCTAAAATATGGAGGAGAATCACTCAACTAGTGAGCATGTGCTCAGATTGTCTGGGTACTACAATCGCTTGAATCAAGTGGGAGTTAATCTTCCAGATAAAATAGTGATTGACAGAATTCTCTAGTCACCATCACCAAGTTAGTAGAATTTCGTGATGAACTATAGTATGCAAGGGATGACGAAAGTAATTCCCGAGCTCTTCGTGATGCTGAAATCGACGAAGTTAGAAATCAAGAAAAACATCAAGTGTTGATGGTTGACGAGACCACTAGTTTCAAGAAAAGGGCAAAGGGAAGAAGGTGAACTTCAAGAAAAACGGCAAGCAAGTTGCTGCTCAAGTGAAGAAGCCTAAGTCTGGTCCTAAGCCTCAGACTAAGTGCTTCTACTGCAAAGGGACTGGTCACTGGAAGCGGAACTACCCCAAGTATTTGGTGGATAAGAAAGATGGCAAAGTGAACAAAGGTATATTGGATATACATGTTATTGATGTGTACTTACTAGTGTTTATAGAAACCCCTCAGTATTTGATACTGGTTCAGTTGCTAATGAGTAGTAACTCAAATCAGGGAGTTGCAGAATAAACAGAGACTAGTAAAAGGCGAGGTGACGATGTGTGTTGGAAGTAGTTCCAAGATTGATATGATCATCATCGCACACTCCCTATACTTTTGGGATTAGTGTTGAAACTAAATAAGTGTTATTTGGTGTTTGCGTTGAGCATGAATATGATTTGATCATGTTTATTGCAATACGGTTATTTATTTAAGTTAGAGAACAATTGTTGTTCTGTTTACATGAATAAAAACCTTCTATGGTCATACACACCAACGAAAATGGTTTGTTGGATCTCGATCGTAGTGATACACATATTCATAATATTGAAGCCAAAAGATGCAAAGTTAATAATGATAGTGCAACTTATTTGTGGCACTGCTGTTTAGGTCATATTGGTGTAAAGCGCATGAAGAAACTCCATACTGATGGGATTTTGGAATCACTTGATGCTTGAGAACCGTGCCTCATGGGCAAGATGACTGAAACTCCGTTCTCCGGAACTATGGAGAGAGCAACAGATTTGTTGGAAATCATACATACAGATGTATGTGGTCCGATGAATATTGAGGCTCGTAGCAGGTATCATTATTTTCTGACCTTCACAGATGATTTGTGCAGATATGGGTATATCTACTTGATGAAACACAAGTCTGAAACATTTGAAAAGTTCAAAGAATTTCAGAGTGAAGTGGAGAATCATCGTAACAAGAAAATAAAAGTTTCTACGATATGATCGCAGAGGTAAAATATTTGAGTTACGAGTTTGGCCTTCAGTTAAAACAATGTGAAATAGTTTCACTACTCACGCCACCTGGAACACCACAGAGTAATGGTGTGTCCGAACGTCATAACCTTACTTTATTGGATATAGTGCAATCTATGATGTCTCTTACCAATTTACCACTATCGTTTTGGGGTTATGAATTAGAGACAGCTACATTCACGTTAAATAGGGCACCATCAAAATCCGTTGAGACAACGCCTTATGAACTGTCGTTTGGCAAGAAACCAAAGTTGTCGTTTCTTAAAGTTTGGGGTTGCGATGCTTATGTGAAAAAGTTTCATCCTGATAAGCTCAAACCCAAATCGGAGAAATGTGTCTTCATAGGATACCCAAAGGAGACAGTTGGGTACACCTTCTATCACAGATCCGAAGGCAAGACATTCGTTGCTTAGTATGGATCCTTTCTAGAGAAGGAGTTTCTCTCGAAAGAAGTGAGTGGGAGGAAAGTAGAACTTGATGAGGTAACTGTACCTGCTCCCTTATTGAAAAGTAGTTCATCACAGAAATCTGTTCCTGTGACTCCTACACCAATTAGTGAGGAAGTTAATGATGATGATCATGTAAACTTCAGATCAAGTTACTACCAAACCTCGTAGGTAAACCAGAGTAAGATCCGCACCAGAGTGGTACGGTAATCCTGTTCTGGAGGTTATGTTATTTGACCATGACGAACCTACGAACTATGAGGAAGCGATGATGAGCCCAGATTCCGCGAAATGGCTTGAGGCCATGAAATCTGAGATGAGATCCATGTATGAAGAACAAAGTATGGACTTTGGTTGACTTGCCCGATGATCGGCGAGCCATTGAGATTAAATGGATCTTCAAGAGGAAGACATACGCTGATAGTAGTGTTACTATCTACAAAGCTAGAATTGTCGCAAAAGGTTTTCGACAAGTTCAATGTGTTGACTACGATGAGAGAGTTTCTCACTCGTATCTATGCTTAAAGTCTTTCTGAATCATGTTAGCAATTGCCGCATTTTATGAAATCTGGCAAATGGATAAACAAAAACTACATTCCTTAATGGATTTATTAAAGAAGAGTTGTATATGATGCAACCAGGAGGTTTTGTCAATCCTAAAAGTGCTAACAAAATATAAGCTCCAGTGATCCATCTATGGACTGGTGCAAGCATCTCGGAGTTGGAATATACGCTTTGATAAGTTGATCAAAGGATATAGCTTTATACAGACTTGCGGTGAAGCCTGTATTTACAAGAAAGTGAGTGGGAGCACTACAGCATTTCTGATAAGTATATGTGAATGACATATTGTTGATCAGAAATAATGTAGAATTATTCTGCAAAGCATAAAGGAGTGTTTGAAAGGAGTTTTTCAAAGATAGACCTCGGTGAAGCTGCTTACATATTGAGCATCAAGATCTATAGAGATAGATGAAGACGCTTGATAAGTTTTTCAATGAGTACATACCTTAACAAGATTTTGAAGTAGTTCAAAATAGAACAGTCAAAGAAAGAGTTCTTGCCTGTGTTACAAGGTGTGAAATTGAGTAAAGACTCAAAGCCCGACCACGGCAAAAGATAGAAAGAGAATGAAAGTCATTCCCTATGCCTTGGCCATAGGTTCTATAAAGTATGCCATGCTGTGTACCAGATCTATTGTATACCCTACACTGTTTGGCAAGGGAGTACAATAGTGATCTAGGAGTAGAACACTGGACAGCGGTCAAAATTATCCTTAGTGGAATAAGGATATGTTTCTCGATTATGGAAGTGACAAAAGGTTCGTCGTAAAGGGTTACGTCGATGCAAGTTTTGACACTAATCTAGATGACTCTAAGTCTCGGTCTAGATACATATTGAAAGTGGGAGCAATTAGCTAGAGTAGCTCCATGCAGAGCATTGTAGACATAGAAATTTGCAAAATACTTACGAATCTGAATGTGACAGACCCGTGGACTAAAATTATCTCACAATCAAAACATGATCACACCTTAGTACTCTTTGGGTATTAATCACATAGCGATGTGAACTAGATTATTGACTCTATTAAACCCTTTGAGTGTTGGTCACATAGAGATGTGAACTATGGGTGTTAATCACATGGTGATGTGAATTATTGATGTTAAATCACATGGCGATGTGAACTAGATTATTGACTCTAGTGCAAGTGGGAGACTGAAGGAAATATGCCCTAGAGGCAATAATAAAGTATTATATATTTCCTTATATCATGATAAATGTTTATTATTCATGCTAGAATTGTATTAACCGGAAACATAATACATGTGTGAATACATAGACAAACAGTGTGTCACTAGTATGCCTCTACTTGACTAGCTCGTTAATCAAAGATGGTTATGTTTCCTAGCCATAGACATGAGTTGTCATTTGATTAACGGGATCACCTCATTAGGAGAATGACGTGATTGACATGACCCATTATGTTAGCTTAGCACCCGATCGTTTAGTATGTTGCTATTGCTTTCTTCATGACTTATACATGTTCCTATGACTATGAGATTATGCAACTCCCGTTTACCGGAGGAACACTTTGTGTGCTACCAAACGTCACAACGTAACTGGGTGATTATAAAGGTGCTCTACAGGTGTCTCCAAAGGTACTTGTTGGGTTGGCGTATTTCGAGATTAGGATTTGTCACTCCGATTGTCGGAGAGGTATCTCTGGGCCCACTCAGTAATGCACATCACTATAAGCCTTGCAAGCATTGTGACTAATGAGTTAGTTGCGGGATGATGTATTACGGAACGAGTAAAGAGACTTGCCGGTAACGAGATTGAACTAGGTATCGAGATACCGACGATCGAATCTCGGGCAAGTAACATACCGATGACAAAGGGAACAACGTATGTTGTTATGCGGTTTGACCGATAAAGATCTTCGTAGAATATGTGGGAGCCAATATGGGCATCCAGGTCCCGCTATTGGTTATTGACTGGAGAGGTGTCTCGGTCATGACTACATAGTTCTTGAACCCAAAGGGTCCGCACGCTTAAAGTTACGATGACAGTTATATTATGAGTTTATGTGCTTTGATGTACCGAAGGTTGTTCGGAGTCCCGGATGTGATCACGGACATGACGAGGAGTCTCGAAATGGTCGAGACGTAAAGATTTATATAATGGACGACTATATTCGGGCACCGGAAGTGTTCCGGAGAAGTTTCGGATTAAACCGGAGTGCCGGAGGGTTACCGGAACCCCCCGGGGAAGTATTGGGCCTTGGTGGGCCTTGAGGGGAGAGAGAGGGCAGCAGCCAGGAGGTGGCGCGCCCCCTCCCAAGGGGAGTCCTAGTTGGACTAGGAGAGGGGGGCGCAGCCCCCTTTCCCTCTCCCTCTCCCTCTCTTTCCTTCCCCCCTTCTTTCCTAGTAGGACTAGGAAAGGGGAGTCCTACTCCTACTAGGAGGAGGACTCCCCCTCTCTCCTTGGCGCGCCTAGGGCAGCCGGCCTCCCCCTTGCTCCTTTATATACGGGGGCAGGGGGGCACCTAAGAACACACTTTGATATACGATATTTTAGCCGTGTGCGGTGCCCCCCTCCACCAGATTACACCTCGATAATACCGTCGCGGAGCTTAGGCGAAGCCCTGCGTCGGTGGAACATCATCATCGTCACCACGCCGTCGTGCTGACGAAACTCTCCCTCAACACTCGGCTGGATCGGAGTTCGAGGGACGTCATCGAGCTGAACGTGTGTAGAACTTGGAGGTGCCGTACGTTCGGTACTTGATCGGTCGGATCGTGAAGACGTACGACTACATCAACCGCGTTGTGATAACGCTTCCGCTGTCGGTCTACGAGGGTACGTGGACAACACTCTCCCCTCTCGTTGCTATGCATCACCATGATCTTGCGCGTGCGTAGGAATTTTTTTGAAATTACTACGTTCCCCAACAAATTACTCGACCTCCGAGTCAGAGAAGAACAAGTTCGATCAGTACCAGCTAAGAAGATTTTTAGTTCTCTCAAACCCCCGCCGACTGCCTGCAGTCGATGGCGGTCTCGGGGACTACACCCAGTGGGTGCACTCAGCGTGCCCCCACTGGAGTAATCTCCACTCGGTACGGCCTGACCAGTCCGAGTGATGAACAACAACAAAAAGGACAGGCTCTAAGACTCCCGCCGACTGCCCACAGTCGACGGCAGTCTCGGGGACTACACCAAGTGGGTGCACTCAGTGTGCCCCCACTGGAATGGTATCCACTCGGAACGGTCCGCCCGGTCCGAGTGACGGCCAAGCAACAAAAAAAGACACATTCCAGGTGTGAAGAAATTCCGAGTAATCAGTTACTCAATGCAGGACCAGCTCCAAATCACTCCAAAAAAATTGCTATAAGGTGAGTTTAACACTCCTCCGCGGACCCGTTTGAGCTCATTTCACTCGGACACCATGCAGTCTGGAATCCGTCAAGGCAACACGCGGAGATAAGACCGCTGGGTGACCAGAGGGACTTCATAAGTGCCTCCGTAGCACTCGACTCATCTGGGAATTCACCTCGACTCGACCCGTTCAACCTCGACCGATTCGGGGGCTAATGACGAGGACATGTATTGGGGGTAGGGGTAACAGGCCTGACCTAAAGGCCCTATCCATGGACACCGTACACTTTGTACTGGGCCCTGGGCCAGATCGCTGTCCAGATATACCGCAACTTGAAAGTCACTTGGACGGAAACAACCACTCGGAGCACGACACTTCACTCGACGAGCTCATTCCACTTTGGCCGTGTAACTCACTCGGATATGCAAAGACCAATAGTCAGCATGACGGTTTTGTAGTGGGCAGGCATTATGGCATTGATGCTCCACCATGTAACATAAGGGGTGAGGGGGTGGCGCACTCTATATAAGCCACCCCCACCACTAGACTAGGGGGCTCTTTTCTTCCATCTCTCTCTTTTTCACCATTAGTCTCAGGACTACGGGGATCCATTCTCCTCTCATTGTAATCTCCGGATACATACTAAGATAAAACAAAGCCTCTCCGGAACACAAGACGTAGGGTTGTTATCTCCACCGTGAGAGGCCCGAACTCGCTAAAACCACCGTGTCACCCATATGCATCTCGATAGATCATGTTCCTTTATCCTACCCCTCTCTTATTGTCGGAATCGTTACCACGACACCATCTGCATAAGAGATTACAAAGCTAGTAAAAAGTGAAGAAATAATGCTAAAGTAGAGCCACGGTCAGTAGATACTAACTGGAAACAACACTCAGTTTGCCGAGCAATGTGATTTTTCTAGAGCAATCTAAAGCGTACAACTATCAACGCAGTGCGACAAAAGTAAACCAATGATTTCTTTGTATGTGTGCCATAATTACGCTCCACCATTGTATGCGATGCATCTCAATAAAAAAGTAGAAAGTAAAACTCATGCATGAATTATTTTATTTGTACAGATAAAGACAGAGCTAAACTGCTCAAATAAAATCCTTTGTAACCTAAAGTGTACACATAATGAACCAAAATTTGAATTCATTATTGTTGCCAGTTACGTTCTAAATCTCTGTAAATTGAACATATCATGACAGTAAATCTGATGGAGATATTTTAAAAAGAGAAATAGTTTCCAGGCTTTCAGTTACGTTCAAATTTGCACGGCACATACTTTTAGCTTTTAGGGACAAAACAAAATAACCGAAGGGATAGAAAATATGGGAGAATTTACAGAACAAACATAGCGAACAATACCTTTCATGTCCGCCCTACGAAGTTGCTGCCAGCCGAGGCTTTTTCTTAGCGCTTCATGGTCACGTCCTTGGATGGATCTGACTTTTTGCTGGCTTAGCTGCACGGGTGCACCAAATTATCTCTACTCCTAATGTCTCAGTTGGTAGTCTTTGTCGGTTAATTTTCGTCCCACCATTTTGTCCGGTTTTTTTTCGTCTGCCCTCTCCCTCGCACGAAAAAAAACGCACCCAACACCGAAACAAAGAAAAACCTACGACTCCGCTCCTCTCGATCCCCTCGATCTTCCTGACGCACTGACGCAGCCGCCGCTGCTGCAAGATTGCAAATCAGTCTGGAGAGGACCTTGCGTGAGCTCGCTGCCGCGTCGGTCTCCTCCTAGGGCGACACCGGGGCGCCCCCCCAACCCTAGCCGCCACAGACCCCACCACAACCGCGCCGCCGCCGCCGGCGGTGGCGAAGGCGGCTCCTCAAAGCAGGGACGCGTCTCCCGTCGGAATCCAAGTCCGTTCGCGCGAGCTTCTCCGCCCCTCAATCCGATCTTCACCTTCGCTCATGGTGGCCATCAGCTGGCATCCCACCAGCGGCCAGCTTGATCTGCGCGGCAGTCGATGACCGCCGTTGGGCCTGCTTGCGGCGCACAGATCAGGTCGCGCGCGACGGCTACATCATCGCCGGATCTGTCCTTTCGTCCGACCGCGACCCCAACCCCAGGGCCCTCCTCCACCGCCCGCTTCCCCCACTCCCGCTTGACTCCACGGGGGGCGCCGGTGGCGACGCTCTGCCCGGAGTTCCGCGGATCTGCGTGTGCCAGCCGCTGTGCTCTGTCGGCCCTGGCCCGCGCTGTGGTTGCCCTTGGCTCGTCACCAGGCTCCTGTGTGGCTTGCTCTCGCACGTCCAGATGCACCATCGCCGGGTTCCCTGTTGCCCCTCAGATATGATAAATGCATCCACCCATCGCATCCATTGGCTTGGGTACCTGCTGACCTTCTGCTGCTCTGTCTCCGGGAGAAATCCCTTCGCTAGCTCCTTGCTAGATTGGCCGACAACTTGTCGGTTTGTTGCTCTTCCCTTACAAGGTACGGCATCCCCTTCCTACGTGCTCATGCAAACATACAGTTCTTGATGTGGTTGATGAAAGTAGTCTAGGGTTTGGCTATTTCGCTTTGAAAATTAATTATATTAGTTCCATTACGTAAATATCTTCCTTGACAAGGTCAGATTAATTTCTCCACTCTGTGATTTGGATTGATTTCATGAATTTAGCCAAACACCTTTGCTTGTGCTCCTAATTTCCCATCACTCTTTTTGTCACAGCATGGTCTAAACAATGGTGGCTTCACCCTTGCTTGTGCCTCAACCCACATGGTCATCTTTGAGACGTGGTATTCAGTCACATGACAGAGTTCTCTTTGTAAGTGATTAGATGATCTGAAACTCGCTCACTTGATGCATGTTTGATTGATGAACTTGATATTAGTGACCCACACGATCTTTATCGTCCTGGAAGCTGCATCCACCCAAACTGGACATGCATACTCTCCATCACCACTGATTCTTGATGTCACTCGTGCGGGACTCTTGATCTGTCATTTACTGATTTGAGTATATGTTGCGGGTTGATGTGTTGTAGGTCCTTGAGGTCAGGTGCGACAACTAGCGACACGTGCTGGAGCTTTTGGCGTCGCTGGCGGCGGCATCACCTGCATCCACCTCTCCCTGGTCGCCTTCGAGAGTGTGTGCGGCCGACCGTCAAGCTTGTGATGACACACTTTGAATTTCCGAGCAAGTCGCAACCTTTTCAGATTCATCAACACAGGTTACATCAGTAGTCAATATGGTTCAGATGCATAATAGTACGTACTTCGCTTCCTTTTTGTTGTGTACTCCCTCCGTTCTAAAATAGATGACCCAACTTTGTACTTAGTACAAAGTTGGGTCATCTATTTTGGAACGGAGGGAGTACATTGCATTTGTTGAGAAAGTGTTCCTTATACCATGTAAGTAGGGACAATTACTATTTAACTAGGTACAATTAATATTTAACAAGCCACAACTGATCAAGCAGTCAATGCTTAAATATGCCCGTACTCTGTCGTATCCAGGATGGAGCTTTGCTAGCTTTTGAGTTGGATTCTCTTTCGACTGCACCTAAATATGACGAAGCCGACAATAAATGAGCTCATTTTAAAAAGCTGCAGTTTAAAGGAAATTATTACAATATATATATATATCAATTCCAACATTGCTATCTGAAGGATGATTTAAGGACTATTTGTCTCTGATGGCTTTCCCTGTTTGGCTCCCTTTTCTGTGAGTTGACTCTACAGTTCTAGGATCTTCTCTGTAACCATAGATTGGCAGCTTAGCAAAAGTATATATATACTTGCTAGACCTTCTCATTACTCTTTCACTTTTTTGGCCTAATACTATCCTGTATAGACCTAATAACAAAAGACATGGGAAATGCTTTCGTGACATAATGTTTTTTTGTTAGATGCTCTGTTTATTTAGTGTCGTTGATCCAAAAACTTGAAAGTGTAGAAATGTTCATGCATGGGACTATACAACCAAGTATTTCTCGATCTGGTGATGCTTTATTCAGAGTTCTTGTGCATCAGACTGGAGTGTTACCACAAACCTGTTATTTATTTCACTTCATGTGAGTTAATGCCAAGGCCTTTTTTGTGTCCCCTCTAATCATTGCATTTGTATCTCGATCATTGTATTAACGAAAAGCAAAATATTTCTCATGTTTTGCTCAGTGTGTCTACTTCTCTTCTCTATTATATTAACTATTTTTGGATGATATTTCACAAGAATGACATTGTTAGATTTAGATTCGTTAGGTTTCAATGCATTTGAACATGACAGTTATATGCCTATGCCTCTGTGCAAGTTTTACCCAATGGTACTTCAGCGTTTCACTATGAACGACTTCACTGATTGTTAGGAATATTTCTTATTTCACGCTGAATTGTTTATCAGTATGTTGGAAGAACATCATAGCCAATTAGAGAATATATGTGCTAGATGTGCTATAATTACTCATATGTTGGCTGTTGATATATGAGCTTTGATGAACCTAGCTTCAGGAAAGTCGTTCTATGCATTCCAGTCCAAAAATAACTTTAGAAAACTGATTTTCATTTCTGAACATTATTCCGTTATCGTGGATTTTTCCACTCTGTTTCACGTGTGATTAACATTTTCAGTTTGTTATTTCATTACTAACTCCACATAGACAGATAGACTGGTAGATAGTCACTCAGAGTGTTTGATCCTCCTAATCACATCATATCCGTCTCTACCTGCAGCTTTGGACAAAAACGTCTATGCTCAACACAGCTGGTTCCCCCAAGTTCAGCAGTGACCGTATGATACACAGTACGCAAAAGATATATGGGATATCATCCCCGTCATCATGCTCTGAATAATTTAAGTAGTTTACAGAAACCTTGAGTCTGTGAGGCGCAATCGGTCACAGATTTGCCTCTACTCCTCATTGGGAAGGTGTTGCTGCCCCCAGCTTTGTATAGGAACATGCAAGTTCTGACATGGACCTGAGAGCTGAGAACATGCAGGTTCGTCACTCACACTCTGATGGTTATATTAAATCAAACCAAGTTGTGTCAAGCATCTCTTTGAACAGGGAACATTTTTTTGGTAGAAATTCCAAATGAACTTGATCAGAGAGCAGCATCAGGAGTTTATGTTTGGAACTATTGAAATTATTTTGCCTTCTCTACTGATGGCTCAAAGAACATGAAGAATACGAGATATAATAGATAGAGCAATGCATCTTATCACCAAAAGATTACAGAGGACAGTTAATTCAAGTTGATTCATCATCTTGCACTACATTTTGGCATCGTGATGTTACCAGACGGTGTTCTTCCAGGCTAACTATAATGCACCCACATTTTGTAGCAACAGAGCTAGGACATACTATGAATCTATGATAGATTCAGAAATGAGTTCTTCTATAAGCATGTGCTTGTAACATGGAAAGCATACTAATAATTCCATCATGTTCCCTTCTCTCTTGCTCTTCTTTTGAAATCCCATTATATGAATAATAACATGAAAAGAATGGGCGTTTCCAGAGCTTGGCCTAATTTAATATGTTCTTATGGTACTACAAAAATGTTAATATGTTACTACAATGTATTTTCCAAAAATCTCATTGTTCATTTAGTGAATACTACTAATTGCTATCATTTTATTTTTCAGGATACCTCTAAGTATTTTTAATGTGATATGTTTCATTGCAGGGTGATATGTATGAAGGAAAAAAGCCAGAGCAGCGCTTGGATAAAAGTCAGTGTTGGAATTTTTTTGGCAGATGCGGAAATCTTGGTAAAGGTAAGTTCGGTCTTTCACTCGCTCACCATGTTTTTTTTGGTCTGCATTATTTTTCTAATCTACATTTCAGGAGTGGCTATAGTCAATGCTTTCATGTACATGATCGGTATGAACTTTTCATCATAGGTTCATCTCCTGAGAGAGCTAAGTTTCCTGTAGTAATCTATAAGGAAAGCTTGGACATATCTCTTTTCACACGCGATCTTATTTACTTGAAAAATAAGTTATATACTCTGGGTAATAATTTGATGAGTAAGCCATTTCAATAATTCTATTTGTTTCAGGCATTGGTAGATTGTGGTACAACTGAAGAGTTTCTTGTGCTAATACTTGCAGATCTCGACACACCCGGAACAATGAGCACATGTTACCAGCCACATTCAGGATGTGTTCTTTTCAAAACAAAGATACCCTGATGCATGACAAAGTTGTAGCGTTAATCTCAAAAAATTATGCTTCTGTAGTATGCAGTATACACTATAAACCTAAGAGTGGGTAGCTTCAGCTTGCTTCTGTATTATGCTTTCTCATTGATAACCTAGCCCATGCTTGATTATAGTACACATTATTCCTGTTGAAAGCTACTCCCTCTGTCCCAAAATTCTTGTCTTAGATTTGTTTTTTTAAATATTATAAATTACGCGCGCCCGCGAGGATTGTCTTAGATTTGTCTAAATACGGATGTATCAAGTCACATTTTAGGTTCATCTGTATCTAGACAAATCTAAGACAAGAATTTTGAGACGGAGGGTGTATATTAAATCCTAACTTTTGACTCTTCTGATAATGAAGTGAAGGTGCAGAACCGCATCTTCCATTGACACAAAAAATATATTTAAATATTATGATTTTTATTTTTTATAATGTTCTAAATGTATTTTTCTCAGGATAAGGACGCACACGGCGGCGACGTTAGTAGGAGCGTAACAAACAAGAAGGGCGGGCGTGGCAATGGCCATTCATGTGTCAGACGAAAATAGTACACCCACATGTGTGACGAGGCTGGACTTGACATATGCATCAGCGAGCATGGTGATGAGGTGAGAGTTGGAAGCGTGGATGTACTTGACAAGGACCAAGTAGATGCGAGCAAGCATATGGTGGGCAATGTCGACGATGGTCGCGTCGATGAGAAGACCGAAGAGGAAGGCTTAATGTAATTAGCCAGTGTCTTTGGACAGGTTGTCGACAGATAAAAGTTCTATAGTTTGGCTTGAGGAGTAACATAGATAGGCATGCTGGTGCTATAAGGCTATATCTCTCTTCGTGGACAAGAGCATACAATGCTTCAAGTTTCATGGAAGTTTTATAAATTCTATTATGAGGCTCAATCTGAAATAAAATGGTGTCTTGCTTTACCAACTCTTGATGCGTCCCCAACCCCCCCCCCCCCCCCCCCCCCCCCCCCCCCCCCCCCGAAATCCTGGTGTGGTCTTCGATGTAGATTACCAGTTGACTTCGTGTTTCAACTTGTTTCGTTGTCCCTTACCCTAACTTTTTCATTCTTAGTTGTAAGATACTACATATATCTAATTGATCCTTTGAGAAAGTAATGATCCTATGGGAAAGGAACCCACAAATTATGTGGTTAGTGCTTGTAGGGTAATGTGGATTTAAGACAACAACATATCACTTCTTCCTGGTTAAAATGGAACATACAGACAACATTCCCAATAAGTAGTGTTATTTAGAAACCAAATTTGTTTGTTTGCTTGAGTGAATCTGTCTAATGTATATTGCCGGTGTGGTCAGAGCTGGATGCACCACTGATAGTGGTGATAAGTTTGGATAAGAGAGGGGGAGATAGTGGATAGAGGAGGAACAACAGGAAAAGCGTTTTAACGGGTAAACAAATAATGACACCATATCATGTGCACCAGAATTATCTCTACTATTAAATGGGAGTTGGTAGCCTGATATCTATGGTTTAATTTTACCTCATCATTCTTGCTTGTTCGAACATGTTTGATGTACTTACACATTAACAAGAGTGTATGAAACCCTTTACAAAGAAATTTGTATCCAGTGTCCTATAGTAATAAATGTACTGCATGCTGGCAGAGTTGAGAATTGTTGTTAACTTTTTGTAAGTGGTAGCAGTACAATGGTTTGCAACATTTCCATCGTGCCTGTAAATGACCTATAACATTCATGCCTAATTATTTGGTTTCGGTCCTTTGCTTTTTTACTCTTTATTTACTAATGAAGATAGCATATGTTCCTGCTTTTAAATGTAGTTATCTGTGCTTGCTTTTAAATGTAGTTATCTGTGCCTCCAGTTGGTAGAGATTAAAGTATTTCAGACCTTAAGCATTCTAAATCTTATATCCTTTGCTATTATTTATGAGCCAGATAGAAGGGAAGGAAGAGGGAGCATAGTGCCAAGCAAATGTGGCGGGAAAGGTAGGGGATAGCGTCGCTCGAGCGGGGAAGGGCAGGGGAGATGGCCCGTGCATAGCGGCGGCATTGCTACTACACTACTGTTGATATTCGTGCCGCTGCTGCTATACTACTGTTGATGTTCATGCCGCTGCTACTGATACATAGAGAAGGGAGTGTGTGTGAGAGAGATCCCAATGGGAGAGAGATGTTTGACAAAAAAAGAGTGTGTGAGAGAGATGAGATTCTTTGCTCTATGGTATTGTTGCTGCCATTATTCGGGGGAGTTCGGACTGTCCACGTGGATGAATTTTTGGAAGCCTGCTGGGCGCCCAGTTTGATGTCTATGTTTGATTTATTTATATGCACAGTAGCCCGTAGCAACGCACGGGCATTCTACTAGTCTCCATTAGGAACTCACCGACTGAGTGCGGTGCAAGATGGCATGGCAATGGCTAACATGTGCCATAGAGCTTTGATTGATAGATGGATTTGGGTGTGTACATACCGCGTAAAACCTGTTGTTAATCTTCCTTTGAAGGATAGCCTGATGGCTGGTACGGCGCATGGGTGTAGGTTGAACAAATATGATGAAAATTGATAGGACGGTATAACATACACTAATTCTTGTAATACCCAAAGTTATACATAGCGATCATATTACACGTAATTCTTTTGTATCATACTGTCGATAACTATCCTATACACGCAGTTAGCACACAAAGGAACAGAAGGTGAGAAAACAGAGGCCATACTCTGAATTTGAACGACCACTTTGCAGTACACCCTTAGCAACTCTGAGGCTGAGCGTGACTGTACCCCGGCGTTTAGTCATCCTGCATGTTAGCATTAGCCGATCTCACCGAGGAAATTGATTAGCCCAGACTGTAGACCAGTAGTATGTGCATGTGCTTCTGGCCGGTCGAAATCTAGCTAGCCTTGGACTGAATCGTATCCAACAGCCTGCTTCCAACGCTTGATCGTATACTTCTATGTCAACAGAATTAAGACGTTGCGTCCAGCCCTAAACGGAGGTCTTCCAACCCATGTCCGCATCATGCAGTCCACCAGCCGACCAACGGCATGGTAGAATCCTAGTATAAGTTGCTTGCTGCCCGGACCATCTGATAGACCTTGAGGAGGGCACGACCAAATATCCTGTTGGGGCCATGGAAGAACAGGACGGGACATGACGGCCTTGAGGAGGGACTGAATATTATTCTGGATCAAACTTCCTCCTGGGGCCATGGAAGAACAGGAGGCACGCGGCGGCCATGACACGTATTTTTTTTCAGACCTAGAGTTGAAAGGGAGGAGTCATGAGACATAGGGAGGCGTTGGAGTCGTTAGAGGTTGGTAAGCGTTGAAAGGGAGGAGTCCTGAGAGTTTGGGGTCGAGTTTCCCATCGACTACTCATCAAAAACGGCTGTAGGGAGCATGACGTATATTTTTTTAACAATAGCAAGACGTGCAAGTTAGTTTTGATTTGGAATTTTTTTTAATAGCAAGTCGTGTAAGTTAATTCTGCATTGGACTTTGTTACGCGTAGTTTTTCCACCTTAAGAGTAACATAAATCGTGGGGTTAAAATAGATCAATCATATAGATCAACGATGTAATTAATTTTAATAATGTGGATTAACATGGAGTCTCGTATGATGCCTCCAATTAGTAAATATATAAGATAAGATACCAGCGGTGCCGGCGCAAATTAAGGAGACGTCTAAGACAATTGATGTACGTGGAATCCATTCGCCGGTAATTATTACTGTCATATGAAGAGGGGGTGGGTTAGTGACGTTACATATTTATTTTCCTTTCTGTTTTCGGCCAGGATGGTGTACCTGTGAGCAGTCCAATGCACATCAGGTTGAGATGCCCTTCGGGCAGCCGGGTAGAGCCAAACCAGAAGTAAAATGTGAGCCGCACGGTACATCCGAAAGCACCCCGTGTGGCTAGACTATCGCATTAGAGTATCTAGCACATCCGAACACAACGGCCGACCATCAAACCAAACGCCCGCACCGTGCGTGCAAGACCCCGGTCACCCGCGCTGAGTCCTAGTCCACTACCTTGAGATGACTACAACCACGGTCTCAATCACCATGCCACCGTGATTGACATCATGTCAGCAGGTCAACATTACCTCGATGTTACAGAGAAATGCAGGGTAACGTAGTAGAAAACAATAAATTTCCGACTTACGCACCATCTCAGGACTATTATGGAGACTGCATACAAGGTTTGATATTTTTCGTTACCGACTCGTAGCGCAGCGGGAAGTAGAGTCGATGACGATAGGCGGTGCAGATCCCCGCAGCTAGGATTTACAACCTCCCAACCGCGAGGATGTATACCCTCATCTACCCCTCGGACAGCCCTCCGGGAGGTGGTCGGACAGTCCCCCGGACGGTGTCGCGGACAGCCCTTCGGGAGGACCTTCGAAACTCGGACGGTCAATCGGACAGCCCTTCGGGAGGACCTTTGAAACTCGGACGGTCACACCGACAGCCCTTCGGGAGGCACTCACGAACTAAGACCGAAACTACGATCTCTCTACAGAGTTGCACACATACGGTGTCATCTATCCCGCAGGGCTTCGCCGTCCAGAACTAGTTCCCACCGGAACCCAAACAACCTTTCGGCTCTACGAAACTATTTCGCAGGGAGAGAGAGCTGCCAGATCATTGCAATGGCACTTGTATGTGAGAAAGAGTGAGTGTGGATAGTGCCTCTCCACCTCTATTTATAGGAGAACCCAAGGGGTAGGGGACACATGAAAAACCAAAAATGCCCACACTTTATGTCCACTAGTAGAAAACAGGGCTTTGGTTCGGCCAGAAAAGAGCATTAATCCCGATTGCATTATGAACCGGGAGTAATGTGAGCATTAGTCCCGGTTCGAGCGGCTAGGGCACCGTACAGGCATTAGTCCCGATTCAAATGGGACCTTTAGTCCCGGTTGGTGCCACGAACCGGGACTAAAGGGTGCGATGCCCATTAGTACCGGTTCGTGGCACCAACCGGTACTAAAGGTTAGACCTTTAGTCCCGGTTTGAGCCACCAACCGGTACTAAAGGGGTTTGAGGCATTAGTACCGGTTCATGGCACGAACCGGTACTAAAGGTCCCATTTTCAAACTCTACCCCCCACCCGGTGGATCGCCTTTTCAGTTTTGTAAAAAGCAAAAGAAAATGATAAAAACTTCAAAAATTAAAATCCTTCCAGATGTAGTTATGTTACTACATGTACTAGTTAGGAAAATTTAAAAACTTAAATTTGGACATGTTTTGCAAAAAGTGTAGGGAAAATGTAAAACGGCTATAACTTTTGCATACAATGTCAGAAAAAAGTATAATATATCAAAATGTTTAGCACAAAAATCCGCATCCGATTTTGATAGCCTACGACCTGTTTGCAAATTTTTAGAATCCTCAAATTCTAAAAGGAAAAAAAGTTATGCTCAAATTTCAATTTTTTTTGAATTTTGGGTAAATCAGGTCAAACTTTGGTCAAACTACTTATTAGAGAAGTATTAGTGTTACTAAATAATTATTCAATAATATTAGTGTTACTAAATAATTATTACAGTTTGTTAGAATTTTGGCCAAATCTGGTCAAACTGTAGTCAAGTCTGGTCAAACTGTGGTCAAACTATGGTCAAACTACTTATACAAGAAATATTAGTGTTACTACATAATTATTTAAGAATATTAGTGTTACTAAATAATTATTTCAATTTTTTGAATTTTGGTCAAATCTGGTCAAACTATGGTCAAACTACTTATTGAAGAAATATTAGTGTTACTAAATAATTATTGTTTTTTAGAATAATAGTTTCAAACTGAAACAGTGAAACATGTGACTTCATGCTCAAGCTAAACTCCTGAGGGTTAATAGGATTGACATCTTACTATTGTCAGGAAAACAACAAGTGGAGACTTAGAAACGAGGGGGAATAGAACCCGAAAGTTAAGGGTGCTCAGGCTGGAGTAGTCAGAGGATGGGTGACCGGCCGGGAAGTTAGATGATTTGGAATGATGATGGGTGATTAGAGATTAGAGGTTAAATTGAGCAGTGATGAGGTGTGATTAGAGATTAAATTGGAAAATAATTCAGAAATTTGAAAACCGAAAAAATTAAAAAAAAAATCATTTTTTTAAAATCATTTTTTTTTTCATAAAAATACCTTTAGTACCGGTTGGTGTTAACAACCGGGACTAAAGGTGGAGCTCTAGACAGCGGCCACGTGGACGGCCTTTAGTCCCGGTTCGTGTAAGAACCGGGACTAAAGGGGGGAGGCTTTAGTAACGACCCTTTAGTCCCGGTTCCATAAGCGGGACTAAAAGCCCTTATGAACCGGGACAAATGACCCTTTTTCTACTAGTGGTCACACATAAAGGGCGGGCATAAAGGGATGACAAGTGGAGCCCCATGGAGGAGCTGCACCCTCCAACGTCCCACCTTCATGGGGGGCCCCCAAAGGGGGTTCCTTGATCCCCAAGTCTTTCTAGAAGCCTTTTTGGAAAAGCCCCAAAAGGTGGCTTTCCATAAATATCCCAAAAAGCACTTTCACTATTCGAGACCCTTTAGTCCCGGTTCCATAAGCGGGACTAAAAGCCCTTATGAACCGGGACAAATGACCCTTTTTCTACTAGTGGTCACACATAAAGGGCGGGCATAAAGGGATGACAAGTGGAGCCCCATGGAGGAGCTGCACCCTCCAACGTCCCACCTTCATGGGGGCCCCCCAAAGGGGGTTCCTTGATCCCCAAGTCTTTCTAGAAGCCTTTTTGGAAAAGCCCCAAAAGGTGGCTTTCCATAAATATCCCAAAAAGCACTTTCACTATTCGATGACATTTTCAGCGTCCGTTCGAACTGAAAATATTTATGTGGCCTTAGAACATTACCAGTACCCACTAAAATAATTTTCAACACGTTCCGAAACAATTCTGGATTAGTGATTTTCATCTGCGAAAAGCATCTGAAGTGGTTCCGGTAGCTCCGGAGCATATCCAGCTTTTATCCTGGAAAATTCCAGAAAGTTTCCAGAATGACTCTGGCACCCTCCAAGAATTATCAGGCATGTGCCGAAACCAATTTGACTTAATAGTATATCCCGAAAAAACTTTTCGGTTTCACCGAAACTCATTCGATGACCTCTCTCTGCAGAACTTTTTTGCTGTCCGAAACCTTTCCGGTGTCCGAAACTTTTTTGGTATTTTTCTCTCAGACTCCCTGTCTAGTATTCAGCGGATAGATGACCCTTAAGCGTGTGACCCTATAGGTTCGGTGAAGTATAGACATGACACGGAACCCCTTCCGATCAATGATCAACATCGGAGCCGTGGACACCCATATTGACCCCTATACGCACACGAATAAATATTCGAGTGAAACTCCAGTTGTAGTGAGCTATTCCTGTTGCTTCGCGATATGTCACAAACACCCGAGGTAAGATTTATTGCATCCCCATGGACGAACAATTTGTCCACCATGCAAGTTACCTCGTTACCGGTTTTGTTCTCTTTTCTCGTTTCCGTGTTCCGGCATCCCAGTGATCAAATCACACTGTGTCTGGCCAGACGATGATGGATACCGTAATACCGAGAGGGCCCGAGAATATCTCTCCATCGTCGGAGGAGCAAATCCCAATCTTGAGCTATCAAGTTACTTGACACACTTTTCCATGAACCCGTAAGCCGCCGTAATAGCCACCCATTTATGGATGACGTTTAACAAACCCCAAAGTTCATGAAGCAAGTATGAAGAAACTCAATACTCTCATGGTCTAAGGAATTATGCAAACATTTACCATCTCTGTGTTACTAACCATAAACTTGTGACGAATGTATCTCATAGCATAACATCAATTCGGGTCGATTCAACACAAATGTTCTTCTAACATTGTGCCCTCAAAGTTGCTGGCATAGACATGCCCATGATTGGGAAAACATAATCATCATGCAATACTTGAGCTAGTCTTAGAGGCATGACTAGGAATACATTTTATCATTCATTATTCCACACGTGCACATAGGTTTCCCCTAGAGCCTTTATGGATATACGGGCTCGAGAACCAGAGCAGTTATAGCATGGAACATAAACATAATCATGAACTTGGAGATAAATAATATCATTTATTATTGCCTCTAGGGCATATCTCCTATAGACTCCCACTTGCACTAGAGTCAATAATCTAGTTAATGCTAATGCACTTTACACCTATGGCATACCGGTGTAAAAAATGCTCCGCATGTGGTATAGCCTGATGTCCATCGGATCTGACAATTTCAACTCCGTGTGTATCTCTGCATATCCTCGCATTTTCATGCTTTCACAAAATTCATATTTTGTGCGGACTTGGCTTTGTATATATGTGAATCATTGGTCGAAACCTGATTCCTCAGACTGAGTTATGGAGCAACTATCTGCAATAGTGTCCCATTGACCAAAGCCTTCTTGGAACCATACTAAGTTCATGAATGAACTATATGATTCAACATCTTTGTCTTTGTCGCTTCTAAAGCGGCAACATACTTCGCCACTGTCATAGAGTTTGCCACAGTAACTTGTTTGGAACAATTTCCAACTAACTGCACCACCATACTGTGTGTTACACAAAACCCTCAATTTAAATCAAAAATCGCATGGAGAAATGATGAAGATTATATCGATGTAACCTTTTACAACGAACTCTTCATGATCTCCACTTGTGAGAAAACATGTCATCAGTGCTACTTTAGTACTCAATGATCCTTTTTCACTGTTGTCCCATGATCAGTACTTTTGATCACTTTGGTATCTATACTCGCAACAACTTGGGAGTATTGGACATATCTGGTTGTTTTACATACCATGGAATACATGATTAATCCAAACACAGGAGTGTGTGGAATCTCCATCATGTATTTTGCTCATCAGTGTTTTGGGACATCGATTCTTGCAAAACATCTTGCCATGCGACTTCGGCAAGAATCACTCCTTGTCGTTCTTAGTGCTAAACGGTTTTAGCATCTTGTCAATATGTATTTTTGCTCAGCCCTATTAGGTAAATCTATCTCCATAGATCATTATGCCTAATATCAGGGCTATTTAGCCCAAGCACTTCATCGAAAAACTATTTTCGAATGAAGTCCTAATTCGTGTCAAGAAATTTATTTCCAATTAACAATGTGTCAAGCACACAAGGTTTTCAGAAATATTGTTATGCTCTCACTTACTTTCTTGAATCCACAAGCATCTTCTTACCCATTGATGAAGTCAAACCCCTTTGACCATTCCATCAAAAACCAAGATTCCAACTCCATTTTGCTCTCTTCTGTCCATTGCCGGAACTCTGAAGCTAGCATACTTAGTAGCATCCTCTGGACCGACAAAATACTTTGGATTGTATCACATACAAGTCCTAGGTTGTATTTCCATTTGATGGAAATTCTTTTGTAATCCATGTTTCATATCTCACGTTTTGGAATATGTATTAATTGCTAGTTTAACCCGAACCGACTTTAAGCATTGCTACGGTGAGACAATCTCATTGTAGTCAACTCCTTGAACTTGTTATCGCAACAAGTCGAGCTTAATGGATAAAACATTTTTATCCATATCAGTTTATAGTCCCATTACAATCTGTTAGACGCCAAGTCTTTCGGAGGGTTTATCAAGATTTAAATCTTGAATCTTTTATGGAAACTATCTCGGATTATATTGGCATTTAGCCAATTACGGAGTCAGGTCCCATCAACGCTTCCTTGTGTATCGTAGGTATATTGTTGTCTAACAACAATATCTTGTTTGTGCACCTGATAAGTTTGCACGAGCTTTTCCTACATTGTTCAGCTACAAGTTCAACCGAAGTCCATACATCTCATGTAGAGGCTTCTGTATCAGTCGCAGTAGGAAACTCGGGAATCACTTCCAAGGTTCCTTTCCTTTGACCTGATGACGAAGATACTTGTTATCTCGTCGAGTTGCACTGTCCTCCCACTTACCTTTTTACAAGAACTATTCTCTTTAAAAGCATACCATTTTGTGGCAAAAATCCTTTGCCTCGGTATAGTGGTGGGGGAATACCCAATGACTTGGGATAACTTACAAAGTAGCACTTGTCTGATTTGGAATAGGTTTGTAACCTTTTACACAAGCCCCATATTCCAAATGTTAAGAAAAGATATAACATGGTTGGGCGTACCATACCATGCCGTCATTTCAACAGACCTGATGGAGCTCTTTTTAGTGTAAAAGCAGCAGTCTCTAAAGCATTACTATTTAAAAGTGATAATGGCAAATTTATTTATGTCATCATTGATCTTACCATGTCATAAATGGTTTGATTACATCTTCACAGTCATTCCACTCATAGTGGTGTTCCGGGAGGTGTAAGTTATGAAACTCTTTTCACAACTCATCAGACATTCGCTAAACTTGTAACTCAAATATTCCTTTCTGCAATAAAATTGCAGAAACATAATTTTCTTGTTACAATAACTTCTACTTCATTTTTGAAAAACCTTTCGATTGATTTCAAAAGATCCAGACTTACGTCTCATCAAGCAAATATCATATATCTACTTGATTCATTTCTGAAGATAGATAAATCCACTACTTGCAACAACATTTATTGAACTACACACATCAAAATGTATGATCACCAATAAGTTTGTTGTTCGTTCCTTCTGGCCTGTGAACGATATTTCAGTCACTTCACTTTTTGGAGGAAAGTTGCAAGTGTCAGATGATTCAAAATCAAATGACTTCAAAATCCATCATAATGGAATTTTTCCGTGCGGGTTTCTCCAATGTGACCTAATGCAGTGCCACACATGTGTGGTATTCTCATAGTCTTGCGACATTTAGCGTTAGTGTTATGGATGTATCATTTTACCATCAATATTCATAACATACATCCCATCTTGGATGGAAGCATGGCCCTTCATGTTATTCATAATACTGAACAACAATTGTTCTTTTATGAATAACCCTTTTGCAATAAACATTGTGCAATGGGCTAGAGTGTATGAAACTCTAAAATGAATTATGAAAGTAAACACGGAGGTAATATATTAATATCATTATTCATAACCACTAGTAAAAAAAGGGCGATTTGTCCCGGTTCACAAGGCCCATTTGTCCCGGTTGTTGAACCTGGACTAAAGGGTCGGTACTAAAGCCCTACACCTTTAGTCCCAGTTCTTACACCAACCGGGACAGATGGGGCTCCACGTGGCCATTGTGGCTTGCCCTGGCAGGGGGGCCTTTTGTCCCGGTTGGTAGCACCAACCGGGACCAACATGCTACCACACGTCAGCAGTTCAGTGGCTAGGGTTTTTTTTGAAAGGGGGGGGGGCTTGTGGGTTTTGGGGTTTTTTTGTAGGGTTAATTTAGGTGTTTCATATATTGTGTTAGCTAGCTAATAGAGAGAAGTGTCCTCTTTCATCCCCGTCCTTGGTCGACGCTATGTACTATACATATAGAGAGGACTCGACACGCTATAGCTAGTAAGCAAACTAATGAAGGAAACCATTAAGTACAGAAGTTCGTCATGAACATATGCATACAGAGAGAAGTGATATCGACCTCTCTTTCTCCGAGAGATTGGTCGAACAACAAGTTTTCGTATATCTATACGACGCTACTGGCTACATATATATACAATATAAGATCTCTTACAATCCCCTAACATCTGAACTCAACTTCCACATGGTATTCTCCGGCTTTATTGATGATGTGATCAAGAAAGAATCCCGCCAATTCCTCTTGAATTGCTTTCATGCGATCTTGTGGTAGGAGTTCATCCCGCATCTGCCACGTCTAATTTGAAGAAGGGGGTCAATACATATACATGAATGAAACTCAACAGAAATGATGGTGTAATAAAATGAAATTGTGAATATTACTGCTTACGCACATCAAATTGTCTTTTAGAGCAGCCCCGCTTATTTTTGCAAGTCACGTTGTAGATGAACTCGCAGACGTAGTATCCACAGAAATCATTCCCGGGTTCCTGCCACAAGCACTTTACGAGAAATAGAGGTCAATCAAACTGATAATGAAGCATTATAAATGGCATTGATGAAAGTAGCTAGAATCAACGGGAGATGCACGGAACTAGCTAGCTAGTAGTACTTACTTTCGGGTATGTAAATCCCAGCTCCCCGGCAGTCTTGGAGCTTCTGCGGTGAATAGTTTCCAAACCCTGCGAGACAAACAAAACAATTACTTGATATCAGGAAATGAACAAAAAGTTGCCGATATGGAGCGATAATGATCGATTGAACTTACTTCTTGAGCATTTTAGTCATGTCTGCATAGGTCTCGGGATCTTTTCGTCTCGAGTCTAAGACGGTTACTAGTCCTTGCCCAAGCTTAATCTCCAGGAGAATATAGTGGAAGTTGCGCACGCATGCATAACTCATCAATTACATTACTATAACCTCGAGTAATAAGGGAAACCGAATATGCACAAGACAGTAACACTCACTTGAAGTTGTAAGGAAAGAGTATTTTTATCTTTGTTTTGATTTATTAGAAACGATTTGAGCAAGTTGGCCTCGGTTTCTTTGGCTTGAAATTTAACCGTAAATTCATCTATGAGATTTGTGCTAATGAACCCAATATCATAGATTTCTGCTTTTCGGCATTTGACCATCTTCAATCTGCATAATATAGTGAGGATAATCATATATACATGCAATGAAAGAGCTGAGCTATATATAGAGACTTAATGACAGAAGTAGTACTTACAGACAGTAGCAAGTGACCGTTAATTTATCGAGGGCCTTTTGATTGAACCACTGGAAGAACTCCTCAAATGGAACAGTCAACAGTTCAATTCCAACAAGGTCGTGCTCCTCTTTAACTCTCAGCGTCAAAGTATCCTCCCCCCAGACTCTCTGCAGGTTTTCATGTACCAATCATGGAATCTTCGCATCATCGTTGTTAGAGGAGGACTTCCATCTCTGATGAGAGGCTTCCCGTACTGGTATTTGTGTTCGTCCACCTCCATTATATCATAATGTGCATCGTCGGACAGGTAATCACCAGGATTGGTATAACCGTGCACCATCCTCGGATCATTAATGACGATATCGCTAGACACCTTAAGTGGGGGGCACGATTGGTTTGCTTGTTCGCCGGGCTGGGCAATTTTTTTCCAGCTTGTCGTTGTGCTAACCTTTGATCACTGATAGTACTTCCCGACCGCTCTGCTTCGATATATGACTTTCCAGTAATGCGCTCATAGTTGTTTTTCGGCGGAGATGGTGGTGGTTTCTTCAGGGAAGCGATAGTGCGCTTTGCTTTCACCGAATCTATCTTCTCCTCCGAAGGTGGATGTTTCTTTGCTTTCACCACTTCAAAGAAGTCCCTCACTTCGGCTTCCACGATCTTCGCGTTTTCCTCCACGGTCCTCTCGTATGGTAACTTCTCTAGAGGCTTGAGAGATGGACCGAATCTATATTGCCTCCCGCCTCTGGCTGTACTACTAGATGCCGGAGCAGACGGAGCGGCTGCGACTGTCTTCTTTCCTTGCTTACGACGCGAAGGAGAAGAACTACGACGCGCCGGAGCAGCCGGAGCGGCGATGGGTCTCTTCCGCCCTTGCTGACGAGGCAGAGAAGGAGGAGGCTGGCTGCTCGGGCGCGCCGGCGTAGGCGGAGTGCCGCCACGAGACGGAGAAGGAGGAAGAGTACCCTGATCACTCGCCGGAGGAGTAGGCGGAGGAGGAGGCGGAGTGCCCTGACTCGCCGGAGGACGAGGAGGAGGCGGAGGCGTCCAGTTCGGAAGGTTGATGAGCTCCTTCCGCCATAGGCATGGAGTCTTCAGAGCAGAACCCAGTCGAGTCTCCCCTTCACCGGTAGGGTGGTCAAGCTTGAGCTCCTCGAATCCCTCCGTTATTTTGTCCACCGTCACACTAGCATATCCTTCTGGAATTGGACGGCAGTGAAAAGTTGCGCCGGGTTCAGGAGGTCGAACAGAGCCGATAGCCGCCTTGACTTTCAAGTTCTGCCATTGCATCATAAGGTGCCAATGTTGAGACTCCATGATAGCATCCACGGGTAGCTAGCAGGAGCCGTGAAGACAGGCTCTAGCTGAAGCAGCTCGGTGGAAGCCACGCTGCTTCTCCGCTGAGATGGCGGGGTAGCTCCGGGGGGTAGCTTCGGCAATTCGCTTGCTGTGAACTGCTTCTCGTTCCTCTAGTGCTTGTACCCTTGCGTGCAGCTTCTGCATTTGGGTATGCTCCACTTTCCTCCTCCTCTCTTGGCATTTGTAACCGCCTGCGTCCGGAAATCCAGCCTTCCACAGAATGGAGCCTGGCGTGCCTCATGTCCGTCTAGGGTGCTCGGGATTCCCGAGGGCTATAGTGAGCTCGTCGTTCTCTCTGTCTGGAACGAACGTCCCTTGCTACGCTGCGGCGATATAGTCATGAAGCTTTGTGACGGGTATTCGCAGTTGCTCGTTCGTCCAAACGCACTTCCCTGTTACAGGGTCGAAGGTTCCGCCAACCCCGAAGAACCAAGTCTGGCAACGGTCTAGCCAGTTCAATGTCTCTGGTTCGACCCCTTTATCAAGCAGATCATTCTCAGCCTTGGCCCACAACGGCCGGGCTTTGAGGTAGCCACCTGACCCCGTGCGATGGTGATGCTCCTTCTTCGCAGCATTTATCTTGTTTGTCGCAGAAATCTTCTTACTCTTGTCCGATGTCTTGTGGGCCACAAATGCGTCCCAGTATTCTCTGATCTTCTCATACCGGCCGGTGAATTCTGATGTTTTCAGCTCATTGTTTTCAGCTCATTCTTCCACCTCCTGAATAGATCTGCCATCTTCTTAAGAGCATGAGACTTGATCAATGGCTCTTTAACTGGCTTCTCCGGATCCTCCTCTGGCGGTAGGGTGAAATTTGCCTTCCGCGGGTCCCAAAGATCATCTTTCTGCCTATCATTGACATAAGACACCTCAGGGTCTTCCTTCTTAGGCTTCTACCATTGCTGGATGCTGATCGGGATCATGTCCCTAACAAGAACCCCGCACTGAGCAGAAAATGCTTCCTTGGTCCGGATGGGTTCTATCGGTTGGCCATCCACTACAAAAAAAGACACATCCGTGACATTTTGGGCCGAACGAATTTTTTCTGTCATACTTATGACACTTCTATGATGATAATTGTGACAAAACCAGGTATCATCATAGATGTGGTGGGCTCCTACTTCTATGACAAAAAATCATGACAGAAAATGGGCTTTTCGTCCTGGGCGGGCCGGAGATGCAGCTGCATGACATTCTTTGGGCCGTCCATGACGGAAAAACCATGGTAGAAGCGCGGGCGAGGAAAATATCGGGGTGTTCCCGGTTACGGTGGGTGGTCGGGGCCGAGCGATGTGCGTTTCTCTCGTACACGTATGCGTGTGTGTGCGAGGCGTTGGGCTCTAACTGAACCCGAGCGATTGCACTGTAGGCTACACTTTACTGAACCCGAGCGATCGATCGATGGCTGTTAACTGAACCCGATCGAGCGATTCCTTCCACTACTGGAATCAGCTTCGTTGCCGTCCGCCATGGCAGACGGGAAAGGCACTGATCACGGACGGCAAAAGCCTTTGTCGTCAGCCAGCGGACGGCAAACCGTCCGACTGAACACGTGCCAGCAAAGGCCTTCTTTGTCGTCTGCTTCATAGAAACGAACGACAAAGGATTGTGCCGTCCGCCATCCGAGGCCAGCAGACGGCAACGACGACGGACGGCAGTGTGGTGGGGTGAGAGCCGTTAGGGGGTTAACGGCGCTCTTTGCAGTCCGCCAGCGGACGACAAACATGCAAAGCTGTTTGTCGTCCGCTAACGGACGACAAAGAGCTTAGCTAGGGCAGCAATGGGAAGCTGCCACATGGCCAGCTATGCCGTCTGCCAGCAGTTGGCATAGATGGCCCTGTTTTGCCAGGCCTATTTGGTCACTTTGCCGTCCGCTTGCAGACGGCAAAATGACCAAATAGGCAGCCAGTGTTACCAGTTTGCACAGGTGACTGCCACATGTCCTCTTTGCCGTCTGCTAGCGGACGGCAAAGAGCTTTGCCGTCCGCTAGCAGACGGCAAAGATCCTGTATAGCCCTTGTTTTTTCTGTTTTTTCTTAAATTCATTCAATTTCACAGAATTTCACAGATATATATATATATATATACACATATGAAAATACTTTCGACAAGCATACCAACACATATACATACCAAATCATATCCCTGCCATATGGATATGATCATCCAACACATATACATAGCAAATCAAAAGTCCATATGCAACATATATAGCTAGCCAACATATCCAACAACAAGCATACAATGGTTTCATCCATACATGCATATATAGGTAGCAAGTTTCACATTGTTCATCCTACAAAATCAAAACAAAAAGGAAGCATAAAGAGAAGAGTAGACTCCATCAATGCAACCTTCCTCATCTAAAGGAAATCTGCAAATAGGGAAAGAAGAAAGTTAGAAGAAGAAAGTAAGAAGAAGAAGAAGAAGAAGAAGAAGACTAGCTAGAAGAAGAAGAAGAAGAAGAAGTAGAAGAAGAAAAAGAAGAAGAAAAAGAAGAATAAGAAGAAGAAGAACATGATTTTTTCTTTTTATTTTTCTCCTCTCCTCTTCTTTATCTTCTTCTTATTCTAACTATGGTAAGTAAAAATGTCATTTTATTGCTAAGCTAGGTAAAAATGCTAAGTGTAGGTCATTTTAGAGCTAAGCTAGGTAAATAGGTCATTTTGGAGCTTAGTAAGGTTGTTATGTCATTTTCGAGGAAAATAAGCTAAGTCTATATCATTTTGGAGGTAACAAAGATTATCATGCCATTTTTGACCTAAGTATGCTAAGTATGTCATAAATGAACTGAATAAGCTAAGTATAGCTCATTTTTATGTAACTTAGGTAATTATGCCATTTAGGAGGAAAATAAGCTAAGTATCCATTTGTAAAGCAAAACATTAGAGAAAACTTACCCTCATTACAACAAATATGATGAAGATCACAACTAAGGTAACAATTGATCCAACGGCATAATGATACCAAGCCTCATTATCAATGGCATATTTTCTAATCTTCTTAAGCTTTAGGCGCATTTCATCCATCTTCAAGCGCATTGCATTCATCTTCATCTTGTGATCATCGATGACATCGGCAACATACAACTCCAATGTCATCTTCTCTTCTTCAATTCTTTTAATTTTTTCTTTCAAATACTCATCTTCTTTTCAACTAAATTTAACTTCTCGACAAGAGGGTCGGTTTGAAATTCCGGCTCACATACCTCCTAGATTAAAATATCTCTATGTCAACTTGATGGCCATAATTGTCATAAATGCGAAATGCAACAAATAGTTATGAAAAAGAATTTACTACATCTGAATCATAAAGCGGGCGAGGGCCGACGGGGACGGAAATCAAGACCATGGCACTATGTATAAGAAACAGTCATACAAAGTAAGAAAATTATACATACCAACTATATAAATCATACAAAGTACAACATAAAAATTTGAATACCTAAGAATCACTATCAGTAATGACGTGCTCATCATCAACATTAATAAATGCATCATCATCATCACTATCGGTAATGACATGCTCATCATCATCATTAATAAATGCATCATCATCTGGAAGGCCACCTTTACGTAATCGTTCAAGCATTGACAGGTCATCTGCAGCAGTAACTTCTTCTTCCGGCTCTTCTTGTTCCGACTCAGGGTCGGATTCACTATAGTTGTCTACTTCATTGTTCTGGGGTGGAGTAGAGCGTTTCTTGAAACTTTTTTTGGCAAGACGTGTTTCTTGGAAGAATTCTCCTTCGTCATATGTGTCTTGGTTAACGTGACGTTCATAATCCTCTTCATTGGGGGGAGGTAGTCTAACACGTGGAGGCACTTCATAAACGACATCCCAACCACTGAGATTTGGATCACTTTGACAGGCCCACGGTAGATAGAAAACTTGGGTTGCATGTTGAGCCGTAATATAGACATCGGGAACATCCAAATGGGTGCTTTGTTTGATTTCGACTAGCCCTATATGTTCATGAGTCCTTCTAGTCTCCCTGGGCTAGAACCAATAACATCTGAAGAGTACGACGTTTGGTGGGTTATCACCATAGAATTGAAGTTCATAAATTCTTTCAACTCTTCCATAATACTCGACACCTCCTTCGCATAGCAGAGACACAACAATTTGTAGACTTTCGATCGGCCATAGATAGCTCTTTGCCATAGGTACGAAAGCGATACCCATTGATGTCGTAATTGTCAAATGAACGGACCTTATAGTGAAAACCATTAGCTACTTGTCTCAATTCGGCATCCATAATCTCTGAATTAGCCTACAAGTTTAATAAGAAAGGATTGTTGAATTAGTCGCAAATTAGCCAAAGAAATGAAAGGGTCTAATGGAAATTACCTTTTTTGAACCAAGAGATGAAACCGGGATATTCGCCTCCTTGCTTTGCCAGAAGCTCATACTCTTCGACGGAATCCTTTTGGATCACCGCTCCAAACGAGAATATGGCGACGTATCGACTGCATCAAATATCTAGGAATGAGAGTAGTTCAAAGAAATTAGAAGTTGTGAAACAATGTAACGAGATCTTACTCGATGTACGGCCGCATTTCTGTTAGGTTGTTAAAGAGATACAACGAAATGGTCCGCCATTTTTCAACATCCAACGATACTGGTTTCCAAGCACTGGATGGTGCGAGATTCCCTTTGAATAGGCCGAGGTTGGATTGACTCTTTGTAGGCTCGTCAGCATTGTACTGAGGCTTCGGATTATGCAAATGACGTTTTTTGGCTTTGTAGTGTACTGTCACGAAGTTTGACGCCTCCTCAGTGATGAATGCCTCGGCCATCGATGCTTCTATTCTACGTTTATTTTTACATTTTGCTCGAAGTTTCTTCTGCATCCTCTCAGTTGAGTAGCACCAACGATTTTGCACGGGCCCCCCCAATCGTGCCTCGGTCAGGAGATGCAAAATCAAGTGTTGCATTGGATTAAAGAAGCTTGGCGGAAAGATCATCTCTAACTTGCAGATCAACTCCGGCGCCAACTGTTCCATTTCTTCTAGGAGGCAAGGCGATAGTTCTTTCGCACAAAGAACACGAAAGAAATAGCTCAGCTCTGCCAGTACTAGCCATTCATCCTCAGGGATGAAGCCACGCAACATCACCGGCATTATCCGCTCTATCCATATGTGCCAATCATGACTTTTTAGACCAAATATTTTCAATTTATCAAGATTCGCTCCCCTCTTTAGATTTGCTGCATACCCATCAGGGAACATCATCTGCATTTTCACCCACAAAAGAATTTCCTTCATAGTCGGCCTTCCAATATTGAACCATGCCTTTGGCTTCTTCCAGTTCTGCTTTCCTTTTGGTTCTTGCATGTTTTGTAACGGTCTATCACAGAGCTCCTCTAGATCGTCTCTAGCCTTAGTATTATGCTTTGATTTCCCCTCTATGCCGAACAATGTACCAAAAATGGCTTCGGCGATATTCTTTTCAGTGTGCATCACGTCGATGTTGTGTGGGCAAAGGAGGTCTTTGAAGTAAGGCAGATCCCAGAAGCATGTCTTGTGAGTCCATCCGTGTTCCTTATTATACCCCTTGAAATACCCTGGACGCTCTGGATCTGGCTCGAGAGCGTTTATCTGATCTAGGGTCTGTTGACCTGTCAACGCAGGTGGTGCAGAGTGTTTGACAACTCTACCTTTCATGAAGTTATTCTTATCTTTCCTGAACTTATGGCGAGGATCTAGAAACTGTCTATGCAAGTCGAAGCAACTATACTTGCGCCCCGCCGTCAGCCAACGAAACTCAAGAGCTCCCTTGCATGTGGGGCATGGGAACCATCCATGCACACACCAGCCAACGAATAGCGCATATGCCGGCAAGTCATGCGTTGAGTACACGTACCAGGCATGCATTATGAAGTTCTGTTTGCTAAAGGCGTCGTATGTCTTGAACCCATTATCCCAAGCTTCTTGAAATTTGTCCTTAAGCGGCTGCATGTACACATTCATATTCTTCCCCGGATAGTTGGGCCCTGGAATAATCAACGTCAGGAAAATGTTCTTTCTTTGCATAATTTGCCGGGGGGGGGGGGGGGGGAGATTGAGTGGAATGACAAACACGGGCCAACAGCTGTATGGGGCTGCCATCTGACCGAACACACTGAACCCATCTGTGCTGACGGCGACTTGAGGATGCCTTGGATCTGCCGTTTTTTCCTTATGTAATGCATCGAAGCGCTTCCACGCTTCACCATCCGATGTGTGCACCATCATCACATTCCCATGTGCATCTAGTTCAGTTCTTTTTCCCGTTTTGTGCCATGTCATCTGTCTGGCCGTCTCTTCGACCATGAAAAGACGTTGAAGTCTTGGTACGATTGGCATATACCGAAGAACATTAATGGGTATTTTGGTCTGCGTCTTCTCACCCATACCGTTGTCTACCACAACATACCAGGAAGAATTGCAAATGGGGTAATAGTTCAAGTCCTCATACTGAAGCCTAAATAAGACACATCCTTTCTCACAGGCATGTATCTTCTCATAGGGCATCTTAAGAGCACGGAGGATTTTGTCTGACTGGTACAGGTTTGGAGGTAGCACATGGCCTTTGGGTAGAAATCGTCCGAAAACTATCATCATCGCGTCGTAGCATTCTCTGCCCAAGTTGAATTGAGCCTTCAAAGCCATTATTTGTGAGATGGCATCTAGCTGACAAAGCTCAGTGTGCTCGTGGAGAGGACGTTTTGTGGACTCCAACATTTCAGTGAAGGCCTTTGCAGATTCCTCCATCTCCTCGTCCAAGTCCCGAGCATCGTCAAAGTCTTGCACCATGTCTGCGGTCCCGGTACCATACTCGTCAGTGCGATGACGAACCACCTCGGCTCTGGCACGTTGGGCAGACTCACCATGTAATGTCTAGACCATGTAACCAGACGTAAAACCATACTTCTGCAGGTGTTTACTCATTTGAAGCTCGTCCCTCTGATTATAGTTGTCGCACCAGGCACAGGGGCACCAGCTAAATTCCTGGCCATTTGCAAATGCGGCTCTAAGAAACCCCTTAGTTTTTGTTAACCATTCCTCGGTCCAAACATACTGACTAGTGTAACCGGTGTACATCCACGCACGATCACTCATATTGACTTCCTACTGGACACACAAGAAATATTTACATAATTAGGCAAACCATATCCATCAGTTAATGGAGTTTGTTAGTTTTATTACGTCCATGCAACCTACACACTAATAGGTAAGGATAGGTCCTAATCCCACCCGAGTATGTGTAGATCGGGTTCGTTTTCCCATGCTCTGCTGCGGATCCGACGCAAAATTTCGGAAGCACCTCCCCCACTAGTAGAAAACAGTGCTTTCTTTCGGGCCTGGCCAGCCCATTAGTCCCGGTTCAGTCACGAACCGGGACCCATGGGGGAATTCGTCCCGGTTCGTGAGCCCAGGAGGCCGACTGGGGCCTCGTGGGCATTGGTCCCGGTTCGTTTCGACCCATTTGTCCCGGTTCTAGGCACAAACCGGGACCAATGGTCCTCACTCCTGGCCCACAACCATTGGTTCCGGTTCTTGGCTTGAATCGGGACAGAACGCTCGGCTTTAGTCCCGGTTTATACCATGAACCGGGACAAATTAGTTGCCTATATATACCCCATCGCCGCAGCAGAGCACTCCACAATGCTCTGTTTTTTGCTGGCCGGCGAGGGGGAGGGCATTGGGTGCTCTAGCTCACCTCCTATGCACATGAGGTGTTCGATGAAATGCCCGAGCCACGCTAGTTAAGCTTTCTCCTCTCGAAGCTCGACCTCCGAGCTCCATTTTTCACAAGATTTGTCTAGGTTTATATTAGCGGTCCGTCACGCCCCGTCCCCGTCTTCACCGCCGTCGATCGCCCGCGCCCATCTCGTCGCCGGCACCACCGTGGTGAGCCTCTTCGTCTTATCTTCTATCTGAAAGAAAAAACTTCTTACTTTACATAGATACTTGTCTAGTTTTCTTACTTTTGACACACATAATTATATATAATGCACGCAGATGAACCGGCAATGGATGTACGGTGACAGACACACCTCTGAGTACATTAAGGGCGTGCATGATTTTCTCGAAGTGGCTGAGGCAAACAAGCAGAATGGTTTTGTGTGTTGTCCATGTTGAAAATATGCCCAAGAGGCAATAATAAATGGTTATTATTATATTTCTTTGTTCATGATAATTGTCTATTGTTCATGCTATAATTGTGTTATCCGGAAATCGTAATACATGTGTGAATATATAGACCACAACGTGTCCCTAGTAAGCCTCTAGTTGACTAGCTCGTTGATCAACCGATAGTCATGGTTTCCTGACTTTGAACATTGGATGTCGTTGATAACGGGATCACATCATTAGGAGAATGATGTGATGGACAAGACCCAATCCTAAGCATAGCATAAAAGATCGTGTAGTTTCGTTTGCTAGAGCTTTTCCAATGTCAAGTATCTTTTCCTTAGACCATGAGATCGTGCAACTCCCGGATACCGTAGGAGTGCTTTGGGTGCACCAAACGTCACAACGTAACTGGGTGACTATAAAGGTGCACTACGGGTATCTCCGAAAGTGTCTGTTGGGTTGGCACGGATCGAGACTGGGATTTGTCACTCCGTGTGACGGAGAGGTATCTCTGGGCCCACTCGGTAATGCATCATCATAATGAGCTCTATGTGACTAAGGCGTTAGTCACGGGATCATGCATTGCGGTACGAGTAAAGAGACTTGCCGGTAACGAGATTGAACAAGGTATTGGGATACCGACGATCGAATCTCGGGCAAGTAACATACCGGTTGACAAAGGGAATTGCATACGGGATTGATTGAATCCTCGACATCGTGGTTCATCCGATGAGATCATCGTGGAACATGTGGGAGCCAACATGGGTATCCAGATCCCGCTGTTGGTTATTGACCGGAGAGGCGTCTCGGTCATGTCTGCATGTCTCCCGAACCCGTAGGGTCTACACACTTAAGGTTCGGTGACGCTAGGGTTGTAGAGATATGTGTATGCGGAAACCCGAAAGTTGTTCGGAGTCCCGGATGAGATCCCGGACGTCACGAGGAGTTCCGGAATGGTCCGGAGGTGAAGAATTATATATAGGAAGTCAAGTTTCGGCCACCGGGAAAGTTTTGGGGGTTACCGGTATTGTACCGGGACCACCAGAAGGGTCCCGGGGGTCCACCGGGTGGGGCCACCTATCCCGGAGGGCCCCGTGGGCTGAAGTGGGAAGGGAACCAGCCCCTAGTGGGCTGGGCGCCCCCCCATGGGCATCCCCCCTGCGCCTAGGGTTGGAAACCCTAGGGTGGGGGGGCGCCCCACTTGCCTTGGGGGGCAAGGCACCCCCCTGGCCGCCGCCCCCCCCACCAGATGGGTTCTGGCCGGCGCCCCCCCTTCCCAGGGGGCCTATATAAAGGGGGGGAGGGAGGGTAGTAGTATTACAGCCTTGGGCGCCTCCCTCCTCCCCTGCTACACCTCTCCCTCTCGTAGAAGCTCGGCGAAGCCCTGCCGAGACCCGCAACATCCACCACCACGTGGTCGTGCTGCTGGATCTCCATCAACCTCTCCTTCCCCCTTGCTGGATCAAGAAGGAGGAGACGTCGCTGCACCGTACGTGTGTTGAACGCGGAGGTGCCGTCCGTTCGGCACTCGGTCATCGGTGATTGGAATCACGGCGAGTACGACTCCGTCATCCACGTTCATTGGAACGCTTCCGCTCGCGATCTACAAGGGTATGTAGATGCACTCCTTTCCCCTCGTTGCTAGTATACTCCATAGATGCATCTTGGTGAGCGTAGGAAAATTTTAAAATTATGCTACGATTCCCAACAGTGGCATCATGAGCCAGGCCTATGCGTAGTTACTATGCACGAGTAGAACACAAAGAAGTTGTGGGCGTTGATGTTGCCAATTCTTCTTGCCGCTACTAGTCGTTTCTTGTTTCGGCGGCATTGTAGGATGAAGCGGCCCGGACCGACCTTACACGTACGCTTACGTGAGACAGGTTCCACCGACTGACATGCACTAGTTGCATAAGGTGGCTAGCGGGTGTCTGTCTCTCCTACTTTAGTCGGAACGGATTCGATGAAAAGGGTCCTTATGAAGGGTAAATAGAAATTGGCAAATCACGTTGTGGTCATACGTAGGTAAGAAACGTTCTTGCTAGAAACCTACAAACCACGTAAAAACTTGCAACAACAATTAGAGGACGTCTAACTTGTTTTTGCAGCATGTGTTATGTGATGTGATATGGCCAGAAGATGTGATGAATGATATATGTGATGTATGAGATTGATCATATTCTTGTAATAGGAATCACGACTTGCATGTCGATGAGTATGACAACCGGCAGGAGCCATAGGAGTTGTCTTTATTATTTTGTATGACCTGCGTGTCATTGAATAACGTCATGTAAATTACTTTACTTTGTTGCTAAACGGGTTAGCCATAGAAGTAGAAGTAATCGTTGGCGTGACGACTTCATGAAGACACAATGATGGAGATCATGATGATGGAGATCATGGTGTCATGCCGGTGACGAAGATGATCATGGTGCCCCGAAGATGGAGATCAAAGGAGCATGATGATATTGGCCATATCATGTCACTATTTGATTGCATGTGATGTTTATCATGTTTTTTGCATCTTATTTGCTTAGAATGACGGTAGTAAGTAAGATGATCGCTTATGATAATTTCAAGAAAGTGTTCACCGTAACTGTGCACCGTTGCGAAGGTTCGTTGTTTCGAAGCACCACGTGATGATCGGGTGTGATAGATTCTAACGTTCGAATACAACGGGTGTTGACGAGCCTAGCATGTACAAACATGGCCTCAGAATACACGCAATACAGTTAGGTTGACTTGACGAGCCTAGCATGTACAGACATGGCCTCGGAACACGGAGGACCGAAAGGTCGAGCATGAGTCGTATAGAAGATACGATCAACATGGAGATGTTCACCGATCTTGACTAGTCCGTCTCACGTGATGATCGGACACGGCCTAGTTAACTCGGATCATGTTTCACTTAGATGACTAGAGGGATGTCTATCTGAGTGGGAGTTCATTGAGTAATTTGATTAGATGAACTTAATTATCATGAACTTAGTCTAAAATCTTTACACTATGTCTTGTAGATCAAATGGCCAACGTTGTCCTTAATTTCAACGCATTCCTAGAGAAAACCAAGCTGAAAGATGATGGCAGCAACTATACGGACTGGGTCCGGAACCTGAGGATCATCCTCATAGTAGCCAAGAAAGATTATGTCTTAGAAGCACCGCTAGGTGAAGCACCAATCCCAGAAAACCAAGACGTTATGAACGCTTGGCAGCAGCGTGCTGATGATTACTCCCTCGTTCAGTGCGGCATGCTTTACAGCTTAGAACTGGGTCTCCAAAAGCGTTTTGAGAAACATGGAGCATATGAGATGTTCGAGGAGCTGAAATTAGTTTTCCAAGCTCATGTCCGGGTCGAGAGATATGAAGTCTCCGACAAGTTCTTCAGCTGTAAAATGGAGGAGAATAGTTCTGTTAGTGAGCACATACTCAGAATATCTGGGTTGCACAACCGCTTGACTCAGCTGGGAGTTAATCTCCCGGATGACGCGGTCATTGACAGAATCCTTCAGTCGCTTCCAGCAAGCTACAAGAGCCTTGTGATGAACTTCAATATGCAGGGGATGGAAAAGACCATTCCTGAGATATATTCAATGCTGAAATCAGCGGAGGTGGAGATCAGAAAAGAACATCAAGTGTTGATGGTTAATAAAACCACTAAGTTCAAGAAGGACAAGGGTAAGAAGAACTTCAAGAAGGACGGCAAGGGAGTTGCTGCGCCCGGTAAACCAGTTACTAGGAAGAAGTCAAAGAATGGACCCAAGCCTGAAACTGAGTGCTTTTATTGCAACGGAAGTGGTCACTGGAAGCGGAACTGCCCCAAATACTTAGCGGAAAAGAAGGCCGGCAACACCAAAGGTATATGTGATATACATGTAATTGATGTGTACCTTACCAGTACTCGTAGTAGCTCCTGGGTATTTGATACCGGTGCGGTTGCTCACATTTGTAACTCAAAACAGGAACTACGGAATAAACGGAGAGTGGCAAAGGACGAGGTGAAGATGCGCGTCGGGAATGGTTCCAAGGTCGATGTGATCGCCGTCGGCACGCTACCTCTGCATCTACCTACGGGATTAGTTTTAAACCTCAATAATTGTTATTTAGTGCCAGCTTTGAGCATGAACATTGTATCTGGATCTCGTTTAATTCGAGATGGCTACTCATTTAAATCCGAGAATAATGGTTGTTCTATTTATATGAGAGATATGTTCTATGGTCATGCCCCGCTGGTTAATGGTTTATTCTTGATGAATCTCGAACGTGATGTTACACATATTCATAGTGTGAATACCAAAAGATGTAAAGTTGATAACGATAGTCCCACATACTTGTGGCACTGCCGCCTTGGTCATATTGGTGTCAAGCGCATGAAGAAACTCCATGCAGATGGACTTTTGGAGTCTCTTGATTACGAATCATTTGACACGTGCGAACCATGCCTCATGGGTAAGCTGACCAAGACTCCGTTCTCCGGAACAATGGAGCGAGCAACCAACTTATTGGAAATCATACATACCGATGTGTGCGGTCCAATGAGTGTTGAGGCTCGCGGAGGATATCGTTATGTTCTCACTCTCACTGATGACTTAAGTAGATATGGGTATGTCTACCTAATGAAACACAAGTCTGAAACCTTTGAAAAGTTCAAGGAATTTCAGAGTGAGGTTGAGAATCATCATGACAGAAAAATAAAATTCTTACGATCAGATCGCGGTGGAGAATATTTAAGTCACGAGTTTGGTGCACACTTAAGAAAATGTGGAATAGTTTCACAACTCACGCCGCCTGGAACACCTCAGCGAAACGGTGTGGCCGAACGTCGTAATCGCACTCTATTGGATATGGTGCGATCTATGATGTCTCTTACCGATTTACCGCTCTCATTTTGGGGCTATGCTTTAGAGACTGCCGCATTCACTTTAAATAGGGCTCCGTCGAAATCCATTGAGACGACACCGTATGAATTATGGTTTGGGAAGAAACCTAAGCTGTCGTTTCTAAAAGTTTGGGGATGCGATGCTTATGTCAAGAAACTTCAACCTGAAAAGCTCGAACCCAAGTCGGAAAAATGCGTCTTCATAGGATACCCCAAGGAAACTATTGGGTATACCTTCTACCTCAGATCCGAAGGCAAGATCTTCGTTGCCAAGAACGGGTCCTTTCTGGAGAAGGAGTTTCTCTCGAAAGAATTGAGTGGGAGGAAAGTGGAACTTGATGAGGTGATAGTCACCCCTTCCGAACCGGAAAGTAGCGCAGTGCGGGAAGATTTTCCTGTGGTGCCTGCACCGACTGGGGAGGAAGTTAATGATGATGATCATGAAGCTTCGGATCAAGTTACTACTGAACTTCGTAGGTCCACAAGGACACGTTCCGCACCAGAGTGGTAGGGCAACCCTGTCCTAGAAATCATGTTGTTAGACAACGGTGAACCTTTGAACTATGAAGAAGTGATGGCGGGCCCGGATTCCGACAAATGGCTAGAAGCCATGAAATCTGATATAGGATCCATGTATGAAAACGAAGTATGGACTTTGACTGACTTGCCCGATGATTGGCGAGCCATAGAAAACAAGTGGATCTTTAAGAAGAAGACAGACGCGGATGGTAATGTGACCATCTATAAGGCTCGACTTGTCGCTAAGGGTTATCGACAAGTTCAAGGGGTTGACTACGATGAGACTTTCTCACCCGTAGCGAAGCTGAAGTCAGTCCGAATCATGTTAGCAATTGCCGCATACTATGATTATGAGATATGGCAGATGGACGTCAAAACGGCATTCCTTAATGGCTTCCTTAAGGAAGAGTTGTATATGATGCAGCCGGAAGGTTTTGTCGATCCTAAGAATGCTAACAAAGTATGCAAGCTCCAGCGCTCAATCTATGGGCTGGTGCAAGCATCTCGGAGTTGGAACATTCGCTTTGATGAGATGATCAAAGCGTTTGGGTTTACACAGACTTATGGAGAAGCCTGTGTTTACAAGAAAGTGAGTGGGAGCTCTGTAGCATTTCTCTTATTATATGTGGATGACATATTATTGATGGGAAATTATATAGAATTCTTGGAAAGTATAAAGGCCTATTTGAATAAGTGTTTTTCAATGAAGGACCTTGGAGAAGCTGCTTATATTAGGCATCAAGATCTATAGAGATAGATCAAGACGCCTCATTGGTCTTTCACAAAGTACATACCTTGACAAGATATTGAAGAAGTTCAATATGGATCAGTCCAAGAAGGGGTTCTTGCCTGTATTGCAAGGTGTGCAATTGAGCACGGCTCAATGCCCGACCACGGCAGAAGATAGAGAAAAGATGAGTGTCATCCCCTATGCCTCGGCCATAGGGTCTATTATGTATGCCATGCTGTGTACCAGACCTGATGTAAACCTTGCCGTAAGTTTGGTAGGAAGGTACCAAAGTAATCCCGGCATGGAACACTGGACAGCGGTCAAGAATATCCTGAAGTACCTGAAGAGGACTAAGGATATGTTTCTCGTTTATGGAGGTGACGAAGAGCTCGTCGTAAAGGGTTACGTCGACGCTAGCTTCGACACAGATCTGGATGACTCGAAGTCACAAACCGGATACGTGTATATATTGAATGGAGGAGCAGTAAGCTGGTGCAGTTGCAAGCAAAGCGTCATGGCGGGATCTACATGTGAAGCGGAGTACATGGCAGCCTCGGAGGCAGCACAGGAAGCAGTCTGGATGAAGGAGTTCATTACCGACCTAGGGGTGATTCCCAATGCGTCAGGCCCAATGACTCTCTTCTGTGACAACACTGGAGCTATTGCCCTTGCGAAGGAGCCCAGGTTTCACAGGAAGACCAGGCATATCAAGCATCGCTTCAATTCCATTCGTGAAACTGTTCAAAATGGAGACATAGATATTTGTAAAGTACACACAGACCTGAATGTAGCAGATCCGTTGACTAAACCTCTCCCTAGAGCAAAACATGATCAACACCAGGACACAATGGGTGTTCGATTCATCACAATGTAACTAGATTATTGACTCTAGTGCAAGTGGGAGACTATTGGAAATATGCCCTAGAGGCAATAATAAATGGTTATTATTATATTTCTTTGTTCATGATAATTGTCTATTGTTCATGCTATAATTGTGTTATCCGGAAATCGTAATACATGTGTGAATATATAGACCACAACGTGTCCCTAGTAAGCCTCTAGTTGACTAGCTCGTTGATCAACCGATAGTCATGGTTTCCTGACTATGAACATTGGATGTCGTTGATAACGGGATCACATCATTAGGAGAATGATGTGATGGACACGACCCAATCCTAAGCATAGCATAGAAGATCATGTAGTTTCGTTTGCTAGAGCTTTTCCAATGTCAAGTATCTTTTCCTTAGACCATGAGATCGTGCAACTCCCGGATACCGTAGGAATGCTTTGGGTGCACCAAACATCACAACGTAATTGGGTGACTATAAAGGTGCACTACGGGTATCTCCGAAAGTGTCTGTTGGGTTGGCACGGATCGAGACTGGGATTTGTCACTCCGTGTGACGGAGAGGTATCTCTGGGCCCACTCGGTAATGCATCATCATAATGAGCTCTATGTGACTAAGGCGTTAGTCACGGGATCATGCATTGCGGTACGAGTAAAGAGACTTGCCGGTAACGAGATTGAACAAGGTATTGGGATACCGACGATCGAATCTCGGGCAAGTAACATACCGATTGACAAAGGGAATTGCATACGGGATTGATTGAATCCTCGACATCGTGGTTCATCCGATGAGATCATCGTGGAACATGTGGGAGCCAACATGGGTATCCAGATCCCGCTGTTGGTTATTGACCGGAGAGGCGTCTCGGTCATGTCTGCATGTCTCCCGAACTCGTAGGGTCTACACACTTAAGGTTCGGTGATGCTAGGGTTGTAGAGATATGTGTATGCAGAAACCTGAAAGTTGTTCGGAGTCCCGGATGAGATCCCGGACGTCACGAGGAGTTCCGGAATGGTTCGGAGGTGAAGAATGACATATAGGAAGTCAAGTTTCGGCCACCGGGAAAGTTTCGGGGGTTACCGGTATTGTACCGGGACCACCGGAAGGGTCCCGGGGGTCCACCGGGTGGGGCCACCTATCCTGGAGGGCCCCGTGGGCTGAAGTGGGAAGGGAACCAGCCCCTAGTGGTCTGGGCGCCCCCCCCATGGGCCTCCCCCCTGCGCCTAGGGTTGGAAACCCTAGGGTGGGGGGCGCCCCACTTGCCTTGGGGGGCAAGGCACCCCCCTGGCCGCCGCCCCCCCACCAGATGGGTTCTGGCCGGCGCCCCCCCTTCCCAGGGGGCCTATATAAAGGGGGGGGGGAGGGAGGGCAGTAGTATTACAGCCTTGGGCGCCTCCCTCCTCCCCTGCTACACCTCTCCCTCTCGCAGAAGCTCGGCGAAGCCCTGCCGAGACCCGCAACATCCACCAGCACGCCGTCGTGCTGCTGGATCTCCATCAACCTCTCCTTCCCCCTTGCTGGATCAAGAAGGAGGAGACGTCGCTGCACCGTACGTGTGTTAAACGCGGAGGTGCCGTCCGTTCGGCACTCGGTCATCGGTGATTTGAATCACGGCGAGTACGACTCCGTCATCCACGTTCATTGGAACGCTTCCGCTCGCGATCTACAAGGGTATGTAGATGCACTCCTTTCCCCTCGTTGCTAGTATACTCCATAGATGCATCTTGGTGAGCGTATGAAAATTTTAAAATTGTGCTACGATTCCCAACAGTCCATGCCCTAAATGTGGGAATACGAAGTCTTACTCTGACCGGAAAATCCTTCACACCCACCTGCTTTACAAGGGTTTCATGCCACACTATAATGTTTGGACGAGGCACGGAGAAATAGGGGTTATGATGGAAGACGGCAAAGAAGAAGAGGACGATGACAACTATGTGCCCCCTGAATACGGTGATGCTGCTGAAGATCAAGAGGAACCAGAAGATGTGCACGATGATGCTGCAATGGGGGAAGCTGCTGAAGATCAAGAGGAACGAGACGATGTGCCCGATGATGATGATCTCTGCCGGGTCATTGTCGATGCAAGGACGCAGTGCGAAAGTCAAAAGGAGAAGTTGAAGTTCAATCGCATGTTAGAGGATCACAAAAAAGGGTTGTACCCCAATTGCGAAGATGGCAACACAAAGCTCGGTACCGTACTAGAATTGCTGCAGTGGAAGGCAGAGAATGTTGTGCCTGACAAAGGATTTGAGAAGCTACTAAAAATATTGAAGAGGAAGCTTCCAAAGGATAACGAATTGCCCGACAGTACGTACGCAGCAAAGAAGGTCGTATGCCCTCTAGGATTGGAGGTGCAGAAGATACATGCATGCCCTACTGACTGCATCCTCTACCATGGTGCGTACAAGGATTTGAACGCATGCCCGGCATGGGGTGCATTGCGGTATAAGATTAGACGAGATGACCCTGGTGATGTTGACGGCAAGCCTCATAGGAAGAGGGTTCCTGCGAAGGTGATGTGGTATGCTCCTATAATACCACGGTTGAGCACAGACAGGAGGAATTTAACCTGCACGCGTTGCTCTTTGTAACCATCAACGATTGGTCCGCTCTCAGTAACCTTTCAGGACAGACAAACAAGGGATACCACGCATGCACGCACTGTTTAGCTGACACCGAAAGTATATACCTGGACAAATGCAGGAAGAATGTGTACCTAGGCCATCGTCGATTTCTTCCGACCAACCATCAATGTCGAAAGAAAGGCAAGCATTTCAGAGGCGAGGCAGATCACCGGAAGAAGCCCGCCATGCGTACCAGTGATCACGTACTTGCTATGGTCAATGATTTACACGTAATCTTTGGAAAGGGTCCAGGCGGACTAGCTGTTCCGAGTGACGCTGAGGGACACACACCCATGTGGAAGAAGAAATCTATATTTTGGGACCTACCCTACTGGAAAGACCTAGAGGTCCGCTGTTCGATCAATGTGATGCACGTGACGAAGAACCTTTGCGTGAACCTTCTAGGCTTCTTGGGCGTGTATGGGAAGACAAAAGATACAGCTGAGGCACGGGAGGACCTGCACCTGCCACTACAGGAAACAGCTACTTTGCCGTCTGCCATAGCGGACGGCAAAGGCTCGAAAGGCGGACGGCAAAGACCGTTGCCGTCAGCCGCGGACGGCAAAAGGCTCCGGCAAAGAACGCTACAGTAAACAGCTCCTTTGCCGTCTGCTTCCTGGCGGCGGACGGCAAAGAGGGCGGACGGCAACAATTGCGCTGTCAGTCCGTTAAGTGGCTAACGGCAGACCTTTGCCGTCCGCCGCAGACGACAAAGAGCCTTTGGTCTTTGCCGTCCGCCTTATGATGTCGGGGTCTCGGGGTCGGGGTCTCGGGGGTGTCGTGTCGGGGGTCGGGGTGTCGTGTCGGTGTCGGGGGTGGGGGTGCCGGGTCGGGGTGCCGTGTCGGTGTCGGGGTCGGGGTGTCGGGGTCGGGGTCGGGGTCGGGGTCTCGGGGTCGGGGTGTCGGGGTGTCGGGGGTGTCGTGTCGGGGGTCGGGGTGTCGTGTCGGTCTCGGGGTGCCGTGTAGGGGTCGGGGTGTCGTGTCGGTCTCGGGGTGCCGTGTCGGGGTCGGGGTCTCGGGGTCGGGGTGCCGTGTCGGTGTCGGGGTCGGGGTGTCGGGTCAGGCTCGGGGTCGGGGTGTCGGGGTCTGGGTCGGGGTCTCGGGGGTGTCGTGTCGGGGGTCGGGGTGTCGTGTCGGTGTCGGGGGTCGGGGTGCCGGGTCGGGGTGCCGTGTCGGTGTCGGGGTCGGGGTGTCGGGTCAGGCTCGGGGTCGGGGTGTCGGGGTCGGGGTCGGGGTCGGGGTCGGGTTCTCGGGGTCGGGGTGTCGGGGGTGTCGTGTCGGGGGTCGGGGTCGGGGTCGGGTTCTCGGGGTCGGGGTGTCGGGGGTGTCGTGTCGGGGGTCGGGGTGTCGTGTAGGTGTCGGGGTGCCGTGTCGGTGTCGGGGTGCCGTGTCGGGGTCGGGGTGCTGTTTCGGGGTCGGGGCTTCGGGGTGTCTCCTCCTCTTCTTCTTCTTCTTCTTCTTCTTCTTCTTCTTCTTCTTCTTCTTCTTCTTCTTCTTCTTCTTCTTCTTCTTCTTCTTCTTCTTCTTCTTCTTTCTCCTCCACCACCTCCTCCTCCTCCTCCTCCTCCTCCTCCTCCTCCTCTTCTTCTTCTTCTTCTTCTTCTTCTTCTTCTTCTTCTTCTTCTTCTTCTCCTTCTCCTCCTCCTCCTCCTCCTCCTCCTCTTCTTCTTCTTCTTCTTCTTCTTCTTCTTCCCCCTTCTACTTAACCTAAACCTAAACTAACCTAAACTAAAAACCTAAACTAATTAAAACTAAACTATTTAAACTAATTAAACCTAAACTTAAACAGAAAAAAATAAGAAAAACAAAAAAAAACAAAAAAACAGAAAAAAAAGAGGGAGGAGGGGCTCACTGTGGGGGAGGGCCGGGGCGGGGCCGGCGACGGAGGGCCGGGGCGGGGCGGTGGAGGAGGCGGGGCGGCGGGGGCCCGGCCGGCGGGGGGCCGGGGCGGGGCGGTGGAGGAGGCGGGGCGTCGGGAGCCCGGCCGGCGGGGGGCCGGGGCGGCGAGGGGGATGGGGGCGGGGGGCCGGGGCGGCGAGGGGGATGGGGGCGGGGGGCCGGGGCGGGGCAGTGGAGGAGGCGGCGGGGGGCGCGGGGCGGCGGGGGGCCGTGGCGGCGGTGGGGTGCGGGGCGGCGGGGGGCCGGGGCGGGGGGGCGACGGGGCGGTGGGGCGGCGGGGAGCCGGGGCGGCGGGGCGACGGGGCGGCGGGGGCGACGGGGCGGCGGCGCGCGGCGGGCGGCGGCGGCGGCTGCGGGGTGGGAGGAGAAGGGCGAGGCGACGACGAAGTGAGTAACGGGCGGGGGGTACCTGCCGTTAGGCAAGTGCCCTCTTTGCCGTCCGCCAGCCTTTGCCGTCCGCCTTTCTGCCTCTTTGCCGTCCGCTAGCAAAGAGGTGGGCCGTTAGGATTTTTTCAAACGAGCGGGGGGTGGGGGCCACCACACTCTTTGCCGTCCGCCAGCGGACGGCAAAGATGCTTTGCCGTCCGCTGGCAGACGGCAAAGAGCTGGCAGATGGCAAAGAGCTTCTTTGCCGTCAGCCTTTTCTTTGCCGTCTGTTTATGTGTAGCTGATGGCAAAGAGCTTCTTTGCCGTCAGCTTGCAGACGGCAAAGAGCTGGCAGATGGCAAATTAGCTGATTCCAGTAGTGTGCCAGCTATGCTCTTACCAAAGAAGAGAAGGAAATCTTCTTTAAATGCCTGCTTAGTATAAAGGTCCCGACTGGCTTCTCGTCGAATATAAAGGGAATAATAAGTATGCCAGAGAAAAAGTTCCAGAACCTAAAGTCTCATGGCTGCCACGTGAATATGACGCAACTGCTTCCGGTTGCATTGAGGGGGCTTCTACCGGAAAACGTCCGATTAGCCATTGTGAAGCTATGTGCATTCCTCAATGCAATCTCTCAGAAGGTGATCGATCCAGAAATCATACCAAGGCTAAGGAGTGATGTGGTGCAATGTCTTGTCAGTTTCGAGCTGGTGTTCCCACCATCCTTCTTCAATATCATGACGCACGTCCTAGTTCATCTAGTTGACGAGATTGTCATTCTGGGCCCCGTATTTCTACACAATATGTACCCCTTTGAGAGGTTCATGTGAGTCCTAAAGAAATATGTCCTGTTTGAAATGTCTGTTGTAACAGACGAGTTTCCGTATGAAACCCTGATATCTCGAAACAGATTGCCCGTTTTGTACACGAAGTGCATCCAGTTTTTGCCGTAACCCTCTCAACTTTTCAGCACATGCTATGTGGGTGAAATGATGATACCATGCCAACTTTCAACCTTTTCGTAGTTCATTTGAAATGCTTTTCAATTTCAGGGTCTTATAGCTCAAAAAAACAGTAAATGCATGAAAAATAACAAATGAAGACAAAAAGGGTTGAAAATTTATGATGTGGCTTTGAATGTTGCATTTTGAACACACAAGAAGTTCGGAGTTGTAATAAGTTATTAAAAATAAAAGAGAGGCGCAATGCTCACCTGCATGTTGCTTAGCTCCAGGCCTTTTAGTGTAGACTGCACGGAGCTATGTGTAGTTTTCGTCCGAAACTCTAATAGCTCCGTGCAGTCTACACCACTTCCTCAAGGCCTGAAGCTAAGCAACGTGCAGGTGAGCATTGCGCCTCTCCTTCATCGTCTCTGCACTCAGGGCTTATAAACCGCTGCGAGTGCCTCTCGCTTGGCGAGGTGGGACAAAGAAACAGCTGCAGAAAGAATCAACTAAAAAACTCTTTTACCGGTTCATGCCAATAACCGGTACTAATGGTGCTCGTTGGGCCGCAGCCTTAGAACACCAAATAAAATGCCTTTGTAACAGCCTTAGAACCAGTACTAAAGGAATCAACTAAAAAGCTTTTATAAACCTCTAGTATTATTGAAACTAAAATTATATAGAATTTATGCAACTAAAATTAATTTTCATAAAATAAATACAAAAAGCAAAAAATAAAATAAAATAAATAAGTATAAACAAAATAAACTTTTATAAATAAGTAGAAACAAAATAAAATAAAATAAAATAAATAAGTAGAAACAAAATAAAATAAACTTTTATAAATAAATAAGTAGAAACAAAATAAAATAAACTTTTATGAAATAAATAAGTCGAGGCAAAATAAAATAAAATAAAATAAATAAACCTTAATAAAATAAATAAAAATAGCAGCAGTAAAATAAATAAAAATAAAATAAATAAAGTAAAATACATAAGTAATTAGAAACAAATGGAATAAAATAAATAAGTTTTTTGTTGTAAGTAGAAACAAAACAAAATAAATAAAGCAAAAATGAAAACAAAAAAAAGGGAAAAAATAAAAATTATGCCACCTACTGGGCCACCATGGCCTGAATACGACTAGAAACCCATCCATGGGCCAGGATTCAGGCCCGCAGAAGGCCCAGTAGGCCCACAGGCATGTACAGAGAGGTTAGGCCCGTAAGCCTGCTTTAGAGAGGAGCTCGACAGCTCAGGCGCACCGCACCTTATAAATAGGTGCGGCTCTCTCTCAGCTAGCTAGGTGGGACTAAACTCCCACCACCACGCCGCTGTGCAAGGCTTTCCGTCCGTCGCCGTCGTCGCCCCGCGCCCCCCTGCCCCGACGCCGCCGGCCCCGCCCAGACGCCGTCGCCGCCCCGCGCCCCTGCCCCGACGCCGCCGGCCGCGCCAAGACACCGTCACCGCCCCGCGCCCCCTGCCCCGACGCCGCCGGCCCTGCCTCCTCGTCGCCCGTCGCCGTCGCCGTGCCCCTGCTTCGTCGCCCTTCGCCGCGCCCCTCACCGTCGCCGTCGCCGCGCCCCTCACTGTCGCCATCCCCGTGCCCTGCCTTCCTCGTCGCCGCCCCCTTGCGTGAGCTCATTGTGTTAATTAGAATTTTCCTAATTTAGACGTGTAGTTAATTTAGATGTGTAGTTTAGATGTGTAGTTAATTGAGTTGTTGTAATTTGTTCATATTGTGTTAGAATTTTTTTCTGTTCATAGATTTTTTGGGTGATATTATTGTTGAATATGCAAATGTTTGTATGTTCATATATATGCAAAGAATATGTCAATTTTTATGATTTTTTTCTGTTAATAGAAATTTTATGATTTTTTTCTGTTGTAATTTTGTTCACAGAATTTTAATGATTTTTTTGTTCATAGAATTTTCTTTGTCAATTTATGTATATGTTCATATTGTGTATATATAGGAAAATTGTGTATGAGCAAAGTCATTTATGTATATATATGTTCATATTTAGAAGAAAAAGCAGGAGTGGAAAAAGGAAAATAAGAAGAGAAAGTGTTCATATTGTCAATATATAGGAAAATAATAGAACTAGTTAAACTAGTTTATTTTTAGTAAGTACTACTTTATTTTATTTATAGTAAGTGCTTAATTAGTAGTTGAACTAGTTGATTAAATAAAACTAGTTTATTTTACTATATATAGAAGTACGTAGTTTATTTTTAGTAAGTACTACTTTATTTTATTTATAATAAGTGCTAAGTAGTTGAACTAGTTGATTTAGTAAAACCAATTTATTTTACTATAGAAGTAGTTTATTTTTAGCAAGAAAATTAATAGAAATAGTTTATTTTTTTAGTTCAAGCAATCGTTCCCGCATCGGCGTCGACGATGCCTATCCCGCATCCTCGTCGTCGACTCGGCGGAGGAGGCTGGCTTGATCAGAGGGGCCATGTCCGGGACTGGGCTCCGCCGGGCTGGTATTGGGAGGTGCTACCTTCCGGGGGGCGTTGATTGGTGAGGACCCAGCCTGTCGTTGACCCGATCCTTGTTTGGTGGCATTCGCGTGGGCCAGTGACGGTGCCGAGGCTTCCGGACACCGCGGAGGTGGTACGTCACCGTGTCAGCGAGGCGGACGAGCACGTCCGTCGCTACATGGTTGCGTTGGAGGGCAGGTCCGACAATACCTGGCAGGTTCTTCAGGGATCTCACTGGAGCTATGATCCTGTGATGGTTTCTTCTCTTATAATTGTCCACCGCCCGCGCCGATACCCGTCGGGCGCTACGGTTCTAGCTGTATTAGCGATGCTATATGTATGATAGTATTCGAGGTGTATTAATTAGTGATAATATTCGACGATGTACGGACGCAAGAGATGATGTAGTTTTGCTTATAATTGAATGAATGCTAATTTGAATACTACTTTATTTTACGATTTGGTTTTGCTTATTGAATGCTCAAATTGGAAAAGTACTCCTACTTTGAATGCTAAAATTGGAGAGCACTATGCAAGGCATATGCATTTGATTACTTGATAACTTATTGGGTTTTTGTTTTTACAGAAATCTAGGAGCCCCCTCCATCATCCGCGCGGTCGTCCCTGTCACCGACACCCCTCCGACCTCGAGGTGAGACCAGCCAAATCTCCTTGTCAATATGAGTCCTCGGGTTGACTTTAAGTCTGTCGAGTCTCCACCATATATGAGAGGACGAAGAATCCCGACTGTTGTCGTGGGGGTAGCTTCTCCTTCATTCCCGTGTGCTAGACAATTTGGTGTAATGCACTCGGGAATGAAAGGAGGAGCTACCATCACCGACGGTCGAATATGTACACCACGTGAGCTGAGAGTTTTCAAGAAAAGGCTCGACAGACCGATAGTCAACCCGTGATGAATAATAATGATCTAATTTAGGTTTTTAGTACATATATTTAATTGTACAAGTTTAATATTTGAATTATGTACATAGGAAATGTCGTACTCGGATGACGCAAACCGCCCGGGGGAGTGCGACTGGTGCCACGACGACCGAGGTATGTGCCACATGCCTCACCTTGACGAAGATCGGCGCTTCAGCATTAAGCTGGAGGAGACCTTCGATGTTGAAACGGTACACAACGATGACAAGTGTTATTTTTTCGTAATTAAGCATGACTTCAAATATTTCAACGTGTACTTTTCATCTTTTTTAAGCTGGAGGAGACCTTCGATGTTGAAACGGTCCACAACGATGACAAGTGTTATTTTCTCGTAATTAAGCATGACTTCAAATATTTCAACGTGTAATTTTCATCTTTTTTAAGCTGGAGGAGACCTTCGATGTTGAAATGGTACACAACGATGACAAGTGTTATTTTTTTCGTAATTAAGCATGACTTCAAATATTTCAACGTGTACTTTTCATCTTTTACAATTCGACTAGCTTATCCCATGCCATGCAAGACGCTATGTCTTGGAGAGGATGGGTTTTGAAGACCATGAAAGTTTCAAAACAAAGAAAATTCACCTAAGGACCCATCGTGGTGTGGATTTTGAAGTAAAGTTGTACAATTCGGAGAGCTTAACCCATTCTGGTTGCAAAAAATGGGACGCACTTTGCAAGATGTATGGTTTTGATGAGGGTATGGTTGTCACCATGGATCTTGGTGATCCTGACATCGAGCAAGACAATATGGACATTTGGGTCCTTGTTCATACGCCTGCAATTCTACCGCTATGTGAGTTTCTCAAACATAGTTATTAACTAATTTATATTGTTCATTTCAAAATAGTTGACAGCTTATTTTGATTGTTCAAACAATGTGCGGACCATGGTAGACAGTACCTACTACACCGATGGCTCTGAGTTAACTTATAAGGGGAAAAATCATCTGGTCGGATTTTGTACTGATCTTGAGAATTACAATATCAATTGTAAAACTCCTCCACATTATGGTCAATACGTGCCACTAGTGCACGTGTTGAACTACGGTAACTACTGTGGAGATCCCCTGGTAAGATTTTTTACTATTACGACATCCGTACATCTTTTGCATACTTCTAAAACTAGTACATCATTTCTAACTATGAAGTTATTACTATGTTTTTCAACAGATAATCCCAGAGGATTGTGTGCCTCATTTGATGTATCAGAGTGGTCGCCTTAATGTTTTGAACATACGTCCAGGTCATCCTATGAATCTCAACTGTCCATACCGGATTTCTAAAAGAAGTGGAGACATGCAAATCAAGGAATGGAAAAAATATATGGACAGTCGTAAGAAGGTTCTTGGAAGCAAAAGGAAGCGAAGCAAAAGAATTGGAGACAGGATGATCTCCATTCTCCATAATGGAGAGTCAGGGTCTATATTGTTTTATGCTATTTTACCTTAAAGAGGGTATTTAGGTCCTACCTAATACTGATGATCATGTGCTAAGAACAATTAAGTAGGGTTGGTTCGATGACTATGAGGATGATGATCGTATGACTTGCTATTAATAACGAGTAGAAGTTGTATGATGATGATTAGTAGGACTTGTTATTATATATGATGATGCATGATGCGAGCATGAAGAGTTATTATATATCAGCGGGTGAAATGAACATGGATTGGATTGAAGTGAAGGCAACATGCATGTGGTGCATGTCGAAAGTAGTACAATCCAAACTTGATCAAGTTAGGATTAGTATTACTTTCGACATGCACCACATGTTGCCTTCACTTCAATCTAAGCCATGTTTAGGCATAGCAGTAGCGTTGATAAACCAAGCATGGAGATATAAGAGAGGACACTTCTCTCTATTAGCTACCTAATAACAACCTAAATTAACCCCCAAAACCCCTAAACCAGCCCCTTTCAAAAAAAAAAACCCTCGGCTCCAGCCAGATGCTGATGCGTGGATGCCTATTGGTCCCGGTTGGTGTCACCAACCGGGACCAAAGGCCCCCCTGCCTGGGCTGGCCGCAGCGGCCACGTGGAGGACCATATGTCCTAGTTCATGTAAGAACCAGAACTAAAGGCCAAGGGCATTAGTAACAAACTTTTAGTCCCGGTTCATAAACCGGGACAGAAGGCCCTCACGAACCGGGACAATAGGCCCTTTTTCTACTAGTGCCCGCTGTTCTCCTGATACACGTCTCGGCAATAAGCAGAGAGGATGTGTACCCGGAGAACAACAGGGAGGCACTGACGAAATTCTGCATCGGATCCGGAGCTGAGCATATGGGAAAACGAACCCAATCTACACATACTCGGGCTGTCCATGGATAACGTTGGACAATTCAAAAGAATCACGATTATAAATATGCAAATGCATGCATATTTATAGATGTAACCCTTTCGAACGGGAGACGCATAGTGGTTACGCATACTGATGATTGACACCTATAGCTAGCAAGTTTCATCGGCACGAAGACCGGAACAGAGCAAATGAAGGGGGGAAGAGGAGATGTCATTTGTACTCACCAACGAACGCAGGGGCGGAGCTCGTCGAACACTAGACCCTCGCAACGACAAAATAACTGCATATTTAAATCGAAAGATGAGTAACATAGAAAGTATTCGACACCGACGGCCACATGTACCTCGCACTGACGATACTTGCTATTTACGGTACCATCGACACCGAGGAACCCTCTAACCCACTCGTCCCCGGGTAAACTAAATAGAAACTACCATGAGTGCAAGGTACATGAGGCCGTCGACGTTGAACACTACATCCACATCCCACAAGTGAAGCCGGCGCCCGGCGTCCCGCAACAATTGTTCTGGTGGCCGATGACGGTCGAACACCTTGGCAAATTTGTTTGGCAGCCTCTGCGATGAGGATTAAATCCAAGTTTTGAAATTTTCAAACAACCAAACCGACTTGAGTTAGTTTGGGTGTTTCAAGTTTCAACACTTAGCTTTCAATCGTCATCTCTGAGGCTGCCAGACAAATTTGCAATGGTGTTCGACCGCCATCGACGCCGAGAACTGTTACTACTGGACGCAGGACCCCTGTGTCACTTGTGGGACGTGGATGTAGTATTCGATACCGACGGACACATGTACCTCGCACTGACGATACTTACTATTTAGGATACCATCGACACCGAGGAACCCCCTAATTACCCCCTTAATAATTAACCCTAAATAGCAAGTATCATCGGTGCGAGATACATGTGGCGCTCTGCGTTGAACACTAGATCCACATCCCACAAGTGAAGCCGGCGCCCGGCGCTTTGGGACGCCGGACGTCGGCGTCATTTGTGGGACGTGGATGTAGTGTTCGACACCGACGGCCACATGTATCTTGCACCGACGATACTTGCTATTTAGGGTCTTCTTCTTCTTCTTCTTCCTCCCTCCTCCTCCTACTTCTACTCCTCTTCTTATTCTAAACTAAAACTAATCTAAAATAAACAAAACTAAAATAAACAAAACTAAAACTAAAACTAAACTAAAAGAAACTAAAAAAAGGGGGGAAGAACAAACCTGGAGGGGATCGCCGGTGGAGGGCAAGGTCGGCCGATGGGGCGGGGCGGCGCACGAGCCGCGGGGAGGAGGGCGGCAGTGGGCCGGGGCGGCGCAGGGCCGCGGGGAGGGGTCCGGCACCGGGGCGGCCCGGCGCTGGCCTCTCCGGCGACGGGGCTCGACGGGGCGACGGGGCATGGCGGGGTTCCTCTTTGCGCGAGGGGGGGGAGGGATGGACGGCGGCGGGGGCTGGGTCCGGGGGCGGGGCTGGCCGGCGGGGGCGACAGCGGCGGCGGTAGCGGTGGGGAAGGAGAGAGGCGGGTGCGCGGGGGAGGGAAGACAGAGCAAGAGAGAGAGAGGGGAGACGGCACGGCCCGTTAAGTGGGCCTTCTTTGCCGTCCGCTAGCAGACGACAAAGAAGGCGACCGCTTAGGGCTGGCCTACGTCTCCTCTTCGCCGTCCGCTGGCGGATGGCAAAGAACCAGACCTAGCCACGCCGTGCCCTGTGGGGCCCACCTGGCCCTTTGCCGTCTGCCTTCCAGCTCTTTGCCGTCAGCTGGCTGACGCCAAAGAATCAACTGACGGCAAATACCCATTTTTCCATCAGCCCTTTCTTTGTCGTCAGCTTTGTGGAAGCGGACGACACAGTGCCTCTTTGCCATCAGCTGGCAGACGGCAAAGATGTAGCTGGCGGTAAATTGCCAGACTCCAGTAGTGTTCGCTACTGCTGCTAACTGAAGCCGATCGATGCTGCCTCTGGATGAACAGTGAGCGTTGCGGTGGGATTTGGATTAATAGTGAGCGGCGGGGGTGGAGAACAGGACCCCGTGGCGTTGCCTCTGGATGAACAGGACCCCGATCGATCGAGCCGGTTGGGGCTGGATGAACAGGACCCCGTGGAGGGCTGGATGAACAGGAAGACCCCATGGAGGGCTGCATGAACAGTAGACGATGGAGGGATGGATGAACAGTAGCCCATGGAGGGGTGGTTGAACAGGAGCCCGTGGAGAGGGGTGGTTGAACAATAGCCGGTGGAGTAGCGTGCGGTGGAGGCTGGATGAACAGGAGCCCGTGGATGAACAGTCGCAGGTGGAGGCTGGAGGAGGTCGACGGTGGATGAACAGTAGCCCGTGGAGGCTGGAGGAGGTCGACGATGGAGATGAACAGTATCCCGTGGAGTCCCGTTTGGCGGTACGCCACACCCCTCCCGATGAACAAGACCCCCGTTTCGACCGTAGCGCTCCAACACAAGTCTGTTTCCTCCCTTTTGCGGTATGCCACACCCGTCTCGATCAACGGGACCCCGTTTCGACCGTAGGAGGTCCAACACAAGTCCGTTTACTCAGTTTTGCGGTACGCCAGACCCCTCCTGATGAACAGGATTCCGTTTCGAACGTGGCCGGTCGAACACAAGGCCGTTTCCTCCGTTATGCGGTACGCCAGGCCTCATTTCCATCGCCTGTTCCATCCAAGCCCTCCTGATGACACGACGACGCCTTCCGTTTCGACCCAGCCAGTTGGCTCCCCATGAACACGACGACGACGCTGTTTCTCCATTAAGACCCAGCCATGTACACGAGCCCTGGCCGTACATATGCGCGAGTAGGCGTTCAAGCCCCTGCCCGTATGTACGTACATGGCCGTATTTTCTTTCTTGCACACTGGCCGCTGTACGTACGTGTACATGCTACGTGCGCGCCTCTACTACGACACGTGCGCGCCTCTACATCCACTAGTATGTACGTACACGTTCACGACTAGAACGACAACGCTACGTACGCTTCGACCAGGTGGGTCCCGACTGTCAGGCACTTCCTTGCGTGCGAAGATGTAGATGGTGGGTCCTAGCAGTCAGGGGGGCGAATCGTTTTTTGCCCGGACCCACTTCCTTGCATGCGAAGATGTAGCTGGTGGGTCCAAGCAGTCAGGTGGGCGAATCGTTTTTTATTTCGGACGCACTTCCTTGCGTGCGAAGATGTAGCTGGTGGGTCCCAGCAGTCAGGGGGAAATGGTTTTTTCGCGAAAACAGTGGCCCGTCCGGTGGGTCCCAGCTGTCAGGTGGAGGAATAATTATTTTCCGCGTAATAAGGAGGCACTTCCTTGCTGCGGCCGTGGACCCAGCTGTCAGCCTCTCCACGTACAGTACTCTTCCGATGGAAGTCGTTCCTTGACCGCGTTGACCACGCCACGCCGAGAGCACCAGGGCGGTGGACGACGGCGAGGCCTAGGAAGGGGACGACACGCAGTCGGGGAAGACGCGGCAGAGGGGAGTACGAGGGTTCACTGGTTCGGCTACGGTGTGAGGCTGCCTTCGCCGCAGGGCCTGGCCAGCGGTGGGAATAGTAGCGGGCGGTGAGGCCACCGCGGCAGCACAGCCGGCCACGGGAGGCACGAGCATGCGGCACGACCGGCGTTGCTTTGGGCGGCTGGAGCAAGAAGACCAGAGGTTGAAGAAGCACTACGGCCGTTGGATGGACATCGTACGGTCACTGGAGCTAGAATCGTTCATATTGACTAAGTTGACAAAGCCCTCCGTCCCCGTCAACTTAGTAGGCCCACAAGTCAGCCTCCCACCAAGGAGGGTCCCAGCTAGCAGGGGGGTATTCATTTTTTTGTGCGTAATAAGGAGGCACTTCCGGTGGGTCCGAGCTGACAGAGGGGGCAACGATTTTTTCACGAAATACGGTGGCCCGTCCGGTGGGTCTCAGCAGTCAGGGGGGAAACGTTTTGTTTCGCGAAATACGGTGGCCCGTCCGGTGGGTCCCTGCTGTCAGGTGGAGGAATAATTATTTTGCGCGTAATAAGGAGGCACTTCCTTGCAGCTGCCGTGGACCCAGCTGTCAGCCTTTCCACGTACAGTACTCTTCCGATGGAAGTCGGTCGTTGACCACATTGACCACGCCGCGCCGAGAGCACCACGGCGGTGGACGACGGCGAGGCCTAGGAAGGGGACGACGCGGAGCCGGGGAAGACGCGGCAGTGGATGCCCACGTGGAGAGGAATACGCGTCAACTTCATTTTTTTAGGGGACGCGTCAACTTAGTAGGCCCACAAGTGTGTGGCAGAGAACTTATAGCCCATTTCCGATTTGTAAGAATGTACAGCCCATTTTTGAATTCTAATAGAATTTACTACAACCCATTTACAGTTTGTTAAAAGTACACCCCATTTTCTAGCTAGGACAACGATTAATAATTTCATCCAACCGTTCAAGACAGAATTCAATAAAATCTCCCACATTTTGATGGGATCCGAAATATTTTTATCCCGAAATTTCTAGTCAGATTAAATATAAATTTGTATTACGTAAAAATCCAACGAAACATTGCGCGCGCAACAATTAAAAATTAAGATTTTCAAAATCCATAAATAATATTTTAGAAACTAATTTTGTGTTTCGTGCATTTTTTTATAGTTACTGCCCAGATTTTATAATTACATCCCCTTTATTATTTTTTAAAGCCCATTTTCCTATTAAGCCTAATGCATCCGCCAAGGAAAGATTTGCAGCCCAGCGGGGCGGAGAATAACAAGTTGGCCTTGCGTGGGTATTCCTCAAAAAAACTATAGCTGGGCTAGCCATTTTCATCTTGAAAAAAATTAATATCTAGGCTGGATATCTGGCCTGGGCTAGACGGGCCACAGCCCTCCCAGGTAATACCCTTCTGTCCTCTGAACAACAACGCAAACATCGCCAAGAAAAGCTCTGCAGTGCTCACGCCTCAAAAACACAAATACTGCTCGAGCTGCTTGGTCCCAGCTGTCGGCCGCACCTTGTGCAATTCTCTCATTTATATTGACTACATAGGTTGACAATGGTGTGGGACCGTGATGTCAGGAAACCAGGAGGAAGCAAAAAAAATATAGTTGTACATAATAAGGAGGCACTTGCGTACGTACGGCTATGGCCCTAGTGGGTCCCTACTGTCATCCAGTCAAAATAAAGTCATCTCCTGAATCCTCATGTTCGTTGACCATGTTAACAATGCTCGGCACCACGGCGAGCGCAACAACTCGAAGGACGACAGAGAGGGCCTCGCGGGCCCTACGGATAGTCTGATACAGTGCCCGCTGCTCATTCAGGAAGCCAGGATCATCAGACACCTTTGAGCACCTTCGAGAGAATGAGACGGCATGAAACGGTAAGGCCGCGCTTGGGAGCTCTGGTTTATTTCACACCTGTATTAACATACAAGTGTAATTTACTCGTCATCGGAAACAACGCGTAAAATACAGGCGTAATGACCCGCAAAAAATTAAAAAAAACACAGGCGTAATGAAACCGAGGGCCCGAGGTCTGTAAGTAAAACAGCCGGGTTACGCGTGTAATTTGAGAGACTAGTGTATATTTTACTAGTCGAAATCGACCAACCAAGCGCTTCGCCCAAGACCATCTGCTTTTATTTACAAGCGTCAGTCATACAAGCGGTTTTGGTTGGAAAACGACGATCCAATCACGGCCTAAGATGATGAGTTGGTTGGAAGATCATATGGTTTCACGTGTAACCTATCCGACTTGTCATATAGGCTATGAATGAAACATAAGACAATGAACTTCTTAAGCACGGAAACAACACAAGAGGATGATCTTCTTAACAAGCAAATCACTGGCATTAGATCGACATGCAAAACAATAGGAAGCATTATTCTCAGGAGGCACGGTGAACAGCTCGTGATGCCGCATGCCACAACATTCCAAGCTCAACTTTGCAATCAAACACAAGGCCTAGCATTACATAGACAATATTCAGAACAAACTCTTAACACAGGAATATCTCAGTAGAGTAACAATTTACTTCTTTTTTTGATTTTGTGTAACTATTTACTTCTAAACTGAACACAGGAATAGGAAAAAACGATCGACGCTGCTCACAGCAAAGGGCGTCCCACTAAAAAAATATCAAATGCATGTCTTCTGGCTAACATCAATGAGAAAATTTTGACAAGGTTTTCCAATTCCAATATATTAAACTAACATCTTCTTGCTAACATCAATGATTAAACTTTGACAAGCTTTTCCCATTAAAAATATGTAATGCCTATGATCGTGGAGTCCTGTCGTGGCTTCTTGTACTTGTTTGGGCACTTTCTGCCCAGTGCACTCCATGTGTTGTAGAATTGCCGATGCTCTCTGCAGACTAGTCATGTCACACGCGTCTACTAATACTCTGTAAAGCTTCTCGGTCATTCCTTCTGTAATGTAGCGCAAACAGTGACTGCTTCTTTCTGCAAAGTGGAACGACCAACTGGACCCTGTAATGCAGCAGTTTGCCTTGAACACAGTGGCTCCTTTGGTGCAGTTCAACTAAAATCAAATTCGGAATAAAACCGAGCTTTAATTTTGATATCCCTGTAAGCAACAATAGGTATAAGGGAAACAATTAATCAGAAATAACGGTGATGACTTGTACTCACAGAAGAAAAGCATCTACTGATCTACCTTATCTTAATGGGAAACAAAGCAGGAGAGTAGCAATTCTCCATCAGTGTAATTCATTCATATTGACTGAGACATTATCTTAAGAATGCCTTGTTTCAACATGTATAAAGAACGACAAAGCAGAAAAGTATCATTCCTAAAACAATGCGATTGATTCATTTTAACGGAGACATTATCTTAACAAAACCTTGGTTAAACATGTAGAAAGAACTACAAAGTAGGATAGTACCATTCCTAAAACAATGCGACTGGTTCGTTTTAACAGAGGCAAAAAAGGAATCAATTACTAGCCAATAAAGGAGGATGAAAAATGGTAATCCCGCCAATCCCTAACAAGTGTTGCAGTTTTGAACTAAGATTCAGTAGTTAATTAATTCTGAGAGTGGCATTGCTTAATTTTACCAGCGGCATTAGATTAACAAAAAGCATAAACAGTTCCAGGGGAGAGTGGGCGCAACAACAACATGTGCTTCCATCTACTTATAAAGGGGGTGATGCAGAGCTTTGTTGTAACAAAGAAACAAGCATCATGTCTGGGTTGGAACAATTTGTGCTCACTTAATGGTAAAAGACAATAGTTCAATAGCTTCAATTCAATAGTTATCCAAAACAGTACCAATACAAGTAGCACAACATCTCAAAGCACACCACAGCATCATCTGGATGAAAGTCGGTACTGACCTTTCTTGACCAAGTTTTGAAACAACTCGCGAGGAAGACTGGAAACATATCCCAACACATATATGAAATCTCGATCTCCTCTTGTGCAGTTCCACCAAAATTAAGCAAAGTCGCCGGTGTGACATTCAAGTTGAACTACACAAAACACTCTTAAAACAAAAGTGTTTCGCGTAGCGAAGAAAAATGTTGCAATAGCAACAAGTTGAATAGATATCCCTGTTTAAACAGAGGCAAAGAAGGAATCAATTACTGGCTAATAAAGGAGGATGAAACATGCGGCCACAAAAATGGTAATCCCGCCAATCCCTAACAAGTGTTGCAGTTTTGAAATAAGATTCAGTAGTTAATTCTGAGAGTTGCATTGCTTAATTTTACCAGCGGCATTAGATTAACGAAAAAGCATAAACAGTTATAGGGGAGAGTGGGTGCAACAACAATATGTGCTTCCATCTACTTATAAAGGGGGTGATGCAGAGTTTGTTGTAACAAAGCAACAAGCATCATGTCTGGGTTGGTCCCATTTTTGTTCACTACTTAATGGGAAAAGATAGCAATACAATATCTTCAATTCAACATTTATTTAAAACAGTACCAATACAAGTAGCACAACATCTCAAAGCACACTGCACAATCATGTGGATGAAGGCCTGTACTAACCTTTCATGAGAAGACCAACATAAAATACGAATCTACCAACACGAATAGGAAATCCAATCTCGTTTTGTGCAGTTGCACTGAAATCAAGCAAAGTATTTCGCGTAGCGAAGCAAAATGTCGCAATAGCAACAAGTTGAATAGATACCCCTATTTTAACAGAGGCAAAAAGGAAACAATTACTTGCCGATAAAGGAGGATGAAACAAACGATGACAGAAAGAAGCATCTAACTTATCTTGATGGAAAACAAAGTAGGATAGTAGCATTTCTAAAACGGTTGCATTGATTCATATTAACAGAGACATTCTCTTAAAACAACATTCGTTAAAAAATGTAATTTACTTTTAACAGTGGCATTGCTTCAATTTTCCGGCGGCATTCTTAGATTAACAACAGAAAAATAGTTGTATGGGACATGCCAGCACCATGTGCGTCCACACGTATAAATGGGTGATGCAGAGTATGTAGCCAAGCAGCATATCTGCGTTGGTCCCATATTTGTTCTCTTTGAACCTTTTTCCTATGTGAGGGCAGCAGATCTAGTCCTGCACAAACTACCCGACCCCCAGTTTCTTTCCCTTTTCAACAAAGAGATCGGCTCCTTACAGATGTGTGTACTGGGTTACCCCCTTTTCCCCTTTTCGACCAACAAAGCGGCTGGATAGCCAGTCTATACTACTTTCTGTCCCTCCTTTCCTCATTGAACCACGTCCTAGATTCATGCTCCACCCCACCGCACCCTTCTTTCCTCTTTGAACCAAGACCTAGATTCGAGTACAGATCGAAAAATAAACACATGCAGCTAGAGTAATGACGGTCTCAAATAAACTTATACCTTAGGGTCGTCGGGATGTGGCAAGGCGTGCGGCGGGAGTCCGGATCTGCCCACACTACGTACGGCAGCGAGGAAGAAGGGGTCGGTGGCCCTCCTGCACAGGCGTTGGGTGAAAGAGAACAGCGCAACCGGCAGTGGATTGCCTCCCTCGCCGAAGGCGATAGAGTGAATGCTGCACCTCCTCCCCTTCCCGGTGCGACGGGATCCGGACGCCTCCTTCACCAGCTGTGAAGGGGGAGAGAGAGACAAGAGGCCAACGCAATCTTTCTTAGATCTGGTGAAGAGAGGGTGAGAGACTGTGAATATAGCAAACCCTAGCAAAGGAACGCTGAGCCTCCAGCGTGTATATATATATGTAGTGCGGCGAGAGTGTGGAGAGTGCAAACCCTAGCGAACAAGCGCTGAGGCTCCAGCTTATATATATGATGTAGTACGGACCGAGCTCCGGTGCCTTAACTGCACCTGCTTTTAGCTATATGACAGGTGGGCCAGCCACATTTTGGGCCCACCTGTCATAAACCCAAAGGCAGGTGCACTAAAGTCAATGAAGCTGCGTCCATATAGTACTCGTGTATATACGACTAATATATAGTGGAGTGATTTTCTTATTCTCTCCATAACAATCGTTTTAAATTGTGTAAGTACGAAACAAAACTCTTTATTTAACATACCAGTGAAGAAAACTACTACTCCCTCTATTCCTAAATATTTGTCTTTCTAGAGATTTCAACAAATGACTACATACGGAGAAAAATGAGTGAATCTACACTGTAAAATATGTCTATATACATCCGTATGTGGTAGTCCATTTCAAACCACTTGAAAGACAAATATTTAGGAACGGAGGGAGTACTTCCGATGAACTAACGATCCACGCATCCTGGTCGTAATTCCGGTCCTTCACGTGCGGTACACTACCCTCCCTTAAGTGAACAACCACACATGCGCCAAATTATCGAAAACGTGTGAGAGTGTGTACAAATAAAGAATTTTAATTTCAATTATCGGAAAAGTTTGAGAGTATGTACAGTTTCCCCTCTCTAATAATTATGGTTTGTTGTGTTCGGCCTAAACTTGGTCAAACTTTACAAAGTTAGACCTCAGTCAAATCTAATATGCGGAGTAAATAAAAGTGGAGGGCTACTACGTCGATCCTAGTTTTTAGTCCACACCATTTTTTAATCAAAGTTAATAGGTGGACAAATAAAATTACAGGGGAGCTGGAGACAAAGTTGTCAGAAGGCTTAGAAATCAATACAAAACTTATGCTCTTAGTACCAGCGTCGATCCTTCTTCGAGGAAATATTTGGTTCATAGCCAATTGTGTGATAAAATTGCACCAATGTGAAAGACGACTGCGTCTCCAATGCAACCAAGGTGAACTGACGAAGGATATCATCTTTGTGGGTAACAAGCAAAGAGCACTGATGGAAGACAGCTTGTTTTCATTGAAAATCGATCAGCTTCACTAGCCGACGCAACCATGAGGCGCAACCATGAGCATCGATAGGTCATCATGGTGATGCATCATCCATTTGGCATCAAGTTTGGTTGAGGCACCTATGAAGTTCGACAAATCCTCACTGTGGTCTATTTCATCTCAGTAATCAAGCTCGAGGAAGGAAGAACCATGTGGCAGAGGACAGTGAGGCGGAACAACAATGGCCATCCAATTTTGTGCAGTTCCACTAAAATTGAGGAATACACGCCCGGGTATGGGGATACGCATCACTGTTTCCAAAAATGTAAAAAAGCGATATAGTGTTGTTACTTTGTTTTACAAGATTAACAACGACATCTCAATTGTCAATAAGATTTAATGAAAAGTACACCAACAAACAGAAGCATCATGATTATCTTGATGGGAACTAAACTAGGATATCCGAGAAAAAAAGCATTTCTTCATTTAACCAGTGATAGTATTAGATTAGCAGCAGCAATAGGAGCATATGGACAATGACCTCACAACCACCATGTACTTTTTTGTCGAAACAACATGTATACCTCCACCGAGGCATAAATCAGGACAACTTTTCGAGTGGCATTTCCTCTATAATAGTAGGTGATGTTGGACCAGCCAACGAACCCTAGCAACTATACATGGGGAGCTGGGGATTAGTCGCATAGAAGAAAAACCGCATGCAGCGACCTGGGGAGTTGGACCAGTACAAGAAGTTATACCTCAAGTGGGCGAGATGTCGCTTAGGTGGGCGGGCGGGATCTGCCCACACGATGGCAGCGAACAAGGGCGCGGAGGACCTTCGTCCGCGCCAGCACCGGATCTGAGAGGATGGTGCGCATTGGCTTCCTCCGTCGCCGACGGTGACAATGTCAACGCTGCACCTCCTCACTTCCCGCAGCGGAGGGATTCAGCCGGATCTGTGACCACCGGTGAGGAGAGAGATAGAGTGGACACTGTCATCTTATTTTGATATGGAGAGGGTGAGAGAGCAAGGCGCGCCAGCCGAGAGAGCGTCGCCCGTGCCGCTTCCTGGTGCACGCGACTACTCCGCATTCAAAGGTCGCAATAGCCGGCCACAACATGCATGTAAAAAGTTCTTGGGACTCCATGCTACAGCTAGCTGTCCTCCCCCAACTCGTCAATCTCTTCCAGTAGTGCTAGTACTCCATGGCGCGATCCATCGTCAAGCAGGCGGGAAAGTTATCGTGTACTCGGTTTGCGGTGAGTGGCATGCCGAGCGACCGTGTGGGGTCGAACCGTGGAGGAGGGTGGGACACGAACGCGACAGACGTGATCTAAACGTTTGTTTTTCTCGATGGCGCGATCCAACGAAACGAAACGTTAGTTTCTCTACGTTTCCATTTTTCTCCGGAAAAACGGAAACTTTCCACTCCATTTTCATTCCTATTCCAAGGTTGCCCCGTTACAACATTCCATCAAATACAAAGGAAAACTAACACGCATGCTGATGCATCTCAATGACTCACAGATCATAGCCAATATTTACTTCACAACTAAAGACAAAAGTTGTGAGAGCGTGTATGAAAAACAACTACTGATGGGGTCACTACGACTTAAACCCTAAACATGATTTAATTTCCTAGCCAGGTAGAACCTGTCAAAGGAAAGACTGCTGGCACCCTCGGATCATACGATGCTTTTGTGCAGTTCCACTAAAATCGAGCTGAGCATCCCTGGTGGCAAAGATATTGAAGAAGTGTGATTAGAATAATAGTACTGGCACTAGTTCATGAGACATAAACTCATCACAAGTAGAAGCTACGTGGGGAGCTGCGGTAGTGGAGCAAGCCGGCTCCAAAAGGAAGATGGACTACCTGGGACGTTAGGCTGTAGCTAGAAGGGCGGTTGGAACGCGGCATCGGCCCAGACCGTCGTGACCCCCGATTGGGACACACCGACTGTGGGTTTTCTCCCACACTGATGTGGACCGCGTCTACGCAGAACATTGTTCCCTTCCCCCAGCCGCGGGATCAGGCCGGATATGTGACCAGCAGTGTGGCCACCGTCGTTCTATGCTTGTGAAGAGAGCAACCCAAGCAAGCAGGCTTGTAGCTTAGGCTCCTGCTAGTGTATATATAGTGGTTTTCTTTTTCTCTCCATATCAACCATTTTATATTGCGTACGTGTCATTGAAGAGTGAAATGATGGTTGCTTCTTCCGACTAACTTACTGTGTGATTTGACTGCTCCTTAGTGGCCCCTACACGTACTCCCCTACGTGTATGCAATAGTCACACGTACACATGGACGCAAAAACGCGCGTGACGCCCTAATGCATGCATGTCCGAGCACATGATGAAACACACACGGTCACACTCAAGTGCTCAACCTACACGCGCATGCACACACATACTCAACCAGGGTGAGCTAGTGACCGTATAAACACTGGAAAATGTATATATTGAGCGCAATGAGCGTATTATGAAGTCCACTGACCGTATTTTTACAAATATACAGTGACAGACAGTGTATTTATCTCGTTTGAAATTAAGCCATATTAAACACCTCGCTTCCTACTACTTTTTTTGCGGAGTACCTCGCTTCCTAGTGACCAGTGTCTTGGTTGATCGTCCTAATAATGCTTATATATGAATAAAGCTCTCTCATTTACCCGCAAAAAAGATTAAGCCATATTAACCGGAAAGGAGGGAGTATGGACTAGCACTACTTTTTGGTGTCTCCCGTCAACTCGTAGAACGAGGAGAAGCTTGCAGGACAAGGTGAAGCTCACTTACGCATTTTGACTAACGCAACGTACCCTCGGTGGACATGCATCAGTCCATTCGGTGTCAGATTGTCAGAGGCATACACTGTAGTACCCAAATGCGGAGTACCATCATTGTTCGACTTCACGAAGAGGCGAAGAGCCAAGCGCAAGGTTTAGTAGTACGAGTAGTATTACTACTAGAACCGCATGGTGGAGCGTCTGTACTCATATTTTTTTTAATCCTTGATAAAGTACACGTTTATTTCGGAGAAGGGCGGAAAACGGCAGCCCAACATGTAATGATGATATCGATCAACCAACCATGCTCGAATATATCTTGGCCTCCGTGCGAGCCCGTCTGTGTGTTCTCGCTCCTCGTCTCTCTCAAGGAACGGCGGGTTGGCCATTTTGCCGTCAATTGAGATCGGTTTGCTCACACTCCTGTCCCACATGTCAGTGATATGCCAAGACGAGGTGTGTTGACCGACTGGCCATACGCGTACTTGGTTTTGCACCTTCATATACTACTCCTCCCTCCGTCACAGTTTATAGGGCGCACTTCATTATGATGCATTTCTCTCAATGCATTTCCACCACCAGAGAGACTTTAGACGCATTTGGTTTAATGCTCAATTAATTAGGGCATGGTAACCGCAATCAAGTCCACAATTTTCTCTCAATGTACTACTACAGAGTGGAGTAAGTGCATGCATGTGTGTACCCGGGGTGGAAGCACTGCATGCATGTGTGTACGCATTATTTCCTCTAGTAATAGACCCCGTGCTCTAACTACCAATGCTATTTTTTAGGCCGATCGCTAGTCGCCTTGGTCCCATAGATCTTTTTCTTTTTTCTGAAGCGCGCTCTATAAACAGTGACGGATGGAGTAGTATGAGCGGATTCAAAGAAGAGCGTATTGATGATTGCTTCTTCCGAGGAACTTACAGTGGGAAAGGTGGGGCTTATGATTTGACTGCTCATTACTCACTATTAATGCGGCGCAACAACCGGGCTGAGTCTCCCATGCGGTTGTGCACTACCCCCGCGGTTCTTAAATACACTCCGGAGTATTTGTCTTTCTAGAGATTTCAATGAGTGACTACTCAAATATTTGTCTTTTTAGAGATTCAAATTGACTACTACATACGGATGTATATAGACATATTTTAGAGTATATATTCACTCATTTTGCTCCATGTGTAGTCACTTGTTGAAATCTCTAGAAACACAAATAGAGTATTTAGGAATGGAGGGAGTACACATACGAAGCAAAATGAGTGAATCTACACTCTAAAATATGCCCATTTGAAATTTGTAAAAAGAAAAATATTTAGGAACAAAGGAGTATAATTTTGTGCATGGCACATGGACCCGGATGCTGAAGAGGCTTCTGGCAATGCTATCAAGTTTCCAGCATTTGTTTACATAATTGACGTACTATACAAATAATTTTCCAGCGACATGAAATTGTACAATGGTGTGAGCTTTTGTTTCGTGTGTCTTGCCATCGATGCTCTCAATAAAAAACTAACTTCCTTGCTAATGCATCTCAATTTTTAGCAGATCAGAGCCAATATTTACATCACAACTGAAGACAAAGTTGTGAGAAGATGTTAAATTAAAATTGATGCATGCTTTCATTGGCAACAACGTCCACCCAACTCTATCTAAATAAACAAGGCATGTTGGGGGAAAAAGTAGCTGTCTGGAGCATGCAACATTCCGATCATTTTGTGTAGTTCCACTAAAACAGAGCTGAGGGTCCCAGTTCCAAAGATATTAAGTGTGATTACGATAATAGAGGACTGCTGATGAAACAATAAACACACAAATAGAAGCCGGTCACCTTTGCAGTCTCTCTTAAGACTAACTAGTTGGATGAGGAGGATAGAGCAAAACAAATCTCCCTTTGTGCAGTCGCACTGAAATGTAGAGACGTTGCCCGTGTGACATTTTAGTACAACTGCACAAAACACTCTTAAGAAAAAAGTGATTTGTGCAGTTCACCAAAAGGTCGCAATAGCAACGAGGTGAAATGGATAACCCTGTTTGCAAAAAAGAGGTAGAAAGGAAACAATTACTGGCCAATAACAGTTGATGACACATGCGACAACAAAAAAGAAGCATATTCCTTGTCCTAAGGGAAGATAACAACACGGTTGTGCTTGTCTAAAATGGTGTCAGGACGAGATTGCAATATGGAAAGTACGCCGGACGAGCTACGTTTTGGGCCAAGAACTATGGAAGATCCACATGCAGCGATGTGGGAAGAAGGGCAGTGGAGCAAGGCTGGAGGGGATACCTGGAGGTCGTCGGGATGTAACTAGGTGAGCGGCGGCGGGCGGAATCTGCCCATACTTCGGCAGCGAGCAGGTGGCGTAGGCCCTACCGTGCCGGAGCTTGGTCAGAGAGAACGGCGTGTACCGCAGATCGGGACGTGCTGCCTCGGCGCCGTCGAATGGAGAAACGATGCACTTCCTGCCTTTCCCCCGGCGGACGGGATGCGACCGGATCACTGCCCAACGGTGAGAGAGAGAGAGAGGCCACCGCAGCCTTGTGTGAGATACTCTGAAGAGAGACAAACCAGGCAGGCAGGCTCCATTGTATATAGTGGAGCGGACTACCGTTTTCTCCATAAAAATTGTTTTATATTCTGTGTGCATGCCATTGAGCGCTATAACTTTATTTAAAAATAACGCGCCAATGCGTCAAGTCGAACTTTGTTTCGTGCACGCGTGGTACCACGACCTCCCTAGGTAAACAACCGCTACACGCGTTCAAATTAGCACGTGGCTGCCATTTCGTCAAGAAATGAGCTCCACCGTGTACCCGTGCGGGTGTGGCTGGGCACGAAGCGTGAGTACGTGCACGGTGCACCTATTCTCTTCTTGTATATGTACACCACCTACATGGGGTTGTGTGAGAGAGATTAAAACATAGAGAGATATAGTGTGTGGGTTCATGAGAGTTTTTTTGGGGGGGGGGGTCAATCAAAAAATGTAACATATGCAATGTGTGTGAAATAGAGTCCTGGATATATCTTATATATAGAGGGGGCGATCCACGAGAAGAGAGTGGAGGTATCATCGGCTTGAGGTGTCCATAGAATCAAAGAGAGGGATGATGTGTGTGTGTGTGTGCGCGCTCGCGCGATCGATGAAGTGTGCCATCGAATTTGTGTGTGCCCACGTCAAAGATATAGAGTGGCTGGCCTACATGAAGGTGAGAGGGGACATGTGCAGTTTGTCTATGTGGCATGGATACCTACCTACAGCGCTCGACTATCGGTGTGTGATGGGGGGAGAGGGATGCCTAATTAACTATACGGGTACAATGGCTGGTATATGTGTGGACGAGGAGAGAGGTCTACCTCATGTATTAAGGAGATCGATCTACCTCATGTATTAAGGGAGATCGATCGGCATCCATGCATGTGTGTAGGAGAGGAATAAGGTTGGGAGAGAGACAGAGCTGGAGTGTTGGAGGGGGTGGTAGTGGAGTTTCTTCTAACAAATGGTGGGATAGGCTTGCTAGACAAACGGAGGGCACGCCCGCAATATCAATTAGAGAGGAGATGGCTGCTTGTCTGTGCACGTGCGTGTGAGAGACGGGTCAGGAGGCATGCACGAATGATGAGGGAGGACGACATGGGTGTGGTAAGCAGACGTAACTACATAGGAAGATCAATCGCCCTTTGTTAGAGAAAGGAGAGATATAACTTGTGAGGTACGTCGATCGATGGGGGGGGAATAGTTAAAGTAGATCTAGGTATATGTTGGGAGATCGATCGGTATACATGCATGTGTGTGTTAGAAGCAAATGAGGCACAGGGAGAAGGATAGAGAGAGAGGGATGCATCTAGGAGGTGGTACGAGAGTCATACTATATCGAGGGGGAAGGAGTGTGCAAGTACGAGATCGATGAACAGAGTGGTGGGAGTGAGGCATGGACGATGATAATAGAAGAGGTGAAGCTTGTGTTTGTGCTAGGCACACCTGGCTAGAGAGGCATATCGATCAATTTGTGCCGTAAGGAAGGAGCTGGGGGGCTTACACACACCGTGGGTGAACGACCTAAAGTGAAAAGACGAATTTGCGTGATGGAGCTAGAGAATGCTGAGGGAGGGTGAGAGGGATGTGGGCGTGTGCATGCACGAGAGAAAGTTAGCCTAGCTACAAAGATAAGAGGATTGTGTGGGTGTAAAAGACGAATAGAGATCATACTTCACTATAAAAAGCGAATTCGGATATTTGCAGAATTTATCATAGTGTTTTAAACCGACGCATGTGTGAATATATATAACGGGGATAAACATGGTGTGGTTATGAACATGTTATACTACATATAATATATTTTATCTCTACTCTTATAAAAAACGGAGTTGTTGATGATGGTGTGCCTGCCATCCTGCAATATAGGCCGTCCGATTTATATCTGGCGGATAGGAAGGAAACTATGGCAATTTTGAAAAAAGATACCCACACCCCTCTCCATATTTGCAAATTAGGCCCCTTGATCATGTTGATGTTCTGTGGAACGCATGGGCATCTTGCTAGTACTACGTATAATACATAGAACATTGATTATAATTTGGGCTAATGTGTGGCTTTTGCAGCTTAGGTCTAAATACTTGTCATAATATAGGGGGCGGGGCACCATACTTTGTGTGATAAACACGGTGTACGTATGGAACATGGTTTAGATTATGAATATATAGTCAGTACATCAAATGTACTATTATTTGGATTCAACATCAAGTGTATTCAAAAAATAGAATTCGAGTTCATGTAGTACACATAGTTCATATCTATCTCTATAGTTATCATGTGGTGTGTTATTAAGGTTATACACGAATGATGGTTGAAGTTGGCAACAATCATGATTGTAGATTCTTATTGAAATAGAGAAACGAATTCAAATTTAGTTCGAACTGCAGCGGTAGTATAGACATTTGGAATGCACTAAAATGTTGGTATGAGTAGGTTACGTGCATTATACAGCAAGCGAAAAAAATTTAATTGGACATAACATGGATTCATACTCCCTCCTTCCATCTATATACGACGTAATGAGTTTTTAAAGACCGCCTTTGACTATTGACAAGATTAATAGTACATGACATGCACAATGTGAAAATTATATCATTGAAAGAACCTTTCACAGACGAATTTAACGGTGTGCTTTGTGTAAGTTGCATGTCATATATAATTGCTCTAATATTTGGTCAGAGTTAGCATCGAAAAACGCATTAGGCCCTATATAGATGGAAGGAGGGAGTAGCTTTGAATAGCATTTGTATAGTAAAACGGGGCAAGACTCTCTCTTTGTGTGGTGTGAATAGTTTTTATTTTTTTCGTTTTCTTTTTGGTTGAGGGAAGTGTGAATTGATTTGGTACGTACAAGTACAATGTTACCACATGTTAGGCTTGTCCCTAAAATTCAACCCGCGCCTTGGTATATCCCGAAAATTCAGATATCGTGCTCCCAAAACTGGCGCCTTCACAACCCGCACCTTGCTATCCCAAAATTACAACGCGCGCAAAAACTCCCTCCAGCTGCCAAATCCAGACACACGAAATCTCCCTTCTAACCCCGAGCCGAAAGGGCCGCTAGTTCAAATCGGTGGGGGGTACTTTTGTAACACACCTTACATTTTGGACAAGCGCGTCCCTAAGTCATGGTTCACCCCCTACCATCGCCCCCTTTTCGCCATTCGAAATCCCAGGCCGCCATAACCTCTCCGCTCCAGCCGCAAAACCCCACCCTCCTTCGTCCGCCACCTCACCATTGCCCAGCCGGAGCTTCTTCCCCGACAACGTCATCCACTGCAACAGCTCGACGTCCCTCGTCCCCCTCCCCGGATGAGGATCCGTCGTCCATCTCGTCATCCCGCCGGTTCGGCCGCCCCGTCCTCCACCTCCAAGGAGCTGCTCCGACGATCGTCTCGTCTATTGCGGCTACTCCATTCCCACAGCACCGCCTTAACCTGCTCCACCGGAACCGCAACATCCTCACCGACTCCTCGGACGAAGCCGAGGCCTACTCGGCACCACCAGAGAGGTTGTACACTCATTGCATCGCACCTTCTCCTTAACTCGACCTCCCGGCGCCGACGGTGCTCCATCCCGCACCCCCATGGAGTGGCTACCTTGAAGCCGGCGCCGCGGGCGACATCTCCATGGCGGCTCTCCCCCAGTCCGAGGCCCCTTCGGTGGCGGCGTCCATACCAGCCGGATCTGCTGCTGCTGCTCCGGCTCTTGCTCGGTCGCTCGCACTGCTGCTGCTGCTCCGGCTCTCGCTGGATTGCTCGCTCGCCCAGCTGCTGCTGCTCCGGCTCTCGCTTGCTCGCTCGCGCTGCTGCTGCTGCTCTCCCCATCGCTCGTGCAGCTGCTCCGCTCCGATTTAGCTACACTTCAGTCGACTGAATCGACTTTTGGGGTTCGCCGGAGAGGTACCCCACTATCTATCTTAGGGTTCAGGGTGGGGGCGGGGGGCCTAGAGGGCTGGCCGGGGTGGCGAGGCGGCGGCGGACCAGTGGTGGGGAGTTGTTTCGGGGCGGGGAGGCGGCGCTGGGGCCGGCGGTTCGGCCGGTGGTGGCTGGCGGCTCAGGGGGGTGCAGGTTGAAGATGAACTCCAGGCCCTCCCTAAACTACATGTCAAGTGCCTCTCTGCTACCATTGCGTTCAGTTTCGACAGTAACATTCAGATTCCACAGTAAATTTCAGTTTCAACAGTTAAGTTCAGAGTCAACAGTTTTTACCTGATCTGTTGTAGTCAGGTGGTTTTTGGTGATGTAAATTTTACATCTATTTTACATCATCTATTGGACTCCAAGTCAGGTCCAAATTAATGTTCAAACTTGAGTTCTAAATTAGTTGTGGGGCACATATCCAGGAAGCAATGAATAGTATCTTTGTCTAATATCTGGTTCACCTAGGGTATGCCTATGTTGTTCATCTTGGGTGGGAAACAAATAGTAAAGCAATCATCATCTGTCTTTTTATTAAATTAAAGCAATCATCAGCCTGCTATCATTTTTTTGGATCCATCCACTGGTTGTTACCATCACTCTAAATTTCTGCATGCTCTCCTTACATAATCTCACCATATTTTTTTCGTATTCATGTCAGATATTGTACACAGTCATGCTGAACATGTAGAGAAAAAGAGAAGAGTTTTGTGCGGCAATACAATGTCATGCAGACATCGCTCCATGGTGGGTTCAATGGAAAACCCTCCCCACCCCTCTCCAGATTGTAATCCAGATGAAGATATCTGTTCTGAGGCGGATTCAAACGCTGCTGACCACTCCTATTTACCCCCCAAGGTGTTTGCTCAATCTTGCCATGATGATGTTAGTCATATCATGCATATGTTGCCTTGCAGTGCCTACTTTTGACATCATATATGTCATCTGCTTAGTTTAGACATGTTCTGTAATGTCACCTGTTTAGTTTCTATGTCATATATGAGAATTATGCTGTCTCATGCCTTTTAGCCAGCCATAATATATGTGAAATGTGCAATGCCATCCTGTTTAACCAGGCATCATATATTTGAATGATGTACATTTCCATTTGTCGACAATGTTTGTACATTAAACTACTCTTCCTGTGAATCAGCCCTTTGGGTGGGAGATGGAAAAATCTGGAGATGGATTCAGAGACAAATGGCCAGTCCTATTCCCCCACCGAGGTGTATGCTCTAACTTGGCACGGTTATACTGCTCATATCATGCATATGGTGTCTTGCATTGCATAGTTTAGACATCATATACACAATATTCAACACCATGTTCTTAGTTCAGAGATCATATTGAATGCCCTCTGTTTAGCATATAAATCACATATGTGAATTAAATGATGCGATCCTGATTACTTACATAACATGTAGGTGAATTATGTCATGCGACCCTGTTTAGTTATTCATCATATCCTTGAATTGTGTTATGCTATGCTATCCAGTTTAGATAGACATCACATATGTGAAATTATGTCATGCTATCCGTTTTAGTTAAACAATATACATGTCAACTATTTCATGCCCTCTTTTTTCCACACTATCTATTGCATATGTCTCTCATACAATGTCTGTACATTCAACTATGTTTCCTTTTTATCAACCATTTGAATTGGAGCGGGTGATGCCAGTATCTAGCGGACTAAGAACACGGTCTTCAAATAAAACAGTGCTACCTCTTGGTGGAGATAGCACCCCGGTTGTACAAGCACGAGAACCAGCCCTACCACACATAACCCAAACTCTCGCAGATTGTACCCCTACTGCGATGGACAGAGAACCAGCTTCACCCAATCTAACCCCAACCCCAGCAGATAGTAACCCAGTTCCTGTTGACACAGCACCATCTCCACCACAGAGCTTCCAAACAAGAGCAGTTAGTAAGGCAGCTCCAGTGCCCAAAGGGCCAGTACTATGACGGTGAACCCCAACTCCACCACTTAGTACGCCTATTCCTGTGGAGGAAGCACAACCAGCTAGTCGTAGTTTAGCATCTATCGCATTTGATGTTGTTAAATCATATGTGTGTATCTTCCCATCTTGGAAATATTATACTGAAGATGAAGGAAAATGCCAGTTGTAGGTGTTTGTCCAGGAGTTATGTGTAAGTAATGTTATTCATGGCAATTAGTTTGCTTTGTCCCATACATCCTACCTCCATGATGGTTATAATACAACAAATTTTCCCATTTTTCTCTATAGAGAAGGACCGATTTGGAAAGTCAGGATGAGGTAACCTGTGCTAATACCTCTGCTATCTTCAAGAATGCTTGGTGGCAGTATCGGAATTACCTGAAGAAAACGTACTTCACCAGCAAAGAAACTCATCAAATTCCCTTACGTTCTCCTGAGACACATTTACTGGACGATGACTGGGAACGCCTTGTTCTGTACTGGTCCTAAACCAAGAATGTGGTAATGTCTATAAGCTCATTTTCTATATTTAAGTACTATATTCTTGCGTCTTACTGTACTCTATTCATGTAGAACAAGTGCCTAATCTTGAAGAACAACTGTTCTAATTTAAGATTCCATTGCTATCATAGTTCAAAAAAGTGCTACGCGTTAATTGTGCATTTTTCCACCGCCTTGCGCTTTACTGACCAAAGCGCATGCTTATGCGCAGTTATGCATAGATTAAGCATAGTTATGCGCAATGCGTTTTGCCAACGCCTAGAGCTTAGGCGCGGATAAGCGCTCGCTTAGGCGCACCTTTTTTAACTATGATTGCTTTCCTCTTGTATCAATGTATTTACTCATACAAACTTATTTTTAAATTGAAGGATCCAATCGAAACTCCAATGGCACAGCAGGTATGTTCACGCATGTTTCTTTAACAGGTTTGCCCTTATCAATAGCTCTGTTGATTTCAATTTCAATTGTGTATACAGTTGACTTCTCATATCATGCACATTACTAGCATCACAACAGAGGCAATAGTGTGGTTGTACATGTAGACCCGTGGTACCCATCTGAAATCTTGTTGTAACGTGTAGTTTCCCACGTTTTGTATTCTTTCACTCCTGCTTTGTCTTGAACTGATATGATTTGAACCGTGTCTCTATTTTGATTTGGCAAGACAATGCAGTGACCATAGGACATAGATATATTTTTATTTGATGCTTTTATTATGTACTAGTACTTGGCAATAGAATACTTGGTAGTTTAATCCTATCCACCTTACTAATGAACTGGTTCACCGAAATGAGTTTCATATACTAGTACGTGCTAAACCTGTCATGTGTCTGCTTGTTTCTTCTTTTAGAATGTTGACAAAATATTGGGGAAGAGTGCCTTATTAAGCAATGGTAAAGGAAGTAATGTAGATAAGGTTCAGGATAGTGACACATCCTTGTTGGTCTCCAACAAAGCTGATAAAACAGCTAAGGAAGACTATCTTGAGGACAGTGAGACAACCCCAAAGTCCTGTCTTGGTTTAGTGTTCGAGTTACTGGCCACTACTGCTTGCACAAGCTATTCAAACTCACTGTCTGAATCAGTTCGGTTTCTTGAGTCTCAACTACAAGCTGAAAGACATCGATCAGCTGTGCTGCGACAAGAAGCGGAAGTACTGCGGAAGTCCCTGGAGCATTCAGATGCATACTTTCTGGTGCAACAGCAAGCGTTGGAGGATTTTAGTGCCAAACAGGACAAAGCTAATAAGCTTGCTAAGCTTATTGCCAGCATGGTGGATACCTAGGATAACGTTGCTCGAGCTCTTCTGAAGTTGTTTCAGTTATGCTCTTGTTTTGCTCCCGCGTTTATTTGCACTGGTGGCCAATTTTGACAGCCAGTGTATGTAATATGCTGCTTTGTTCCCTATATTTGCACTGGTGGCGAACTTTGATGCCCAGTGGATGTAATATGTGTAGCGGTAATAGGCTAGCGTTAATTGCTTGCTTATTTATTTCCTTATTGTCTTGTTTAGTTGTTTGCTTGTAGTCACTGCAGTTCTTTTTCTGTGTTTTTTCTAGTGGCCACAATAGCCTATTTTTGTAACTAGGCCAAAATAATCATGGCAACACACGGACTGTTGTAACCATGGGCCTCCTGCGGGCCGTATGATCCATGGGCCTTCTACGGGCCGTAGGATCCGTTGGCCTTCTATACAGGCCTTAGAATCCATGGGCCTTCTATGGGCCGTATGATCCATTGGCCTTCTACTGGCCTTACGATCCATGGGCCTCATACGGGCCGTAGGATCCATGGGCCTTCTACGGGGCATATCATCATTTCGCCAATCATGGGCCATACTATTCGTGGACCATAACGGGCCGTTAATACGCCGTATTTGATAACTCTATGAAAACAGCCCAATGGGTTTTTTTTGACATGAAAACGGCGCAACGTATTAACGGTCCACAAACGAGCCGACTGTAACGACGGGCTGAATTTGGCCCACAAGCGGAAAATGACAGTAACGGGCCGTATGTAACCGAATGCTGCAAATGAGCCCAAGAATAAATAGGCCCTGAGAAGGCCGAAAGATAACTTGGGCTAGAAAGGGCCCAATGGAATAACGGGCCGTTAATGGATATAAAGTGATACACTGTTCATTACGGGCCAGTTTCACCACGGGCCGTTAATGGGCCAAGAGTTACAAAGGGCCTCATATGGGCCGAAAGAAGTCATGGGCCACACATGGGCCAGAAGTTAAAACGGGCTGGAATCATATTGGACGGCCCAGATGACGCTACTGGGCCTAATTCAGAGAGTTCATAACGGGCCTTGGGTTAGCGGGCTGTAAATGGGCTATATGCGAACAGGACGTTAACAGGCTTTCTGTGGGCCGGGCCACCACCTTTTGACCAAGTCAAACGGGCCGGCCTTTTCACAGGAATGGGCCTCTGTTGGGCCGTGCCACGTGTAGCCGTATCATAGGCGCCATTGGTCCAATGAGTGGATGACATCTGTCCCAACGGTGAGCCGGCACGTGTTTCCTCCAGCCAATGATGATTTTACACATGGAAAATCCCCATTGGTCGGGGCTGTTAACGGGTTATCGGATCCAAAATCGGACCCGATAGCTTAACGGCGTTCCGTTATGGTGGATGCCACGTGTCGGTCACCCTTGACGAAAGCACTTCTGTGACGCGCGATTTATCGTCATGGAAGTGGACACTTCCGTGATGATAATTTTGGTAATGTCATGGAACACTTCTACGACAGCACAGGTATGACTATCTTGATTCTGTCATAAAATCGTCATGAATGTACATGCATGACAGAAAACGTGACCTACTGCGACAAACACGTATCATCACGGAAGTGTATTTTTTTTGTAGTGATCGCGCGCGATTGCTGTGATCGTGAACCTTTCATCCGTGCACAACTTTTTCTTCGGGCCTCGTCTCTTTACCGAAGTTGTGCTCGATCCGGAGGGCTAGAAAAAAGAAGAAAGACGAGAGTTAATATGTGTACATACCAAAAAAATGAATGCATCAATTAGCTAGTCAGCACAGGCTTAATTAATATATATACCTGGCTGGACTCTGTTTGGTCACCGGAGCCGTCATCACGGACTCCTGCTTGCACCGGCATTCGGTCCCCGGAGCCATCATTATCATGTCCTTCCTCCTTCATTGTTCGATGACCATAGCCTGCTTCACCCTCTCCTTCCAAACCATCGGTTTCATTGAGATACGACATGACATCACCTCCGGCTGCGATTATGTCCCCCAACACCTGTTCTGCTACCTCGTCTCGGCCGTGCCCCATAGTTTCTGCAAATATTACAACATGGCAATTATTATACAAACATGACAGATGGATATATTAGTGGCAAACATAGACCTAGCTAGCTAATCACAACAAGGAATCATATTAGTGGCCTCGACGCTTCTCTAGGGTTTGGGGTGGCCTCGGCAATGCTTCAAGGGTTTGGGGTGGCCTCGACGACAACGCTCTTTTAACTTGGTAAATTTGGGTGTAGAGTTTGGATCAACTTGTGCACATTGCCAGACCCGCGACCGCTTGGTGATCCACGACCCTCTACGTACCCTATTTCCCGACCCTCGACCCCCTCATGTCACGTTTGTCTAGTGTCAATGGATTCAACAAAACCATGTCTTCATCATTAGGCGAAAGTAACATGCGCATGATGGTACGAAGCTCTCTAAAGTTATTTTGGAATGGAGTCCCAGATAGGATAATTCGCTTCTTGGTACAAAGTTCAGCAAGAGCCTTCAGAATATCGCCATTTGGAAGGCCTTTGCTGAAATTCATACAAAAAGAAGAATTATCCTATCCGGGACTCCCTTCAAAAATAACTTTGGAAAACTTCGTACCATCATGCCCCGGTTACGTCTGGCTAATGATGAAGCCATGGATTTCTTCAATACTTCGACACTAGGCAACCTCTCGACCCCTAACGATCTTCGACCCTTGACCCACGAACCCTTGTCGACCCTCGACCCCTTGGCATTCCTCGACCCTCTAACCCTAGGCCCCTCGACGACCCTTGAACCCTCGGTGACCCTCAAACCACTACCCTAGTTCCCGACCCTCGCTCCTCGAACCCTCGGCGACCCCCCCCCCCCTCATGTCGAGGTTATCGGGGAGGGGGTATATGGAACCCCCCCTCGGGTAAGAAGAGGAAAAAAGAGGAGAAGAAGAAAGGAATAGAGAAGATCGAAGAAAAAAAAGAAGAAAAAAAAGAGGAGGAGAAGAAAGGAATAGAGGAGAAGAAGAAAAAAAATTGAAATTTTTTCCTTCTTATTTATTTCTCCTCTTCTTCTCCTTTCTTATTATCCTTCTTCCTCTTCTTATTTTCCTTTTTCCACTCCTTCTTTTTCTTCTTCTTCTTCCTTCTTCCTTCTTCCTCTTTTCTTTCTTTTCCTTATTTTACTTTTTCCTCTACACTAACCTAAAATCAACTAACCTTCTTTTTCCACTCCTTTTTTTCTTCTAAATATGAACATATACATAAATTGACAAAAAATATGCACAAAAACATATATATACATAAATTTTCCTATACATACACAATTGTTTTACAAATAGGCACATATATATGAACATATACATAAACATATATATGAACATATACATAAACATATATATGAACATATACATAAACATATATATGAACATATACATAAATTGACAAAAAAATACACTTATGAAAAAAAATGCTATGGACATGTGCACACATATATACACATACACACACATATACAAAAAAATACATTTATGAAAAAATGCTATGAAATAAAAATGCAAGGCCAGGGTAGCGGCACGACAAGGCAGGGGCGGCGCGCTGTGCCAGTGCAGGGCATGGGCGGCGGCACGGCGGCCGCGCAGGGCAGGGCGGCGCGCGGCGGCAGCAAAGGGTAGGGGCGGCGGCAGCGCACGGCGGCGACGGCGGCCAGTACAGGGAGGAGGAGTAGGGGATCGGGGCAGAGCTCACAGCGAGGTGGCATCGACGACGAGGAAGGCTCGGGGACGATGGACGACGAAGGAGCGCTCGGGGGCGGGGGCAGGGGCGCGCGGGCTCGGGGACGACGTCGGCGACGACGACGGAGACGACGACGACGAGGCAGGGCGATGGCGACGGCGCGGTCGGGGGCGACGGTAGGGGCGGCGGACGGCGTCGGGGCAGCCTGGCGGCGTTGATGAGCTCACCGTCGTCAGGAGGCAATTGGCAATGAAACTACCAAAATTTCTAAGTGTGGGCGTATATAGTAGAACCTTTGGTCCCACTTGGTGGCACCAACCGGGATGAATACCCCCCTTTGATCCCGGTCCATGCCACCAACCGGGACCAAAGGTCTCTTTTCAGTAGCCCAAAGGGCGGGAAACAGAGACCTTTGGTCCCGGTTGGTGGCACGAACCGGGACTAAAGGGGGGTATTCGTACCAGTTCGTCCCACCAACCGGGACCAAAGGTGGGCATTGGTCTCGGTTGGTGGCACCAACCGGGACGAAAGGGTGGCACAGCGGTGGTGTGGTGGGAGTTTAGTCCCACCTTGCTAGTTGAGAGAGCTCAGCACCTGCTTATAAGCTGCGTTGCGGCTTAGGTGCTGAGCTCCTCTCTAATATGCAGGCAGTACTTGCCTACCCTTGTCACTTCCATGTTGGGCCTATTGGGCCTGTGGGCCTGCATCCTGGCCCATGGACAGATGGGTTTCTAGTCGTATGCACGCCGTGTGGCCCAGTTGGCGGCATTTTTTTATTTTTCCAGTATTTTTGTTTTGTTTTTTGAATTATTTATTTTCTTTTGTTTTTCTGCTTTATTTTTTTAATTCTTTTCGCTTTTAGGTCAGAATAATTCACTATAAAAATATATTTTGAGTGATTCTTTTTCCTGCTATTTAATATTACTGTGTTTTATTATTATATTCAAAAACTTTGTTATTTTAGTTTCTATCAAAAATTTCTTTATGAAAATTCATTTTGCTATTAAAGTTTCTAAGAAAATAATTCTTTATGATAATTCTTTTTTGCTTTTCATGTTTTGAACAGAAAATATTTTGATAATTTTAGTTGCATAAATTTTATATAATTTTAGTTTAAAAAATACTAGAGGTTTATGAAAGCTTTTTAGTTGATTCCGTTTTCTATTAGAGTTTATAAAAGTGTTTTAGTTGATTTTCTTTTTGCTATTGAAGAATATTATAGTTTTGTTTTAGTTGATCATAACAGAATATTTTAATTGATTATTTTTTGTTCATTCTTTTAGTTATTAGTTCACCATTTCACCCACATAGTTTTGTTTTAGTTCATCATTTCACCCACATAGAATGTGCTAAAAAGTTGAGAGGGTTACGGCAAAAACTAGATGCACTTCGTGTAAAAAACGGACAATCTCTTTCGAAGTATCAGGGTTTCGGACGAAAGTCATCTGTTACAAGGGGATTTCATTTTTTGAACTTATTTGAACTCCAGACATTTTTTGTGTTCAAAATGCACCATTACAAAGGGATTTCATTTTTTTGAACTTATTTGAACTCCAGGCATTTTATTTCTTCACATTTAACTGCAGTGATATTCTAGATCAAAGGCATCATCATAATAGTTGTGGAGAGAAAGTCTTCACTTTTTCTTCGCTTGTGTCGTTTGCTTATTGCGCCGTAACCATGGATAATCTTCATCGTTTAACAGGGTGCTTGGGTCAGCATTGACTTTGAATGGAGGAATTTCATGAAACTTTTCATAATCTTCAGACATGTCTGTCTTGCCCTCCACTCCCACGATGTCTCTTTTTCCTGAAAAAACTATGTGGCGCTTTGGCTCATCGTATGATGAATTCACTTCCATGTCTTTTCTTTTTCTCGGTTTGGTAGACATGTCCTTCACATAGAAAACCTGCGCCACATCATTGGCGAGGACGAACGGTCCGTCAGTGTACCCAAGATTGTTCAGATCCACTGTTGTCATTCCGTACTGTGGGTCTACCTGTACCCCGCCTCCTGCCAGTTGACCCATTTGCACTTAAACAAAGGGACCTTAAAATCATCTCCGTCGTCAAGCCCATATGTCCACTATGTAACCATAATATGTGTCCTTTCCCCTCCTTGTTGTTGCATCAAAGCGGACACCGCTGTTTTGGTTGGTGCTCTTTTGATCTTTGGCGATCGTGTACAGTGTATCACAACACAACACTAGACAAAAATAAAATAGAACAAGCTTTATATTACAAGCCAGGGTCCTCGAAGGCTCGAATACATAAGCTCGCAAACACAAGAGTCAGCGGAAGCAACAATATCTGAGTACAAACATAAGTTAGACAAGTTTGTCTTAAGAAGGCTAGCACAAAAGCAACAACGATCGAAAAGGCAAGGCCTCCTGCCTGGGAGCCTCCTAACTACTCCTGGTCGTCGGCAGTCTCCACGTAGTAGTAGGCACCCTCGGGGTAGTAGTAGTTGTCGGTGGTGTCGTTTGGATCCTGGGCTCCACCATCTGGTTGCGACATCCGAGAATAATGGAAAAAGGGGGGAAAGAGGTAGGAAAGCAACCATGAGTACTCATCCGAAGTACTCAGCAAGCAAGGATCTACACTACATATGCAACATTATCAAAGGAAGGTTGTATATGTGGACTGGGCTGCAGAAATGCCAGAATAAGAGGGGGAGAAGCTAGTCCTATCGAAGACTAGCATCTTCTGGAAACCACCATCTTGCAGCAACAGGAGGGAGTAGAGTAGTATAACATAAGTAGTAGCAGTGTTATCAACCTCGGCCAGAGATCCTTTCTCGACTCCCTACGAGAAAGCAATCCCAGAGCCATACTATCCATTTCTCATCTCAAGTATTCAGTTCTAGTTGTATCGATGGGGATACAACTCCAAGTGTCCGTTACCGTAGGACATGCTATCGATAGATGTTTTCTTCCCTGCAGGGGTGCACCAGCTTACCCACCACGCTCGATTAACTTCGGCCGGACACACTTTCCTGGGTCATGCCCGGCCTCGGCCAAACAATACGCCGCAACCCGACCTAGGCTTAATAGAGAGGTCAGCACACCGGACTAAACCTAGGCCCCCAGGGTTCATGGGCCATCGCCCCGGGAACTCCTGCACGTTGCGAACGCGGCCGGTGAGCAGACCTAGCTACCTCCTTAAAAAGGCAGGTGCTTACCAGTCTAACCCGGCGCGGGCCGCTCAGTCGCTGACGTCTATTAAGCTTCGGCTGATGCATACGACGCAGAATGCCCATACTATGCCCACGTGATGGTTAGTGCTATCAGGCCAGAGGCCCCTCGGATCAAATATCCAAATCGTAGTGGATTAGGAACGCGCAGTAACAAGCAGAGACTCACGAAAGATGTGACCCCGTCGCCCCGTCTCGAGGACTTGCGGCAAGGGCTAAGAATGCCCGGCCACACCTCGTAATTATCTTGCGGGCACCCTCCAGGTTAACCCGACTCCTCATCACTCGCAAATATGCTCGCGCGGGTACCCCTCAGAGTCGACCCGTCTTTAGTAACAGTGTTCAGAGTAAAGTCATAGTAACCATAGTAACCGTGTGTCTAACACCAAGGGGAAAACCTGAGGAATCACCCTTGACGGATTCCACTCGATGTAATCATCAAGGTGAACGTAAGAGGATCCACCCTAGAGGTTCACACATGAAGGGTTGCACGACAGAGACGTATCGGAAGTGGTTAAGGCGGAATCACCCTCGATGACCACGACCGAATAGCTAAACTACAGGGTTAACATCAGAAGTGCTGATGAGGTCTCACCCTCGGCACTCGATAGTAACCCAGTAGTGTCGAGCAACTAAGGGGAAAGTGACGTGCGGTGCCGGGGCCTGGTCTTCGATCCCGTTGATCGGGTCTTCGATGATGAAGAAGTGGCAACAAGGACAAGGTGGGGGTCACTGATGGATCACTAACCAACTTATACTAAGCAGTTTAGGATAAGCAGGTAGGTAACAATAAGCAGGTTACAAAAGAAGGCTATGCATCAGAATAGGAGCAAACAATTACAGTAGCAAAATCTAATGCAAGCATGAGAGAAAGGAAAAGGGCGATATCGGGACGATCAAAGGGGGGGCTTGCCTAGAAGCTCTGCTGAAAGAGAAGAAGGGTCGTTGTCGACATAGTCGATCACAGGGGCATCATCAGTCTCGGGGTCTACCGAAGAGAAGAGGGGGAAGAAACAATAAATATAAAGCAAACAAAAGCATCATAGAGCATAACATGGCAATATGCTGTGCCGGTTGTGCCCTAACGTATGGCTACACGATAAAGGTGAAGGGGGAATTCAACCGGGAATGTTTTCTCGGTTCCGGACCTCTGTCAGACAGATGATCGGAGGGGGAAAGTTCCATGTTCAGCATGCTAGGGGCATGTGACAGATGAACGGACAACGTATTCGGATTCATTGGATTTTTCTGAGCAACTTTCATGTAGAAAACATTTTCATCGGAGTTACAGTTTATTTTCTATGAACTTTCAAAGATTTAAACATCTTCTGGATTTATTCTATTTAACAGAAAAGAATTATTGCGTCCGCAATGCGTCAGCAGTCGGCTGAACTGCTGACTGGTCAAACCAATCTAATTAAGTTTTAATTAAAAGCCATTTAGTTAATTTTAATTAACTGGCTGGGCCCACATGTCAGTGCCTCAGGGTGAATAAAGCACTGCGTTGACTAGAGTCAACGCAGTCAAACGCACCATGAGGCCAGCTGGCAGTGACACTGGGTGGGACCCAGGCCACGCCAGGTCAGCGCCGGCGCCGAAACGAGCTCCGGCGAGCTCTCCGCGGCGGCCGAACGCCGGAGTAGCTCGGAAAAACACCACGGTTCACCATTTTGCTTGCCACGACTTGCGTTCGAAAGTTGGGAGGGAACCGCGTCGAGTGGTGCTGCTAGACTACGCCGGGGAGACCGGAAACGTCGCCGGCGTCAAGCTTGGTGGCGGTGGCTTTCGGGCGTGGGGAGAGACCGGTGCGAGGGGGCAACTGAGCTGGCTCGGGTGGGTTAGGTGGGCCGGCCCAGGTGGGATGGGCCGAAGCCCAAGGGGAGGCCAGGGGCTCTACCACCCCTTCTTCTTTCGTTTCTTTTTCTTTTTGTTTTTTCTTTTCCAGCAGGTTTTGCATTTTCTTTTAGCCACTAATGACTTTGCAAAATTATGCCACCGGCTAAAACAATTCCGATGAATTATTGTCCAATGCCACAAAAAGAATTGTGAGGCTTTTGAAAAAGGTAGCATTTTTTATAAATTAAAAAGCCATTTAATCTATTGATTAAGCCACTGCTTTAATTGGTTTAGGCCATTTAAACACCTTGCAAAAATGTTGGTCCACCACCAATATTAACAAATGATTATTTTCCACAAGATGAACATTTTTGATTTCATGTGTGACAAATATGATTTTTTTTACTTTAGATTGGATTTGAATTTGAATGGTGATTTGGATCAAGTGAAGATTAGCAACAGTAATGTGATGACATGGCACCATTAACAGGGGATTACTGTAGCATGACACTGGGGGTGTTAGAACAACGAGTATATATCATCACAAACAGTGTTGTCACCTCTGAGACGTGTTTCCAACAAACTGTTGAAAGTCCTGATGTGTTCACATGTAATCCATTCGTTACACAGCTCCGGGTGTTTGGAGCGCAGACTATTCTTGTGTTCATCGACATACGGGGTCACCAAGGTAGAGTTCTGTAGAACTCTGTAGTGTGCTTGAGACCAAGAATGCCCGTCCCTGCATATTATTGAGTCCCCTCCAAGCGTGCCTTTTCCAGTCAGTCTCCCCTCATACCACGATTTAGGGAGACCTATCTTCTTAAGGCCAGGAATGAAGTCAACACAAAACCCAATGACATCCTCTGTTTGATGGCCCATGGAGATGCTTCCTTTTGGCCTAGCGCGGTTACGGACATATTTCTTTAGGACTCCCATGAACCCCTCAAAGGGGAACATATTGTGTAGAAATACGGGGCCCAGAATGACAATCTCGTCGACTAGATGAACTAGGACGTGCGTCATGATATTGAAGAAGGATGGTGGGAACACCAGCTCGAAACTGACAAGACATTGCGCCACATCACTCATTAGCCTTGGTATTATTTTTGGATCGATCACCTTCTAAGAGATTGCATTGAGGAATGCACATAACTTCACAATGGCTAATCGGATGTTTTCCGGTAGAAGCCCCCTCAATGCAACCGGAAGCAGTTGCCTCATAATCACGTGGCACTCATGAGACTTTAGGTTCTGGAACTTTTTCTCTGGCATATTTATTATTCCCTTTATATTCAACGAGAAGCCAGACGGGGCCTTCATACTGAGCAGGCATTCAAAGAAGATTTCCATCTGCTTTGGAGGACCTTCATACTGCTTTGGAGGCATGCCATCTTTTTCGTGCAAACGTTGCAGGTCCTCCCGTGCCTCCGGTGTATCTTTTGTCTTCCCATACACGCCCAAGAAGCCTAGCAGGTTCACGCGAAGGTTCTTCGCCACGTGCATCACGTCGATTGAAGAGCGGACCTCTAGATCTTTCCAGTAGGGTAGGTCCCAAAATATAGATTTCTTCTTTCACATGGGTGCGCGTCCCTCAACGTCATTCGGAACAGATAGTCTGCCGGGACCCTTTCCAAAGATTACGTGTAAATCATTGACCATAGCAAGTACGTGATCACCGGTACGCATGGCGGGCTTCTTCCGGTGATCTGCCTCGCCTTTGAAATGCTTGCCTTTCTTTCGACATTGATGGTTGGTCGAAAGAAATCGACGATGGCCCAGGTACACATTCTTCCTGCATTTGTCCAGGTATATACTTTCGGTGTCAGCTAAACAGTGTGTGCATGCGTGTTATTCCTTGTTTGTTTGTCCTGAAAGGTTACTGAGAGCGGGCCAATCATTGATGGTTACAAACAGCAACGCGTGAAGGTTAAATTCCTCCTGTTTGTGCTCATCCCACACACGTACACCGTTTCCATTCCACAGCTGTAAAAGTTCTTCAACTAATGGCCTTAGGTACACATCAATGTCGTTGCCGGGTTGCTTAGGGCCTTGGATGAGAACTGGCATCATAATGAACTTCCGCTTCATGCACATCCAAGGAGGAAGGTTATACATACATAGAGTCACGGGCCAGGTGCTGTGATTGCTGCTCTGCTCCCCGAAAGGATTAATGCCATCCGCGCTTAAACCAAACCATACGTTCCTTGGGTCACCTGCAAACTCAGCCTAGTACTTTCTCTCGATTTTTCTCCAGTGCGACCCGTCAGCGGGTGCTCGCAACTTCCCTTCTTTCTTACGGTCCTCTCTGTGCCATCACATCAACTTGGCATGCTCTTCGTTTCTGAACAGACGTTTCAACCGTGGTATTATAGGAGCATACCACATCACCTTCGCATGAACCCTCTTCCTCGGGGCTCGCCGTCAACATCACCAGGGTCATCTCGTCTGATCTTATACCGCAATGCACCGCATACTGGGCATGCGTTCAAATCCTCGTACGCACCGCGATAGAGGATGCCGTCATTAGGGCATGCATGCATCTTCTGCACCTCCAATCCTAGTGGGCATACGACCTTCTTTGATGCGTACGTACAGTCGGGCAATTTGTTATCGTTTGGAAGCTTCTTCTTCACTATTTTCAGTATCTTCTCAAATCCTTTGTCAGATACAGCATTCTCTGCCTTCCACTGCAGCAATTCCAGTACGGTACCAAGCTTTGTGTTGCCATCTTCGCAATTGGGGTACAACCCTTTTTTATGATCCTCTAACATGCGATCGAACTTCAGCTTCTTCTTTTGACTTTCGCACTGTGTCCTTGCATCAACAATGACCCGGCGAAGATCATCATCATCGGGCACATCGTCTGGTTCCTCTTGATCTTTAGTAGCTTCCCTCGTTGCAGCATCACCGTATTCAGGGGGCACATAGTTGTCATCGTCCTCTTCTTCTTCGTTGTCTTCCATCATAACCCCTATTTCTCCGTGCTTCGTCCAAACATTATAGTGTGGCATGAAACCGTTATAAAGCAGGTGGGTGTGAAGGATTTTCTTGTCAGAGTAAGACTTCGTATTCCCACAATTAGGGCACGGACAACACATAAAAACCATTCTGCTTGTTTGCCTCAGCCACTTGAGAAAATTATGTACTTGGAGGTGTGTCTGTCACCGTACATCCATTGTCGGTTCATCTGCGTGCATTATATATAATTATATGTGTCAAAAACCATTACAGATTCACATGGATAGATAAGTGACCAAATTAATAGAAGTTCATCATCATATTAAAACCAAAGTACATACATTGTTCTCATTGAACAACATATAGCTCCCCAGAGCATATAGTTAAACCATATATTGAAACTATGTAAAACCTTCCAATGCAACAACAAATGCGATCATAATCACAACCAATGTAACAATTGATCCAACGGCATAATACTACCATGCCTCTGTATGAATTGGATATTTTCTAATCTTTCTAATCTTCAACCGCATTGCATCCATCTTGATCTTGTAATCATCGACGACATCCGCAACATGCAACTCCAATATCATCTTCTCCTCCTCAATTTTTTTTATTTTTTCCTTCAAATAATTGTTTTCTTCTTCAACTAAATTTGACCTCTCGACAATAGGGTCGGTTGGAATTTCAGGTTCAACTACCTCCTAAATAAATAAAATCTATGTCAACTTGATGACCACAATTGTCATAAACAATAAATGAACCAAATCTTTCCCTAATAATAAAGCACGGGTTGAGTCTCTCGGGTTCACCGTCGCGTATAGCATTTTTACACAAAGGTCCCTGTAATTTTTAGGAATTAAACCTGCCGTCCCTATTTAAGTGGATGTGAAAAAACGTTTCGGTTTTGTAAATTAACCCCTGCATTTTGTAAAAATTGCGTCTGCGCTCCTTTGTGCATCTTATCCAGTAGCAGGAGATGGTGGAAGGGGAAAAACTTCGGTTGGGCTCCTCGGCGAGCACCGGTGCACCCGCCTCCACTCCCTTTCCAGCCGTGCCGGAGGATGAGAAGGTGATGGGGGCGGTGCCCGCGGCCCGCCTCCACTCCCTTTCCAGCCGTGGCGGAGGACGAGAAGGTGAGGGGCGGCGCCCGCGGCCCTGGTCTAGGACGAGGCGAGCGGCTCGGCTGGAGGTCGTCAGGGCGGGCGTGTTGTCGCTCGAGCGGGCGGACGAACGAGAGGCAGTTGGTGGCGGCAGGTCCGGCCGGAACGACAACATCAGCAAGAATTGGAGTCCCGCGAGGAGGGGTCTGCAGGCGGCGGATCTGGTGGACGGCAGCAAGCGGAGTCGGCGCATCGGTGTTCGCTCTTGCAGCCGCTCAGCGCCATGGCTGCTCCGGCAACGAGAACGGAGAGAGGTAAAGTGAGGGAGAACAGAGAAGGAGGGAGGAAGCGCGGCGGAGGTCCTGCCGGCAGCGGCTCGGCCTGCAGGCGCGCGGGCGCAAGCGGGTGGCTCTGGATCGAGCCCTTGCTTGCTCGTGAGTATTTTTTTTTACCCCGGCGGCACGACCTGCAGGCGCGCAGGCGCAGGTGGCTTGGGATCGAGCCCTTGCTTGCTCGGGAGATTTTTCCTTTTTGACCCCTTTCTCGGTGTTTTTTTTTGGAGGTTTGAGGCTTTGAGCCCTTGCTCGGTCGTGAGGTGGAGCACGCAAAAGCACATATACGTACTGCACACAAAATTTCTGTCGTGGGAAGGCTACCTCACGTAGAAAAGGAGTATATATTTCCCTAAAAAAAGAGAAAAGGAGTATATATGTTTCTTTTTTTTTAAGAAGGAGTATATATGTTTAAAAATATAAATTATGTGCGTTTAAAAATAAGGAAAGGAGTAAATTCTTGAGCCCAAGAAGGAAATGAGTTAAGAAGGAAAAGAGTGAATTCTGCTCTTATCTGAGCGCAAGAAGGGGCGGGGGGCGGGGGGAATCTGCCCAAGAAGGAAAGGAATTAAAATATGGAATAAATTTCCCCTTGAAAAAAATAAAAACTTCCGATGTTCTAGCCCAGGAAGAAAAGGAATTAAAATCAAAAGAAGAAAAAAATTAGAAGGAAAGAAATTATTCGCTGTTATGAATGTGCACGGTGAACCTCATGCAATAAAGGTTTGATTTTTGGCTCCCGCATGTATTAATTTCTTGACAAAGTAAGGAGAAAATGAATTACAAGCATGTGCAACATGGGTCTAAAGTTTTTTTTCTCTTGATTTTCCATCTTCTTAAAATTGACCGTGATAGCTACAACATGGCATGCTAGAGTGTAATGACCAATCTCACTACCTTGAGAACGGTCATGTTTATCGTAAAATAGATATACATGTCACCACCTTCGACATGATACATACATACAAAGATAAAAAGTGGCAACACGGATGGCCCACTAGAGATGTGTGAGAGGCTGTTTCTTCTGTTGCAACGCATGGGCATTTTTGCTAGTAGTTATAAAAGATAATATATACCACATCCGAATCATAGCTAGGACGAGGGCCGACGGGGGCGGATACCAAAACCGTCGCACTATATAATAACAAGCAATAATAAAAGTAAGAAGATTAAACAAGTATCTATCTAAAATAAGATTTTTTTCTTTCAGAAGAAGATAAGAACAAGAGGCTCACCACGGTGGTGCCGGCGACGAGATCGGCACGGGCGATCGACGGCGCTGAAGACAGGGACGGGCGATCGGCGCGGGACGTGATGGACCGCTAAACCTAGACAAATCTCGGGGAAAATGGAGCATGGAGGTCGAGCTTCGAGAGGAGAAAGCTTAACTAGTGTGGCTCGGGCATTTCATCGAACACCTCATGTGCATAGGAGGTGAGCTAGAGCACCACAAAACTCTCCCTTCGCCGGCCAGAAAAAACAGAGCAGTGTGGAGTGCTCTGCTCGCGGGCGAGGGGTATATATAGCCACCTCATTGGTCCCGGTTCGTGGCTGGAACCGGGACTAAAGGCCCCCCTTCTGTCCCGGTTCTAGGCACGAACCGGGACCAATGGCTGTGGGCCAGGAGCGAGGCCCATTGGTCCCGGTTCGTGCCTAGAACCAGGACAAATGGGTCCACATGAACCGGGACAAATGCCTCCCGAGGCCCGGTCGGGCCCCTGGGCGCACGAACCGGGACGTATGCCCCCATGGGTCCCGGTTCTTGACTGAACCGGGACTAATGGGCTGGCCAGGCTCCAACCAAAGCCCTGTTTTCTACTAGTGAACATACATCTCATTCATAATGAAAGTATGGCCCTTATGTTTATTCATAATACTGAACATCAAAAGTTCTCTTATGAACATCCTTTTTGCAAGATACCTTACAGAAAGGGCTAGAGTGTGTAAAACTCTAAAATGAATTATGAAAATAAATACATAGGGAATACACCGATGGAAGGTATAGTAACTTTTAATATGATCACATCGTGTATTAAAACCTCATTCCTGGCTTGTCTTTCAGGCGGTAGTAGTTCTTGCATGGATTCGCAACAGAATGCAATCGAGTGGGTATCTTTATGATCAACTCACAATACCCAAGAATTAGTGATTAACAAGTTTAATCATAATTCCGAAGAACTATTTCTTCTGACGAGCCTACTATACATCAATAACTCGTATGACATTTATACATATGAGCTGGATATTCTAGTCTTCGCTCCTTTTGCCTTTATACTTCTAACAGTTTAACTTTTAGTATTTCTCCTACTCGCAAAAGAAGCACCCAACTTAAGAGTGGCGTTAGCCCCGGACTTCCTAGGCGTGTAAGTTATACTAACACCCTTTGGACACTTCCTTTCTCCTTACACTACTAGAAAAACGGCTATAGCTAATATGGGCATTAATGGCGCACTATACATGTGGTGCGCCACTGCTATATAGCAGTGGCACACCATGTGGAGGTGCGCCATTAGTAACCAAAACAGTAATGGCGCACCAGGTGAAAAGTGCGTCATTACTAAGTTTGACCAAGGTTTGACCCAGTCATACACATAGTAATGGCGCACTTTGTATTGGTGCGCCATTACTAAGTTGACATGGTAATGGCGCACCTTTAAAGTGCGCCATAACTATGTGTATGACTCAGTCAAACCTTGGTCAAACTTAGTAGTAGCGCACTCTGCATACGTGCGCCATTACTATGTCAAACTTAGTAATGGCGCACCTATACAAAGTGTGCCATCACTAACTTTGACCAAGGTTTGACCAAGTCATACACATAGTAATGGCGCATTTTGTGAATGTGCGCCATTACTAACTTTGACCAAGGTTCGTATGCAAAAATGTTCAAAATATGATACGTAATATGATCGGGAAGTTTGAAAAAATTCACCAAATGCACCCCCCTTGGACCGCCTTTTTAGTTTTTAAAAAAATAAAAGAAAATGATGGAAATGTTAAAAAAAATAAAAGAAAATAAGTTTCCCATGTGATATGTGGTCTAGTTGTTGGAAAAATTTACAAATATGAATTTCGACTTTTGCAAAATCTCTCTGGAATTTAGCAAAATGGGCATAACTTTTCCATACGAACACGGATTAAAAAGTTTTTTATATGAAAAAACATCTACTCGAAAAGTTACATCCGAATTCAATTAGAGGAACCCCGTTGAAGATTTTTAGAATCCCTAAAAACCTAACAGAATAAAAGATACGGGGCTTTTAAGATCTAGAGGGGGGGAATGGAAAAAAAATTCAAACTTAGTAATGGCGCACTATTTGCTAGGTGTGCCACTAGTAACAGAAAAAAACAATTGGTTTCGAATTTTTATTTTTGGAAAAAATGATCAAAATATGATACGTAATATGACCGGGAAGTTCGAAATATTTTTTCAAAATTTCATCACACTCATGAACATGAACAAAGTCCTAGACATCAGCAAAGTCTGTTAAGTGAGCTGGTACTAGGGTTAGATAGAACTGGGAAGTTAAGCGTGCTTGGGCTATAGTAGTGTGAGGATGGATGACCTTCCGGGAAGTTTGACCACGGAGTGCGATTTGACTTGAGATTAAGCATATTGACCCGAGACTAAGCCATAGTGACCCGAGATTAAGAAAAAAAACAAAAAAATAATAAAAAAAATTCTGAATTTTTTTTGAAAAAAATTGTTAGTTATGGCGCACTTCTAGGCATAGTAATGGCGCAATATGTGGTGCGCCACTATTATCTGGGATACTAATGACGCACCAGAGGTGCGCCATTACTATTTGTTACTAGTGGCGTGTTAATAGTGGCGCACCTATAGTGCGCCATTAATAGCAAAAACTGGTGCGCCACTAACAGCCTTTTTTTAGTAGTGTTAAGTTGTTGTTTTATTCACCTTTCATCATATGACAGGCGTTCTCCTGGATCCCTCTCTTATCAGTCTAATGCATAGTAAACACTTTACTAATAATTTGCAAACAAACATTGCTTTGGATATTTCATATCTTTCAGCCTTTGTTTTTATCTGAAAATTAATTTTCAGTTTCATGAATATCACATAACTATCCCAAAACTTTCGAAGTTCGGGTTTCATGGAAGCAAACATATTGCACTTGACCGTAACAGAATTCTAGCTTTTGGATCCAAAGACGAGAGTCTCATCATCCATAGCATTTAGTGGGAGTATACGAAAAGCATGCGATAGGAGAAAGTCCTTCTCGTCACTCTTGAGGACAATCCTCACATTACATTACCAATCGTAAAGTTTTAACCAGATATTTAACAGTTATTCAATTTTAACAGGGAAGGTGAAAACGCGAGCCATTATTCTACAAGTATTAGCAATATTCACCTAGACAACATTCATAATTAATTGCACCGAGAATTAAACAAGTTAATTCTACAGTGCGCTCCCACTTAAATCAACATCTCTCAAAATTGATTATGAGTGATTCAAAATCCATATTTCGATTCCACGCCATTGATGTGGACATCACTGATGACGAGAATTTCAATTGGTAGGCAAACTTGCCGATCACATCTCCATGTGACTCTTGTTTATCTTTCGATGGGTGTGTTCTAAGCTCAGGACGATCCTGTCTGAACGTCAAACACAACCAAGTGATCTTGCTGCGAGGTCTGACCTCACCCGCCTCATTCCTCTCGATTCGTTCGTACCCATGTGGACATGGCGCACCCCGAAAATATGCGAATTACGGACGGTGCTACACTTGGGTGAACACTAACTACTTTGATATTTTGAAGTGAGAGATCACCCTAATAAAAAGTGACTACCGCGCAATCAAGAAGAGTGCATCAAGACGGATAAACATCTCAGGCAATTCATAATAGTATGATGTGGTATAGCCCCTTCTGACGGAGAAGTCTTTCATTTCTTCGTCTTCAGCATTCGCGTCGGTGTTCACCTTCACAAAGATTGCCACCACCTTGTCGATGCACCAGATAATATTGCCAGCGTATAAAATTAAGTGCATTACTTAAGGTTGACACGCAGGTCATTAAAGTGACAATATGGCTCCAGCCATCATGCCAAATCATGACACACAGGTCATGTTAATCAATTTACATCATATAGTCATCTCATACATAATCAAATTATAATGAGCACTGCTATACCACATCACATGCACATGCAAAACCTCCTGCAAAACCAAGTTAGACGCCTCTAATCGGTTCATGCAAAAACTTGTTTTTGTGGCTTCTAAGGTTTCGAAACAAACCGAAGCTACCAACGTCCATCATGAAGTATGATAATTCAAGTCGCTAGATTAACTTTGCGGGGTGTATGAAGCACGAGATAATAAAATCTCAAACCCCATACTAAACTTCGTCATACGCATGACCCTCGTGCAGATCATATCTGCATTGCCCTTTTGTCTGCGAAATTTCATCTTTATTTCTAACTATGGTGGATTTCAACGAACTGTTAGCACTTCGTTGATCAATCAGGATCGCAGATTGCCAGAACATTGAAAATCCACCATGCCGTTATCAAGATCAGAAATATCCAAATTCCAGGGAAGTAACAAGAACGTCGGGTAACAGAGCACAAATAATTTTCAGTAATAGAACTCATCTACTACAAATTATATTGTGCGACACCCATACATCTCTGTGTATTCTAGATCGCAACATGCATCTACGCATAGCACGGCTCATGATGCCACTGTAGGGTAACGTAGCAGAAAACAAAAAAATTCCGACTTACGCACCAGCCCAGGACCACTATGGAGACTGCATACAAGGTTTGATCTTTTTCGTTACCGACTCGTAGCACAGCGGTAAGTAGAGTCGATGACGATAGGCGGCGCAGATCCCCGCAGCTAGGATTTACATCCTCCCAACCGCGAGGATGTATACCCTCATCTGCCCCTCGGACAGCCCTCCAGGAGGTGGTCGGACAGTCCCCTGGACGGTGTCGCGGACAGCCCTTCGGGAGGACCTTCGAAACTCGGACGGTCACTCAGACAGCCCTTCGGGAGGACCTTTGAAACTCGGACAGTCACATGGGCAGCCCTTCAGGAGGTACTCTCGAACTAAGACCGAAACTACGATCTCTCTACAGAGTTGCACACATATGGTGCCATCTATCAGGCAGGCTTCGCCGTCCAGAACTAGTTCCCACCGGAACCCAGACAGCCTTTCGGCTCTACGAAACTATTCGCGGGGAGGGAGAGAGAAGCCAGATCATTGCAATGGCACTTGTATGTGAGAAAGAGTGACTGTGGAGAGTGCCTCTCCATCTCTATTTATAGGAAAACCCAAGGTGCAGGGGACACATGAAAAACCCAAAATGCCCACACTTTATGTCACACATAAAGGGCATAAAGGGCATAAAGGGATGACAAATGGAGCCCCATGGAGGAGCTGCACCCTCCAACGTCCCACCTTCATGGGGCCCCCCAAAGGGGGTTCCTTGATCCCTAAGTCCTTCTAGAAGCCTTTTGGGAAAAGCCCCGAAAGGTGGCTTTCCATAAATATCCCAAAAAGCACTTTCACTATTAACGACGACATTTTTTAGCGTCCGTTCGAATTGAAAATATTTATGTGGGCTTAGAATATTTCCAGTACCCACTAAAATAATTTTCAACGTGTTCCGAAACAATTCCGGATTAGTGATTTTCATCTACGAAAAGCATCTGAAGTGGTTCCGGCAGCTCCGGAGAATATCCAGCTTTTATTCCGGAAAATTCCAGAAAGTTTCTAGAATGACTCTGGCACACTCCAAGAATTATCAGGCATGTGCCAAAACCAATTTGACTTAATAGTATATCCCGAAACAACTTTTCGGGATCACCAGAACTCATTCAATGACCTCTCTCTTTAGAACTTTTCCGCTGTCCGAAACCTTTCTGGTGTCCGAAACTTTTCCGTTGTTTTTCTCTCAGACTCCCTGTCTAGTATTTAGCAGATAGATGACCCTTAAGCGTGTGACCCTATAGGTTCGGTGAAGTATAGACATGACCCGGAACCCCTTCCGATCAATGGTCAACATCGGAGCCGTGGACACCCATATTGAACCCTATACACACACGAATAAATATTTGAGTGAACCTCCAGTTGTAGTGAGCTATTCATGTTGCTTCACGATATGTCACAAACACCCGAGGTGAGATTTATTGCATCCCTGTGGACGAACAATTTGTCCACCATGCAAGTTACCCCGTTACCGGTTTTGTTCTCTTTTCTTGTTTCCGCGTTCCGGCATCCCAGTGATCAAATTACACTGTATCTGGCGAAGCGATGATGAATACCGTAATACCGAGAGGGCCCGAGAATATCTCTATCGTTGGAGGAGCAAATCCCAATCTTGAGCTATCAAGTTACTTGACACACTTTTCCATGAACCCGTAAGCCGCCGTAATAGCCACCCATTTACGGATGACGTTTAACAAACCCCAAAGTTCATGAAGCAAGTATGAAGAAACTCAATACTCTCATGGTCTAAGAAATTATGCAAATATTTACCATCTCTATGTTATTAACCATAAACTTGTGACGAATGTATCTCATAACATAACATCAATTCGGGTTGATTCAACACAAATGTTCTTCTAACATTGTGCCCTCAAAGTTGTTGAGACATGCCCATGATTGGGAAAACATAATCATCATGCAATACTTGAGCTAGTCTTGGAGGCATGACTAGGAATACATTTCATCGTTTATAATTCCACACGTGCACATGGGTTTCCCCCAGAGCCTTTATGGATATACAGGCTCAGAAACCAGAGCAGTTATAGCATGAAACATAAACATAATCATAAACTTGGAGATAAATAATATCATTTATTATTGCCTCTAGGGCATATCTCCTACAAGAAGATTGTGGGCTTGTCGCACTCACCGCCATGAGCAATCTCATGATTGGTCGTATACCCGCGACCGCGAGTATGACTGCTCCGAGTCACAATGGGATTTCGATCATTGAGATGGTTTTTTGCATTGCCCTAAGGACCTGGAAGTAGACGAGGGCTTGTATATTTCGACTGAGGAAATAATAGATTACTCTCATAGTTTCATCTCTTGTAGTTTTAGCTCGAAAGAAAAAAAGTGTCGAATTAATTAAGAAAATGTGTGATTGAAGAGATAACACCATGTACAGTCGAGAGAATTGTATTATGTTTCCCTTTACGCAAAGACATCATCTCTTGGGTCTTATTTCCTCGGAGTAGACAAATATATATTTCTTTCTCTTTCTATCTTGAGAATAAAAAAGTGACATCATTCCATCGTACATGTAGTTTTCTCTTGGAAGTACAATATTTTTTTGAGCAACCTCTGCTGGAAGTACCTAGGCTCCAAGTCAAAAAAAAAAAAAAACTGGGCTTAGCCTAGCCCATACTGTTTCCCTAATTCAGTAATTCTCAGCACGACTCCTCTCGTTCCTGCCACGGAATCCCTGCGGGCGACCATGGCGATGCCTCACGGCCGTGGCCTCCCGGAGGAGATCATCATCTGGGAGATCCTCGTCCGTCTCCCCCCAAATCCCTCCTACGTTGCCGTGCCGTCTGCCGTGTCTGGCGCCATGCCACCACCCATCGTCAATTCCTTCTCGCCCATCACGTCCGCCAGCCCTCGCTCCCCATCGTCTTCAGCTACGGCAACGAAATCGGCAAAAAAATCGCCACCTTGGACCACCGGGCCGGCGCCCATGACGCCCAGCTCCAACCTATCGACCTGAGTGACCAGATTTTTCTAGTGGCCTCCAGCGATGGCCTCCTCATCCCTTACAAATATGGCACCGATGCCAGCCGCTGCTTCTTCGTATATAACCCGACCATGGGACAGCATTCTCCCATCCAGCAACTGTTGGGCTTTAACATCATGGGGATGTACCCACACCGACCTACCGGTGAGTACCGGCTGTTACTACAAAACTCGTCTCGAGATCAAATTGGCTGCTATGTCTTTGCGTTGGGCTCCGACCAACCACCAAGGTATATTGGGTGGCCGGAGAAAGCATCGGAGTGGTTCATTGTACCTGTCCGGGTGCATGATAGCCTGCATTGGTACCCAATTTATCTTTCCAAGCAGACTGAACCGGTAATGGTATTCGACACCATGTCAGAGTCGTTCCGGCAGATGCATGCTCCAATTATTCCCACCAAGGCATGTATGTTTGAGATGGATGACACGCTTGGCATCTATAGTTGTAACACGACCTTGGAAATTGTTAATATATGGGTGTTGCATAACTACCAAAGTGAGGTCTGGAACCTAAAGTATCGGGTTGCATTGCCGATCGCAGAAATCAGGGAGAAGTTTGACGACCATGATGCCTATTGGAATGCGAATGTTGCTTCTGATGTGCTCTTGCTGGTTAGTTTTAATCATTGGTTGTTTTACGTTGACACTGATGGCAAACTGGTTGCTAGCTTCCAAGGCTTCTATGCCTCTCGTTTTTGCCACAAACAAAATCTTGTTCCACATACCTTCTTTACGACACTAGATGTTAATGATGCGAGAACTTTGAATCTTATGTCTCATCGGAAGGCTTTTTACTGAGGCGGGGCTTCCTAATGGTGTATTTTTCGTATCCTTTTGACCTACGATGTCTATGAATTGGATCAATCTTTAAGAATTGGACCAAGTATGAGCCTGTTGATTTCTTCTTTTTGTTTAGATATATATGAAGTTATGTTCAGAAGTGACTTTTATATAGTTTCATGAAATTTTTGCTTGTTTCCATGCACCCTTCCTGTCTTACATCTCGTGTTGATTCTAAAATCAACACATTTTGCTCTGCTTTTCAAGCATTTTCCAACTGATCTGCATTATGTCTTTATTTTTTCAACGAAGTGTCCTTCATAGATCAGTTTTCTTCACGCGTATATTGCATCTGGTCAGGTAGGTCATGATTGGAGACTGCCCCAAATGTGGTGGTTCTGAGTAATTTACCGTACACACAGCCCTTGTGGCATTGCAGTGGTGCACAAGTCTTATTACTAATTTACTGTGTCCCCTCTGTTGCATTGATGATGCATGCAGTCGATCAGTAGGCTTAGCTCTGGCTGAGCAGCAACTATGCACCCAAGAGCACAGACTGAGGGCAGCCAAGGACGACCAACATGCCTTTCGATTGTCGGTTTCGTAGTACAGATACACTGGACTATTTAGCAATCTAGATGTTGAACTTGTATGCTGCCTATCGATGGTGTAAAACCTGGCCAAACACTCCAAAAGGATTGTGGAGTAGATGAGTGATTGTTGATCTGTAGCCTAAATTTGAGAAGCCGAGCAATTGACTGCAACCACAATGACACATATCAATACGTATGATGGTAACAAATTACCAGTTATCTTTTGATCGCTCATAAATGCATGCAGCAAGTGCTAAGAGCTTTTAAGTTTCAATTTTGCCTGTACAATTGTATTGCCACATAATTCCAGACGGTGTCATCTGCTCGAGAAAAGATAATATAATGGTGAAATGAACATGGCTCATGGATGGCAATTCCGCAGTTTTGCAAGATGAACACGGTGAGGATTCTGAGCCTGGACATAAAAATGGCAAAACTACATGAAGCATTGTATAAAATGGTTAGCAGCTGAGTTGAACTGACGGAGACAGTTCCAAAAAAGGAAGAATAAAGACGCAAGGAAGCAAGGCTCTTCCCATTAATTAGATCTGTCAATGGATCGACATATGTCGCAAGGGGGCAAATATAACCATGTATGTAGCATGGACTCTGATGCAATGGTTTAACTTAAGGAATAGTGCTCCAAGCTCTTCTAAGAATTAGAACTTGCAAGTCAAAGGAGTATCTGCCGCATTTCATCATTAGCTTGAAGAAAACAAATAAACAGGAAAGACATGTAGATTGCTAACTACTGATTTTCAAGAGAGACACCATGACTCAGAAGTTCATTGCTAACTCTTGATTTTCAGGAGATACCATGACATGCAATTAGATTGCTAACTAGTAAGTAAGTGGCAAAAAGACCACCAAATAAAAAAGCAAAAGATCGCCATGATTTAAGAGATTAATTAGCACTACATAACTCCATTTCATACACAGTCTGGCTTGGCAACTTTAGCGTCAATGCACATGGTAATCTTTCCAGCCCGAAATAATATCAAAGCAAGTCCTGCACTGACAATTTAATTTTTTGTATCGAGCCTACTACTATGGTTTGGCGATCAGTTGCAACTTCATTAAAATGTTCATTTGGATTAATTTGGTTTCATACTATATGATCCAATCAACAGATGCATTATCTGAACAACACATGTATTATCCACACACCGGTGAAGCACGGACAACCCACAATCGAAGATGCTCATGGATCGAGTGCCGCAAGTCAAGGTCAGATGTGCGGATGTTATCGCACACCAACCGGTTCATGGACTTCCAGACTACCCAGAGGAGAGAGCACATCACCAGGCTAGGAGAGGACGGCTCCAGGATGGGTGACAGGCAGAGAAAGCGCACCAAACATTTTCCACCATGCAATCTACAGGGAAGCAACGACTGCTGAGGACACGCGCCCACATCAGACGCAGACGGGGGCACTCTAGAAAGAGAGGTGCGGGATTGACTCCGAATGCCCCGGGCAGAAAGGGCAGTCATCATAATCAAGACAACCAATTCGATGAAGGAAGGCCCGCGTACGAATGTTGCCATGTCACAGAATCCAGGCGAACACGGTACCTTGGCCTTGAGGGGCATGAAGCCATCCCAGTTGAGGCCATGGCGGAAATATGTAAAGAGAGTCGATCTACAGTATCCCTTTAGAAACAGAAACTGCAAAAAACGACACAATATTTATATGGAGAGAACATCTTTGTTCTTTGTGAGTTCAGGGCACTGATGATTGCATTCATTTTCTGAAATAACACTAGTACGGGTAGCTAAATAGGACTGAAAACAGTGATCTCCAGGGGACTATAAGACCATGGCTTTCAGTAGTGTTGACAAAGTATGCAACATCTTCAGCCAGGTGGGTTCTTCAGCGAATATATGCCGTGGTGGATACGGTCGGTGGCTCGGCAAACTTTCCGAAAGGGGGCACCAGGCCACCTGGGCCTGGGTGTCCAAAGAGAGGGCCGCAGCAATCTTGGAGTAGGCAGCAGCAGCAGAGGAGATAGAAGCTGCAGAAGAACCATTCATTCAGAGTTTCAGCTTCAGAACTCAATTGTAGTAAAAAAAAAACTTCAGAACTCAATCAGAAAGAACTAAACAAACCTGATGCAGCAGTTTGAGGTAAAGAAGAATTTATGGAGGTAGCGTGAGAACTAGTAGTTCTGCTTGTGCATGTACCTGCTGACTGCTGTTCACTAGCTCACCCACTGTTCTCTGTTACTTTCAGCTACTCTTCTCTTCTTACTAACATGACCATGGAATCCTACATCCTACATTCTAAAAAAGTTGATCCCCACTACTATGAATTCTCTCAACATGCACACACTCCAACTCAGCATGCATGCCACATCAGCTTTTTAGTTATCACTACCACTAATCCTCTCACCATGCGGCATTCCACATCACCAAATATGCCATGTAAGAAGAAGAAAAACAATTTACAATTTTCCATTACTATCCTGAACGAGAAACTCATCTCTTGATTATTGTGCAGCGATTAATGGATTTCCCTCTAGCTCTTCATCTTCTGCCAATCAACGACGCCGACTCCTCTCCTGTTCCTCTCAGTTACCTCAGAATTAATTTGTTATAAATAGCCCCCTCCAAGCCCTTCTCCTCCCGTCCTCCCCATTGAGGTTGATGCCTCCCCGTTGCTGCATGAACTTTAATCTGGTCTAAATCTCCCCCTTCCAGCCCCTGTCCTCCAGTCCTCCCAATTGAGTTTGACGCTCCATGGCAAGATTCTTGCTCTGCAGTCGTCGTTGCAAGGATAGATAACCAAGGACTCCTAAGGAAAATATTCTGTCCTGTCGAGCAACCTGCTGCTGATCCTCAAGATTTGCCACTTCGGTCTGGCACGGCCATTGTCGGATAGCAACATGATTACAGAGTACGTGGTAACCAGGTGGCACCTTCCCTGGAGCTGCTGCTCAACTCCATTGACTACTCCGCCGCCATCGACGTCTGGTTCGCGGATGCATCTTCATGGACCTCATGTAGAAATCAACCACGCCCCGCTCTTCCTGCTGAGAAACCACGATGAACTGCGTTTTATTCGGATGTCAAACGTTACACGAGGCACTTGCCGAAGTTCCCCCTCCTGCCCTTCCAGGGACAGTTCCCGAAGGTGCAGCCCGCCGCGCTCGACCTTATCGAGAGAAAGCTCACCTTCAACCTATTGGAGAGGCTCACAAGTCACAAGTGAGTTAAATGTTCGTGTCAATCTGCTGCAGTCTACTTTAGATTAAGAAAAGATCTTTGACTCTCTTTGGATCTATCTGCTCTTGACTAAAAGACTGTATGTAATGCAGAATCACAGTATTTTAGAAGAGCAAATCTGTTTTTGCAACAAATATAAATTGAACATATCCGTTGCAGCAACTCTGAAAGGCTAGATTTACACGTCCAGTACCCCTGAGACATTGGTGCCCACGTCAAGGTGACAGATGGTGATGATGCCATGGAACCAGACCCAATCCTTAGGCCAATTCCCACAACGTCCATTTAATTCGGTATGATTAGTGTTAGGATTTCCATAGTGGCACTTCCTTTTGGGGTTGAGAATTTTTCTACATGGATTTACATGTGCTTCCTTTGATCAGTTGGGTCCATCCATTCCCACTATTCTTATCCATGCAGATAAGTTTCCATGATGCTACAACAACTTATTTACTTGCAGTTTTCTCCTGGTTTGGTTGCTCTGTATGTACGTTTCTACACGTTGTTTTTCAGTGCCTCGACATCCTTGGTTTGCTCACGAAGGATACAGTGAAGCATACCCTGACGATTTTGTCCATACTATACTTTTCGTATGTGGCTTTGGCTAGAATTTTGCATGGTCTAAAGTGTGAATGAACTTCATGCCAGGTTGTGGAGATTGAAAGGTTATAGTTCCATCTATGGTGCAGTACGACATCTGTATTTGAAAAGAAAAGGCTGGTGATCACTCCGCGTATAGAGATATTTATAATTATTTTGGCACTAACATTCGTTTCTTGATTGTTCCTTTCATCTTAATGGCCATCTTGAATTTAGGTTTACAATATGCTACAGATCAAGCAAGTCCTGTGTCTCATATTATGTACTACATCAAGAAAAAATTTCTGCTATCATGTACTACAATAATTTGAGGAAACTTAGCAGCCCAACTATACAGGCTCAAAACATATGTAGATTGTGAATGCTCATAGTGCAATAAATTGTAACGATCCATATAATGTTACATTTACCTAATATTCATCATATGTAATACTTCTTTTCCATTTCAAATTTTATTTATATTTCTTTTTTTTCTAAATGTACTCATCGCTATGTAATATCTAATGTTTTTTTTGTGGGAATGTAATATCTAATGTTGACTAAATATACTGCAGCAACGCACGGGGTATTATCTAGTGATAAATTGAAACAGTGCCCGCAGGGGCAGAGTCACTGTTCGATGACTTGTTTCAGAGAATGTAAAATATGCCCTATTTTAAGCCAGTAGCTCTTTTTAGGAAAAACCATCCAACAGCTGATCTATCAACTTTTTGAAAAACCAAATTTGGGCTGACCAAAAATGCGGCAGCAGATGCTGTAAATATACAACACGTGGGTGACTGCTGCAAAAACAAAATGGCTAGCAGATCACCCACGCCGCTGCCTCCAGATCCGCAACCGCCGCACCCTCTGTCATCGGATCCACACACCACACCTACCAACCGTCCGCGGGACCGACTAAATCTTGCTGCTGCTGCCGGAATGCGCCGAAGTGGAGTCGCCGTCGCCGTCACTGACGTCCTCTGGCTCTGGGTCTGGGAGAGTGTACTCGCCGACGTCGTATGTGTGCTGCCCCCATGCCCTGTTGCTTCCGCCATTGACTGGGCAGAACCACATGTCGGGGTCCTCGACGTCGAACAGGACGACGGCACAGTCGGGGTGCGCCGCGGAGCTGTGGGTCAGGAGGCAGGTGCAGCTGGTGGGGACATAGTGGTCGTCCCGTATGGGCGGGAGGGGTATGGTCTCTCTGGTGATGGGATGCCACAGCCAGGTCTCCCATGGGGAGGCGCCGTGGATGATGAAGATCCAGCCCTGCGGGGTGGCGAAGCAGATCTGGTTGTCATGTGGGGATAGCATGGCCGGTGTCGCCTCCATGCATGTTCTCTCTTCCGATAGGCTGAACATGAGCATCTCGGGGATATCTTCTTGATCATCACCTCCGATTCCGATCGCTGTCGTCGACTCGTTCCGTGTGGGCTGGTGCTCGAAGACGAGCAGTGGCAATGACGGGAGGTCGCCGGTGCTGCTGCACGCCATTGCTGATCGCTCCTCGTTGAAACTGAATTCAATCTCAAGCCGGTACGTGCGCGCCATCGTCGTAGGTGGACGCAAAGAAATCCCCAATGGCTCTGCCTCTTCTCTCAGCTTATTTCGCTCCGGACGGCAGATACGAATATTGACATTATATAGAAGAAGCTAAGTTGACCATGTATTCTTTTACCGAATCTAAATTGGACTCTTTTTTTAAAAGCATCTAAATTAGACCCTTGTCCTAGTCCGTATGCGAATAGAGTTTTGTGTGCGCCAAAAAAAGAAAAGAATAGAGTTTACCTTGTTTTCAAAAAAATATGCAGAATATACCCTAAAATGCCATATATGGCGACACTTTCCTCATGGCCTGCACACTAGGTTTTATTTTATGTTTTCCCTTTTATTTTCTGTTTTATTTTTCATTTTTTTGCGGAAAACTTTCGATCTATTCATCTTCAATCATGGCAGTGTAACAATCAAATAGTAAAAATTACATTCAGATTCGTCGACCATCTAGCAACGACTACAAGCACTGAAGCGAGCCAAAGACGCGCCGCCGTCGCGCCCCTCCCTCGCCGGAGCCGGGCACAATTGTTGTAGTAGACAGTTGGAAAGTCGTTGTGCTAAGGCCTCATAAGACCAACACAACAGAATAGCAACCGCTGCCGATGAAGAGAAGTTTAGATCGGAAGGATCCACCCCGAAGACACATGAACAAAGAGAAACAAATATCGGATCCTAGTAGATCCACCAAGACAACCACCCACCGAATTCCACCAGATATGCCGGAGATATGTTATTAAAACAAATATCGGTTCCCTAAATTCAAAGCTTTTTCCATTAATCCATTATATGTTATTAAATGGCTGCTTGAATTGTTGTCTCCAATAACCGAGCTTCATACCATGGCCTCGATGATACTATCCACAGTTCCTCAAACTGGAATGGAGCAAAACATTAGTCAAGATAATAACATGGTATGCATAGCAAAAGCTTAATTAAAACAGTGATCAGGCATACTACCTCTATTTCTATGTGCACTATTAATTTTGGCTAATTTTTTTTAAATAATACATTTTTTTATTAAATTACAGAAATATTACGCTGAAAAAAGAATTTTCAAAAATAATACACCGTCGGCCCACTGCAGGCCGACTGAGCCCAGTCAGCCCACAGCAGGCCGACTGGTGGCCCATCAGCTTGCTGCTGGCCGATTGGGCTGTCGGCCACCAGATGAAGCCCAGTCGGCCTGCAGTTGGCCGACAGGGTCCAGTCGGCCTGCAGTTGGCCGATAGGCCTGCAGTGGGCCGACTATGCTCAGTTGACCTGCTGTGGGCCGACTGGTGCATGCCTATTTTTAATAATACATGATGATATTTTTTAAAAGTATATATTTTAACACGTTATGAATACATGATAACATTTCTTCAAATACACTTTTAATGGAAATACCATTTTTTTAAACCACACAACATTTTTTAAAATTGTATAGCTTTTCTGAAATTTTCACAAACTTTTTTTTAGAAACACGCGAATATTTTCTTAAAATGTCATGATCTATCTAAACATTTTTTAACCCACGTGATATGTGAGTATATTGATTGTAATATCATCTTATATTATGGGATGAAGGGAGTACCATTTTTTACAATGTCATGGATATTTTTTGGAAACACGAGAATATTTCGAGCAAAGGTGACGTACATTCTTTAAGTGGCACGAACCATTTCTTTTACATTATGCAAACATTGTTTAACATTCTTTTCATATTTTCCAAAAAAATTGCATGCATTTTTTGAAAGGCGGGAACCTTTTTCCATTGTGATGAACATTTGTTTTGAAAGTTATCGACATTTCCAAACTGCGCTTTTCCCGCCACCCATTTCCCGCCAACCCTTTCCCGCCACCCGTTTCCCGCCGCCCGTTTCCCTCCTCCCATTTCCCGCCAACCTTTCCCGCCATACCGCAGTCGTTCTTTCCCGCCATTTTCTCCTCTCTACCTATAAAACCCCCCCTTCAGACGGAGGTGGATAAGCATTGCAGTGTAGTGTAGTTGAGATGTCCCATTATTCTTTCGATCGTAGTTTTCACTCTCGGATGAGCAGGACTCTTCTGAGGCTAGCTACCGATTTCAGGATGGGTAATAGGATAGTTCCATGGGACGAACTCACCGGTAGTGACACCATAATGAATGAGTTGGCTCACCAATTACGTAGGTCTGGGTGGCCTGAAAGGACCTATGAGGAGGTACGTAAAGAACTTCTTAGGTTGCATGACAGGTGGAAGAAGGTAGTGGTGCCGAAGAGTGAAACTTTCATAAGGATTGCAGCAAATAATCCATGTTTATGGACTGAGGAGAGCGAGGACGAAGATGATATCTTCATGCCGCCGCTTCCGGGTTCTGCATCGTCGAAGGGCAAGAGTTCTTCATCATCGAAGGGCAAGGTTTCTGCATCGTCGAAGGGCAAGAGTTCTTCATCGTCGAAGGGCAAGAGTTCTGCATCGATCGAGGATGATGATGATGACTTCATGTAGTTTTTATGCTGTATGTTGTGAGTTCAGTTACATGCCATTTAATTTAGATGTAGTTCTATCTAGTTGTTTGTAATGTCTCGTTGTATGAATATTATGTTCTATCTAAATATGATCTTGTAGTTCCGATAACAGAGTACTAAAATAGAGTAGGCATATGTCTCGTACATAAGTACATAGTCATTTGTCTCATACATATAATAGACATAAGTCTCACACAGTAATAGATGGTAATGTCTCTACTGATAGATAGGAGCGTCAGTGACGACGTCTGGCCTGGTGGGGAGGCGGATCTCGAATGACAAATTCATCACATATAACTCGGTTTCCTGTAGCAATGCAACTCAACAACCCTTTTCCATTCCCATTCGCTCAGCATTTCTTGAATCTTGCCATCATCAGTTATGTCAATCAATTTTCTTTCCCCAGGGCCATCTGTCTGCTTCCTGCTGACGTAGTACACAAAATCGTCTTCCTTCAACCCTTGCTTCAACATGAATTTAGTCTTCAACCAATCAAAAGTGAGGTCCACTTCACTAACTTGCACCACTTGGAGAAAAGCCTTGGACATGAACAATAGGGCTAAGTACCCACTGAGTACCCTCAGCCATCTGCAACACACAAATCGCATTGAGTACCTAACCTACCCCCACTAATTAGTTGACATCTAAATATATTAACAAATACTACCGGAGCACCTACGAAAAATAAAATGTGGGCTGAAATATACCCTTGAAGCGTGCGTGCGAAGGAAGAACGACGAACGGCGGCCACCAAACAGCCGGTGCTCCGGCTCCAACGAAGAACGACGAACAACAACTTCACCTCCACCACAGTGCCCCAACTTGACCAGCAGCACACTGCAATGCTTATCCAGCTCCGTCTGAAGGGGGTTTTATAGGTAGGGAGGAGAGAATGGCGGGAAAGAATGACTGTGGTATGGCGGGAAAGGGTTGGCGGGAAATGGAAGGAGGGAAACGGGTGGCGGGAAACGGGTGGCGGGAAAGGGTTGGCGGAAAACGGGTGGCGGGAAACGGGTGGCGGGAAACGGGGCGGGAAATGGGAGGAGGGAAACGGGTGGCGGGAAAAAGTTGGCGCGAACATATGGCGGGAAAAAGTTGGCGCGAACATATGACGATGATGACTTCATGTAGTTTTTATGCTGTATGTTGTGAGTTCAGTTACGTACCATTTAATTTAGATGTAGTTCTATCTAGTTGTTTATAATGTTTCGTTGTATGAATATTATGTTCTATCTAAATATGATCTTGTAGTTCCGATAACAGAGTACTAAAATAGAGTAGGCATATGTCTCGTACATAAGTACATAGTCATTTGTCTCATACATAGAATAGACATAAGTCTTACACAGAAATAGATGGTAATGTCTCTACTGATAGATAGAAGCGTCAGTGACGACGTCTGGCCTGGCGGGGAGGCGGATCTGGAATCGGGGACCATCCCAACCTGTCGGGTGCCCTAATGTGACGAGGAGGAATCTCAGACTCTCCCTGGTCATGCCGTGTATCCTGTGTGGGGCCTGGTGGAGGAGTCGAAAACATGTTCATCCACTGGGTGTGCTACGACATCTGAGCCTGTATGTTGTCCTCGGGATGTTGATCACTCCCCCACGTATCATGTGATGCCGACATAGACGCCTGATATCCATAGGCTCCTACGCGATGGAACGTTTCATCATGAAGAATGAGGTCGCGTCAATTAATATTGAAAACAATAAATATGAAGACACATACCTGCTGGGTGTGACGTCTGCTCTGGCTGAAACACGAAACTGGATGAGGGACCGTGCTGCTGTGACTGTGGAGAAAACACGAAGCTCGACGAGGGACCGTGTTGCTGTGGCTCTGGAGAAAACACGAAGCTCGACATGGGACCATAGTGCTGCGGGTGCCACGTAGAACTGCCAGGTTGGTCAGGACGGGGTGGCCTAGTTGTCGGCTGCTGTGCTAGACGTGGACGTGGTTGATGTCGGTGCATGGAGTGACGCGGCTGCTCCTGCTGGTGCTGAACAACATCGGTTCTCCGAGTGCACGTGATAGCCTCGTACACAGTCCGTATCTTATTCTGAATTCTTTCCAAGAAGGGTTATACCACTGGACGATGATGAAGAAGAGGTCCAGACGATAGTGATCGTCCAAAGGTGGTCACGTCGTCGTAGAGTTCGCGTGTCAAGGTAGCCTGCAAATTTCCATGACGATTAATAATGTCTGTCTCTTGTACGTCAAAGTATGTGACAACATTACGTAAAGAAAATATATCTTACCGCGTACTGCCTAAAGCCGGAAGTATCATAGCTCGGGTACATATCCGACGGAGTAGGATCCGGTATCTCCTCTGGGTGGGAGTACTCAACAATGCGTAACCGTGTTCCGGTCATATAGCGCCGCAAATAGAGATTGAATTCATCGAGATCGAAATTGTGATTCTCATGCCATAGATTTGTGTTTGCTTTCTCCCATTCTATAACATACGGCTCTAGTCTAACTAGCCAGTCAGCAGTTGTCCTGTTCATGCCCTTCCTTGTCGTCCTAAAATTGTGGTGTGTGTTCAAAAATTACCTAAAGCTTCGAATGGAGTACTATGAAAGATAATGCAACATTGAAAAACTGGTTAATACCTGTGGATGTGTGCTGGCACCGGGTTCTCTATAGGGGGAGGTAGCTCCAACTGCAGAAGACCAAATTGCCTCATAACCCTCTGTTGTGCCATCTCCTCGACGAAGACATCGAAGATGATCTTAGATTTTGTCATCCAGTAATCTCGGTCCCTTGTGCATAGCACAGACAAACCAGCAGGGTATCTCGCTTGTATGGCTGCTTCCGTGTAGGGCTGCCAGATGACCCCGGTGTACGCATCGAACTGCTCGTTCAATGCTGTGTATGCCTTCCTGGTCTGATCACTAGCAAAGCGTCTCTGCAGAGAAGAAAAGTTAGTAGCCGCTAGCATCGAACTATCTCTTGTGCAGAAAAAGTTGCATTAAACTACAACACGGTGCATACCTCGCGACGAGTCCAACACAGGCCGAAAGTAGGCATGTCGATGCCATCAACATCAAACATGGCGTCTATAGGCTCATGAACACGTACATCTGGTCGCCCTATAGAGAACCTCTCCCATGATCACAGCTGTAGGAATAGAGGGCATCCAAGAAGGGCTGGCTTTCTCGATGTAAGCTGGCAACCGTTGCACATACCTCGGTATGTAGCCGCTAAGATCGCAGAACCCCAACTCCTCTGTCTGATCTGATCCGCCATCTGAGCGCTCGCTATCTCGAGTGCCATAGGGATGTAGAGGGCGCTAATAGTGGTGACATGGTTCTCCGTGAACATCACCTTGCCGAAAAGCCACAGTAAGTAGGCCTCCAGGCTCCGAGTGATCTGTTCCGCAGTCAACGGCGCCCGGAAGTTCTGGATCTGCATTAAGCGAAGAGAAAGTTTTAGTAAGCCGCAATTATTTTCTGTAAAACTTTATGCACGATAACTTGAAGATAATAGGTAGGGGAAATTACCCGGAAATTTAGCAACCACTCATACTTAGGTCCGTGATGCTCCCATACCGGATCCGGAGCATCCGGAAAAACACCATGAAAACGTTCTGTAAGAGCTCGCTCCCAACCAGCCGGTGCGTCCAACGGTCCTACGGCATGACCTGCCAACGGTAGTCCGAGCAAAAGTGACACATCCTCCAGAGTAGGAGCCATCTCTCCCCATCTGAAGTGAAACGTGTGGGTCTCTGGCCTCCAACGGTCCACTAAGCAGCTCAGCAAAGACCCATCGATGGCAAGGCGTTTCTCACCCGGGATAGACTCAACCAGACGCGCGAAAGGTAAAAGACCGGCCCATTTCAACCTACATCAGACAACTTTTCAGTTAGTGTCTCCCATTTCAACCATTAATATGCATGTCAGTGTGCAAATTAATAAAGCACGTACCGCTGAAGCCATTCTGAGTGTATCTTCCAGTTTTCCTTAGGAGTGCGAGTGACCAGAGGCTTAAGCTTGCGCTCATACCATATCGCAGCACGATGACCCCTATCAATGTCCCCATTCAGCAACCACAATCCTGACATTCCTGCACATACAAAATTCAGAACATAGTGTCACACTTAATAAAAATTCAGAACATAGTGCCACACTTAATAAAAATTCAGAACATAGTGTCACACTTAATAAAAATTCAGAACATAGTGCCACACTTAATAAAAATTCATAACATAGTGTCACACTTAATAAAAATTCAGAACATAGTGTCACACTTATTACAAATTCAGAACATAGTGCCACACTTAATAAAAATTCAGAACATAGTGTCACACTTATTACAAATTCAGAACATAGTGCCACACTTAATAAAAATTCATAACATAGTGCCACACTTAATAAAAATTCAGAACATAGTGTCACACTTATTACAAATTCAGAACATAGTGCCACACTTAATAAAAATTCAGAACATAGTGTCACACTTATTACAAATTCAGAACATAGTGCCACACTTAATAAAAATTCAGAACATAGTGCCACACTTAATAAAAATTCAGAACATAGTGCCACACTTAATACAAATTCAGAACATAGTGCCACACCACACTTAATACAAATTCAGAACAAACTAGTGCTAGCTTAGCTTCTTCCTCTCGCCCTTACTCCTCTACTGCCTCTACCTCCTCTTCTTCCCCGGTTGCCTCGTCCACGCCCAGTGACGAAAGTGGGACAATTAGTGTCCCTATGGCCAAATTCATTGCATAGAATGCATTGCCTAGTCGGACCTCCTGCTTCAGATTCATCCATATCATTTCGGATGCGCTGACACTGCCGTCTGCCTCTACTTGTACGCATATGCTCTGGGTTTGGAATGTAATGCCTTTCGGCGGGGTTGACGCTGTTGAAATTACCCATTGATCGAAAACCCATCAGCTCACCTGTCCAGATATTGAGGACAACCTCTTTCAGAAAATATGGAGACACAAACGATATTGCGTCCATTCCAAGCTGCCCGCAAGCAGCTAGTACATGTGAGCAAGGTAGGTGAAGCAATTTCGGTTTATTGCATGAAGCAATTTTCACCTCATGCGTCCTCAACTCATTTGCACATCCGAATTTGTTGTTGGCTAAGCGGACCTCAAACCTTCTTTCTTGATTACCGATGGCGACTACAGTGTGTGACCTAGCTTTTTGCATCTTGTTGTTCATGTACTTCGTGACTCTTTCACAGTACCGTGTATTTGGGTTGTTCAAGATATGCTGCTCTGCTATTTGACGTCTGTCTCTGAAATACTTGACGGTGCCATAGAAAATACCCTCAACGATGGCTATAAGTGGCAATGCCCGGTTTCCTCTGAGGACAAAGTTGTATGTTTCCGCGAGGTTCGTTGTCATGACACTGTACCTTGCTCCATGTGTGTCATGTAGCAAAGACCACCTCTCCAGAGGCTCATGCTCTATCCACTACTCGAAGGTTTTAATCGACCTCCCGAGCCTTCTCCTAGTACCAGGTGGTTCAAAGCCTGGCAGGTCACATAGCCCAACAGCCTCGTCCTCCACGGCCGCTGTTCCTGTTGCCAACTGTGCAGCTACTGCTTCAACATGTGCCCTCACCGCTGCATCTCTTGCAGCTTTCCTGTCCCTCACGTGTCTCTGCGTGCACACATTAAGTCTGTCGCGTATCAAATTGTACTTCCATAACTGGTTCTGCTTGCAGAGTTTTTTGAATAGATTCATCAGGTTCTTATTTCTAAACTGCGAGAAGAAATTAGCCCCGAGATGGCGCATGCACCAACGGCTCTGCAAGTCATGCCATGGAACTTGTTCCTCAGGGCTTGGGTTTGTCAGTGTCCTTATCGCACTGAGTATACCTGCATGCCTGTCATGAAGGATGCACACATTGGGCTTCTCCTTCACAACTGATATTTTCAACTGCCTGAAGAACCATGTCCAACTTTCAATGTTCTCACTCTCCACAAAAGCAAATGCCAGTGGGACGACTTGATTTTGGCCGTCTTGACCTATGGCTGTCAGGATCTGACCCTTGTACTTGCCTGTGAGAAAAGTACCATCAACACATATCACCGGTCGGCAATGCCTGAAAGCTTCGATGCATACACCGAAAGAGAAGAAGAGACGATGCAACACCCTCACAGTTGGGAACTCTGGCATGAACATGTCTTGGATATCGATATAGGTGCCTGGATTCTGCTGCTGTAGGGTGTGGAGGAGGTGGACAACAGAGTCATATGCATCAAAATAAGAACCAAATCTCCTCTCAAGCGTTGCATGCTTAGCCCTCCAAGCCTTGTCATAAGAAATTCTGTACTTCAACCTGGCGAACACTTTTGTCTGCACTGCCTTCACTTCCATAGCTTTGCCTTGCACTATCTCATCGTAAAACAATCGAGCAATAAGCATGGATGAAAGGTTGGCATGATCTTGAGGGATGCAGGGAATAAGACAAGTGTGATTAACTAAGTCACTTATCACCCAACTTGTGCCATACTTAGGGAGAAAGCCGTGCACCCTTGCGGGACAATCTGCGTTCTTGCATACCATTGTCAGGAATTTCTGACTGGACACCTCAGCTTTGAAAACCCTTTGCGTGGACATTGCCCAATTAGTTATTGCATCCTTCAGGGCGTGCTTGTTCGGATACATAGCACCCGTCGCAATATTGTTCTGGTGATATTGCCAGGCTGAATCATGTCCATCATTCACGGTCATTGCAGATGATAAGTCATGATTCCACCATGCAGGATTCGGGACCTCCTCTGCATTTTCTTCTTCATCTGACTCGTCAGAATCATCGGCATGACCCCTTTCAACATCGGTGTCTTCTTCTTCCATCTGGTTCTGCATGTGCCCATCTACCTCGTCAGCGTCCACCTCGCCATTGTAATCACCATCGGCATTTCCTCCTTCTACCTGACTACTCTGCCCTGGTTCATAACCATAAGCATTTCCTCCTTCTACCTGACTGCTCTGTCCTTGTTCGTAACCATAAGCATTTCCTCCTTCTACCTGACTGCTCTGTCCTTCGTAGCCACCCTCGCCTTCATGTGCAGTGACCTCCTTCACGACGGGAAGCACTAAAGCAACAGGATTGCATCCCCTTCGTTCACAACCTTGTAACCACCGCACCCAATCGGAGTCTCCCTCTATTGGCCTCAAATAAAAGTAAATTTTTGAACTTGACCGTGTCCACAATGCATGAACACCGACGGTGTGTGTTTCAGTATCAAGACCTAAACTTGCCGCAATCCATTCTTTCAACTGACTAACAGACCATGTTTGTGGTGCGCTGATTGCCACCTCTATGTGAGTAAATTCACTCAGATCTGCTCCCAACTCATTTGTTTGGACAGTACCAGGACCATAGTAAAATCTCAACTTCACTACATCGGACATCTCGACTCACCTATTTTTTTCAACAACGAAATACAAGTATTAGACATGTCTATATATATATTACCAGGACCATAGTAAATTTCACGATCACTATAATTTAATCTATGTGCACGATTATGATGAGTTGCTTGACTCTTGTTTTAATAATAATATAATAAATAGGCCCATGTTTACTAATAATAAATAGGCCTCAAATAATAATAATAATATAACCGACAAATATGATAATTCAGTTTCTTTGAATTATATGGCCCATGTTGATGTATTTTTTATTTTAATCTATTTTAAGAATAATTTTAAAAAAACTTGTCTCTTCTTTCGAACTTTTTATTCATGTTTCCAACTTCTTATCACGCACCTGTGTACGTGTCAAGTATTAAGCAACAACTTATTATCCCCACTAACAACTAATACAATTCACACACCTACAACTATATTACGAATATTTGCCGTAGCAACTTCAAATATTTACGTATACTACCGGGACAAATAACAATATTTACGTATACTACCGGAGCACCTACGAAAAATAAAATGTGGGCTGAAATATACCCTTGAAGCATGCGTGCGAACGAAGAACGACGAACGACGAACGAAAAACTGCCGGTGCTCCGGCTCCAACGAAGAACGACGAACAACAGCTTCACCTCCACCACACTGCCCCAACTTTACCACCACCACACTGCCCCAACTTCACCACCACCACCTCCACCAAAATGCTCACCACGACCACCACGAGCTACCCGTCAGTAGATCGACACCTCTTTTGGCTGCCCTAAATGAGTTGAACCCATTCACGGTGCCAAAATCGCGAAAATGTTGCTCATTTAGGTGTACAAATGTGTGCCATTTTTCTGTAGAGAGAGGAGAAGGAAGAACACAGAAGAAATGAGCAACGGGAGAAGAAGAATGGAGGAAGGAGAGGATAAGGCCGGGCCGGGCAGCGCGTCAGGTGGCAGCACCCTGTCGGCCAGCAGCTGGCCAATCGGCGGGCGGTAGGCCGACAGGGCCGCACCACGCCGACAGCCCAGTGCCTCCCCCTCGCGACGTGGCCCGACCAACCATAGGCCGCCACGTGCCAGCCGGGCCTGCAGTCGGCTTGCTGCTAGCCGATCGGCCTGCTGTGGGCCGATTAGGCCCAGTGGGCCGATTAGGCCCAGTCGGCCTGCAGCGGGCCGACGGTGTATTATTTTTGAAAATAATAATTTCGGCGTATTATTTCTGTAATTTATAAAAAATGTATTATTTAAAAAAAATAGCTTAATTTTGACCTGTAGGGGGCTCACCCACTGTTCCCAGTTTAACATTTTTTTTCTAACTTTGATACATTTTGATTGTCAAGTTATTTAGTACATTTAGAAGTTAAATTTGTGTTGCAACTTGAAATCTGGCTAGAAATTTTAGCAAACCGACAAGACTGACCGAATACTTGCCTCTATAAGATTGGTCAATTAGTTTGGAAAGTTTGGTTAGCGGACATTAATCTGGTTGCAAACCTGTTAATTTCTTGCTGCCCCGTTGTAGGACTTAACTTTCTGTGTTTTTTTTAAAAGATGGATGCCACAGCCCTTCATTATGAAAACCAGAAGTTGGTGCAGCAATTGGAAGCACAGAAGTCTGAAATGCATGTTTTGGAAGCTAAGTTCAAGGAGTTGAGGAATGAACAATCTTCTTATGACAATACTCTGATTTCCCTGGATAAGATGTGGAATCAGGTTCTTTCCTCTGAGTCGTGTAAACTCTGTTTTATGGTTCTTTTCCGGTTCGTAATGCTTCTTACTAATATATGGTAATTATAGCTTGTTGATGATTTAATCCTGCTTGGAGTTCGATTTGGTGGCGGACTGAATAATTTGCCTGCACTTGACCATGAAGAGTTGTCAGAAGGTTGCTGGCTTATTTGTTTACGTGTTAAATGTTGCTTTTTGGGATGTTCTTTTTTGTTTCAGTAGCGATGTTGCCTTAGCTGATTGTGTGTTCTTTTTTGTTGCTCAGAATCCATCGAGTCATGTCCTTCTGAGGAAATTTTTCTCTTCATGCTCTTGAAGTCCAACAATTATGGAAAAAAGGGTGACAATAGCTTGTTGGAATTTGCTGAAGAAGCTCTTGCTTTGCGCCGTTCGGCCACTCTTGCTCTGATGAGGTCCCTTCAAGAGGCTATTGCTGCACAACAGGCTAGAATATTTGTCATCAGCTTTAAATGCAGAGAAGTCAAATGAAGGTAAAGACAAAAGGTAATATCTGGCTTTTCCCCTCCATTTTTTTTCAGTGCACCTTTATTATTTGCTAACTACCCGTCTGCTTGAACTTTCATTATTTAATTTAGATGTTGTTGTTGCCCTTCAAAACCACAATGATCACTTGAAAGAGGTGGTTGGCAACGTCTGTGAATCTATTTCTATCGTCAATGAGAAGCATAAAAGGTATCTGAATGAGATTGAGGCTTTCAGAAGCAGCTACTCAAAAGAATTGCAGGAAATCAAGCATCTTTCAGGTGTTAAAAAATGTCATTCCTTTCCTCATTTGATATATTTGTTAAATTTTGTCTCGTGTGCATATCTGGGCATTCTCAGTTATTATCTTCTCCGTAGTTACCAGATTCCCTAAACCACCCTCTAAACCCCAAACCCCAATATCGATGAGTTCTTTTACGGTACCCTGAAACTAGTATGGACCGTCCATTTGTTCTAATCTAGTAGATAAAATTAACTGGTACTCTAACTTAACTATCTGGGAGTACCCTCGCTGAAAATTAGGGAGTACCTAGGCAGTAAGGGTAAAATGGTAATCTCTCGCTAGTAAATTCTAAATCTAATCAAGAAAAGTCAGGCCATGACAAGAAGGATACGGCGGCTTTGCTCTACTAACTGAGACGACGGCCGCTGGCCGGCGCTGTGATTGGGGCATAGGACGCGCCGTGCCTCAGTCGATCCGGAATGCTGCTTGATTGATCCTTTATTGTCCAATCGTTGAACTGATGCCCTGCACGGGCTGCATGGAACGGAAATCCATGGCCAAACCACCGATTACTTGATTCAGTGTGTGCTCATGCATGGATGACTAGATATTTTTTACTCATTGATTGATGATCCTTCCCGCGTACATAAGCACTAGCACGGCAAATCGTTCATCCCGGCGGCGGCAACTTCCATGAATCTCTAGCTATTAGGTTAAACAAAAGTACCCTTTTAATCTCTGAGAAAGTCTATAATACCCTTGAATATGAGTGGTCAGATTTAACTGGTACTCCATGTTACTCTGAGGGAGTACCAGGGTACCGTAAAACTCTCATATCGATTGGGGTTCGAGTTTGGTGCCAAGCAGTAAGGATGCAGTGACTGATCATTCAGGTGGACCATTAGATTCCAACCAAGGAGATTGAGAGAAAAATGGAGGGAATTGCCATGCAGCTATCTCATGTGGAGTAGATCGAGTTGAACGTCACCATTGGGTGCTCTCGAGTAGGTTGGCAGGGTATGGGCTGCGGCTGCAGCCATAGCCGTGAACCATGTGTGGATGAGGTGAGGAAGATGGAGTTGATAGAATTCCTAAGGAAAGCTTTTTGCAAGCAGATCAAAGAAACTGGAGGGGTGGCGCTCCATGCTCGGCAGGGTAGGCAGTCACGATGCTTATTAGGGATGGGAGTTGGTAGTTGGGACCCAGGATCGTTTATGGGCTATGTGGGCTGACTAGGCCTGTTTCTTGCTTTGCCTATTTTCGAATGTTTCTGTGTGCAGAAACATGTGCTACTTTAATGTTTGTGCCTAAAGATCTAGCGTTCACAAACCCTAACCTCCGATTTGTCGAACCCTGATCTCTGATTTGCCGAATCCGACCTTCGATTCGCCGAACCCCGATCTCTGATTTGACAAACCCGACCTTCGATTCGCCGAACCCCGATCTCTGATTTGACAAACCCGACCTTCGATTCGCCAAACCCCAATCTCTGATTTGCCGAGCCCGACCTTCGATTAGCCAAACCCCAATCTCTGTTTTTCCAAACCTGGCCTTTGGTTCGCCAAACCCCGATCTCTGATTTGCCGAACCCGACCTTCAATTCGCCGAACCCCAATCTCTGATTTGCCGAATCCGATCTCCGATTCGCGAATCAGAGATGTACAACTCCTAGTGAACCCGATACGGGCTGAGGCAGCTAATCGTGAAGCCGAATAGCAAATCGCGAATCAGGTAACAATACACGAATGCATTTGGCTTAATTTTAAAACATACCATTTCCTTCTGTCATCTGGATGATTAAAAGTTCTGTTGGCAAGGCGCGCAAATGCAAAGTCAGCCCACCCGCATTCGAGTCTCACACGCGTGATGCTCAAGGTTACCTATTCTATTAAAATATGCCACCTAGGACTAGTCCTGCCTGGTCCCTTTTTTTTAAAGCTGCCCCTTTTCACAACAAGCTCGACTTTGCATTCTTGACAAGATTGACCTTGCATCACAGTTTGCATATTTCATACGGAAATAATCTGTGGCATTAATTGTGCTAAAACTTGCTGCCAATAGAACTGGAAGAAATGTACTAAGATATGTTAACAGACCCTTGCCAAATCAAAACCAAAAAAAACTTATCTTGTTCAGTGCTTCCAAATTTTGAGCTATAAAACTGGTCAAGCTTTGATTCTAAAGCAAAGCAATCCATATTCATGTGCTTATGCAGGAGAGCTAGAGGAAACCATGGCGGAGCTTGAGGAAAGTCGACGGAAGTTGGTTATTCTCCAGTTGCAGAGGCATGGAGGTTCGCTAATGAACATGTCTGGTCCAAACGTTGTGGATGGTGCTATTTCGGCTGATAAATCTTCAGCCAAAAACATGGGCTGGGGAGATCTCAAAGATGCTATTGAAGAAGCTAAGGTACACTACTAGGAAAAATCTTATACACATGATCTTACCAGTAGCGAGTTTTAAATTAAGGCGCTGTTGCAATGTAGCAGTAGCGCGCTCAGGCAGTACTCGCTGCTGAAATGGACGTAGCAGTAGCGCGGCTCCTCTAAGCCGCGCTACTGCTATAATTCCCACGACCCCGCCGCGAAGCTAGTTCTAGCAGCAGCGCGTTAATTCGGAGTGCGCTACTGCTAGGTAGTTTAGAGCGCTACTGCTAAAACTAGCTATCTCCACCCCACGCTCTCTCCTCTATCCGATCCACACACTCACACTCACACTCACTCCGTCTCCCCCTCAACCCCCCCCCCCCCCCCCCCCCCGCACGCCGCAGTCCTCCCCCGCCGGCCGCCGTCGCCCCCGCCAGCCGTCGTCGCCTACCCCTCTTCCCTCTGTGCCGCCGTCAACTCCTCCTCCTCGCTGGACTCGGTACCGCCCTCCTCCCCCGTCCTCCCTCGACTCGCCGCCGGCCGGCCCCTCCTCGCTCCGCCCTTCCTCCTCCGTCCTACTCTCTCCTCCCTCCTCCAGTCGCCCCTCCTTCTCCCTCCTCCCTCCTCCATCCACAACCCCTCCTCCCTGCTACATTTTGATTTAGTAGGCTAGTTCATATGCAACATTTTGATTTAGTTCATATGATTTAGTTGATTTAGAACATTTTTATTTAGTTGATTTAGTAGGCAAGTTGATTTAGTAGGCTAGTTGATTGAGTTGATTTATAGAACATTTTGATTTAGTTGATTTAATAGGCTAGTTGATTTAGTTGATTTATAGAACATTTTGATTTAGTTGATTTAGTAGGCAAGTTGATTTAATAGGCTAGTTGATTTAGTTGATTTATAGAACATTTTGATTTAACAATTATTTTTCTTTCCTGTGAAGTGGATCGTTAATCCTTGCTCATATTGCTTTAGGAAAATGGCGCCACCACCACCACCACCATGTCGATTGTGCAAGTCAAGGTGCGCCAGCAGCCTTGCAACTGGCAAGCTATTCGGCATCTACTTCCAGCCGAGTTTTCGTCATGCGGCGGTAAGAAATTATATGAAATGTAACAACTATTTTATTTTTAGTGTTGGCATTACTGCATTGTGTCATTTTGCTTTTTTTACACAGATCGTCCCATGCAATGTGAGGCTGAAATTCAACAAGTTGACAGGAGACACTGTGACATTTGAGGCTCCTGGGGGGCCGTACACTATGGAGGTCGAGAAATGACGCAATATGTCGCGGATTGGAGGAGATGGATGGGCCTGTTTCCTCGCCCGCATGCGTCTTACTGGTGGTGAGTTGATCAGCTTCTCCTTCAGAGCAGAAAGACCCAAGCTGGTTGTCATTTATATCAACCTGGTGGAAGATGATGAAGATGACGAAGATGATGAAGATAATGAGGACCCACTCGATGAAGATGATGAGAACCCACTTCATGAAGCCATCGTAGCTCAGAGAATGAGGCTGGGCGAGGAGGAGGTGTGCAACCTATGGGACATAATTCCGCCACGTGATGACTTTGTCGGGGTGCCATTCGTGACCCGCCTGACAAGTACCATGGTCGATCGGCATGAAATGGTATGTTATACGTACTGACTGTAGTAATTTGATGATATATATATGCTTCATTGTTATACTTACAAATGCTTTGTGGAATCTAGTCGATGATATGCTTTAGTGTAGAGTCTGATCACATGCTTATTAGTGTAGAATCCAAGGAACTATTAATAGTGTAGATAATCCATATATACTTATTAGTAAATTCATGATTAGTTAGTACAACTGCATAGTACTATGTCTTTTGATAGTGTAGAAATCTAGACTTAATAGAAATATATTTGCAAGAGTATGTGCGAGGCTATTTATTAATTGATATGTTTTTATTACTCAGAAATTGCCAAAGAACCTATGTGTGAGTTGTGGTATCGAGCCTGATGAAGAAGGCTTAGCTGGACTACGCCTTACCGCAAGGGGCTCCGTCACCACCTGTACTTACCGCATGGACACAGACGGTCGCACACACTTAAACTCGGTTGGGTGGAAGAGATTCCTCGTTGGCAAGAATCTTCGTGTTGGACAGGCCATCCTAATTACTATCAGGAACACCCACCGCCCAGGCTTGAAGATGATGATCGTCATTGATATCATCTAGAACTATATATGTGTGTGTGGCTATATCATCTAGAACTACATATGATGATCGTCGTCGATATCATGTAGAACTACATATGATGATCGTTGTCGATATCATCTAAACTACATATGATGATCACCTTATACTGCTTGAGGATGCATGTTCAGTATATATGAAATTGTTATCTAGTACTCCCTCCGTTCCAAATTACTCGTCGTGGTTTTAATTCAAATTTGAACTAAAACACGACGAGTAATTTGGAACCGAGGGAGTACTACCTAGTACCTATAATGCTTTATGAAATTGATATCTAGTAGTACCTAGTATCTGGAAATTGCAGTTTATTGAAGCTGAAACGGGGTAGGAAGCGGCGGGGGGGGGGGGGGGGGGGGGGGGGGGGATGATGGGAGATATAGCAGTAGCGCGGGGCCAGGAAAGCGCTACAGCTAACTAATAGTAGCGCGATAAGGAAATGCGCTGCTGATATAGTCCTTAGTAGTAGTGCAGGTACAGACCGCGCTACTACTAACAGTTAGTTGTAGCGCCTTATTGGTAGCGCGGCTGCCCGTGCTGCTGATAGCCTCAAAACCCGCGCTACTACTAGGGTTTTCCCTAGTAGTGGTACTTTGAACCAGACTGAATTCCATTGCATATATGGTTTTTATATGCCTTATCTGCTCAGCATTCATCTTATCTTATAGTATAATTTGTCCAATGGAGGGCAGACCCTTGCAGGAGACCGCCTGTTTGAACTCCATGAGACTCAAGAGGATAATCTAATACTGTCTAAGCAGTTAGAAGATCTGCAGGTTGGCACCTTCTTTGTAATGGATGACTGACATATTTGTTGTACTTTCAAGTTGTATCCTGGGTCTTCTTATTCCTATAATCTGCATTCTGGTGTTATGTGCGCACGGTCAATTAAAAGACGATAACCATATTTTCACATCAAAACCATATACAATTCTTAGCGATCAGTTACAACATCTGAATGCTGAGATAGAACGATACATGGGTTTGGTTGAAGTATTACAGGTAATATGCTTTTCTTCTGTTGTGCTGTTGTTTTGCAAGGTTTCTCTTGACCAGCTTTTCCTTTCTTTGACTTTAGAATGATAAGAACCAGTTCTTGCAAAGGGAGAAAGAAATGTGTGCAAAAGGAGAATCCGTCGACAATATTAAACAATCCATTACCGCTTATGAGGCCAAAATCGAAGAACTGGAACATCAGATTCTAAAATCCATGGCTGAGAAGAATGATCTTGAGATCAAAGTTGAGGAATCATTGCAGGATTCAGGTATTGAGGCCTGACTTAGTGGCTTGTTAAATCGAGATGTGGGTTAACCTCCTTTTGCAGTGTAATATACTTTGTTCTCAATTCCACCACTGTCTAGGTAAAAAAGACTTCAAGGATGAGATTCATGTCATGGCTGCAGCACTCTCCAAAGAGATGGAAATGATGGAGAATCAATTGAATAGATCAAAGGATGCGGCATCTGAAGCACTTGCATTACGTGAAGAAGCTGAATCGTTGAGAACCTTGTTAGCTAAGAAGGTATGCCATTGATCTGGATCTATTGATGTTTCCAAACTGGATCTCAGTCTGCATCTGTTGCCATGTCTGTTAATGTCACTGAAACTTAACATGTTTGTGCTTGGTAGTGAGATTGCCACACAGTGTGTAATGAAAAATAAATCATTTATGTTTCTTCATTGTGATTCCTGTACATATTTACTCACTTTGCATTGATTTTATCTGATAGGTTATTTTCTGCATTCATATATCTGACATATATATCAAGTACAAAGAGAAAGCTCCACATACCTGAACTAGTCCATTCTTACCGTGTCATGAACCGAGGTGAACAAGGGGTTGGAAATGGAATAAGATGGATTAAGGTAGAACGAAATTTGATTGAAGGGGTAACCAGTTGGGGTAGTAACACTAGAATAGCTGGTCAAGGGAAGTTTGTTTACTGATCGCCTTCTACAAAGAAGCAAAGTCATCAAAAGTCATCACTTAAATAGTTGACTGCTAGCCAACGAAAAAAATAGCACGCTATATCGCAGTTATAACCCCGTTATAGCATATTTGGAAGGGAGACGCTACGTTATGCCAAATTCTGCCCCTACAGCGCTAATGGCGTATATAGCGCGCTAACCACGCTATAACGTTGTAACGTTTAACGTTTTAACGTGCTCACGAGGCAAAAGTGAGAGAACCAGAGCCCATCTGGCCCAAAAGGCCGAAACAAACCCACGACCACTACCCTTCTGACTCTTTTATCGTTCTCCCACGACAAGACCGCTTTGTTTTGACTCTGATGTGTTTATACAGTATACAAGTTTGTTCTGAATCTGTACTGATGTAGCTTGTGTTATACACTTATACTCTGTACTGGACTAAACTGAAGCTTGTGCCACGAGTACCAAGTTTGCTTCTTTCCTCTCTTTGTATACTTTGACTGAACTGAAACGTGTGCTTGTGTTATATATTGGATTGTAGGCATATATTGCTTGCTCCTAGGAAAAAAAATAGTTGCTTAAATACTTTATTTCTAGATATATTTGGATTTTTTTGCAAACGCTATTTTGAAATATAGCACGCTATAACTTGTGTAGCATTTGGAGAAGGGCCTCGCTATATTTTGTAGCAGTGCTAGCACATAACCAACTCAATTTAAACCAACCAAATCTAAAATATAGCATGTTATTACAGATGCACATATGTGACTTTTTTGAGAAGTTTTCCAGATGCACAAGTATCTAAAACCTAGCTCAAGCAACCACCTCTGTATGTACGTTTACTTTCCCCAATATAGTATGCAGAAGTGTTTATGTTTGTCACTCAAAATATATTTGTCATAAAATTTATTCTATGTCATTTTCCTGAATATTTTATCTCTAAAGTATATGAAAAGTTATAGTTAATTATTTGTATCAGAGACCGTGTCTGATCTCCAAAATGAGAAGTGAAGAGAAAGGTTATATAATCTTCAGGCTGTCTCTGCTTTATTAAGGCTGGGTGATTATTTACAAAAATAGGATTAACTCAATACTCTCGGGTATACTCATGTTATACAAGCAATTATATCTGATTTGTTATTACTTATTAGCGTAGACTCACCCCATTGCTGGCCAAAGGAGCAACTTGGAGAGCAAGTAGCTTGGGCCTTAAGCCAATTATATATAAGGAAATATAAAATTAGTTACGCTAGAGTGAGATAGGATTAAATAAGGCCACATCTGTCAAGAGTAGCCCTTGCTATCTCTATGTCCATTAGGGTACATGCTACCGGTGAAGATTTAGTCCTTGCTCTCTATAACAAAGCCATTCTTTAAAAAGAGATATCATGCACCATTAGGTTATCTCTACTTGTCATTAAATAAGGCCAGATCTGTCAAGATTAGTACTTACTTGATACCTGGTTTCTGAAAATATATTATGGATTAACAGTTAGTTCTTAGTCTTTCAAGCATTGGTGTATATTCAGCTTTTGCAACTAGCTACCTGAAATTGTTGTTATTTTCCAACTGTGGGCAAACAAACATCTGGTAGTGAATATGTAACTAAAGTATGGGCCCTTAAATTTAAAAAAATTGTGGGCAAACAAACATCTGGTAGTGAATATGCAACTAAGAGAGGTTACATATATGAGCGTAAATATAAAAATCTTTCATTTTCTTAAGAAAAACAAGTATTGCCCTTCGATGGTCCGAAGCCAAGCTCTTGCAACTTTGCACTGTGTCTGGATTGCCATTCATGTTTTCTGAATGAAATTTCAACAGATTGAGACGTTGGAAAAGGAAAATCAGGAGTTGGAATTTATTGTGGATATGTATGGGAAAGAATGTTCTGAGTCGAGGTATGACTTGATTGTTATCGTTATCACTTATCAGTTGTGTTGCTTTTTGATGATTGTGACTTATGCTATTCTCTTAAATGATCACGTAGTCCTCCACCAGATTCTTGAAAGTCTCTGTTAGAAAATGTTTTCTACTTGGGATTTACAGTTTACCACACCTTGGGAACAAGAGATAAAGTTGACACATCCCTTTATGATTCTTAAAGTTCTACCATCATTCAATGCATTTTTTTCTTCTGAATAAACATGTTCTAGTGTATGCCTAAAAGAAGTCCATCTTTACTCTAATCCTCAATTTCCGCTATATACTTTACATATGAAAATTTGCGATCAGGTTAAATCTATTAAGTTGTTAAAACATGTGATTGTTAAGCTTCATGCACTAGCCAACGCAACCAAAAGTCCAAATTAATGGCAATGGCTAGGCAATCCACATATACACTTCAACACCCCCTCTCGCGTGTGACACGGGAAGTCAACACGTGAATAGACCGAAGAGGTATGGCTCAAGAGGCCTATACGTGGACATAGAGGGGGGCAGCCGCAATTTTTGGATAAATTGCGAAAGCCAGGACTTGAACTCGAGACCTTAGGCTCCGATACCATGTTAAGCTTCATGCATTAGCCAACGCAACCAAAAGTCAAACTGATGGAAACGGCTAGGCAATCCATATATACACTTCAACAATGATGAGAGTGTTAATTTGGATGCAATCTGCTAACACTAGCTGACATAGGTGCTATGTGACATTTGTAAATGCCGAAAGAAAAATATACTAGTTTAGATCACTGAAAATGAAGTGTTCAAAATGGCAAGGAATAAAAATCATTGATCATATAGTCTAAGAACTCAAAAAGTGAAAAAAAAAAACATAGGTTGGTTACCTCTACGCTTTCCTCCATTACCAAATACCCATTGATTTCCCCTTTGAAAACGGTCCATAGAATGATTGTCAATTCAAAGCTTTCATCAATTTTGCATACTAATATACTTTGCATCATTTGTTAGATTCTTATTTTATCTACTGTGAATCTAGGACAATTACAGAGATCAAGGAATCAGAAAATCAAGCTCGCAAGCAGGCTGAATATTTGAGAACTAGTCTAGAAGAGCATAGTCTTGAGCTTCGTGTAAAAGCAGCAAATGAAGCCGAAACTGCATGCCAGCGAAGGCTTTGCATTGCTGAAGCAGAACTGGAAGAGTTAAGGACTGATGTAGATGCATCTGAAAGGTCAGTTATCTTCTCCTAGTGACAATTCGATATGTGTTCTCCAGTTTACTGGGATTGAAATAGTTCTCCAGTTACTTGCATTACTATTTCAAACGAGATTTCCATTGAGGGGATCAGGATCTTAATTATTGCAGTTGTTTCATCCTGGTTGATGCTATTGATGATGTGAAAGTTGTTGAGTGTGTTAAATACATACTTCCTCCGTCCGGAATTAGTTGATGTTCAAATGGATGTATCTAGCATCGAAATACGTCTATATACAGCTAGTAATGCATATAGTTTGTGCCTTGCTGTCCTGTTTGGCCAACTAGGTTAAAACCTAATTTGATCTCAATAATCCTCATCTTGCTTGCTATCAAGTATTATCCAACTAGTTCTAGTGATCAGTAGTTTAAACGAGCTTTTATATTTTCCTGGTACAATTTTTTTGTGACAGCTGACAGTATATGTTATGTTTGTGAACCGGTAGATATTTTATTGTTCAATTAGGACTTGGTATGCTGTATCATCTCCGCAGCTTCATCCCTTGTATGATCTGTTTTGTAGAGATGTTCTGGAACTCAAGGAGGCAATAAGAATTAAAGAAGCGGAAGGAGATGCTTATATCTCTGAAATTGAGGTTAGCTCATTTTTAGTTTTCTTATCAGCAGTTATTTTTTGTTTTTGTTTGTGTATGCGTGTGTTTGAAAGCAAATGATGCTGTCACTGCAGACAATTGCTCAAGCATATGAAGACATGCAGACACAAAACCAGCATCTTCTTCAACAGGTTGCCGACAGAGATGATTTTAACATAAAGGTGCGTATTTGATACCAGGGCAGCTCTTCGCTGCCAGCTTGCTGGGCTTTCTGTGGTTTTATCCTTGCTTCTGTCTCACCGGTGTTTCCCCTATGCTGGCGGCATGGCACTCCCCTCAATATAGCAACACACCACTAGGATCCTGTTACATGCTCCATGTGTACAAGCATGGTGACAGCTGCGGTTGTTGGGCTAGGTGGCCTGGTGTATTTCTCTTTCCATTTTCCATCTCTATCTGTTAGCTACTTACTCCAGTTGCTGCTACTTGTTGATTCATATAGTGTGGCCTTGCAGCACGTCTCTGGCTAGCACCTAGATGCTGGGGCAGTAGTCCAGTGCATTACCTTGCCTTATTAACCATGCACTTCTACCTCACATCATTTATACTCTGTTGCATTGCCAGAAGATATGTTGTTTGCTTTTCTTATTAGTTTCTCATCTAACAGCTAGTATCAGACAGCGTGAAGACAAAGCAAGCCTCTGCTTCCCTTCTCTCTGAAAAGCATTTTTTACAGAAGCAACTCCGTCAGGTTAACAGTTCACTGGAGTCATCTAAACAAAAACTCGCCCGTGGTGAAGAGCAGGTAATCTCTGACTCATGCCCTATGTGTTCTTCAATAGTTCAATTTGCTTCTGCCAACAGTATTTGAAGATCACGTCAAAGCGAATATTGTATTAAAAGAATATATTTTGTGTGTGCCTGTGTTTACCACTGAGCTGGTTTTGAAGTGTCTTTATTTGAATAAACCTTACAGATGAAAGCCTATGTCGCACAAGCTATAAAAACTTCTTCAGAGAATAGGCATCATGCAGTTACCATTGAAAAGACTCTGCTGGAGGTATCTGAAGCAGAGAAGGAGCTCAAGTGGCTTCGGTCCGCTGTTGGATCTTCTGAGAAAGAATATGAGCAAAACCAGAAAAAAATAGCTGAGCTCAGAACGGAGTTGGAGCGTGAGAGGTTAGGCTTGCTGGTGTGGTGTTAGTTTTTTATTCCAAGTTGGTCTTGCTGTTCTGCCACCAGGGCTTGTTACATTCTTTTGCTATTTTATAGAAGCGAGAAGAGAAAGCTCGAGGAAGAATACGAGGAGGTGAAGAATGAGGTCATGGAGCTGACCTCCGAGAACGAAGAAGCTACTATCCAGAAGCTCCAGGACGAGATAAAAGACTGCAAGGCTATTCTCAAGTGTGGCGTGTGCTTTGACCGGCCCAAAGAGGTAACTAACTGTCCATTGAATCGTACAGCATATGTTTGAATGGCGCGGATTTGTGCCTGACTCAGGATTTTAGAAGCTGAGATCCACATTCATTTGTGTTCACATGTCACCGAAGTTTCAGTTTCTCTGTGTTAAGATCTTAAAGTTGTGACCACCTGTTGCTGATGTTCCCTTGTTGGTTGTTGGCAGGTTGTGCGCCAAATGCTTCCATCTGTTCTGCTCAACATGTATCCAGAGGAACCTCGAGCTACGCCACCGGAAGTGCCCGGGCTGCGGCACCCCTTTTGGGCAAAACGATGTGCGAGAGGTGAAGATCTGAAGTCAGCTGGGTTGGATGACCTGGTAGTAGTTGGTACCTTGGGACAGCAGACAGCACCAACCTGCTCTCCGTGATTGTCTCTTGTAGATATGTAATAGTTTCCGGTTTTCTCATGGGGGCGCTTAGATCCAGCAAAGAAGTAAAAATATGCAGTTTTGCTAGAACTCATCTAGATGAGATTTAGTTTGTTCTCATTCACCTTTTATAGCCATTGGATGTGATGCTATAAAATGCGTGTATGCTGACGTGGGGTGTGTCCGTTCTTGTTTTCCAGGTGAATGAGACCAAATTACGTCTCATCTAGATGAGTTCTAGGTACTCCCAAAAATATAACCCTTTAAGATAGCGCGCGAACGTGCTCCAGCGGATTGTATGTGCGCAATGGCCTCCCAACCGTTGATCCACCGTGAAAAACCAGCTGTGTGCCATGCAGATGTCGAAAAATACTGAAGTCAAAAGAAGTTTGTTGTAACCTTATTGCCTGTGTGATTTTTGTTTGTCCAATGGTCTCTTCCCAGCGAGTCCGAGTGTGCCAGATTCTCCACTCTTGACTCGTCAATACTTGAGGGCCATTGCAATGATGGTTTGACGTGAGTTAGGAGTAAACTAGGAAATATGCCGGTGCGTTGCAACGGGAGAAAAATAATATCTCAGCATTCCCCATATCCCCGCACACACTCTTCCACGTCCTCTATGTAAACACAACGCCCGATCTATATTGTCGCTTAGCCTGCTTTCTGCCATCGTTGGCCCACGAGATCTTGATAGTGGTGGGGTTGGTCGGTGTGGTGGCGACCACCCAACTGATGCCCTTTTCTCCTCCGGGTCCACCTCCGTCTTGAAGTTGTGGTTGCATTCTCATTTGGTTGCGACCTTCAAGGCACGGTTGCTTCGACTATTCTCTCCTACGACGATGTAACCGGAGGATTACTAATTGCAGCGCATAAATTTTGTTTGATTGACATAATTAGCGCATCAGCAGGCATGAATATTCCTTCATTAGCAGGGTTTATTCTCTTTGACTATTTTTGCGCTCATGTGCCCACATTTTTTATTAATTAGAGCAAAACCAGCATATTCTCTTTTATTAGCAGATGCCCACAATTTTTTTAATTATAGGCTATAGCCAACCAGCATATTGTCTTTTATTGGCATGTGCAAGTTACCTCCGGCAATAATTTGTGGAGAACCACGTTCTGCACATGATTTTCGAGACAACTTCCTTATTATCACACAACCTTCTTATTTCCAGACAACTTAGGCACATATACAAACGGGTGTGATTTAGTATAAAATTCCAAGGTGAGAGTGTTCCTATCATAATTGCAAGTTATCAGAATTTTGGCTTTGTCCGTCAACACAATATGGAAGGTTCATGGTTCAATCCCCTCGCGGCCTTAATATGTTGCTGTTTGTCAGTGTGACAGAAAAAAGAAATTAGTGGTAGGCCCAGTTGGGGATAAGCGAAAAAATGGGGAACTACGTGTGGAATGGACGGAACAAAATCTATGTGTGTTTTTTTGCTTTTCGTGGGGCAGCTGTGTGGGAGCTACTATATGACGCTAGTTGCACCAAATAGCGCGTGGAATGCACAACCAATCCCGTCTGGGCCAGCTACTGGCAGGCACCAAAATGACCTATGTTCGCAGGGCACGACTAATAATCCAGAAAAACGACAGGTTGAACGACCGAAAAGATGACCTTAAAGACTCGACCATGTGCTGCTAGCCATGGCAGCAGACACCTGCAGCTAACGAATGGCCAACGTGAATATTTAAGAACATACTACAACATCAGATTTATTTATTTTTGAATTTTTTAAAAAATATGAATTGCCGAATATTGTTGGAAAATTGGACATTTTTGAAATTACGAACCGTTTTTAATATTCCATCCAATTTGAAAAAAAGCATGAACAAAATCTGAAACCGCATCATTTTCTGAACACATGAACCTTTTATGAAAACACAAATGTTTTTTGAAGTTGTGACCGACTTTTAAAAATGGAACATGTTTTGAACATTCCGAACAATTTTATAAAAATTCATTTTTAAACGCGGACATTATTTCGAATTTGTGAACATTTTACTAAAACAAGATTTTTTTTTTGAATTTCAAATATTTTTAAAATGCATTTTTTCGAAAATACCTTTTTTTAAATATGTCCTTAGTTTCGAAAAAAATGGGAACGAGAATTTGTTCTAAACATTTTAAGAAGCGGGGACACAATATTGTAATTCTGAACATTTTCTAAAAATATGGAAATAAAACAAAATTCTGAACTTTTTACTCCCAGTCAGCAGATAGTCAAAATAAATAAATGGAAGGAAAAAAGAAATGGGCCGGCACGGTTTTGTGCGCCCCGTCCGAATGTCTAACTATCTGCCGCAATGGGCGTCAAATAGTGTCTTCGCAGCTTCCTGAGCAGGCAAATAAGTGGGCTGGATCTGCTGGGCCACTGCGTGTGCGGCCCAAATACGAAAAATCCGGATTGCTAAAATAAAAAACAGGCGGACGCACAAATATTTAGTACCACCCCGGATAGAACAATAAATTTCGACGGTGAACAGATGAAAAAATTGGAGAAACGCACCCTGCTTTATATATATATATATATATATATATATATATATATATATTGAAAACAAAAATCTTTTACCGGTGAACGGATGAAAAAATTGGAGAAACGCACCTTGCTTTATTAGTAGGTATAGATAAGAAATGAATAGAAGGTTCACCCGCTAGGATATGATGAACAGGGATAAGCAACACTTGTTTCTGCAAAGCTGCTCTTGCTGGAGTTTTTTTTTTGAGGGATACTCTGTGCTATCCAGATGTTGCTTCTTGTTTGATGTCACTTCTATCCAGTATCTGTATTTAATTTCATTTATTTTCTTTTCAGTTTATATTTCCCCTTTTCTCTATTTTGTTTCTTCTTTCACTTTTCTTTCTTCTCCTTTTTACTTATTTTTTAGAAAAAAAATCATGTGTTCCACTATTATAGTCTTTTTTTTTGCAGGGACACCAGTACAGTCTGTTGATGTATTTTATGCAATGTTCAAGTAATGTATTTTTTTCACAGGTGTATATATTTTCTGAAAGTGAAATAATTTCAACACAAATAACTTTGTCATGTTTGTATGTCGTGAACCAATAACATTTTGAATGATTACCGAACTTTTTTCCGAAGTAGAGTTGAATAGTTTATCATACTCGAAAGCAGAAGGTAAAAATCCTGTGTAAGACTTTGTGTGTTAGAATAATTTTTAGAAGTCACACGAACATTTTATAAATACACAAGACCATTGTCGTTAGCGTAAAATAACATATTTTTCATATCTGTCAATACATACTTTAGAAGTTGCATGAACATTTTATTTGGCATACATGGTGTAGAGTATTAGTTTTAGTCGCCTTTTTTAAGTCATGCGAACAATTTATTTGACATACCAATATTTTGTTTTGGACATTTTTCTAAGAGATAAACCGTATCTAAAGAACGCAAATAGTTCACCTACAAAACATTTTATCTATTGAAATATCTTATGGGTTTTGCACAGACTTTTTTTTTTGCCAGAAAACATCCGATCTATTCATCAATTGTCAAGGGTAGTACAAAGAATATCATAAGTAAGTATAGACCACCTAGCGGCGACTACAAGCACTGGAGCGAGCCAAAGGCGCGCCGCCGTCATCGGCCTCCTCAAAGCCGGGCAAACATTGTTGTAGTAGACAGTCGGAAAGTCGTCGTGCTAAGACCCCATAAGACCAGCGCACCAGAACCGCAACCAACATCAATGAAGAGAAGCCTAGATCAGAAGGATCCAGCAGATACACATATGTAGACAAACGAAAACCGGATCCAAGTGCATCCACCAAAGACAAACGCTGATCGGATCCCACGATATCCGTCGGAGACACACCTCCACACGGCCTCCAACAAATCTAGAAGCATTGCCAGAATGGGGCTATATAGGGTGGACCTTATTCCATCTTCAAGAAGGTGCCTCCGCTCGTCTTCCGGATCATGGTGTCGAACTGCGAAATATCTGTATTTATTAATGACTGATTCTCTTATCATCTCTAGCCTTGTATAGGTTAACTCCTAGAGATATTGTAGGGTTAGTTGGCTTGTCACGCAAGATGCCACCTGTATATATTGTAACAGACTCCGATGAATACAATTGAGTTGCATCATATAGTCTTCTACATGGTATCATTTTTCTACCGATCCCCATCGCTTCCGCCCTAGGCCGCCGCCGCGTCTCACCCCGCCGCCGCCTCCTCTTTCCCTGCCGCCGCCGCCGCACTAAACCCTAAACCCTCCTACGCCGCCGCCGCTTTCTCCCAAGCTGCCGCCGCTGCACCCGAACCCTAACCCCTCCCACGCCGCCGCTGCCGCTTCCCTCCTCAAGCTACCGCCGCCGCAAAACCCTAACCCTCCCATGCCGCCGCCGCTGCTTCTCTTCCTAAGCCGCCGTCGTCGCATCTCCCACCCTCCCTGCCGCCGTCGCCGCCCCCTTCTCTCATCATGGTGGGATCCCTCCCTCGACAGCTCCACCACCGTCCTCGCTTTCACCTCCGATCGCCTCAACGACCTCCACATCAAAGACCACGTTCCTGTCGTTCTCGAGCTCGACTCCCCCTCCTACAACGCCTGGCACATATGCTTCGCGCTTCTCTTCCGCTCCTACCGCCTCATCGAGCATATGGATGGGAGCATCGACATCCGCGACATGAAAGGGGACGACGAGTGGCTGGCCGTCGACGCTAGTATCATCAAGTGGTTGTTCCTCACGATCTCGCGCGAGCTCTTTGACATGGTGAACTGCCACGACCCGTCTGCGCACGTCTTCTGGACGCGGCTTTGCGACCTCTTCCTCGACAATCAGCTTCAGCGCCGCGTGTTACTCCAAGGGGAGTTTTTCACTGTGCAGCAAAATGATCTCACGATCGACGAGTACTTCACCAAGCTGAAAGTTCTCTCCGATGAGCTTCGCGACGTCGGCATGGTGATCGATGACTCGGTCCTCCTCACCAACCTCCTCCGCGGCCTCCACCCCGACCTTGCCAGTCCGCCGCCAACCTCTCCCACGCCACGTCCTCCTTTGCAAAGGTCGTCACCTACCTGTGGATGGAGGAGAAGCGTCTCCGTCACGCAGCTTGGCAGGCGCCTCTCGCCGCGCTCCACGCCGGCACCGTCGGGGGCCCCGCTGCCCTCCCGCAGCCTCCTCGTGCGCCAGCTCCACAGCCGCCAGCCGCCCCCGACCGTGGCCGCTAGAAGAGACGGGGGGTCGCGATGGGCGGGCCTGCAATGCGGGGGTCCCAGCCCCACCAGGCCCCTGCGCCCGCCCCTGCCCCGGCCTCGGCGCCCCCGCCTTGGCTCACGGGGTACAACGCCTGGACCGGGGTGGTGCATGCCTACTCCATGCCTCTCCCTCAGGCACTTGCTCCGGGCCTCCTTGGCCCCCGCCCGGCCAATCACCAGGCCCTCCTAGCCGCGCCGGGTGGCTCCGGCCCTGGTAGCTCTTCGGCGTATAGCGGGCCTGCGGCCTACGGTGCCGTTATGCCGCCACTCGGCCTACGGTGTCGCCCCCGCCGGCTACTCTGATGACCCGACCCTCCTAGACGCTCTCCACACCGCCCCTTCCCCAAGCAACTACACCGGCGGCATCCTCTCTCATGCCTCTCCGTACTCGTTCTTCTCTCACGTTGTCGTTGGTGATGGCTCTACGCTTCCCATCACCCACCATTGCGCGTCTTCCCTCCCCTACCATCGTCATCATTACCTCTTAACAATGTTCTTGTGTCTCCGTCCTTAATCAAAAATTTATATTCCGTTCGTACTCTTACTCGTGAACATCCTGTTACAGTTGAGTTTGACAAACATGGCTTTTCTGTTAAGGATGCCCACTCCCGGAAGGTTCTGCACCGATGTGATTCCCCCGGCGATCTCTATCCGTGCGGCCCAACGATGACCAGTGGTCCCGTCGCACTTCACACTGACGTCTCCCTCTGGCATGCTCGTCTTGGTCATCTCGGCGCCGACATTCTTCATAAAGTTTTGCAGACTTTTCCATTTTCAGGTAATAAATCAGAGGCACACAGTTGTCATGCCTGTCGCGTAGGAAAACGGCAAACGAACGTCGGCGCCGAGATGACCAAGACGAGCATGCCAGAGTGTTCGCGCTTTACTTTCCCACGCACACATGTCTGCTCGGTTTTGGCCCGATGCTCTTGCCACAGCTACACTTCTTATCAACATCCAGCCTTGTAAACCCCGGTGGAACTACACCCCTCATCATCTCCTATTCGGGTCACCTCCGTCATATGATGATCTTCATGTTTTCAGTTGCCTTTGCTATCCTAACATCACAACCACGGCACCGCACAAGTTGGCCCCTCGTTCCCTTGCCTGTGTCTTTCTTGGGTACCAACCCAACACCAAAGGCTTCCGCTGCTACGACCCGGAGTCCCATCGTGTGATCGCCTCCCGGCACATTTATTTTGATGAGGTTGTTTTTCCTTTTCAGCAGGAATTGATGCGTTCCTCGCCGTCTCCGGACGCCCCTCCTCGACGTGTTCATGGAGCCCTTGCGCTCCCTCCACCAAGTCGCTTGGGCGCGGCTGCGGCCCCGTCGGACTCTCCATCCTCGGTCACGGCCCTGCCACCCTCGGCGTTTCGCTCGCTGGCTCGGGAGGAGTCGGCCTCCAAGGCCTCGCCGGTCCCTCACCTCTCAGCTCAGGAGGAGCCGGCCTCCTCAGGTCCGGCCCTACTCCAGTCCTCGCCCCTAGCTGAGCCCTCAGGGGTCTAATCCCCAACCACGGCATCGCCCTCAGCTGGGTCTCCGCGAGCCTCGCGGACCCCCTCACCGGCTCAGGAGGAGCCGGGCCTCTCGGCCCCGTCGGTGCCTTCGTCGCCGCCCACGGCTGGTCCTTTTGGCGCTTCTTTGGCCGCACCATCGGCTTCGTCGACCGCGCCCTCGACCCCGACGCCCGTGGCCTCGCCCGCGTCTTCATCATCGTCTAAGCCACCGGTTGTGGCTCCTCGCCGCGGTCCACGCCGGCCTCTACTACATCTTGAGCTTGCGTTGGTTTTTCTTGAAGAGGAAAGGGTGATGCAGCAAAGTAGCGTAAGTATTTCCCTTAGTTTTTGAGAACCAAGGTATCAATCCAGTAGGAGGCTCCTCAAAAGTCCCACGCACCTACACAAACAAACAAGAACTCGCAACCAACGCAATAAAGGGGTTGTCAATCCCTTCACGGCCACTTGCGGAAGTGAGATCTGATAGAGATAATATGATAAGATAAATACTTTTGGTATTTTTATGATATAGATTGGAAAAGTAAAAGATGCAAATAAAAGTAGATTGAAAGCTTATATGATAAAAGATAGACCCGGGGGCCATAGGTTTCACTAGTGGCTTCTCTCAAGATAGCATAAGTATTACGGTGGATCAACAAATTACTGTCGAGCAATTGATAGAAAAGCGAATAATTATGAGATTCTCTAGGCATGATCATGTATATAGGCATCACGTCCGTGACAAATAGACCAACTCCTGCCTACATTTACTACTATTACTCCACACATCGACCGCTATCCAGCATGCATCTAGAGTATTAAGTTCATAAGAACAGAGTAACACATTAAGAAAAATGACATGATGTAGAGGGATAAACTCATGCAATATGATATAAACCCCATATTTTTATCCTCGATGGCAACAATACAATACGTGCCTTGCTGCCCCTGCTGTCACTAGGATAGGACACCGCAAGATTGAACCCAAAGCTAAGCACTTCTCCCATTGCAAGAAAGATCAATCTAGTAGGCCAAACCAAACTGATAATTCGAAGAGACTTGCAAAGATAACTTAATCACACATAAAAGAATTCAGAGGAGATTCAAATATTTCTCATAGATAAACTTGATCATAAACCCACAATTCATCAGATCTCGACAAACACACCGCAAAAAGAGTTACATCGAATAGATCTCCAAGAAGATCGAGGAGAACTTTGTATTGAGATTCAAAGAGAGAGAAGAAGCCATCTAGCTAATAACTATGGACCCGAAGGTCTGTGGTAAACTACTCACGACTCATCGGAGAGCCCTTGGAGATGATGTAGAGGCCCTCCGTGGTTGATTCCCCCTCCGGCGGAGCGCCGGCGAAGGCTCCAAGATGGGATCTCGCGGATACAGAAGGTTGCGGCGGTGGAAATAGTTTTTCGTGGTGCTCCCTGAAGGTTTCAGGGTACTTGGGTATATATAGGAGGAAGAAGTAGGTCGGTGGACGCTCGAGGGGCCCACGAGGGTGGGGGGCGCGCCCACCTGTAGGGGGCTCGCCGGGGACCCTCGTGGCCGCCTCCTCTGTTGCTTGACGTCCACTCTAAGTCCCCTGGATCGCGTTTGTTCCAAAAAGATCGCTCCCGAAGGTTTCATTCCGTTTGGACTCCGTTTGATATTCCTTTCCTTCGACACACTAAAATAGGCAAAAAAACAACAATTTGGGCTAGGCCTCCGGTTAGTAGGCTAGTCCCAAAAATGATATAAAAGTGTAAAGTAAAGCCTAAAAACATCCAAAACAGGTAATATAATAGCATGGAACAATCAAAAATTATAGATACGTTGGAGACGTATCAGCATCCCCAAGCTTAATTCCTGCTCGTCCTCGAGTAGGTAAATGATAAAAACAGAATTTTTGATGTGGAATGCTACCTAGCATAATTATCAATGTAATTTTCTTTATTGTGGCATGATTGTTCAGATCCAAATGATTCAAGATAAAATTCCATAAAACATAAAAATAGTAATACTTCAAGCATACTAACAAGTAATCATGTCTTATCAAAATAGCATAGCCAAAGAAAGCTTATCCCTACAAAATCATATAGTTAGGCCATGCTTCATTTCTATTACAAAAAATACTCCCATCATGCACAACCCGATGACAAAAAGGAGAAGATAGTCTCACATCAACTAGGCATATCAACGGGCTATGGAGATGCCCATTAATAGATATCAATGTGAGTGAGTAGGGATTGCCATGCAATGGATGCACTAGAGCTATAAGTATATGAAAGCTCAACAAAAGAAACTAAGTGGGTGTGCATCCAACTTGCTTGCTCACGAAGACCTAGGGCGTTTTGAGGAAGCCCATCATTGGAATATACAAGCCAAGTTCTATAATGAAAAATTCCCACTAGTATATGAAAGTGACAACATAGGAGACTCTCTATCATGAAGATCATGGTGCTACTTTGAAGCACAAGTGTGGAAAAGAGATAGTAACATTGTCCCTTCTCTCTTTTCTCTCTTTTTTTTATCATTTTTTCTTTTTTCCCTTTTTTTTCTTTTTTTGGTGGGCTTCTTTGTCCTCTTTTATTTTTATAAAGTCCGAAGTCTCATCCCGACTTGTGGGGGAATCATAGTCTTCATCATCCTTTCCTCACTCGGGACAATGCTCTAATAATGAAGATCATCACACTTTTATTGATTTACAACTCAAGAATTACAACAATACTTTAGAACAAAATATGACTCTACGTGAATGCCTCCGGCGGTGTACCGGGATATACAATGAATCAAGAGTGACATGTATGAAAAAATTATGAAGGTGGCCTTGCCACAAATACGATGTCAACTACATGATCATGCAAAGAGCAATATGACAATGATGGAGCGTCTCATAATAAACGGAACGGTGGAGAGTTGCATGGCAATATATCTCGGAATGGCTATGAAAATGCCATAATAGGTAAGTATGGTGGCTGTTTTGAGGAAGGTAAATATTGGGTGCATGATACCGGCGAAGGTTGCGCGGTATAATAGAGGCTAGCCAAGTGGAAGGGTGAGTGTGCGTATATCCATGGACTCACATTAGTCATAAAGAACTCATATACTTATTGCAAAAGTTTATTAGCCCTCGAAGCGAAGTACTACTATGCATGCCCCTAGAGGGATAGATTGGTAGGAAAAGACCATCGCTCGTCCCCGACCGCCACTCATAAGGAAGACAATTAAAAGAGCACTCCATGTCACACAACTTTTACCATACGTGCATGCTACGTGACTTGCCAACTTCAACACAAGTATTTCTCAATTTCATAATTACCCAATTAGCATGACTCTAACATTACCACCTTTATATCTCAAAACAATTATCAAGCATCAAATTGGTCATAGTGTTTAATGCACTTTCTATGACAGTTTTTATTATACCCAACTCGGATGCTCATCATTCTAGGACAAAATTTATAACCATAGCAAATACCATGCTGTTCTAAAAGACTCTCAAAATAATATAAGTGAAGCATAAGAGATCAACAATATCTTCAAAATAAAGCCACCGCCGTGCTCTAGAAAATATAAGTGAAGCACATAGAGCAAAACTATCTAGCTCAAAGGATATAAGTGAAGCACATAGAGTATTCTAATAAATTCTAAATCAAGTGGGTCTCTCCCAAAAGGTGTGTAAAACAAGGATGATAGTGGAAATCTAAAAAGCAAAGACTCATATCATACATGACGCTCCAAGCAAAACACATATCATGTGGCGAATAAAAATATAGCTCCAAGTAAAGTTACCAATAGACGAAGACGAAAGAGGGGATGCCTTCCGGGGCATCCCCAAGCTTAGGCTTTTGGTTATCCTTGAATATATTGGGGTGCCATGGGCATCCCCAAGCTTAGGCTCTTGCCACTCCTTATTCCATAATCCATCAAATCTTTACCCAAAACTTGAAAACTTCACAACACAAAACTCAACAGGAAATCTCATAAGCTCCATTAGTGCAAGAAAGAAAAACCACCACATAAGGTACTTTAATGAACTCATTCTTTATTTATATTGGTGTTAAACCTACTGTATTCCAACTTCTCTATGGTTCATACCCCCGATACTAGTCATAGATGGATCAAAATAAGCAAACAACACACGAAAAAAAGAATCTGTCAAAAACAGAATAGTCTGTAGCAATCTGTAACTTTCAAATTCTTCTAGAACTCCAAAAATCCTACCAAAATAGGACGTCCTAGGAAATTTGTCTATTGATCTACAGAAAAAAGAATAAATGCAAAAGCACGTTCCTGTGATTTATTAAAATTGTTTTCGTGCGCGCAAAGTTTCTGTTTTTCAGCAGAATCAAATTAACCAACACCATAGGTTATCCTATAGGTTCTACTTGGCACAAACACTAATGAAAACATAAAAAAACATCTAAACAGAAGCTAGATGAAATATTTATTACTAAACAGAAGCAAAAAGCAAGAAACAAAAATAAAATTGGGTTGCCTCCCAACTAGCGCTATTGTGTAACGCCCCTAGCTAGGCATAAAAGCGAGGATAGATCTAAGTAGTGCCATAATAGTAAGATAGATCACGAAAACTCATTTCATATTCCCTACGTTCAGCAGCAAGTTTTCTTTGAGGCAAGCAAAAGTAATCAAAAGGGCTAAACTTAATGGGACAGAAGTCCCCAAGATCAATCTCGGGAGGTATAGGTTCCTCCTTGAGCCCTTCATATTGCACAACCAATTCATCATTATAAACATTCTTTTGGCAGAACTTCGTAAGCCTATACTCAATAGAATATCCTAACTCATTATTTCGAATAGCAAAATCATTTTTAAGTTCGGAAATTCTATCAACTAGAACATTGGTAGGAACCTTTTTTCTAAGGTTTTCATTAAAAGCGATATAGTCCAAAGATTGGAAACACATAATTTCCTCTTGATCGAAGAGGATCGCCTCTATGGGAGGACGACCGGAGTCCACCCTATAGTGCGCGAAGATTTCTTTGGCTTCTTTTATTATAAATCTAAACTCATGTGCCAAAAAGATAGTAGATGCGCGCTTAACAGAAGAATGCTCAATATTAGAAAATTCTAGGAAAATTATTTGTATGCAAGGATGCATGTGCATAAATTGTCTTTCAAGTTCAACTATAAGCATGGCAATAGCATCCGCAAGACTACTAGTTCTATGAAAGATAGAACTACCCATAGAAGGTAAAGCACCGACACAAGTAAAGAAATCTTGAATAACCCCTTCTCCAATAATATTACCACTACCGATTCAAAACTTTTTAGTATGCAAGATAGGGGGTTCTTCAGCAAGAGCATCAGAATTTTCCATGTTATCATTATTGTCCATATCGACGATAATCTCCCCAATTTCAAACATAACGGCAGACAAAAGCGAGGAGTAAGAAGAAGGCAAGCGGAAAAGAGAGAGGAGATTGGGAAAGAGAGGGCGAATAAAACGGCAAGGGTGAAGTGGGGGAGAGGAAAACGAGAGGCAAATGGCAAATAATGTAATGCGAGGGAGATGAGTTTGTGATGGGTACTTGGTAAGTCTTGACTTGAGCGACGACCTCCCCGACAACGGCGCCAGAAATCGCACGTTGGCGGGAGGTCGAATCTTGACTTGACTTGGTGGAAGCCTCCCCGGCAACGGCGCCAGAAATCCTTCTTGCTACGTCTTGAGTTTGCGTTGGTTTTCCTTGAAGAGGAAAGGGTGATGCAGCAAAGTAGCGTAAGTATTTCCCTCAGTTTTTGAGAACCAAGGTATCAATCCAGTAGGAGGCTCCTCAAAAGTCCCACACACCTACACAAACAAACAAGAACTCGCAACCAACGCAATAAAGGGGTTGTCAATCCCTTCACGGCCACTTGCAAAAGTGAGATCTGATAGAGATAATATGATAAGATAAATATTTTTGGTATTTTTATGATATAGATTGGAAAAAGTAAAAGATGCAAATAAAAGTAGATTGAAAGCTTATATGATAAAAGATAGACCCGGGGGCCATAGGTTTCACTAGTGGCTTCTCTCAAGATAGCATAAGTATTACGGTGGGTGAACAAATTACTGTCGAGCAATTGATAGAAAAGCGAATAATTATGAGATTATCTAGGCATGATCATGTATATAGGCATCACGTCTGTGACAAGTAGACCGACTCCTGCCTGCATCTACTACTATTACTCCACACATCGACCGCTATCCAGCATGCATCTAGAGTATTAAGTTCATAAGAACAGAGTAACGCATTAAGAAAGATGACATGATGTAGAGGGATAAACTCATGCAATATGATATAAACCCCATCTTTTTATCCTCGATGATAACAATACAATACGTGCCTTGCTGCCCCTGCTGTCACTGGGATAGGACACCGCAAGATTGAACCCAAAGCTAAGCACTTCTCCCATTGCACGAAAGATCAATCTAGTAGGCCAAACCAAACTGATAATTCGAAGAGACTTGCAGAGATAACTTAATCACACATAAAAGAATTCAGAGGAGATTCAAATATTTCTCATAGATAAACTTGATCATAAACCTACAATTCATCGGATCTCGACAAACACACCGCAAAAAGAGTTACATCGAATAGATCTCCAAGAAGATCGAGGAGAACTTTGTATTGAAATTCAAAGAGAGAGAGAAGAAGCCATCTAGCTAATAACTATGGACCCGAAGGTCTGTGGTAAACTACTCATGACTCATCGGAGAGGCCTTGGAGATGATGTAGAGGCCCTCCGTGGTTGATTCCCCCTCCGGCGGAGCGCCGACGAAGGCTCCAAGATGGGATCTCGCGGATACAGAAGGTTGCGGCGGTGGAAATAGTTTTTCGTGGTGCTCTCTGAAGGTTTCAGGGTACTTGGGTATATATAGGAGGAAGAAGTAGGTCGGTGGACGCTCGAGGGGCCCACGAGGGTGGGGGCGCGTCCACTTGTAGGGGGCGCGCCAGGCACCCTCGTGGCCGCCTCCTCTGTTGCTTGACATCCACTCCAAGTCCCCTGGATCGCGTTTGTTCCAAAAAGATCGCTCCCGAAGGTTTCATTCCGTTTGGACTCCGTTTGATATTCCTTTCCTTCGAAACACTGAAATAGGCAGAAAAACAGCAATTCGGGCTGGGCCTCCGGTTAGTAGGTTAGTCCCAAAAATGATATAAAAGTGTAAAGTAAAGCCCATAAACATCCAAAACAAGTAATATAACAGCATGGAACAATCAAAAATTATAGATACGTTGGAGACGTATCAGCCTCCCCCGCCGCCTCACCACTCCATGGTGACGCGTGCCAAGGCCGGGGTGCACGAGCCGAACCCACGCTACCACAACCTCAACGTCACGACCATCTCTCCAGTTTCGCGCTCGGTGCATTCTGCGTTGAGTGATCCGCATTGGACCGCCGCCATGTGCGCTGAGTACGATGCTCTTGTCGCCAATTGGACTTGGACCCTTGTTCCTCGTCCTCCTGGGGTGAATGTCATCTCCGGCAAGTGGGTTTGTCGTCATAAAATCCTCCCGGACGGTTCTCTCGACAGGTATAAGGCTTGCTGGGTTGCCCGTGGCTTTGCACAGTGTGCCGGTGTTGACTTCTCCGAGACTTTCTCTCCGGTTGTCAAACCCGCCACGATCCGTGTTGTCCTCCAGCTGGCCGCCTCTCGTCGCTGGCCCGTACATCAGCTCGACATCAACAATGCTCTCTTGTACGGCCATCTTCAGAAGCGGGTTCTCTGTCAGCAGCCGGCCGGGTTTGTTGACCCTCAACGTCCAGATGATGTCTTCCTGTTGTCACAGTTGTTATACGGCCTCAAACAGGCTCCGCGCGCATGGTACCAGCGCATCGCGGCGTTCCTCGGTCTTCTTGGGTTTCGCAACACCACCTCTGACACGTCTTGTTCGTGCTCCATCGGTCTGATCATGTGGCTATGCTTCTGCTCTACGTCGATGATATTGTCATCACTGCCCCCCAAGAGGATCTTCCTCGCGACATCATTGGTCGTCTTGGCTGAGTTTCGGCTGAAGGACCTAGGCGCGCTGCACTTCTTCCTCGGCATTAATGTGCGACGTGATGCCTCTGGGTTCTTTCTTCATCAAGGGCAGTACGCTCTTGATCTTCTGGACCGTGCCGGCATGACTGACTGCAAGCCGGCCGCCACGCCTACTGAGGCCAAGCCGAAGCTCTCCACCATCGCTGGCCAGCCCGCTGCTGACGCCGCCCTCTATCGCAGCATTGTTGGCGCTCTTCAATACCTTACTCTCACTAGACCAGACATTTAGTTTGCGGTGCAGCAAGTTTGCTTTCATATGCACTCGCCCCGTGATGTTCACTGGTCTTTGGTCAAGCGCATTCTTTGGTACGTTCGCGGCACGCCAACCTACGGTCTTCGTCTCCGTGCCTCCGCCTCGACTGATCTCATTGCTTACACTGACGCGGATTGGGCTGGCTGTCCTGACACTCGACATTCCATGTCTGGCTATTGTGTTTTCTTCGGTGACTCTCTTGTCTCATGGTCCTCTAAACGGCAGCCTACTATCTCCCGTTCGAGTGCTGAGGCGGAGTACCAAGCTGTTGCCAACGTGGTCGCGGAGACCTGTTGGCTTCGTCACCTTCTTAGTGAGCTTCGGATTACACTTCCGAAAACTACTTTGGTCTTCTGCGATAACGTGCCGGCCACCTACCTCGCGGCTAATCCGGTGCAGCACAAGCGCACCAAACACATTGAGCTCGATGTTCACTTTGTGTGTGAGAAGGTTCAGTTGGGTCAGCTTCGTGTGCTTCACGTACCGACTACCCAACAGTTTGCCGACATCATGACCAAGGGGTTGCCAACTGCTGCATTCCAGGAGTTCCGTTCCAGTCTTTGCATCGCCGATGCCGACGCTTCAACTGCCGGGGGGGGGGGTGTTGAACCGTGACATATTTGTATTTATTACCGACTCATTCTCCTATCATCTCTAGCCTTGTATAGGTTAACTCCTACAGATATTGTAGGGTTAGTTGGCTTGTCACGCAAGACACCACCTGTATATATTGTAACAGACTCCCATGAATACAATTGAGTTGCATCCTATAGTCTTCTACACATGGCACGAACCCTAACACGAATAAAAAGACACGTAAAAACGGAGCCCTCCCGCCGACAAGGGTCTGGATGCACCGTGTATCCATGATCCAAGGACCATAGGAGACGAAGCAGATCGGCAGCGGCACTGGTGAGAGCTAGGGAAACCCTAGCTAAGAGGTCGCAGGAGGCAGGAGCAGAGATGCCTTTGATCTTTGAGTTCATCAAGCACGAACATTTTATTTGACATACAAGAAATTTTTTGTATATGTTAAAAATATTGTTTTTAATTACTTTTGAACAAAGTATTTTCTTAAAACTCTTATAACATTTGAAAACAATAATCTACAGAACATGATATATTGGTCACAAGTTCTGACAAGGCATGCCATCGCTGTGCTAAGCGCTAGGGGTAAAAAGGTGCCAATCATCCAACCTTGGGTTAGCGGCCGAGCCGTGGTGGGCTGGAGCTAGCAATGTCGTGTTGCGCAAGGCTTCTTATGTGAACGCACACATGCATACCCTACTCATCTGACCATCCAATCACAGATTGGTTCGCTTCTTATGTGACCTTATGAATCTATTTCTATTGTGCTTTTGGTAAATTTTGTACATGTCATGCTAATTTGTGGCACTGTATGAAATGTCTACTTTCCGCCCCCTTCCTAGTGTGAAATCCTAAATTCGTCACCGCCGACTTGTTGTGGTAGCCGATGGTGTAGGGGTGGGGTGATGGCATGCGAAGCAACACACATGTAGAGTCATTTGTCGGTGTGGTGGGCGCGGGGAGGAAGAGGCGGGGATGCTGCTACCCGTCGTCCAGGCAATGACTATGCACACTAACACACGCCGCTGGGCATGAACTCTGCTTCCATTTTTTTAAGCACGGGTGAAGATTATGTTCCAAAGGAAACAATGCATACAATATTTGGAGTTGGGTTACTGTAGTTTGTGAAACTTTCTGCAACGCAGACCATTGGATCAACATCAATCGACGGTTGATATCACGTTTCAGTAAAAAGATTCAAAATTTCAAAGTTAGTACATTATGTAGTACTCACTCCATCTCATAATATAAAAGTGTTTTTAACACTACACTAGCATCGAAAACGGTGTTATATGATGGGACGGAGAGAATAGAATATATATATAAGTCATAAGTTTGACACACCACCTGGTGAGAGGTAGGTAAGAGGATATATGTTTTTGAGTAAATTTAGAGCTTGATATTGATGGGCTAAATCCAAGCAAAGGAACCTGAGCCAAGCCCAGCCGGTTTAAGAGCGGCAGACAACGAGATGGATCAAACCCAGCCCAGATGTACTTGTGCTGTTTCCGCGACGCGATAGAGGAAAACCTAGCTACCACGCCGCCGCCGCCGCTACCACACACACAAGAAGAGCAAGACAACCGGCGACCATGGCGAAGGCCGCACGAGCAGGAGCGACGCATCTCCTCCCTGGCCTCCCGGATGACATCGTCGTATGGGAGATCCTCCTCCGGCTGCCCCCGAAACCCCTCCTCCGCTGCCGCGCCGTCCGCCGCGCCTGGCGCCTCGCCACCTCCACCCGCGACTTCCTCCTCGCTCACCACGCCCGCCAGCCCACCACCCCCCTCCTCCAGGGCTACAACTGCGCCGGCGACGTCGTCGAGACCCTAGACATCATTCCGTTCGACAACGTGGCAGGGGTCGACCAGCTCCAGTACAGCGCGCGACTTTGCATTCGCAGCGTTTACGGCCACGGCCTCCTGCTCCAGAATTCCTGCGATGGACTCCTCCTCCTCTCTCTCTACAGCATGCACTTCTCCATCTACAACCGTCAACTCGTCAGTATGCTCCGCTCCAGCAGCTTCGTGGCTTTATGCCCTTGGGGATGTACCGGCACGGCCCTACCGGCGAGTATCGGTTGCTGCTGCGCTCGTTCACGAGGTCGACGCGTGATGGACCGGCACCAGACGCTCAACATGGCGCCTATGTCTTCTCGTTAGGCTCCGACCAGCACCCAAGGTGCATCGGGTGCTCTGATGCGGAGGATTTGATATACCTTTCAGCTGGATCTGTCCTGCTTCATGGTAGCCTGCATTGGTATGTAAACAATTACATAACGGTATTTGACACCATTGTTGAGTCGTTCCGGTTGATGCGATGTCCGACAGTTATTGGCTGCGCCGACCTGTTTGAGATGGGTGGCATGCTTAGCATGTTTGGTCTTAATTATGAAGGGACAAGCGTTGAAATATGGGTGATGCAGGACTACAAAGCCGAGATCTGGGCCTTAAAGTATCGGGTCGAATTGCCGGTGGCGGAGATCAGCTTGCAATGTGGAAAGTTTGACCATCGTTGGGAGGTGGTTGTCACGTCGTCTTGGGACGGTCATGTGCTCGTGCTGGTCCATTTTGATGGTTGGCTACTTCAGGTTGGCATGGAAGGCCAGTTGGTTGCCAGTTTCCATCGCAAAGGCCTCCATCCTACTCGATTTCGACTCAAACAAAGTCTATTTCACATGCCTTCTTTCCGGCACTAGAGGGTTATGTTGTGAACGGCTCGCCTTTCATCAGATGATAATGTGGTGGATATACATATCCTTTCATCTTAGGGTTGTTGGCTGTGGTGGTGCTTCTTATGGCCTCACTCTGTATCCACATCAGCTGCAATATTTAATTTAGGGTCAGTTCGTTTCAGCTGCAGATTCTGCGGAGGTGGATTTTGCTGAACTGGATGCATTATGAGCCAGCTAGCTTCTTTGTTGAAGTATAAAAACTTATGGTCAAGAAGCTCTGACTCTTACATGGATGCGTTATGTTTCTTTGAATATCCTTTTGGGCTGATGTGGCTGCCATCAGTGTTGAAGCCAAAATTACAAGTCATTTCGGTAAATGGTATGCATAGCAAGTTGCACCCGATTTGGGTAAGTGGTATGCATAGCAAGTTGAAATGGTCAGCAGCTGCCATGAGTACCATGTTGCACCCGATTTTGTTCAAGAGGTCAGAACACTAGTTAAACTGAAGATTGCATTATAACTCTGGCTAAGTATTGAATCATATTATAATTCTGCTTTTGTGTTGCTTCATTTGGAACTATATTTATCATTTAACCTTAGCTCCTAACAATTTCAAGGAATCAACGTTTCATGTGATGTTGATCTCAACATCGGCTCGAGAAATGGAACTTATAAGTGATAAGCAGAAGAAAGGTTTATCATGGTACAGCCCAGGTCCCAGATTGCGCACCCCTTTAGACTCTGTAACTGCCAGCCATATGTTCATGTTTTTTTTCTGTGAGCGGTGCAAGATCATCTTGAGTACCATTGGTCGAAAGCAGATTGCCTCAAGCAGCACAACACCATGAATTGTGTCTCAAGCAGATTGTCTCAAGTTCCCTCCAATCATTTGTTTCTGGCTGTATTATCTGACATTGGTAATTGCTCAGCTACCCCATCATTTGGAGGCATCTGCGTCCATGTGAGCTCCTTTTTCCTGTTTCATAAATGTACACTGGCGATTTTTTTTGTGTGTGTGGTTACAGTTTACATTGTTGGTGGAATATACTAGAAGCTTAACAGCCAGATTATTATATTACAGTGTTTCTACAGTGAAACCAGCGAAAAAGTATTCTCTGTTTTTCTTGCTGCAGGGTTTCACTTTTTTTTTTACCTGAGCTGGCTGGCTGATTGCATGGACGGCCAATATATGAGTAACCATGAAGAAAACTAGCATGTAAGAACAAAAGGGTATGCGCGGCCAAGAGTATGCTCTGCTTATCGAACTAGGTGGCTTCTTTGGTGTTCTTAATACAGTATATTTGAATGACCATGAAGAAAATTAAGCCATCTCCCTGAGATTCTTCAACTCTAGGCACATCAATGGAGGTTCTACTACAAGCTTGTTATCTTATCTCTGTTTCTTAACAAACTTGAGAATGTAAATGTGTACGTTTTTATGCTACTCTTGCCATCTTGCATTTGCTTGTTGTAGGTCTAATGTCGTCGCACCTTAAGTTTGTGCTTGGTTCTAGTCTAAATTTATCCTTAGCAACACGTTGGCCCGTCAGGAAATAAGTGACGCTGTTTTAGTTCAATTTGACTAGTTCAATCTCACGGAGGTACTACATAGCAACATGAAGATACTTGGCTAGATTATCAGGAAATCTCCAAGTTTCTCAGAAAACTCAGGTGTAAGTCTTTGTTTTTTTCCCCAACAAAGGCAATATAATAATATCAAGTTTTTTTTTGCGACTGTATATAATAATATCAAGTTGATATCAATTACACCCTATTGCTGTAAGGACTCAATATCAAAGATATAGTCGAGACATTAGGGATGCAAACAACAATAAAAAAAATAAAAAATAAAAGAAAGGGGACGCAATCAACGACATACAACAAACAGACAGCAGAATCAGAAAGGCTCTATAACGACTCCTGCTTTTTTAAAGAATATTCATAGAAAATAAGAAAAAATGGAAGGAAAAGGCAAGGGGATAAATGGATCGGCTCAACAGTGAATTTTCTGTTGCACAGTGCCTTACATGGTGCACTAATGGAAGAAGCCATGAGAAGCCGGGCCTGACCTGAGTCACTTTGGCCGACATAAAAAAAAACTGCAGACTAAGGCATAGCCTAGTGGTGGGAAGGGGCTGATGCCTTCCCACCCACCCAGATTCAAATCATGGTACTTGTAATTTGGGTTTGTTGCACCAATTATACTGTAGGGGGTTCCCTTACAGTCTCTCTGTTAAAAAAACATAAAAAAACTCTGAATTACTTACGGCTGGACTCTACTAAGAACGATTGATCCAAGCAAATCAAAGGGGAAAATGTTTTTATATTAGAAGACAAAAGACAAAAAAAAGGATTTGGTTTGTTGAGAGTGGGATTTGAACCCACGCCCTTTCGGAACACACCCTTGATGTGCCGCCTTAGACCAACTCGGCCATCCCAACAATTCTTATTGTTAACAATAATATATTCTATTCAATAAATAATTTATCTTTAAAACTTAATATAATTTGTGAACAGGAGGGATTAGCAAAATTGTACCTGAAAGAAAAAACTTAACGAAGGAAAGATATCCAGTCTTCAGAATGGGCCGTTGAAAACTATAAACTGGGACGGGCCACAAGCCCATGCCTTCCCAAAGTTAGTTATGGGCTAGATTATTATTGTCGACAGAGAGATCACAATTGGCCGGACAACGCCCCACTACTATACTACCCCTCCGTTTGGAATTACTTGTCTCGAAAATGGATGTATCTAGAACTAAAATACGTCTAGATACATCCATTTCTGCGACAAGTAATTCCGAACGGAGGGAGTAGAGTAGAGATAAGCATCGGTTTTCATCATCTGAGACAACCTTTCACGTCGTCCCTTTTTTTCAGGAATTTTGCTTCACAAAGCAGGGTTCCCATCCAAATCTGAACAAGCCGTTGCCTGACAATCAGTCCCGAAAATGGCATGCCCCATACTCAACCAGCACCAGCAAAAACAAAGCAGCACCATCATCACCTCTTGCAATACAGCCCCAATCACCGGCCCCATCAGAACATATCTTCACATTTTCAGCTGGAGGTAGGCTGTGTCCATCCGACGTCAGGCTATTTTTTCCCCATTCGTTTTAGCTTCATGGTACTCGGTCCACCAGCATAACCCATTCTGAACTGTTGATGTTAAGCATATACCTATACCTCCTTGGCTAGTCTGTTCGACAAAGGGAAGGAGCCCTCAGTGCTGAACTTGATCCACCCCTGATCATTGGTCAGGTTTACACCATTTTCCATCTGGAATGCTTTGATGTACCTTCCCGTCCAATTGCTTCAGCAAACATGTTCCGCTTGCTTCCTTACCGTCACACACATGGTAGTCAGGTTGGGAACAGACGAAATAATCCTGGCCCTAGGCGCCAGTGGTACCCATTACCATTACCTTTGCTGCGAACAATAGCACCATTCCTCAAGTGCCCACAGCATCAGCAGGACTTTGCTTCTAATCTCCTCCGTACACAGGACGTCAACAGAACTAATAACCAGTCAGGTCCTGCATTTCTGAATGCCTCTACAGGCAGGAGTTCCCAAACTTCAGGGTACAACATACAGCATGGTGGCGGTCTTCAGAACCATTCCCACAAATGTCGCACTCCACAGGGTAGGTCTCTTATTAAAATGGTTAGCAACCAAAGTAAAATGAAATTCCAAATGATGCAACAACAACCTGGAAGAACAGAATATTCCAAATGATGCAATGGATTCACGAAGAATGAATTGCAGCATAACTTTCCAAATGATGCAATTGATTCATGAAAAAAGAATGGATTGCAACAGAACATTTCTGAAAAGCTGACTATAATTTAATAACTTAATATAACAAGAGTATCGTGCTCCAAGCTCTTCTGAATATTCAGGTGCAACTTGATAGTCAGCAAGTGGATAATTAAATACAGGCATACAGCCAAAAAATAGAAACAAGACAACAGTGTATATTTGCTAAGTTTTACTACTAAGAAGATCACCAGATAAACTCTACCAAGGAAGACCTCGATAAAAGATCAAGTCAATTGTTCAGTTCAATAAACAAAGGCACGAGGCAACTACAATACTTACTATTGAGAAGTCACTACATATAGGGGGGGGGGGGGGGGGGGGCGGGAAGAAGTCCATTCTTCAGTTCAAGAAAACAGAGACATGAGCGAGAGGAATTAGCAAACATTTCAAACACTGGCCCAAATGACTTGTAATTTTAGCATCAATACTCACAGCAGCCCACTTCAGCCCAAAAGGATATTCATAGAAATATAACGCAACCATAAAACAGTCAGAGCTTCTTGATCATAACTTGCATACAATAAAATGAAACTAGTCGCCCATAGTGGACTCAATTCATTCATACACATTGCAGCTGATGAGGATACAACCATAAAACAGTCAGAGGTTCTTGATCCTAACTTGCATACATCAAAATGAAACTAGTTGGCCCATAGTGGACTCAATTCAGTCATACACATTGCAGCAACTGATGGGGATACTGACAGTAAGGCCATTCTGAATCACCACCTCACATAAAAGCTATCAGATAAATGGCAAAGCATTCACGGCATAACCCTCAAGTGTCGGAAAGAACGTATGCAAAACTAGAGTTTGTTTGAGCCAAAGGTGAGCTGAGTAGAGGTCTCTGCAACAGGAGATAGTCGCAACCAACTTGCCATTGATATCAACCTGAAATAGCATGTTGCTGTCATCAATGGTAACTAGCAGGACGACATCACCATCCCAAGAATCGACCACCACATCCCAATCGCTATCGAGCTTATCATGGACCCCTATCTCTGCAACCGGTAATTCAACACGGTATTTTAAGGTCCAAACCTCGCCTTCATATGCAGTGCCCAGATACTAACACTTCTCCATACATTGTCATGACTGCACAGCCCAAGCATGTCACCAATATCAAACATGTCAGCAAGGCCCGGGACAACCGGAGAACACATCCGCCGGAACGACTCAGATGTGGTGTTGAATACCATTATCACGCTGCCTGGTGACTGAGTGCCAATGCAGGCTACCACGGAATCAGAACAACCCTATTTTTGCTACAATAGACAGAATCTTTATTACTGGCGCTTGGGATTCTAAATTTCCTCTTTCGGTGGTAACTGCACTTCCACGCGTTGGAAGCGATCATACGCCTCTGATTTTAGATACGGGAGCTCGGAGGGTTATCTCTCCAAAAATATTTCGTTTTGAAAAATGGTGGCTTGATCACCCAGACTTTAAAACTCTAGTGATTAAGACGTGGAGATCTCCAGTTCTTGGTGAGACAGCCATTGATATTTGGATGAACAAATGTAGATTATTTAGGAAAAAAGCGAGAGGTTGGAGTATTAATATTGAAGCGGGCATTAAGAAAAGGAAAAGAGAGCTTCTGCTTGAATTTGACATACTTGATGTCTTCTCTGAAAGGAATCAAATCAGCGATACTGATAGAGCTAGAATGACGGAGATTAAGAAGGAATTGGCTGAAATTTGGAGTAAAGAGGAGACTGCTTTCTAGCAGAGATCTAGGGATCGTAGAATTGTTGATGGTGACAAGAATAATGCCTATTTTCAAGCCCTGGCTAATTATAGCCATAGGAAAAACCACCTGTCTGAGCTTAATGGGAATAATGGCCCTGTGTATACTACCAAAGAAATGCTAGATGTAGCTACATCCTTTTATAAAAAATTGTTTGGTGCGGAAGAGAAACTTAATGTTCATCTTGGGCCTTCCTTCTGGGAGGAAGATGAACTGGTTACTAATGAAGAAAATGACCTTCTTCAAAGAAACTTCTCAGAAGAGGAAATTAGGGAAGCGGTTTTTGGGTCGTATGCCCATGGGGCCCCTGGTCCTGATGGTTTGTCCTTCCTGTTTTACCAAACTTTTTGGGATGTAATCAAAAATGATTTTATGGCTTTAGTCAGGGACTTTGAGGAAGGAAAACTTGATATGCAGAGACTAAATTTTGCTCTAATTGTCCTTATTCCTAAAGAACCTGACGCCAAAGATATGAAGAAATTTAGACCAATTAGTTTGAGTAATTGTAGCATGATTTTTTTTTTCTAAAGCTATGACTAACAGGTCTCTCCTGTGGGGCGTAGATTAATCTCATCTAACCAAACTGCTTTTATCAAAGGGAGATATATTTTGGAGTGTGTGGTTATGGCTCATGAAGTTATCCATGAGGTGAAGAAATCTGGGTCTCAAGGCTTAGTCCTTAAGTTAGATTATGAGAAAGCTTACGATCGAGTCAATTGGGAATTTCTGTTCGAAATGCTACAATCTAGGGGTTTCTGCCCCAAGTGGATCTCATGGATCAAGTGTACTCTTATCAATAGCACTTTTGCGGTTAGGATCAATGATACTAATGGAAACTACTTTGTTGGGGGGAAGGGTCTGAAGCAAGGGGACCCACACCCCCCCTTGTTATTCAACCTTGTAGCAGATGTTTTTACTAAAATGTTAAAGAAGGCTGCCTCACAGGAATTAATTGCTGGGCTTCTGCCCAATATAATTCCAGGGGGAGTGGTGAGTCTGCAATATGCAGATGATATCATTCTCTTCTTAGAAAATTCTGTTCATAAAGCCAGAAATTTCAAATGGTTTTTGTCTTGCTTTGAAAACCTTTTCGGGGTGAAAATTAATTTTCATAAAAGTGACTTGATGACTGTCAATATAGAGGATTCAGTAGCTAATGAGTTTCAGATTTTCTGTTGCAAAAAAGGATCCTTCCCTATTAAGTATTTAGGAGTGCCTTCGCACTATGACAATTTGAAGAGGGAAGATATTCAACCCATTATTAACAGGATTATTAAAGGGATTTCTGGTTGGCTTGGGAGATATCTTACTTATAGAGGGAAGATTGTTTTGATATGTGCTTGTCTGATCAGTATTCCTGCTTACGTTATGTCTGTTATTAAATTTCCTAAGTGGGCAATCAATGCCATTAATTCTCAAATGGCACACTTCTTCTGGGGGAATGAGGGAGGACAGCACAAATATCATTTGGCTAATTGGGGGCTGGTTAACAGGAAAAAGGAGTTTGGGGGGCTGGGGATACCCAATATTAAAGAATTTAACATGGCTTTACTTTCTTCATGGGGGAAGAGGTTTTTTGATGGCACAGAGTCAGATTGGAAAAAATTTATTATGCATAAATATAGAGTGAATTCCCCCAACCTCCTCTGGGCAAAAGGTGATGGGGGCTCTACCTTTTGGAAGAGCATCACCTGGGCACTAGCTGCGACCAAAAACTTTTACAGATGGAAATTGGGCAATGGTGAGTTGATAAGTTTTTGGCATGATATATGGATAGGGGAATGTTCCCTGAAGGTCCAATTCTGGGATCTTTTCTGTATCTGTAATCAGACTGAATGCACTGTAGCCCAGGTTTGGGACGGTGAAGATCTTAAACTAACATTTAGAAGGTGTGTCGATCAGGATGGTTTAGATCGTTGGAAATTATTGCTTAATATTATCCAACAACACACGTTAACTGATGATCCTGATATGCCAATTTGGACTCTGGAGCCAAGTGGCATATACTCGGTTAAGTCCTTTTATCATCACATTAATTTTTTTTTGGGGGGGGGGGGGGGGGGGGGTAGCTTCTGCTACCAAGGATGATTTGTGGAAGATTCTTAGCCCTCAGAAAATTCATGTGTTCTTGTGGTTGTGTGTTCATAAAAAAATTCTGACTAGAGATAATCTTGCCAAAAGGAGGAATGTGGAAGATCCTACTTGTCTTTTCTGTGCTGAACATGAATCGGTTCAACACTTGCTGTTTGACTGTGTGGTTGCTCAACATGTTTGGGGTTTTGTGTCTGATTTCTTTAAGATAGATAGAATAGCTAGCTTTGAAAATATTTTTGCCTTCTGGCATATGCGTAAGGAAAAACCTGTTCTGAATATGGTAATTGCCTGTGAAGCAATAGTCGGTACTCGCCTGTAGGGATGTGCGGGTAGATCCCCAAGATCGTGTACTCGAAGGTAGGGCCATAATCCAGCGGGAGGGGAGCATACTGACGAGTGGCAGGGTTGGAAATGGAGAATTGCCAGCCAAAGGAGCTCATGTTGCGGAAGGAGAGGACGAGGAGGCCGTCATAGCATGTACTTAGTCTTAGACAGAGGCCGGAGGCGGCGTTGAGGGGAGTGTGACTGTGAGTGTGAGGCAGGTAGGTCTTCCTCTCTCCTTGTCTCGTTTTTTTTGGGAATCGTTTCCAGCCGGCGCGCCGGCAGAAACGTTCTGTCGGACGCGCACGTGTCGTTTGATCCCGTGCGATCCCACCGTCCCACTTGCGCCATATGTGGCTCCACAAACCGCTTTTCTCTCTCTTGCTTATCTTCTTCCCGAGAGCGCACCTCCACTCATTTGATCCCCTTCTTTTCCCCTCTCTCTGGCGCGAGCAACATCTCCTCGATTCACTCCCCACCGTATCCTTTTCACCCCACTCAGCCGCAGGGCTGCTGCTATGGTGGGACGCTGCATCGGCCGCGGGGGCTGCTGCTCATGGCTGCGCTCTCTCCAGCTTCCCTCCCCCATGGCCGCGAAGACCATGGCCATGCAGCTGCCGTAGCCGGAGACGAAAGCCCCACAGATGTTGCAAACCAGCAACTACGACGGTGCTGCAACCAGTGCTCGTCGCCATGGTCGGACTACAGTCGACCACGACGACGGTGGATTTCTTTTTTTGCTACAACGATGTGTTGTTTTTGCTGGAACCGGCCCATGTTTTTGCTACCACCCACCCGCCCAAAATTTGCTACCAGGTGATTTTTGCTGCAACGGATGAACCATTTTGCTACAACCGTTTTGATTTTTTGTTACTATCGGTGTTTGTCGATTTTTGCTACATCCATCTTCTGTTTTTCCTGTCTTTTTTGCTACCACCCTATTTTGATTTTGCTGGAATTGAAGACATTTTTTGCTACACTCACCCATGGCGATGTTGCTCAACGACGGCGATAGTTTTCTTTTGCTACAACCGTCTACCGGAGATGCCATTTGCTACCACCGGAGTTTTTGCTACTACCAGAGTCTTCCTGGAAGCATCAGGAGTTTTTGCTACCATCCTTGTTTTTGTTTTGTTTTTGCTGGAACCATCCTAAAAATTGCTACCATCGTCTTCTGATTTTGCTGGAACTGGCATTTTTCGCTTCGGTGTCGGCGGTGAAGGCGGGTGGTGTTTGGTTCGCCGGCGGCGGCAAGGCTGCGAGCGCCGGTGACGAGCAGGGGCAGCGGTGGTCCAAGCGAGAGCAGCGTGGGCTAGCGAGCGGCGGCGGCACTTGCTTTTTTTCTCTTCTTTTTTCCAGTGGGGGAGGATGACGATAGGAGATGCCTTTTTTTTTTGAGGGGGCTCTCTCCTTGTCTCGTGGACACAGCAGACATAAATGCATCTCGTTTAGCCGGGCTCAGCCCATCTCGTGTTGCCGATAGATAGATAGCGCTTCAACGGGCTGGGCTTCCTTCTATTTATGTGAAGAATCGATGTCTCAAAATTTTTTTTTTTGTGAAGAATCCACTCAAAAAGAAAAAAGAAAAAAAGGTACTCCACCCAAAAAAGAAAACTCATAAAGAAAAAGACTGTGCTAGTAAGTGATTTGATTCCTCTCAAAAAAAGTAAGTGATTTTTTGTCCAAAAATTAGAGAGTAAGTGATTTGAAATGTTCATCTGGATCTGGAAGTGGATGCATGTCAACTTGGCACTCGGATGGATGCCTACAAACAACTATTATTGATCTATGTCTTGAGATTATTACAACGAGAAGACTGCAATGTTCTATGAACGTACATTAAGCATGACTTATTACGACCATTATGTATTAGGTTTTCATCTTTTGACGGCGAGCGAAAACTCTTCCCTTAAAGCTTCACCGGCAAGTCTGTGGATTTGCCTCCCCTTTGTCTGCCGCTCCGGCGGCCGGTGGCGTGGAACAGAATCCCGATGCTTCGCTCTGGTTAGTAGTTTGGCTTACGTTTTTTTAATCCTAGTAGGTACGACGCATGGACGGACGGCGATGCTTTTTCTTCGAGTTTGTCTTCCGGACTTGATCCTCCTCGAGTTCGTATATCCGGACGTACTCGACGGAGCTCCGGCATAGATTTCTGCCCTCTTCTTTGGCCAATGAGGTTAGGGTTTCTCGTCGTGTGGCAAGATTTGGCGCCAGGTGTTCCAGATTTATTCAAGGATTCAACAACAACGACTACGGCTCCAGAGTGCCGATCTTTAGGGGCACGTGCATGAAGACTTCTTCGTTGTCATCGACAAGATCAAACTGGCCCAATAGCAGAGCGGCCACAGTGGCATGTCGGCGATGCGTTATGTTGGCGGTAGCAGCCGTTCGGTGGTCTTGGAATCTTGATGTAATTTTTTGTTATGTTTAAGATGTTTTGTACTTCCGATGAACTTTGATGATAGATCTAAATCCTTTTCTGGAAAAACATAACTTATTAGTGCATCTCCAAAGCGGACCCCCAAACTGCCCATCTGTCCAGACCGCGCGGTCCGGACGTGTTTTGCCATCCAACACAGTCCCGCATCCGCTGCAGTCTGGTCTGGACGTTTTTTTTCGCAGATCGGAAACAAACCGGGGGAGGGGCTGCTTTGCGGGTGTCCGGACCGCGGCGACGTTCTCTTTTGACACCCCAGACCCACTCAAAAACCCCTCCCTTTCCTCGCGCTCTTTCCCGCCCGAAACGGTTAGCGCCCTTTAGAGTGTCAACGTCGCATTCATGCCGGCCCAGAGGAGACACGACCTCTCACTAGAGCCGGCATTGAAGCAGAGTGCCGGCCTAGAGCGTCGCCTGCTGCACACGCCATTTCTCCGCATTGAAACGGCATCCATCCGTCCAACTCCCTCCATTAAACCAGTGTGTTTGCCGAGGAAACTACTCCGATGCCTGCATGCGAGCACCACACGTCTGTCCACCTGTCAGCCGTCATTAGACACTCTGCCGCTTGGCTCCTAGCATCCCCCGCCATTTAACTGTGTTCAGGCAACAAACGTAGCACACCTTCGCTCGCGATCCTGATCTCCTCGTCCGTGCACCACACCCGCCATGCCCTCGAGCTCCAAAGCCCCATGGGACAGCCTCTCCTGGGAAACAGAAGAAGGAGGTCTCCGGCATTGGAGCCACATGGCAGACCCAAAGCTAGGCAGATACAGGCGGGCTTGCCGATGAGCTCTCCAGAAGGCAACAACGCAGATGAGCTAGTGGACGAAGAACAAGCGCCAAGGCCCTCGCCTGTCCAAGCCAGCATCAGCATGGGCGAGGCACGGGCGCACTTCACCAACATGGTGATGGAAGAGCGGGAGGAGGCGTTTCTGGCAAGCACAGGCCAACCAGATGTACAACCTCTGGCTCCTCGATGATAACTGGCTCACGGAGGAGCAAATCACCAACACGGGCATCGTGGCGGACGTGGATGAGTAGAAGGTGCTACTCCCGTCCTACACCACCGCCCGCAACATCCGCCATGAGCGATGGCGGCTCCGCGTCCTACAGGCGGAGAAAGGAGCTTTGTTCGCCAAGATCGACGCGACGGTGGAGGGACTTGATGATGGCACCGACGACGTCGCCGCTCCATGTCGATCGCGCCCGGCAACCATGACGAGGAGGCCGGCATGTCCACGGCCGCCGCCGATAGCTACGAATAGTAGAACATGGGAGGCATGGCGCTTGGGTCCCAGGAAGGCCACCACCATCATCTTGTCGGGGCTCATGGGTGATGAGCTTGCTCGCCATGTGAAGGCGGAGGGCATTATTCTTCCCCTTCGGCTGAAGCTAAGCTTGGGGGCACATCGCCCGTAGTGAGCTTGCCTTTTTCGCGGAGGCGAAAGCCACCGCCACCGTCTTACCCCGCCCAATAAACACCAACCCTGATCCGTGTCGGCTGTCCGGTGAGCTTGCTACTAGACATAGGGAAGACATGTCGTGCGAAACGGGCGCCGCCGCTGCCGGCGATAGGCCAGGTTAGAATAGCCTAGTCCCCTATAGTTTAGTTGAAATATGTCCGAAATGTAATTGTTTTGTCCAGTTTATATGAAATATGTCCGAAATGTAATTGTTCTCATCCGTTTTGCATGTAATTTGTCCGTTTTCTTCAAATTTGTTTTAAAATGTGTGCGGGCATTGTCGGATAGCTGGCTACCACATCACTGTCCGTGGGCTAGCCCAAATGGTCCGCGGACGGATACGGTGTCTGATTTGGGGGTCAACGTTGGGGATGCCCTTATCTTTTCCATATGTAATATGAAAACCGAAAAAAATACACAAAGAGATTGCAGTTCGCCTCAAGCGGCGCTGGTTAGAGATGCAATGATCTCAATGAAATGGTTATGGTTAAATGATGAAATTTGAGTTAATTTGGACATCGCATGTTAATTTGGATTATAGGTAATTCTTTTGCTAGCTCAAGCTGGTGGTACATGTTTACTCGAAAATTTGGATATACACACCTCCTAGGATCGTAACAACAAGTACCACTGAATATTACTTTAAACTTGAGAGAAGTCATGAACTTGTAGTACTAGGGTTCACATTACAACCTGAAACTTTGATTTGGTTTATTTTACCCCGTTGAAATCTGAAAACGGGGAGCCATCGAGAATTCAGGGCACGTACATGATAGAATGGTACCAAAGCCACCATAGGCGGCTCGGGCGGCGCCACCAACCCATGCAATGCCGGGCGGCGGGCCCCTCTCCCTCTTCCTCTCGGACGTGGTTGGCGCGGGGTGACCGGACCGAGGGGAGGAGTCGGACACGCGCATGGCCCGTCAGCACTGCGGCGGTGTGCATGTAGAGTGGCGGCGCGATGACGGTTTGGGCGGCGGCTCGTGGCGCAGCGGCTTCATGCCCGTCGCTACAATGTTTGGTCCAGATCTAGGAAACGGTACTTGTGGGTGGTTCTGGTAGACCTTCTCCGGAGAGTCTGTCGTAGTTGCGGCCGGAGTGGTGGATCGATGGTGGTGCGTCCGGCTGGATTCTGGGGGCGGGAGGTGGCGGTGTTGTTCTTCGTGCAACCAACGCTCCGAGAAGGCGGTGTAGGGGAGGCTCCGCCGCTCCGGGCAGGAGATGGCGGGCTCATCAGCCGTGTTTGCGGTGTGGAAATGCGTGAAGGTAGTGGTGGACGACGTTGGGCGGTGAGCAGGTACAGGGAGCCGACCTAGTCCAAGCTGGTGTGTGCCTTTGCATGAGTGCTCTCCTTTCATGCTGCTTGGTCTTGGCGGCGGTCCGAGTGTGGCGCCCTTGCAGCTGTTGTGCCATCGGTCAGGTCGGCACCGTTGGTCATTGGTGTAGTGGTGTGCGAGCTTGCCTTGATCAAGGTCAGAGGACTAATGCTTGCTCGCCCACTTGGTTGTGCCCCCTCCCGGTCCATTGGGACTGGCAGGGGACGTAGACGTTGGTGCTTCCTACGGTGGAGGTGTCGGCCTAGACTCGATGACTGATGCTGGGCTAGAAGTGGACGGCTGGGTCCTCCACTTTTCCTACGGTGGTTGGGGCGTGTGATGTGGACCTATCGCGGTGGCTTGGGACATGGATGTCGGGGCGGTTGCTTCAGATGGTGGTTCACATGGTTGGCTCTTCAGTGGGCGCCTTAGCAGCGGTGGTGGCTTGCCTCTTGGTCGTTTGGACAGCGAGGGGTCTAGCGGCCGGTGGCCCGGGCTCGCTCCATGCATGTCGTTGGTAGTGGTGACGCTCAAATCCAGATCTGAAAGCTTGTACTCATCGTAGTTGGTCTAGGTGCCACGTGGTGGCAAGGGTGAGCTGCCGTGGGAAAGCTCCGCACTTTGGCGTCGACACCCACGGGTGCCGCTATTCTTTTGAGGACATCATTGTGATTTTGCGTTTGAGGGGTGTCCGGACGGCCCCAAATCCACCCCACATATGGGCTGGGTTTGAGGGGTGTTGGACAGCCAAGACGTTTGGGCTAGCTTTAGGGTGTGTGGCGTTTTTCGATCCAAGCGATGTTCGGACTATCCCTCTAGACGTTTGAGAAAGGTTTGAGAGATCTGGTTATAGATGCTCTAAGCTCCGGCGTGGGAGTTGCCCTTAAGCAATCAGAAGCAAGGACAGCCTCGCAGTAAAAGAAGGTTGTGCATGGCTTTGATCAACGTTGTCCTTGTGCCTTTTCTCTGTACTACCTGCCTAGATAGTATAGAGTGGAAGTGATTTGGCTCTATTCATCTGGATGAAACGGATTGTGGCTAGCTTGCATGCATGCTCACTGTCCGCTGCGGCGCGCGATGGCTCTATTGCATTGGAAGTGATTTGGCTCTATTCATCTGGATGAAACGGATTGTGGCTAGCTTGCATGCATGCTCACTATCCGCTGCGGCGCGCGATGGCTCTATTGCATTGGCTGTGCATGCAGCTCTGGTAAGCAGAGAATACAGTCCACTAGTAGAGAACATGGTACTAGTCCCGGTTTCAGAGGGCCTTTAGTCGCGGTTCTGGAACCGGGACAAAACGATCGAGACTAAAGCTGAAAACCTGTAGTCCCGGTTTGCTTACAAAGCGGGACTAAAGGAGCTCCACGTGGCCGCTGTGGGGCGTCCAGGAAGGAGGACTTTAGTCCCGGTTGGTGACACCGACCGGGACTAAAAGGTAGCCACGCGTCAGCAGCTTCCAGGCGCTGGGGTTTTTGTTTATTTTTGAGGGGGGTGGGGGGGGGGGGGGGGGGGTGTTAGGGGTTTTGGAGGGTTTAGGGGTTCATATCGTGTTAGCTATAGCTACTACATATAAAGAGAAGTGACCTTTCTTTCTCCGTGCTTGGTCGACGGTAGCTACTACATATGGAGAAAATTCGGCGCTAGCTAGTCAGCAAATGAAGGAACCATTAATTACACAACATCGTGATCATGAACATATATAGAGAGAAGTGACCTCTTTTTCTCCGTGCTTGGTCGAACAACAAGTTTTCGTATATCTATCCGACGCTACTACATATATACAATATAACATCCCTGACATCATCTACCGATAATCAGCTTGAATTCCACATGGCATTCTCCCTTTTCATATATGACATGGTCTAGAAAGAATCCCGCCAATTCCTCTTGAATTGCTCGTATGCGATCATGTGGTAGGAGTGCCGCATCTCCCACATCTAATTTAAAGAAGGGGGTCAATACATATATATGAATAAAACTCAACACAATTGATGGTAATAAAATAAAATTGTGAATATTGTTTACGTACTTTCAATTGTTTGTCAGAGTAGCCCCGGTCAGTGGTCAAGTGGCGTATGAACTCGCAAACGTAGTATCCACATAAATCTTTCCCGCCTTTCTACCACAAGCACTTTACGAGAAATAGAGTTCAATCAAACTGATAATCAAGCACGATAAATGGTATTGATGAAACTAGAATAATGAATGAGAGATGCGCCGAACTAGCTAGTACTACTTACTTTGGGGTGTGTAAATCGCAACTCCTTCTGCAGACCCGGAACCATTCCAGTGAACTTTTTCCAAACCCTGCCAGGCAAAGAAAATGATTACTTGATATCAGGAAATGAATCAAAGTTGCCGATATGGTGCGATAATGATTGAACTTACTTCTGGAGCATTGCAGTCATGTTCGCATATTCCTCGGGATCTTTACGTCTCGAGTCTAAGACAGTTACTACTCCCCCGTCAAGCTTAATGGATAGTAGAATAAGGTGGAACCTGCACACACGTAACTCATCAATTACATTACTTAACTTTCGAGTAAGCGAACAATATGCACAAGACAGTAACACTCACTAGAAGTTGTAAGGAAAGAGTATTTTCCCTTTGTTTTGATGTCGAAGGAACGATTTTAGCAAGTTTTCCTCAATAACTTCGGCTTTCTCTTTTGCCGACCATTCATTTACGGTATTTGGGCTAATGAACCCAATGTCATAGACTTGTCCTTTTTTCATTCGATGATCTTGAATCTGCATAATATAGTGAGGATAATTATATATACATGCAATGAACGAGCTGAGCTAGACTTAATTACAGAAGTAATACTTACAGACAGTAGCATGTCATGAGTTGTTTGTCGAGGGCGTCTTGACTGAATAACTGAAATAAATCCACAAATTCAACAGGCATCAGGTCGACTCCAATGAGGCCGTGCTCCTCTTGGATTCTCACCATCAAACTATCGTTCCCAGACTTCCTGCAGCTTTCCAAGTATCATTCATGCAATCTTTGCATCATTGTTGTTAGAGGAGGATGATCAGGTTGACGAGAGGCTTCCCGTGCTCGTATCTAAACATCTCTACTACCTCTAACGTTTCCAACTGTACATCATCGCCCACGTAATCACCAAGATTGGTACCGGGCAGTAGCCCCAGATGATTAGCGATATCGCTAGACACCTTGAGCGGGGGGCACCATTCCTTCTCCTGTTCGCCGAGCTGGGGAATTGTTTACCCACTTCTGCGTTTTGCTTCTCTTACATCACTGGCAGTTCTTTCTGACCGTCGCGCTTCACCATATGTCCTTTGAATACAGCGGTCATAGTTGGATTACGGCGGAGACGGTGGTGGTTGCTTAAGGGCATCCAGAGTGCGCTTCGCTTTCACCGGATCTATTGTTTCCTTCGGAGGTGGACGTTTCCTCCGTTCAAAATGGGCCTGCACTTCGGCAGCACCGATGTCCGCATTTTTCTCGTCGGTCCTCTCATATGGTAACTTTGCAGGAGCCTTGAGGCATGGACCATATTTGAATTTCTTCCCGCCTCTTGTACTGCTAGCCGCCGGATCGACGGCGTCTCTCTTCCGCCGTTGCTGATTCGGCGGAGCCTACTGACGCGCCGGAGGAGGAGGCGGAGTGCGCTGATGCGCCGGAGGAGGCGGAGGAGGAGGAGGAGGCGGAGTCTGCTGACGCGCTGGAGACAGCTGAGGCGGAAGAGGACTCTGCTGAGGGGCCTCCTTCGGTGGTGTCCGCTGAGAGGGCGCAGATAGCTCACGTGCCGGAGACGACTCAGGCAGCGGAGATAGGAGAGCTGGAATGTGAGGAGGAGTCCGCTGAGGATCCGGCTGAGTCTACTGAGGAGGCGTCCAGTTTGGAAGCTTGATGTACTCCTTTCTCCACAGATAGGTACTCCTTAAAGCATTTTCCAGATGAATCTCCCCTTCACCTGTAGGGTAGTCAAGCTCTAGCCCCTCAAATCCCTCCATTATTTAATCCACCATCACAATAGCATAGCCATGTGGAATCGGACGGCAATGGAAAGTTCCCTCAGCTCGAGGAGGTGCAACAGAGCTGACTGTCGCCTTCAAGGCCAGGTTCTCGAATTTCATCATTAGCAGACAATGTTCAGCCTCCGTGATACTATCCTCCGGCTAAACGAGCTCCGTGGAAGCCACACTGCTTCTCCGCTGAGATGGTGGGGTAGCTTCTGGGATAGCATCGAAGGAAGGATCTTCGTGCCACTGAGATGGTTGGCCGGTAGCTCGCTGGCTCTCAAGTTCCTCTAGCTTTGCTAATGTTGCATTGATCTTCTATAGTTCGGTTGCTTCCTCTTGCTTCTTACTCTGTCGGCTTCTATTACTACCGATGTCGGGAAACCCATGCACCCACGGAACGGAGCCTAATGTGCCTCGTGTTCGTCCAGGGTGTTCAGGATTCCCGAGGGCCTCTGTCAGCTCGTCCTTCTCTCGGTCGGGCCAAAACCTCCCTTCCTGCACTGCCTGGATTGCTTCCTCAAGCTTCTTGATGGGTATTGCAAGTTGAGCTTTCGTGAAACGTCACTTCCCTGATTCTGGGTCCAAAGTTCCCCCAACCCCGAAGAACCAAGTCCTTGCCCAATCTGGCCAGCACAATGTCACTGGTTCGACCCCTTTAGCAAGCAGGTCTTGCCCAGCTTTGTCCCACAACGGGCGGTCTTTGCTGTAGCCACCTGACCCCGTGGTATGGTGATACTTCTTCTTTGCAGCATTTGCCTTGTTTGTCAGTGACCTTTGCTTACCCTTGTCCGATTTCTTGTAGGCCACAAATGTGGGTCAATGATCTCTTATCTTCTCATATCGACCGATGAATTCTGGAGTCTCGTCTTTCTCGACACACTTTTTGTTCAACTCTTTCTTCTAGTTCATGAATAGTTGTGCCATCTTCTAAAGAGCATACGCCTTGACCTTTCGCTCTATAAATGGGTTATTCGGATCCTCCTCTGGCGGTAGGCTGAAATTTGTAATCAGCGAGGTCCAGAGATCATCTTTCAGTCTGTCCTGGACATAAGAAACTTCAGGGTCCTTCTTCTTATTCCATTCATGGATGCTGATCGGGACGTTGTCCCTAACAAGAACTCCGCACTGATGTACAAATGTGTCCTTGGTCCGCTTGGGAGCAATCGGTTGCCATCTTTCGCGACATATGTGATCGTAAACCTTTCATCCTGACGCAACCTTTTCTTCGGGCCTCGTCTCCTTACGGAAGTTTGGCTCGATCCGGAGGGCTAAAAGAAGAAAGAAGCGTTAATATATGTACATACCAAAACAATTAATGCATCAAGTCAGCACATGCTTAATTGGTATATATATACCTTGCCGGACTTTGCAACAGTTAAGGCTCCCTCCTCCGTTCGGTCACCGGAGCCGTGATCATGATCTCCTTCCTCCGCCATTCGGTCACCGGAGCCGTTATGACCTCCTTCCTCCTCCATTGTTGGATCACCGGAGCCGTCATCCTCTCCTTCCTGACCATGGGTGTCGTTGAGAAACGACAAGGGATCATGGCTGTCGCGGATTATATCCCCCAACAACTCTTCTTGTTCCAAGTCTCTGTCCATAGTTTCTGCAAATATGACAACATGGCAATATACAAACATGAGAGATGGATTAGTGGCAAACATGGACTTAATATCACAACAAGGAATCATATGCATATGAGCAATGGATTAGTGGCAAACATCATGCAAAGTTGACAAGTTTTATAACAGTCAGTTTTAGACGACCGTCGAGGACTACCCCCCCTCTGCTCTGATCATTGAGAGAGTTAGGGGGTGTTCTAATGCGACACTACATGATATAGGTGAAGGGGGATAACATCCGGGAATGTTTTCCCGAAGTCTGCATTTCCAGACCGATGAATCGAAGGGGGACGGTTAGGGGACACACTTGCGGACTCCTCCCCCCTCATTTTCCCGAGAGAGTTAGGGGACATACTTGCGGACTCCTCCCCCCTCATTTTCCCGAGAGGGTTAGGGGACATACTTGCAGACTCCTCCCCCCTCATTTTCCCGAGAGAGTTAGGGGACATACTTGTGGACTCCTCCCCCCTCATATTCCCGAGAGAGTTCGGGGACATACTTGCGGACTCCTCCCCCTCATTTTCCTGAGAGAGTTAGGGGACATACCTGCGGACTCCTCCCCCTCATTTTTCCAAGAGAATTACGGGAAGGGGCGGGAGGGGATAGATCGACAACGCTCTTTCTTCTAGGGTTTGGGTGGCCTCGAGAGTTGGTCGGGCGAGCGGACCGCCTCTCTAATGCATGTCCGACGTCCCCCCTCATGTCGAAGTTATCGGGGAGGGGGTAAATTTTAACTTAGTGAGTCTTTTAACTCATTTTGAATATATGAACATTTTAACTTAGTAACTTGGTAAATTTTAACTAATTTCTATGAACAAAAAATATTCTATGAACAAAAAAACATCATATGAACATTTTCTATATATATACATCCATCCATCCATCCATCCATCCATGCACATACATGGACCAAAAAATGCTATGAACAAAAAAATATTCTATGAATAAAAATACTACCTTCACATTTTTATTTCAAAAAAAGACTTGCTTCACATTTTCATTTAACAAAAATACTACCTTCACATTTTCATTTCAAAAAAAGACTTGCTTCACATTTTCATTTAACAAAAATACTACCTTCACATTTTCATTTCCAAAAAATGGGAGCTTCACATATTCATTTCAAAATTTAACTCATCATGCATATGCAAAATTTAACATTTGTTTCTCTATCTAAAAAAACATGAAAAATATTCTCTTCCATCTCATCTCATCTCCACAAGACATCTATCTATCACATTGAGTTATTACATTTCATCCATCTATCTATCTATTCATCTAAAAAAACAGAGCACATTTCCACAAAACATCTCATAAACATCTCAACTCATCTAAAAAAACAGAGCACATACATCTCATCTCATCTCATTATGCAACTAAAATTCATCTATCTATTCATCTCATCTCATTATGCAACTAAAAAAACAGAGGAAGCAGCGGCGGCCATGGAGCAGTGGCAGTGGCAGCAGCGGCGACCATGGAGCAGTAGCAGCAGGGGCGACCATGGCTAGAGCAGTGGCAGCTGGAGTGGCGATGGGAAAGGGGGAGCTCGCTGGGGGCGCGGCGATGGAGCTGGAGGCCGGCGATGACGAGGAACGGGCTCGGGGGCACACACAACGACGGGGAGGAGGGCACGCGAGGAGGTCCGGCGCCAGCGACGGTCAGCGGGATAGGGGACGGCAGGTCGTAGGCGAGGGCGAGGGCGCGGTCCGGCAGCTTGGTGGCGTCGAGGTGGTCGTCGGTGCCGTCGGGGGAGAGGAGGATCGAAGAAACCGGATGGGAGATTGGAAAATTCTCTAAGTGTTGGTTATATAGCATCCCCTTTAGTCCCGGTTGGTGGTGAAGGAAATATGCCCTAGAGTCAATAATAAAGTTATTATTTATTTCCTTATTTCATGATAAATGTTTATTTTTCACGCTAGAATTGTATTAACCGGAAACTTAGTACATGTGTGAATACATAGACAAAACATAAGTGTCCCTAGTATACCTCTACTTGACTAGCTCGTTTATCAAAGATGGTTATGTTTCCTAACCATAGACATGTGTTGTCATTTGATGAATGAGAGTTACAGTTTCATTGCTACTGCTTTCTTCATGAATTATATATGTTCCTTAGACTATGAGATTATGCAACTCCCGAATGCCGGAGGAACACCTTGTGTGCTATCAAATGTCACAACGTAAATGGGTGATTATAAAGATGCTCTACAGGTGTCTCCGAAGGTATTTGTTGGGTTGGCATAGATCGAGATTAGGATTTGTCCCTCCGTGTTTCGGAGAGGTATCTCTGGGCCCTCTCGGTTATGCTCATCACTATAAGCCTTGCAAGCAATGTGACTAAGAGTTAGTTACGGGATGATGCATTACGGAACGGGTAAAGAGACTTGCCGGTAACGAGATTGAACTAGGTATGATGATACCGACGATCGAATCTCGGGCAAGTAACATACCGATGACAAAGGGAACAACGTATGTTGTTATGCGGTTTGACCGATAAAGATCTTCGTAGAATATGTAGGAGCCAATATGAGCATCCAGGTTCCGCTATTGGTTATTGACCGAAGATATGTCTTGGTCATGTCTACATAGTTCTTGAACCCGTAGGGTCCGCACGCTTAACGTTCGATGACGATTTGTAGTATGAGTTTATGTGATTCGATGACCGAAGGGTGTTCGGAGTTCCGGATGAGATCACGGACGTGACGAGGAGTCTCAACATGGTCGAGACATAAAGATTGATATATTGGAAGGTTATATTCGGACACTGGAATGGTTCTGAAGTGTATCGGGTATTTTCCGGATTACCGGGAGGTTACTAGAACCCCCCGGGGGGGTTAATGGGCCTTCATGGGACCTAGTGGAAGAGAGGAGGCAGCAGCCAGGTGGAGGCATGCACCCCCCAAGCCCAAACCAAATTGGACTAGGGTTGGGGGGTGGCCCCCCTTTCCTTTCTCTCCTCCTCCTCTTCCCCCCTTCTCCTTGTAGGAATAGGAAAGGGGGGGGGGGCGAATCCTACTTGGAGTAGGACCCCCCCTTTGGCGCGCCACACCTTGGCCGGCCTCCTCCTCCCTCCCCCTTTATATACATGGGAGGGGGGCACCCCAAAGGGACATCAAAGTTTCTCTTAGCCATGTGCGGTGCCCCCCTCCACGGTTACACACCTCGCTCATTTCGTCAAAGTGCTTAGGTGAAGACCTGCGCCGGTAACTTCATCGTCACCGTGGCCACGCCGTCGTGCTGACAAAACACTCCCTCGGCCTCAACTGGATCAAGAGTACGAGGGACGTCAACGAGCTGAACATGTGCTGAACACGGAGGTGCCGTACGTTCGGTGCTGAGATCGGTCGGGTCATGAAGACGTACGACTACATCAACCGCATTGATAAAACGCTTCAGCTTTCGGTCTACTAGGGTACGTGGACACACTGTGCCCTCTCGTTGCAATGCATATCCTAGATAGATCTTGCGTGATCGTAGGAATTTTTTTAAATTACTGCGTTCCCCAACAGTGGCATCCGAGCCAGGTCTATGCGTAGATGTTATATGCACGAGTAGAACACAAAGAGTTGTGGGCGATAATAGTCATTCTGCTTACCAGCAACGTCTTACTTTGATTCGGCGGTATTGTTGGATGAAGCGGCCCAGACCGACATTACATGACCGCGTTCATGAGACTGGTTCTACTGACGTGCTTCACAGATAGGTGGCTAGTGGGTGTCTGTTTCTCCATCTTTAGTTGAATCAAGTTTGACTACGCCCGGTCCTTGTTGAAGGTTAAAACAACACACTTGACGAAAAATCATTGTGGTTTTGATGCGTAGGTAAGAACGGTTCTTGCTAGAAGCCCGTAGCAGCCACGTAAAACTTGCAACACCAAAGTAGAGGACGTCTAACTTGTTTTTGCAGGGCTTGTTGTGATGTGATATGGTCAAGACATGATGTGATATAATTTGTTGTATGAGATGATCATGTTTTGTAACAAAGTTATCGGCAACTAGCTGGAGCCATATGGTTGTCGCTTTATTGTATGCAATGTAATCGCCATGTAATTGTTTTACTTTATCACTAAGCGGTAGTGATAGTCGTAGAAGCAATAGTTGGCGAGACGACAACGATGCTACGATGGGGATCAAGGTGTCGCGCCGGTGACGATGGAGATCATGACGATGCTTCGATGATGGAGATCATGAGCACAAGATGATGATGGCCATATCATGTCACATATTTTGATTGCATGTGATGTTTATCTTTTATGCATCTTATTTTGCTTAATACGGCGGTAGCATTATAAGATGATCCCTTACTAAATTTCAAGGTGTAAGTGTTCTCCCTGAGTATGCACTATTGCTACAGTTCTTCGTGCTGAGACACCACGTGATGATCGGGTGTGATAAGCTCTATGTTCACATACAACGGGTGCAAGCCAGTTTTGCACATGCAGAATACTCGGGTTAAACTTGACAAGCCTAGCATATGCAGATATGGTATCGGAACACTAAGACCGAAAGGTCGAACGTGAATCATATAGTAGATATGATCAACATAGTGATGTTCACCATTGAAAACTACTCCATCTCACGTGATGATCGGAAATTGTTTAGTTGATATGGATCACGTGATCATTTAGATGACTAGAGGGATGTATATCTAAGTGGGAGTTCTTAAGTAATATGATTAATTGAACCTTAATTTATCATGAACTTAGTCCTGATAGTATTTGCATATCTATGATCAATAGCTCGCGTATAGCTCCCCTGTTTTATTTTTAATATGTTCCTAGAGAAAACTAAGTTGAAAAATAATAGTAGCAATGATGCAGACGAGGTCCATGATCTGAGGATTATCCTCATTGCTGCACAGAAGAATTATGTCCTTGATGCACCGCTAGGTGACGGACCTATTGCAGGAGCAGATGCACACGTTATGAACGTTTGGCAAGCTCGGTATGATGAATACTTGATAGTTTAGTGCGCCATGCTTTACGGCTTAAAACCGGGACTTCAAAAACGGTTTGAATGCCACGGAGCATATAAGATGTTCCAAGAGTTGAAATTAGTATTTCAGACTCATGCCCGCACTACTAGGAAAAGGGCTATAGATGGAATGGCCACTAATGGCGCACCAGACATGTGGTGCGCCATTGCTATATAGCAGTGGCGCATCATGTGCTGGTGCGCCATTAGTGTGAAAGACACTAATGGCGCACCAGACACACGGTGCGCCATTAGTAACAATTTTTTTTATTTTTCCAAACATACTAATCGCGCACCAGGGCATAGTGCGCCATTACTAGTTCTAACTAGTAATGTTGCACCAGCCACATAGTGCGCCACTACTATATATTTTTTATTTTTTATTTTTTTGCAAAACTACTAATGGCGCACCTTACTAGTTTAAACTAGTAATGGCGCACTGTTCCCTGGTGCGCCATTAGTGTCTTTTTTTTGCAAAACTACTAATGGCGCACCATCAGCAGGTGCGCCATTAGTAACCAGGGTTACTAATGGCGCATTAGGTGGTGGTGCGCCATTAGTAACCTGGGACGAGCTAGATATTTTGGACAGCCACACCTACCCACTCACTTTCCCCACTTCATTCTCTCCACCTCCTCCTCCAAGCTTGTCTCAGCTGCCTCCTCCTCCTCACCTCATTTGCACCATAAATTCATCAAAATTAAGTGGTTAAATTACCTTTTTTGATAGGTAAGTAAGGGGAAGCTATCTTTATGTTGTTCTCCCTCTCGAACAACGTGCACATGCACTTTTTATGGCATAGCTAGATCTATGTATGTTAGTGGTGTTGCATATGTTTGTGGTGTTACATATATGTTTGTGTTTCCAGGTACCGGTATTTGAAATGCGATAGTTGCCAATATTTTGCCGGAATGTTGATTCATTTCTGTTTCGGCGAGAATTTTGGCACTATGCATTCTTTTTGGTCCTGTTTTTAGGGAAAGTCATGCCAAATTTTTTCTTGGTTCTAAAATATCGTTTTGCTCTACCCCACAGGCGACCATGGTCCGCAAGGTGACTGAAGGCATCGTGAATAGGTTTTTGAGCTCCGCGAAGGCCGAGATGCTTGAAAAGAACGAGACGGAGATAAGATGTCCGTGTCGAAGATGCAAGCTGAAGAGCCTTATTGCGGACCCGGATTCCGGGCAGGTGCGGGACCACCTGCTCTTGCGTGGTTGCATGAATGGCTATCGGTTTCAAGGTGATGAAGATGACTATGAAGTCGTCCATGGGGGTCGGGCAAGAAATGAGGATGGGCAGCAAGACAACCACCGCGGCTCGGGCGGGCGAGAAGACAAAGAATCTCCAGGACATGATCACGACGGTGATGCTGTACACAGTCATCATGTAGAAGATGCCGGACATGATGATGAGGAAGATGCGGGAGCAGACGAAGGGCATGATCATGAAGATGAAGATGCCGGCGGAGCAGACGACGATGGACCATCGATGGGCTGGGTGCAGGACCCTCATGTTCAAGAGCTGCTTCTCAAGCAGACGGATAACGCAAGAGCTGCCGCCCGAGAGAAAGCCAAGCTGGATCAACTAGAGATAGACGTGGTTACTCCATTGTATGAAGGATGCAGGCCCGAGGATACCCGCCTGAAAGTAACACTCATGGCTCTGGAGATGAAGGTAAAACACAAAATGACCGACGCATGCTTCGACGAGAACATGTCATTCTGGCACGAACGTCTTCCCAAGGGGAACAAGTGCCCGACCAGTTTCGAGGAGGCGAAGAAAATCGTGTGTCCTCTGGATTTACCGCACGTGAAATACCATGTGTGCATGAACAATTGCATCATTTATCGGGACGAGCACGCGGAGTCTACCATATGTCCGGTGTGCGGCATCACTCGATACAAGAAGAGGAAGAAAGCTCCTCGAAAAGTGGTGTGGTACTTTCCGATCACTCCTCGTCTGCAGCGGTATTTCACGGACCCTAAGGTAGCAAAGCTCCTGCGTTGGCACGCGGATAGGGAGGAGAAGAAGCGAGAAGATGACGCAAATGATCCGGAGATAAATAAAAAAGACAAGATGCTGAGTCACCCTAAGGATGGGAGCCAGTGGCAAGCGTTGAACTTCGAACACCCAGAATTTGGGAACGATCAAAGGAACATCATGCTGGGCGCGAGCACCGATGGAGTCAATCCGTTTGGCAGCCAGAGAAGCACACATAGCACCTGGCCTGTGTTTGTGTGGATGTACAACCTTCCCCCCTGGTTGTGCATGAACAGGAAGTATATTCACATGAGTATGCTAATTGAAGGGCCGAAACAACCAGGGAACGACATCAATCTGTATCTGGGGCTGCTGAAAGAGGAGCTAGACACGCTGTGGAAAACGCTAGCCAATACGTGGGACGCCGCAGAGAAAGAATATTTCCCTATGAGAGCCACACTGCTCACGACGGTGCACGACTATCTCGGTTACGGATATCTCGCGGGGCAGGTGGTCCACGGATTTTCTGGATGCATCAGGTGCATGGATGACACAACGTATCGCCAGCTAGATAGAGATCCCGGGTCTTCGAAAACCGTGTTCATGGGACATCGAAGGTGGCTTCGCGATGATGACCCGTGGAGGAAATGCAAGGATCTGTTCGATGGTGAAACCGAACCCCGAAGATGCCCGCGTACGAGGAGCGGCGAGGAAATAGACGAGCTGTTGAAAAATTGGAAAGATTGCCCACTGCCGGGAAAGAAGCAAAAGGCGCCAGAGCCGGGAAAGAGGCGAAAGGCGCCAGAGCCACTGCTGAAGGTATGGAAAACGAGGTCTGTTTTCTGGGACTTGCCGTACTAGAAGATCCACCGTGTGCCTCACAGCCTTGATGTCATGCATATCACGAAGAACGTGTGCGAGAGTCTGCTTGGTACCCTGCTCAACATGCCAGAGAGGACCACAGATGGGCCGAAAGCAAGGGCAGACTTGAAATCAATGGGCATCAGGGAGGAGCTTCACGCTAATGATGATGATGATGATGAGGCGAAGCAGGACACGGAAAGTCGTCGCAAAGGCAAAAAGGCCAAGAAGACCGGAAATGACTTCCCTCCCGCATGCTTCACTCTAAGTCAGGAGGAGATCGATCAGTTTTTCACCTGCCTCGTAGGAGTAAAACTTCCTTACGGTTACGCGGGGAAGATAAGCAGATACCTAGACTCAGTGAAGCAGAAGTTCAGCGGGATGAAGTCTCACGACTATCACGTGCTGATGACGCAGATACTTCCAGTTGCAATCCGTGGGATCATGGACGCGCACGTCTGTGAAACGCTATTTGGCCTATGCAACTTTTTCGACGTCATCTCTCGGAAGTCGGTTGGCGTCAGGCAACTCAGAAGGCTACAGGAAGAGATCGTGGTGATAGTATGTGAGCTTGAGATGTACTTCCCGCCCGCATTCTTCGACGTTATGGTGCATCTGCTGGTCCATATCGTGGAGGATATCATCCAACTCGGGCCGACGTTCCTGCACAGCATGATGCCGTTCGAAAGGATGAATGGTGTCATCAAAGGATACGTTCACAACATGTCACGTCCAGAGGGAAGCATAGCCAGGGGCTTTCTGACCGAAGAGTGCATCTCCTACTGCACGAATTATCTAGGCATCGAGAACCCCGTTGGTCTGCCCGTCAACAGGCACCTCGGCAGGCTCGCTAGATGGGGTCACCCTGAGGGTCGCCGCGAAATGCATGTCGACTTCGATGGTCGACTCGCCGACTTTGAAAGAGCAAACCTAGTCGCGCTACAACACATAGACGTGGTCGATCCTTGGGTGGTAGAGCACAAAACGTTTATTGAGAAGACGTACAATGACCGAGGCCAACAGAGGATGGACGGAGATATAATCAAAGAGAACAACTCATGTTTCACGCGTTGGTTCAAGCAGAAGCTTCTGTCGTACCCTTTACATGAGGATTCTTCCGTGGAAGAACAACTCATATTCGCCTTGTCACAGGGCGCCGAGCACAACCTGATGACGTATGAGGCGTACGATATCAACGGCTACACATTCTACACCGAGGACAAGGACATGAAGAGCGATGGTTATCAGAACTCCGAGGTAACGATGGAATCCTACACTGGTAACGACAAGGACAGATACTACGGAAGGATCGAGGAGATCTGGGAGCTGAGCTACGCTGGAGAGAAGGTCCCGATGTTCTGTGTCAGATGGGCCAAGAGCGTCATAAAAGAAGACCGGTATTTCACCACCATGGTTATACCCGAAGCCAAATCCAAGACCGCAGGCGCGAACGTCACCGCGAAAAATGAGCCATGGGTACTGGCTTCCCAAGTGGACCAATGCTTCTTCATTACCGACCCGTCAAAGCCCAGTCGTGTTGTCGTGAGGAGAGGCAAAAGGAAGATCATCGGAATGGATGGAGTTGCCAATGAGCAAGACTTCGACAAGTACGGCGACCCGAAGATGGAACATGACGACGACGATGAAGTATCAGCATACACCACAAGAAGAAGCAGGTCCACCCTACCTAAAGGACGTCCGTTCAAGAGAAGAACTCCATTTACGAAAAATAAGGGCAAGAAGATTGTGAATAGATAGCTAGCTAAGATCGATTGTATTTAAATTGTAGCCTTCATTTCTCGATTGTATTTCATGGGCACTTTTTGGACTCATGAATATTTTTAAATTTGATGGACACTCGATCTTGATCCCCCTCCATCTCGATCGCTATCCCACCTCGCCAGATCCGGTCCCCCACGCCGCCGAGCACCCCCCGCACCCTCTACCCCGCTCCACTGGCCGCCGTCGCCGACCCCCCGCACCCTCCCTCGCTCCACCGCCGCCGACGACCCCCCCCGCACCCTCCCCCGCACCCTCCCCGGCCCGCTCCACCGTCACAAATGAATGCAACTAAAATTACAAAAAAAACAAATTTAATTATATTTTCAAATAATAAATTTGATGATTTTTTTCATATTCATAAATATTATTACTGTTTTTATAAAAAATTATTACTGTTTCATATTCATATTCATTTTCTAAAAAATTATTAGATGCAACAAAAAATAATAATAATAAAATATTACTAATGGCGCACCTCTGGCTGGTGCGCCATTGCTATATAAAAAAAAGTTTACTAATGGCGCAACGATCGTGGGTGCGCCATTGCTATATAAAAAAAACATTCTAATGGCGCACCGCTTCGTGGTGCGCCATTAGTAAGCTTCCCCCCACTAAAATCCCCAATCTCTCACATTTCTCTCTAATCCCTCCCCTGCCTCACCTCACCCGCGCCCGACCACCATCGACCACCACCGCCCCCAAGCTCGCCGTCCCCGGCCATGCTCGCTGCCCCCGCCGCACCCGACCACCACCGCCCCGAACGCCCCCTCCCCGAGCCGAGCGCCGCCTCCCTCGCCGTCCCCCCTCCGCCCGCACCCTCGACGTCCTCCCGCCCAACCGCCCCCTCCGCCCGCGCCCTCGCCGTCCCCTCTCCCCCCGCGCCCCCACCTGCGTCAACCTCGTGCTCTCCGTCCAACACCGTGTGGCCTGCCCAGGAGGACCGCCGCCATCTTCCTCTTCTTCACCCCCCCGGTGTGAGCTCGGCGGCGACAAGGAGTGGCGACCGCAACGACCCCGTCGCCGGCGTGATTCTCCCCCGCCGGACTCCACCCCCGCGCCCCCGCGCCCCCACCACTGCAGCCGGCCGGCGCCGTGTACGCTCTCGACTGCAGGTGAGCCCCTCCCCTCCACTTCCTTCTTCTTCTTCTTCCTCTTGCCCTCAACCTCTGCTCTGAGTCTCGACCGCTGTGCAGGGCCCGTCCATCTCCGGCGAGCTCACCACACCGCGCGAGCTCAACGACCGCTGTGTAGGGCACCACCACGCAGGTGACCCTCCGAATGTCAAAATTTCAACATTTTGATAGAGTACAATTGTTACAGTACAATCAGAATTGTGTATGATTGTGCCTAAAGTAGATAATAGTGGACTTTAGGCTTTTTTAGAGACAATACTAGTGAATTTCTGTTAACTCCTTACAGTTCAGTTAGGTACAGAAAAATTCAGTTAGGTACAGTTACAGAAAAATCCAGTTAGGCTTTTTTAGAGGCAATACTAGTGGATTTTAGGTATCTATTTGCTTGTCCTTCAAATAGGGGCAAGACTGTTACAGAAAAATTACTAAATACAGTTAGCTACTGTCAAAAAATTCAGTTAGGTACAGTTAGCATCAGTTAGGTACAGTTAGGTACAGTTAGCTACTGTCAGGCTTGTTAGATTAATCTTCAGTTTACTTGACTTTTGAGTCGCTGTATCTGAAGGGAGGGAGACAGGGAGTGATGCAGTTGTGCAGCTGCTTGCTGCTGAACCCTAATTAGTTTGTTTGGCTTATGTATAAGACCATAGGGCACACCTCAATTGGAACCACAGCTGCACTAGAGCAATTATGTTTTAGAATGCCCAATCATGTTCTCCAAGTGCACCAAGTGCAATTGCACTAGGATTTTAGAACCAAAGCTGCACTAGGATTTGGTGGTGGTGACTGAATGCAAGTGCACCAAGTTACAATCTAATCGATGAGCTCTTCTCCCCAATTGCTGCACACTAGTAGTACAGTAGTGACTACTTCACCAAGTTACAATCAAAACAAGCATATGCAGTCAATATACAGTCATTGTAATTTTTGGGAGTAATTTTTGGTGTCAAATCACTCAAGCAGTAACTGAATTTTCAAACTGAACTTGACACAATACTATTCATCAACATGATTTCTTTATTTTCTGTGTCATACATTTTACATATCTTTAGTCATTGAGTTCGGTAACTATTTTCACTCTGTCCTGAAGGTTTTTGTTTTTCAGCAGTTAATTGATGGTTTGATACATGATACATTTCATGCACAGGGTGACTAATGAAGCACTAGGCGCATCCATGGTAAAAGTTCACCTGTGAAGACTTGACATTAGTCAGGACATCCTATACTGATAGATGTAAATTGTGTCCAGTAGGCTTTGAAGCACCAGTTTTTCCTGTTTCTAACTCTGAATCTGATATAAACCATACTGTTGGCATAAGTTGTCTTTTGTATATGTGCTGATGGTTTGTTAATATAAAGCTATAGATGATGTTGTACTTGTGATGATGCTACTTGTGATCTTCTGAAATGACCCATTGGTGACTTCATTATGCGGGGATAATGATTTTGCAGGTACCCCGAGAGGCCCTTGAGTTTGCCGGAATGTCGATTAACTTCCGTTCCGGCAAATTCAGGTACTCCATATGTCCTATTTTCAGCAAAGGTCATGCTGAAATTTTCCGTGAATTTTAGCATGACTTTGCTAAAAATAGGACATATGGGGTACTTGCGACTAATGCATGGGCCGGGGTATCTTAGTACTTAATTAAGTAGGATCAACTGCCTCTTGTGTTATACATATAGAAGTGTGATATGTTTAATGTCTCTTGGTGTTTGTCCTTAATTAAGTAGGGTATATTATTAGAAGATACCCATATATATCAGTCAACCTAGGGTGCCTCGGCATCGATAAACCCTAAATGATGAAAACTTAACTTAGCATTTAGGGTGCCTCGGCGTCGACAAACCCTAAATGATAAAACCTTGGCTTTTAAGGTGCCTCGGTGTCGATGAGAACCTAAATGATGTACGCTTAGGCTTTTAGGGTGCCTCGGCGTCGACAAACCCTAAATGATAAAAGCTTAGCTTTTAGGATGCCTCGGTGTCGACAAACCCTAAATGATGAGACCATGATCTTGTTCCTTGACAATAACCAACTTTTTGACCAAACTTTTTTCCTATTTAGAGCGAAACATGGCCCACAACGATGAGGCCGGCGGTTCGGGCGGCAAGCAATTCTGGGAGCTGTCCCAGGAGATGGAGGAAGAACCTCACCGCTATGAGGATGCCGCCGCGGAAGACACCGATCCTGACTACACAACCCCTAGTGGCGTCGGGGATGACACCACTGATGGTGCCGCCGAGGAAGCCACCACTGATGATGGCGGCGCACGCACAGATGGCAACCAACCGAAGAGGCAACAGAAGGACCGGCGCCCGAACGTGCTCGGCACTGTCAAGGAGGAATTTACTGAAGTGAACTCCGACGGGCATCCAACGGCGCCCAAACATGTAGTCAAGGGGTACTCGGTTCAGCTCGGGTGCATTCTCCGGAGCACCGTCTCGATCAACACTGAGAACCTAAGGCATAAGGACCGAGGGAATTTGCGCAGCCTCCTCTTCACGAAGCTGCACGAACGATACAAGTTCCCCGCTGAGTTTGCAAACACACGCCTCTCAGGGAATAAAGTGAACAGTGCCGCCCTCACGAGGATGAGCACGGCCCTGTCTACATGGAGAAGCACGGTGAAGGCAATGATTGAAAAAGGTGATAGTTATGAGAAGATCAAGGCGAAATATCCTTTGATGAGCGAAGATGACTACAAGGAGTTCAAGATCAAGTGCGAGAGCAGCGCAACCTCCGAATCAAGTCAGTGGGGGAAAGAAATGCGGGAGTTGAACTTAGGGGTCCACCAACTGGGTCCCGACGGTTACAGAGTGGCGGAGCCTATATGGGACAAGGAGGACGCGGAGCGTGCCGAGCAAGGCCTACCGCCCCGCTTCGAGAAATTACATGACAAGAAAACCAGGAACTTTGTCAGGGCCCGGTACAAGGAGGACCCGGTAACAAAGGAGCTTACCACGGATCCGAAGACCAGGGCGCTTGAGCTTGTTCTGGTAAGGAATACACCCCCGTGTAATTAGCTCCATATGGTTGCATTCGAATTAATGAAGCCAAATTTCTAAATGCTTCACATTCCTTCCGCAGGAGGCTAAAAGCAGTAGCGCGGGGTCGTCTCAAAGCTCCCCTTTTGACACCCCTTTAAATAGGGCGTTGAACGTAATGAAAAACAAGGATAAGCTCAGTAAGCCGTTGTCAGCTGGTCGTGTGGCCGGCAAAGGCTTGTTCACAAAATGGTCGTCATACTATACCGCTGGTGGGCGAAAGGAGCAAAATACCAGCTCGGAAAGCCAGTCGCGCGAGGTTCAAGAACTCAAGGCACAAGTGGCGCGGATTCCGGAGATTGTCCAAGAACAAGTGCAACAACAACTGGGAACAACGCTCACCGCCATTGTGCCTACCTTGATTCAGGGGCTGACGACGTGGATTGCGGGCAGCCAACAGAGGCCTCCCCTGGTTCCCAACTTCACGGCCAGCAACTCGCACAACGTGCAGGCGGCGCCATTGGTGTCTCCGGCGGAGGCGGTATTCGTGTCTCCGGCGCCGACACGGGCATTGGAGCTTAATGCACCCGGGTGTACGCCGGCCGGCACCTCGCCAGCAAGCGGCCCCTCCCTCAGTTGCACGCGCACGCCCGCCGTTGGCGGTGCCTCGACATTAGCCGAGCTCGACGGCATCACGGTAACTAAGCCTCTCGGCCGATGACTTCATCTCCTTGCCTTCGACTGGGCATCCCTGACGCCCTACATGTTTTCGCAGGGCGCCACCGATGTTCCTTGCACTCTCCTGCACTTCGTGGGCGGCGAGTTGGTCGATGTCGCCAAGGGCAGAATCGTTCAACCGGGCAACCGCGTGTTCCATGGTAATCCGATGCCACCCACCTTGTATAGGGTTGAACTGGTTCAGGTGCTGCCAGGCTGCGACGAGTTGTTACCTCCGATTCGACCCGCTGGGGCCGACGAAGATGATGTGATGACCCTCAACGCCTGTGTAAGCTGGCCCCTGCTTTGGCCGAAGAGCCAGATTCGTTTGGGGGCGGGGGACACCACCCCACAGACAAGACCGCCAGTCGTGCCAGCGCTAAGCCATGGCAAGAATGCGGCAACGCTATCGGACATGCCGGACATCCCTATGGCACAGGATCCGGACATGCATATGGCACAGGATCCGGACGACGACGACAACGACGGCGGTACATTTTCCAATGTCGATAAGTACTTTGCCGAACATGGGTACGATGACGAGTTCTGCGGGCCTCCTTCTCAAGAACCCAACCCTGAAAAAGACGACTGCGATCTAGCTGGTACGGCGGAGAAACCCAATTGCAACAGGCGTCGTCTGGCGTTCAGTTCTCAGGAGACGCCTCCAGCTGCCGCCTTCACCGAGCCTCAGATAGCTGAGGTGCCAAATATTATCAGCCCCAACACGCTTAAGAAGGCGGTCTGTGAGCAGAACTCGATCCCATTACAGCAGATCAGGAAGAAGGGACGGAAACGAAAGACTAACAAGGGCTCCAGTGCGAGCCAGCCGGCACCGAGTACGATCCGTGCTCAGGACGGGCCACCTTCACCTAAGGATATCTCGAGGAGGGTGCATGTGGCGGGTAGGCTGATGCTACCGACAAATATGCTCAATGCTGCAACCGGTGCTATGCGGAGTCTCCATCACAGTGTTCTTTCTTTGGAGAAGCGGCGTCTCAGAGAGAATGATGTGGCATACCCGGTTTTCGTGGCCAAGGTGCCAGAGGGCAAGGGCTTTGTGGATAGCGCCGTCGGGGGTACGATCGTCCTGCGGTTTGATGACATCTTTTCTATGCTTAACCTTCATCCGCTGCACTACACCTTCGTTTGGCTGTTTTCGCTGAGTATGGAGATGCGGATCATTAGAGACAAGACCCCGGACATTGTGATAGTCGACCCCTTCTACATGCGTGCCAAGATCTTGGGCAGCGCTGGGGACCGGCAAGTCGCGAGTTCACACCTCGAAGGCGTCATTCTGGCAAACCTAGATAAGGATAACTTCCTCGTGCCTTACTTTCCCGAGTAAGTCATCTCCTAACCGCCCCGTAACATATGATTTCTTAGAGTTCGATCGTTCTTTTTTTTCTAACATTCTGTGTTCTGTGCAGTGACACACATTGCATACTCATCCTCTTAAGCCCGAAATATTCCATGGCCACGTATTTCGACCCGGACCGTGACTCCAAGATAGACTACACAAATATCAAGAAAGTTCTTGATGATGCTCTCCCCGGCTACGCCGCATCTGGAGGCACCTTTAAGAGGCCATCTCGTAGGTACGGCAGGCACGTGTTCACCCACAATACGACGTTCCCTTGTGTCAAGCAGCCGCCTGGCGGTCAGAAGGATGCCTACTACGCCCTCCATCACATGCGGGCGATCGTACGGGACCATAATCACCTTCTGCTACCAAATAATCTCAAAGATTGGGCCGCAAGCTTGGCGGCAATCCAGGACGCGGACATCCGACAAGAATTCTTTCGCATCCAGTCGGAGTTTGCAGAAATCATCCATCAAGATGTCCTTCGTACCTCGGGGCAGTTCTACCTCAAATTTCAACCGTCCAACAGTGAGATAGACACAACGCTACAAATGCAGGCTGACAACGCCCGCGACTTCATGACCATCACGACAGACGGCGGCTTCATCCACGCTCCGGTCCCATGAGTCGAGTCGAAAGTAGTGATGCTATGTGTAGTTCTGAAACATTAATTAGCTCATTTTGTAATTAAACTTTAATGAACTTGTATGTCTCTTTGGTTTGGACAGTCGTTCAACTTCGATGTAATCGATGCTATTTATTAGTAGGACCATGAATCGTGCTATTAATGTCTTGCTTTTCACTTCCGATCCTTTTGTTGCATACTTATATATTGCTTATGTATTGTCTGTTGTTTGGCTAGTGCATAGAGATGCCGTCGTATGTCGTGTACAAGGGTAAGGTTCCCGGAGTCTACGACGACTGGGAGGATTTTCGGAGACAGGTTCACCGTTTCAGCGGTAACAGTTACAAAGGGTACACCACTAGGGCGGAGGCGGAATCTAGATACGCGCACTATCTAGTGGGAGAGAGGAGGGAGCGTTGGAGGAACCGAATGAAGACCAGTTTCATCGCGATGATGCTCATCGTGATGACCGCAGCTCTCTTCTATGTGATGGTAGTTTAGATGATCGATATCGACTTGTAATGTCAAGACAAACTCGCTACTCGCGGTCTCGAGACTTGTAATGTTCTATCTTTGTTCGGTCTTTTGAATTCGGAGACTAATATGATGAATTGTATTCGGATACTAATCTTCTATTATATTCGATGAATCTGCTGTTGCTGTGTGGTGCTGCTTATATTCTGTCCAATAATATATTTTATAATCTGTGCAAAAATCAGAAAAGAAAAAATAATCCCTAATATACATACTAATGGCGCATCACCCCAACGTGCGCCATTAGTATGCCAAAGGATACTAATGGCGCATCACACCGCAGTGCGCCATTAGTATGCCAAAGGATACTAATGGCGCATCACCCCGCAGTGCGCCATTAGTATGCCAAAGGATACTAATGGCGCATCACCCGGCGGTGCGCCATTAGTATGGCTAGGCACATGGGTAAATATGGCCCCCTGGGAGGCATACTAATGGCGCACCATGGCCTATACTAATGGCGCACTGCCTGGTGCGCCATTAGTAAAAAATACTAGTGGCGTGGTACTAGTGGCGCACCAGCAGTGCGCCATTAGTAGGCAAAACTGGCACGCCACTAGTAGGCCTTTTCCTAGTAGTGCCGTGTCGAGAGGTATGAGACCTCTGACAGTACTTTTCCTACAAGATGGAGGAGAATAGCTCAACTAGAGAGCATGTGCTCAGATTGTCTGGGTACTACAATTGCTTGAATCAAGTGGGAGTTAATCTTCCAGATAATATAGTGATTGATAGTGTTCTCTAGTCACTATCACCAAGCTACTAGAACTTCGTGATGAACTATAATATGCAAGGGATGATGAAAACAATTCCTGAGCTCTTCGCAATGCTGAAATTGGCGAAGGTAGAAATCAAGAAAAAGCGTCAAGTGTTGATGGTTGACAAGACCACTAGTTTCAAGTAAAAGGGCAAAGGAAAAGAAAGGGAACTTCAAGAAGAATGGCAAGCAAGTTGCAACTCCCATGAAGAAACCCAAAGCTAGACCCAAGCCTGAAACTGAGTGCTTCTACTTCGAAGGAAATGGTCACTGGAAGTGGAACTGCCCTAGATACTATGGTGGATAAGAAGGATGGCAAAGTGAACAGAGCTATATTTGATATACATGTTATTGATGTGTACTTTACTAGTGTTTATAGCAACCCCTCGGTATTTGATACTAGTTCATTTGCTAAGAGTAGTAACACGAAAACAGGAGTTGCAAGATAAACAGAGACTAGTTGAGGACGAGGTGACGATGTGTATTTGAATGATTCCAAGGTTGATAAGATCACCATCGCACACTCCTTTTACCCTCGGGATTAGTGTTGAACCTAAAATAAATGTTATTTGGTGTTTGCGTTGAGCATGAATATGATTGGATCATGTTTATTGCAATACGGTTATTCATTGTTGTTCTGTTTACATGAATAAAACCTTCTATGGTCATACACTTAATATAAATGGTTTATTGAATCTCGATCATAGTGATACACATATTCATTATATTGAAGCCAAAAGATGCAAGGTTAATAATGATAGTGCAACTTATTTGTGGCACTGCCGTTTAGGTCATATTGGTGTAAAGCGCATGAAGAAACTCCATGCTGATGGGCTTTTGGAATCACTTGATTATGAATCACTTGATGCTTGCGAACCATGCCTCATGGGCAAGATGACTAAGACTCCGTTCTCAGGAACAATGGAGCGAACCACTGACTTATTGGAAAGAATACATAGCGATGTATACGGTCCGATGAGTGTTAAGGCTCGCGGCGGGTATCGTTATTTTCTGACCTTCACAGATGATTTGAGCAGATATGGGTATATCTACTTAATAAAACACAAGTCTGAAACATTTGAAAAGTTCAAAGAATTTCAGAGTGAAGTGGAAAATCATCGTAACAAGAAAACAAAATTTCTACGGTCTGATCGCGGAGACGAATATTTGAGTTACGAGTTTGGTCTTCATTTGAAACAAAGTGGAATCGTTTCGCAACTCATGCCACCTAGAACACCACAGCATAATGGTGTGTCCGAACCTCGTAACCGTACTTTATTAGATATGGTGCAATCTATGATGTCTCTTACCGATTTACCACTATCGTTTTGGGGTTATGCATTAGAGACAACTGCATTCACGTTAAATAGGGCACCATCTAAATCCGTTGAGACGATGCCGTATGAACTGTGGTTTGGCAAGAAATCTAAGCTGTTGTTTCTTAAAGTTTGGGGTTGCGATGCTTATGTGAAAATGCTTCAACCTGATAAGCTCGAACCCAAATCTGAGAAATGTGTTTTAATAGGATACCCAATGGAGACTGTTGGCTACAGCTTCTATCACAGATCCGAAGGCAAGATATTCGTTGCTAAGATGGATCCTTTCTAGAGAAGGAGTTTCTCTCGAAAGAAGTGAGTGGGAGGAAAGTAGAACTTGATGAGGTAATTGTACCTTCTTCCGAATTGGAAAGTAGTTCATCACAGAAATCAGTTCCAGTGATGCCTACACCAATTAGTGAGGAAGTTAATGATGATGATCATGAAACTTCGGATCAAGTTACTACCGAACCTCGTAGGTCAACCAGAGTACGTTCCGCACCAGAGTGGTACGGTAATCCTATTCTGGAAGTCATGTTACTAGACCATGACAAACCTACGAACTATGTGGAAGCGATGATGAGCCCAGATTCCGCGAAATGGCTTGAGGCCATGAAATCTGAGATAGGATCCATGTATGAGAACAAAGTACGGACTTTGATTGACTTTCCCGATGATCGGCAAGCCATTGAGAATAAATGGATCTTCAAGAGGAAGACATACATTGATAGTAGTGTTACTATCTACAAAGCTCGAATTGTCGCAAAAGGTTTTCGACAAAGTTCAAGGTGTTGACTACGATGAGATTTTCTCACTCGTAGCGATGCTTAAGTCTGTCCGAATCATGTTAGCAATTGCCACATTTGATGAAATCTGGCAAATGGATGTCAAAACTGCATTCCTGAATGGATTTCTGGAAGAAGAGTTGTATATGATGCAACCAGAAGGTTTTATCGATCCAAAGGATGCTAACAAAGTGTGCAAGCTCCAGCGATCCATCTATGGACTGGTGCAAGCATTTCGGAGTTGGAATATACAATTTGATGAGTTGATCAAAGCATATAATTTTATACAGACTTGCGGTGAAGCCTGTATTTACAAGAAAGTGAGTGGGAGCACTACAGCCTTTCTGATAACCATATGTGAAAGACATATTGTTTATCAGAAATGATGTAGAATTTTCTAGAAAACAGAAAGGAGTGTTTGAAAGGAGTTTTTTCAAAGGAAGACCTCGGTGAAGCTGCTTACATATTGAGCATCGAGATCTATAGAGATAGATCAAGACGCTTGATAAGTTTTTTCAATGAGTACATACCTTGACAAGATTTTGAAGTAGTTCAAAATGGAACAGTCAAAGAAAGGAGTTCTTGCCTGTGTTGCAAGGTGTGAAGTTGAGTAAAGACTCAAAAACCCGACCACGGCAGAAAATAGAAAGATAATGAAAATTCATTCCCTATGCCTCAGTCATAGGTTCTATAAAGTATGCTATGCTGTGTACCAGACCTATTGTGTACCTCACCATGAGTTTGGCAAGAGGATACAATAGTGATCCAGGAGTGGATCACTGGACAACGGTCAAAAATTATCCTTAGTGGAATAAGGAAATGTTTCTCGGTTATGGAGGTGACAAAGAATTCGTCGTAAAGAGTTACATCGATGCAAGCTTTGACCCCGATCTGGATGACTATAAGTCTCGATCTAGATACATATTGAAAGTGGGAGCAATTAGCTAGAGTAGCTCCGTGCAGAGTATTGTAGACATAGAAATTTGCAAAATACATACGGATCCTAATGTTGCAGACTCGTCGAATAAAAATTTCTCTCACAGGCAAAACATGATCATACCTTATTACTCTTGGGTGTTAATCACATAGCGATGTGAACTAGATTATTGACTCTAGTAAACCTTTTGAGTGTTGGTCACATGGCGATGTGAACTATGGGTGTTAATCACATAAAGATGTGAACTATTGGGTTTAAATCACATGGCGATGTGAACTAGATTATTGACTCTAGTGCAAGTGGGACACTGAAGGAAATATGCCCTAGAGGCAATAATAAAGTTATTATTTATTTCCTTATTTCATGATAAATGTTTATTATTCATGCTAGAATTGTATTAACCGGAAACTTAGTACATGTGTGAATACATAGACAAAACTTAAGTGTCCCTAGGATGCCTCTACTTGACTAGCTCGTTTATCAAAGATAGTTATGTTTCCTAACCATAGACACGTGTTGTCATTTGATGAACGGGATCACATCATTAGGAGAATGATGTGATGGACAAGACCCATTCGTTAGCTTAGCACTATGATCGTTACAGTTTCATTGCTACTGCTTTCTTCATGACTTATACATGTTCCTCACACTATGAGATTATGCAACTCCCGAATGCCAGAGGAACACCTTGTGTGCTATCAAACATCACAACATAAATGGGTGATTATAAATATGCTCTACAGGTGTCTCCGAAGGTATTTGTTGTCTTGGCATAGATCAAGATTAGGATTTGTCACTCCGTGTTTCGGAGAGGTATCTCTGGGCCCTCTCGGTAATGCTCATCACTGTAAGCCTTGCAAGCCATGTGACTAAGAGTTAGTTACGGGATGATGCATTACGGAACGAGTAAAGAGACTTGCCGGTAACGAGATTGAACTAGGTATGATGATACCGACGATCGAATCTCGGGCAAGTAACATACCGATGACAAAGGGAACAACGTATGTTGTTATGCGGTTTGACAGATAAAGATCTTCATAGAATATGTAGGATCCAATATGAGCAACCATGTTCCTCTATTGGTTATTGACCGGAGATATGTCTCGGTCATGTCTACATAGTTCTCAAACTCGTAGGGTCCGCACGCTTAACGTTCGATGATGATTTGTATTATGAGTTTATGTGATTCGATGACCTAAGGTTGTTCGGAGTCCCGGCTGAGATCACGGATGTGACGAGGAGTCTCGAAATGGTAGAGACATAAGGATTGATATATTGGAAGGTTATATTAGGACACCGGAATGGTTCCGAAGTGTATCGGGTATTTTCCGGAGTACCGGGAGGTTACCGGAACCCCCCGGGGGGTTATTGGGCCTTCATGGGCCCTAGTGGAAGAGAGGAGGCGGCAGCCAGCTGGAGGCGCGTGCCCCCCAAGCCCAAACCGAATTGGACTAGGGTTGGGGGGGGGGGCTTTCCTTTCGCTCCTCCTCCTCTTTCCCCCTTCTCCTTGTAGGAATAGGAAGGGGGGGGGGGGCGAATCCTACTTGGAGTAGGACTCACCCCCCTTGGGCGCGCCACACCTTGGCCGGCCTCCTCCTCCCTCCCCCCTTTATATACGTGGGAGGGGGGCACCCCAAAGGAACATCAAAGTTTCTCTTAGCCGTGTGCGGTGCCCCCCTCCACGGTTACACACCTCGGCCATATCGTCGTAGTGCTTAGGCAAAGACCTGCGCCAGTAACTTCATCGTCACCGTCGCCACGCCGTCGTGCTGACAAAACTCTCCCTTGGCCTCAACTACATCAAGAGTATGAGGGACGTCATCGAGCTGAACGTGTGCTAAAAACGGAGGTGCCGTGCGTTCGGTGCTGAGATCAGTCGGATCGTGAAGGCGTACGACTACATCAACCGCGTTGATAAAACGCTTCCGCTTTTGGTCTACGAGGGTACGTGGACACATTCTCCCCTCTCGTTGCTAGATAGATCTTGCGTGATCGTAGGAATTTTTTTGAAATTACTGCGTTCCCCAACAGGTGGCACCAACCGGGACTAAAGGTCATTTTCAGCAGCCCAAAGGTTGGGAAGCAGAGACCTTTGGTCCCGGTTGGTGGCTTGAACCGGGACGAAAGGGTGGCATTGGTCCCGGTTCAAGCCACCAACACGGACCAAAGGCCTATGCCTGGCACAGCCACGGTGCGGTGGATGTTTAGTCTCACTCGCCTGGACCTGTTTATAAGCCCCGCCGTGGCTGCAACGTCAAGCTCCTCTCTAAAGCAGGCCTGTGGACCTAACCGACCTTTGTTTGCCATGTGGGGCCTACTTACCCAGCAGGCCTGCGTCCTGGCCCAACTAGTAGTTGGGTTTCTAGTCGTATGCAGGCCGTTGTGGCCTAGTAGGTGGCCATTTTTTCTATTATTTTATTTTTCTATTAAAGATTTTATTTTAGTTGATTATTTTTAGTTCATTCTTTTTAACAAATAAATACTTTGATAATTTTAGTTAATATTATTTTGATTCTTTTTAGTTCATTCTTTTTAGTTAATGTTTTAGTTGATTTTTTAGTTAATATTTTAGTTGATTCTTTTTAACAAATAAATACTTTCATAATTTTAGTTAATACTATTTTGATTCTTTTTAATTAATTCTTTGTAATTCATTATTTTTAGTTAATATTTTAGTTGATTCTTTTTAGTTCATTCTTTTTAACAAATAAATACTTTGATAATTTTAGTTAATATTATTTTGATTCTTTTTAGTTCATTCTTTTTGTTATTGAATAATATTATATTTAATTGATTCTTTTTAGTTCATTCTAATTGCTATTAGAGTTTTATAAAAGCTTTTTAGTTTATTCTTTGAGATAAATGGCCCTAAAACTGAAAAGCACTACAAACGAACTCTGAAAAGGTTGAAAGTTGGCATGGTATCTTCATTTCACCCACATAGCATGTGGTAAAAAGTTGAGAGGGTTACGGCAAAAACTGGATGCACTTCGTGTACAAAATGGACAATCTCTTTCGAAGTATCAGGGTTTCGGACGAATATGTTACAAAGGGATTTCTTTTTTTGAACTTATTTCAACTCCAGACTTTTTGTGCATTCAACATGCACCATTCAAACCACGTCATCAATTTTCAACCCTTTCTGACTTCATTTGGTATTTTTCATGTATTTTCTGATTTTTTAGCTAAATGACCCTGTAATTGAAAAGCACTACAAATGAACTCTGAAAAGGTTGAAAGTTGGCATGGTATCATCATTTCACCCACATAGCATGTGCTTAAAAGTTGATAGGGTTACGGGAAAAGCTGGATGCAGTTCGTGCACAAAATGGACAATCTCTTTCGAAGTATCAGGGTTTCGGACGAAAACTCATCTGTTACAAAAGGCATTTCATTTTTTCTTCGCGTAATCAGAGCCATCATCGTATCCTCCTTCACTTTCTCTTCGTGTGTGTCCCTTTCTTATTGCACCGTAACCATGGATAATCTTAATTGTTAACAGGGTGCTTGGGTCAGCCTTAACTTTGAAGGGAGGAATTTCATGAAACTTTTCATAATCTTTAGACATGTTTGTCTTGCCCTCCACTCCCACGATGTCTCTTTTCCCTGAAATAACTATGTGGCGCGTTGGCTCATTGTATGATCTACTCGCTTTCTTATCTTTTCCTTTTCTCGGTTTGGTAGACATGTCCTTCACATAGAAAACCTGCGCCACATCATTGGCTAGGACGAATGGTTCGTCTGTGTACCCAAGATTGTTGAGATCCACTGTTGTCATTCCATACTGCGGGTCTACCTGTACCCCGCCTCCTGACAGATTGACCCATTTGCACCGAAACAAACGGACCTTAAAATCATGTCCATAGTCAAGTTCCCGTATGTCCACTATGTAATCATAATATGTGTCCTTTCCCCTGTTGGTTGTTGCATCAAAGCTGACACCACTGTCTTGGTTGGTGCTCTTTTGATCTTGGGCGACCGTGTAAAATGTATTCCCATTTATCTCATACCCTTTGTAAGTCAATAAAGTCGAAGATGGTCCCCTGGCCAACGAGTACAACTCATCTGCAACAGTGTTGTCACCCATGAGATGTGTTTGCAACCAACTGCCGAAAGTTCTGATGTGTTCACATGTAATCCAGTCGTCACACCGCTCCGGGTGTTTGGAGCGCAGAATATTCTTGTGTTCATTGACATACGGGGTCACCAACACTACTAGGCAAAAGCCTATACACAGAATCTTACCAGCAGCGAGTTTTAAAATAAGGCACTGCTGCTATATAGCAGCAGCGCGCTCCCTTAGACCTCGTTGCTGAAATAAAAGTAGCAGTAGCGCGCCTCCTCTAAGCCACGCTACTGCTACAATTGCGACGACCCGGCCGCGAAGCTAGTTTTAGCAGCAGCGCGTTAATACAAACAACGCTACTGCTATAGACTATAGCAGTAGCACATTGCTGTAATACCCACTACTGCTAAGTTTACTAAAAAAATTAGTCCCACCTCGCGCCGCGAAGAGGGTTTCTACCACCTCAAATATGTTACTTCTCAAACTATCACAAGCACTTGGTGTTCATTGAACTCTATGTGTAAAATTTGTGGCCGCAATATGAGTCTTCACCGGTTCCAAAACCGGTGAGGACTCATATTGACAAATTAGATTGTACACAAAAAGATCATTGATAATCAATGTATTTTTGATGTCTAGATTTAGTTGATATGATTTAGTTGATTTAGTAGGCTAGTTGATTTAGTTGATTTATTTGATGTAGTAGGCTAGTTGATTTAGTTGATTTAGTAGGCTAGTTGATTTAGTTGATTTATATAACATTTTTATTTAGTTGATTTAGTACGCTAGTTGATAGCTCTGAAGATTTGGCACCACCTAACTAGATGCTTGGAAAGAAATGCACCATTTTATTGTTATTTTTTCTGTGCATGGATAGCTAGATGCTTTTGGTTTTCTGTAATAAGTTATTTTTTGGCAAAATGTAGGTGCCAATTTAGTTAAATTTGCCACTTGCTTTTTTACTCAATTATCTTAGGCAATAGGGGCCACTGAAATGCTTTGGTAGGCTATGAAAATATAACTGAAGAAGAACCAAAAATATCACATGGTACTGTTTTTCTTTCCTGTGAAGTGGATCGTTAATCCTTCGCTCATATTGCTTTAGGAAAATGGCGCCACCACCACAACCACCATGTCGACTGTGCAAGTCAAGGTGCGCAAGCAGCCTTGCAACTGGCAAGCTCTTCGGCATCTACTTCCAACCGAGTTTTCGTCATGCGGCGGTAAGAAATTATATGAAATGTAACAACCATTTTATTTTTAGTGCTGGCATTACTGCATTGTGTCATTTTTCTTTTTTTACACAGATCGTCCCATGCAATGTGAGGTTGAAATTCAACAAGCTGATTGGAGACACTGTGACATTAGAGGCTCCTGGGGGGCTGTACACTATGGAGGTTGAGAAAGGATGCAATATGTCGAAGATTGGAGGAGATGGATGGGCTCGTTTCCTCGCTCGCATGGGTCTTACTGGTGGTGAGTTGGTCAGCTTCTCCTTCAGAGTAGAAAGACCCAAGCTGGCTGTCATTTATATCAACTTGGTGGAAGATGATGAAGATGACGAGGATGATGAAGATGACGAAGATGATGAAGATGGCAAAGATGATGAAGATAATGAGGACCCACTCGATGAAGATGATGAGAACCCAGTTCATGAAGCCATCGTAGCTCAAAGAATGAGGCTGAGCGAGGAGGAGGTGTGCAACCTATGGGACATAATTCCGCCATGTGATGACTTTGCCGGGGTGCCATTCATGACCCGTCTGACAAGTACCATGGTCGATCGACATGAAATGGTATGTTATACTGATTGTAGTAATTTGATGATATATATATATATATATATATGCTTTATTGTTATACTTACAAATGCAAATTATCCGATGATATGCTAAGTGAATCCAAAGATATGCTTAGTGAATCCGATGATATGCTTAGTGTAGAGTCCAATGATATGCTGTGTGGAATCTAGTCGATGATATGCTTTAGTGTGGAGTGTGATCACATGCTTATTAGTGTAGAATCCAAGGAACTATTTATAGTGTAGATAACCCATATATACTTATTAGTATAATTCATGCTTAATTAGTACAAATGTGTAGTACTGTGTCTTTTGATAGTGTAGAAATTTATACTTAATAGAAATATATTTGCAAGAGTATGTGCTAGGCTATTTATTAATTGATATGTTTTTCTTATCCAGAAATTGTCAAAGAACCTATCTGTGAGTTGTGGTATCGAGCCTGAAGAAGAAGGCTCAGCTGGACTATGCCTAACCGCAAGGGGCTCCGTCACCACCTGTACTTACCGCATGGACACAGACGGTCGCACGCACTTAAACTCGGTTGGGTGGAAGAGATTCGTCGTTGGCAAGAATCTTCGTGTTGGACAGGCCATCCTAATTACTATCAGGAACACCCACCGCCCAGGCTTGAGGATGATGATCATCGTCGATATCATCTAGAACAACATATGTGTGTGTGGCTATATCATCTAGAACTACATGTGATGATCGTCGTCGATATCATGTAGAACTAAATATGATGATCGTCGTCGATATCATCTAGAACTACATATGATGATCGTCGTCGATATCACCTAGTACTGCTTGAGAATGCATGTTGACTATATATGAAATCGTTATCTAGTACTCCCTCCGTTCCAAATTACTCGTCGTGGTTTTAGTTCAAATTTTGAACTAAAACCACGACGAGTAATTTGGAACGGAGGGAGTACTACCTAGTACGTATAATGCTTTATGAAATTGATATCTAGTAGTACCTAGTATCTGGAAATTGCGGTTTATTGAAACTGAAACGGGGGTAGGAAGCGGGGGAAAATGATGAAAGATATAGCAGTAGTGCGGGGCTAGAAAACCACTGCAGCTAATTAATAGCAGTGCGTTCCGGAAAAGCGCTGCTGATATTTTCAATAGTAGTAGCGCGCGTACAGACCGCGCTACTACTAACAGTTAGCTGTAGCACCTTATTAGTAGCGCGGCTACCCGCGCTGCTGATAGCCTCAAAACCCGCGCTACTACTAGGGTTTTCCCTAGTAGTGCAAGGTAGAATTCTGTAGACCTGTGTAGTGTGGTTGAGACCAAGAATGCCCATCCCTACATATTATTGAGTCCGCTCCTAGCGTGCCTTTTCCTGTCAGTCTCCCCTCATACCGCGATTGAGGGCGACCAATCTTCTTAAGGACATGAATGAAGTCAACACAAAACCCAATGACCTCCTCTGTTTGATGGCCTGTGGAAAGGCTTCCTTCTGGCCCAGCACGGTTACAAACATATTTCTTTAAGACTCCCATGAACCTCTCAAAGGGGAACATATTGTGTAGAAATATAGGGCCCAGAATGCCAATCTCATCGACTGGATGAACCAGGACATGCGTCATGATATTGAAGAAGGATGGTGGGAACACCAGCTTGAAACTGACAAGACATTGCACCAAATCACTCTTTAACCTTGGTAGGATTTCTGGATCGATTACCTTCTGAGAGATTGCATTGAGGAATGCACATAGCTTCGCAATGGCTAATCGAACGTTTTCTTGTATAAGCCCCCTCAATGCAACCAGAAGCAGTTGCGTCATAATCACATGGCAGTCATGAGACTTTAGGTTCTTGAACTTTTTCTCTACCATATTTATTATTCCCTTTATATTCGATGAGAAGCCAGATAGGACCTTCATACTCAGCAGGCATTCAAAGAAGATTTCATTCACTTGTTTGGTAAGAGCGTAGCTGGTAGGACCTTGATACTGCTTTGGATGCATGCCGTCTTTTCCGTGCACACGTTGCTGGTCCTCCTATGCGTCCGATGTATCTTTTGTCTTCCCATACACGCCCAAGAAGCCTAGCAGGTTCACGCAAAGATTCTTCGTCACGTGCATCACGTCGATTGCAGAGCGGACCTCTAGGTCTTTCCAATAGGGTAGGTCCCAAAATATAGATTTCTTCTTCCACATGGGTGCGCGTCCCTCAGCGTCATTTGAAACAGAGAGTCCGCCAGGACCCTTTCCAAAGATTACTTGTAAATCATTGACCATAGCAAGTATGTGATCACCAGTACGGAGGGCGGGCTTCCTTCGGTGATGTGCCTCACCTTTGAAATGATTGCATTTCTTTCGACATTGATGGTTGGTCGGAAGAAATCGACGATGTCCCAGGTACACATTCTTCCTGCATTTGTCCAAATATATACTTTCGGTGTCATCTAAACAGTGTGTGCATGCATGGTATCCCTTGTTTGTCTGTCCTGAAAGGTTACTGAGAGCAGGCGAATCATTGTTGGTTACAAACAGCAACGCATGTTGGTCAAATTCCTGCTGGTTGTGCTCATCCCACACACGTACACCTTTTCCATTGCACAGATGTAAAAGTTCTTCAACTAATGGCCTTAGGTACACATCAATGTTTTTGCCGGGTTGCTTAGGGCATTGGATGAGCACTGGCATCGTAATGAACTTCCGCTTCATGCACAAACCAAGGAGGAAGGTTATAGATACATAGAGCCATGGGCCAGGTGCTATGATTGCTGCTCTGCTCCCCAAAAGGATTAATGACATCTGCGCTTAAACCAAACCATACGTTCCTTGCGTCACCTGCAAAGTCCCCCACCTTCTCTCGATTTTTCTCCACCGCGACCCGTTAGCGGGTGCTCTCAACTTCCTGTCTTTCTTACGGTCCTCTTTGTGCCATCACATCAACTTGGCATGCTCTTTGTTTCTGAACAGATGTTTCAACCGTGGTATTATAGGAGCATCCCACATCACCTTGGCAGGAACCCTCTTCCTGGGGTGCTCGCCCTCAACATCACCAGGGTCATCTCGTGTTATCTTATACCGCAATGCACCGCATACCAGCATGTGTTCAAATCCTCGTACTCACCGCGGTAGAGGATACAGTCATTAGGGCATGCATGTATCTTCTGCACCTCCAATCCTCGAGGGTAGAGAACCTTCTTTGCTTCGTACATACTGTCGGGCAATTCGTTATACTTTGGCAGCTTTTTCTTCAGTATTTTCAGTAGCTTCCCAAATCCCTTGTCAGATGGTACCGAGCTTTGTGTTGCCATCTTTGCAATTTGGGTACAACCCTTTTTTGTGATCCTCTAACATGTGATCGAACTTAAACTTCTCCCTTTCACTTTTGCATTCTCTCTTTGCATCAATAATGACCCGGCGAATATCATCATCGGGCACATCGTCTGGTTCCACTTGATCTTCAGCTTCCCCCGTTGCAGTATCACCATATTCAGGGGGATAGTTTTCATCATCGTCTTCTTCTTCGTTGTCTTCCATCATAACCCCTTTTTCTCCGTGCTTGGTCCAAACATTATAGTGTGGCATGAAACCCTTCTCAAGCAGGTGAACGTGAATGGTTTTCGAGTTAGAGTAATGCTTCGTATTCCCACAAATAGGGCATGGACAATACATAAAACCATTTTGCTTGTTTGCCTCAGCCACTTCATGTTGGGAAACGCAGTAATTTCAAAAAAATCCCTACGATCACGCAAGATCTATCTAGGTGATGCATAGCAACGAGAGGGGAGAGTGTTGTCTACATACCCTCGTAGATCGAAAGCGGAAGCATTATGACAACGCGGTTGATGTAGTCGTACGTCTTCACGATCCGACCGATCCTAGCACCGAAGGTACGGCACCTCCGCGATCTGCACACGTTCAGCTCGGTGACGTCCCACGAACTCTAGATCTAGCTGAGGTCGAGGGAGAGTTTCGTCAGCACGACGGCGTGATGACGGTGATGATGAAGTTACTGACACACGGCTTCGCCTAAGCACTACAACGATATGACCGAGGTGGAAATATGTGGAGGGGGCACCGCACACGGCTAAGACAACTGTCAACTTGTGTGTACTAGGGTGCCCCTGCCCCCGTGTATAAAGGAGCAAGGGGGGAGGCCGGCCGGCCCTCCTTGGCGCGCCCCCAAGTGGGGAATCCTACTAGGAGTCCAAGTCCTAGTGGGTTTCCACCAAAAGGGAGAGAGGGGGGAGGAAGGTGAGGGAGAGGGAGAAGGAAAGGGGGGCGCCGCCCCCCTTCCTAGTCCAATACGGACTCAAGGGGGAGGGGGTGCGCGGCCTGCCCTGGCCGCCCCTCTCTCTCTCGACTAAGGCCCATCGAGGCCCATTAGTTCCCCCGGGGGTTCCGATAACCCTCCGGCACTCCGGTTTTATCCGAAACTTCTCCGGAACACTTCCGGTGTTCGAACATAGCCGTCCAATATATCAATATTTATGTCTCGACCATTTCGAGACTCCTCGTCATGTCCGTGATCACATCCGGGACTCCGAACTACCTTCGGTACATCAAACCACATAAACTCATAATACCGATCGTCATCGAATGTTAAGCATGCGGACCCTACGGGTTCGAGAACTATGTAGACATGACCGAGACTCACTTCCGGTCAATAACCAATAGCAGAACCTGGATGCTCATATTGGTTCCTACATATTCTACGAAGATCTTTATCGGTCAAACCGACAACAGCATACATTGTTCCCTTTGTCATCGGTATGTTACTTGCCCGAAATTCGATCGTCGGTATCCCAATACCTAGTTCAATCTCGTTACCGGCAAGTCTTTTTACTCGTTCCGTAATGCATCATCCCGCAACTAACTCATTAGTCACATTTCTTGCAAGGCTTATAGTGATGTGCATTACCGAGAGGGCCCAGAGATACCTCTCCGTAACACGGAGTGACAAATCCTAATCTCAATCTATGCCAACCCAACAAACACGATCGGAGACACCTGTAGAGCATCTTTATAATCACTCAGTTACGTTGTGACATTTGATAGCACACTAAGTGTTCCTCTGGTATTCGGGAGTTGCATAATCTCATAGTCATAGGAACATGTATAAGTCATGAAGAAAGCAATAGCAATAAACTAAACGATCATGGTGCTAAGCTAACGGATGGGTCAAGTCAATCACATCAGTCTCTAATGATGTGATCATGTTCATCAAATGACAACACATGTCTATGGCTAGGAAACTTAACCATCTTTGATTAACGAGCTAGTCAATGTAGAGGCATACTAGTGACACTCTGTTTGTCTATGTATTCACACATGTACTAAGTTTCCGGTTAATACAATTCTAGCATGAATAATAAATATCATGATATAAGGAAATATAAATAACAACTTTATTATTGCCTCTAGGGCATATTTCCTTCAGTCTCCCATTTGCACTAGATTCAATAATCTAGATTACATTGTAATGATTCTAACACCCATGGAGTCTTTGTGCTGATCATGTTTTGCTCGTGAGAGAGGTTTAGTCAACGGGTCTGCAACATTCAGATCCTTATGTATCTTGCAAATCTCTATGTCCCCTTCCGACACTTGATGATGGATGTAATTGAAGCGTCTCTTGATGTGCTTGGTTCTCTTGTGAAATCTGGATTCCATTGCCAAGGGAATTGCTCCAGTATTGTCATAAAAGATTTTCATTGGACCCGATGCACTAGGTATGACACCTAGATCAGATATGAACTCCTTCATCCAAACTCCTTCATTTGCTGCTTCTGAAGCAGCTATGTATTCCGCTTCACATGTAGATCCAGCCACGACGCTCTGCTTAGAACTGCACCAACTGACATCTCCACTGTTCAATATAAACACGTATCCAGTTTGCGACTTAGAGTCATCCGGATCAGTGTCAAAGCTTGCATCGACGTAACCTTTTACGACGAGCTCTTTGTCACCTCCATAAACGAGAAACATATCCTTAGTCCTTTTCAGGTATTTCAGGATGTTCTTGACCGTTGTCCAGTGATCCACTCCTGGATTACTTTGGTACCTCCCTACTATACTTATAGCAAGGCACACATCAGGTCTGGTACACAGCATTGCATACATTATAGAACCTATGGCTGAAGCATAGGGAATGACTTTCATTTTCTCTCTATCTTCTGCAGTGGTCGGGCATTGAGTCTCACTCAAGTTCACACCTTGTAACACAGGCAAGAACCCTTTCTTTGACTGATCCATTTTGAACTTCTTCAAAATCTTATCAAGGTATGTGCTTTGTGAAAATCCAATTAAGCGTCTTGATCTATCTCTATAGATCTTGATGCCCAATATATAAGCAGCTTCACGGAGGTCTTTCATTGAAAACCTTTTATTCAAGTATCCTTTTATGCTATCCAGAAATTCTATATCATTTGCAATCAACAATATGTCATCCACATATAATATTAGAAATGCTATAGAGCTCCCACTCACTTTCTTGTAAATACAGGCTTCTCCAAAAGTCTGTATAAAACCATATGCTTTGATCACACTATCAAAACGTTTATTCCAACTCCGAGAGGTTTGCACCAGTCCATAAATGGATCGCTGGAGCTTGCACACTTTGTTAGCATCCTTTGGATCGACAAAACCTACTGGTTGCATCATATACAACTCTTCTTCCAGAAATCCATTCAAGAATGCAGTTTTGACATCCATTTGCCAAATTTCATAATCATAAAATGCAGCAATTGCTAACATGATTCAGACAGACTTAAGCATCGCCACGGGCGAGAAAGTTCGGTCGTAGTCAACTCCTTGAACTTGTCCAAAACGTTTCGCAACAAGTCAAGATTTGTAGATAGTAACATTACCATCAGCGTCAGTTGTCTTCTTGAAGATCCATTTATTCTCGATGGCTTGCCGATCATCGGGCAAGTCAACTAAAGTCCACACTTTGTTCTCATACATGGATCCCATCTTAGGTTTCATGGCCTCAAGCCATTTCGCGGAATCTGGGCTCATCATCGCTTCCTCATAGTTCATAGGTTCGTTATGGTCTAGTAACATGACATCCAGAACAGGATTACCGTACCACTCTGGTGCGGATCTTACTCTGGTTGGCTTCCGAGGTTCAGTAGTAACTTGATCTGAAGTTTCATGATCACTATCATCACCTTCCTCACTAATTGGTGTAGGAATCACTGGAACTGATTTATGTGATGAACTACTTTCCAATTCAGGAGAAGGTACAATTACCTCATCAAGTTCTACTTTCCTCCCACTCACATCTTTCGAGAGAAACTCCTTCTCTAGACAGGATTGGTAACCCACAAGTGTAGGGGATAATTGTAGCCTCTTTCAATAAGTAAGAGTGTCGAACCCAACGAGGAGCTAAAGGTAGAACAAATATTCTCTCAAGTTCTATCTACCACTCATAAGACTCTACGCACGCTTAGTGTTCGCTTTACCTAGAACAAGTATGAAACTAGAAGTACTTTGTAGGTGTTGTTGGATAGGTTTGCAACAAAATAAAGAGCACGTAAATAAAAAGTAGGGGCTGTTTAGATAAAGAAACAATAAAGTAAATATAGCGAGTGTGGAAAAGTGGTGGTAGGAGTTGTGAAATTGTCCCTAAGCAATTGACTAGTTTACTAGACCGATAGCAAGTTTTATGTGGGAGAGGCCACTGCTAGCATGTCTTCCCTGACTTGGAATTTTATGCACTTATGATTGGAACTATTAGCAAGCATCCGCAACTACTAATGTTCATTTAGGTAAAACCCAACCATAGCATCAAGATATATTGGTCCCCCTTCAATCCCGTATGCATCAATTTCTATGCTAGGTTGAAGCTTCTGTCACTCTTGCCCTCCAATACATAGTCCTATCAACATACAACTAACCCTATGGTGTGATCTACGCGCACGCTCATATGATGGGCACCAAAGGACAGCAACATAACCACAAGCAAATTAAACCAATCATAGCAATTCACCAATTATCGATAGGAGAACGAAAATCTACTCAGACATCATAGGATGGCAACACATCATTGGATAATAATATGAAGCATAAAGCACCATGTTCAAGTAGAGGGTACAGCGGGTTGCGGGAGAGTGGACCGCTGTAGATACATGGGGGAAGGTGATGGAGATGTTGGTCAAGATGGCGGAGGTGTTGGTGTAGATCGCGGTGATGATGATGGCCCCCAGCGGCATTCCGGCGCCACCGGAAGCAAGGGGGAGAGAGCACCCCTCCTTCTTCTTCTTCCTTGACCTTCTCCCTAGATGGGAGAAGGGTTTCCCCTCAGGTACATGGTCTCCACGGTGTGGGAGGGGCTAGCGCCCCTCCGAGATTGGATCTGTCTCTCTGTTTCTCTCTATTTCTGCGCTCTGGTTTTCTGCCTTTTCATCGTTTCGTATATATATGGAGATCCGTAACTCCGATTGGATTGAAACCTTCGCCCAGATTTTTCTCCAAAAATTAGCTTTCTTGCGGCCGAAGAAGAGCAGCAACCACCTTACAAGTGGCCCACGAGGGGGGCAGGCGCGCCCCCCTGCCTCGTGGCCACCTCGGGCACCGTCTCGCGTTGATTCTTCTTCCCAAATTCTCCAAATATTCCAAAAATATTCTCCATCCGATTTTATCCCGTTGGATTCCGTTTGATATGGGGTTTCTGCGAAACATAAAACTTGCAACAAACAGGAACTGGCACTGGGCATTGGATCAATATGTTAGTCCCAAAAATAATATAAAAAGTTGCCAAAAGTATATGAAAGTTGCATAATATTGGCATGGAACAATCAAAAATTATAGATACGACGGAGACGTATCAGCATCCCCAAGCTTAATTCCTGCTCGTCCTCGAGTAGGTAAATGATAAAAAGATAATTTTTGATGTGGAATGCTACCTAGCATAATCTTGATCACATAATCTAATCATGGCATGAATATTAAGCCACGAGTGATTCAAAGCAATAGTCTATCATTTGACATAAAAACAATAATACTTCAAGCATACCAACCAAGCAATTATGTCTTATCGATATAACATAGCCAAAGAAAGCTCATCCCTACAAAATCATATAGTCTAGCTATGCTCCATCTTCACCACACAAAGCATTCAAATCATGCACAACCCCAATGACAAGCCGAGCAATTGGTTCATACTTTTTAACGCGCTTCAGCCCTTTCAACCCTCACGCAATACATGAGCGCAAGCCATGGACATAGCACTATAGGTGGAATAGCATATGATGATGGAGGTTGTGTGGAGAAGACAAAAAGAAGAAAGTCTCACATTGACGCGGCTAATCAACGGGCTATGGAGATGCCCATCAATTGATGTCACTGCGAGGAGTAGGGATTGCCATGCAACGGATGCACTAGAGCTATAAGTGTATGAAAGCTCAAACTGGAAACTAAGTGGGTGTGCATCCAACTTGCTTGCTCATGAAGACCTCGGGCATTTGAGGAAGCCCATCATCGGAATATACAAGCCAAGTTCTATAACGAAAATTCCCACTAGTGTATGAAAGTGATAACTCAATGAGACTCTCTATATGAAGAAATTGGTGCTACTTTGAAGCACAAGTGTGGTAAAAGGATAGTAACATTGCCCCTTCTCTCTTTTTCTCTCATATATTTTTTTTCTCTTTTTTTGGTGGGCTTCTTTGGACTCTTTTTTTATTTGGGCTTCTTTGGCCTCTTTTATTTTTCATAAAGTCCGGAGTCTCATCCCGACTTACGAGGGAATCATAGTCTCCATCATCCTTTCCTCACTGGGGCAATGCTCTAATAATGATGATCATCACACTTTTATTTACTTACAACTCGATATCTAGAACAAAGATATGACTCTATATGAATGCCTCCAGCGATGTACCGGGATGTGCAATGATCTAGCATAGCAATGACGTCAAAAAATGGACAAGCCATGAAAATATCATGCTAGATATCTTACGATCATGCAAAGCAATATGACAATAAATGCTCAAGTCATGTATATGATGATGATGGCATGGAAATGCCATGATAGGTAGGTATGGTGGCTGTTTTGAGGAAGATATAATGAGGCTTATGTGTGACGGAGCGTATCATATCACGGGGTTTGGATGCACCGGCGAAGTATGCACCAACTCTCGAGGTGAGAAAGGGCAATGCATGGTACCGAAGAGGCTAGTGATGATGGAAGGGTGAGAGTGCGTATAATCCATGGACTCACATTAGTCATAAAGAACTCATATACTTATTGCAAAAGTTTATTAGCCCTCGAAGCAAAGTACTACTACGCATGCCCCTCGGGGGATAGATTGGTAGGAAAATACCATCGCTCGTCCCCGACCGCCACTCATAAGGAAAGCAATCAAAGAACACCTCATGCTCCAACTTCGTTACATAATGGTTCACCATACGTGCATGCTACGGGACTTGCAAACCTCAACACAAGTATTTTTCAATTTCACAATTACTCAACTAGCACGACTCTAATATCACCACCTTTATATCGCAAAACTATTGCAAGGAATCAGACATATCATATTCAGTGATCTACAAGTTTTATGTAGGATTTATGACTAACCATGTGAATGACCAGTTCCTGTCATCTCTCTAAATATATATAAGTGAATCAAGAGAGTTTAGTTATTTCTACAAAATATATGCCCATGCTATAACAAATATAAGTGAAGCAAAAGAGCATTCTACAAATGGCGGTTTTCTATGTGAAGAGAAACAGGCAATCCAAACTTCAAATGATATAAGTGAAACACATGAAGCATTCTATAAAGCCATACTCAAAAGATATAAGTGAAGTGTAAAGAGCATTCTATAAATCAACCAAGGACTATCTCATACCAGCATGGTGCATAAAAAAATGTAAACTAAGTGCAAAAGACGCTCCAAGATTGCACATATCGCATGAACGAAACGAATCCGAAAACATACCGATACGTGTTGAAGAAAGAGGGGATGCCTTCCGGGGCATCCCCAAGCTTAGAAGATTGAGTCTCCTTGAACATTTACTTGGGGTGCCTTGGGCATCCCCAAGCTTGAGCTCTTTCCTCTCTTCCTTCTTCTCACATCGAGACCTTCTCGATCATCGATCACTTCATCCACACAAAACTTCAACAGAAAACTCGGTAAGATCCCTTAGTATAATAAAGCAAATCACTACTCTAAGTACTATTGCAAACCAACTCATATTTTTTTTTGCATTGTGTCTACTGTAACATAACTTTTCCATGGCTTAATCCACTGATATGAATCGATAGTTTCATCAAAACAAGCAAACTATGCATCAAAAACAGAATCTGTCTAAAACAGAACAGTCTGTAACAATCTGAACATTCACCATACTTATGATACTTTAAAAATTCTGCCAAAATTAGGAAAAATATACAATTTGTATAAAAGGACAGTGCAAAAAGAATCAGAACCATTTGACGTTCCAGTAAAATATTAAAAATCGGGCACTACAGCCAAAGTTTCTGTCCTGCACCATACAAACCAACAAGCATTGTAAACATCCTAAAGGCAAACCTTGGCACATTATTTTTATAATACAATGGAATTGTACAAGGGGATAATTATTTTTTTTGAAAAGTTTCTGTAATCAAGATTCACAAAGTTTCCGTGAGCATGAACAAAGTTTAAGGAGCTCCCCCACTTCAACAATGCTTGTCTCTCTCACTTTCATTTTTCTTTTTGAAAAAGATTTAGGTTCCCCTTTTTATTTTTGTTTTTTGTTTTTAAACTTTATCAAAAGCACTCAACAGAAATAAATGACTCTCTAAAACTTCTGGCTTGTCTCCCTCACAGCGCTTTCTTTAAAGCCATTAAACTAGGCATATAGTGCTCAAGTAGTGAATCCACCCGGATCCCAAGGTATATCAAAGCCAATTTTAATTAGCAATGATTTGTAATTTAGTAGTGAGCACAAAGCAACATATATCAAGCAATGGCGAAATCTAACTCTCTTCCTATGCATTGGCATGTCATAAAAGAATAATTCATGCACACCTAGTAATGGCCAATGCATAGCATAAGTAGTTTCTTGCAATTCTATCATATTGGAAACATCGAGAGGTGGAGATATAGTTCCTCTCTCATAATAATTGCAAGTTGGAGCAGCAAGCACATGCATATTATATCTATCAAAATCATCATGTGTAGAAGTAAAACACAACCCATCAATATAATCCTTAATAAGCACAAACTCCTCCGATATAGTGTAGTTTGGAGAATTCAAAAAGATAATAGGACTATCATGCGTGGGTGCAATAGCAACAATTTCATGTTTAACATAGGGAACTATAGCAAGTTCATCTCCATAAGCATCATTCATATTGGCATCATGGCCACAAGCATAGCAAGCATCATCAAAAAGGGGTATTTCAAGAGAATCAACGGGATCATAACAATCATCATAGCAATCATCCTTCGGTAAGCACGAAGGGAAATTAAAAAATGTATGAGTTGAAGAGTTACTCTCATTAGAAGGTGGGCACGGGTAGCTAATCCGCTCTTCATCCTTTTGTTCTTCGCTCTCCTCATCATCTTTTTCATCCAATGAGCTCACAGTTTCATCAATTTCTTCTTCCATAGATTCCTGCAAAATATTAGTCTCTTCTTGGACAGCGGATTCTTTCTCAATAAATGCATCAATATCGGAAATGAATTCATAATTGGCATAGAAATATTTAAGGATAGCTAAATTTTCAGGTCTATAACCAACATCATAAAGATTTTCAAACTCTTTGAACATAGATTCAATTTTCTAAGCACCCATAAAAGCAACAAATTCTTCTATTTGTGCCACATCATAGTAATCATATATACCTGTAGCATAAGAAGCCAAGGTTTCATTATCATTAAATTTGCATGAAAAGGGAAGGTGTGGAGCCTTCATCCTAGAGCAACAACTATAATCATATCTCAAGCATAGTTGCCTAGCATACCACTTCAATATATGAATTTGATCCCATAATAGTTTCCCTTTCTGAGTCAAGTGATAATCCCTAAAGTATTCACGTTGATCCAACGTGTCTCCCATTACATAGTTGAATGGGGTTTTCTCAGGATTATCAAAGTAGTACATAATATCTTTCACATAACCAGCATCGAGGGTTTTAGGAGGTTCCTCATCTCCATGAGTAGCAAGTACCACTAATTTTTTTGGTATTTCGTGTTCCATATCCATAACTAAAGATAGAGAACAACTAAAAACAGCAAATAAAATTACTTAGTGATAAAGCAAACAAGCACACACGAGAATATTCACCCCACGCTATGACTCCCCGGCAACGGCGCCAGAAAAAGGTCTTGGTAACCCACAAGTGTAGGAGATAATTGTAGCCTCTTTCGATAAGTAAGAGTGTCGAACCCAACGAGGAGCTAAAGGTAGAACAAATATTCTCTCAAGTCCTATCTGCCACTGATACGACTCTACGCATGCTTAGTGTCCGCTTTACCTAGAACAAGTATGAAACTAGAAGTACTTTGTAGGTGTTGTTGGATAGGTTTGCAAGAAAATAAAGAGCACGTAAATAAAAAGTAGGGGCTGTTTAGATAAAGAAACAATAAAGTAAATACAGCGAGTGTGGAAAAGTGGTGGTAGGAGTTGTGAAATTGTCCCTAAGCAGTTGACTACTTTACTAGACCGATAGCAAGTTTTATGTGGGAGAGGCCACTGCTAGCATGTCATCCCTGACTTGGAATTCTATGCACTTATGATTGGAACTATTAGCAAGCATCCGCAACTACTAATGTTCATTAAGGTAAAACCCAACCATAGCATTAAGATATATTGGCCCCCCTTCAATCCCGTATGCATCAATTTCTATGCTAGGTTGAAGCTTCTGTCACTCTTGCCCTCCAATACATAGTCCTATCAACATACAACTAACCCTATGGTGTGATCCACGCACGCGCTCATATGATGGTCACCAAAGGACAACAACATAACCACAAGCAAATTAAACCAATCATAGTAATTCACCAATTACCGATAGGACAACAAAAATCTACTCAAACATCATAGGATGGCAACACATCATTGGATAATAATATGAAGCATAAAGCACCATGTTCAAGTAGAGGGTACAGTGGGTTGTGGGAGAGTGACCACTGTAGATAAATGGCGGAAGGTGATGGAGATGTTGGTGAAGATGGCAGGGGTGTTGGTGTAGATCGCGGTGATGATGATGGCCCCCGGCGGCGTTCCGGCGCCACCAGAAGCAAGGGGGAGAGAGCCCCCCTCCTTCTTCTTCTTCCTTGACCTTCTCCCTAGATGGGATAAGGGTTTCCCCTCTGGTCCATGGTCTCCACGGCGTGGGAGGGGCGAGAGCCCCTCCTAGATTGGATTTGTCTCTCTGTTTCTGCGCTCTGGTGTTCTGCCTTTTCACTGATCGTATATATATGGAGATCCGTAACTCCGATTGGATTGAAACCTTCGCCCAGATTTTTCTCCGAAAATTAGCTCTCTTGTGGCCGAAGAAGATCAGCAACCGCCTTACGGGTGGCCCACGAGGGGGGCTGGCGCGCCCAGGGGGTAGGCGTCCCTGCCCCCTGGCCACCTCGGGCATCGTCTCGCATTGATTTTTCTTCCCGTATTCTGCAAATATTCCAAAAATATTCTCCGTCCGTTTTTATCCCGTTTGGATTCCGTTTGATATGGGGTTTCTGCGAAACATAAAACATGCAACAAACAGGAACTGGCCTGGGCACTGGATCAATATGTTAGTCCCAAAAATAATATAAAAAGTTGCCAAAAGTATATGAAAGTTGCATAATATTGGCATGGAACAATCAAAAATTATAGATACGACGGAGACGTATCAAGGATCCATTCTTAGCAACGAATATCTTGCCTTCAGATTTGTGATAGAAGGTGTACCCGACAGTCTTCTTTGAGTATCCTATGAAGACACATTTCTCCGATTTGGGTTCGAGCTTATCAGGTTGAAGCTTTTTCACATAAGCATCGCTCCCCAAACTTTCAGAAATGACAACTTGGGTTTCTTGCCAAACCACAGTTCATAAGGTGTCGTCTCAACGGATTTAGATGGTGCCTTATTTAACGTGAATGCAGCCGTCTCTAAAGCATAACCCCAAACCGATAGCGGTAAATTAGTAAAAGACATCATAGATCGCACCATATCTAATAAAGTGCGGTTACGATGTTCGGTCACACCATTAAGATGTGGTGTTCCAGGTGGCGTGAGTTGCGAAACTATTCCACATTGTTTCAAATGAAGACCAAACTCGTAACTCAAATATTCTCCTCCACGATCAGATCGTAGAAACTTTATTTTCTTGTTACTATGATTTTCCACTTCACTCTGAAATTCTTTGAACTTTTCAAATGTTTCAGACTTATGTTTCATCAAGTAGATATACCCATATCTGCTCAAATCATCTGTGAAGGTCAGAAAATAACGATACCCGCCACGAGCGTCAACACTCATCGGACCGCATACATCAGTATGTATTATTTCCAACAAGTCTTTTGCTCGCTCCATAGTTCCGGAGAACGGAGTCTTAGTCATCTTGCCCATGAGGCATGGTCGCAAGTATCTAGTGATTCATATAAATAACTGATTCCAAAAGCCCATTAGCATGGAGTTTCTTCATGCGCTTTACACCAATATGACCTAAACGGCAGTGCCACAAATAAGTTGCACTATCATTATTGAAATTATATCTTTTGGCTTCAATACTATGAATATGTGTTTCACTACTATCGAGATTCAACAAAAATAGACCACTCATCAAGGATGCATGACCATAAAAGATATTACTCATATACATAGAACAACCATTATTCTCTGATTTAAATAAATAACCATCTCGCATCAAACAAGATCCAGATATAATGTTCATGCTCAATGCTGGCACCAAATAACAATTATTCATGTCTAAAACTAATCCCGAAGGTAGATGTAGAGGTAGCGTGCCGACCGCAATCACATCGACTTTGGAACCATTTCCCACGCGCATCGTCACCTCGTCCTTAGCCAATCTTCGCTTAATCCGTAGCCCATGTTTCGAGTTGCAAATATGAGCAGCAGAACCAATATCAAATACCCAGGCGCTACTTCGAGCATTAGTTAAGTACACATCAATAACATGTATATCAAATGTACCTTTCACTTTGCCATCCTTCTTATCCGCCAAATACTTGGGACAGTTTCGCTTCCAGTGACCAGTCCCTTTGCGGTAGAAGCACTCAGTCTTAGGCTTAGGTCCAGACTTGGGTTTCTTCACTTGAGCAGCAACTTGCTTGCCGTTCTTCTTGAAGTTCCCCTTCTTCCCTTTGCCCTTCTTCTTGAAACTGGTGGTCTTGTTGACCATCAACACTTGATGCTCCTTCTTGATTTCTACCTCCGCAGCTTTTAGCATCGCAAAGAGCTCAGGAATTGTCTTATCCATCCCTTGCATATTATAGTTCATTACGAAGCTTTTGTAGCTTGGTGGCAGTGATTGAAGAACTCTGTCAATGACACTATCATTAGGAAGATTAACTCCCAGTTGAGTCAAGTGGTTGTGGTACCCAGACATTCTGAGTATATGTTCACTGACAGAACTATTCTCCTCCATCTTGCAGCTATAGAACTTATTGGAGACTTCATATCTCTCAATCCGGGCATTTGATTGAAATATTAACTTCAACTCCTGGAACATCTCATATGCTCCATGACGTTCAAAACGTCGTTGAAGTCCCGGTTCTAAGCCGTAAAGCATGGCACACTGAACTATCGAGTAGTCATCAGCTTTGCTCTGACAGGCGTTATTAACGTCATCAGTAGCACTACTAGGGAAAACCCTAGCAGTAGCGCGGGTATTTTGCCTATCAGTAGCGCGGGAGGACGCGCTACTGATAAGGCGCTACATCTATTCCTTAGCAGTAGCGCGTGATCCACGCGCTGCTGCTAAGGCATATAGTAACAACGTTTGTGCACTCCAGCGCTACTGCTAAAATAGCTAGTAGTAGCGTGTTTACTCTCCATCACTACTACTATTCTTTTTCTCTTTTTTTTTATTTTTTAGTGTATTTATACGCCGTTATACAAATTTTGGTACAATACCAATTATGAGGTTGTTATATCAATATGTCCATAACAGTGTGTCAAATGAAGGTGGATTAGGTTCAAGTGGAGGGAACATGTGGTGCATGTCAAAAGTATACTACTAATCCAAACTTTATCTAGTTTGGACTAGTAGTACTTTCGATGTGCATCACATCTTGCCTCCACTTGAATCTAATCTGCCAACACAAGCTATTTAATCATCATCATAGTCATTACCACCAACTATAGCTATTTAATCATCATAGTCATAGTGTAGCACACATCATCATCTTCAAACTCATTCTAGCTAGCTAATCACCACCAACACTAGCTGCGGTAGCTATCTAATCACCACCAACACTAGCTAATAATAATCATCATAGTCATTACCACCAACACTAGCTATTTAATCATCATAACTCATTTCTAGCTAGCTAATCACTCCTACTCCTCTCTCTCAGGTAAAATAGCATAAAACATGTGTAGCACTCCTGCTTCATCAAGTTGGAGCATGCAGATGAACCTGTCTCCTAATCGTGGGCTGCGCTTCTGATTGCTGCCCCTAGTACTTCTATGCGATCGTTCACAATTTTGCTCCAGTCTTTGACTATTAAGCATTCCTCGCTGTTAGAAATCCTGAATGCACTAAAGTGCATTGTAGGATATCTTGGTCATAAGCTAACCATTCTCATGTGACCTTTAGTCTCGATCCAATGAGGCACAACATTCATCGGGAGTCCCTGTTGAAGAACATCGTATATTAAAGTAATGTATGCAAAAGATGCACTGAGGACAAATAGTAAAAATCTTACCATCTTTCCTAAATAGATGTGACCGTAGTTCAATACGATCACTATTGGTCGCACGTTTTGAGTACTAAGATTTTTAAGTCCAGAAAAATAATTTGCCTTGACAGCATCAAGATTCTCAAGCCATGAAACATAATGACCTATCTCCTCGCAATTTAGTTCAGCCCCGGGACAGTGGACGGTCATGTCTACCAAACGTCGGACATGTTTGCTTGAATGGAAATAAGCTGTCAATAGAAATTAGTTGTCAACTATTTTTGAATAAACAATATCGAAGACATAAATATGGTTGAGAAACTCACATAATGGTATAACTGGAGGCGTCTGCACATCGACCCAGATGTCGATATTACCTTCAATATCATCTTCCGGACGAATATCAACGGTGATAACCATATGAGGCTCAAATGCATAAGTCTTGCATAGTGCTTGCCAAAGCTTCGAACCCAATGAGGAGCAGAAGGAAATGGAAAGTGGTTTTCAGCAAGGCAATGTCTGCAAGTGCTGAAACTGTAAGTAACAGAGTAGTTTGATAGCAAGATATTTTGTACGGAGCAAGTAATGATAGTAGTACCAAAAGTGCAGCAAGGTAGCCCAATCCTTTTGAGGCAAAGGACAGGCCAAAACGGTCTCTTATTGTGAGCAAAGCGTTCTTGAGGGTACACTGGAATTCTATCTAGTCACTTTCATCATGTTGGTTCGATTTGTGTTCGCTACTTTGATAATTTGATATGTGGGTGGATCGGTGCTTAGGTGTTGTTCTTACTTGAACAAACCTCCTACTTATGATTAACCCTCTATCCTGCAAGCATCCGCAACTACGGGAAAAGTACTAAGAATAAATTCTAACCATAGCATTAAACTTTTGGATCCAATCGGTCCCTTATGGAATAGCGCATAAACTGGGGTTTAAGCTTCTGTCACTCTCGCAACCCATCATCTAATTACTACTCCACAATGTATTCCCTTAGGCCCAAATATGGTGAAGTGTCATGTAGTCGACGTTCACATGACACCACTAAGGGAATCACAACATACATACTATCAAAATATCGAACACATATCAAGTTCACATGATTACTTGCAACATGATTTCTCCCGTGACCTCAAGAACAAAAGTAACACTCACAAATGATAATCATGCTCAAGATCAGAGGGGTATTAAATAGCATAATGGATCTGGACATATAATCTTCCACCAAATAAACCATATAGTAATCAACTACAAGATGTAATCAACACTACTAGTCACCCACAAGAAACAATCTATACTTCCGGTAACAAGATTGAACACAAGAGATGAACTAGGGTTTGAGATGACACGGTGTTGTTGAAGATGTTGACGGAGATAGCTGTTGGGAACGCAGTAATTTCAAAAAAATTCCTACGCACACGCAAGATCATGGTGATGCATAGCAAGGAGCGGGAGAGTGTTGTCCACGTACCCTTGTAGACCGTACGTCTTCACGATCCGACCGATCCTAGCACCGAAAGTACGGCACCTCCACGTTCTGCACACGTTCGGCTCGGTGACGTCCCACGAACTCTCGATCCAGCTGAGTGTCGAGGGAGAGCTTCGTAAGCACAATGGCGTGATGACGGTGATGATGAAGCACTGCAACGATATGACCGAGGTGGATTATGGTGGAGGGGGGCACCGCACACGGCTAAGAAAATGTCTGTTGTGTGTTCTAGGGTGCCCCCTGCCCCCGTATATAAAGGAGCAAGGGGGAGGCCGGCCAGCCCTAGGGCGCGCCAAGGATGGAGGAGTCCTCCTCCTAGTGGGAGTAGGACTCCCCCTTTCCTAGTCCAACTAGGAGGGGGAAGGGGAAAGGAAGGAGACGGAGAGAGGGAGGGAAAGAGGGGGCGCACGGCCAGCCCTAAGGCCCCCTCCTCTCTCTCTCACAAGGCCCATGTTGGCCCATTAGTTCCCCAGGGGGTTTCGATAACCCCCCGACACTCCGATAATTATCCAGTGACCCCAAGAACTCATCCGGTGTCCGAATATGTCATCCAATATATCAATCTTTATGTCTCGACCATTTCGAGACTCCTCGTCATGTCCGTGATCACATCCGGGACTCCGAACTACCTTCAGTACATCGAAACACATAAACTCATAATACCGATCGTCACCAAACGTTAAGCGTGCGGGCCCTACTGGTTCGAGAACTATGTAGACATGACCGAGACATGTCTCCGGTCAATAACCAATAACGGAACCTGGATGTTCATATTGGTTCCTACATATTCTACGAAGATCTTTACCGGTCAAACTGCATAACAGCATACGTTGTTCCCTTTGTCATCGGTATGTTACTTGCCCGAGATTCGATCTTTGGTATCTCAATACCTAGTTCAATCTCGTTACCCGAAAGTCTCTTTACTCGTTCCTTAATGCATCATCCCACAACTAACTCATTAGTCACATTGCTTGCAAGGCTTATAGTAATGTGCATTACCGAGAGGGCCCAGAGATACCTCTCCGACAATCGGAGTGACAAATCCTAATCTCGATCTATGCCAACTCAACAAATACCATCGGAGACACCTTTATAATCACCCAGTTACGTTGTGATGTTTGGTAGCACACAAAGTGTACTTCCGGTATTCGGGAGTTGCATAATCTCATAGTCATAGGAACAGGTATAAGTCATGAAGAAAGCAATAACAATATACTAAATGATCAAGTGCTAAGCTAACGGAATGGGTCAAGTCAATCACATCATTCTCTAATGATGTGATCCCGTTAATCAAATGACAACTCATGCCTATGGCTAGGAAACTTAACCATCTTTCATTCAACGAGCTAGTCAAGTAGAGGCATACTAGTGACACTTTGTTTGTCTATGTATTCACACATGTACTAAGTTTCTGGTTATAACAATTCTAGCATGAATAATAAACATTTATCATGATATAAGGAAATATAAATAACAACTTTATTATTGCCTCTAGGGTATATTTCCTTCAGTTTTCCACTTGCACTAGAGTCAATAATCTAGATTACACAGTAATGATTCTAACACCCATGGAGTCTTGGTGCTGATCATGTTTTGATCATGAGAGAGGCTTAGTCAACGGGTCTGCAACATTCAGATCCGTATGTATCTTGCAAATCTCTATGTCTCCCTCCTTGACTTGATCATGTCTCCCTCCTTGACTTGATCGCGGATGGAATTGAAGCATCTTTTGATCTGCTTGGTTCTCTTGTGAAATCTGGATTCCTTTGCCAAGGGAATTGCACCAGTATTGTCACAAAAGATTTTCATTGGACCCGATGCACTAGGTATGACACCTAGATCGGATATGAACTCCTTCATCCAGAGTCCTTCGTTTGCTGCTTCCGAAGCAGCTATGTACTCCGCTTCGCACGTAGATCCCGCCACGACGCTTTGCCTAGAACTGCACCAACTGACAGCTCCACCATTCAATATAAATATGTATCCGGTTTGCGACTTAGAGTCATCCGGATCAGTGTCAAAGCTTGCATCGACGTAACCATTTATGACGAGCTCTTTGTCACCTCCATAAACGAGAAACATATCCTTAGTCCTTTTCAGGTATTTCAGGATATTCTTGACCGCTGTCCAGTGATCCACTCCTGGATTACTTTGGTACCTCCCTGCTAAACTAATAGCAAGGCACACATCAGGTCTGGTACACAACATTGCATACATGATAGAGGATATGGCTGAAGCATAGGGAACAACTTTCATTTTCTCTCTATCTTCTGCAGTGGTCGGGCATTGAGTCTGACTCAACTTCACACCTTGTAACACAGGCAATAACCCTTTCTTTGCTTGATCCATTTTGAACTTCTTCAAAACTTTAACAAGGTATGTGCTTTGTGAGTCCAATTAAGCGTCTCGATCTATCTCTATAGATCTTGATGCTCAATATATAAGCAGCTTCACCAAGGTCTTTCATTGAAAATTCTTGTTCAAGTATCCTTTTATGCTATCCAGAAATTCTATATCATTTCCAATCAACAATATGTCGTCCACATATAATATTAGAAATGCTACAGATCTCCCACTCACTTTCTTGTAAATACAGGCTTCTCCAAAAGTCTGTATAAAACCATATGCAATGATCACACTATCAAAACGTTTATTCCAACTCCGAGAGGCTTGCACCAGTCCATAAATGGATCGCTGGAGCTTGCACACTTTGTTAGCATTTTTGGATCGATAAAACCTTCGTGTTGCATCATATACAACTCTTCTTCCAGAAATCCATTCAGGAATGCAGTCTTTACATCCATTTGCCAAATTTCATAATCATAAAATCCAGCAATTGCTAACATGATTCGGACAGACTTAAGCATCTCTACGGGAGAGAAGGTCTCATCGTAGTCAACTCCTTGAACTTGTCGAAAACCTTTCGCAACAAGTCGAGCTTTGTAGACAGTAACATTACCGTCAGTGTCAGTCTTCTTCTGGAAGATACATTTATTCTCGATGGCTTGCTGATCTTCGGGCAAGTCAACCAAAGTCCACACTTTGTTCTCATACATGGATCCCATCTCAGATTTCATGGCCTCAAGCCATTTCGCGGAATCTGGGCTCATCATGGCTTCCTCATAGTTCGTAGGTTCGCCATGGTCAAGTAACATGACATCCAGAACAGGATTACCGTACCACTCTGGTGCGGATCTTACTGTGGTTGACCTACGAGGTTCCGTAGTAACTTGATCTAAAGTTTCATGATCATTATCATTAGCTTCCTCAATAATTGGTGTAGGAATCACATGAACTGATTTCTGTGACGAACTACTTTCCAATAAGGGAGCAGGTACAGTTACCTCATCAAGTTCTACATTCCTCCCACTCACTTCTTTCGAGAGAAACTCCTTCTCTAGAAAGGATCCATTCTTAGCAATGAATGTCTTTCCTTCGGATCTGTGATAGAAGGTGTACCCAACAGTCTCCTTTGGCTATCCTATGAAGACACATTTCTCCGATTTGGGTTCGAGCTTATCAGGTTGAAGCTTTTTCACGTAAGCATCGCAGCCCCAAACTTTAAGAAACGACAACTTGGGTTTCTTGCCAAACCACAATTCATAAGGTGTCGTCTCAACGGATTTAGATGGTGCCCTATTTAACGTGAATGCGGCCGTCTCTAAAGCATAACTCCAAAATGATAGCAGTAAATCAGTAAGAGACATCATAGATCGCACCATATCTAATAAAGTGCGGTTACGACGTTCAGACACACCATTACGCTGTGGTGTTCCGGGTGGCGTGAGTTGCGAAACCATTCCACATTGTTTCAAATGAAGACCAAACTCGTAACTCAAATATTCTCGTCCACGATCAGATCGTAGAAACTTTATTTTCTTGTTACGATAATTTTCCACTTCACTCCGAAATGCCTTGAACTTTTCAAATGTTTCAGACTTATGCTTCATCAAGTAGATATACCCATATCTGCTTAAATCATCTGTGAAGTTGAGAAAATGACGATACCCGCCGCGAGCCTCAACATTCATCGGACCACATACATCAGTATGTATGATTTCCAACAAATCCGTTGTCTCCTCCATTGTTCCGGAAAACGGAGTTTTAGTAATCTTGCCCATGAGGCATGGTTTGCAAGTACCAAGTGATTCATAATCAAGTGATTCCAAAAGTCCATTAGAATGGAGTTTCTTCATGCGCTTTACATCAATATGACCCAAACAGAAGTGCCACAAATAAGTTGCACTATCATTATTAACTCTGCATCTTTTGGCTTCAATATTAGGAATATGTGTGTCACTACTATCCAGATTCAACAAAAATAGACCACTCTTCAAGGGTGCATGACCATAAAAGATATTACTCATATAAATAGAACAACCATTATTCTCAGATTTAAATGAATAACCGTCTCGCATCAAACAAGATCCAGATATAATGTTCATGCTTAACGCTGGCACCAAACAATAATTATTCAGGTCTAAAACTAATCCCGAAGGTAGATGTAGAGGTAGCGTGCCGACGGCGATCACATCGACTTTGGAACCATTTCCCACGCGCATCCTCACCTCGTCCTTAGCCAATCTTTGCTTAATCTGTAGTCCCTGTTTTGAGTTGCAAATATTAGCAATAGAGCCAGTATCAAATACCCAGGCACTACTGCGAGCATTAGTAAGTTACACATCAATAACATGTATATCACATATACCTTTGTTCACCTTTCCATCCTTCTTATCCGCCAAATACTTGGGGCAGTTCCGTTTCCATTGACCAGTCCCTTTGCAGTAGAAGCACTCAGTCTCAGGCTTAGGTCTAGACTTGGGCTTCTTCACTTGAGAAACAACTTGCTTGCCGTTCTTCTTGAAGTTCCCCTTCTTCCCTTTACCATTTTTGTTGAAACTGGTGGTCTTGTTGACCATCAACACTTGATGCTCCTTCTTCATTTCTACCTCCGCAGCCTTTAGCATCGCGAAGAGCTCGGGAATTGTCTTGTTCATCCCTTGCATATTATAGTTCATCACGAAGCTTTTGTAGCTTGGTGGCAGTGATTGAAGAACTCTGTCAATGACACTATCATTAGGAAGATTAACTCCCAGTTGAGTCAAGTGGTTGTGGTACCCAGACATTCTGAGTATATGTTCACTGACAGAACTATTCTCCTCCATCTTGCAGCTGTAGAACTTACTGGAGACTTCATATCTCTCAATCCGGGCATTTGCTTGAAATATTAACTTCAACTCCTGGAACATCTCATATGCTCCAGGGCGTTCAAAACGTCGTTGAAGTCCCGGTTCTAAGACGTAAAGCATGGCACACTGAACAATCGAGTAGTCATCAGCTTTGCTTTGCCACACGTTCACAACGTCCGGTGTTGCTCCTGTAGCGGGTCTTGCACCTAGCGGTGCTTTCAGGACGTAATTCTTCTGTGCAGCAATGAGGATAATCCTTAAGTTACGGACTCAGTCCGTGTAATTGCTACCATCATCTTTCAACTTAGCTTTCTCAAGGAACACATTAAAATCCAACGGAACAACAGCACGGGCCATCTATCTACAACAACATAGACATGCAAAATACTATCAGGTACTAACTTCATGATAAATTATAGTTCAATTAATCATACTAGTCGTCAACCCGTGCAACTTGCACGGGCTAGCGATTTTTCCTAAACAAATAATATATTGTAATAATGGTATGTCAATGCACTTTTGTATACCTTCGTTCTCATGAGAAGAACTTAAAGGTTTGAAAAACCCCTTGTTCGGGTCTTTTTGTCCATTTCTTTCGAGTGGGGTGGACGTGATGGTTTCTTTAAAAGCAATGGAAAGAGAGACTGAATGGAAAATTATATCCACGACATCCATCACCATGTATGTGCGGATTTGTATGTTGTCTAAAACTAATTCTCCTCCATGTTTTGACAATGTTCACGGTTGTGATTTCATTAACTTCGCTATCCAAGAAAAAAGGCAAATCATTAAGATGGTTTAGACAGCAAGTAAATGGCAACAATGTTCAGTGTGAATATCAACAAAGTATAGTTAAACCTGATTACCGCACCCTTTCATATTTTCTTTCATGTTGACCAAGTTATTTTTAAATTCTCTGTTATGACATGTGTTGAAAATAAGGTGAGATCCACCTTTTAATTTATTGGAAGGAAAGTGAATGGCCTCTAATGGATTAGTCTCCCCTTGTATATCACAAAGTATAAGTCAAGACATCCTTGAAGGGGCTAGCAAAGGTGAGTAGTGGCAATAACATGGCAAAAAATCTGTCCTAGTTGGACTGAATACAAACAATCAATGGCCTATAAGACCCACCATGTATGCAAAAGGATAATTAATCCATTACTTTCATGAAATATCGTCTTTTTTTCATATTATAGGTATTATACAGTTTAATACCCTATGATCTCCCAACTCGACATGTATCCAAAAAGAAAATTAACCCATGAATTTCATGACATTTCAGCCCATATAGTTTTTCTATATAAGAAAGATTATGCAGTTTAATAGAACACGTCGTTCATAATTATGAGTTTCCAGTTTTCTAGTACTATTTATTTTGATTTTACAGTACATGAGGGAGAATTTAAACTCTTGTGCAAAAACTCTATGCCCAAAAGAAATAATCTATATTGCCTCCATCCACTAACTTCCGACTGTTCTGATTTTGATTTTATACCAACTCATTTAGCAAAAAATAGGCGTTGAACTGGTTGGTCAGAAATCATTGTACCCGGCACCTAGTGTAAGTTTGCTTATAAGTTCAGACACATGCAAGAACCGTGTTTATACTTTCCAAGATTTCATGATCAAGCTTGATTCCACCTGACACTGAAGTATATAAAATGTTGATTTCAGCAAGGTACAATCAGTAATATGTAAGAGAAATGCCATGCATATATATATAATTTATTATCTTAAGGCAATAAAAATAAAATACCCTTTATACGTATACCTCTTGAGTTGAAGCCTGGTAACATTGTCCTGATAAGTTAGAAGCTTATGCTAATTTAGCATGAGCACAAACTGAATTTTCAGTTTACACACGTGATGCTTATGCCTGTCAGTGCATGAGCTGAAGCAGCAAAACCAACATGTTCAACCTAGTGTTAAAACGTCCAGTGCAATCACGTCGACGATCTTCCATATCTTTTCCCTATATAAGAAGTCAACTACAGTATGGCACATTAACTAAAGTATTTGAAAAATAAGTGACATGCACATGGAAATTGTGCTTACTTCATGCAACTACATAGATGTACAATATAGCAATCTAGTGGCCAACGTATCAACTAAATACGGTATGGTTCTGCAGACTGAACGTACATCGTTATGGTCATGGTTGCCGTGATCAATCTCCTAGAGAAGTTGGCAAATTGAGCAGAAGAATCAGTAATGAGAGACATTGGCTGGTTAAATAAACCACATAATCGAGGTCTTAACCGCCTGTCTATAATACATGATCCCCAAATTCCTCCATTAAGAACTATAGATACAATTGTAAATCTTTAAGGAGATACAATTGTAAATCTGTGAGGATGCTGAGCACTTACCTGAATCGACTATTGTTGTCTCTACTATTTCCACCAAGAGGGCATGTACCAGGATTAATCACTGGCTATATATTCCTCGTCTTTGGAAGCCAGATGTGCTTGGCGCTGTCTGCTTCATCGCAAGAAAATTACACTGAACTCGTGCTAGCAGAATGAATCTGCGAGATAGAAAAGAAGGAATAAGTGGAGAAGGAGATGAACTTGGATCTGCAAGAGAAATAAGGAACATGAATCTGCAAGAGAGAAAAAAGAATGAGTGGTCGCGCTATCCTGCGGCTGCGGCCTCAAAAACTTACAACGACGCTAAAAGAGACCTGTTAGAGCGAACATGCAGAGGTGGATGCGCTGCTCGCGGCGGCCGTTAGTCGATTGGGCAGCCTGGGAGGTTAAGGCAAGTTTGATGGATGGAGATCGAGAGAACAAACACAAATCGGCCCGGGGTCATTTTTCTATAAGAACCTGAGTTGAACGTGAGAGCTTGGGAGAGTTACGTGCTTGATTTTTTTAGTGTTACGTGAGGGATTGGGAGAGTTGGTTGAGGGGTGAGAGAGATATGTGAGAATTTTTTATGTGAAAGAGTTTCTTAGCGATACATGAGAGATTGGATCACGCGAGAGAGATAAGTCGTTAGAAAGGTTGAGAATGATCCTTCCTCAACAAAAAAAAAATTGAGATTGATCCCTCAAAGAAAAAAAGATGGAGATTGAGATGAGGTTTTTTTTTTGTTTCTAGGATGATCTGCACGGTAGTAATTTGGTCCCACCAAATTAACGGCTCGTAAATTCTAATTAACGTGGGATTTTTTAGGGAGTATAGGATTAGTATAGTAAAGTAATAGATAGATAGATAGATTACTTAAGAACTCCCACTTAGATAGACATCCAAATCAACTAAACCATGTCCGATCATCACGTGAGATGGAGTAGTTTGCAATGGTAAACATCACTATGTTGATCATATCTACTATGATGATTCACGCTCGACCACTAGTAGAAAACGGGCCATTTGTCCCGGTTCGTAAGGCCCATTTGTCCCGGTTGGGGAACCAGGACTAAAGGGTCGGTACTAAAGCCCTATACCTTTAGTCCCGGTTCTTACACCAATCGGGACAGATGGGCATCCACGTGGCCGCTACGGCGAGCCCAGGCAGGAGGGCCTTTGGTCCCGGTTGTTAGCACCAACCCGGACCGAAAGGCATCCAAGCGTCAGCAGCTGGCAGGAGCTGAGGTTTTTGTTTTTTTTGAAAGAGGGTGGTTTAGGGGGGTTTTGGGGTGTTAATTTAGGGTGTTAGCTAGCTAATAGAGAGAAGTGTCCTCTCTTATCTCTGTGCTTGGTCGACGCTACATACTATACGTATAGGGAGACCCTCGACACTCTAGCTAGTAAGCAAATGAAGGAAACCATTAAGTACAGAAGTTCATCATGAACATATGCATACCGAGAGAAGTGATATCGACCTCTCCTTCTCCGAGAGATTGGGCGAACAACAAGTTTTCGTATATCTATCCGACGCTACTGGCTACATATATACAGTATTAAAATCTCTTACAATATAATCCCCTAATTATATATGAACTCAGCTGCAACATGGTATTCTCCGACTTTATTGATGATGTGGTCAACAAAGAATCCCGCCAATTCCTCTTGAATTGCTTTAATGCGATCTTGTGGTAGGAGTTCATTCCGCATCTGCCACATCTAATTTGAAGAAGGGGGTTAATACATATATATGAATGAAACTCAACGGAAATGATGATGTAATAAAATGAAATTGTGAATATTATTGCTTACGCACCTCATATTGGCTTTTAGAGTAACCCCGCTTATTTTTCCAAGTCGCGTTGTAGATGAACTCGCACACGTAGTATCCACAGTAATCATTCCCTTGTTCCTGCCACAAGCACTTTACGAGAAATAGAGGTCAATCAAACTGATAATGAAAGCATTATAAATGGCATTGATGAAAGTAGCTACAATCAACGGGAGATGCGCGGAACTAGCTAGCTAGTAGTACTTACTTTCGGGTATGTAAATCGCGGCTCCCTCGGCATTCTTGGAGATTGTGCGGTGAATACTTTACAAACCCTGCGAGACAAAGAAAATAATTACTTGATATCAGGAAATGAACAAAAAGTTACCGATATGGTGCGATAATGATCGATTGAACTTACTTGTTGAGAATTTTAGTCATGTCCGCATAGGTCTCGCGATCTTTTCGTCTCAAGTCTAAGAGGATTACTAGTCCCCGCTCAAGCTTAATCTCTAGGAGAATACAGTGGAAGCTATGCACGCATGCATAACTCATCAATTACATTACTATAACCTCGAGTGATAAGGGAAACCGAATATGCACAAGACAGTAACACTCACTTGAAGTTGTAGGGAAACCTTTTGATTGAAAAACTGGAAGAACTCCTCAAATGGAATTGACAGCAGATCAATTCCAACGAGGTCGTGCTCCTCTTTAACTCTCAGCGTCAAAGTATTCGTCCCCCTAGACTCTCTGTAGGTTTCCATGTACCAATCATGGATTCTTCGCATCATCGTTGTTAGAGATCTTTCATCTTTGACGAGAGGCTTCCCGTAATGGTATTTGTGTTCGTCCACCTCCAAGAAATCATAATGTACATCGTCGGGAAGGTAATCTTCAAGATTGTATTGGGAAAAATCTCCGGATGATTAGCGACGATATCGCTAGACACATTGAGTGGGGGGCATGATTGGTTCGCTTGTTCGCCAAGCTGGGCAATTTTTTTTCCCAGCTCGTCGTTCTGCTAACCTTCGATCACTGATACTACTTCCCGACCGCTCCGCTTCCTTATATACCTTTTCAGTAATGCGCTCATAGTTGTTTTTCGGCGGAGACGGTGGTGGTTTCTTCAGGGCATCGATAGTGCGCTTTACTTTCACCGGATCTATCTTCTCCTCCGGAGGTGGATGTTTCTTTGATTTCACCCCTTGAAAGAAGTTTGTCACTTTGGCTTCCACGGTCTTCACGGTTTTCTCCACGGTCCTCTCGTATGGTAACTTCTCTAGAGGCTTGAGAGATGGATCGAATCTGTATTGCCTCCCGCCTCTGGTTGTACTGCTAGACGCCGGAGCAGACGAAGCGGCTGCGGCTGTCTTCTTTCCTTGCTTACGGGGCGGAGGACAAGGACTACGATGCACCGGAGCAGCCGGAGCGGCGGTGGGTCTCTTCCGCCCTTGCTGACAAGGCGGAGAAGGAGGAGGCTGGCTGCTCGGGCGCGCTGGCGCAGGCGGAGAAGGAGGCGGAGTGCCGCCACGTGCCGGAGAAGGGAGGCTGAGTGCCCTTATCACTCGCCGGAGGAGGAGGCGGAGGAGGAGGCGGAGTGCCCTGACTCGCCGGAGGAGGAGGAGGAGGCGGAGGCGTCCAGTTCGGAAGGTTGATGAGCTCCTTCCGCCATATGCATGGAGTCTTCAGAGAAGAATCCAGCCGAGTCTCCCCTTCACCGGTAGGGTGGTCAAGCTCGAGGTCCTCAAATCCCTCCGTTATTTCGTCCATCGTCACCCTAGCATATCATTCTGGAATTGTACGGCAGTGAAAAGTTGCGTCGGGTTCAGGAGGTCGAACAGAGCCGACAACCGCCTTGACTTTGAAGTTTTGCCATTGCGTCATAAGGTGGCAATGTTGAGACTCTGTGATAGCAGCCACGGGGTAGCTAGCAGGAGCCGTGAAGACAGGCTCCAGCTGAAGCAGCTCGGTGGAAGGCACGCTGCTTCTCCGCTGAGATGGCGGGGTAGCTTCGGCAGGTCGCTTGCTGCGAACTGCTTCTCGTTCCTCTAGCCCTTGTACCCTTGCGTGCAGTGCCTGGAGTTGGGTCTGCTCCACTTTCTTCCTCGTCTCTTGGCATTTGTAACCGCCTGCGTCTGGAAACACAACCTTGCACGGAACGGAGCCTGGCGTGCCTCGTGTCCGTCCCGGGTGCTCAGGATTCCCGAGGGCCATTGTGAGCTCGTCGTTCTCTCTGTCTGGAACGAACGTCCCTTGCTGCGCTGCATCGATATACTGCTGAAGCTTCTTGACGGGTATGTTAAGTTGGTCGTTCGTCCAAACGCACTTCCCTGATACACGGTCCAAGGTTCCGCCAACCCCGAATAACCAAGTCCGGCAACGGTCTGGCCTGTCAATGTCTCTGGTTCGAACCCTTTATGAAGCAGATCATTCTCAGCCTTGGCCCACAATGGCAGGGCTTTGAGGTAGCCACTTGACCCCGTGCGATGGTGAAGCTGCTTCTTCGCTGCATTTTTCTTGTTTGTCGCTGACATCTTCTTACTCTTGTCCGATGTCTTGTAGGCCACAAATGCAGGCCAGTGATCTCTGATCTTCTCATACCGGCCGGTGAATTCTGGTGTCTTTTCTTGGTCGACAAATGATGTTTTCAGCTCATTCTACCACCTCCTGAATAGATCTGTCATCTTCTTAAGAGCATGAGACTTGATCAATTGCTCTTTAACTGGCTTCTCCGGATCCTCCTCTGGCGGTAGGGTGAAATTTGCCTTCAGCGCGGTCCAAAGATCATCTTTCTGCATATCGTTGACATAACACACCTCAGGGTCTTCCTTCTTATGCTTAAACCATTGGTGGATGCTGATCGTTATCTGGTCCCTAACAAGAACCCCGGACTGAGCAGAAAATGCTTCCTTGGTCCGGATGGGTTCAATCGGTTGGCCATCGCGCGCGATTGCTGTGATATCAAACCTTTCATCCGAGCGCAACTTTTTCTTCGGGCCTCGTTTCTTTACCGAAGTTGTGCTCGATCTGGAGGGCTAGAAAAAAGAAGAAAGACAAGAGTTAATTAATATGTGTACATACCAAAACAATGAATGCATCAATTAGCTAGTCAGCACATGCCTAATTAATATATATACCTGGCCGGACTCTGTTCGGTCACCTGAGCCGTTATCACGGTCTCCTTGCACCGGCATTCGGTCACCGGAGCCATCATAATCATGTCTTTCCTCCTCCATTGTTCGATCACCGTAGCCTGCTTCTTCACCCTGTCCTTCCAGACCATCATTGTCGTTAAGATACGACAAGGCATCAGCTCTTGCTAAGATTATGTCCCCCAACACCTCTTCTGCTGCCTCGTCTCGTCCGTGCTCCATTGTTTCTGCAAATATTACAACATGGCAATTATAATACAAACATGACAGCAGGTGGATATATTAGTGGCAAACGTAGACCTAGCTACCTAATCACAACAGGGAATCCTATTAGTGGCCTCGACGCTTCTCTAGGGTTTGGGGTGGCCTTGGCAACGCTTAAAGGGTTCGGGGTGGCCTCGACGACAACGCTCGGCGATCCTCGACCCTCGACCCCTCGACAACCCTCGAACCCTCGGCCCCTCGACGACCCTCGAACCCTCGCCCCTCGAACCCTCGCCCCTCGAACCCTCGACGACCCTCGACCCTCGGTGACCTCTACCCTAGTTCCCGACCCTCGCCCCTCGAACCCTCGGCGACCCTCGACCCCCCCTCATGTCGAAGTTATCGGGGAGGGGGTATATCGACTCCCCCCCTCATGTCGAAGTTATCGGGGAGGGGGTTGCTACGTCTTGAGCTCGCGTTGGTTTTCCTTGAAGAGGAAAGGGTGATGCAGCAAAGTAGCGTAAGTATTTCCCTCAGTTTTTAAGAACCAAGGTATCAATCCAGTAGGAGGCTCCTCAAAAGTCCCACGCACCTGCACAAATAAACAAGAACTCGCAACCAACGCAATAAAGGGGTTGTCAATCCCTTCACGGCCACTTGCGAAAGTGAGATCTAATAGAGATAATATGATAAGATAAATATTTTTGGTATTTTTATGATATAGATTGGAAAAGTAAAGATGCAAATAAAAGTAGATTGAAAGCTTATATGACAAAAGATAGACCCGGGGGCCATAGGTTTCACTAGTGGCTTCTCTCAAGAAAACATAAGTAGTACGGTGGGTGAACAAATTACTGTTGAGCAATTGATAGAAAAGCAAATAATTATGAGATTATCTAGGCATGATCATGTATATAGGCATCACGTCCGTGACAAGTAGACCGAAACGATTCTGCATCTACTACTATTACTCCACACATCGACCGCTATCCAGCATGCATCTAGTGTATTATGTTCATAAGAACAGAGTATCGCATTAAGAAAGATGACATGATGTAGAGGGATAAACTCATGCAATATGATATAAACCCCATCTTTTTATCCTCGATGGCAACAATATAATACGTGCCTTGCTGCCCCTGCTATCACTGGGAAAGGACACCGCAAGATTGAACCCAAATCTAAGCACTTCTCCCATTGCAAGAAAGATCAATCTAGTAGGCCAAACTAAACTGATAATTCGAAGAGACTTGCAAAGATAACTTAATCACACATAAAAGAATTCAGAGGAGATTCAAATATTTCTCATACATAAACTTGATCATAAACCCACAATTCATCGGATCTCGACAAACACACCGCAAAAAGAGTTACATCGAATAGATCTCCAAGAAGATCGAGGAGAACTCTGTATTGAGATTCAAAGAGAGAGAAGAAGCCATCTAGCTAATAACTATGGACCCGAATGTCTGTGGTAAACTACTCACAACTCATAGGAGAGGCCTTGGAGATGATGTAGAGGCCCTCCGTGGTCGATTCCCCCTCCGGCGGAGCGCCGGCGAAGGCTCCAAGATGGGATCTCGCGGATACAGAAGGTTACGGCGGTGGAAATAGATTTTTCGTGGTGCTCTCCGAAGGTTTCAGGGTACGTGGGTATATGTAGGAGGAAGAAGTAGGTCGGTGGACACTCGAGGGGCCCACGAGGGTGGGGGGCGCGCCTACCTATAGGGGCGCGCCGGGCACCCTCGTGGCCGCCTCCTCCGTTGCTTGACGTCCACTCCAAGTCCCCTGGATCGCATTTGTTCCAAAAAGATTGCTCCCAAAGGTTTCATTCCGTTTGGACTCCGTTTGATATTCCTTTCCTTCGAAACACAGAAATAGGCAAAAAAACACCAATTCAGGTTGGGCCTCCGGTTAGTAGGTTAGTCACAAAAATGATATAAAAGTGTAAAGTAAAGCCCATAAACATCCAAAACAGGTAATATAATAGCATGGAACAATCAAAAATTATAGATACATTGGAGACGTATCAGCATCCCCAAGCTTAATTCCTGCTCGTCCTCAAGCAGATAAATGATAAAAACAGAATTTTTGATGTGGAATGCTACCTAGCATAATTCTCAATGTAATTTTCTTTATTGTGGCATGATTGTTCAGATCCAAATGATTCAAGATAATAGTCCATAAAACATAAAAATACTAATACTTCAAGCATACTAACAAATAACCATGTCTTATCAAAATAGCATAGCCAAAGAAAGCTTATCCCTACAAAATCATATAGTTAGGCCATGCTTCATTTTTATTACACAAAATACTCCCATCATGCACAACCCCGATGACAAGCCGAGCAATTGGTTCATACTTTTTAACGCGCTTCAGCCTTTTTCACTCTTATGCAATATATGAGCGCAAGCCATGGACATAGAACTATATGTGGTATATGGTTGTGGTTGTGAGGACAAAAAAATAGAAGATAGTCTCACATCAACTAGGCGTATCAATGGGCTATGGACATGCCCATTAATAGATATCAATGTGAGTGAGTAGGGATTGCCATGCAACTGATGCACTAGACCTATTAATATATGAAAGCTCAACAAAAGAAACTAAGTGGGTGTGCATCCAACTTGCTTGCTCACGAAGACCTAGGGCGTTTTGAGGAAGCCCATCATTGGAATATACAAGCCAAGTTCTATAGTGAAAAATTCCCACTAGTGTATGAAAGTGACAACATATGAGACTCTCTATCATGAAGATCATGGTGCTACTTTGAAGCACAAGTGTGGAAAAGATATAGTAACATTGTCCCTTCTCTCTTTTCTCTCATATTTTTTTTCTCTTTTCTTTTCTTTTTTCCTTTTCTCTTTTTTTTGTGGGCTTCTTTGGCCTTTTTTTATAAAGTCCTAAGTCTCATCCCGACTTGTGGGGGAATCATAGTCTTCATCATCCTTTCCTCACTTGGTACAATGCTCTAATAATGAAGATCATCACACTTTTATTGATTTACAACTCAAGAATTACAACAATACTTGGAACAAAATATGACTCTACGTGAATGCCTCCGGCAGTGTACCGGGATATGCAATGAATCAAGAGTGACATGTATGAAAAATTATGAAGGTGGCCTTGCCACAAATACGATGTCAACTACATGATCATGCAAAGAGCAATATGACAATGATGGAGCGTGTCATAATAAACGGAACGGTGGAGAGTTGCATGGCAATATATCTCGGAATGGCTATGGAAATGCCATAATAGGTAGGTATGGTGTCTGTTTTGAGGAAGGTAAATATTGGGTGCATGATACCGGCGAAGGTTGCGCGGCATAGTAGAGGCTAACTAAGTGGAAGGGTGAGTGTGCGTATATCCATGGACTCACATTAGTCATAAAGAACTCATATACTTATTGCAAAAGTTTATTAGCCCTCGAAGCAAAGTACTACTATGCATGCCCCTAGAGGGATAGATTGGTAGGAAAAGAGCATCGCTCGTCCCTGACCGCCACTCATAAGGAAGACAATTAAAAGAGCACTCCATGCAACAAATTTGTCACAGAACTTTTACCATACGTGCATGCTATGGGACTTGCCAACTTCAACACAAGTATTTCTCAATTTCATAATTACCCAACTAGCATGACTCTAACATTACCACCTTTATATCTCAAAATAATTATCAAGCATCAAATTGATCATAGTGATTAATGCACCTTCTATGATAGTTTTTATTATACCCAACTCGGATGCTCATCATTCTAGGACCAAATTTATAACCATAGCAAATACCATGCTGTTATAAAAGACTCTCAAAATAATATAAGTGAAGCATGAGAGATCAACAATTTCTTCAAAATAAAGCTACCGCCGTGCTCTAGAAAATATAAGTGAAGCACACAGGGCAAAACTATCTAGCTCAAAAGATATAAGTGAGGCACATAGAGTATTCTAATAAATTCTAAATCAAGTGGGTCTCTACCAAAAGGTGTGTACAGCAAGGATGATTGTGGTAAACTAGAAAGCAAATACTCATATCATACAAGACGCTCCAAGCAAAACACATATCATGTGGCGAATAAAAATATAGCTCCAAGTAAAGTTACCGATAGACGAAGACGAAAGAGGGGATGCCTTCCGGGGCATCCCCAAGCTTAGGCTTTTGGTTATCCTTGAATATATTGGGGTTACATGGGAATCCCCAAGCTTAGGCTCTTGCCACTCCTTATTCCTTAATCCATAAAATCTTTACCCAAAACTTGAAAACTTCACAACACAAAACTCAACAGGAAATCTCATAAGCTCCGTTAGTGCAAGAAAGAAAAACCACCACATAAGGTACTGTAATGAACTCATTATTTATTTGTATTGGTGTTAAACCTACTGTATTCCAACTTCTCTATGGTTCATACCCCTACATACTAGCCATAGATGCATCAAAATAAGCAAACAACACATGAAAAACAGAATCTGTCAAAAACAGAACAGTCTGTAGCAATCTGTAACTTCCGAATTCTTCTGGAACTCCAAAAATCCTACCAAAATAGGAAGTCCTAGGAAATTTTTCTATTGATCTAAAGCAAAAAGAATAAACGCAAAATCACGTTTCTGTAATTTATTAAAATTATTTTCGTGCGCGCAAAGTTTCTGTTTTTCAGCAGAATCAAATTAACTAACACCATAGGTTATCCTATAGGTTCTACTTGGCACAAACACTAATTAAAACATAAAAACACGTCTAAACAGAAGCTAGATGAAATATTTATTACTAAAGAGAAGCAAAAAGAAAGAAACAAAAATAAAATTGGGTTGCCTCCCAAGTAGCGCTATTGTTTAACGCCCCTAGCTAGGCATAAAAGCGAGGATAGATCTAATTAGTGCCATCTTTGGCACTCAATTCATAAGTAGCTCGCATGATAGATTAGTAAGGTAATTTAACTTTATTTCTTGGAAAGTGCTCCATGCCTTTCCTTAATGGAAATTGGAATCTAATGTTCCCTTCCTTCATATCAATAATCGCACCAATCGTTTTAAGGAAAGGTCTACCAAGAATAATAGGACAAGAAAGATTGCAATCTATGTCAAGAACGATAAAATCTACGGGAACATAATTCCTATTTGCAACAATAAGAACATCATTGATTCTTCCCATAGTCTTTTTAATGGTGGAATCCGCAAGGTGCAAATTTAAAGAGCAATCATCAAGATCATGGAAACCTAGAATATCACATAAAGTTTTCGGAATCGTGGAAACACTAGCACCCAAATCACACAAAGCATAGCACTCATGACCTTTAATTTTAATCTTTATTCCCACTCATCATAAAGTTTTATAGGTATAGAAATTTCCAAATTAAGTTTTTCATCATAAGATTGCATCAAGGCATCAACAATATGTTTGGTAAAAGCTTTATTTTGACTATAAGCATGAGGAGAATTCAACACGGATTGCAACAAGGAAATACAATCTATTAAAGAACAATTATCATAATTAAAGTCCTTGAAGTCCATAATAGTGGGTTCAATGCTATTTAAAGTCTTGACCTCTCCAATCCCACTTTTACCAAATTTAGCATCAAGATCTAAAAACTCCGAATTGTTGGGACGCCTTTTAACTAAAGTTGACTCGTCTCCAGTCCCATCATTATTAAGATTCATATTGCAAAACAAAGATTTAACAGGGGACGCATCAATAACTTTTAGATCTTCATCATTATTTTCATAGGAACTAGAAGAACACGCTTTTACAAAGCAATCTTTCTTAGCACGCAATCTAGCGGTTCTTTCTTCGCACTCATCAATGGAAATGCTCATAGCTTTGAGAGACTCCTTGATATCATGCTTAGGAATAGTAGATCTAAGTTTCAAAGAGTCAACATCAAGCGAAAGTCTATCAACGTTCCTAGCCAAATCATCAACTTTAAGCAATTTTTCTTCAAGCAAAGCATTAAAATTCTTTTGAGAGATCATAAATTATTTAACACTATTCTCAAAATCAGAGGGCATCTTATTAAATTTCCATCAGAATTATTGTAGGAATTTCCATAATTATTAGAGGAATTACTAGGGAACGGTCTAGGATTAAAGTTTCCTCTATAAGCATTGTTAAAAGAATTATTCCTACCAACAAAATTCACATCCATAGATTAATTATTATTCTCAATCAAAGTATACAAAGTCATATCATTGGGATCAATAGGAGCACTCTTAGTAGCAAACAATTTCATAAGTTCATCCATCTTTCCACTCAGAACATTAATTTCTTCTATAGCATGCACTTTTTTACTAGTGGATCTTTCGGTGTGCCATTGAGAATAATTAGCCATAATGTTATCAAGGAGTTTAGTAGCTTCTCCTAAGGTGATTTCCATAAAAGTGCCTCCCGCGGCCGAACCTAAAAGATTTCTAGAAGCAAAATTCAATCCAGCATAAAAAAATTGTATGATCATCCAGAAATTCAAACCATGAGTAGGGCAATTGTGAATCATCAATTTCATTCTTTCCCAAGATTGGGCAACATGCTCATGATCAAGTTGTTTAAAATTCATAATATCGTTCCTAAGAGAGATGGTCTTAGCGGGAGGAAAATACTTAGAGATAAAAGCATATTTGCACTTATTCCATGAAGCAATACTATTCTTAGGCAAAGATGAAAACCAAACTTTAGCACGATCTCTAAGTGAAAACGGAAATAACTTCAATTTAACAATATCATTATCCGTATCTTTGTTCTTTTGCATATCACACAAATCAACAAAGTTGTTTAGATGGGTAGCGGCATCTTACCTAGGAAGGCCGGAGAATTGATCATTCATAACAAGATTCAGCAAAGCAGCATTGATTTCACAAGACTCAACATCATTAAGAGGAGCAATCGGAGTACTAAGGAAATCATTATTATTGGTATTGGAAAAATCACAAAATTTGGTATTGTCTTGCGCCATCGCGACAAGCAATCCAACAAACAAGCAAACAAAAGGGCAAGCGAAAGAGAGAGGAGATTGGAAAAGAGAGGATGAATAAAACGGCAAGGGTGAAGTGGGGGAGAGGAAAACGAGAGGCAAATGGCAAATAATGTAATGCGAGGGAGATGAGTTTGTGATGGGTACTTGGTATATCTTGACTTGAGCGAAGACCTCCCCGGCAACGGCGCCAGAAATCCTTCTTGCTACGTCTTGAGCTCGCATTGGTTTTCCTTGAAGAGGAAAGGGTGATGCAGCAAAGTAGCATAAGTATTTCTCTCAGTTTTTGAGAACCAAGGTATCAATCCAGTAGGAGGCTCCTCAAAAGTCCCATGCACCTACACAAACAAACAAGAACTCGCAACCAACGCAATAAAGGTGTTGTCAATCCCTTCACGGCCACTTGCGAAAGTGAGATCTAAAAGAGATAATATGATAAGATAAATATTTTTGGTATTTTTATGATATAGATTGGAAAAGTAAAGAATCAAATAAAAGTCGATTGAAAGCTTATATGACAAAAGATAGACCCGGGGGCCATAGGTTTCACTAGTGGCTTCTCTCAAGATAGCATAAGTATTACGATGGGTGAACAAATTACTGTCGAGCAATTGATAGAAAAGCTAATAATTATGAGATTATCTAGGCATAATCATGTATATAGGCATCACGTCCGTGACAAGTAGACCGAAACGATTCTGCATCTACTACTATTACTCCACACATCGACCGCTATCCAGCATGCATCTAGAGTATTAAGTTCATAAGAACAGAGTACGCATTAAGAAAGATGGCATGATGTAGAGGGATAAACTCATGCAATAGGATATAAACCCCATCTTTTTATCCTCGATGGCAACAATACAATACGTGCCTTGCTGCCCTTGCTGTCACTGGGAAAGGACACCGCAAGATTGAACCCAAAGCTAAGCACTTCTCCCATTGCAAGAAAGATCAATCTAGTAGGCCAAACCAAACTGATAATTCGAAGAGACTTGCAAAGAAAACTTAATCACACATAAAAGAATTCAGAGGAGATTCAAATATTTCTCATAGATAAACTTGATCATAAACGCACAATTCATCGGATCTCGACAAATACACCGCAAAAGGAGTTACATCGAATAGATCTCCAAGAAGATCGAGGAGAACTTTGTATTGAGATTCAAAGAGAGAGAAGAAGCCATCTAGCTAATAACTATGGACCCGAAGGTCTATGGTAAACTACTCACAACTCATAGGAGAGGCCTTGGAGATGATGTAGAGGCCCTCCGTGGTCGATTCCCCTCCGACGGAGCGCCGGCGAAGGCTCCGAGATGGGATCTCACGGATACAGAAGGTTATGACGGTGGAAATAGTTTTTCGTGGTGCTCTCCAAAGGTTTCAGGGTACGTGGGTATATATAGGAGGAAGAAGTAGGTCGGTGGACGCTAGAGGGGCCACGAGGGTGGGGGGCGTGCCCACCTGTAGGGGGCGCGCCGGGCACCCTCGTGGCCGCCTCCTCTATTGCTTGACGTCCACTCCAAGTCCCCTGGATCGCGTTTGTTCCAAAAAGATCGCTCCCGAAGGTTTCATTCCGTTTGGACTCCGTTTTCCATCGAAACACAGAAATAGGCAAAAAAACACCAATTCGGGCTGGGCCTCCAGTTAGTAGGCTAGTCACAAAAATGATATAAAAGTGTAAAGTAAAACCCATAAACATCCAAAACAGGTAATATAATAGCATGAAACAATAAAAAATTATAGATACGTTGGAGACATATCTGGGGTATATCGACAATGACATACCCGAGAAAAAATAAGAAGAGGAAGAAGAAGAAGAAAAAGAAGAGAAGAAGAAAGGAATAGAGGAGGAGATTGAAGAAAAAAAAGAGGAGATGAAGAAAGGAATAGAGGAGAAGAAGAAAAAAATAGAATCGAAGAAAAAAAAGAAGAAAAAAAAGAGGAGAAGAAGAAAGGAATAGAGGAGGAGGAGAATAAATAAATAATTATATTCTATTTTTTCTTCTCCTCTTTTTTTTCTTCTTTTTTTTCTTCGATCTCCTCCTCTATTCCTTTCTTCTTCTCTTTCTTGCTCTTCTAATTTTCCTTTTTCCTCTCCTCTTCTTTTTCTTCTTCTTCCTTCTTCCTTCTTCCTAGATAAAACTTTTCTAAAAATGTAACTTTTGCATATATAAAAGTTTTTCTTTTTCTTCCTTCTTCCTTCTTCCTAGATAGATATATAAAATTTTTTCTAAAAATGTAACTTTTGCATTTATAATCTTTTTTCTTATTCTTCCTTCCTTCTCTTCCTTCTTTTCCTAAATATATATGACTTTTCTAAAAATGAAACTAACCTAAAATGCACTAAATCAGAGAACATACATAGATAAAACTTTTCTAAAAATTTATCTTCTGCATACATGAACATATATACACAGAGAACATACATACGTATATACATTTTTATAAAAATGCAAAAAAAAATCATCATATATATGAACAAATAATCTGAAAAAAGGACATATAATCAGATATACACACATACATATACTCACACATATACATATAATCTGGAAAAAAAACATCATATATATGTGGAAAAAACAGGGAGGAGAGGACAGGGGAAGGGGGGGCGGCGCCGGCCTGACCGAGGAGAGGTGCAGCGTGGTCGGGGCAGGGGCAGAGGTACGGCGTCGGTGTAGAAGGCGACGACGGCGGCATGGTCGGGGCAGGGGCGACCGCGGCGTGGTCGATCGGGCCGGGCAGGGCGAGGCAGAGGCACGACGAGGGCGCGTGGCGTGGTCGGGGGGCAGGGCGACGACGGCGTGGTCGGGGCGGGGCAACGGCGGCGTGGTCGGGGCAGGCCGACGGCGGCGTGGTCGAGGCAGGGGCGGCGGTGTCGACGGGGCAGAGGGCGGCGATGGCGTCGACAGGGCGAGCTCGGGCAGTCTGGCGGCATCGTCGGAGGGATCGAAGAACTGAAATGATTTTTTCACAAGTGCTGGCTTATATAACAAAGGCTTTAGTCCCGGTTCGTGGCAGCAACCGGGACCAATGGCCCCTTTAGTCCCGGTTGGTGCCACCAACCGAGACCAAAGCTCTCTTTTCAGCAGCCCAAAGGGCGGGAAGCAGAGGCCTTTGGTCCCGGTTGGTGGCACAAACCGGGACTAAAGGGGGGCATTGGTCCCGGTTGGTGCCATGGACCGGGACCAAAGGGTCGCATTGGTCCCGGTTCGTGACACCAACCGGGACCAATGGCCTTGGACAACGGCGTGGTGGTGGGAGTTTAGTCCCACCTCGCTAGTTGAGAGCGCCCCGCACCTGTTTATAAGCTCCACTGCCTCTTCCCTCTCGAACTCCTCTGAACTGCAGGCCTATGGGCCTAATATGACACTGCTATGCCTATGGGCCTCCTGGGCCTTTCGCTGGCCCGAATCCTGGCCCAACTAACTGGGTTTCTAGTCATATTCAGGCCGTGGTGGCCCAGTAGGTGGCATTTTTTCACCAGTTTTTTTGTTTTCTTTGTTGCTTTATTTTTTTATTTCGTTTCTACTTACAACAAAATAGTTACTATTGCTATTTTTATTTATTTTATTAAAGTTTATTTATTTTACTTTATTAAAGTTTATTTTATTTTGTTTCTACTTATTTATTTTATTAAAGTTTAGTTTATTTTATTTTGTTTCTACCTACTTATTTTATTAAAGTTTATTTTATTTTATTTTGTTTCTACTTATTTATTAAAGTTTTTTTGTTTCTACTTATTTATTTTATTTTGTTTCTACTTATTTAGTTTATTTTATGATCATTCTTTTTGCTATTAAAGTTTCTAACAAAAAAAGTTCTTTTCTAAAATTCTTTTTTCTTTTAATGTTTTGAACAGAAAATACTTTGATAATTATTTTATGATAATGAACTCTGAAAAGGTTGAAAGTTGGCATGGTATCATCATTTCACCCACATAGCATGTGCAAAAAAGTTGAGAGGGTTAAGGCAAAAACTAGATGCACTTCGTGTACAAAACGGACAATCTCTTTTGAAGTATCTGGGTTTCATATGGAAACTCATCTGTGACAAAGGGATTTCATTTTTTTGAACTTATTTGAACTCCAGACTTTTTGTGTGTTCAAAATGCACCATTCCAAGCCACATCATCAATTTTCAACCCTTTCTGACTTCATTTGTTATTTTTCATGCATTTACTGATTTTTTTGAGCTATAAGACCCTGAAATTCAAAAGTATTTCAAATGAACTCTAAAAAGGTTGAAAGTTGGCATGGTATCATCATTTCACCCACATAGCATGTGCAAAAAAGTTGAGAGGGGTACGGAAAAAACTAGATGCACTTCATGTACAAAACAGACAATCTCTTTCGAAGTATCAGGGTTTCATACGGAAAATCATCTGTTACAAAGGGATTTCATTTTTTTGAACTTATTTGAACTCCAGACTTTTTGTGTGTTCAAAATGCACCATTCAAAGCCACAACATGAATTTTCAACCCTTTCTGACTTCATTTGTTATTTTTCATGCATTTACTGATTTTTTTGAGCTATAAGACCCTGAAATTCAAAAGCATTTCAAATGAACTCCGAAAAGGTTGAAAGATGGCATGGTATCATCATTTCACCCACATAGCATGTGCTAAATAGTTGAGAGGGTTAGGGAAAAAACAAGATGCACTTCGTGTACAAAATGGACAATCTCTTTAAAAGTATCAGGGTTTCATACAGAAACTCATCTGTTACAAAGGGATTACATTTTTTGAACTTATTTGAACTCCAGACTTTTTGTGTGTTCAAAATGCACCATTCAAAGTCACATCATCAATTTTCAACCCTTTCTGACTTCATTTGTTATTTTTCATGCATTTACTGATTTTTTTTGAGCTATAAGACCCTGAAATTCAAAAGCATTTCAAATGAACTCCGAAAAGGTTGAAAGATGGCATGGTATCATCATTTCACCCACATAGCATGTGCTAAATAGTTGAGAGGGTTAGGGCAAAAACAAGATGCACTTCGTGTACAAAATGGACAATCTCTTTAAAAGTATCAGGGTTTCATACAGAAACTCATCTGTTACAAAGGGATTACATTTTTTGAACTTATTTGAACTCCAGACTTTTTGTGTGTTCAAAATGCACCATTCAAAGCCACAACATGAATTTTCAACCCTTTCTGACTTCATTTGTTATTTTTCATGCATTTACTGATTTTTTGAGCTATAAGACCCTGAAATTCAAAAGCATTTCAAATGAACTCCGAAAAGGTTGAAAGTTGGCATGGTATGATCATTTCACCCACAAAGAGGTGCTAAAAAGTTGAGAGGGTGAGGGCCTAGACAACACATAAAACCATTCTACTTGTTTACCTCAGCCACTTCGAGAAAATTATGCAGGCCCTTAATGTACTCGGAGGTGTGTCTGTCACCGTACATCCATTGCCGGTTCATCTGCGTGCATTATATATAATTATGTGTGTCAAAAACCATTATAGATTCACATGGATAGATAAGTGACCAAATTAATAGAAGTTCATCATCACATTAAAACCAAAGTACATACATAGTTCAAATTGAACAACATATAGCTCTCCAGAGCATCTAGTTAAACCATACATTGAAACTATGTAAAACCTTTCAATGCAACAACAAATGCGATCATAATCACAACCAAGGTAACAATTGATCCAACGGCATAATGATACCAAGCCTCGCTATGAATGTCATATTTTCTAATCTTTCTAATCTTCAACCGCATTGCATCCATCTTGATCTTGTGATCATCGACGACATCCGCAACATGCATCTCCAATATTATCTTCTCCTCCTCAATTTTTTTTATTTTTCCTTCAAGTAATTGTTTTCTTCTTCAACTAAATTTAACCTCTCGACAATAGGGTCGGTTGGAATTTCCGGTTCAACTACCTCCTAGATAAATAAAATCTATGTCAACTTGATGGGCATAATTGTCATAAACAATAAATGAACCAAATAGTTATAAAAGATAATATATACCACATCCGAATCATAGCCAGGACGAGGGCCGACGGAGGCGGATAACAAAACCATCGCACTATATAATAACAAGCAATAATAAAAGTAAGAAAATTAGACTAGTATCTATTTGAAGTAAGAATTTTTTCTTTCAGAAGAAGATAAGAACAAGAGCCTCACCACGGTGGTGCCGGCGACGAGATCGGCGCGGGCGATTGACGGCGGTGAAGACGGGGACGGACCACTAAACCAAGACAAATCTCGGGGAAAATGGAGCTTCGAGAGGAGAAAGCTTAACTAGTGTGGCTCTGGCATTTCATCGAACACCTCATGTGCATAGGAGGTGAGCTAAAGCACCCAAATGCCCTCCCCTCGCCGGCCAGAAAAAATAGAGCACTGTGGAGTGCTCTGCTGCGGCGATGGGGTATATATAGGCAACTCATTTGTCCCGGTTCGTGGCTGGAACCGGGACTAAAGCCCCCCTTCTGTCCTGGTTCGAGCCATGAACCGGGACAAATGTATGTGGGCCAGGAGCGAGAACTATTGGTCTCGGTTCGTGCCCGATCATCACGTGGTGTCTCGGCACGACGAACTTCCGCAACGGTGCATACTCAGGGAGAACACTTGTACCTTGAAATTTATTGAGAGATCTTCTTATAGTGCTACCGTCAATCAGAGCAGAATAAGATGCCTAAAAGATAAACATCACATGCAATCAATATAAGTGATATGATATGGCCATCATCATCTTGTGCCTTTGATCTCCATCTCCGAAGCACTGTCATGATCACCATCGTCACCGGCGTAACACCTTGATCTCCATCGTAGCATCGTTATCATCTCGCCAACTATTGTTTCAACGACTATCGCTACCGCTTAGTGATAAAGTAAAAATAATTACAGGGCGATTGCATTGCATACAATAAAGCGACAACCATATGGCTCCTGCCAGTTGCTGATAACTCTGTTACAAAACATGATCATCTCATACAATAAAATTTAGCATCAGGTCTTGACCATATCACATCACAACATGCCCTGCAAAAACAAGTTAGACGTCCTCTACTTTGTTGTTGCAAATTTTACGTGGCTGCTACGGGCATAGCAAGAACTGTTCTTACCTACGCATCAAAACCACAATGATTTTTCGTCAAGTATGTGTTGTTTTAACCTTCAACAAGGACCGGGCGTAGCCACACTCGATTCAACTAAAGTTGGAGAAACTGACACCCGCCAGCCAGCTGTGTGCGAAGCATGTCGGTAGAACCAGTCTCGCGTAAGCGTACGCGTAATGTCGGTCCGGGCCGCTTCATCCAACAATACAGTCGAATCAAAGTATGACATGCTGGTAAGCAGTCTGACTATTATCGCCCACAAATCATTTGTGTTCTGCTCGTGCATATAACATCTACGCATAAACCTGGATCGGATGCCACTGTTGGGAATGCAATAATTTCAAAAAAATTCCTACGCACAATCAAGATCATGGTGATGCATAGCAACGAGCGGGAGAGTGTTGTCCACGTACCCTCGTAGACCATAAGCAGAAGCGTTATGACAACGCGGTTGATGTAGCCGTACGTCTTCATGATCCGACCGATCCTAGCACCGAAAGTATGGCACCTCCGCGATCTGCACACGTTCGGCTCCGCGACGTCCCACGAACTCTCGATCCAGCTGAGTGTCGAGGGAGAGCTTCATAAGCACGACGGCGTGATGATGGTGATGATGAAGCTGCCGGTGCAGGGCTTCGCCTAAGCACTGCAACGATATGACCGAGGTGGATTATGGTGGAGGGGGGCACCGCACACGGCTAAGACAATGTCTGTTGTGTGTTCTAGGGTGCTCCTGCCCCCGTATATAAAGGAGCAAGGGGGAGGCCGGCCGGCCCTACGGCATGCCATGGAGGGGAGGAGTCCTCCTCCTAGTGGGAGTAGGACTCCCCCTTTCCTAGTCCAACTAGGAAGGGGAAGGGGAAAGGAAGGAGAGGGAGAGAGGGAGGGAAAGAGGGGGCGCCGCCCCCTTCCTTGTCCATTTCGGACTACTCAAGGGGGGCGGCCAGCCATAAGTCCCCCTCCTCTCTCTCTCACAAGGCCCATGTTGGCCCATTAGTTCCCCCCGGCACTCCGATAACCCCCCGGCACTCCGATAATTATCCGTTGACCCCCGGAACTCATCCAGTGTCCGAATATAGTCATCCAATATATCAATCTTTATGTCTCGACCATTTCGAGACTCCTCGTCATGTCCGTGATCACATTTGGCACTCCGAACTACCTTCGGTACATCAAAACACATAAACTCATAATACCGATCGTCACCGAACGTTAAGCGTGCGGACCCTACGGGTTCGAGAACTATGTAGACATGACCGAGACACATCTCCGGTCAATAACCAATAGCGGAACTTGGATGCACATATTGGTTCCTACGTATCCTACGAAGATCTTTATCGGTCAAACCGCATAACAGCATACGGTGTTCCCTTTGTCATCGGTATGTTACTTGCCCGAGATTCGATCGTCGGTATCTCAATACCTAGTTCAATCTCGTTACCGGCAAGTCTCTTTACTCGTTCTGTAATGTATCATCCCGCAACTAACTCATTAGTCACATTGCTTCCAAGGCTTATAGTGATGTGCATTACCGAGAGGGCCCAGAGATACCTCTCCGACAATCGGAGTGACCAATCCTAATCTCGATCTATGCCAACTCAAAAAGTACCATCGGAGACACCTATAGAGCACCTTTATAATCACCCATTTACGTTGTGACATTTGGTAGCACACAAAGTGTTCCTCCGGTATTCGGGAGTTGCATAATCTCATAGTCATAGGAACATGTATAAGTCATAAAGAAACCAATAGCAATATACTAAACGATCAAGTGCTAAGCTAACGGAATGGAACAAGTCAATCACATCACTCTCTAATGATGTAATCCCGTTAATCAAATGAAAACTCATGTCTATGGCTAGGAAACTTAACCAGCTTTGATTCAACGAGCTAGTCAAGTAGAGGCATACTAGTGACACTATGTTTGTCTATGGATTCACACATGTACTAAGTTTATGGTTAATACAATTCTAGCATGAATAATAAACATTTATCATGATATAAGGAAATATAAAAAACAAATTTATTATTGCCTCTAGGGCATATTTCCTTCAATAGCCCTCCCAAGATGGGAGAGTTGTTGGTGATGATGATGACGATGATTTCCCCCTCCGGGAGGGAAGTTCCCCCGGCGGAATCGCTCCGCCGGAGGGCAAAAGTGCTCCTGCCTAAGTTCCGCCTCGAGACGGCGGCGCTCCGTCCCGAAAGTCATCTCTTTATTTTTTTCTAGGTAAAAATGACTTATATACCAGAAGATGGGCACCGGAGGTGGGCCTGGGTGAGCACAACCCACCAGGGCGCGCCTGGGCGTCCTGGCGCGCCTGGGCGTCCTGGCGCGACCAGGTGGGTTGTGCCCACCTGGTGGGCCTCCTCTGGTACTTATTTGCTCCAATATTCATCAAATATTCCATAAAAATTCTCCGTGAAGTTTCAGCTTGTTTGGAGTTGTGCAAAATAGGTAGCCTGACATAGCTTTTACAGGTCCAGATTTCTAGCTACCGGAATTCTCCCTCTTTGTGTCTACCTTGCAAATTATGAGAGAAAAGGCATTAGAATTACTCCAAAAAACATTATTATGCATAAAAACATCATAAATAACAGTAAGAAAACATGATGCAAATGGACGTATCAACTCCCCCAAGCTTAGACCTCGCTTGCCCTCAAGCGAAAACCGAAATCGAAAAACATGTCCACATGCTTAGAGAGAGAGGTGTCGATAAAAACAAAATACGGACATAGAAGCATCATGTAGATTATTATAACAGTAACTACTACCTCTTGAGCATGCGTTGGTTTTCCCTTGAAGAGGAAAGGGTGATGCATAAAAGTAGTGTATGTATTTCCCTCAGTTTTTGAGAACCAAGGTATCAATCCAGTAGGAGCTAACATGCAAGTCACCTAGTACCTGCACAAAAAATCATGAACCTTGCAACCAACGCGATAAAGGGGTTGTCAATCCCTTCACGGTCACTCGCAAAAGTGAGATCTAGTAAAGATAGTAAAGTAAATATTTTTGGTATTTTTATTGTATAGATTGGAAAGTAAAGATTGCAAAATAGTAAACGAAATGCGATGTAAATAAAAGAGATGTAATATAATAGGAAAGAGACCCGGGGCCCATAGGTTTCACTCGTGGCTTCTCTCAAGATAACATGTATTACAGTGGGTGAACAAATTACTACCGAGCAATTGATAGAAAAGTGCATAGTTATGAGAATATCTAGGCAATGATCATGAATATAGGCATCACGTCCGTGTCAAGTAGACCAAAACGATTCTGCATCTACTACTATTACTCCATACATCGACCGCTATCCAGCATGCATCTAGAGTATTAAGTTCATAAGAACAGAGTAACACATTAAGCAAGATGACATGATGTAGAGGGATAAACTCAAGCAATATGTTATAAACCCCATCTTTTTATCCTCGATGGCAACAATACAATATGTGCCTTGCTGCCCCTGCTGTAACTGGGAAAGGACACCGCAAGATTGAACACAAAGCTAAGCACTTCTCCCATTGCAAGAAAGATCATTCTAGTAGGCTAAACTAAACCGATAATTCGAAGAGACTTGCAAAGATATCAAATCATGCATATAAGAATTCAGAGAAGAACCAAATATTATTCATAGATAAACTTGATCATAAATCCACAATTCATTGGATCTCTGCAAACACACCACAAAAAGTATTACATCGAATAGATCTCCAAGAACATCGAGGAGAACTTTGTATTGAGAATCAAAGAGAGACAAGAAGCCATCTAGCTAATAAGTATGGACCCGAAGGTCTGTGGTAAACTACTCACACATCATCGGAGAGGCTATGGTGTTGATGTAGAAGACCTCCGTGATCGATTACCCCTCCGGTGGAGCACCGGAAAAAGGCCCCAAGATGGGATCTCACGGGTACAGAAGGTTACAGCGGTGGAAAAGTGGTTTCGTGGCTCCCCCTGATGTTTTTAGGGTATAAGAGTATATATAGGCGGAAGAAATAGGTCGGTGGAGCTCCATGGCGCCCACGAGGGTGGGGGCACGCCTACCCCCCTTGGGCGCGCCCTCCTGCCTTGTGACCACCTCGCGGAGTTCCAGACTTCAAATCCAAGTATTCTGGATTGCGTTTGTTCCAGGAAAGATCCTCGCGAAGGTTCCGTTCTCTTTGGATTCCGTTTGGTATTCCTTTTCTCCAAAACACTAAAATAGGCAAAAAAAAACAAAAATTGGCACTGGGCCTCCGGTTAATAGGTTAGTCCCACAAATAATATAAAAGAGCATATTAAAACGCATTAAACATCCAAAACAGATAATATAATAGCATGGAACAATAAAAAATTATAGATACGTTGGAGACATATCAAGCATCCCCAAGCTTAATTCCTGCTCGTTCTCGGGTAGGTAAATGATAAAAATACAATTTTTGATGTGGAATGCTACCTAACATAATTTTCAATGTAATTTCCTTTATTGTGGCATGAATTTTCAGATCCGAAAGATTCAAGACAAAAGTTTAATATTGACATAAGAATAATAATACTTCAAGCATACTAACAAAGCAATTATGCCTTCTCAAAATAACATGGCCAAAGAAAGTTATCCCTACAAAATCATATAGTCTGGCTATGCTCTATCTTCATCACACAAAATTTTTAAATCATTCACAATCCGGGTTTCAGCCAAACAATTGTTTCATACTTCAGTATTCTCAAACTTACCAACTTTCACGCAATACGTGAGCGTGAGCCATGGACATAGCACTATAGGTGGAATAGAATATGGTGGTTGTGGAGAAGACAAAAAGGAGGAAGATAGTCTCACATCAACTAGGCCTAGCAATGGGCTATGGAGATGCCCATCAATAGATATCAATGTGAGTGAGTAGGGATTGCCATGCAATGGATGCACTAGAGCTATAAGTGTATGAAAGCTCAACAAAGGAAACTAAGTGGGTGTGCATCCAACTTGCTCGCTTACGAAGACCTAGGGCAATTTGAGGAAGCCCATCATTGGAATATACAAACCAAGTTCTATAACTAAAATTATCACTAGTATATGAAAGTGAAAGAATAAGACTCTCTATAATGAAGATCATGGTGCTACTTTGAAGCACAAGTGTGGAAAAAGGATAGTAACATTGTCCCTTCTCTCTTTTTCTCTCTCTTTTTTTGGTGGGCTTCTTTGGCCTCTTTTATTTTTCATAAAGTCCGGAGTCTCATCCCGCCTTGTGGGGGAATCATAATCTCCATCATCCTTTCCTCACATGGGACAATGCTCTAATAATGAAGATCATCACACTTTTATTTACTTACAACTCATGAATTACAACGCAATACTTAGAACAAAATATGACTCTATGTGAATGCCTCCGGCGGTGTACCGGGATGTGCAACGAATCAAGAGTGACATGTATGAAAAAACTATGAATGGTGGCTTTGCCACAAATACGATGTCAACTACATGATCATCCACAGCAATATGACAATGATGGAGCGTGTCATAATGAATGGAACGGTGGAAAGTTGCATGGCAATATATCTCGGAATGGCTATGGAAATTCCGTAATAGGTAGGTATGGTGGCTGTTTTGAGGAAGGTATATGGTGGGTTTATGGTACCAGCGAGAGTTGCGCGGCACAAGAGAGGCTAGCAATGGTGGAAGGGTGAGAGTGCGTATAATCCATGGACTCAACATTAGTCATAAAGAACTCACATACTTATTGCAAAAATCTACAAGTCATCAAAACAAAGTACTACACGCATGCTCCTAGGGGAAGGGTTGGTACGAGTTAACCATCGCGCGATCCCGACCTCCACACATAAGGAAGACAGTCAATAAATAAATCATGCTCCAACTTCACCACATAACGGCTCACCATACGTGCATGCTACGGGAATCACAAACTCTAACACAAGTATCTCTCAAATTCACAACTACTCCAGTAAGATGACTCTAATATCACCATCCTCATATCTCAAAACAATCATCAACCATCTAACTTCTCATAGTATTGAACGCACTTTATATGAAAGTTTTTATTATACCCATCTTGGATGCCCATCATAATAGGACTAGTTTTATAACCAAAGCAAATTACCATGTTGTTCTAAAAGACACTCAAATAATATAAGTGAAGCATGAGATATCAATAATTTCTATAAAATAAAACCACCACCGTGCTCTAAAAAGATATAAGTGAAGTACTAGAACAAAATTATCTAATTCAAAAGATATAAGTGAAGCACATAGAGTATTCTAATAAATTCCGATTCATGTGTGTCTCTCCCAAAAGGTGTGTACAGCAAGGATGATTGTGGTAAACTAAAATCAAAGACTCAAATCATACAAGACGCTCCAAGCAAAACACATATCATGTGGTGAATAAATATATAGCCTCAAGTAAAGTTACCGATAGATGAAGACGAAAGAGGGGATGCCTTCCGGGGCATCCCCAAGATTAGGCTTTTGGTTGTCCTTGAATTTTAGCTTGGGTTGCCTTGGGCATCCCCAAGCTTAGGCTCTTGCCACTCCTTATTCCAAAATCCATCAAATCTTTACCCAAAAACTTGAAAACTTCACAACACAAAACGTAACAGAAAATCTCGTGAGCTCCGTTAGTATAAGAAAACAAACCACCACTCTAAGGTACTGTAATGAACTCATTCTTTATTTATATTTGTGTTAAACCTACTGTATTACAACTTCTCTATGGTTCATACCCCCCGATACTACTCATAGATTCATCAAAATAAGCAAACAACACACGAAAAACAGAATCTGTCAAAAACAGAACAGTCTGTAGCAATCTGTAACTTTCGGATACTTCTGTCACTCCAAAACTCCTTAGAAATTAGGAAGTCCTAAGAAGTTTGTTTATTAATCTTCTGCAAAAATAATCAACTGAAAAGCACGTTCCTGTGAATTATGAAATTATTCTCGTGCGCGCAAAAGTTTCTGTTTTACAGCAAGATCAAATTAACTATCACTGTAGGTTATCCTAAAGGTTCTACTTGGCACAAACACTAATTAAAATACAAAACCATATCTAACCAGAGGCAAGATCAAATTAACTATCACCGTAGGTTATCCTAAAAGTTTCTTATCTAAAGCGCTTATCTTTCTATTTTGTGAAAGCACGTGGCCATTAATGGTGTAAGAATGATTAAGCACACTACGAAAATTTGCATCTAGACTAGCCTTCATCTCTTTGATAATTTCATTCTGATAAAAACACAAAAGATAAGTAGATTCCACCTTTTCACTCATAGGGTGCCCAAATATAGCTTTCATCTTTTCATTGGTATCGATGGCATCCCCCACAAGAAAACCTTCTTCAAAAATAGAATCCAAAACTTGTTTGAAAGGAGATGGTAAGCCAACATAAAAACTTTTCAAGTATATCTCAATTTGATATTGGGGCACATAGCTGGCTCGGATCCTCAATAGCCTATCCCAAGCATCTTTCAAAGTTTCATCAAGCAAATAACAAAAAATTCTGGGGTCATCTTCATCGAAATTATTCAAACACTCATTAATAACCCCAGCAGGTCTTTCCATAGCCTCATTATTTATGAGCTTAGAAAGGACAGAAAGACTATCCAAAGTACCAAAACCTGGGAGAAAACCCTTAGCCCCTTTTGGTTCGGCCATGACGATAGAAAGGCAAAGGCAAAGGTTTTCGAAAATCGTTTTAGAAGTGGGGGAGAGGAAAACGAGAGGCGGATGGCAAATAATCTAATGCGAGGGAGAAGAGTTTGTGATGGGTACTTGGTATGTCTTGACTTGAGCGTAGATCTCCCCGGCAACGGCGCCAGAAATACTTCTTGCTACCTCTTGAGCATGCGTTGGTTTTCCCTTGAACAGGAAAGGGTGATGCAGCAAAGTAGCGTAAGTATTTCCCTCAGTTTTTGAGAACCAAGGTATCAATCCAGTACGAGATAACATGCGAGTCACCTAGTACCTGCACAAACAATCAAGAACCTTGCAACCAACGCGATAAAGGGGTTGTCAATCCCTTCACAGTCACTCGCAAAAGTGAGATCTAATGAAGATAGTAAAGTAAATATTTTTGGTATTTTTGTTGTATAGATTGGAAAGTAAAGATTGCAAAATAGTACATGAGATGCGATGTAAATAAAAGAGATGTAATATAATAGGAAAGAGACCCGGGGGCCATAGGTTTCACTAGTGGCTTCTCTCAAGATAACATGTATTACGGTGGGTGAACAAATTACTGCCGAGCAATTGATAGAAAAGCGCATAGTTATGAGAATATCTAGGCAATGATCATGACTATAGGCATCGATCACGTCCGTGTCAAGTACACCGAAACGATTCTGCATCTACTACTATTACTCCACACATCGACCGCTATCCAGCATGCATCTAGAGTATTAAGTTTATAAGAACAGAGTAACGCATTAAGCAAGATGACATGATGTAGAGGGATAAACTCAAGCAATATGATATAAACCCCATCTTTTTATCCTCGATGGCCACAATACAATACGTGCCTTGCTGCCCCTGCGGTCACTGGGAAAGGACACCGCAAGATTGAACCCAAAGCTAAGCACTTCTCCCATTGCAAGAAAGATCAATCTAGTAGGCCAAACTAAACCGATAATTCAATGAGACTTGCAATGATATCAAATCATGCATATAAGAATTCAGAGAAGAACCAAATATTATTCATAGATAAACTTGATCATAAACCCACAATTCACCGGATCTCGGCAAACACACCGCAAAAAGTATTACATCGAATACATCTCCAAGAACATCGAGCAGAACTTTGTATTGAGAATCAAAGAGAGAGAAGAAGCCATCTAGCTAATAACTATGGACCCGAAGGTCTGTGGTAAACTACTCACACATCATTGGAGAGGCTATAGTGTTGATGTATAAGCCCTCCGTGATTGATTCCCCCTCCGGCGGAGCGCCGGAAAAAGGGCCCGAGATGGGATCTCACGGGAACAGAAGGTTGTGGCGGTGGAAAAGTGGTTTCGTTGTTCCCCCTGATGTTTTTAGGGTATAAGAGTATATATAGGCGGAAGAAATAGGTCGGTGGAGCTCCTTGGGGCCCACGAGGGTGGGGGCGCGCCTACCCCCCTGGGCGTGCCCTCCTGCCTCGTGACTGCCTCGCGGAGTTCTAGACTTCAGATCCAAGTCTTCTGGATTGCGTTTGTTCCAAGAAAGATCTTCGCGAAGTTTTCGTTCCGTTTGGATTCTGCTTGGTATTGCTTTTCTGCAAAACACTGAAATAGGCAAAAAAACAGAAATTGGCACTAGGCCTCCGGTTAATAGGTTAGTCCCAAAAATAATATAAAAGAGCATATTAAAGCCCATTAAACATCCAAAATAGATAATATAATAGCATGGAACAATCAAGAATTATAGATACATTGGAGATGTATCAGTAACAAATTTGAACATAAGACTTTTATCATAGAACTTTTATCATAGACTTCTCATGAATAAGTGACAATTCATCACACAATTGAAGTATAAAGCATAAACTCTATTAGAAACCAACAAACTATGTTCTCAGTCAACTTTGCAACTACAATTCATATTTTCAGGAACGGTCATGTATCGGAGCCTTTAGGCAAGTCCACATACTCAACCATCAAATAGTCTTCTATGATTGCTAACACTCACTGCATACACATGAGCAAAACGTTTGAACTGGACACAAGAAAGATAGGGGCTTATAGTTTCGCCTCTCAACTTATTCACCTCAAGGGTGATGTCAACAATAATAACTCATGCCACCCATATTCAAGTAGACATATATGTGCCTAGATCTTTCCTCACCACATAATGCTTGCCAAAGGAGAAAAATAAAAAGGAATAGAGAGAAAACTTTGACTCTTGCATAAAAGTAAAAGATAGGCCCTTCACAGAGGGAAGCAGAGGTTGCCATGCGCTTATTTGTTTGTATGCGCTTATTGTTTGTATGCGCAAAAGAACATCACATTGTATTGCCCCTTGTGATAGCGACCTTTATTATGCAGTCTGTCGCTTTTATTCTTCACCATCACAAATTCGTACAACGCTCAATTTTCTCTTACACTAAATGATCTCACACTTTTAGAAGCAATTTTTATTGCCTTATTGCACCGATGACAATTTACTTGAGGGATCTTAGTCAATCCCTAGGTAGGTATGGTGGACTCTTGAAAATAAGATTAGGGTTTAAGGGTTTTTGGATGCACAAGTAGTATCTCTACTTGGTGCAGAATTTTTGGCTAGCAAAGATAGGGGCAAGCACCACATGTTAAAGGATCTATGACAATATGACTTCTATGTGAATATGAACAAACATAAATCATTAAGTTGTCTTCCTTGTTCAACGTCAAAATTTTGGCATATAATATTTTGATGGGGGCTCACAATCACAAAAGATTTCTAGGATAGTATATTTATATGTGAATATTCTCTTCCCTTATTAATTCTTTGATGAGTTGCATCATTGACCAATGCTATGTTTGTCAATCTCTAATAAAATTTCTTTCTTATACTTTTCCTTATGTGCTGTCATCACCTACCATAGGATTAGCATATGATCTTCTTGATTTATTTCCTTGCCTTTTTATTGCAACATGAAAGTAAAGAAAGCAAAAACTCAAACTGACTTTATTATATATCTCGCACACGATTACAAGGATAGATCACTAAGCAAACTCCCGAAAAGAAAGGACTGAACTAAACTTCTATTCATCTAGAGCAAAAGATCGGACTAATATAAGTAAAGGCAAAAGATAATGGGGATGATACGATACCGGGGCACCTCCCCCAAGCTTGGCCGAAGCCAAGGGGGGTGCCCATACCCGAAACTCAATTTTCTTTTGGTGATGAAGAAGAAGGTGCTGGCGATGGAGTGGAGGGTTTGTCCTTATTTTCCTCCAACTTACTCCGGAGGATAAAGTTATCTACCATCAACTCATCGTTCTCCATCTCGAGCTTTATTATCTTCTGGCATAATGCCTCCATGCTTTCCTTTTTGAAACGGGGAGGAACTGATTCATCTTCATCCTCTTCGGAGGTCTAATGCTCCACATCCCCATAAGACTTGGGGTTTGCGACGAAATCAGCAACATAGCTCTCACCCTCAGAGTCTTGGGATGACATATTTTCAGATCTATCAGGAAAATAGCAAGAAAAGAAGACAAAAGATTTCTCCGCGATACGGTGGTCAATAGGTTCGGGGGGTATATAATGGTTTTTTTTATCTGGGAAACAACAAACTTAAGAAAAACGGAGTCCGAAAGGTGCCCCAGGTGGGCACAACCCACCTGGGCGCCCCTGGCAAGCCAGGCGCGCCCTAGTGTCTTGTGTCCACCAAGGTACGCTTCCTGGAAGTTTCTTATTTTCCTAATTTTCTAAATATTCCAAAACTGCCAAAAAATATTTCTGCGGATTTTTTGGAGTCCGTTTACTTACCATATCACGTACCTCCTTATTTTCACGATTTTGGAGTGTTCCGGAAGGACTCTTTTATGTGTTCTTCCGGTGTCAAAGTTTGGATAATATTGCTTTCAACATTAATGGGCGTACCTAAGATGTAATGTTTTATCCGCTGCCCATTAACAACCTTCGGGTTAGTACCTTTGGCATTATTTATTTTGATAGCTCCAGACCGATAAACCTCCTCGATAACATAGGGTCCTTCCCATTTTGAGAGGAGTTTTCCTACAAAGAACCTGAAACGAGAGTTGTACAAAAGAACATATTCTCCAACTTTAAAATCACTCTTTTGAATTCTTTTATCATGCCATCTTTTAACCTTTTCTTTAAACAACTTGGCATTTTCATAAGCTTGGGTTCTCCATTCATCTAATGAGCTAATATCAAATAACCTCTGTTCACCGGCAAGTTTGAAATCATAGTTGAGTTCCTTGATTGCCCAATATGCTTTATGTTCTAATTCCAGAGGCAAATGACAAGCTTTTCCATAAACCATTTTATAAGGAGACATGCCCATAGGATTTTTATATGCTGTTCTATAAGCCCAAAGTGCATCATCTAACTTCTTAGACCAATTCTTCCTGGACCTATTGACAGTCTTTTGCAAAATTAATTTTTTTCTCTATTGCTAAGTTCAACTTGATGGAAATATGCCCTAGGGGCAATAATAAAGTTGTTATTTATATTTCCTTATATCATGATAAATGTTTATTATTCATGCTAGAATTGTATTAACCAGAAACTTAGTACATGTGTGAATACATAGACAAACAGAGTGTCCGTAGTATGCCTCTACTTGACTAGCTCGTTCATCAAAGATGGTTAAGTTTCCTAGCCATAGACATGTGTTGTCATTTGATGAACGGGATCACATCATTACAGAATGATGTGATGGACAAGACCCATTCGTTAGCTTAGAACTATGACTGTTTAGTTTATTGCTATTGCTTTGTTCATGACTTATACATGTTCCTATGACTATGAGATTATGCAACTCCCGAATACCGGAGGAGCACTTAGTGTGCTATCAAACGTCACAATGTAACTGGGTGATTATAAAGATGCTCTACAGGTGTCTCCGATGGTGTTTGTTGGGTTGGCATAGATCGAGATTAGGATTTGTCACTCCGTGTTTCGGAGAGGAATCTCTGGGCCCTCTCGGTAATGCACATCACTATAAGCCTTGCAAGCAATGTGACTAATGAGTTAGTCACGGCATGATGCACTACGGAACGAGTAAAGAGACTTGCCGATAACGAGATTGAACTAGGTATGGTGATACCGATGATCGAATCTCGGGCAAGTAACATACCGATGACAACGGGAACAACGTATGTTGTTATGCGGTTTGACCGATAAAGATCTTCGTAGAATATGTAGGAACCAATATGAGCATCTAGGTTCCGCTATTGGTTATTGAACGGAGATGAGTATTGGTCATGTCTACATAGTTCTCGAACCCGTAGGGTCTGCACGCTTAACGTTCGATGACGATCGGTATTATGAGTTTATGTGTTTTGATGTACCGAAGGTAGTTCGGAGTCCCGAATGTGATCACAGACATGACGAGGAGTCTCGAAATGGTCGAGACATGAAGATTGATATATTGGAAGGTTATGTTTGGACACCGGAAAGGTTTCGGAAAGGTCCGGGCATTTTCCGGAGTACCGGGGGGTTACCGGAACCACCCGGGGGGTTAGTGGGCCTTCATGGGCCATAGTGGAAGAGAGGAGGAGGCGGCCAAGTGGAGGGGCGCGGCCCCCCAAGCCCAATCCGAATTGGGGAGGGGGGCCGGCCCCCCTTTCCTTCTCTCCCTCTTCCCCTTCCTTCCAACTCCTAGTTGGACTAGGAAAGGGGGGAACCTACTCCTAGTAGGAGTAGGATTCCCCCCCTTGGGGCGCACCCCATGAGGCCGGCCGGCCCCCTCCTCCACTCGTTTATATATAGGGGAGGGGGGCACCCCATAGACACACAAGTTGATTTCTTAGCCGTGTGCGGTGCCCCCTCCATACTTTTCAACCTCGGTCATATCGTTGTAGTGCTTAGGCGAATCCCTGCGCCGGTAACTTCATCATCACCGTCACCACGCCGTCGTGCTGACCTCCCTCGGCCTCAGCTGGATCTAGAGTTCGAGGGACATCACCGAGCTAAACGTGTGCAGATCACGGAGGTGTCGTGCGTGCGGTACTTGATCGGTAGGATCGCAAAGACATTCGACTACATCAACCGCGTTACTTAACGCTTCCGCTTTCGGTCTACGAGGGTACGTGGACACACTCTCCCTGCTCGTTGCTATGCTTCTCCTAGATAGATGTTGCGTGATCGTAGGAATTTTTTTTGAAATACTACGTTCCCCAACAGTGGCATCCGAGCCAGGTCTATGCGTAGATGTTATATGCACGAGTAGAACACAAAGGGTTGTGGGCAATAATTGTCATACTGCTTACCAGCATGTCATACTTTGATTCGGCAGTATTGTTGGATGAAGCGTCCCAAACCGACATTACATGACCGCGTTCATGAGACTGGTTCTACTGCCATGCTTTGCACACAGGTGGCTAGTGGGTGTCTGTTTCTCCAGCTTTAGTTGAATCGAGTGAGACTACGCCCTGTCCTTGTTGAAGGTTAAAACAGCACACTTGACGAAAAATCGTTGTGGTTTTGATGCGTAGGTAAGAACGGTTCTTGCTAAGCCCGTAGCAGCCACGTAAAACTTGAAACAACAAAGTAGAGGACATCTAACTTGTTTTTGCAGGGCTTGATGTGATGTGATATGGTCAAGACGTGATGATATATAAATTGTTGTATGAGATGATCATGTTTTGTAACAGTTTTCGGCAACTGGCAGGAGCCATATGGTTGTCGCTTTATTGTATGAAATGCAATCGCCATGTAATTGCTTGACTTTATCACTAAGCGGTAGCGATAGTCATAGGAGCAATAGTTGGCGAGACGACAATGATGTTTCGATGGAGATCAAGGTGTCAAGACGGTGACGATGGTGATCATGACGGTGCTTTGGAGATGGAGATCAAAGGCACAAGATGATGATGGCCATATCATATCACTTATATTGATTGCATGTGATGTTTATCCTTTATGCATCTTATTTTGCTTAGTTCGGCGATAGCATTATAAGATGATCTCTCACTAAATTTCAAGGTACAAGTGTTCTCCCTGAGTATGCACCGTTGCGACAGTTCGTCGTGCCGAGACACCACGTGATGATCGGGTGTGATAAGCTCTACGTTCACATACAACGGGTGCAAGCTAGTTTTGCACCCGCAAAATACTCGGGTTATACTTGACGAGCCTAGCATATGCAGATATGGCCTCGGAACTCATATACCGGAAGGTCGAGCGTGAATCATATAGTAGATATGATCAACATAGTGATGTTCACCATTGAAAACTCCTCCATCTCACGTGATGATCGGACATGGTTTAGTTGATATGGATCATGTGATCACTTAGATGATTAGAGGGATGTCTATCTAAGTAGGAGTTCTTAAGTAATATTATTAATTGAACTTTAATTTATCATGACCTTAGTACCTGATAGTATTTTGCATGTCTATGTTATAGTATATAAATGGCCCGTGCTACCGTTCCGTTGACTTTTAATGCGTTCCTAGCAACTACACAGACTGGATCCATAACTTGAGGATTATCCTCATTGTTGCACAGAAGAATTACGTCCTGGAAGCACCGCTAGGTGCTAGGCCTGCTGCAGATGCTACTGATGACGTTAGGAACGTCTAGCAGAGCAAAGCTGATGACTACTCGATAGTTCAGTGTGCCATGCTTTACGGCTTAGAATTGGGACTTCAACGACGTTCTGAACGTCATGGAGCATATGAGATGTTCCAGGAGTTGAAGTTAATATTTCAAGCAAATGCCCGGATTGAGAGATATGAAGTCTCCAATAAGTTCTGTAGCTGCAAGATGGAGAAGAATAGTTCTATGAGTGAACCTATACTAAGAATGTCTGGGTACCACAACCACTTGACTCAACTGGGAGTTATTCTTCCTGATGATAGTGTCATTGACAGAGTTCTTCAATCACTGCCACCAAGCTACAAAAGCTTCGTGATGAACTATAATATGGAAGGGCTATATAAGACAATTCCCGAGCTCTTCACGATGCTAAAAGCTGCGGAGGTAGAAATCAAGAAGGAGCATCAAGTGTTGATGGTCAACAAGACCACCAGTTTCAAGAAGAAGGGCAAAGGGAAGAAGGGGAACTTCAAGAAGAACGGCAAGCAAGTTACTGATCAAGTGAAGAAGCCCAAGTCTGGACCTAAGCCTGAGACTGAGTGCTTCTACTTCAAAGGGACTGGTCACTGGAAGAGGAACTGCCCAATGTATTTGGCGGATAAGAAGGATGGCAAACTGGAAGGTATATTTGATATACATGTTATTGATGTGTACATAACTAATGCTCGCAGTAGCGCCTGGGTATTTGATACAGGTTCTGTTGCTCATATTTGCAACTCGAAACAGGGGCTACAGATTAAGCGAAGATTGGCTAAGGATGAGGTGATGATGCGCGTGGGAAATGGTTCCAAAGTCGATGTGATCGCGGTCGGCACGCTACCTCTACATCTAACTTAGGGATTAGTTTTAGACCTAAATAATTGTTATTTGGTGCCAACGTTGAGCATGAACATTATATCTGGATCTTGTTTGATGCGAGACGGTTCTTCATTTAAATCAGAGAATAATGGTTGTTCTATTTATATGAGTAATATTTTTTATGATCATGCACCCTTGATGAGTGGTCTATTTTTGTTGAATCTCTATATAGTGATACACATATTCATAGTATTGAAACCAAAAGTAAGTTTAATAATGATAGTGCAACTTATTTGTGGCACTACCATTTAGGTCATATTGGTGTAAAGCGCATGAAGAAACTCCATGTTGATGGGCTTTTGGAATCACTTGATTATGAATCACTTGATACTTGCGAACAATGCCTCATGGGCAAGATGACTAAGACTCCGTTCTCCAGAACTATGGAGCGAGCAACAGACTTGTTGGAAATAATACATACCGATGTATGCGGTCCGATGAGTGTTGATGCTCGCAGCGGGTATCGTTATTTTCTGACCTTCACAAATGATTTGAGCAGATATGGGTATATCTACTTGATGAAACATAAGTCTAAAACATTTGAAAAGTTAAAAGAATTTCAGAGTGAAGTGGAAAATCATCGTAACAAGAAAATAAAGTTTCTACCATCTGATCGTGGAGGAGAATTTTTGAGTTACGAGTTTGGTCTTCATTTGAAACAATGTGGAATAGTTCCGCAACTCACGCCACCTGGAACACCACAGCGTAATGGTGTGTCCGAACGTCGTAACCACACTTTATTAGATATGGTGCGATCTATGATGTCTCTTACTGATTTACCGCTATCGTTTTGGGCTTGTGCTTTAGAGACGACTGCATTTACGTTAAAGAGAGCACCTTCTAAATCCGTTGAGACGACACCTTATGAATTGTGGTTTGGCAAGAAACCCAAGTTGTCGTTTCTGAAAGTTTGGGGCTGCGATGCTTATGTGAAAAAGCTTCAACCTGATAAGCTCGAACCCAAATCGGAGAAATGTGTCTTCATAGGATACCAAAAGGAGACTATTGGGTACACCTTCTATCACAGATCCGAAGGCAAGATATTCATTTCCAAGAATGGATCCTTTCTAGAGAAGGAGTTTCTCTCAAAAGAAGTAAGTGGGAGGAAAGTAGAACTTGATGAGGTAATTGTACGTTCTCCCGAATTGGAAAGTAGTTCATCACAGAAAACAGTTCCAGTGATTCCTACACCAATTAGTGAGGAAGCTAATGATGATGATCATGAAACTTCAGACCAAGTTACTACTGAACCTCGTAGGTCAACCAGAGTAAGATCCACACCAGAGTGGTACGGTAATCCTGTTCCGCACGTCATGTTACTAGACCATAACGAACCTACGAACTATGAGGATGCGATGATGAGCCCAGATTCCGCGAAATGGCTTGAGGCCATGAAATCTGAGATGGGCTCCATGTATGAGAACAAAGTGTGAACTTTGGTTGACTTGCCCGATGATCGGCAAGCCATAGAGAATAAATGGATCTTCAAGAAGAAGACTGACATTGACGGTAATGTTACTGTCTACAAAGCTCGACTTCATGCGAAAGGTTTTTGACAAGTTCTAGGAGTTGACTACGATGAGACTTTCTCACCCGTAGCGATGCTTAGGTCTGTCCGAATCATGTTAGCAATTGCCGCATTTTATGATTATGAAATTTGGCAAATGGATGTCAAAACTGCATTCCTGAATGGATTTTTGGAAGAATAGTTGTATCTGATGCAACCAGAAGGTTTTATCGGTCGAAAAGATGCTAACAAAGGGTGCAAGGTCCAGCGGTCCATTTATGGACTGGTGCAAGCCTCTCGGAGTTGGAATAAACGTTTTGATAGTGTGATCAAAGCATATGGTTTTGTACAGACTTTTGGAGAAGCCTGTATTTACCAGAAAGTGAGTGGGAGCTCTGTAGCATTTCTAATATGATATGTGCATGACATATTGTTGATTGGAAATGATACATTATTTCTGAATAGCATAAAAGGATACTTGAATAAGAATTTTTCAGTGAAAGACCTCGGTGAAGCTGCTTATATATTACGCATCAAGATCTATAGAGATAGATCAAGACGCTTAATTGGACTTTCACAAAGCACATACCTTGATAAGATTTTGAAGAAGTTCAAAATGGACCAGTCAAAGAAAGGGTTCTTGCCTGTGTTACAAGGTGTGAAGTTGAGTGAGACTCAATTCCCGACCACTGCAGAAGATAGAGAGAAAATGAAAGTCATTCCCTATGCTTCAGCCGTAGGTTCTATGATGTATGCAATGTTGTGTACCAGACCTGATGTGTGCCTTGCTATAAGAATAGTAGGGAGGTACCAAAGTAATCCAAGAGTGGATCACTGGACAGCCGTCAAGAATATCCTGAAATACCTGAAAATACTAAGGATATGTTTCTCGTTTATGGACGTGACAAAGAGCTCGTTGTAAATGGTTACGTAGATGCAAGCTTTGACACTGATCCGAATGACTCTTACTCACAAACCGGATATGTGTTTATATTGAACGGTGGAGCTGTCAGTTGGTGCAGTTCTAAGCAGAGTGTCATGGGGGGATCTACGTGTGAAGCGGAATACATAGCTGCTTCAGAAGCAGCAAATGAAGGAGTCTGGATGAAGGAGTTCAAATCCGATCTAGGTGTCATACCTAGTGCATCGGGTCCAATGAAAATCTTTTGTGACAATACTGGAGCAATTTCCTTGGCGAAGGAATCCAGATTTCACAGAAGAACCAAGCACATCAAGAGACGCTTCAATTCCATCCGTCATCAAGTGTCGGAAGGGGACATAGAGATTTGCAAGATACATACGGATCTGAATGTTGCAGACCCATTGACTAAGCCTCTCTGACGAGCAAAACATGGTCAGCACCAAGACTCCATGGGTGTTAGAATCATTACAATGTAATCTAGATTATTGACTCTAGTGCAAGTGGGAGACTGAAGGAAATATGCCCTAGAGGCAATAATAAAGTTGTTATTTATATTTCCTTATATCATGATAAATGTTTATTATTCATGCTAGAATTGTATTAACCGGAAACTTAGTACATGTGTGAATACATAGACAAACCGAGTGTCCCTAGTATGCCTCTACTTGACTAGCTCGTTGATCAATGATGGTTAAGTTACCTAGCCATAAACATGTGTTGTCATTTGATGAACGGGATCACATCATTAGAGAATGATGTGATGGACAAGATCCATCCGTTAGCTTAGCACTATGATCGTTTAGTTTATTGATATTGCTTTCTTCATGACTTATACATGTTCCTATGACTATGAGATTATGCAACTCCCGAATACCGGAGGAACACTTATTGTGCTATCAAATGTCACAACGTAATTGGCTGATTATAAAGATGCTCTACAGGAGTCTCCGATGGTGTTTGTTGGCTTGGCATAGATCAAGATTAGGATTTGTCACTCCGTGTTTCGGAGAGGTGTCTCTGGGCCCTCTCGGTAATGCACATCACTATAAGCCGTGCAAGCAATGTGACTAATGAGTTAGTAACGGGATGATGCACTACACAAAGAGTAAAGAGACTTGCCTGTAATGAGATTGAACTACGTATGGTGATACCGACGATCGAATCTCGGGCAAGTAACATACCGATGACAAAGGGAACAACGTATGTTGTTATGCGGTCTGACCGATAAAGATCTTCGTATAATATGTAGGAACCAATATGAGCATCCAGGTTCCGCTATTGGTTATTGACCGGAGATGAGTCTCGGTCATGTCTACATAGTTCTCGAACCCGTAGGGTCCGCACGCTTAATGTTCGATGATGATCGGTATTATGAGTTTATCTGTTTTGATGTACCGAAGGTAGTTCGGAGTCCCGGATGTGATCACGGACATGACGAGGAGTCTCAAAATGGTCGAGACATGAAGATTAATATATTGGAAGCTTATGTTTGGACACAAGAAAGGTTTCTGATAGGTTCGGGCATTTTCCGGAGTACCGGGGGGTTACCGGAACTCCCCGAGGGGTTAATGGGCCTTCATGGGCCATAGTGGAAGAGAGGAGGAGGCGGACAAGTGGAGGGGCGCCCCCCCCCCCCAAGCCCAATCCGAATTGGGGAGGGGGGTCGGCCCCCCTTTCCTTCTCTCCCTCTTCCCCTTCCTTCCCCCTCCTAGTTGGACTAGGAAAGGGGGGAACCTACTCCTAGTAGGAGTAGGATTCCGCCCCTTGGGGCGCGCCCCATGAGGCTGACCGGCCCCCTCCTCCACTCCTTTATATACCGGGGAGGGGGCACCCCATAGACACATAAGTTGATTTTTAGCCGTGTGCGGTGCGCCCCTCCACAGTTTTCCACCTCGATCATATCGTCCTAATGCTTAGGCAAAGCCCTGCGCCGGTAACTTCATCATCACCGTCACCACGCCGTCGTGCTGACGAAACTCTCCCTCGGCCTCAGCTGGATCTAGAGTTCGAGGGACGTCACCGAGCTGAACGTGTGCAGATCGCGGAGGTGTCGTGCGTTTGGTACTTGATCGGTTGGATCGCAAAGACGTTCGACTACATCAACCGCGTTAGTTAACGCTTCCGCTTTGGGTCTACGAGGGTACGTGGACACACTCTCCCCGCTCGTTGCTATGCTTCTCCTAGATAGATCTGCGTGATCATAGGATTTTTTTTGAAATACTACGTTCCCCAACACAACTTGACCACTAGACTGAGGATGATAGGGTGATGCAATTATATGGTTAACATCATAATTGGCAAGCATTTTACGGAACGCACCATGACTGAAGTGTGAACCACCATCAGTCATTAAATATCTAGGGACTCCAAACCTTGGGAAAATAATTTCCTTAAGCATTTTAATACAGGTCTTGTGATCAGCACTACAGGTTGGAATAGCTTCTACCCATTTAGTAACATAATCATCAGCAACCAAAATATGTGTATATCCATTAGAGGAAGGAAAAGGTCCCATGTAATCAAATCCCCAAACAACAAATGGTTCAACAACAAGTGAATAATTCATAGGCATTTCTTGATGCTTACCGATATTACCTATTCTTTGACATTCATCACAAGATAAGACAAACTTACAGGCATCCTTGAAGAGAGTAGGCCAATAAAATCCGGATTGCAATACCTTGTGAGCAGTTCTATCTCCAGCATGATGCCCACCATATGCCTCAGAGTGACATTTCCGAAGGATTAGTCCCTGTTCATGCTCAGGTACACAACGTCTAATAATACCATCTACTCCTTCTTTATAAAGATGTGGGTCATCCCAAAAGTAGTGTCTTAAATCAAAGAAGAATTTTTTCTTTTGTTGGAATGTAAAGCTAGGTGGTAAATATTTAGCAACAATGCAATTAGCATAGTCAGCATACCAAGGAGTACTATGAGCAACATTTATTGCAGCTAACTGCTCATCAGGAAAACTATCATCAATAGGTAGTGGGTCATCAAGCATATTTTTAAGCCTAGACAAGTTATCAGCTACGGGGTCCTCAGCTCTTTTTCTATCAGTGATATGCAAATCAAATTCTTGTAGCAAAAGAACCCATCGAATAAGTCTAGGTTTAGCATCTTTCTTTTCCATATGGTATTTGATAGCAGCATGGTCACTGTGAGCAATTACTTTTGAATCAACAATGTAAGATCTAAATTTATCACAAGCAAATACCACTGCTAGGAATTCTTTCTCAGTAGTAGCATAATTCTTTTGAGCACTGTCTAGAGTTTTACTAGCATAATTGATAACATTTAGTTTCTTATCAACTCTTTGTCCTAGAACAGCACCAACAGCATAATCACTAGCATCACACATAATTTCAAAAGGCAAGTTCCAATCAGGTGGTTGAACAATAGGTGCAGAAATTAAGGCTTTCTTGAGTGTTTCAAAGGCTTCAAAACAATCATCATCAAAAACAAAAGGGACATCCTTTTGCAAAAGGTTTGTAAGAGGCCTAGAAATTTTAGAAAAGTCTTTGATAAATCTCCTATAGAAACCAGCATGACCTAGGAAACTACGAATACCTTTGATATCCTTAGGACATGGCATTTTCTCAGTTGCATCAACCTTAGCTTTGTCCACTTCAATACCCTTTTCAGAAATCTTATGACCCATGATAATACCTTCATTAACCATAAAGTGGCACTTCTCCCAATTTAAGACAAGATTTGTTTCTTCACGTCTCTGCAAAACTCGATCAAGATTGCTTAAACAATCTTCAAAAGACTTCCCACATATAGAGAAGTCATCCATGAAAACCTCAACAATCTTTTCACAAAAGTCAGAGAATATAGCAGTCATACATCTTTGAAAGGTATCAGGTGCATTGCATAAACCAAAAGGCATACGTCTATAAGCATAAGTTACAATGGGACAAGTGAAAGTGGTCTTTTCTTGATCACGTTGAGAAACAGGTATTTGCGAAAAACCAAAGTATCCATAAAGGAAGCAAAAGTGTGTGTGCTTAGATAATCTTTCTAGCATTTGATCAATAAAAGGCAGAGGGTAATGATCTTTTCTAGTTGCTTTATTTAATTTTCTAAAGTCAATTACCATTCTATAGCATGTACCAATTCTTTGTGGAATAAGTTCATTCTTATCATTAGGAACAACAGTAATACCTCCTTTCTTAGGAACACAATGAACAGGACTTACCCATCCAATATCATCTATAGGATAGATTATACCTGCTTCCAGAAGTTTTAATATTTCCGTTCTTACCACCTCCTTCATCTTCGGCTTTAACCGACATTGGTGATCAACAACGGATTTAGCATCAGGTTCCATATTAATCTTGTGCTAACATAGATTGGGACTAATGCCCTTTAAATCATCAAGAGTATATCCAATAGAAGCTCGGTGCTTCCTTAGAACTTTCAATAATATTTCTTCTTCAAGTTCTGAAAGGTTAGCACTAATAATAACATGATATATCTTCTTTTCATCAAGATAAGCATATTTCAAAGTGTCTGGCAATTGTTTTAATTCAAACACAGGATCACCTTTAGGTGGAGGAGGACCTCCTAGAGTTTCAATAGGCAAATTGTGTTTAAGCAGAGGACGTTGTTCAAAGAAAATATCATCTATTTCATTTCTTGCATGCATATGTAAATCATTTTCATGGTCTAGCAAATATTGTTCTAGTGGATCAGTAGGAGGCACAGCAATAGAAGCAAGACCAAATATTTCTTCCTTACTAGGCAATTCTTTTTCATGAAGCTTTCTACTAAACTTGGAAAAATAAAACTCATGAGACTCATCACCAAAACTAACACCGACAGTTTGTTTCTCACAATCTATTTTAGCACTAACGGTGTTCAAGAAGGGTCTACCAAAGATAATTTGACAAAAATCATCTTGTGGGGAACCAAGAACAAGAAAATCAGTAGGGTATTTCATTTTCCCACACAAAACTTCAACATCTCTAACAATTCCAACTGGTGATATAGTATCTTGATACGTCCATTTTGCATCATGCTTTTATATCGATATTTATTGCATTATGGGTTGTTATTACACACTATGTCACAATACTTATGCCTTTTCTCTCTTATTTTATAAGGTTTACATGAAGAGGCAGTGGCAGCTGGAATTCTGGGCTGGAAAAGGAGAAAATATTAAAGACCTATTCTGCACAACTCCAAAAGTCCTGAAACTCCACGAAAGTCAGTTTTGGAATATATTAAAAATATTGGGCGAAGAAAGCACCAGAGCGGGGCCACCCACTGTCCACGAGGGTGGAGGGCACGCCCTACCCCCCTGGGCGCGCCCCCTGCCTCGTGGGCCACCTGGAAGCCCCGCGATGCCCATCTTCTGGTATAAGGTGTCTTATGCCCTGGAAAAAATCAGAAGGAAGCTTTCGGGACGAAGCGCCGCCGTCTGAAGGCGGAACCTTGGCGGAGCTATTCTGCCAGGGAAACTTCCCTCCCGGAGGGGGAAATCATCACCATCGTCATCACCAACGATCCTCTCATCGGGAGGGGGTCAATCTCCATCAACATCTTCACCAGCACCATCTCCTCTCAAACCCTAGTTCATCTCTTGTATCCGATCTTTGTCTCAAAACCTCAGATTGGTACCTGTGGGTTACTAGTTGTGTTGATTACTCCTTGTAGTTGATGCTAGTTGGTTTATTCGGTGGAAGATTATATGTTCAGATCCTTTATGCACATTAATACCCCTCTGATTATGAACATGAATATGATTTGTGAGTAGTTACGTTTGTTCCTGAGGACATGGGAGAAGTCTTGTTATAAGTAGTCATGTGAATTTGGTATTCGTTCGATATTTTGATGAGATGTATGTTGTCTTTCCTCTAGTGGTGTTATGTGAACGTCGACTACATGACACTTCACCATTGTTTGGGCCTAGGGGAAGACATTGGGAAGTAATAAGTAGATGATGGGTTGCTATAGTGACAGAAGCTTAAACCCTAGTTTATGCGTTGCTTCGTAAGGGGCTGATTTGGATCCATATGTTTCATGCTATGGTTAGGTTTACCTTAATTCTTCTTTCGTAGTTGTGGATGCTTGCGAGAGGGGTTAGTCATAAGTGGGATGCTTGTCCAAGGAAGGTCAGTACCCAAGCACCGGTCCACCCACATATCAAATTATCAAAGTAACGAACGTGAATCATATGAGCATGATGAAAACTAGCTTGACGATAATTCCCATGTGTCCTCGGGAGCGCTTTCCTTTATGTAAGAGTTTGTCCAGGCTTGTCCTTTGCTACAAAAAGGATTGGGCCACCTTTCTACACCTTGTTTACTTTTGTTACTTGTTACCCGTTACGAATTACCTTATCACAAAACTATCTGTTACCGATAATTTCAATGCTTGCAGAGAATACCTTACTGAAAACTGCTTGTCATTTCCTTCTACTCCTCATTGGGTTCGACACTCTTACTTATCGAAAGGACTACGATAGATCCCCTATACTTGTGGGTCATCATATCTCTATTAGCAAGTTCCATAGTAACATCTATGTCTTCAAGCTCTGCGGGTGCTATGTCATTCATAATTTCTTGATATAAGGAGTAGGGAATAGCACTCATCTAGCACCCATGTCACATAAACCATGATAACAGTGATCCCCTATTTTAACTGAGACAACGGGCATGCCAACAACAGGTATGTGTTTATTATTTATATGAGGTTTGGCAATTCTGGCAGCTTCTTCACAGAAGTAAATAACATGCCCATCTACATTTTCTTCCAAGAGATCCTTAACCATAGCAATACTAGGTTCTACTTTAATTTGTTCATCTGGTTTAGGTGTTCTAATATAACTTTTGTTGACCATAGATGAAACTTTAGCATGTTCCTTTATTCTAACAGGAAAAGGTGGTTTCTCAATATAAGCGGTAGGAACAACTGGATCAACATTATCAAGTATATTTTGTTCTTTAGCTAGTGCCGGTTCTTTAATTTCTTCTTTAATAGGTGGGTGATATTTAAACCACTTCTCTTTAGGGAGATCAACATGAGTAGAAAATGATTCACAAAAGGAGGCTACTATCTCCGAGTCAAGTCCATATTTAGTGCTAAACTTTTGAAAAGCATCGGTATTTATAACGATTTAACACAATCATACTTAAGCTTAATACCTAACTCCTTACCTATGTAGAGTTACCAATCTTTAGAGTTGTGTTTAATTCTTTCCAAAAGATCCCACCAGAATTCAATAGTCTTCTTCATGAAGGAACCAGTACAAGAAGTATCAAGCATGGTTGATCATCACGAGAAAGCCGAGCATAAAAATTCTGAATAATAATTTCTCTTGAAAGCTCATGATTGGGGCATGAATATAACATTGACTTAAGCCTCCCCAAGCTAGAGCGATACTTTCTCCTTCACAAGGGCAAAAATTATATATGTAATTCCGATCACGATGAACTAGATGCATGGGATATTTTTTTTTGGTGAAACTCCAATTTCAATCGATTCCAGTTCCAAGCTCCAATATCATCGCATAGCCTATACCATGCCAATGCTTTTTTCCTTCAAAGATAAAGGGAAAACCTTCTTCATAACTTCATCTCCGGGTAAACCTGCAAGCTTAAACAATCCACAAATTTGTTCCACATATATCAAGTGCATATCAGGATGTTCGGTTTCGTCTCCTGCATAAGGATTAGCTAGCAGTTCTTCTATCATACACGAAGGAATTTCATATTCAATATTTTTAGTAGGTGCAGTAGGTTAAGGGGTGGAAAATTGTGGTTCTGGTTGAGGTGAAGATACCCCGAACAAACCCCTTAAAGGATTATTCTCCATAGTAACAAGTGACAGTAAATTTCAGCACACTATATAAATGTTTCCTTAGAAAATTCCACTTACCAAAGGCGCTTCACTCCCCGGCAACGACCACAGAAAATAGCCTTGATGACCCACAAGTATAGGGGATCAATTGTAGGTCTATTCGATAAGTAAGAGTGTCAAACCCAACAAGGAGCAGAAGGAAATGACAAGTGGTTTTCAGCAAGGTAATGTCTGCAAGTGCTGAAACTGTAAGTAACAGAGTAGTTTGATAGCAAGATATTTGTAACGAGCAAGTAATGATAGTAGTAACAAAAGTGCAGCAAGGTAGCCCAATCCTTTTGAGGCAAAGGATAGGCCAAAGCGGTCTCTTATAGTGAGCAGAGCGTTCTTGAGGGTACACGGGAATTTCATCAAGTCAGTTTCATCATGTTGGTTCGATTTGTGATCGCTACTTTGATAATTTGATATGTGGGTGGATCGGTGCTTAGGTGCTGTTCTTACTTGAACAAACCTCCTACTTATGACTAACCCTCTCGCAAGCATCCGCAACTACGGAAAAAGTATTAAGAATAAATTCTAACCATAGCATTAAACTTTTGGATCCAATCGGTCCCTTATGGAATAGCGCATAAACTGGGGTTTAAGCTTCTGTCGCTCTCGCAACCCATCATCTAATTACTACTCCACAATGCATTCCCTTAGGTGCAAATATGGTGAAGTGTCATGTCGTCGACGTTCACATGACACCACTAAGGGAATCACAACATACATACTATCAAAATATCGAACTCATATCAAGTTCACATGATTACTTGCAACATGATTTCTCCCGTGACCTCAAGAACAAAAGTAACTACTCACAAATGATAATCATGATCAAGAACAGAGGGGTATTAGATAGCATAATGGATCTGAACGTATAATCTTCCACCAAATAAACCATATAGGAATCAACTACAAGATGTAATCAACACTACTAGTCACCCACAAGCACCAATCTATAGTTCCGGTAACAAGATTGAACACAAGAGATGAACTAGGTTTGAGATGACATGGTGCTATTGAAGATGTTGACGGAGATAGCCCTCCCCAAGATGGGAGAGTTGTTGGTGATGATGATGACGATGATTTCCCCCTCAGGGAGGGAAGTTCCCTCGACGGAATCGCTCCGCCAGAGGGCAAAAGTGCTCCTGCCCAAGTTCCGCCTCGAGACGGCGGCGCTCCATCCCGAAAGTCCTCTCTTTATTTTTTCTAGGTCAAAATGACTTATATACCAGAAGATGGGCATTGGAGGTAGGCCCGGGTGAGCATAACCCACCAGGGCGCGCATGGGCTTCCTGGCGCACCCAGGTGGGTTGTGCCCACCTGGTGGGCCACCTCTGGTACTTATTTGCTCCAATATTCATCAAATATTCCATAAAAATTCCCCGTGAAGTTTCGGCTTGTTTGGAGTTGTGCAGAATAGGTAGCCTGATGTATCTTTTTCAAGTCCAGATTTCCAGCTGTCGGAATTCTCCCCGTTTGTGTGTACCTTGCAAATTATGAGAGAAAAGGCATTAGAATTACTCCAAAAAATATTATCATGCATAAAAACATCATAAATAACAGTAAGAAAATATGATGCAAAATGGATGTATCACTGCCCCGCCTGCCGCCGCTGTTGCTTCGACGCGCCGGCCGCCCCCCTCCTCGCGCCACCTGTCGCCATCTCCGCTGCTGCCTGCTGCACGGCCGCGACCTCCTCCTCGCCATGCTGACCGCCGCACACCTCACCGCCCGCTTTTGCGGCTCCGCCGCCCCGTCGCGCCTGCTCCGGCCCTTCCCTGCACGCGCGGTTCGCCGTCTCTCAGTCCACGGCCTCCGCTCGCGCACCTGATGTTTGCCTGAACTACGTCGGTATTTCCCCAAAGAGGAAGGGATGATGCGGCACAGCAACGTTAGGTATTTCCCTCAGTGATGAGACAAAGGTTATCGAACAAGTAGGAGAACCACGCAACACCACGTAAACAGCTCATGCACACAAAGAACAAGAACAAATACTTGCAACCCGACGTAAGAGAGGGGTTGTCAATCCCTCACGGGTAAAAAGAGAGGTGAAATTGTAGTATATTGGATAAATAGATCTCGCGGGAACGCGAGATAAAATAAATAAACAAAAATTGCAGCAAGGTATTTTTGTATTTTTGGATTAATAGATCTGAAAATAAAAGCAAATAAAAATAGATCGCGAAGGCAAATCTAATAAAGAAGAGACCCCGGGGCCGTAGATTTCACTAGTGGCTTCTCTCGAGAAAAATAGCAAACGGTGGGTAAACAAATCACTATTGGGCAATTGATAGAACTTCAAATAATCATGACGATATCCAGGCAATGATCATTATATAGGCATCACGTCCAAGATTAGTAGATCGACACCTGCCTACATCTACTACTATTACTCCACACATCGACCACTATCCCGCATTCATCTAGTGTATTAAGTTCATGGAAAAACGGAGTAATGCAATAAGAACGATGACATGATGTAGACAAGATCTATTTGTGTAGAAATAGACCCCATCTTGTGATCCTTAATAGCAACGATACATACGTGTCGGTTCCCCTTCTGTCACTGGGATCAAGCACCATAAGATCAAACCCATCACAAAGCACCTCTTCCCATTGCAAGATAAATAGATCAAGTTGGCTGAACAAAACCCAAATATCGGAGAAGAAATGCGAGGCTATAAGTAATCATGCATATAAGAGATCAAAGAAGACTCAAATAACTTTCGTGGATAAAAACATAGATCTGATCATAAACTCAAAGTTCATCGGATCCCAACAAACACACCGCAAAAAGAGTTACATCCAATAGATCTCCAAGAGACCATTGTATTGAGAATCAAAAGAGAGAGAGGAAGCCATCTAGCTACTATAACTATGGACCCGTAGGTCTACAATGAACTACCCACGCATCATCGGAGAGGCACCAATGGGGATGATGAACCCCTTCGTGATGGTGTCTAGATTCGATCTAGTGTTTCTGGAACTTGCGGCGATTGGAATTGATTTTCGGCCACTCCCCTAGGGTTTCTAGAATATTGGGGTATTTATAGAGAAAAGAGGCGGTGCGTGAGGCCACCGAGGTATGCATAACCCACCTGGCCGCGCCTGGGCCCCCAGGCGCGCCCTTGTGGGTTGTGCTCCCCTCGGAGCACCCATCAGGTACTTTCTTGGCCCATACGATGTCTTCTGGTCCAGAAAAAAAACACAAAAATTTTCACTGCGTTTGGAGTCCGTTTGCTATTGATTTCCTGCATGAAAAAAAACAAGCAGAAAATAGCTACTCGCACTGGGCACAATGTCAATAGGTTAGTCCCAAAAAATGATATAAAGTTGCTATAAAATTATTGTAAAACATCCAAGAATGGTAATATAACTGCATGGAACAATAAAAAATTATAGATACGTTGGAGACGTATCAGCGCCCCCGGGCTTTGCTCGCCCGCGGCGCCAGGCGGCCGCGCCCCGCGCCTGCGCCCGTAACCGCGCCCCGTTAGGCCCCTGGGGTCACCGACGGCTGCCCCCCTGTCAATGAGACGTGGGGCCAGCCCCCCAGAAACGAAATGAAATATATAAAATAGTAATATATAAATAAATAAATAAACTAAAATTAATTACTTAATTAACTTAATTAATTTTGATTAGTTAAACTTATTAACTAGATTGGTTAACTAAAACTGTTAGTTTAGTTAGTTCTATGACAGAACGACCCCACACGTCAGTTTGACTCAGTCAACGCCATGTTGACTGCTGATGTCATGCTGTCATCACACTGAAGTAATAAATGTGTTTTTTGAATTAAATTAAATAATTACTATTTCAGAAAATGTTTAAATGTATGGAAATTAATATAAAACAAACCGTAGCTCGGATGAAAATACTTTGTACATGAAAGTTGCTCAGAAAAACGAGACGAATCGGGATATGCCCTCTGTTCGTCTGTCACACGTCCCTAGCGTAGCAAACATGGAACCCTCCCCCTTTGTTTCATCTATTCGAAAATACCAAACTTAGGGAAAACATTCCCGGAATGTTTCCCCCTTCGCCACTATCGTGAAGCACAGCGTTAGAACACCCCTAGCACCGTATATCGTCATGTCATGCTTATTGTTGCACCCAGATGGTGGATCCCAGGAGCCAGATGCCACCCCCGTCGACCACTACTACTACCCGACGGAGCCTACTACTACGTGGAAACCGTCGACGACCAGGAGTAGTTAGGAGGTCCCAGGCAGGAGGCCTTGCCTCTTCGATCGTTGTTGCTTTTGTGTTTGCCGTCTTAAGGCAGTCTTGTTTAACTTATGTATGTACTCAGATATTGTTGCTTTCGCTGGCGCTTGTGTATCAAGCTGCTGTATTCGAGCCCCCGAGGCCCCTGGCTTGTATTATTTGTTTTGTGTCTATAGTTGTGTTGTGATATCTTCCCGTGAGTCCCTGATCTTGATCGTACACATTTGCGTGTATGATTGAATCGGGGGCGTCACAAGTGGTGTGAGTACTTGATGCAGGTCTAGGACTTCAACAATGAGCTAGAGTTGGGGCGAAGCTGGCAATACTTCTCTCGGAAGCACCACATCAAGCTTGGCCCTACGACATTGTCGTCAAGCTCGACAACCTTGTCCTTAAGGTGCAAATCTACGATGTGAAGAACTCCACAATCTGCCGCTCTAGATGCCATAAGCGCATCTATCAAGGGCCCTCTGACCTGACCCAGGCAAGCTAAAGTCCTGTGAAGGGCGTATGAAATAAGTAGTAGTAGTAGTAGTAGTAGTAGTAGTAGTAGTCTTATCGGTGTTTGCTGAAACTATCCATATTTTGCCCGGGAAACACCCTGATGATGTTGTGCAGGGGCATCCCTAAAAACTCATGTCTTCTACCATTAATGTCGTTTAAGCAATAATTTAGGTACTGTTGATGTGTTGATTTTTGTGCATGTTGCATGTTTATGAGTTGTGTGCTAAGCTATGAAGTGTGGTGCATACTGGTGGTAAGTTCACCAGATTTGAAAGGGATGAGAACAACAACACATTGCACACAATCAAACATCTACGATTTGCATATGCCCCCACCCTCTCCCCCTATCCACTCCGGCGCCGCCCCGCCACCCAAGATGGCTGGATCCATGCACCGCCGTTCCTCGCCACAGGTCAGAAGTGTGAATCCATGCCACCACGTGTAGTCCCGAGTCATGGTCGTGGTGGCGCTTCCTCTTTCCTCGATGGTGCATCCCGCTTACCCAACCTCCCACCGTCACTGGCACCCCAGAGTAATTACCACGGCATGCACTCAATAATTAAGAGTTACATTCAAAGAACAACAGCGGATGTGGGGGCATGGGTGGCGGAGATCACCAACCGCAACACACACGAGGGGATTTGGATTGGCTCGTTCCAATCGGTGCCGCACACGACGTGGGAGTATGATATTGTATGGTGCGCCTCCAGACGCAAACGTGCCGCTCAACTTTGCCGACAGCCTGCTGCAGTTACCGCCCGTTGATCCTGGGTGACAACTGCATGCGAGCTGCGGAAAAGGTCGAGAGGCCTGCTAGTGCCTTGAGGTGGAGCAAGCCGATAGGGTGTACATGGAGAAGCATCCACCTATACCCGTAGCGCACAAGGAGGAGCACTGCGGTATGTGTAGTACAAGTCTGGGTGGCGATGGTCATCGACTTGTGCTCCAGCGACGATGACAATGATGGCGATGGTGGTGGTGATGGAGCGGATGAGGGCACCAGCGGTGGAGCGGGCGAGGGCACTGCCCCCATGACCGACTCGGACTGGGAGTAGTATTTTACTTTCTATTATGCAATCTTAGTTTAAATTTTGTTCAATGTTTTGTAAAGTTGTTTGATAATGCTTGAATTTCATTTAAATTTTGGTTGAGTCGAGTTCGAATGAAGTTTGAGGAAATAATTAGAATGAAATGTGCACCGAAATTATATTCATTATTGAAGGAGTTAAGTTTAGGGGTTCAGTTAGAAACCGTACCTTTTAGAGGAGGAAATATACTCAGGGGATACTCAGACGTTTACTCCTTTAAGTTTTAGGGGATCAGATAGAGGTGCTATCAGTCAGTTTAATCATGTAAAACTCCCTCGTCCCTCCTCCTCATCTCATTGTGTCCCCCGTGTCGTCCTGCCTAGCGACCCGGGGGAGATCTAGATCGTGCAGCCGCATTCTCTCGTCCATCCTCCTCATCTCACCGGCACCGGTGAAGAGGCCGGCAAACAGGGGCGGAGGCAGGATTTGACGATTGGGGAGGGGGGGGGGGGGGGGGGGGGCAAGAAGACAATGAACATATAATATATATTTTTCTGGGCAGTGACCATACCAAGAGGAGCATAACATAATATGTATTTTCAATTAGAAATATGTTGTTTTTCTTTATCAGTTTGAATGTGGCTAGTGGCTCTTACACCTGAAACACATAGAATAAAGTCTGACAATCTTCTATGGTGCGCTTTGGATTTTAGCTTGTTATGCAAATTTTACTTGTGGCAGAATATTTGATCAGTAGTTTGTGTATTAGCTAATTTTATATTTAAGCTATCATGCATGTATACAAACTGGTATGTAGATTTCTAATCGTCCCCAAAAGTTTAGAAACTAGCATCTAACAGTTTGTGCAAATCTAATAATAATAATAATAATAATAACCTTGATGGTGACCTGCCTTTTGTGCTCGAGATTCGGTCATGTCTACTCGTGGGCAGACGGGACTAGGCAGGGCTCTCTTTGGTCCGATCTTACACATGACATGCATGTTGAATCATAATATTTCACAAAGGATCAGAGTGTAAAATCATACAAGTTTGCATGCTGGTAATAGAATTCACAGGAGATCTAGGCCCGATCCGTGGAACTTGCTTTGCAAAAGGGCGTCAAAACGATGCGCCATTTCAGGTGTCATATGGTTCATCCAGTCTCCTACACCCCCTCTCCTGAAGAAAGATTCACGAGGATACTTGGTGAACACCACAGGGCCCGCCTTGTTCACCTTGAGGCTGCTCAGCTTCTCAAAGCTGCACAGATCCACAATGTCGTCCACAACCTTGGTTTCCTCCTCGGCAGCGGAGAATGGTTGCCCAACGAACCGCGCCAGCTTTCGTACATTGTTGGCTGGGTCTTTTATCATTTCCTCGTACCTGAGGAAAAGGACCGCTGCCGAGGTCATCTCTGGTTGGCCCTCGTCGCCACTCATGGTTTTGCCGGCGTTCCAATACCCGAGGATGTGGTCCCAGAATGGGCCGCATAGAGATCTGCCCTCGCAGGTGAGCTCGAACATGTCGTTGAATGACAGGTTTGGCCGAGGATGCCTAAGGAAGTGCCACATTGAGACTACCATGTCCTTTGGGTCCCTGATGAGTCATGAGTGACAATCAGTAAATTTTGTTCGTATCAACAGTCGCCCATCATCAATAACTAACGTTAATGTTATGTATTACTATGATGAAATAACCAAACCAAATGAATAAGTAGTAGTCAAAATAGACGTCCGATACCTTTTCCTTCGAGGCTTAGAGAAACGCCAAACACGTTTCAAAAGGTATCAGATCGACGAGAGATTTGAAGTTATATAGATAGAGTATACACAATAATATATCATGCCACGCAAGCGTACGCGCGCACCTGCAGATGTAGACGATCTTGCAGTCTGGATTCTTGGTGATGGAGGCGGGCAGAGTAGAGTAGGGCATGTGCGTGGACAAGAGCCTCGGCGACGGCAGCGCGTCCAGCTTGCTCCCCCACCCGCCGGACACGATCACCTCCATGAACGGGACGCAGTCGTGCGGCGTGTGGCGGAGGAGCGGGTGGTCGGGGGCGGCGGGCGGGTGCGCCCCGCGTGCCATGGTGGCGAAGGCGAGCGCCTTGAGCCACGTGGTGCCACACTTGGGCGGGCTGGCGAGGATGACATCGCCACGACGTGGCGTGAAGCCGCCGCCGTTTTGAATCTGGACGATCCCCGGGATCCACCCTTCGATCACCCAGGTGCCCTGGTACAGGCGCTGCCCCGTCATCGGGTTGCTCGTGAGGGCGTCGCCGTCGCCGTCGCCACCGCTGTGGTCTTTCTTCGGCAGGGGCAACGGCGGGTCGTGGCGGCTGTCGACGAAGACGTCCTTGAACGCGGCTGGGCCGCCGGCGAGGGCACATGCTAGCGACATGCTTTTGCTGGAATGTTGCGCGGCTCGCGATGAAATAAATAAGATAATAGATCTGGATGTCCTAAACTTCCGGTACCATATCGGCCGGCTCGTGGCGAACGTGGTTGCCAAATTATTGGCCGACAGGAACATAAATTGCTTGCTGTCATGCATGCATGTGTGCGTTTCCTGTAGCGAGCGTAGCGACGAGTACTGCAGCTAGTGATGTCAGATTAGTCATGATAGAGCCTTTGCGTTAAGGCCATGCTCAGCTGAGTGTCCATCATATCAGCGGCTTTGTCGGCAGCTACAAGCCTACAACCACTCATCCGTGAAGACGCCGGGCAGGTGAGGTCTGGAACAACAACTTGAGCCGCACCTTGGCATCGGGACGCTGTCGACTCGACTTGGACATGGAGACTGGAGGCGGGAACATGCACCGGTCGGCTGGGACTACCTCGCCCCATGACGCTCTTTCACACGGTCACACCGGCGCGGAACTGCTGCTGGCCACGAGCAACAAAACAGCCATCTACACGCGTACACATGTACACAGGCGTCCGGGCCTTTGCACAAACGCGGCACCCCAGGCATGCACACTCCATCCCGGTGCCCGTGCACGCACACGGGACCGGCCAGCCATATGTTGGGGGCGTACGTCCGTGTTTCTTTACAACTCCCAGGCATGGCGGAAGTGTTTATGTTCTATAGTCCACTAGGAAATTCCTATTTCTAATCGAATGGCTCCCACCCCTAATTTCCATATGCAAAATCCAATCAAATCAAATAGGTATATATTTTCAAAATTATAGGTACCGTCAGTTTGGAAATGTGCAACCAAGCACCTATACTTCCAAGCGCAAAAAAAAGGTACTGTACCAACTTTTTTCGAAAAGGAGATTAAAACCTCCCACCTCTGCATTAATGCGACGCACACCACCATTTTTCTTAATTATTCAGCACACTACATAGCAAGGGCAACCATGGTAGATGTTGGAAATATGAGCAAATTACTACGGGATTTAATCCGAATGAACAAAAGATAAATCATGACAACAATAGCAAAGATTAAACTAATCATGCGAACTAGCATAATAGATGAACAGACCACATCTAGGGCACATACTAGAAACATGAATTCTACCACAATCTCGAACAGGAAGGATAGAATCACATATGGTGCAACGGGAGCAGCACCGCCGGCGTTGACGTTGTCGCCCATGTCGTCGAGGATGAGGTTGCCGAGGTCGGGGAAGAAGTCATCGTTCGCGAAGTCGTCGCTGCCAGCAGTCGCGCGAGTGCGCTCCCCAAAAACCTGATCGCCCCTCTCCCTTACAGGATCACGAGAGGCGGGGTTCCGGAGGCCTGCTGTCCATTCTCCCGGTGCACGCCAAAAGGGGGGGATGGAGAAGACCTGCTTGGCAGCGCAATGATCTGGAACGGCGGTGAGAAACCATACGAAGCGGCAGCCGCTAGGGTAGATGTCTGCCTGACTATATAGTGCGGGCCGGGTAGGTCGTGGGAGTAAACCCCACGTCCGAGTCGTCACGATCCAAAAGAATCAGAAACGGTTTAGTAATTAACGCGTCCGTTAATTATTAATTAATGACTCATTAATTTTTTCCGAGCAGCAAAAATATAGGAGCGTCATGATGAGGCGAGGCGTGGCGAGGCGACCGAGGAGGAGGAGCACGCGTGTAGGTCTCCTCTTCTCATGCTCATACAAGTGGTAGAAGAGCTCACCTTATAAAGAGGTGCAACTCTCTCCCAACTTCCGGGGTGGGACTAAACTTTAGTCTCACTCACTCCACTCACATGTGTGCATGAATGGGCCAAGAGAATTTCAGAATTTTAGTTGGGCCTTGGGCCAAAGGCCTACTAGCAAAATTCCAACAATCCCCCACAAAGTCTCATTGGCAGATTTCATCATTTAGTTCCAAAACATTGTTTATATACCGGTGCTTAGTCGAGATTGTGAAGTTGAACTTCCACTTAGAGTTTTATGCTACACTAGATCATAACTTGAATAGTGGACTATGCCTTGAATTACAAGCTTTCCGCGAAACCAGTTTCACACAAATTCTTGACCGATACTGGGCTGCCGCAAGGCTTCCCTGCGGGTGGAGCGTATACGTCATACTCCAGGGCCTTTCATGAATTTATTAGAGAACACACAATTCTCACAGACTTCGACGTTAACAGTCAAATTCATATAGGTGTGTTCCTCAGGAGATGCTCTGCAGGACAACATCTCTGCTTACTCAAATAAGCCACCACTAGTAGAAAAAGGGCCTATTGTCCCGGTTCGTAAGGGCCATTTGTCCCGGTTGTTGAACCGGGACTAAAGTGTCGTTACTAATGCCCTAGGCCTTTAGTCTCGGTTCTTATACAAACCGGGACAGATGGGCCTCCACGTGGCCGGTGCGGCGAGCCCAGGCAGGAGGCCCTTTGGTCCCGGTTGGTGGCACCAACCGGTACCAATAGGCATCCACGCGTCAGCATTTCAGAGGCTGGGTTTTTTTTTAAAGCGGGGGGGGGGGGGGGGGGGGGTTGGGGGTTTTGGGAGGTTAATTTAGGTGTTTCATATATTGTGTTAGCTAGCTAATTAATAGAGAGAAGTGTCCTCTCTTATCTCCGTGCTTGGTCGACGCTACGTACTATACGTATAGAGAGGACTAGACACGCTAGCTAGTAAGCAAATGAAGGATACAGAAGATCGTCATGAACATATGCATACAGAGAGAAGTGATATCGACCACCTCTCCTTCTCTGAGAGATTGGTCGAACAACAAGTTCTCGTATATCTATCCAACGCTACTGGCTACATATATACAATATAATTATCTCTTACAATATAATCTCCTAATTATATATGAACTGATCAGGGTCCACATGGTATTCTCCGTCTTTATCGATCACGTGGTCAAGAGAGAATGCCACCAATTCCTCTTGAATTGCTCGCATACGATCTTGTGGTAGGAGTTCATCCCGCATCCGAAATATCTAATTTGAAGATGGGGGTCAATACATATATATATGAATAAATGAAATTCAACACAAATGATGGTAATAAAATAAAATTGTGAATATTATTATTTACGCACTTCATATTGTTTGTCAGAGTAACCCCGCTCACAGGTCGTGTGGCCGATGGACTCGCAAACGTAGTATCCACAGTAATCATTCCCTTGTTCCTGCCACAACCACTTTACAAGAAATAGAGGTCAATCAAACTGATAATCAGGCATGCTAAATGGTATTGCTGAAACTAGCGCTTGAATCACTAGGAGATGCGGGGAACATGCTACTATAGTACTTACTTTCGGGTGTTTAAATTGCAGTTTCTTCGGCAGTCGCGGAGTTTTTGAGGTGAATTTTTTCCAAACCCTGCCAAGACAAAGAAAACAATTACTTGATATCAGGAAATGAACAAAGTTGCCGATATGGTGCGATAATGATCGATTTAACTTACTTCTCTAGAATTTCAGTCATGTCCGCATACTCCTTGGGATCTTTTCGTCTCGAGTCTAAGACGGTTACTAGTCCCTGCTCAAGCTTAATCTCTAGGAGAATATAGTGGAAGTTGCGCACGCATGCATAACTCATCAATTACATTACTATAACCTCGACTAATAAGGGAAACCGAATATGCACAAGACAGTAACACTCACTTGAAGTTGTAAGGAAAGACTATTATAGCTTTGTTTTGATTTAATACAAACGATTGTAGCAACTTGGCCTCGGTATCTCTGGCCTGAAATTCAACCATATATGCATCTATGAGATTTGTGTTAATGAACCCAATATCACCAATTTGTCTTTTCTTCAATTCGGCGATCTTCAATCTGCATAATATAGTGAGGATAATTAAAAATACATGCAATGAAAGAGCTGACCTATATATAGAGACTTAATGACAGAAGTAGTACTACTTACAGACAGTAGCAAGTGACCGTTAATTTATCGAGGGCCTTTTGATTGAAAAACTAGAAGAACTCCTCAAATCGAACATTCAACAGATCAATTCCAACGAGGTCATGCTCCTCTTTAACTCTTAGCGTCAAAATATTCGTCCCACCAGACTCTCTGTAGGTTTTCATGTACCAATCATGGAATCTTCGCATCATCGTTGTTAGAGATCTTTCATCTTTGACGAGAGGCTTCCCGTACTCGTATTTGTGTTCGTCCACCTCCAAGAAATCATAATGTACATCGTCAGACAGGTAATCTCCAAGATTGTTTATAACCGGGCACCATCCCCAGATCATTAGCGACGATATCGCTGGACACCTGGAGCGGGGCGAACGATTGGTTCGCTTGTTCGCCGAGCTGGGCAATTTTTTTCCCAGCTCGTCGTTCTGTTAACCTTTGATCACTGACGGTACTTCCCGACCGCTCCGCTTCGATAAATGACTTTTCAATAATGCGCTCATAGTTTCCTTTCGGCGAAGACTTTGGTGGTTTCTTCAGGGCAGCCAGAGTGCGCTTCGCTTTCACCGGATCTATCTTCTCCTCCGGAGGTGGATGTTTCTTTGCTTTCACCCCTTCAAAGAAGTTCCTCACTTCGGATCGCACGATCTTCGCGTTTTCCTCCAGGCTCCTCTTGTATGGTAACTTCTCTGGAGTCTTTAGAGAAGGACCGAATCTATATTGCCTCCCGCCTCTGGTTGGACTGCTAGACGCTGGAGCAGACGGAGTGGCTGCGGCTGTCTTCATTCCATTCTTACGAGGCGGAGAAGGACTACGATGCGCCGGAGCAGCCGGAGCAGCGGCGGGTCTCTTCCGCCCTTGTTGATGAGGCGGAGAAGGAGGAGGCTGGCTGCTCGGGCGCGCCGGCGCAGGCGGAGAAGGAGGCGGAGTGCCGCCACGCGCCGGAGAAGGAGGCTGAGTGCCCTGATCACTCGCCGGAGGAGGAGGAGAAGGAGGAGGCGGAGTGCCTTGACTCGCCAGAGGAGGAGGCGGAGGCGTCCAGTTCGGCAGGTTGATGAGCTCCTTCCACCATAGGCATGCAGTCTTCAGAGAAGAACTCAGCCGAGTCTCCCCTTCACCGGTAGGGTGGTCAAGCTCGAGCTCCTCAAATCCGTCTGTTATTTGATCCACCATCACCCTAGCATATCCTTATGGAATCAGCCGGCAGTGATAGGTTGCGCCAGGTTCAGGAGGTGCAACAGAGCCAACAGCCGCCTTGCCTTTCAATTTCATCCATTGCGTCATAAGGTGGCAATGTTGAGACTCCGTGATAGCATCCATGGGGTAGCTAGCAGGAGCCGTGAAGACAGGCTCCTGCTGAAGCAGCTCGATGGAAGCCACGCTGCTTCTCCGCAGAGATGGCAGGGTAGCTTCGGGGGAAGCTTCGGCAGGTCGTTTGCTGCGATTTGCTTCTCGTTCCTCTATTGCTAGTACCCTTGCGTGCAGCGCCTGCAGTTGGGTATGCTCCACTTTCTTCCTCCTCTCCTGGCATTTGTAACCGCCTACGTCCGGAAACCCAGCCTTCCATGGAACGGAGCCTAGCGTGCCTCGTGTCCGTCCAGGGTGCTTAGGATTCCCGAGGGCCATTGTGAGCTCGTCGTTCTCTCTGTCTAGAATGAATGTCCCTTGCTGGGCTGCATCGATATACTCCTGAAGCCTCGTGACTGGTATTCTCAGTTGCTCGTCCGTCCAAACGCACTTCCCTGATACAGGGTCCAAGGTTCCGCCAACCCCGAAGAACCAAGTCCGGCAACGGTCTGGCCACTACAATGTCTCTGGTTCGACCCCTTTATCAAGCAGGTCATTCTCAGCCTTGGCCCACAACGACCGGGCTTTGAGGTAGCCACCTGACCCCGTGCGATGGTGAAGCTTCTTCTTCGCAGCATTTTTCTTATTTGTCACTGACATCTTCTTACTCTTGTCCGATGTCTTGTGGGCCACAAATGCGGGCCAGTGATCTCTGATCTTCTCATACCGGTCGATGAATTCTGGTGTCTCTTCTTTGTCGACAAATTTTTTCAGCTCATTCTTCCACCTCCTGAATAGTTCTGCCATCTTCTTAAGAGCATGAGACTTGATCAATTGCTCTTTAACTGGCTTCTCCGGATCCTCCTCTGGCGGTAGGGTGAAATTTGCCTTCAGCGCGGTCCAAAGATTATCTTTCTGCATATCGGAGACATAAGACACCTCAGGGTCTTCTTTAGCCGGCTTAAACCATTGGTGGATGCTGATCGGGATCTTGTCCCTAACAAGAACCCCGCACTGAGCAGCAAATGCTTCCTTTGTCCGGATGGGTTCAATCGGTTGGCCATCGCGTGTGATTTCTATGATCTCAAACCTTTCATCTGAGCGCAACTTTTTCTTCGGGCCTCGTCTCTTTACCGAAGTTGTGATCGATCCGGAGGGCTTGAAAAAAGAAGAAAGATGAGAGTTTATTAATATATGTGTACATACCAAAACAATTAATGCATCAATTAGCTAGCTATAATTAGCACATGCTTAATTAATATATATATACCTGGCCGGACTCCGTTCGGTCACCGGAGCTGTCATCACAGTGTCCTTCTTGCACCGGCATTGGGTCACCGGAGCCATCGTGATCATGTCCTTCCTCCTCCATTGTTCGATCACCGTAGTCTGCTTCTTCACCCTGTTCTTCCAGACCATCGGTGTCATTGAGAAACGAGAAGACGGCATCACTTCCGTGTGCGATTATGTCCCCCAACAACGCTTCTGTTGCTTCGTCTCGGGGGTCCATAGTTTTTGCAAATATTTACAACATGGCAATTATTATTCAAACATGACAGATGGATATATTAGTGGCAAACGTTTGGGGTGGCCTCGATCGGCAATGCTTCAAGGGTTTGGGGTGGCCTCGATCGGCAACGCTTCAAGGGTTTGAGGTGGCCTCGACAATGCCTCAAGGGTTTGGGGTGGCCTCGACGACAACGCTCTTTTAACTTGGTAAATTTGGGTGGCCTCGAGAGAGTTTGTCGGGTAGGGGCGCGGCGGGAGGGGGTAGGAGACCGACATCATTTTTTTCTAGGGTTTTGGTGTCCTCGAGAGTTTTGGTCGAGCGAGAGGGCCAGGGGGTGCTCCCGTGGTACAAGTTATCACGGTCGAGAGGGGGTTATATCGATAACGACGACATATGACGACCCCTCGACCCTCGAACCCTCGGTGACCCTCGACCCCTCGGTGACCCTCAACGTCCCTCTACCCTAGCTAGTTCCCGACCCTCGCCCCTCGAACCCTCGGCGACCCCTTCCCCCCTCCCCCCCCCCTCATGTCGAAGTTATCGGGGAGGGGGTGTATCGATAACGACATACCCGATAAAAAAATAAAAAAAGGAAGAAGAAGGAAAAAAAGAAGAAAAAAAGAGGAGAAGAAGAAAGGAACAGAGGAGAAGAAGAAAAAATCTATTTTTTCTTCTTCTCCTCTATTCCTTTCTTCTTTTCCTCCTTGTTTTCCTTTTTTCCTCTTCTTATTTATTTCTCCTCTTCTTCTCCTTTTTCTTTTCCTTCTTCCTAAACTAAACATAAACTAAAATAATCCAAAAACTAAACAAAACTTCTCCTCCTCCCTTTTTATTTCGTCTTCTTCTTTTTTTATCCTAAATCTTTATGAACAAATTTACAACAGAAAAAAACAAAAAAAATTCTATGAAGAAAATAAAAATTCGAACAAAATTGCAACAGAATAAAATCCTATGAACAAAATTACAATAAAAAATCCTATGAACAAAATTACAATAAAACTTCTATGAACAAAAAAATTCTGTGAACAAAATAAAAATTCTTTGCATATGAACATACAAACATTTGCATATTCTACAATAATATCACCAAAAATCCTAACTTTTGCATATGAACATACATACATCATCATCATCTACTACTGCTACAATATGAACAAAAAAATTAATATATATGTGAACAGGGGGCCTGCTTCGTCGTCGGCATCGGGGCGGGCGGCGGCGTTGGGGCGGGCGCGCGGCGGCGTTGGGGCGCGGGGGCTAAGGGGGGGAGGAGGGGGAACGGCGCGGTGAGGCTCACAATGCAGGCGAGCGGCGGCGAGGTCGGGGCAGGGCACTCGGCGTGCGCGACGGCGAGGTCGGGGCAGCGTGCGCGGCGAGGTCCGGGCTGGGCTCGGCGACGGCGAGGTCAGGGCAGGGCGCGTCGAGGTCGGGGCAGGGTGCTGTGAGGCCGGGGTAGGGGCGACGGCGGACGGGGGAGGCAGCCTGGCGGCGTCGATGTCCTCGGCGTCGTCGGGGCGGCAACTGCGAAATGAGAAGCGAAAATTTTCACAAGTCCTGCTTATATACCCAGGGCATTGGTTCCGGTTCATAGCACCAACCGGGACCAATGCCACCTTTAGTCCCGGTTGGTGCCACCAACCGTGACCTAAGGTCAGTTTTCGGCAGCCCAAAGGGCGGGAAGCGGCAGCCTTTGGTCCGGTTGGTGGCACCAACCGGGACTAAAGGGGGGCATTGGTTCCGCTTGTTGCCACGAACCGGTACCACTACACCCCTTCAGTACCGGTTGTTGTCACCAACCGGGACCAAAGGCCCTGTGCTGCCCGCGTCGCGGCCAAAACTTTAGTCCCACCTCGCTAGTTGAGAGAGCTCGAGAGTGGTTTATAAGCACTGCTGCGCCAACCCTCTCGAGCTCCTCTCAACTGCAGGCTTTCGAGCCTAATTTGTCACGATGTGCTCGTGGGCCTACTGGGCCTCCAGCGGGCCTGAATCCTGGCCCATGGTTGGGTTTCTACTCGTATTCAGGCCGTGGTAGCCTAGTAGGTGGCACTTTTTTTCTACTTACAACAAAAAACTTACTGTTGCTATTTTTATTTATTTTATTAAATTTTATTTATTTTAATTAATTAAATTTTATTTTGTTTGTACTTATTTATTTTATTAAAGTTTATTTTATTTTGTTTCTACTTATTTATTTTACTAAATTATAATTTATTTTATTTTGTTTCTACTTATTTATTTTATTAAATTTTAATTTATTTATTTTGTTTCTACTTATTTATTTTATTAAATTTTATTTTATTTTATTTTGTTTATACTTATTTTGAGCTATAAGACCCTGAAATTGAAAAGCATTTCAGATGAACTCTGAAAAGGTTGAAAGTTGGCATGGTATCATCATTTGACCCACATAGCATGTGCAAGAAAGTAGAGAGGGCTACAGCAAAAACTGGATTCACTTCGTGTACAAAACGGACAATCTCTTTCGAAGTATCAGGGTTTCATACGGAAACTCATCTGTTACAAAAGGGATTTCATTTTTTTGAACTTATTGGAACTCCATAGTTTTCCTGTGCTCAAAATGCACCATTCAAAGCCACATCAATCAAATTTCAACCATTTCTGACTTCATTTGTTATTTTTCATGCATTTACTGATTATTTTGAGCTATAAGACCGTGAAATTGAAAAGCATTTCCAATGAACTCTGCAAAAGGTTGAAAGTTGGCATGGTATCATCATTTGACCCACATAGCATGTGCAAGAAAGTAGAGAGGGTTACGGCAAAAACTGGATGCACTTCGTGTACAAAACGGACAATCTCTTCCGAAGTATCAGGGTTTCAAACGGAAACTCGTGTGTTACAAAGGGATTTCATTTTTTTAACTTATTTGAACTCCATAATTTTTCTGTGCTCAAAATGCACCATTCAAAGCCACATGATCAATTTTCAACCCTTTCTGACTTCATTTGTTATTTTTCATGCATTTACTGATTATTTTGAGCTATAAGACCCTAAAATTGAAAAGCATTTCAAATGAAATCTGAAAAGGTTGAAAGTTGGCATGGTATCATCATTTGACCCACATAGCATGTGCAAGAAAGTAGAGAGGGTTACGGCAAAAACTGGATGCACTTCATGTACAAAACGGACAATCTCTTTCGAAGTATCAGGGTTCATACGGAAACTCGTCTGTTACAAAGGGATTTCATTTTTGAACTTATTTGAACTCCATAGTTTTTCTGTGCTCAAAATGCACCATTCAAAGCCACAACATCAATTTTCAGCCCTTTCTGACTTCATTTGTTATTTTTCATGCATTTACTGATTATTTTGAGCTATAAGACCCTGAAATTGAAAAGCATTTCAAATGAACTCTGAAAAGGTTAAAAGTTGGCATGGTATCATCATTTGACCCACATAGCCTGTGCAAGAAAGTAGAGAGGGTTACGGCAAAAATTGGATGCACTTCGTGTACAAAACGGACAATCTCTTTCGAAGTATCAGGGTTTCATACGGAAACTCGTCTGTTACAAAGGGATTTCATTTTTTTTAACTTACTTGAACTCCATAGATTTTCTGTGCTCAAAATGCACCATTCAAAGCCACATCATCAATTTTCAACCCTTTCTGACTTCATTTGTTATTTTTCATGCATTTAGTGACTATTTTGAGCTATAAGACCCTAAAATTGAAAAGCATTTCAAATGAACTCTGAAAAGGTTGAAAGTTGGCATGGTATCATCATTTGACCCACATAGCATGTGCAAGAAAGTTGAGAGGGTTACGGCAAAAACTGGATGCACTTTGTGTACAAAACAGACAATCTCTTTCGAAGTATCAGGGTTTCATACGGAAACTCGTCTCTTACAAAGGGATTTCATTTTTTTTTAATTTACTTGAACTCCATAGTTTTTCTGTGCTCAAAATGCACCATTCAAAGCCACATCATCAATTTTCAACCCTTTCTGACTTCATTTGTTATTTTTCATGCATTTACTGATTATTTTGAGCTATAAGACCCTGAAATTGAAAACCATTTCAAATGAACTCTGAAAAGGTTGAAAGTTGGCATGGTATCATCATTTGACCCACATAGCATGTGCAAGAAAGTAGAGAGGGTTACGGCAAAAACTGGATGCACTTCGTTTACAAAACGGACAATCTCTTTCGAAGTATCAGGGTTTCATACGGAAACTTGTCTGTTATAAAGGGATTTCATTTTTTTAAACTTATTTTAACGGGACGTGACGGACCGCTAAACCTAGACAAATCTTGGGGAAAATGGAGCTCGGAGGTCGAGTCTCGAGAGGATAAAGATTAACTAGTGTGGCTCAGACATTTCATCGAACACCTCATGTGCATAGGAGGTGAGCTAGAGCACCCAAATGCCCTCCCCTCGCTGGCCAGAAAAAACAGAGCACTATGGAGTGCTCTGCCGAGGCGATGGGGTATATATAGGCAACTCATTTGTCCCGGTTCGTGGCTGGAACCGGGACCAATGGTTGTGGGTCAGTAGCGAGGCCCATTGGTCCCGGTTCGTGCCCAAAACTGGAACAAATGGGTCCCCACGAACCGGGACAAATGCCCACGAGGCCACGGCCGGCCCCCTGGGCTAACGAACCTGGACGAATGCCCCCATGGGTCCCGGTTTGTGACTGAACCGGGACTAATGGGCTTGCCCTGCCCGAACCAAAGCCCTGTTTTCTACGTGCACTTGGAACACATTAAGATAAATATCAACCTGCCATGCAGATCAGGAGAGTATTGCATCTTCATGGAGTGGGATAATTAAAATAGGGATACTCTCCTCTCAGCTGACCAATAGCTTGTCTCCCACTTCTACTTCACGGGATCTCCGATCACATAGAGTGGGTTACCACTATGCACAACTCATGCGGTGGGTCTCAAACCCATCACCATCGATGCATTATCTATCACATTACGTGATAAACCCTTTGTGAAGGGATTTGCCAAGTTTTCCATTGTTTGGATATAATCCAACGTAATAACTCTAGAGTTCCTCAATTTTCTGACAGATTTTAGTCTCCTCTTCACTTGCCTTGAGGACTTCATATTGTCCTTAGAACTGTTTATCTTGACGATCACAGTTTGATTATCACAGTTCATCGGGATAGGGGGTATTGGTTTTTCAACCATAGGTAAGTCCATCAAGAGCTCACGAAGCCACTCTGCTTCAACAGTGGCAGTGTCTAATGCTGTGAGTTCTGCTTCCATAGTTGACCTCGTTAAGATGGTCTGCTTGCAAGACTTCTAGGAAACAGCGCCACCACCAAGTGTAAAAACATAACCACTTGTGGCCTTAATCTCATCAGCATCAAATATCTAGTTTGAGTCACTGTAACCCTCCAGTACACTTGGATACCCGGTGTAGTGAATCCCATAGCTCGCGGTGCCTTTCAAATAGCGCATAACTGTCTCAAGCGCATGCCAATGATCATCTCCCGGTTTTGACACAAACCGACTCAGCTTGCTCACAGCAAAAGAGATGTCAGGCCTCGTGGCACTCGCCAAATACATAAGCGAGCCAACAATATGAGAATACCTTAGTTGACCTCTAGCAATCCATCGAAACTTTTGAAGCAACACACTAGCATCATATCGAGTTGGAGAAGGCGTGCAGTCGCTATACCCAAAACGACTCAAGATCTTTTCCACATAGTGAGATTGAAGCAGTGTGATCCCACCATTCTCATCTCTCCACAACTTGATGTTGAAGATAACATCAGCTACTCCTAGATCCTTCATCTCAAAACAGGGAGATAAGAAATCCTTAACCTCCTTGATTAAATCAAGTTTGGTTCCAAAGATCAATATCTCGTCGACATACAGACAAAGAATAACTCGTTCGCCCCCACCATGGCGATAGTACACACACTTGTCACCATCGTTTACTACAAAGCCGGCAACAGTTAATGTTCTTTCGAACTTCTCATGCCACTCCTTAGGAGCTTGTTTAAGGCCATATAAAGACTTTAATAACTTGCACACCTTTCCTTCCTGACTAGGTACTACAAAACCATCTAGCTGATCCATGTAAATTTCCTCCTTCAACTCTCCATTGAGGAAAGCCGTCTTAACGTCCATTTGATGAACGAGAAGACCATGTGAGGCAACTAGTGATAGTAGCACCCGAATTGTGGTCAGTCTAGCCACAGGTGAGTAAGTATCAAAGAAGTCTTCACCTTCTTTCTGGGTATAACCCTTAGCCACAAGCCGTGCCTTGTACTTTTCAATCGTACCATCAGGTATAAGCTTCTTCTTGAACACCCACTTACATCCTACAGGTTTGCACCCATAAGGACGGTCAGTGATCTCCCAGGTTCCGTTAGCTAAGATGGAATCCATCTCGCTACGTACAGCTTCCTTCCAGTAGTCAGCATCATGAGATGCATAGGCTTCTGAAATAGTCCTGGGTGTGTCATCCACGAGGTACACAATGAAATCATCAACCAAAGGACTTTGCAGTCCTACGTCTCTTACTCCTCACAGAAGTTCCATTGTCACCCTCAATAGGATTATCAACGTGTTCCATCGCAATGGTGGGTTCAGGAATTACAGCGAATTCCTCACTAGATGGAGTAGGTATCTCCTGATTTGATGAACTCGACATATCCTTCATAGGAAATATGTCCTCAAAGAAAGTTGCATTATTCGACTCCATAATCATACCAACATGCATGTCGGATACCTCAGATTCTATAGCCGATGCTATGAAAAGCATAGTCCAGAAGAACACAATCCACGGTTTTTGGTCCAAGCTTGCGCTTCTTGGGAATTGGTATATTGACTTTCGCCAAACAACCCCAAGTACGTAGGTAAGAGAGTTTCAATATTTTCCTTTCCCATTCCTCAGATGGAATCATGGTCTTATGCTTTATGGGAACTCGGTTTAGGACATGACACGCAGTCATTAGTGCCTCCCCCACCATTCCTTGGAGAGACTCGAAGTGTCTAACATGGTGTTAACCATATCAGTTAGAGTTCAGTTCTTTCTTTCGGCTACCCCATTCGACTGGGGTGAGTAGGGAGGTGTCCTCTCATGGATTATACCATGTTCCACACAAAACAAATCAAATTCATTGGAAAAATACTCTCCACCACGATCAGACCTAAGCCGTTTAATTTTCCGATCAAGTTAGTTCTTTGCTGCAGATTTATAGTTTTCGAAGAAAGTTAAAGCCTCATCTTTTGATTTCAGAACATACACGTAACAATATCTAGTGGAGTTATCAATCAACGTCATGAAGTATCTCTTTCCACCTTTTGTCAACACACCATTCATCTCACAAAGATCAGAATGTATAAGCTCTAGTGGCGCCAAGTCTCTTGCCTCTGCAGTCTTATGGGACTTGCGAGGTTGCTTAGCTTGCAGACATACTTGGCACTTGGAGCCTTTGACAGTAGAGATTTTCGGAATTAAATTCATATTGGCTAGCTGCGTCATGCAACCAAAGTTAATGTGACAAAGTCGTGAATGCCAAATATCAGACTCGTTATTGTGGCAAACATTATTAATAACTTTAGTGCAAATATCTAACAAAGACAGGCGGAACAAGCCTCCGCTCTCATAGCCTTTTCCAACAAATTGTTACTTAGAAATTACAACTTTATTGGATTCGAAAACCAACTTAAAACCATCTAAACATAAACGGGAACCGCTAACGAGATTTTTATTGATGGACGGCACATGATGAACGTTCTTCAGACGCATGGTCTTCCCCGAAGTAAACTTCAGATCGACCGTACCGACACCTCGAACGATGGCATGTGACCCGTTCCCCATCAGCACGGGAGAAGTCCCTGTGACCTGGTAAGAAGAAAACATGGAGGCATCAGCACAAACATGTACATTGGCACCGGTGTCAATTAACCAATCAGGAGATTGAAATACTGAAAGGATGGTAGGAAGAATACCGTACCCAGATTCCTTCATATCAGTATCACCGATGACAACATTAGCGGACTTGCCGCTCTTCTCATGTTCGCGCTCCTCAAAGCGGTTAGGACACTTCAGAGCCCAGTGATTAGGATCACCGCAGACATGGCAAAGTCCCTTCCCTTTCTTATGAGAATTCTTCTTGAAGTTGGTAGAATGTGATGGCTTGTTCTTTGTATCAAACTTGCCTTTGCCCTGAGTTTTGTTCTTGTTGTTTTTGAACTTGTTGGGCTGGAAGTTCTTCTTCTGTACCATGTGGGCACTAGAAGCTCCCTCAGCAACTCGAGCACGTGTGTCCTTTGCTCTCGCCTTCTCTTCAACATCAAGAGTACCAATGAGATCCGCAACGGAAAACTCCTGTCTCTTGTGTTTCAGGGAAGTAGCAAAATTGTTCCACGAAGGTGGAAGCTTGGCAATGATGCCTTCGGCAACAAATTTGTCCGGCAACACACACTTGAAGTACTCAAGGTCTTTTGCGAGCGACTGTATCTCATGAGCCCGCTGTACAACAGAGCGCTCATCAGTCATCTTGTAGTCATAGAATTGCTCCATGACGTACAACTCACTGCCGGCGTCCGAGGCACCAAACTTGGCCTCGAGCGCAGCCCACATGTCCTTGACGTTGTCAAACGACATATACGAATCCACAATGGAGTCATCAAGAACACTCAGAAGAGCGCCTTTAAAGAGAGTATCGATCTTCTCAAAAGCTTCCAGCTGTGCTGGATTAAGATCGCCCTCGGGCTTGCCTTTGGTGGCGTCATAGCAGCCCATAGTCTGAAACCAGTAGACTACTCTCGTGCGGCACCTCTTATATTGCGCCCGCTTAAAGGTCGGCGGCTTCAGATGCGCAGCAAAACCACTAGAAGTAAATTGCCTACAATCAGGTTTTTGGATTGTTGGAAATATGAGCAAATTACTACATCCAACGGAGGCTGCCACCGCTGTGACTGCCAGCCTTGCACTTGCATTAGTATCAGATCTATGGTTTTGCTGGTCGTAGCCAACACTCCCATCACATTTGAGTACACAGTTGTCTCGCACATAAACGTGCCCCTCCTGATGAAGCCCAACACCGCCACGATTGCCATGCCAGCCTTGCAGATCCTGAGTGGCAACATGAGCACCGAGCCGCCGCGTAGCCCTAACATGCCACCCCTGACAGGCTAGTCATTGTCCAGAGATGGGCCATGGGCTCCCATGAGAACATCGATGTCATCAAGAAGAGGGCTTGCTTTACTGAGACGAGGTTGTCCGCAGCCATTCCGACAACCACCAGCGATTGCCACGTGTCCAGAACCCCCAAAATTCGCCAGGAAAATAGCCTCTCCAGCCACGCGCACCCCCCATCGTACCATCCACCGTCGGCAACCGGGAGGAGGAGGGAGGCAAGAAGGAGGGACCTGCATCCTGCTCCTGCACTACCGTGAAGGTCGATGGAGGGATTCGCCTTGAGGAAGGAAAATCGTCGATTCGGATTTCCCTTCCTCAAGGCAACGGTAACCTCGTATGTGTGGCCGCCATGGTCGGTAGGACCACAGTCGCCGCTGCCGGTGTTGTCGGAATCATGGTCCTTCCAGCGGCAGAAGAGGTTGTAGGGGTCTTGACAGCCCTGGTTAGCCGCCGCTTGCCGCATAGCCGCTAGGCTTCCTTCCCCGCTGCGCGCCAGGCTGCATCGGCCGCGAACGCTGCCCCAATGTGCATGCCCCTCGTCTTGCCCTTACTGGTGACGAGGGTGGTGGTGCCCATCGAATCCTCCGCGCAGATCTTGACAAGCTAGTCCTTCATGCTCCTCCGCAGGGTAGTCGGCCATCAGTGTCAAATGCCCGCGTGCCCTGTTGCGGCTGAGCACTCGATGACTCTTGCAAGAGCCCTTGAAATTGAGAACATGCTCCTCCGCACGCTCTGTGTCTTCAATGACTGCCTGCATCATCGCCGTCTCATCGGAGTACTCCTCCTCCTCCGACAAGCCATCGAAGGACTCAACATACTACTCGTATATATACCCCAAATCAGAATTCATTGCTACAAACAAAAATGGACAACTGTTTTCAGTTCCAGCGATTCATTGAACAGTTGCCGAGCATGGTAGAGGATGGTACCTGACGGGGCGGTCGGAGGACAGGGGGTTGAACGGAGAAGGAGGAGAAGCGGCGGGGAGCCCTGCTAGATTGCCGGAGGTGACGGCGACGTAGGTTTCCGGCAGGGGTGTGGCGTTGTGGCCAGGGTGGTGCAGCGACGGCGGTGGCAATAGAGAAATAAAGAAGGAGAGAAAATGAGAAGGATGGAGTCGCGGGGTTCCGGAAGGGTTTTGGGCGGGCCTGGGATGTCGGATTCGTATGTTTCGCGTGTCCAGACTCCCGCAAACCACCCCCAACTTTGTCTTCGTTTTGCGGGAGAAATCGCGTCCGGAACGATATAGGACCGCGTTGGATGGCTTCCGCGGTTCACACAGGACGGTCCGGACGATTGTGGGAGGTTTACTGGTCGGCATTGAAGATGCCCTTAGGAGACATCAGAGGCAACCAGGGACCAATGCGCGTGGGTGACCAGTGGGTGAGGACAGAGGACCGAGGAGCTGCGATCTAGGGGAAGTGGACGACGCGTTCGTGAGCTGTGGTGGCCAGCATGCAGGGATGACGTAAGGGTATGTACATAAAATAGTCTTATTTTAAGTCTTGCATGTAATTTAGAGATGACAAAAAACATGTCTACAATGGGTCATCTCTTAGCCTTATCTTCAATAACTTGCTATTCTTAAAAACATGGTGAGACATATTGTACTAAGAGATCATCTCTTGTCTTCTCTTATGATTTCTCTCTCTTCACCTCATCATTTATCCTACGTGGCATTCCTAAGATAGAACCATTGTGCATGTCCTAAAGCAGCTAGCTAGCGTGAGGTAGAAATATAGACGGCGACGACATGGCCAGGTCGGAGCCAACCAGCCACCTCGCCGCCTACCAGCATGCGCCACCGTGGTCTTGACGCCACCCACGCCGCCTCACTGAGATCACCACTACGAGACCAAGAGGATGGAGAGAGACGCACGAGGCGACGGGAGGCGCAGCACCAGAGCCATGCGGGAGGGAACTACCTCCACCGCCATCGTGCGGGAGGCCCGAGTCTCCGGCACCGTCGCGGTCGCCGTCCGGACGCAGCAGCAGGGCATACCAGGCCACCCCAGGCCCGGCCAGGCCCAAATCAGGCCCGTAAAGCCCCGCCGGCCACGCAGCACCAGGGCATACCAGGCCACCCCTGGCCCGGCCAGGCCCAAATCGGGCCCGTAAAGCCCCGCCGGCCACGCTGCAGCAGGGCGGCACCAGCGCCGCCAGCCTCCACCCTCCCATCGCCGCTCCCCTGCCTCCCGGAATCCATGCCGATGACATCCCCGCCGCCGGCCCGCCCAGACCCAGATGGGGCCCTCCCGCAGTGCTCCCGCGAGCGCCCGATGGAAACCCCAGCCCCCCTTCCTCGAGCCTCCCTCCCCTCGCCGTCGCCTCGACGTACTGGCGGGAAAAGCCCGGCCAGTGTTGGCGGCGGCGGGGCCCTCTCCTTCCTCCTCTCGGTCCGGCAGGCACGGGCTTCTGGGTCGGGCGGCGGCACGGCGTGGCGGCAACAGCTAGCGGCGGCGACGCGAGTTGTGGGCGGCGGCGTGAAGGGGCTGCAGCGGAGGTGGTGCGCGGAGGGCTCCGGCGGCAGCGTTCGGCCAGATCTGGGCCCTGCCGGCGAGGGCCACGGACGGCGTGGGCTGCGGGCGTCCGCCCCTACCGTGGCCTCGGCTGGTGGTGGTGGAGGCGTAGCGGCGGTGGCTGGTGGCCGCGCTGGTCGGGATTCAGTCGTCCCGCCGGCTGGACGACGACGGCAGGGCAGATGGGCTCCCCGGTGAGTATTCTTGGCGTTCGGCGGCTGTACTTGGGGTCCCCCTTGCCGGTGGTCGGGTCTGCGTCGGTGGCCTTGCGCCGTGCTGCGTCGGCCGCCGAGGTGGGGCTGCATAGGGGTGTGTCCGGTGGGGAGGCTGGCTGGAGGGATGGGTGGCGCCGACGTGCTCGGGCCCCCGTCACTGGCACTGGGGTGTGCCGGTCCGGATGCGTCCTCTGCCCCACCTCCCCCTTTCCCCGGCCGCGTGTTGGTTGTCGCAGCTCCGGCGATGTTCAAGGCAGGATGTATGTTGCGGTTCGTCGGTCAGTGGTGTTCCTTTGGTGCAAAGTTGATCTCTTTGGATGGTCTTGGGGTGTCTGGATGTTGGGTGGCGGCCCTGGTGGCGGGAGGCGTGGCGTTCGGGGGCAGAACCTACGTCTCAGGTGTGGACGAGCAGCCATGGTTTCGCGGGGGACGTGGCTGCGGGTGGTTGGCGGAGCAGGGGTGTGTCGGCGGGGTGCGAGCACCGGGGTTCATCACTTGCCCAGTTTCTGACAGTCGGTGGCGGCGTCCGTGGACGTCGTATCCTTCTTGAAGGCTCCGTCGCGGTGCTCCCACCCCCTGCGTCGCTCCGGGTGAAAACTTGATCTGCGGATCGGACGGTGGCGGCTATCCGTGGTCGTACCCTTCTGGGAGGCACCATCTTGGAGTCCTTGCTTCGTCATGGTCCATCTCACCCCCTCAGTGGCTCCAAGTGGTTCTTCGTAGCTCGTATTATGTTTGCTTGGTTGTGTCCGACTGGTGTGATGGTGCTCGGCACCTTTGTATCTAGCCTTGGGTGTGTTCGGTGTGTGTCGTGGTGGTGTGTGTTTGTTCGGCTCGCTTAGATGTATGTGATGATGTTTGCTTTATAATATAAAGAGGTTGCTGACCCTTTTCGGTAAGGGCGGGAGAGCCAGAGAGGAAGCTATCGCACTTCTGGAAGCGTCACAATTCCGATCGAAGCGAGCGAAGGGGATTTTTGGGTTTCGCCGTACTTATCCAACTACGTATGTCCCTAATTACCCAACAAGTGAGGGGATTTGTGTGGATGAATGGAATAACCTTGTAAAACTTTTTAGGGAGGGGGGGGGGGGGGGGGGGGGGGAGTACGATGCATGTTTTATGGCTAATTTTTAAAAAAATTGGTTATGCAACTCGAAAGATATGTTTAAAGTGTGTTGCTTGATCAAAATAGAAATAAGAAATCCCAAATCTCAGATACTTCGAAATAGTAAATATGTTTTATTTAAATAAATAAAGCTTACTCGATACAGTACGAAAAATAAAGGAGACACATGCGGTAAATTCATAGGGATCAATCATACATAGACGATACAACAAGCACACACGTTAGAATATGAGACCTGAACCTTTGAATTTCTCAGCCACAAGTTGGCCCATTCTGTCTCCCATGTCCTTGCTCATGTGGTTCACCCAATCCCCAACCTTCCCTTTCCTAAATAGTGAAGTGGGATCAACAACGAGCTTATCTCCTGCATGCTCATGTTGAACACGACTTGGCCGATTGGCCGCGATGTTGCTCAGTGATGTGAAGCCGCATAAATCCTCAACTTGCTCCACCACTCCATTGCTATCTTCCTCCTGGGTAAACGGGACTCTGAGGAAGCTTGCTAGCTTCCTGATAACCTTCGGTGTATCAGACACAATCTCCTCATACCTCAAAAACATAACTTCATCTGGCCTGGCCAAGCTTTCTTTCCAGTACTCAAGATGGCGGTCCCAGAAAGGACCATAAGGTGAGCATCCCTCACAAAACATTGTGAATGCTTCATCCATACCTATGGACATACCTTGGTTCATTCTCTTCTCAAAGTGCCACCTTGAGATAAAGGCATCTTTGGGATCCCGGCAAACGCACACAATCCGACAACCAAGGGTTGAAACTGTGGACGGGAGCAGGGAGAGCGGCAGATGGGTGGAGAGCAGCCGCGGGGAGGGTAGCGTCTCGACTATGTCAAGGTCTCCCGGCCTTAGTGCGAGGTAAGGCACAACTTGATGAGGACGGCTCGTGAGCAGTGGGTGGTCAGTGAAGGTATAGCGGGATCTGTTTACGATGGTAAAAAGGAGGGCCTTCAACTAAGTGGTCCCACATTTTGGGTGCGCGGCAAGGATGGTGTCGTCAGGGCGGGGCTTGAGCCTGTCTTTGACAGCCATGGAATCCTTGAGAGAATTTGCTCTAATCCAGCAGTTGTTGTAGAGGACGAGTGGCCTGGCCCACCCTTCTCTTGTTGGAAGTGTTTCTATGAGATTTTCAGTGTGGCTTTTGGATGATATGAATTGAGATGGGGGAGTTTTTGAACTCTCTATAGTCTCAGAATGGAGGTGTGCCATGGCTGAGAGGTTGAGATGTGTGCTTCTTTGTCCAAGTTTCTTTGTTGCTAAATATATAGAGGTGACCGACCAACTACTCAGATGCAGCGTGTGTTGCGAGATCTGCTTTATTATAATTATATCTCCCCGACAGCTCATACCAACCACGTGATCGCATTGGGTACCATCGCGCCATGGTGCCAAATCATTCAGCTCGCCATGAGATAATGGTTCTGGCAATCCTCTGCTACCATTGGCTGGCCGGCGCCTCTCGTGGCAAAAGTGGGCCAAATTGGTCGACAGCAATATAAATTCTTGTCATGCATGCATGTGTGCGCTTGCTGTAGCAAGCATAGCGACGAATCGTTTTCTATACTCCCTTCATTTTAAAATAAGTGTTTTTGATCTAGTACGATTTTATACTCTCTTCATCCCGTAATATAAGATATTTTTGCAAGCTAAGATGAAGAGATACTAAATTTGTACTAAAACAAAGACAATTACTGTGGAATGGAGAGAGTATATTGTAAAAGAGTAATGCTATCGATAGAGTTTACCTCAAGTTTACAAGCTTAACTGAGGTGGGCTGTTTTTATTGGTAGTAAATAGCACAAATGCTCGTGCGTGGCAATAGGTGAAACAAATCCATACACACCCCTAGCTAAGTATGTGTACAAAACATTTTGTTGTACGTCTCAAAAGTTTGAGTTATGTTTGCTAGATGACTGCTCGACATTGTACACTTGCTCTCTCTCTCTCTCTCCTTCTTTTTCTTGACAAAACAGTCAGTCAATCACACAATGTGTTATTTGTTTCTGAAGATTATATTTGCTCGGAGATATGAACTAGACATGGGGAAAAAACATACCGGAGACTGGAGGGAGGATATAAGAGCAGGAACAAGACTAAAACAGGAGACTGCAGGGAGGATATAAGAGCTCTGGAGATTAGCCATGACAACAGTTGACACTATTGTAGTACTCACTGCGTGATCCATTCAATAACAATGTGTGGACACTCCAATTTACAGTTCTTATTCAGTAAAAGATCTTATTCAGCTCATGGTGTCCTTGTTAATGCCAACAATGTACTGGAAATTCCGATGAAACAAAGAATGTAGTACTGGAAGTTCAGTTGTCATTCTGTTTCTATGCTCCGCTGCAAGAGGCAATTTTTTTTAACCATGCCAAATAGCAATTCTGCTGGACTAAACAAAGACCTTCTCTAGTGGTGACAGATGCTATTCTTATCCGAATTTGACCCTTCGGTCTTTCAACCGGCCTGCCCTTATTATTGACCGTTGATCTTATTATTGCCCATCCCCAGGTGCTCATAGAAAAGAACCGAACTTCCAGTGTGCACGCAAAGGCGTGGCGTCAACATCACAAGTCTATTGATCGAAAACAAACTCTAGTATCAATGTATTATATCCTGATCTGAACTTGACCTGATATTTTATTCAACCTCTCTGTTAGCTGTGCCTCAGATTGATAGGAACAATGACCCTGTTGTTCCGCTTCCGCCCAATAAACAGCCAGAACAGCCATCCCTAGTTCCAGAGTTACAGTACATCTTGCTCTTTCAGGTTCAAGGCCTCTGGAGGTTAGCCCTGCTGCAACCATCCAAAGCCATGGATTCCAAACAGACGGTGTTGGAGTTAAACACGAATACACATACGTCCGTGTCCTAATCATGTACGTGTACCCAAACCCGTGTTGGCTTGATAATCATTGCCGAGTAGGATTGCTTGTTATCTGCAGGATAGCTAGTATATAAACTGGTGTACCCCTGTACTTTGAAACTGTGAGTTGATTAATACAGTAATAAGGCTCGACACTTCTTCTTCGGTACAACCCCTGGAAACATCAACGGTTCAGATCGTCCTATACCCCTTCATCTGAAAACTTAAAAAAGGGTAGGATGGTCATTGCCCCTTCCCCTCCCCAAGCCCCGGCCCCCGCGACGTACCCGCGCGGCCCGTCGACGTACGTACGTGTACGCAAGTCCGACGGCGTTTTTTTTACTGTGGCGACGTACGTTTTTGTTTACTGTGGCGTCGGTGGTCAATCCGCGCGTCGGTTGGTCAATCCGCGCGTCGCCCGGTGAAAGCGCGTCGTGGCGCGTGAACTGCGGCCCGCCGTCCCGTCCCGTCCGCCGCCCCGTCCCCTCGTCTGCCGCGCCGCCGCCCTCAACAGTCGGCCTGTCCGCCCGTCGCATTAGCTGCCCACCCGTCCGCCCGCTGCCCCGCCGTCTGCCCTATAAATCGCACCCCCGTCCGCCCGTCGCCGCAAACACCACTCCTCCCGACTCCACCTCCCAAAAGGCCGCCGGCGACATGTCGTTCCACCGCGGCAGCAGCTCCGGCACCGGCGGCGACGACGGACCGAGCGCGTGGCCGTCGAGCCTGAGCACGCCGGAGACAGAGGAGCTGTACCGGTTTGGGCTCATCGTGCCGCTGGGTTGCCGTCTTCCGCACAACTGGAAACTCGACAAGGACGGCTACTCGAGGCGCGGGCCCGGCGCCACCGCGGAGGAGAAGCGGACCGGCGGCCGCAACAACATCGCCGACCGTCACGCGTTCTGGGACGACAAAGAGTATGCCGCCGTCATCGGCGCGTATCGGCTGGCGGAGTCCGGCGTCACGCCAGACCTCATCGGCGACCGCCGCCGCCTTCTTGTCCCGCGCCCCCGTCCAAAAGCGCGCGGCCGTCGGGCCCCTCCACCACCTGCGCCGGCGCCCGCCGATCCCCCGCCCCGCCGGAGGTGGAACTGCCGCCGGAGTAGGTGGTTCTTCGGGAGGACGGCGATCCCGACGATACGCTGGGTTACCTCGTCGCCCTACGGGCGTCGGTGGTTGCAGCGGTGGCTGCAGATGCGGCGGCGGCTGCGAGGGAGGCCGCCGAGCAGGCGGCGGCGATCCAGGCGGCGGCGGCGATTCCGCCGGTGGTCTCGCAGGCGGAGGCGGAGTCGTCGGACGAAGACGTCATCGACTGGGAGCAGTTAGCCTAGGTCAGCGACGACGACGACGACGGCGGTGACGGCGCGGGGGAGTTCATCGATCTCGCAGCTAGCGGCGAGGAGTAGGAGTAGTTGTTTATTTAAGAAAAATGTTATAAGTATGAACTATGTATCGTTTAGGTTCGGATAAACTCGTTTCGTTTCGGTAGTGTTGAATGGACTATGTAAAATATCTCTATGTTCAATCTAGTTTGTTCGAATCTTGTTTTAATTTGTCTTCAAAGTTTGTTCAAAAAATTAGCAAAATAATGAACGGTTATTTTGAAAAAAAAAAAAATTCCGAGCCATGCATAAAAATGTTCACAATATATTAAAAAAAATTCCATCGAATATACATAGCACAGGATAAGGTATGCAATTATCTGGAATAGTTTTAAATTCATTAACATTTATGAATTTTCTGGAATATTTTTAAATATTTGTAAACCTTAACTTTTTAAATATTTTCCGGAAAATCGTAGAAAATCCATACGGACTCGAAACGCGACAAATTTTTGCGTGCGTGCCCTGCAAGGGCACTGTAGCACGTAAAAAAAAATTGGGCACGTTTGGCGGATGCGAAACGGAGACGTGCGACCGAGGGTCCCCTCCGCCCATACCAAAACCACCCCCCTTCCACAGCAAATACCTGAGCGGTTTCACGGAATGCACCCAACTTTTGCCACGCGTGTGGGGCCCCACCCGGGCACCCCACGGCCAAAATGAACGAAATCCGACAACGAACGCACGTTGCGTCACGTCCGGGCAGTATTTTAGGGGTTTTCGGCCCGGAAAATCGTAGAAAATCCATACGGACTCGAAACGCGATAAATTTTTGCGTGCGTGCCCTGCAAGGGCACTGTAGCATGTGGAAAAAATTGGGCACGTTTGGCGGATCCGAAGCGGAGACGTGCGACCGAGGGTCCCCTCCGCCCATACCGAAACCACCCCCTTCCACAGCAAGTACCTGAGCGGTTTCACGGAATGCACCCAACTTTTGCCAGCGCGCGTGGGGTCCCACCCGGGCATCCCACGGCCAAAATGAACGAAATCCGACAACGAACGCACGTTGCGTCACGTCCGGGCAGTATTTTAGGGGTTTTCGGCCCGGAAAATCGTAGAAAATCCATACGGACTCGAAACGCGACAAATTTTTGCGTGCGTGCCCTGCAAGGGCACTGTAGCACGTGAAAAAAAATGGGCACGTTTTGCTAAGTTAAAAAAATGAGCCTACTTGATTAAGTAAAAAAATGGGCACTTTGGCTAAGTTAACAAAAATTGGTGAAGGTAAATTTTTTTGATACAGTTTAAAAAAATGAGCCTAATTTATTTAGTTAAAAAAAATGAGGCCCTCTATGAAAAAAAAAACGCCGGCCGTCTCGCTAACCGACGCGCATGCGTGCATGGGGCCGTCCCACTAACAACGACGCCGCAATCAGCGCTCGGGCGACGTCGTTAGCCGACGCGCATGCAAATTTTCCTTGTACGTCCAGCCCGTCTCGCCGCCGCCGCGATCTGCACGTGCTGCCGACGTACGCCGCCTGTCGCCCCACACTCCAAACGGCGCCCGCGCCGGCCTGACCTGACCTGACCCGTCGCCCTCTTTACGTTGCCGGTGCCGCTCCCACCGTCGCCCCACCGTCCAAACGCCGTCGGTGCGCCCGCGCCGGCCGTTTGTACCCTGACCTGTCGCCCACTATACGCCGCCGGTGCCTCTCCCACCGTCGCCGTCGTGTAAGTTTTTTTGTCTATTTTTTTATACGACGAGGCTCATAGCAGTATGATGGTATGTGACAGAAAACTATTTGATGCAGTATGAATATCGACGGTGTGATTCCATGTTCTATTCAAAAGTGGGTTAGCCTAGTTGATAAACTGTCACCAAGTCAAAAATTCCGGTTTTATGAAACGGATATGCAGGGCATGTTTAGAATACCATCGATACAGATGCGTGATTATTTGCTTCACTTTTTACTCCAAGGTTACAATCCAAGTAGCAAAAAATTCATGGTCGAAGAGAGTTCTGAAAGTACTGCGGGAAGTAAAGTCCTTATTTCACTAAGGCCTGATGATGTGTACTCCATATTTGGTTGGAAAAACAATGGAGTGGATGTTTTTGGGTTTCTTAGTACTGAAGGAGAAAAAGCAACGAAAAAAATACCAGTTAGTTTTGTTAGCAAGAAAAATGGTAAGATCATGATTGATGATCTCATAGAAAAGATTGTGAAGAATAAGAGCACTGACGATGACTTTATTCGGATGACATTTCTAGTTCTCTTAGGAACTATAATTGCACCAGTGTCTCATGAATACGTTCCGAAGAAATACTATGCCTTAGTGCAAAATATTAAGTTGATAAGGAAGTTCAACTGGAATGCATTCACTTCGCGATTCTGTTTGTCGGAGATTGGTAAGCTTCTGCAGGACGGCCATGTTAGGCAGTGGCCCCAGGGGAACCTCGCCCTTTTGCAAGTACGTTGTATTTATTAATTTCAACACTTTTGTTATAAAATGTCACGGAAGAACATGTAATTTAATTAGTTTATGTGTTTTGCAGTACCTATATTGGGAGAAGGTGCAACCAATTACCGGTCCAAAATATGATCCGTTGGCATTGTTGAGCCCGCTGATGAGGAACTGGACGGAAGATATGGCTGTGAGAAGAGACAAATACGACTATGAATATGGTCGTGGTGTTGGGATGGTAATCCGAGTAATCATGTTTTTTTACATTTATGAAATAAAATTAAGTGTGCATATGGTTTGTATGTATAATTATGTTGTTGCATTTGTAGATCGATGACAACATTACAGAGGAGTACAGGCTGAAAAAAATTACAGAAGAAGAAGCTCAAAAAACCAAGAAAGCTAGTAGCAAAAAATCTAACGTTACTGGAATGAGGAAAGAGGGCAGTACCTCGGAGGCTTCGAGCCAGAAGCCTACTATGGACCGGATTTTGAGTGAGATGAATGAGCTTCGGAAGGAAATGATTCGTTTGCCAGAGTTATGCGCACAGGTAACACTTGAGCACGTCACTTTAATGTCCATCACTGAATTGAAGAACTAAGATGAAACGTTTTCTTGCAGAGGATGATTGAGAAACTGAACAAAACCGGCGTCTTCTACAAACCCAGTAACCTCGAAGAAGACGAAGAGAATCTGTACGGAGGCATTAATGAGTCTTCAAACGATGGTGGACTTCCGAAAAAAGAGTTTGTATATCAAAAAGATGATTCAGACCGGTTCCGCACACCTTCCAAAATGAATTTGCAAAAGGATGATGACGGCGTTGATGTAACTTCTCGTGGAAACACACCTTTTTACTGCACACCTGAGTACTGGGGTAGTTTCAAGGGTGATATGGATGATCCTATCCAAGTACCAGAAGTATCAGATGAAAAAGCTGCCACATCTTTAGGGATGGACGAGATCGCATCGCATGCATCGCTGGGTTCTCAAGGAGTACAAGAGGAAGTGGAGGAGGTTACTGGCAGGCGCAAGCGCAGAGGATCACAACATGTCAAGTCTCCTTATGTGGTCCCTAAACCGAACAAGCGTGCAAAATGTTCTGCGAAAGGAATTAAGTTTTTTGTGTTTCTAATTGTTCTTGCGTAGTAATTATTTATATATTTGCATTTATAAATATTTGAGTTGTGTGTTACAGAATTGTTCCAAAATGGTGGTGTTAACAAATCTAGTGATGAGTATGATGTGGTGAAAGCGTCCATCAAGTACGTGCGCGCGCATGAGTATTCACAAAAACATGCCAAAACAGAAATTTTCAATGATGGCATGGAAGAAGGTCTCAGTGTGCAGAGAGCTTGTCAAATTATTAACCATGAGTGGCTAAGTGGCGACGTAAGTTAATTTCATATATTGTTTTACAATTGTTCGAAAATACCATTGTTAAATCTGACACATTATTTATAGGTAATTAATGCATACTCATCATATTTGGTCGACAAAGTTAATGATGATCGTTTCATGTTGAGAACTTGGAGGATTCATTGGTTGCTTCACATTAGACCCGGAAAGAAGACCGCCGGTAACGATTATGAAGCAGAGTCGCATAGTAATGGACCCGTGAATAGATTTGAGGACGAGTATTTCAAAAAATCAAAGGTAAGTTTGATTGGTTACACGGTACATACATACGACAGTATGTGCTGATTGTGTTTTATGGTCCTTGTGATGCAGACTTATATTCCTCTAAACAAGGAAAACACTCACTGGGTTACTGTCGTCATGCATAGCGGGAAGAGAGAGTTTCAGGTTCTTGACTCGTTGATGACCGGAAAATTTGACAGTGTTACTAGAGAACTCGTTGAGGACCTGGTAGGTTTAACTTTCAAATGTGCATTTGGTAACATTCGTTTTCTTTAGTACACTGAATGACATTCTTTCCACCATGTTAATTATATCTTTAGAGAAAACAACTAGCAGAAGATATCCAAGAAGCAAATGCAACCGGAATTGTGAATTATCCGGATGTTTCCAATTGGCCTATTCAAACGTATGACATGCCAAAACAACATGATGGGTGAGTTCTTACTTTGACAGAATGTCGGTCCTGTATGTACAATACATATTTAATCTTCGTAAATTGTATGCACTAGGAATTCGTGTGGAATATTTCTCCTTCGATGCTTTCAATATTGGGATGGTGACAAATGGACAGGCTTATTTTCACAGGTACGCAAGTAATGTTTATACTACGATGCACAATGAAAGCTGTGCTAACACCACTTTTTTCCAGAGGTCAATTGATGATTCGAGAGAGGTAATGATAGCGCAACTTATCTTTTCGGAAAGAAACAAGCTTGATGAAGTGAAAAACAAAGTAATTCGGATATCAAAGAAGAAGAAATAGATGCGCCACGGAGGAGTTTTGCATGTGATTGGGTGGTAGTGGAGGACTATATTTTCCAAACGCTTTGCGCACTTGCTTATAAATTTTATGTAATAGACATATTTATTGATTTTTCCACTATTTTGTTCCGAAAAGATTATACACTTAATTACGTTTTTTATGTCCACATGATATTTTGTTTCATAAATATTATATAATCAGTCTTTTTTTTTGTTTACATGATTTTTTGTTTCCGAACTATGGCAGCACACTGCGTGTTATTTTGTTAGCAAAAAGTTGGTTTACAGCACACTGGGTATTAGTTTAGTTTACAAAAGCTAAAAAAATATTTTAGGTAAAAAAATTGCCCGCCCGTCCACAACGTGTCTTAGTAAGCCCGTCGTTATCAAGCCCACCGGGCGACTACGACAGGCGTTTCAGAACACGCCGTGTAAACTAGGCCCAACAGGGCAGCATCGACGGGGTACATCGACGGGGTAGTAACCAGAGGAGTTCAATGTGCCGACGGGAGCTGAGTATATAAGCTGGTCGTCGTCCCCTTCGGCCGGCGAGGTGGGACTAAACTTGCGTCGGCCGCGGCGACGTGAAGACAGCCAGACGCGACGTGGGCCGGCCTAAAAAGGCCATGGACGACGCGGACTTCTCGACGGCTCGACGCGCCGTGGGCCGGCCCAGTTAACCCACACTGAGACGACGCGGCAGGGAAACTAACGCTAGTTTAGTCCCACCTCGCCGGCCGAAGGCGACGACGACCAGTTTATATACCCAGCTCCCGTCGGCACATTGAACTCCTCTGGTCTACTACCCCGTCGATGTACCCCGTCGATGCTGCCCTGTTGGGCCTGGTTCCCACGGCGTGCTCTGTGGAGACGGGCGGGCAACTTTTTTTCCTTTTTTTTTCTTTTTCAACAATAATTTGCAGAGTACTTCTCTTATTTTAATATATTTGACAGCCGACGGAACTGTAGTAAATACATGCAGAATTCATAATATAAATAATGAATAGTGAATATTTATATCAACAATAATGATGTCTCAACATAACAATTGTTACCACAGTAATTTTATTGTAGTGGACAGAAAATAACAAGTCTCAAATAACAATGGTCTGTAGGCAATAATCTTGTTTCACACATATAAAATACTCAACACGAACATAAATTTAACATATGTTTTTCATATAAATGGAAGAGGTAAAACACTTGCATCGTCTTCACTTGAGTCTTCAAGCCCAGTTGCTGCATAGAATAAATAAAAAAATTGTGAGAATCAATGTACGGTAGATGAATCAACGAAACTAACATAAACAAAGCAAAAAGACATACAGTTACGTATAAATGGATGCAGTAAAACAGATGCACCGTCCTCACTTCTGTCTTCAAGCCCAGTTGCTGCATAGAATAAACTATGAGAATCAATGTACCGTAAATGAAACAACAAAACTAACATAAACAAAGAATAGACATACTCTTCATTTTTGCTGCATGTGCTCCTGTTATGACCTGAGCCACTGCATATGCTACATTTTCGTCCAGATTTCTCATCAAATGCTTTAGGCCTATCATTTTTTGTCATATCTGGGCCACCCTTACCGCGACCTCTACTGTTCTGCTTAGGTGCGCCCTTCGTCGAAACCTTTACTGGATCACGAACCAGAATATGATCTCGGTTAGGCTCAAATGGATTATTGTTCACGAAGCTTCGCTGACTATCATCTTCATTTCCCTGAATGTCCTTATTTGCTATAATATCATCCAGAGCTGCCGTCAACTTCTCGAATAAGAAAGGATTACTGCATGCGACATGACATGCTTCTGAAGATTTGATGGTCAACTCACTATATCTAGCTCTGTCCTCACCACTCGACCAACCCCACGCAAACAGATCGCTGGTGCGCTTCACAGGCAGTCCAGCTCGTGCTTTTTTTGAGAATCTTCGCAGGACACAACACTTGGGTATCACAGGTAAGTTCAGTGCATTCAAAACATGAAGAATATGCTTGCAAGGAAGCCCTTTGCGAGTCATACTTCGGCAACTACACTTTATAGTTTCTGCCGAGTTACCTGGCGTATAGTCCACATTAAATCTGTGATCCCTGTTATTCTTCCATGCAACCACAAATCTCTGACTATTGGTCCCTGTCAGTCTATCAATTACCTCAAGCTCATGTACCTTCTTCATATCTTGTTGCAACATATAAAAGTTTGCCTGCGTGAATGCTTTCGCAGCATACGACTCAATGGCCTGACACTCAGTCACTGTTACTGGAAGAGTCTGTGAGGCCGTGTAGTCATCATAAGCTTCATTCTCACGGAGGCGAACAATACAATTCTCGTAGTGTACAATCATGTCAACGATCGTCATACCATAGTCAAGATGAAGGTGCAGGCTGGAGTTCAGACTCTCACTCCTCTGATTACTGCGCATACCAAGGAAAAACCCACCAGACAAATATGATGCAGCCCAAAGCGTCCTCTTCCTGTACATCCTATGGAGCCATGTTTTCGTTCTCTTCGTCTGCCATTTGCGCACAAACGCAGCCCATCTCTCCTCAAAAACCTTATGTGTAGTGGCATAGTACAATAATGCCCTGAACTCCTTCAATGACTTGTGGTTGAGGTGTTTCTGCATATTCTTTTTAATATGCCATGAACATAGACGATGCCACACGTCAGAAAGCACCTTCCTGATAGCCCTTATCATCGCTGCATCTCCATCGGTAATTACAGATTTGGGCCTCTTCTGACAGTTAGCTTTCAAGAATGTGTTAAGCAACCAAACATATGTAGCCTCAGTCTCGTCTGAAACAATGGCGCAGGCGAATACCGTAGTGCAACGGTGGTTGTTCAGACCCACAAAAGGGATGAACGGCATTCCATACCTGTTCATCTTGTATGCGCTGTCGAAGACGACAACATCACCATAGTCTAGATAATCCCGGCGTGACTGCGAATCACACCAGAACAGGTTTTGGAGCCTGCCTTCAGCGTCAACTGTGTGCTCAAATAAGAAGTCTGGATCTCTGTCCTTTCTGGTCAACATGATTCCTATGGCAGTATTAGCATCACCTTGTGCAAGCAATTTCATCTTCTCCCTATAGCACATGTTATACAGCTTTGTCCTCTGAAACGGTGACTTTGCATAGGACCCATACCTAGTAACGACGTTGTCAAAAATGATATGTTTTCTTATCCCAGTCCAGCCATAGCTAAGATCTCAACTCTCTCAAATGCTTTGATCTGATTATGAGATCGGAGGAAAGGGACTTCGTCCGGTCGTGCAAGAGTGTGGCTGTGATCATCGGAGAAACTGCTGACATACCAAAGATTGAGCTTTTTATCAAGCTTAACTGTCAAATGGGCTTCGCATAAGAATCGACTCTCCGGTCTAAGCCTGCGGGTCCGGCCTTCCATGGTACAGAACTTGGCCTGTCGTTTTCCTGCGGCGGAACAGAGATACCTCCTCAAGCGCATAGTCCTTGCGCGATCCTTTGAATGTTTTAGCGAGTCCTTCCTGATGCTGAACCCACGTTCTCTCGCGTGCTTGTTGTAGAACGTGTACGCCTCGTCTAATGACCTGAATGTCTTTACCATCACTGCCCAATGCCTATCAAGTGACTCTTGCTGATATTCATCATAGGACATATCAAGGTCAAACTGATCATCATCGCTGTGCTCATCGTTCCCGCTAGGACCATCAACACCTCCCTGCAAAATATGACATATAACCTTGCATGTCAATCTGTTCTTTATTGTTACTAACCATAAATAATGTAAAGAACTTACTTGGCAACCGCTCCCACTACGAGATGCATCGACCTCGCTCTCGGCATTGTCATCATCTATATTATTATGCTCATTGTCACCATTAGCATTTATCTGTGCACATGTAAAGTAAAATAAGTGGTCATACAATTTTAATGTCAATCATTGCCCTACAATTTTTTCAACATACCTGGCTCACACTATCTGCATAAAATTGTTCATCTATATCATATTCCTCATCGTCATCATTGCCATGTAGCTGTACAAATTTAAAAGGACATGTAAGTGTCAAATAACTAGTTTGTATTCAATATGTTTTGGTCAACATTGAAGGCACTTACATTACCACTGTACGATTCATCCTGACTCATATAGTTGTCTCCGGGAGGTTGGTTCGCAATTAGTGACGAGGATCCATTATCGCTACCGGAATCATCACTGGCGTATCCGGTTACTTGCTCCATCTATGCACATACAAATAAGGTGTGAGATCAATGCCAACATTCCACAACATCATCGCGAATACAGTAAATTCGTCAACAGTGACATGACTATGTGGCATGCATACAAATTTGAACATACAAAATCATTATGAGGTCATTAAGAGGTCACTACTCTCCTCTCTAATTTAGCTAAGTAGGGAATCATTTTGCATAAAAAAATGCAATGGACAAATCAAAAAGAAAAAAAAAGAGCCAGAGAACCTACTGTGCGCCGTCGAGGGGTCCTCGCCTGGGGTCGACGCCGATGCACTGCTGCCACACCCAAGTCGTGGAGGGCGCGTACCAGGAAAGAACGTTGACGCGGGAGCGCTGGGCGTTTCACCGGCGACACGGCGTGTGCGTGAATACGGACGCAGACGGTGCTCACGACTAGACGGGCACGTCGGGGTCGACGTCGTGACGGCGGTGGACCACGGCGGCGTTGATGCCGCTAGGGTTTCCTAGGCGGGGATGGGGTGTCGGTTTCACGCGACACCGATGATACGGCGCGTGTGTTGGGGAACGTAGTAATTTCAAAAAAATTCCTACGCACACGCAAGATCATGGTGATGCATAGCAACGAGAGGGGAGAGTGTTGTCCACATACCCTCGTAGACCGACAGCGGAAGCGTTATCACAACGCGGTTGATGTAGTCGTACGTCTTCACGATCCGACCGATCAAGTACAGAACGCACGGCACCTCCGAGTTCTACACACGTTCAGCTCGATGACGTCCCTCGAACTCCGATCCAGCCGAGTGTTGAGGGAGAGTTTCGTCAGCACGACGGCGTGGTGACGATGATGATGTTCCACCGACGCAGGGCTTCGCTTAAGCTCCGCAACGGTATTATCGAGGTGTAATATGGTGGAGGGGGGCACCGCACACGGCTAAGAGATCTCAAGGATCAATTGTTGTGTCTCTGGGGTGCCCCCTGCCCCCGTATATAAAGGAGCAAGGGAGGAGGAGGCCGGCCCTAGGAGGGGGCGCACCAAGTGTGGAGTCCTACTAGGACTCCCTAGTCCTAGTAGGATTCCACCTCCCATATGGAATAGCAAAAGAGGAAGGGAAAAAGAGAAGGAAGGAAGGGGGCGCCCCCCTTCCCTAGTCCAATTCGGACCAGACCAAGGGGAGGGGTGCGGCCACCCTTGAGGCCCTTTTCCTTCTTTCCCGTATGGCCCAATAAGGCCCAATACGTATTCCCGTAACTCTCCGGTACTCCGAAAAATACCCGAATCACTCGGAACCTTTCCGAAGTCCGAATATAGTCGTCCAATATATCGATCTTTACGTCTCGGCCATTTCGAGACTCCTCGTCATGTCCCTGATCTCATCCGGGACTCTGAACTCCTTCGGTAAATCAAAACTCAATAAAACTGTCATCGTAACGTTAAGCGTGCGGACCCTACGGGTTCGAGAACTATGTAGACATGACCGAGACACGTCTCCGGTCAATAACCAATAGCGGGACCTGGATGCCCATATTGGCTCCCACATATTCTACGAAGATCTTTATCGGTCAGACCGCATAACAACATACGTTGTTCCCTTTGTCACCGGTATGTTACTTGCCCGAGATTTGATCGTCGGTATCTCGATACCTAGTTCAATCTCGTTACCGGCAAGTCTCTTTACTCGTTCCGTAACACATCATCCCGCAACTAACTCATTAGTCACAATGCTTACAAGGCTTATAGTGATGTGCATTACCGAGTGGGCCCAGAGATACCTCTCCGACAATCGGAGTGACAAATCCTAATCTCGAAATACGCCAACCCAACAAGTACCTTTGGAGACACCTGTAGAGCACCTTTATAATCACCCATTTACGTTGTGACGTTTGGTAGCACACAAAGTGTTCCTCCGGTAAACGGGAGTTGCATAATCTCATAGTCATAGGAACATGTATAAGTCATGAAGAAAGCAATAGCAACATACTAAACGATCGAGTGCTAAGCTAACGGAATGGGTCAAGTCAATCACGTCATTCTCCTAATGAGGTGATCTCGTTAATCAAATGACAACTTATGTCTATGGCTAGGAAACATAACCATCTTTGATTAACGAGCTAGTCAAGTAGAGGCATACTAGTGACACTCTGTTTGTCTATGTATTCACACATGTATTATGTTTCCGGTTAATACAATTCTAGCATGAATAATAAACATTTATCATGATATAAGGAAATAAATAATAACTTTATTATTGCCTCTAGGGCATATTTCCTTCAGTCTCCCACTTGCACTAGAGTCAATAATCTAGTTCACATCGCCATGTGATTTAACATGAATAGTTCACATCACCATGTGATTAACACCCATAGTTCACATCGTCATGTGACCATCACCCAAAGGGTTTACTAGAGTCAGTAATCTAGTTCACATCGCTATGTGATTAACACCCAAAGAGTACTAAGGTGTGATCATGTTTTGCTTGTGAGATAATTTTAGTCAACGGGTCTGTCACATTCAGATCCGTAAGTATTTTGCAAATTTCTATGTCTACAATGCTCTGCATGGAGCTACTCTAGCTAATTGCTCCCACTTTCAATATGTATCTAGACCGAGACTTAGAGTCATCTAGATTAGTGTCAAAACTTGCATCGACGTAACCTTTTACGACGACCTTTTGTCACTTCCATAATCGAGAAACATATCCTTATTCCAGTAAGGATAATTTTGACCGCTGTACAGTGATCTCCTCCTAGATCACTATTGTACTCCCTTGCCAAAATCAGTGTAGGGTATACAATATATCTGGTACACAGCATGGCATACTTTATAGAACCTATGGCCGAGGCATAGGGAATGACTTTCATTCTTTTTCTATCTTCTGCCGTGGTCGGGTTTTGAGTCTTACTCAATTTCACACCTTGTAACACAGGCAAGAAACTTTTTCTTTGACTGTTCCATTTTGAACCACTTCAAAATCTTGTTAAGGTATGTACTCATTGAAAAAACTTATCAAGCGTCTTGATCTATCTCTATAGATCTTGATGCTCAATATGTAAGCAGCTTCACCGAGGTCTTTCTTTGAAAAACTCTTTTATGCTTTGCAGAATAATTCTACATTATTTCCGATCAACAATATATCACTTACATATACTTATCAGAAATGTTATAGTGCTCCCACTCACTTTCTTGTAAATACAGGCTTCACCGCAAGTCTGTATAAAACTATATCCTTTGATCAACTTATCAAAGCGTATATTCCTACTCCGAGATACTTGCACTAGTCCATAGATGGATCGCTGGAGCTTGCATATTTTGTTAGCACCTTTAGGATTGACAAAACCTTCTGGTTGCATCATATACAACTCATCTTTAATAAATCCATTAAGGAATGCAGTTTTGTTTATCCATTTGCCAGATTTCATAAAATGCGACAATTGCTAACATGGTTCGGACAGACTTAAGCATCGCTGCGAGTGAGAAAATCTCATCGTAGTCAACACCTTGAACTTTGTCAAAAACCTTTTTCCAACAAGTCTAGCTTTATAGATAGTAACACTACTATCAGCGTCCGTCTTCCTCTTGAAGATCCATTTATTTTCTATGGCTTGCCGATCATCGGGCAAGTCAACCAAAGTCCACACTTTGTTCTCATACATGGATCCCATCTCAGATTTCATGGCCTCAAGCCATTTTGCGGAATCTGGGCTCACCATCGCTTCTTCATAGTTCGTAGGTTCGTCATGGTCTAGTAACATAACCTCCAGACAGGATTACCGTACCACTCTGGTGCGGATCTTACTCTGGTTTACCTATGAGGTTTGGTAGTAACTTGATCTGAAGTTACATGATCATCATCATTAACTTCCTCACTAATTGGTGTAGTAGTCACAGGAACAGATTTCTGTGATGAACTACTTTCCAATAAGGGAGCAGGTACAGTTACCTCATCAAGTTCTACTTTCCTCCCACTCACTTCTTTCGAGAGAAACTCCTTCTCTAGAAAGGATCCATACTAAGCAACGAATGTCTTGCCTTCGGATTTGTGATAGAAGGTGTACCCAACTGTCTCCTTTGGGTATCCTATGAAGACACATTTCTCCGATTTGGGTTTGAGCTTATCAGGATGAAACTTTTTCACATAAGCATCGCAACCCCAAACTTTTAAAAACGACAACTTTGGTTTCTTGCCAAACCACAGTTCATAAGGCGTCCTCTCAACGGATTTTAATGGTGTCCTATTTAACGTGAATGTAGCTGTCTCTAATGCATAACCCCAAAACGACAGTGGTAAATTGGTAAGAGACATCATAGATTGCACTATATCCAATAAAGTACGGTTATGACGTTCGAACACACCATTATGCTGTGGTGTTCCAGGTGGCGTGAGTAGTGAAACTATTTCACTTTGTTTTAACTCAAGGCCAAACTCGTAACTCAAATATTTTACCTCTGCGATCATATCATAGAAACTTTTATTTTCTTGTTACGATGATTCTCCACTTCACTCTGAAATTCTTTGAACTTTTCAAATGTTTCAGACTTGTGTTTCATCATGTAGATATACCCATATCTGCTCAAATCATCTGTGAAGGTCAGAAAATAATGATACCTGCTACGAGCCTCAATATTCATCGGGCCACATACATCTGTATGTATGATTTCCAACAAATCTGTTGCTCTCTCCATAGTTCCGGAGAACGGCGTTTTAGTCATCTTGCCCATGAGGCACGGTTCGCAAGCATCAAGTGATTCATAATCAAGTGATTCCAAAATCCCATCAGTATGGAGTTTCTTCATGCGCTTTACACCAATATGACCTAAACGGCAGTGCCACAAATAAGTTGCACTATCATTATTAACTTTGCCTCTTTTGGCTTCAATATTATGAATATGTGTATCACTATGATCGAGATCCAACAAACCATTTTCGTTGGTGTGTATGACCATAGAAGGTTTTATTCATCTAAACAGAATAACAATTGTTCTCTAATTAAAATGAATAACCGTATTGCAATAAACATGATCAAATCATATTCATGCTCAACGCAAACACCAAATAACACTTATTTAGTTTCAACACTAATCCCGAAAGTACAGAGAGTGTGCGATGATGATCATATCAATCTTGGAACTATTTCCAACACACATCGTCACCTCGCCTTTTACTAGTCTCTGTTTATTCTGCAACTCCCGTTTTCAAGTTACTACTCTTTAGCAACTGAATCAGTATCAAATACTGAGGGGTTGCTATAAACACTAGTAAGTACACATCAATAACATGTATATCCAATATACCATTGTTCACTTTGCCATCCTTCTTATCCACCAAATACTTGGGGCAGTTCCGCCTCCAGTGACCAGTTCCTTTGCAGTAGAAGCACTTAGTCTCAGGCTTAGGTACAGACTTGGGCTTCTTCACTTGAGTAGCAACTTGCTTGCCGTTCTTTTTGAAGTTCCCCTTCTTCCCTTTGCCCTTTTCTTGAAACTAGTGGTCTCGTCAACCATCAACACTTGAAGTGGTCTCGTCGACCATCAACACTTGATGTTTTTCTTGATTTCTACCTTCGTCGATTTCAGCATCACGAAGAGCTCGAGAATTACTTTCGTCATCCCTTGCATATTATAGTTCATCACGAAGTTCTACTAACTTGGTGATGGTGACTAGAGAATTCTGTCAATCACTATTTTATCTGGAAGATTAACTCCCACTTGATTCAAGCGATTGTAGTACCCAGACAATCTGAGCACATGCTCACTAGTTCAGCGATTCTCCTCCATCTTTTAGCTATAGAACTTGTTGGAAACTTCATATATCTCAACTCGGGTATTTGCTTGAAATATTAACTTCAACTCCTGGAACATCTTATATGGTCCATGACGTTCAAAACGTCTTTGAAGTCCCGATTCTAAGCCGTTAAGCATGGTGCACTAAACTATGTAGTCATCATATTGAGCTAGCCAAACGTTCATAACGTCTGCATCTGCTCCTGCAATAGGTCTGTCACCTAGCGATGCATCAAGGACATAATTTTTCTGTGCAGCATGAGGATAATCCTGAGATCACGGATCCAATCCGCATCTTTGCTACTAACATCTTTCAACATAATTTTTCTCTAGGAACATATCAAAAATAAACACAGGGAAGCAACAACGCGAGCTATTGATCTACAACATAATTTGCAAAATACTATCAGGACTGAGTTCATGATAAATTCAAGTTCAATTAATCATATTACTTAAGAACTCCCACTTAGATAGACATCCCTCTAATCCTCTAAGTGATCACGTGATCCATATCAACTAAACCATGTCCGATCATCACGTGAGATGGAGTAGTTTCAACGGTGAACATCACTATGTTGATCATATCTACTATATGATTCACGCTCGACCTTTCGGTCTCAGTGTTCCAAGGCCATATCTGTTATATGCTAGGCTCGTCAAGTTTAACCTGAGTATTCCGCGTGTGCAACTGTTTTGCACCCGTTGTATTTGAACGTAGAGCCTATCACACCCGATCATCACGTGGTGTCTCAGCACGAAGAACTTTCGCAACGGTGCATACTCAGGGAGAACACTTATACTTTGATAATTTAGTGAAGGATCATCTTATAATGCTACCGTCAAACAAAGCAAGATAAGATGCATAAAGGATTAACATCACATGCAATCAATATAAGTGATATGATATGGCCATCATCATCTTGTGCTTGTGATCTCCATCTCCGAAGCACCGTGCTTGTGATCTCCATCTCCGAAGCACCGCCATGATCACCATCGTCACCAGCGCGACACCTTGATCTCCATCGTAGCATCGTTGTCGTCTCGTCAATCTTATGCTTCTACGACTATCGCTACCGCTTAGTGATAAAGTAAAGCATTACATGGCGATTGCATTGCATGCAATAAAACGACAACCATATGGCTCCTGCCAGTTGCCGATAACTCGGTTACAAAACATGATCATTTCATACAACAAATTATATCACATCATGTCTTGACCATATCACATCACAACATGCCCTGCAAAAACAAGTTAGACGTCCTCTACTTTGTTGTTGCAAGTTTTACGTGGCTGCTACGGGCTTAGCAAGAACCGTTCTTACCTACGCATCAAAACCACAACGATAGTTTGTCAAGCTGATGCTGTTTTAACCTTCGCAAGGACCGGGCGTACCCACACTCGGTTCAACTAAAGTGAGAGAGACAGACACCCGCCAGTCACCTTTAAGCAACGAGTGCTCGCAACGGTGAAACCAGTCTCGCGTAAGCGTACGCGTAATGTCGGTCCGGGCCGCTTCATCTCACAATACCGCTGAACCAAAGTATGACATGCTGGTAAGCAGTATGACTTATATCGCCCACAACTCACTTGTGTTCTACTCGTGCATAGCATCAACGCATAAAACCAGGCTCGGATGCCACTGTTGGGGAACGTAGTAATTTGAAAAAAATTCATACGCACACGCAAGATCATGGTGATGCATAGAAACAAGAGGGGAGAGTGTTGTCCACGTACCCTCGTAGACCGACAGCGGAAGCGTTATCACAACGCGGTTGATGTAGTCGTACGTCTTCACGATCCGACCGATCAAGTACCGAACGCACGGCACCTCCGAGTTCTACACACGTTCAGCTCGATGACGTCCCTCGAACTCCGATCCAGCCGAGTGTTGAGGGAGAGTTTCGTCAGCACGACGGCGTGGTGACGATGATGATGTTCCACCAACGCAGGGCTTCGCTTAAGCTCCGCAACGGTATTATCGAGGTGTAATATGGTGGAGGGGGGCACCGCACACGGCTAAGAGATCTCAAGGATCAATTGTTGTGTCTCTGGGGTGCCCCCTGCCCCCGTATATAAAGGAGCAAGGGAGGAGGAGGCCGGCCTTAGGAGGGGGCGCACCAAGTGTGGAGTCCTACTAGGACTCCCTAGTCCTAGTAGGATTCCACCTCCCATATGGAATAGGAAAAGAGGAAGGGAAAAAGAGAAGGAAGGAAGGGGGCGCCCCCCTTCCCTAGTCCAATTCGGACCAGACCAAGGGGGGGGTGCGGCCACCCTTGAGGCCCTTTTCCTTTTTTCCCGTATGGCCCAATAAGGCCCAATACGTATTCCCGTAACTCTCCGGTACTCCGAAAAATACCCGAATCACTCGGAACCTTTCCGAAGTCCGAATATAGTCGTCCAATATATCGATCTTTACGTCTCGGCCATTTCGAGACTCCTCGTCATGTCCCTGATCTCATCCGGGACTCCGAACTCCTTCGGTAAATCAAAACTCAATAAAACTGTCATCGTAACGTTAAGCGTGCGGACCCTACGGGTTCGAGAACTATGTAGACATGACCGAGACACGTCTCCGGTCAATAACCAATAGCGGGACCTGGATGCCCATATTGGCTCCCACATATTCTACGAAGATCTTTATCGGTCAGACCGCATAACAACATACGTTGTTCCCTTTGTCACCGGTATGTTACTTGCCCGAGATTTGATCGTCGGTATCTCGATACCTAGTTCAATCTCGTTACCGGCAAGTCTCTTTACTCGTTCCGTAACACATCATCCCGCAACTAACTCATTAGTCACAATGCTTGCAAGGCTTATAGTGATGTGCATTACCGAGTGGGCCCAGAGATACCTCTCCGACAATCGGAGTGACAAATCCTAATCTCGAAATACGCCAACCCAACAAGTACCTTTGGAGACACCTGTAGAGCACCTTTATAATTACCCATTTACGTTGTGACGTTTGGTAGCACACAAAGTGTTCCTCCGGTAAACGGGAGTTGCATAATCTCATAGTCATAGGAACATGTATAAGTCATGAAGAAAGCAATAGCAACATACTAAACGATCGAGTGCTAAGCTAACGGAATGGGTCAAGTCAATCACGTCATTCTCCTAATGAGGTGATCTCGTTAATCAAATGACAACTTATGTCTATGGCTAGGAAACATAACCATCTTTGATTAACGAGCTAGTCAAGTAGAGGCATACTAGTGACACTCTGTTTGTCTATGTATTCACACATGTATTATGTTTCCGGTTAATACAATTCTAGCATGAATAATAAACATTTATCATGATATAAGGAAATAAATAATAACTTTATTATTGCCTCTAGGGCATATTTCCTTCAGCGTGGGTGACTACGGACGCCGCCCGACGTCGTCACGGCGGTGGACCACGGCGCCGTTGATGCCGCTAGGGTTTCGTACGCGGGGATGGGGTGTCGGGGTGGGGCGTCGTTTTTTTTTTCCTTTCCCGATCGCACTACCGAACCGCACGGTATGCGTACGACGCGGGCGTACGGACCGGGACGTACGCGGGCGGCCGGCCCTACGACGGATGGCGGATACACAAATACATAATTTAGTATGGACAATACTACCCCTTCTACGTTTATTGGGGGGGGGGGGGGGGGGGGGGGGTTGTGTTGTACCGAAGTACTACTCAAGGCTCGATACGAGCCTTTTGCAATACGCCGAGTCTCTTGCGCGTGCCTTGAGTATTTCAGCCCAAAGCAATCAATCGCCTAAAGGCTGTTGCGTACGTACATGTTTAGGCGTCGAGCAAAATCAATCAGCTCGGACGGCTAGCTTTGCACTGCGGTGCATGAGCTAGTAAAAGCTTTCTGCGGTGCAGTGCATCTCGGCGTAACAGTACTTCGTCACGATTGCATCGGCAGGAGCGGTTCAGTAGCTAGCGTTGGTTCATTATCGTCGTTTGTTGTCGGTCGTCGCCGTCGTTGGTAAGTACTCGGCATCGGGACTGGGCCAACAATTGGTATCCAGAGCCAGGTTGATCTCCTAATAACGGAAGGTCATGTTGGACGACGAGAAGACCATGCAGCTGATGAAGTACTCCGGTGTGGCTAAAGTAATTGCTGCTCCGGTGAAATCGGAGTATCCACGATTCGACAATGGGATCTTCGTGGTGTGGGCGACCATGTTGGAGTGGATGCTCGAGGCCAATGAACTCTAGGAAGCCGTCGACCCCGGCGGTGACGAGTATCTGAAGGGTGGTGCCTTGTATCAGAAGGATCACCAGGCTATCATGGCCATCTGCTCGGTGATGCTGGTGGACGTGCAGCAGCATCCAAACTCGAAGACATCAGCGAAGGAGGCGTGGGACATGCTCAAGACATTGCATCTAGGGCACTCGCGTGTGCGCGAGGCGAACTTGCAAACTTTGCTGAAAAGTTACAAGAATCTGAGGATGGAAGAAGATGAGACGGTGGATGCCTTCGCCATGAGGGTTGCTACGATGGTAAACGGGATTCGTGGTCTCGGAGAGAAGTTGGAGGACATCTCCGTGGTCCGGCGTTTCCTACCTGCCGCTCCACCGCGCTACATGTCGATTGTGTTAGCGACCAAGCAATGTGTTGATCTCAAGACTCTCACTTTGGATGATCTGGTTGGTCGCGTCAAGGCGCATGACGAGCGGATGAAGTTGAGTTACGGCGACGCGAAACAGGATGAGTACCTAATGCTTACACGCGCTCAGTGGCAGGCAATGGTTTCCAAGGAGAACAATTTCGACAAGGCATCCAGTAGCGGCAGAAAGTACCATCCCACAAAGGACACCGACAAACTGTCGGAGAAGCCAAAGAAGAAAAAATTCAACAAGAGGAAGATCCGCTGCCACAACTATAATCTGCTCGGGCACTTCATGTCAGAGTGTAAGAATTCCCCGAAGGAGAAGGCGCTCATGGCCCAGCTAGGAGACGAAAGTGACATGATTTTGATGTGCGAACTCGTGGACAAGGCGGATCTAGTTCTTCAAGCGTCGGCTAAAGAAATTGTGAAATAAAGTTCATTCTTAAGATCATGGTTCGGAAACTCGTGTCGATGTTACAGACGTGGAGTGTGATTGTTGGAATTAACCACGACATAGCCTCCCAAAGTTGTACGTGTGTATGTCCGTTTGCATGTAGAATCCGAGTAGGACATCAATTAGCAGCCGAGTAGTATTGGTCTAGCTAGCCATGGACTACTTTATATATGTGTGCAACAGCCCTGTAACCGAACCGTGGATTTGTGAATTAATACAGATCAAAACAGGCACGATACGTGCCTGTGGCAATACGCCGGCTTCGTGTGCGTGTGTGTTGAGTATCGGCCGGAATCGATGAATCGTGACTCGATCAGGTTGCTAGCTAGCTTCTGCTAGTAGCAAATAGTACACGTCCAACTAGTGGTGCTAGCTTGGAACGTGCACGTCTAAGCCGACTTGGGGCAGGAACCAAGTTCAACCGCGTTGCTTTGTTGTTGTGATCTTTCTCGCCGTTGATCATCGCCGTCGTTGGAAAATACACGACGTCAGGTCTGGGCCAATAATTGATATCAGAGCGAGACGTAATTCTAAAACACGTGTCAAAGTTATAGACTCAAAGGCGGCTGCATGTAGCGCCCTAGGAGCAGGAGCGCTCGGTCCCCCAGTGAGCCAAGCTAGGAGTCCGAACCCGGCTCGAGGCTGGCCAGGAATCAGCCTGAAAAAGATGGTTCGGCCGCCAATTACACCCTCCAAGAGCGAATGTCTAGGCGGACGTTGGGGCTATCCAGGTCATCACTTTTACTGTGGCGAGGCGATAGAAAAATCTCACGCGAGAAACTTTCCCTCGGTGAAAAACAGAGAGAAAGGAAACTTCCCCAGAAAGGCAGCCGTCGTCTCCTCCCATCCCAAACCCAGCAGTCCACGCCGCCGTCTCCTCCCATCCCCTCTCTCGCACGCCGCCGTCTCCTCCCATCCCAAATTCTCCGACTTTGCCGCGCTGGCTACTAGAGGAAGGGCTTGGACGCCGTCGTCGATCTCGCCCATGGCGCGCGTCATCCGAAAGAACCCCGTCGGCTCCGTCGATCTGCTAGATCTGTCCAAGGAGAGGGAGAGCAGTAGTCGCGTTTGGACGCGAGGAGGGGGAGCAGCCAACCGCGCCCGGCCGGCGAGCACCGCGCCGCTGCGTCATACCTGCATGGCCTGATGGCGCCCGTCGCCGTCCAGGAGCAGGAGCTCGCATCAACGCCCGCCGACCACCTCTCCAAGATGAGCCGCTCGTTTTCACCTCGGTAGTTGATTCAGGTGTCGGCGACGAGCAAGGTAAATCATCTTCACTTGGTCACTTTGACTATGTGTTAGATTTGATCCCACTCGCTCTGACCCTCTTCTCTCATTCCCCAGCACTCCCAGCAACTCCTCCTCTCATTCTGCTTAGCCTCGCTGTCCGCGCCCACCGACAGTCCCCTGGTTGTTGCAGGTTTGTGAGCCTTCGAGGCTTCCAGGTGTGGCTTTAGTTAAGTTCAGCCCCTACACCCGGGAGATTGGACAATTTGCCCCACTTTACTTGGGCATTAGATGATTTGCCCCAGTTTACATGGGATTAGATCATTTGCCCTACTTTTCATTTTTCTTTTGATGATTTGCCCTTTTCAATTACTGAAATCATTTTCGAATTTCTATCCCTTTTTCCCATGCGTAAAGACACAATTGCCCCTGTGGCTAATTTACAATTCTTCTATAATCTTCTTTGCTTTTGGACTGGTCCTAGTTCCATCGACGAGCTCACTATTCTCGGGACCCCACTATTCTCTAGTTCAACGCCTTTCCTCTGTTCTTCATTCCCCAATAATCATACCACAGGAAGCTAATGGAGGAGGCCGACGACGGCACCTTGACCCCCATCTTGGCAGCAGCGGCCCCGCGCAGCAGCTCCCGCTGCAGATCGTCGGCCCGGTGCACGGTGGCTCCAGCTGCAGCTCCTCGGCCCGGCGAGGCGGCTCCCGCTGCAGCTCGGCAGCTCGGCGGCCCGGCGCGGCAGCTCCCACTGTAGGTCGTCGGCCCGGTGCGGCGGCTCCCGCTGCAGCTCCTCGGCCCTGGGAGGCGGCTCCCGTTGCAGCTCGGCGGTCCACCGCGGTGAATCCCGCTGCAGCTCGGCGGACCGGCGGGTACCCTGGGCTCCCGCTGCAACTCGGAGCTGCAGAAGGTGCGCTCGTTGCTGGTAAAAACTAAGTTCTTCTAGTGATTCATGGATTTACAATTTTTTTTGTGTCTGAGCTCATTGCGTTGCCGGTAATAGCCATGGTTGGACGACAGTGTTGATAGTACTAATTACCCTAGCAGCTGGTACTACTTCAATCATGGAGCTGGGTACATTGTATAAAATACTTCGTTCAGTTATCTCCTCCAGATGCTTCAGACTTTAATTGTATCACACTGAAAATATATGCTTCATCTATTGTTGGATCTCCTTTAGTCACAGGTGAGAGATCTATATATATGCTGTGCATCCTAGCATATGCACTTTGTTGGAAATTGGCAGCATATAACAGCTTCATAGATAAAACAAAATAGACCGACAACATATGTTCACTTAGGACATGGAATTGAGAGAATAGATCACACCGAAATCACAAACTGATGCCACAAAAAGGTTGCTCGGTTCAAATGAAATGATAAATTAATCCGAGTTTACATCAAGCAAAAAATATCTTTGAAATTTGTCTGAAATTGACAAATTTCAACACATCTCAGAATTTAAAATAGCAATTCAATGCACTAAGATTAGAGCTTCTTCCTCTTTGGGGTCAACTTTTTCTTGCATGTTGTAGAGCGTGAAGGGAAGTGAGAAGTAGGTGATGCTACAGAATCAATAGTTGTCCCACATGGCTGTGATGCATCGTCTCCAGCTATGGCCATAGCAAGCCTCCTGCATGTTTACACACCAATGTTATAAAAGTAAGATTTTTCTTTTGCATGAATCAAATGTTCATATGACAGATATAATAATTACCTCCTTGTGATAGGCCCAGGGCTGTTATGAAGGCTGGGAGGCAGTGTTATTGTTGTTGTGCGTGTAGGTGTCGCAACAACAACTGGAGCGAGCTCATGCGCAGACACGTCACTAGAAAGTTCAATCACACCGGATGTTACCAATGGTATAATATTTCTAATTTGATACTAATATAGACGAGATACTAGTGCATGGGTTACCTCTTTTTAGCTTCATTTTGTTTGCAAATTGCTTTCCTGTGCCCCAATATCCCACATTCTTTGCACCTATTTTTACTGCCAAATCTCTTCTTTTCTTTTTCCTTCTCTTTCTCACCTCCTTCTTGGCTATTTGTTTTGCCATTATCATCTTTTTTCTTCCGTTTGCTGCCACCACCACCACCTTCTTCAAGGCAACTTTTGATTCTCTGCTTCCTCCGTCTCCCAACAGAGCTCTTTAAAACCGGTGGCACCATTTCGAAATCTATATTAACATGAGGCCATTGAGACTTGTCTGTGATTGGTTCAATCTCTCCAGCATAGGCAGCCCGGAACCTACTCACGGAGTAGTACTCATGTACATATGGATGAAAATTTACATCTGCCGTCTCTATAAGGAATGCAAGTGCATGCTCACAGGGATTTCCAGTGTGTTGCCATTCTAGGCAAGTGCACTCACGGCTGCCTATCTTCACAACATGCCTAAGATTATTTTTGCGAGTGTCCTTCACCTCACAACTTTCTCCCGTTGATCTTCCAACACCCAAATGGTCAAGTTGCCTAGTTCTATTATTTATTTGTTGAATGATGGCAGGCAATATCTCTCCCTGAAGCATTTCCCCAATCCTTCTCCTATAAACAAGTATCATAATTTTCTCTCTTATTGCATCGGCTAGCTCATCCATGGGCAGCTCTTTTGTTCCTTTGATCCAGCTATTGAAGCACTCGGCTAGATTATTGTGAATGTAATCACATTTTATTTCTGTGTTGAAGTCGCATCTCATCCACTTTAAGTTATGATAGGTACACAAGTAGACACTCACTGCAGGTTCAGCTTCAAATATCTTGGCCATATGATAGTTAAATGTTTCCAGACGATAAGCCTTGGCTGCTGGCCACATGCGACCAAAAACATCTCCATGAAACTTTTTTTTGAAGTTTGCCATTAGATGCCTAAAGCATTCCCTTTGCTCAGCTTGAGGAAACACAATTTTAACTGCATTCTCTAACCCTTTGCATGCATCAGTACAGATAGCTAGAGTTTGAAGATGTCCTATTGCCCTATGCAGTTGTTGCATAAACCAAATCCAGTTATCCTCGGTCTCCGTAGCAAAGAAACCAAATGCTAAAGGAAACATCCAATTTTGTCCATCTAGTGCTGTACATGCTGCTAATTGACCATTCCACTTTCCAGTCAAAAATGTGGAGTCTACACTGACATATGGTCTACAACCAGCCAAGAAGCCATCAATGCACGGCTTAAGTGCCATAAAAAATCTGCGAAAATGCACTTCACCTCTTTCCCTCTTGACATCAACCTCGACAATGCTACCGGGAGATCTTTTATCAATCTCAGCTTTGAAGTTCAATAACGACTGAAAGCTTTTTCCCCAGGTCCCATATAAACTATTCTTGGCCCTTTCTTTTCCCTTGTTAACAGTATGATACCCAATAGTACATTTGTACTCGGCTTGTAGCTTTTTTCGGAGCTCGCTGGCACCAATGTTTGGTTCAGTTTGAATATACCCCATTGCCTTTTCTGCCACCCATGCTTGGTCTGCCATGCTTGTTGTCACTGCAGCGGTTGATGAACACTTATGAGGCTTTACTATCTTGTTAACCTGCAGAAAACACAATACAAACCATCAGTTGCAAGTAATTTATAAAAGATATTTTCAACATAAAAAACTATTCATGTTAGATAAGTTTGTACCCTGACTGTTTTTCCATCTTCTGTTGTCCTAGTAGTTATTCTCCAAGGACATGCATTTCCTTTACAGTGACCCAAAAATCTAGTAGTGTCACTATCCTTGATCTTGATGTCAAACTTGCCTCTAATAGCAAATGTTCTGATGAGCATCCTAAACTCGTTCGTTGAACGAAACAAAGATCCTTCCTCTATCACAGGATGTTCCTTATCATACCAAAAGTGATCCTCTTCAGGCATATGGTCAGGCACAGGAAGAGCCGCATCAGCAAGTAAATCCTCATCAATATCAGCCACACATGCATCAACATATGCAATGGAGGCTTTCATGGCTGCTTCAGATACAATTTTCCGATGCTCAGGTTCGTCATTGATGCCAAGCACCGAGCACAAGTTCTCTTCTGTTATAGGAACATCAATTTCGTCATCATTCATTGGTGCTATCTCAATCCGGGACCAATCAACACTTCCTACCATAGTTGATACATATGAATCATTACTAGCCACCCGCCGAGACCTACTTGGAAAATAAATAAAGGTTTTTAGTTATGAAGGGGACATAAGGGCATCATCTAATTAGTTACCAACTATTAAAAGTATGCTACATGTATGCAACTGCAGGAAGCTAAGGATAAGGAAGTCTATCAAAGTCTGCAATCAGTAAAAAAAAGGTCGCTGACATCCTGACTTCCATTCTGTTATGTTAGGAAACAAGTAAGAAATGGTTTAACTTTTCATTTTCCAGTAGAACTAAGATCCTCCTAGAGGTATTCATCCACATGGTTTAAAGATTTGGATAATTTTAGAAGTTTATACTCTTGAATCCTGATAATCATATGTCCATCATTGTCTTGCAGTTGCAGGGGTTACTACAAGTGTAGCAGCGTTAGGGGCTGCCTAGCGAGGACGCATGGCAAGAGGTTCTAACCCTGCTTGTGGCACTGTGTGTGTTTCGGGTGGGGTGGGAGGGAGGGGAAATCATATACTGACCAATCTGGAGTAGATCGTGGTGATCCATGGACGCAAGAGTCGCCTCCCTGTTCGGCAGTAGGTGGAATCGTCTAAGCGGCCATCTGTGTGAAGCTTCGCTGTCCGGGGGTCATTGGAGTTGATGGCTTCGTGGCCGGTGGTGGATCCGCCTCTCCACTAGCCATGAACCTGACGTCACAAGCAACAGAATCAATCTATGATTTGTGAGTAGCTGGTTCCGTTGGGTAGAGCCATGTAAAGAAAGTAGATACGATTTGTTCCCTGTTAATTAGTTGCTTCGGTTGGACGTGGCCTTGTAAAGAGAAAAGATCTGTACAGTACCAAATTGTAAATTAGCCACAGGGGCAACTGTGTCTTTTCGCATGGGGAAAAAAGGGATAGAAATTCGAAAATGATTTCAGTAATTGAAAAGGGCAAATCATCAAAAGAAAAATGAAAAGTGGGGCAAATGATCTAATCCCATGTAAACTGGGGCAAATCATCTAATGCGCAAGTAAAGTGTGGCAAATTGTCCAATCTCCCAAACATGCGGTCAGCATGGAATATAGCTCAGGAGGCCAAGTTTAAGCCCTTGGAAGATAATCTGTACTCAGTTCAACTGTCCTGTTTAGGAGATTGGGAGAGAGTTATGCATGAGGGACCTTGGAATTTCCGAGGGATGCAGTGCTTCTTGCGGCTTATGATGGGGTCTCAAAACCTTCATCCATCAAGCTGGAGACGATTGACATATGGATCCAGATACATGATGTTCCTGATCTGTTTGCTCATTTGGTTACTCCACTAGCTGCAAAGGTGGGGGAAGTGCTATTCACAGAACAACCGTCTCATGATTTTGTTGGGAATTTCCATAGGGTGTGGATTCGGCTGAATGTGTTTAAACCCCTGAAGAACGCTGTATCTATGATCAGAGGGGGGGGGAAGACAGATCTATAGGGTAAAGTATGAGAAGCTGCCTGATTGGTGCGCCGTGTGTGGTATGTTGGGTCATCTATATAAGGAACACGGTACTGGGATTCATCCCCCTTCGGCTCTAGTCTTCAAAGATTTACGAGCTAGCTGGGCCATGCGCGCGAGCCAGGGTCCTGTAGAGGGCCGAGGTAGGAGAGGTGGCCGTAGGGGAGGCCGGACAGGGGGACGATCAGGCAACCGCCGCGAGGCCGACATGAACAACTTCCTAGCTTATTAGGAGAAGGGAAGGAGAGAGGATGACATGGTAGTTGACGGCAATGGCAAAGATGCTGAGATGGATGATCTCACGAGGAAGAGGTTGGCTGGGCTGCCGCTGGAGGGTAATGTGCACAACAACACAAAAGGTGATGCTATAGATAAGCTAGCAATCGTGCCGATGGGCACTTCCTTGTCCATCCCCCCCCCCACACAGAGAGAACCCAAGAGGACCCGAAAGGAAGATGATGGCAGTGATGGACAGGTTACGACAGTGAAGAGTTTGGCGGGCTCCTTCGAGGAGCGCCGCCGGGCCCAATGCGTGCCCTTTGCTGGAACTACCGTGGAGCGGGCAAACCCGCGGCAGCCCGAGAACTTCGCAAATTTGCGAGGAAGTTTTCCCCTACCCTACTTTGTATTGTGGAGACACAGATTGAAGGATCTAGGGTAGAAGCTTTAGCTAGTTCTATTGGTTCTGATAATGCTTATGCAGTTGATAGTCAAGGTAGGAGTGGTGGTATCGGTTTGTTTTGGAACAATGAAATAAAAGTTGAAATTCTTGGTTACTCTGTTTACCACCTTGATGTATCTGTAGAGGAGCAGGGTGAGGATACGTGGAGACTAACCTGTGTTTATGGCGAGGCGCAGACGCACTTACGACACCAAACATGGACAATTTTGAAAAACATCAGTACAACAAGCAGCTTACCCTGGCTTTGTCTTGGTGTTTTTAATGACGTTTTTCGTCCGGAAGAGCACGAGGGAGTTGGTCAACGCAACAATGCACAAATCCATGCATTTAGAGATACAATTGATGTTTGCATGTTACTAGACTTGCGCTATACTGGCCGTTTTTGGACTTTCGAGAAGAAGGTCACTGGAGGTACATACACACAATGCAGACTGGACAGGGCGCTGGTTAGCATGGATTGGATGGCAAGGTTTCCACTAGCAGCTGTCACCCATGAGGTAGCTGCTTCTTCAGACCACTCGGCACTGTTGTTTGATATGGGACGAATGAAAAAGCAACACAAAACCGGAGTTTCGTTATGAAGTAATGTGGGAGACACATGAGGGGCTCCATGATGCTCTAGTTGATGGATGGGATGCAGCGGAGCCTTGCCTGACAGTTGAGGACATGAAGAACAAGCTCCGGAACTTGGCGGCAGGTCTAAGCAGATGGAGCAATGATACTTTTGGTAATGTAAAAAAGGAGATTAAGCTCTTGAAAAAACAGCTGGATCAGCTGCGGGGGAACCCGCTTAGAACTGGTCCATCACACATGGAACTCAAGATCAACGAGCGCCTAATTGAGATGTACCATAGAGAGGAATTAATGTGGCGTCAGCGAGCAAGGATCCAGTGGCTGTCCGCGAGCGATAAGAATACCAGGTTTTTTCATCTCCGGGCTAGCCTGCGGCGAAAGAAGAATATGATTAAGGCACCGCAAAATTCCTTGGGGGCGATCGTTGTTGACCCTGATGAGTTAAAGGCAATGGCTAATAGTTTCTATCAAACTTTGTACTCTTCGGAGGGAGTTGAAAATATGGATGCGGTGCTAGATCATGTGCCCAAGAAAGTAACAGAGGAAATGAATGCGCACCTTAATGCCGAATACACGTCTGATGAGGTTAAGGCAGCATTATTCCAAATGTTTCCAACGAAAGCACCTGGCCCAGACGGATTTCCTGCTCATTTTTATCAGCGCAACTGGGATATTTTGTGGTGATGATGTTACAAGAATTGTTTTGAAAATAGTGCGAGGGGAGGAAAGCCCGGAAGGCATTAATGACACGGTGTTGGTCCTAATTCCAAAGGTAATGAGTCCTTCTCAGTTGTCTCAATTTAGACCCATCAGTCTTTGCAACGTGCTCTACAAGATTGCATCCAAAGTAGTTGCCAACAGACTCAAAATTATTTTGCCTGATATTTTATCTGAGGAACAATCTGCTTTCATGCCTGGGAGACTCATCACAGATAACATCATATGTGCTTATGAATGTCTGCACTTTATGAAGAGGACACGGTCACGATCTAATAGCTTTTGTGCTCTGAAATTGGACATGATGAAAGCCTATGACAAATTGGAGTGGCCATATTTGAAAGGTATCATGGCCAAATTGGGTTTCTCTCAACAGTGGATTGACACAATAATGGGGATGGTCTCATCAGTATCCTTTTCTGTTCTCTTTAATGGAGAGAAACTTGATTCATTTATACCTACAAGAGGTATCCGGCAGGGAGACCCAATCTCCCCCTACTTATTCCTAATTGCAGCAGAGGGCCTTTCGTGCCTCCTGAAATCCAGTTCTCGGTCATCATTCGCAGGTATTAAGGTGGCTCCAACGGCGCCCACCATTAACCACCTTTTATTTGCAGATGACAGCCTGCTGCTTTTTAAGGCTAATGTGGAGGGGTCAGAGGAAGTGTCAAACCTGCTTGATATTTATTGCAGAGCTTCGGGACAAAGGATAAATCATGAGAAGTCTTCCATTTTCTTTAGCAAAGGATGTCCAGATTCTACAAAGGAAGAGGTGAAGAATTCCTTAAACGTCCAAAATGAATCATTAAATGAACGTTATCTGGGTATTCCAACTGATGTAGGCCAGTCGAAGAATGGCACTTTCAAGTATTTGCGAGACCGAGTATGGGAAAGGATCAAAGGTTGGATGGAGAAATCGGCGGCCGGAAAGGAAGTTGTAATTAAGGCAGTTGCACAAGCGATCCCTGTTTTTTCAATGTCTTGTTTTCGTCTACCAAGGGGTTTGTGTGACAGTATCACATCCATAATTCGCCAATTCTGGTGGGGAAGCAAACAAGGTAAAAGGAAACCTAGCTGGGTTGCATGGGATATGATGACCAGGCCTAAGCATTTGGGGGGTCTTGGTTTTCGTGATTTGGAGATCTTCAATCTAGCACTCTTGGCTAGACAAGCATGGCGGCTGATGACCGATGAGACCTCGCTGAGTGCAAAGGTGTTAAAGGCTGTATATTTCCCTCAATGCTCTCTCCTGGGAGCTGAGTTGGGATCCCACCCCTCTCAGATATGGCGAGCGGTGCTTGATGGTAGGGACATTGTTGCACAAGGAGTGGTCCGGCGAATTGGTAATGGGGCTTCGACAAGTATCTGGCAGCACAACTGGATTCCTCGTGAAACTTCAAGAGGCCGATCACTTCACTTGTTCCTAATCTGCCAGAAAGAGTGTCGGGCCTGATTGATGCTACTTCGGCTCAATGGAGAGAAGACCTGGTACGGTCTGTCTTTACTCCTTTTGATGCTGCAGAGATCCTCAAGATACCATTGTGCACGAGGAACATAACAGATTTTTGGGCATGGCATGAAGAGAGACGGGGTGTTTTCACGGTGCGTTCGGCTTACCGTATGATACTAAGAACGAAGATCAGCAGGGAAGGATGGCTTCATGAGGAAGAAGGTACTTCAAATTTACAGGAAAGTAAGCAGTGGAGTACTCTCGAAGCTGCGGATGTTCGTTTGGCGTCTAGCCAGGCAGTCGATGCCTACAGGTGAGGTCCTCCACCACCGAAACATGGCCGACGAAAATACATGCCACTTATGCGGAGCCACGGACACATGGAGACATGCACTGTTGAATTGCTCGATGTCGAGGAGCATCTGGGCTTTAGCTCCCGATGACTTTATTGAAAAGGTGATAAGCTGCCAGCATGATAATCCGAAGCAGTGGCTGTTTGCTCTACACGATATGCTACAGTATGAAGAATTCACTCGCCTTGTGGTAACAGCATGGGCGATATGGAGTGCAAGGAGGAAGGCGATCTATGAAGACATTTTTCCTGTCTCCATACTCCACGAATGGCTTCATCATGAGTTACTTGTCAGAACTGCAGCAGATCAATAAGAGGTGACCAAGGCCGGTCACTGCGTCTGTGCCGAGACCAAAACGCTGGCTACCTCCGGTCCAAGGGAGTGCCAAAGTTAATGTGGATGCAGCGCTGTCGAGAGGAGGCACGTATGGTGCGGTTGCAGCTGTGTGTAGGGACCAAAGTGGCATATTTCTTGAAGCTTCGGTCGTTGGTTTCCGGCAAATAAATGATCCTCAAACACTCGAATCCCTGGCCATAAGGGAAGCACTAGCTCTGCGCGGAGGAGTTATACGTTCAAAGCATTCATGTGGGCTCCGATTGCAAGACGGTGGTAGAAGATATACAGAGAGGTACTTCAGCTTCATATGTTGCGGTGATACATGAAATCATAGAACATTCTGCTAGTTTTCAACTTTGTAAAATAGTTCATGAATTTAGGAGTTCAAACTTTGAGGCTCACAACCTAGCGAAGCATGCTATATCTCCCGGGGGTGGCCGCCATGTCTGGTTAGGTCATCCTGGAGATCTTTCTTCCATCCCTGTAAACATTGTGACGGATTAATAAAAAGTTTCATGAGGTTGTCTAAAAAAAACCGACGTTGTATTGATCTCGTATATACCGGCATCTCCACCAACGATCAATATCTTGCCCTCAAAAAAAAAACCAACGATCAATATCAGATCAGATCAGGCAAAGAAAAGGTCTCCACGAACGATCTCTTGTGTGCGCGGCTTTGATGGATCCCGCGACCGCGATGATGGCCTGGCGGAGCAACAACAAGTCGCGGCAGTCCGGCTCTGGCCTGGCGGACCTCGCCACCCGCCTCACCAAGTGCCTGGCCGATGCAAACCCTAGCACCAAGCTCGTCTTCTCGCCGCTGTCCATCTACGTCGCCGTCGCGCTCCTGGCGCCCGGCGCCCGGGGAGGCACCCTGGACGAGGTCCTGCGCCTCCTCGGGGCGCGCTCCCGCGAGGAGCTGGAGGTGTCCATCTCGCGCATGGCCGACGACGCGCTCCAGGACCGGTCGAGATCCGGCGGGACGAGCGTCGCGTCCGCGTGCGGGGTGTGGAACGACAAAAGGCGTCCGCTGAAGCCGGCTTACCGCGAGGCCGTCATCGGCACGTACAGAGCACAGGCGGAGACCTTGGATATCAGGGAGAACGCGGTGGCGGCGGCGCAACACATCAACGCCTGGGTCGCCGAGGTCACCAGGAACCTCATCAAGGACGTCGTCTCTGCAGAAACCATTGACTCGGCCGACGTCGTGCTCACCAACACCATATACTTCAAAGGCAGGTGGAACCTGCCATTCGACGAGAGGGACACCAGAGATAGGCCGTTCCACCGGCTTAGACCGAACCGCCATCGACACGCCCTTCATGTACAACCCCGCCCGCCACTTCATCGCCGTGCATGATGGGTTCAAGGTGCTCAAGCTGCAGTACAAGATGTCCTCACAGCGATTGTTGAAATATGTCCCCGCAAGTCCAAGGAAAAGAACGGTGTCCAACAGAGTGCCGATTTTAAGAAAAAGGGTAAGAAGACCTTCAAGAAGAACAACAAGGATGAGGGTTGCTTTACTTGTGGTTCGGTTGAACATTGGGCCAACAAGTGCCCAAACAAGTACAAGAAGCCAGGGCAGGACTCCAAGTCTGTCAATATGATTGTGAGCAACAATGAGAGTGGTGCATCTGGGTACGGTAATTTATTTGCTGTATTTTCGGTTTGGCCCTCCACCGATTGGTGGGTCGACACAGGTGCAGGTGTTCATGTGTGTGCTGACATTTATTGTTTTCTTCTTACCAGGTCACAGGTCACGGGTCCGTACTGATGGGGAATGACGCGAGTGCTTCTGTTCTTGGTGTTGGCACGGTCGATCTGAAGTTTACTTCGGGAAGGATCGTGCAGTTGAAGAACGTGCAGCATGTCCCCGCCATCAAGAAGAACCTCGTTAGTGGCTCCCTTCTATGTAGAGAAGGGTTTAAGTTGGTATTCGAGTCTAATAAATTAGTTGTTACGAAATATGGACTATTTGTTGGAAAGGGTTATGAATGCGGGGGCATGTTCCGCCTTTCTCTTGCAGATCTATGTAATAAAGTCGTGAACAATATTCATTTGAGTGTTAATGAATCTGAAGTCTGGCATTCACGTCTTTGTCACATTAGTTTCGGCGTTATGACGTGGCTAGCAAAATCGAATTTAATCCCGAGTTTCACTTTAGCCAAAGGTTCTAAGTGCCATTCGTGTGTGCAATCTAAGCAACCTCGCAAGCCTCACAAGGCAGCAGAGGAGAGACACTTGGCGCCACTGGAACTCATACATTCTGATCTTTGTGAGATGAATGGTGTGTTGACTAAAGGTGGAAAGAAATATTTCATGACTTTGATAGATGATTCCACTAGATACTGCTATGTGTATCTGTTAAATACTAAAGATGAGGCTCTACACTACTTCAAAATCTATAAGGCAGAAGTTGAGAATCAACTTGAAAAGAAAATTAAACGAGTCCGGTCAGATCGTGGTGGAGAGTACTTCTCGAAAGAGTTTGATGCCTTTTGTGCGGAACACAGTATTATTCACGAGAGGACGCCTCCCTACTCACCCCAGTCAAACGGGGTTGCCGAGCGGAAAAACCGTACTCTAACTGATTTGGTTAACACCATGTTAGATACGTCGGGTTTATCCAAGGCATGGTGGGGGAGGCTATAATGACATCATGTCATGTCCTGAATAAAGTTCCGACAAAGGATAACGAGATCACTCCTTATGAGAAGTGGACCAAGAGAAGGACAACACTCTCGTACTTGTTGGAAATATGCCCTAGAGGCAATAATAAAATGGTTATTATTATATTTCCCTGTTCATGATAATTGTCTATTGTTCATGCTATAATTGTGTTATCCGGAAATCGTAATACATGTGTGAATACATAGACCACAACGTGTCCCTAGTAAGCCCCTAGTTGACTGGCTCGTTGATCAACAGATAGTCATGGTTTCCTGACTATGGACATTGGATGTCATTGATAACGGGATCACATCATTAGGAGAATGATGTGATGGACAAGACCCAATCCTAAGCATAGCACAAAGATCATGTAGTTCGTTTGCTAGAGCTTTTCCAATGTCAAGTATCATTTCCTTAGACCATGAGATCGTGTAACTCCCGGATGCCGTAGGAGTGCTTTGGGTGTACCAAACGTCACAACGTAACTGGGTGACTATAAAGGTACACTACAGGTATCTCTGAAAGTGTTTGTTGGGTTAACACGGATCGAGACTGGGATTTGTCACTCCATATGACGGAGAGGTATCTCTGGGCCCACTCGGTAATGCATCATCATATTGAGCTCAATGTGACTAAGGAGTTAGCCACGGGATCATGCATTACGGTACGAGTAAAGTGACTTGCCGGTAACGAGATTGAACAAGGTATTGGGATACCGACGATCGAATCTCGGGCAAGTAACGTACCGATTGACAAAGGGAATTGTATACGAGATTGATTGAATCCTCGACATCGTGGTTCATCCGATGAGATCATCGTGGAACATGTGGGAGCCAACATGGGTATCCAGATCCCGCTGTTGGTTATTGACCGGAGAGTCGTCTCGGTCATGTCTGCATGTCTCCCGAACCCGTAGGGTCTACACACTTAAGGTTCGGTGACGCTAGGGTTGTAGAGATATTAGTATGCGGAAACCCGAAAGTTGTTCGGAGTCCCGGATGAGATCCTGGACGTCACGAGGAGTTCCGAAATGGTCCGGAGGTGAAGAATTATATATAGGAAGTCCAGTTTCGGTCATCGGGAAAGTTTCGGGGGTTACCGGTATTGTACCGGGACCACCGGAAGGGTCCCGGGGGTCCACCGGGTGGGGCCTTCTATCCCGGAGGGCCCCATGGGCTGAAGTGGGAGGGGAACCAGCCCCTAGTGGGCTGGGGCGCCCCCCTTGGGCCTCCCCCTGCGCCTAGGGTTGGAAACCCTAGGGGTGGGGAGCGCCCCACTTGGCTTGGGGGGCAAGCCACCCCCCTTGGCCGCCGCCCCCCCTCAGATGGGATCTCCAGGGGGCCGGCGCCCCCCAGAACCCCTATATATAGTGGGGGGAGGGAGGCAGCAGTACCCTAGCCCCTGGCGCCTCCCTCCCCCTCCCGTGACACCTCTCCCTCCCGCTTGTGCTTGGCGAAGCCCTGCCGGGATCCCCGCTACATCCACCACCACGCCGTCGTGCTGCTTGATCTCCATCAACCTCTCCTTCCCCCTTGCTGGATCAAGAAGGAGGAGATGTCGCTGCTCCGTACGTGTGTTGAACGCGGAGGTGCCGTCCGTTCGGCGCTCGGTCATCGGTGATTTGGATCACGACGAGTACGACTCCATCAACCCCGTTCACTTGAACGCTTCCGCTCGCGATCTACAAGGGTATGTAGATGCACTCCTTCCTTCTCGTTGCTAGTAAACTCCATAGAGGGATCTTGGTGATGCGTAGAAAATTTTAAAATTCTGCAACGATCTCCAACAGTGGCATCATGAGCCAGGCCTATGCGTAGTTACTATGCACGAGTAGAACACAAAGCAGTTGCGGGCATAGATGTTGTCAATTTTTCTTGCCACTACTAGTCTTATCTTGTTTCGGCGGTATTGTGGGATGAAGCAGCCCGGACCGACCTTACACGTACGCTTACGTGAGACAGGTTCCACCGACTGACATGCACTAGTTGCATAAGGTGGCTAGCGGGTGTCTGTCTCTCCCACTTTAGTCGGAACGGATTCGATGAAAAGGGTCCTTATGAAGGGTAAATAGAAATTGGCATATCACGTTGTGGTTTTACGTAGGTAAGAAACGTTCTTGCTAGAAACCTATAGAAGCCACGTAAAAAGTTGCAACAACAATTAGAGGACGTCAAACTTGTTTTTGCAGCATGTGCCTTGTGATGTGATATGGCCAAAAGGATGTGATGAATGAGATATATGTGATGTATGAGATTGATCATGTTCTTGTAATAGGAATCACGACTTGCATGTCGATGAGTATGACAACCGGCAGGAGCCATAGGAGGTGTCTTTATTTTTTGTATGACCTGCGTGTCATTGAATAACGCCATGTAAATTACTTTACTTTATTGCTAAACACGTTAGCCATAGAAGTAGAAGTAATCGTTGGCGTGAAAACTTCATGAAGACACGATGATGGAGATCATGATGATGGAGATCATGGTGTCATGCCGGTGACGAAGATGATCATGGCGCCCCGAAGATGGAGATCAAAGGAGCAAAATGATATTGGCCATATCATGTCACTATTTGATTGCATGTGATGTTTATCATGTTTTACATCTTATTTGCTTAGAACGACGGTAGTAAGTAAGATGATCCCTTATAATAATTTCAAGAAAGTGTTCCCCCTAACTGTGCACCGTTGCGAAGGTTCGTTGTTTCGAAGCACCACGTGATGATCGGGTGTGATAGATTCTAACGTTCGCATACAACGGGTGTTGACGAGCCTAGCATGTACAGCAGGGCCTCGGAACACACACAATACACTTAGGTTGACTTGACGAGCCTAGCATGTACAGACATAGCCTCAGAACACGGAAGACCGAAAGGTCGAGCATGAGTCGTATAGAATATACGATCAACATGAAGATGTTCACCGATCTTGACTAGTCCGTCTCACTTGATGATCGGACACGGCCTAGTTAACTGGGATCATGTTTCACTTAGATGACTGGAGGGATGTCTATCTGAGTGGGAGTTCATTGAATAATTTGATTAGATGAACTTAATTATCATGAACTTAGTCTAAAATCTTTACAATATGTCTTGTAGATCAAATGGCCCACGTTGCCCTCAACTTCAACGCATTCCTAGAGAAAACCAAGCTGAAAGATGATGGCAGCAACTATACGGACTGGGTCCGGAACCTGAGGATCATCCTCATAGCTGCCAAGAAAGATTATGTCCTAGAAGCACCGCTAGGTGAAGCACCCATCCTAGAGAACCAAGACGTTATGAACGCTTGGAAATCACGTGCTGATGATTACTCCCTCGTTCAGCGCGGCATGATTTATAGCTTAGAATCGGGGCTCCAAAACCGTTTCGAGAAACACGGAGCATATGAGATGTTCGAAGAGCTGAAAATGGTTTTCCAAGCTCATGCCCGGGTCGAGAGATATGAAGTCTCCGACAAGTTCTTCAGTTGTAAGATGGAGGAAAACAGTTCTGTCAGTGAGCACATACTCAAAATGTCTGGGTTGCACAACCGCTTGTCTCAGCTGGGAGTTAATCTCCCGGATGACGCGGTCATTGACAGAATCCTTCAGTCGCTTCCACCGAGCTACAAGAGCTTTCTGAGGAACTTCAATATGCAGGGGATGGAAAAGACCATTCCTGAGGTATATTCAATGCTGAAATCAGCGGAGGTGGAGATCAAAAAGGAACATCAAGTGTTGATGGTGAATAAAACCACTAAGTTCAAGAAAGGCAAGGGTAAGAAGAACTTCAAGAAGGACGGCAAGGGAGTTGCCGCGCCCGGTAAGCCAGTTGCCGGGAAGAAGTCAAAGAATGGACCCAAGCCTGAGACTGAGTGCTTTTATTGCAAGGGAAGTGGTCATTGGAAGCGGAACTGCCCCAAATACTTAGCGGACAAGAAGGCCGGCAACACCAAAGGTATATGTGATATACATGTAATTGATGTGTACCTTACCAGTACTCGTAGTAGCTCCTGGGTATTTGATACCGGTGCGGTTGCATATATTTGTAACTCAAAACAGGAGCTGCGGAATAAGCGGAGACTGGCGAAGGACGAGGTGACGATGCGCGGCGGGAATGGTTCCAAGGTCGATGTGATCGCCGTCGGCACGCTGCCTCTACATTTACCTACGGGATTAGTTTTAAACCTCAATAATTGTTATTTAGTGCCAGCTTTGAGCATGAACATTGTATCTGATCTCGTTTAATTCGAGATGGCTACTCATTTAAATCCGAGAATAATGGTTGTTCTATTTATGTGAGAGATATGTTTTGTGGTCATGCCCCGCTGGTCAATGGTTTATTCTTAATGAATCTCGAACGTGATGTTACACATATTCATAGTGTGAATACCAAAAGATTTAAAGTTGATAACGATAGTCCCACATACTTGTGGCACTGCCGCCTTGGTCACATTGGTGTCAAACACATGAAGAAGCTCCATGCAGATGGACTTTTGGAGTCTCTTGATTACGAATCATTTGACACGTGCGAACCATGCCTCATGGGTAAGATGACCAAGACTCCGTTCTCCAGAACAATGGAGCGAGCAACCAACTTATTGGAAATCATACATACCGATGTGTGCGATTCAATGAGTGTTGAGGCTTGCGGTGGCTATCGTTATGTTCTCACTCTCACTGATGACTTAAGTAGATATGGGTATGTCTACCTAATGAAACACAAGTCTGAGACCTTTGAAAAGTTCAAGGAATTTCAGAGTGAGGTTGAGAATCAACGTGACAGGAAAATAAAGTTCTTACGATCAGATCGTGGGGGAGAATATTTAAGTCACGAATTTGGTACGCACTTAAGGAAATGTGGAATCGTTCACAACTCACGCCGCCTGGAATACCTCAGCGGAATGGTGTGTCCGAACGTCGTAATCGCACTCTATTGGATATGGTGCGATCTATGATGTCTCTTACCGATCTACCGCTCTCATTTTGGGGCTATGCTTTAGAGACTGCCGCATTCACTTTAAATAGGGCTCCGTCGAAATCCGTTGAGACGACACCGTATGAATTATGGTTTGGGAAGAAACCTAAGCTGTCGTTTCTAAAAGTTTGGGGATGCGATGCTTATGTCAAGAAACTTCAACCTGAAAAGCTCGAACCCAAGTCGGAAAAATGCGTCTTCATAGGATACCCTAAGGAAACCATTGGGTATACCTTCTACCTCAGATCCGAAGGAAAAATCTTTGTTGCCAAGAACGGGTCCTTTCTAGAGAAAGAGTTTCTCTCGAAAGAAGTGAGTGGGAGGAAAGTGGAACTTGATGAGGTGATAGTCACCACTTCCGAACCGGAAAGTAGCGCAGTGCGGGAAGATGTTCCTGTGGTGCCTACACCGACTGGGGAGTAAGTTAATGATGATGATCATGAAGCTTCGGATCAAGTTACTGCTGAACCTCGTAGGTCCACAAGGACACGTTCCGCACCAGAGTGGTACGGCAACCCTGTCCTGGAAATCATGTTGTTAGACAACGGTGAACCTTCGAACTATGAAGAAGCGATGGCGGGCCCAGATTCCAACAAATGGCTTGAAGCCATGCAATCCGAGATAGGATCCATGTATGAAAACGAAGTATGGACTTTGACTGACTTGCCCGATGATCGGCGAGCCATATAAAATAAATGGATCTTTAAGAGGAAGACAGACGCGGATGGTAATGTGACCATCTATAAGGCTCGACTTGTCGCTAAGGGTTATCGACAAGTTCAAGGGGTTGACTACGATGAGACTTTCTCACCTGTAGCGAAGCTGAAGTCCGTCCGAATCATGTTAGCAATTGCCGCATACTCTGATTATGAGATATGGCAGATGGACGTCAAAACGGCATTCCTTAACGGCTTTCTTAAGGAAGAATTGTATATGATGCAGCCGGAAGGTTTTGTCGATCCTAAGAATGCTAACAAGGTATGCAAGCTCCAGCGCTCCATCTGTGGGCTGGTGCAAGCATCTCGGAGTTGGAACATTCGATTTGATGAGATGATCAAAGCGTTTGGGTTTACACAGACTTATGAAGAAGCCTGTGTTTACAAGAAAGTGAGTGGGAGCTCTGTAGCATTTCTCTTATTATATGTGGATGACATACTATTGATGGGAAATGATATAGAATTCTTGGAAAGTATAAAGGCCTATTTGAATAAGTGTTTTTCAATGAAGGACCTTGGAGAAGTTGCTTATATATTAGGCATCAAGATCTATAGAGATAGATCAAGACGCCTCATTGGTCTTTCACAGAGTACGTACCTTGACAAGATATTGAAGAAGTTCAATATGGATCAGTCCAAGAAGGGGTTCTTGCCTGTATTGCACGGTGTGCAATTGAGCACGGCTCAATGCCCGACCACGGCAGAAGATAGAGAAAAGATGAGTGTCATCCCCTATGCCTCGGCCATAGGGTCTATTATGTATGCCATTCTGTGTACCAGACCTGATGTAAACCTTGCCGTAAGTTTGGTAGGAAGGTACCAAAGTAATCCCAGCATGGAACACTGGACAGCGGTCAAGAATATCCTAAAGTACCTGAAGAGGACTAAGGATATGTTTCTCGTTTATGGAGGTGACGAAGAGCTCATCGTAAAGGGTTACGCCGATGCTAGCTTCGACACAGATCTGGATGACTCTAAGTCACAAACCGGATACGTGTATATTTTGAATGAAGGGGCAGTAAGCTGGTGCAGTTGCAAGCAAAGCATCATGGCGGGATCTACATGTGAAGTGGAGTACATGGCGGCCTCAGAGGCAGCGCAAGAAGCAATCTGGATGAAGGAGTTCATTACCGACCTAGGGGTGATTCCCAATGCATCGGGCCCGATGACTCTCTTCTGTGACAACACTGGAGCTATTGCCCTTGCCAAGGAGCCCAGGTTTCACAGGAAGACCAGGCATATCAAGCGTCGCTTCAACTCCATTCGTGAAAGTGTTCAAAATGGAGACATAGATATTTGTAAAGTACATACGGACCTGAATGTAGCAGATCCGTTGACTAAACCTCTCCCTAGAGCAAAACATGATCAACACCAGAACTCTATGGGTGTTCGATTCATCACAATGTAACTAGATTATTGACTCTAGTGCAAGTGGGAGACTATTGGAAATATGCCCTAGAGGCAATAATAAAATGGTTATTATTATATTTCCTTGTTCATGATAATTGTCTATTGTTCATGCTATAATTGTGTTATCCGGAAATTGTAATACATGTGTGAATACATAGACCACAACGTGTCCCTAGTAAGCCTCTAGTTGACTGGCTCGTTGATCAACAGATAGTCATGGTTTCCTGACTATGGACATTGGATGTCATTGATAACGGGATCACATCATTAGGAGAATGATGTGATGGACAAGACCCAATCCTTAGCATAGCACAAAGATCGTGTAGTTTGTTTGCTAGAGCTTTTCCAATGTCAAGTATCATTTCCTTAGACCATGAGATCGTGTAACTCCCGGATGCCGTAGGAGTGCTTTGGGTGTACCAAACGTCACAACGTAACTGGGTGACTATAAAGGTACACTACGGGTATCTCTGAAAGTGTCTGTTGGGTTGACACGGATCGAGACTGGGATTTGTCACTCCGTATGACGGAGAGGTATCTCTGGGCCCACTCGGTAATGCATCATCATAATGAGCTCAATGTGACTAAGGAGTTAGCCACGGGATCATGCATTACTGTCGTGGAATTGTCACGGCAGATGTCCTCGAGCTAGGACTTAATCGTGGAGCCATCGCAGCTAGGAAGCTTGAAGGGGTTGTGCGGGACAAGGAACGCGCGGGTTTATACTGGTTCGGCCCCTTACGGTGAAGGTAAAAGCCTACGTCCAGTTTTAGGTGGTATTGATTAGGGTTACGATCACCAAGGAGCTAAACAGCTATGCCCGGCTCTCGATGAGATTGTTGTCGCCCTTCAACCGCTGCCGGGTCGTCCCTTTATATAGGGAGGCTGACGCCCAGCAGCCCTTAGAGTCCCGGTCGGCTCATAAGAGTGTCCGGCTCGGACTCTCAACTATACTTGCCTTACACTACAAGTTCTACCATAATAATGATTGTAACTAAGGGCCTTAAGCCATATCCGGGTCTTGCCCATCTCCGGCCCATCGTCTTCAAACTTGGCTCCGGGCTTCTGGCAATGACCATGCGAGTAACCCGGCCCCCCCTGGCGGGTGACTCTAAGGTCTATATCCTCAACATTAGGCCCCATATTGATTTGAGCCGGCTCATGTCAATCTTCCATTCTTCCGACAGAAAAAATCTCCGGCTTACCATTCATGTGAAGGCCATAACCCGGAGTGACGTCATCCTCTGGACTCCGGATAATCCGCCGTGACGTCATCCTCCATTAAGTCCGTTTTTTACTCCGCCAAATCCGCAATGGATCTTTGCTTTTACTGTCATTCCGAAAATCGAGGCGTCGTGGGGGGAGATAACCACGCCGTGGTCTCCTTGAATCTCGCGCCCACTTATGACCTTGCCTTATAAATAGGCCGGCCTGACGGGCTCTTCTCACGCTCTCTTCTTCCTCCTCGCGCCGTCACTCCTCTGCCCGAGCTCTGCTACTGCCGCCGCCGTCGCGCCCCTGGTCTTCGTCAACTTGGCCACTGCATCACCCTGACTCCGACCAGATAAACAGCGGCAACCTCCGCTCTTCTCCAACTCCGGTGAGTCTCTTCTGCCCTGCTAGAACAGATCTGCGGTAGGGTTCAAATAGTTCGTCCGTGTTCTTCGCCATTGTCCGCAAGCTTCAGCAGTTCTCGTAGTTGCTGCCCTTGTTTGATCTTAGATCTGTATAGACTTGCTGCAGTAGTTGTTTAGTACTCATTTTACCTGCAAAACACACTTCTTTCTACTGCATAAGACCTCCTTCGAGCTCAAGAACTCCCCTGCGTCCGCATTTTAGGTCTAGAAAATTTTCCTTGGACCGACCATTTTGATCCAAAAAAGTTACGGCAATATGTGAAACCTGTTTTACCACACTTAGTAAAAACTGCAACCATTGAATCTGGGAGGCTTACGATTCCGGGTTAAAGAAACCACGCGCTGCCGAATTCTCCGGTTTAAAGAAGACCATGCTTCATAGAACCCTCCGGCTTAACTGTAGTAAGGCCGTAGATAACCAACTCATTCTGAATGCCCCCTGCGGCTTAAATAACCCACTGTACCTGAGTATATATCATTAGTCCCCTTCATAAGCCGCCATCTTAGTTTGAACTATAGATCTCCGGCTTATAATTAACCCGGACATTTTTCCCTTTTGTCATAGACTGCCAACTGTCACCATGCCTCCTAAGGCTCCCATCACTTGCAACTAGATGAGGTCCAATGTCACCAACGAGACCCTAGCCAATTTTGTTAAGTCCGGATATCTGCCCAAGAAGGAAGTTATGTCCTACCGTGCCCCTGACCCGTCAGAAGAGAGACCACAGGCAAGGGACGGGGAGGTAGTGATCTTCGCAGATCATATGAGCCGGGGCTTCGCACCGCCCGGCTCAAAGTTTTTCAGGGACGTGCTCAACTTCTTCGACTTGCGGCCTCAGGATATAGGACCCAACTCCGTATCCAACATCTGCAATTTCCAAGTCTTTTGCGAAGTGTACCTTGGAGAAGAGCCTAGTCTGCTGCTCTTCAGAGAGCTGTTTTACTTAAACCGCCAGAATGAGTGCGCCAACGGGCCAAGTCTGGAGTTAGGCGGCATCTCCATCCAGCAGCGTAGGGACTGTCTTTTCCCTTACGCAGAGCCGTTGAGCCACCCCAAGGACTGGAATATGACTTGGTTCTACTGCCAAGATACGTCCCCGGCTGATGAAAGCCCGTTGCCCGGCTTTCGCCCAACACGTCTAGAGCCGACTCACCCGCTGTCAGACAAGCTGACTCCAGCGGAGCGCTAGCCTCTGCTTCCTATTATCAACAAAATCAAGGACCTCCTTGGCAACGGTCTGAACGGAATCGACCTGGTCCGGGTCTGGATTTCATGGCGGGTGATCCCATTGAGCCGCCACCCCGGCTTAATGTGTGAGTACACCGGGCGAAAGGATGACCCTCAGAGGCACAGCCGCAATGATCTTCCAGAAGATGTTGCAGAGGAGGAGACCAAGACTCTTTTAAACGAGAGCCTGGCAGACTGCGGAAGGACCGGGTTAGCCCCCTTCTGCAAGACCAATCCAGCCCCAGCGGTAAGCCGCTGACTTTAACCTTTCACTTTCTTCTGCATATAACCTTGATCTGAACCGCTTTAAGAATTCATTACTGTATTTCTCAGGCTGATGATAACTTCTGGCGGGTCAAATATGACCATGAGGCGGCCAAGAAGGCCAGGAAGGCGAAGAAAGCCGCCAAGAAAGCCGCCCCTCGCAAAAAAGGAAGCAGACCTGCTGCTTCGGAGCTGATGCAATTAAGCGACAGCTCCGAGTCAGAGGTAACCCTTAAACCTTTAAATTCTTGTTGTATTTGTTGTTTGTTGCTGTCCGCCTTATCAACACTTGCTTATTGACAGGATGACACCGGCGCCAGTAACCCGGTGGTTGAAGAGGTAATGTCACTTTCCTCTGACTCGGAGCCCTTGCCACAGCTGAAAGTCCGAAGGGTAACCCGGAAAGTAAGCTTTTCACATCCTTTAGCTTACCAAGACCCTCAATTTATTTTGAAGCGACAGGTTCATGAAAGCCAGCGTCACACCCGGACCAACAAGGACACCGATCTCTCCGCCGGGTTACCCGACGCAACAAGGAAGCGTCGAACTGAGGTTTTTTCTCACTTGTACCCTTTTCATCCGTTGGCGGGTGTTATCCGTCAGCCACTTAATTCTTCTGACTCCAACTATCAGGAGACCTCCCCTTCTTCGGGCGACTCTATGGAGTCGAGTCTTCCGACTTTCAAGACCGCGCCCGGATAATGACAACCATCTCTCATTATACTTGTCTGTACTTATTCTTTTTGTGCTGAATGTTTCTGTCCTTTCAGCGCCCAGGAAAAGCTCACCAAAATAGCGAAGAAGACCAGGTCAGCCGGAGTGCCGGACTTACCTGAACCGGAGGTGACGGCTCAAGAGCCGCCAGCTGCCTCCGCCCCCGAAGCCACCACTCCAATGGACATGGCACCTGAGGCCACTGCCCCGACTACCAAGGCAACGACCGAAGCTTCGGTTAACTCGGAGGCCTCCGGCTCAGCTCTGCCAGCAGACGACCCGGACGTGGTAATCACCCGGACGGAGTTTGTTGAGCTGGGGAGACCGACCGTGTTGGCCAAGTGCTCCGCGAAGGGGGAGTTGCTGCAGCCCCACCGGGTGAACCTGGACCTCTCCGACTACACCAACTTGAGCCTTGGAGAGCTCGTCTCCGGCTAGATCAGCCAGGTGCACAAGAGCCGGGACGCAGAGGTCGCCATGGTAAACCAGATCTAGCAAAAATCGGAGGTATCCTCTGTCTTCTTACTTACCGCATAGTTACCTTTGTCATGCTAGCCCCCAAGTCGACGACTTATGCTTGAATATGTTGTAGACTTAGGTTCCGGCTTACTCAATTGAGCCGGCTGTATGTAGATAGATACATTCAATATGCATTAGCCCCCAAGTGCCAAGTGTATTTGCTTGGAAAGTGCTTGGGACTTACATAGTAAGTGCTCATAACCCGGAAATTTATACAGGCTGTGGGCAAGAAGCTAGAGGCGGACCTCGCGGATCTCAAGAGCCGGCTGAAGATGCAGGAGATGGAGACCCGGAAGGCAAACACAAAGTTTGTATCCAGCATCGCCACTCAAGAAAAATTGAAGACCGAGTTTGATGCTGAGAGAAAAGCCTGGGTCGAAGAGAAGGCCGCACTGGTGACCCGGGCGGAACAGGCGGAGAAGGCTCTCGCTGAGAAGACCGCCGAGCTCTCCGGCCTAAAGCGCCAGGTTTCCCAAATGGTGGCCGCTATCTTCGGTAAGTCGCCTCACCGGCTTTCAACAAGTTTGTATATGTCATGATTCATCCTTGTCACCGGCTTATCTGATTCTGCTAAACAGGTCCCAGGAGTGCCAACCTCAACCAGAGTGTGGTCACCAAGTTAAAGGCCGTGTACACCCTTGTGGAACAGCTCTACACCGGGTCACAGCGTGCCTTAGCTGTGGTGGCCCTATCCAACGAGGTGCCAACTCATCTGGCCGAAGTCCTGCGCTGGCTCGCCGTTCTGCCTCAGCGGATCCAAGAGCTGCCAAAGGCCTCCGTGAGAGCCGGAGCAATCGCCGCGCTGAGCCGGGCCAAGGCATTCCTGCCGGAGCTAGACCCGGCAGACATCGCCCTGGGTTATCTGAGCCTGAAGGAAGACGGCTCAACTTTCGATCAGAAGGACTTCACGGCGTGCGTGAAGGCTGTACGCCCGGGGGCCACCCTCATCGGGAATGACACAGATCTGACCAAATACCAGCCGGGTTATGACGCGGAGAATCAGAGGATTCCAACCCCTCGCTATGAAGCCCTCAACCTGATCCCGCTGGCTCGTCAGCACACCTTCGCCCCGGAGATTGACCCGGCCGGGTTAATTGACGAAGAGGCTCAGTTCGAGGCTCTCAGCGGCATCGACTGGAAGTCATCAACCTTCCAGGTCTTGGGATCAGCCGAAGGAGAGGACAGGAACGAGCCGGAGACTTCCACTCAACGGGCATCGTAACTCGGCTGTTGGTTTACCAAACAATGCTCCACCCTTGTTAGACTTGATGAATTTTGTAATAGAGTAGGCGCAACAATTTATCTTTGCCGTGCCATCGTGCACGTATTGAATGCCAAGGGTTTTTGAAGTTGTCTCTTTGATGTTTCCCCGGGTCATAATCATCCCTTTGTTTTTCTTGCCCTCAAAGAGGTGCCTTTAAATATCCTGCATAGAAAGGCAAATCACAAGTCTCGAGGCGGCTTACCGCCCTGAGAATCAGGTGTTGGAGATAGATAACCCGGAATATGAATCAAAAAAGACTGGCCCTTAATTATGCCCTTAACATAGCCGTAATAACACACTTAACAGCCTGTAAGCATACCTCCGGTTTAGATAACCCGGGTAGCACGGTTGGTACCTTAACTCTGATTTACTTGCCTTGATGACACCCATGATGTTCAACCAACACTTGTAAACCAAAGTTAAGCCGACAAAATGAGACCCGGCCATGCACACCTTGTCATAATCAGAGTAAACTTGTGATAAAGCAGAAGAACTTAGGGGCTTCCGGTTCGAATACGACCAGAGACCCGGCCCAAAGGGGTTAAGCCAAGATTCGGATACGATCATATAGCCCCCAGTGGGTGTGGCGATGCCAATCAAGAGGGTACCGACAGCTATGTTCTCTTTGGTTCGAATACGACCCATGTTTGAACAGGAAGCCCCCAAGTGATTTTTTTTAAATTGTTTAACGACGCTGATTCGAATACGATCCACGTCGGTTCTCAGAGGGGTTAAACTATGATTCAAATATGACCAAAGGTAACCTCCCAATGAGCTCGGCACTTTGCCAATTAAATGGGTATCGACAGCTATGTTCTCTTTGGTTCGAATACGACCCATGTTTGAACAGGAAGCCCCCAAGTGACATTACTGCTTACGGCTAGATTCGAATAAGATCATAAGCCGGATCCTCCTTTAAGTCATCATGTAATCTTGTAAAAAACAACACGTGCATATTTGGAGGAGAAAAAAGGACAGAGGTCCTGCTTTATTGCTTATCATAATATATACATGGCTGAGAGAAATATGTACACCACGAGAGCCGGTGGCTCAAGTGTAGTAAGGCCGAAGCTGAGCTATGTTCCACGGCCGACGGGTCTCTTCCTCCGACTTACGTGAATCTTTGTGCTCCCGAATGTCAATGAGGTAATATGACCCGTTATGCAAGTTCTTGCTGACCACAAAGGGCCCTTCCCAAGGTGGGGATAACTTGTGTGCATCTGTTTGATCCTGGATGAGCCGGAGCACAAGGTCGCCTTCCTGGAAGACCCGGGATTTGACCCGGCGGCTATGATAACGGAGCAGGTCTTGTTGGTAAATCGCTGACCGGGCTGCTGCCACATCACGCTGTTCATCCAACAAGTCAAGAGCGTCTTGGCGCGCCTGTTCATTATCCGTCTCAACATAAGCCACCACGCGAGGTGAGTCGTGACGGATGTCGCTGGGGAGGACTGCTTCTGCTCCATAAACCATGAAGAAAGGCGTGAAGCCTGTAGATCTGTTAGGAGTAGTATTGATGCTCCATAAGACGGAGGGCAACTCCTCCACCCAACAACCCGGCGTCCGTTGTAAAGGGACCAAAATCCGGGGCTTGATGCCCTTCAGAATCTCCTGATTAGCTCTCTCAGCTTGACCATTGGATTGAGGATGAGCCACTGAAGAAACATCAAGTCGGATATGCTCTCGTTGACAAAACTCTTCCATGGCGCCTTTGGAAAGATTGGTGCCATTGTTAGTTATAATGCTGTGCGGAAAGCCAAAGCGGAAAATCACCTTTTTCATAAATTGAACCGCCGTGGCTGCATCGCACTTGCTAACTGGCTCAGCTTCCACCCACTTTGTGAATTTGTCAACTGCCACCAAGAGGTGGGTCTTCTTATCCTTGGACCGTTTAAAAGGCCCAACCATATCAAGCCCCCAGACCGCAAAGGGCCAAGTGTTTGGGATCATCCTCAACTCCTGAGCCGGCACGTGAGCCCGTCGTGAGAATCTTTGGCAACCATCACATTTACTGACCAAGTCCTCTGCATCAGCATGAACCGTCAACCAATAAAAACCATGACGGAAAGCCTTGGCCACAAGGGATTTTGAGCCGGCATGATGGCCACAATCCCCTTCATGGATCTCACGCAAGATCTCTTGACCTTCCTCAGGGGAGACACAACGCTGAAATGCCCTGTAACACTGCGATGATGCAACTCGCCATCGATAACGATCATTGACTTAGCCCGCCGGGTTATTTGCCTGGCCAGAGTTTCATCCTCAGGCAACTCGCCCCGGGTCATATAAGCCAGATATGGCATTGTCCAGTCTGGTATGACATGAAGAGCCGCCACCAGTCGTGCCTCCGGGTCAGGGATAGCCAAGTCTTCCTCTGTAGGCAACTTAACCGAAGGGTTATACAGGACGTCCAGGAAAGTGTTAGGCGGCACCGACTTTCGCTGAGAGCCCAGCCGGCTTAGAGCATCAGCCGCCTCGTTCTTCCTGCGATCAATGTGCTCCACTTGGTAGCCCTGAAAGTGCCCAGCAATGGCATCAACCTCGCGGCGATAAGCCGCCATGAGAGGATCCTTAGAATCCCACTTGCCTGATACTTGTTGAGCCACCAAGTCTGAGTCACCAAAGCACCTTACCCGGCTTAAGCTCATCTCCTTAGCCATCCGAAGACCGTGGAGCAAGGCCTCGTACTCAGCCGCATTGTTAGTGCAAGGAAACATCAACTGTAGCACATAATGGAACTTGTCACCTTTAGGGGAGGCCAATACAACGCCAGCCCCCGAGCCCTCCAACTGCCTGGACCCGTCAAAATGAATAGTCCAATATGTGTTATCCGGCTTCTGCTCGGGAACTTGTGACTCTGTCCAATCGTTGATGAAATCCACCAAGGCCTGAGATCTAACAGCAGTGCGTGGCACATATTTGAGACCATGAGGTCCAAGTTCTATAGCCCACTTAGCAATTCTCCCTGTGGCCTCTCTGTTTTGAATGATATCACCAAGAGGGGCAGAACTGACCACAGTGATGGGATGACCCTGAAAATAATGCTTAAGTTTCCGGCTCGCCATGAACACACCATACACAAGCTTCTGCCAATGCGGGTACCGCTGCTTGGACTCAATGAGCACTTCGCTGACATAGTAAACCGGCCGCTGAACCAGATGCTCCTTACCTGCCTCCTTGCACTCCACCACAATAGCCACGCTGACGGCTCGTGCGTTTGCCGCCACATACAGTAGTAAAGGCTCCTTATCAACCGGAGCAGCAAGGACTGGGGGCTCTGCCAGCTGCTTCTTCAAATCCTCAAAAGCGGTATTAGCTGCATCATTCCAGACAAAGTTATCAGTTTTCTTCATCAACTGATATAAGGGCATGGCCTTCTCACCCAAACGGCTTATAAACCGGCTTAAAGCAGCGATGCGACCCGCCAAGCGCTGGACGTCATTTATACACACCGGCTTAGCCAGGGAGGTGATGGCCTTGATCTTCTCCGGGTTAGCCTCAATGCCTCCGTCAGAAACCAAGAAACCCAAGAGCTTGCCTGTAGGAACACCAAAGACACACTTGGCCGGGTTAAGCATCATCTTATAGACCCGGAGATTATCAAAGGTTTCCCTTAAATCATCTATCAGGGTTTCCTCTTTGATGGATTTAACCACAATATCGTCCACATATGCTTGAACATTGCGCCCGATCTGTTTATGAAGACAGTTCTGTACACAACGCTGGTAAGTCGCCTGTGCACACTTGAGTCCAAAGGGCATAGACACATAGCAGAAGGCTCCAAAGGGAGTGATGAACGCCGTCTTCTCCTGGTCCTTAACTGCCATCTTAATCTGATGATATCCGGAATAAGCATCCAAGAAACTTAAGCGTGCACAACCTGCCATAGCATCAATGATTTGATCAATACGAGGGAGGGCAAAAGGATCAGCCGGACACGCCTTGTTCAAGTCCGTGTAGTCCACACACATCCGCCAGGTGCCGTTCTTCTTGAGCACGAGCACGGGGTTAGCCAACCACTCTGGGTGAAAGACTTCAACGATGAACCCGGCCGCCAAGAGCCGGGCCACTTCTTCACCAATAGCTTTCCACCTCTCTTCATTAAACCGCCGAAGGAACTGTCTGACCGGCTTAAATTTCGGATCAACATTGAGAGTGTGCTCAGCGAGTTCTCTAGGTACACCTGGCATGTCAGAGGGTTTCCAGGCGAAGATGTCCCTATTCTCACGGATGAACTCGATGAGCGCGCTTTCCTATTTTGGATCCAGATTTGCACTGATGCTAAACTGCTGGGATGAGTCACCTGGAACAAAATCGACAAGTTTAGTCTCATCCGCAGATTTAAACTTCATCGCCGGCTCATTCTCCGTAGTCGGCTTTTTCAGAGAGGTCATATCTGTTGGGTCAACATTGTCTTTGTAAAACTTCAAATCCTCTGTAGCACAGACAGATTCTGCATAAGCCGCGTCGCCTTCCTCACACTCTAGAGCCACTTTCCGGCTGCCGTGAACCGTAATAGTCCCGTTGTGACCCGGCATTTTGAGCTGTAAGTACACATAACACGGTCGTGCCATGAATTTGGCGTAAGCCGGCCGTCCAAGTATAGCATGGTATGGACTTCTTATCTTGACCACCTCAAAGGTCAACTTCTCCACTCTGTAATTGTTTTCATCACCAAAAGCCACTTCCAATTCGATCTTGCCGACTGGATAAGCCAACTTACCAGGTACCACACCATGGAAGATAGTGTTTGACTGGCTGAGGTTCTTATCAACCAACCCCATACGGCGAAAAGTCTCATAATAGAGGATGTTGATGCTGCTGCCTCCATCCATGAGCACCTTTGTGAACTTATATCCTCCCACCTGAGGGGCCACCACTAAGGCCAAGTGGCCCGAGTTATCCACCCGGGGAGGGTGATCCTCCCTACTCCACACTATAGGCTGCTCAGACCACCGCAAGTAGCGTGGGACCGCCGGCTCAACAGCATTCACAGCCCTCTTATGAAGCTTCTGATCTCGCTTGCACAAACTAGTGGTAAACACATGATACTGTCCACCGCTAAGCTGCTTTGGATTGGTCTGATAACCCCCCTGCTGCTGTTGATGACCCTGGCCAGACTGTTGATTAAAGCCTCCTTGACCGTTCTGAGGACCGGAATTTGAGCCACCGCCCGGGCCATGAAAGCCGCCAGCCCCTGAACCGCCGCCCGGGCCGTTGTAATTCTTAAAGGCCTTCATGATCGCGCAATCCTTCCACTAATGAGTCGCTGGCTTCTCCCTAGAGCCATGCCTTGGACAAGGTTCATTCAACAGCTGCTCCAGCGTTGGACCTGACCCGCCGCCTCGGGGAGGGGGCCTCCCCTTGCGTCGCTGGTTATTACCTTGGGAGTTGGTGTTGGCTACAAACTCTAGGCTGCCATCGGCCTTGCGCTTGCCTCCTCCTTGGTTCCCCGGGTTAAACTAAGGACCCTTGCCATTGCCGTTCTTCTTTCCCTTCCCTGTCCTTTCATCATCTGAAGGGGGATCCTTGGTACCATCGGAATCAGCGTACTTGACAAGAGCCGCCATTAGTGTTCCCATATCGGTGCAGTCACGCTTAAGCCGCCCGAGTTTCATCTTTAGGGGCACAAAGCGACAGTTCTGTTCCAACATTAAGACTGCAGAGCCGGCATCCATCTTATCTGATGAATGTATGATCTCCTTAACCCGGCGAACCCAATGGGTCGTGGATTCACCCTCCTGCTGCTTACAGTTAGTCAAATCCACAATTGACATAGACTGCCTACATGTATCTTTGAAGTTTTGGATGAACCGGGCCTTCAGCTCAGCCGAAGACCCAATGGAATTCGGTGGTAGCCCTTTCAACCAAGTGCGGGCAGTTCCATCTAACATCATGGTGAAATACTTGGCCATGGCCGCCTCACTGACCTCCAGCAATTCCATAGCCATCTCATAACTCTCAATCCAGGCTGCAGGTTGTAAGTCAGCTGTGTAGTTAGGCACCTTCCAAGGGCCCTTGAAGTCCTTAGGTAGACGTTCATTACGGATAGCTGGCACTAAACAAGGGACGCCCCCGGTCCTGGTAGGAATACCCACATCAACGGAAGTCATCGGATAAGCCGGGGGGGTCTGGTAAGCCTTCAATTGAGGCACTTGCTCTGCCTCTTGGCGCGCTTTGTCCTGGTCCACTGCGTAAAAGGCTCCATTATGAGCCGGGCCATGGCCAGGGGGCGGGTCATGGCGTCGGACATTGCTTGAGCCGGTTGCTGAGACCATGTGCCGGCTGTAACTCGGGCTCTGACCCGGACAAGGGGTAGAGTGGATCCTATCCCGGCTGTAGGAGTACGCCTCTTGCTGTGCCAGCGCCGTCTGCAGGAGTTCCCTGACCCGGCGGGTTTCAATGGCCCTCGGAGAGTCGCCGTCAACGGGGAGAGCCGCCAGCCATGTTGCCGCAGCTACCATGTTCTCCAGCAGGTTATTATAATGACCCGGGGGTATTGGCACATACTGTGGCGGGGCAGGGGGCACCTGGGGAGGTCCCATCACTCGCGGCTGAATAAGGGGTCCAGACCCGGGCGCTATGACCCCTGGCGGGTTACTAGACCCTGCACCTGGCGTGTTGAAGAGGTTGCGTGGATCGTAAACCGGTGGGAGTCGAGACTGGGCATTTTGATGCCTCCTTCTCATGACCTCATTGGCCGCGTTCTGATCCATCGTGAGTTGGAAGGACTGCGCCTGAATCAGCTGAGTCTGGGCATCGAGAGCCGGCCGCTCCGCAGCCAGCCTGATCCCTTCCGCTGCAAGATCCTCTTTAGCTTTTATCAGATCCAATTTTAACTGTGCCACCTCCGCATCATGCTGAGCTTGATCCGTGAGATCCATTAGCACCTGAGCCGGAGAAGGCACCGGGTTTCCCGATCCAGCAGCGGGGTTTTGAACAGGTTGCGCACCAGCCATAAAAACTCCAACCTGACTTGGCGGCTCAAAAAGGTCCGGAATACTGTCACCATCGGAACAACCCATGAGCCTGCCATCTTGAAGTTGGTACAACGAGTTTGATTCATCGGTGGCCGACTCGCCGTCAGAGCCAACGGCCGCCTCATCACCAGACCCAGATGGATCAGAGGGCCCTCCATGGATGCATCCCACAAAAGCATGCCTTAAGGCAGGCCGGGCCTGGGCGGGTCGCGCAAGCTGAGCCGTCTCGATGAGATCAGCGCAGAGACCCGGCTCAGGGCCCGGCTCACCAATCTTGCCAATGAAAACGTGAATTCCGCGGAAGGGGACCCGGTACCCGTACTCAATTGAGCCGGCGTCGGGGCCCCAGTTTGCATCGTCGATGTAGTGCTTGCCGCGACGACTCTTGGTCATCCGGCCCACAGCGTATCCCTTGAGCCCTTCGAAGCTGCCCTTCAAGAACTCAAATCCACCGTGCGCTGGCCCCACGGTGGGCGCCAACTGTCGTGGAATTGTCACGGCAGATGTCCTCGAGCTAGGACTTAATCGTGGATCCATCGCAGCTAGGAAGCTTGAAGGGGTTGTGCGGGACAAGGAACGCGCGGGTTTATACTGGTTCGGCCCCTTACGGTGAAGGTAAAAGCCTACGTCCAGTTTTAGGTGGTATTGATTAGGGTTACGATCACCAGGGAGCTAAACAGCTATGCCCGGCTCTCGATGAGATTGTTGTCGCCCTTCAACCGCTGCCGGGTCGTCCCTTTATATAGGGAGGCTGACGCCCAGCAGCCCTTAGAGTCCCGGCCGGCTCATAAGAGTGTCCGGCTCGGACTCTCAACTATACTTGCCTTACACTACAAGTTCTACCATAATAATGATTGTAACTACGGGCCTTAAGCCATATCCGGGTCTTGCCCATCTCCGGCCCATCGTCTTCAAACTTGGCTCCGGGCTTCTGGCAATGACCACGCGAGTAACCCGCCCCCCCCCGGCGGGTGCCTCTAAGGTCTATATCCTCAACAATTACGGTACGAGTAAAGTGACTTGCCGGTAACGAGATTGAACAAGGTATTGGGATACCGACGATCGAATCTCGGGCAAGTAACGTACCGATTGACAAAGGGAATTGTATACGGGATTGATTGAATCCTCGACATCGTGGTTCATCCGATGAGATCATCGTGGAACATGTGGGAGCCAACATGGGTATCCAGATCCCGCTGTTGGTTATTGACCGGAGAGTCGTCTCAGTCATGTCTGCATGTCTCCCGAACCCGTAGGGTCTACACACTTAAGGTTCGGTGACGCTAGGGTTGTAGAGATATTAGTATGAGGAAACCCGAAAGTTGTTCGGAGTCCCGGATGAGATCCCGGACATCACGAGGAGTTCCGGAATGGTCTGGAGGTGATGAATAATATATAGGAAGTCCAGTTTCGGCCACCGGGAAAGTTTCGGGGGTTACCAGTATTGTACCGGGACCACCGGAAGGGTCCCGGGGATCCACCGGGTGGGGCCACCTATCCCGAAGGGCCCCATGGGCTGAAGTGGGAGGGGAACCAGCCCCTAGTGGGCTGGGGCGCCCCCCTTGGGCCTCCCCCTGCGCCTAGGGTTGGAAACCCTAGGGGTGGGGGGGCGCCCCACTTGGCTTGGGGGGCAAGCCACCCCCCTTGGCCGCCGCCCCCCCTCAGATGGGATCTCCAGGTGGCCGGCGCCCCCCAGGACCCCTATATATTGTGGGGGGGAGGGAGGACAGCAGTACCCTAGCCCCTGGCGCCTCCCTCCCCCTCCCGTGACACCTCTCCCTCCCGCTTGTGCTTGGCGAAGCCCTGCCGGGATCCCCGTTACATCCACCACCACGCCGTCGTGCTGCTGGATATCCATCAACCTCTCCTTCCCCCTTGCTGGATCAAGAAGGAGGAGACTTTACTGCTCCGTACGTGTGTTGAACGCGGAGGTGCCGTCCGTTCGGCGCTCGGTCATCGGTGATTTGGATCACGACGAGTACGACCCCATCAACCCCGTTCACTTGAACGCTTCCGCTCGCGATCTACAAGGGTATGTAGATGCACTCCTTCCTTCTCGTTGCTAGTAAACTCCATAGATGGATCTTGGTGATGCGTAGAAAATTTTAAAATTCTGCAACGATCTCCAACAGTACTTACGTACTTGGGGCTGCTTGGCGAAAGTTAATGTGCCGATCCCCAAAAAGCGTAAGCTTGGACCAAAGACCGTGGACTGTGTTAATTTGGGCTACGCTATGAATAGTGTTGGCTATAGATTTCTAGTAGTGAAATCTGAGGTACCTGACATGAAGGTCGGTACAATTATGGAGCCTAAGGATGCTATATTCTTTGAGGACATTTTCCCCATGAGAGATGTACAAAGCACTTCTAGACAGGAATCTGAGGAGACTCCTGAACCTGCCATTCCGATGGAATATTATAAACAAACACATGATGAAAATCCTGAGGAGGATAATGAGGAAACCCTTGGTAGGGGCAAGTGACAAAGGACTGTAAAGACCTTTGGTGATGATTTCTTCATATACCTCGTGGAGGATAATCCCACCTCTATTTCAGAAGCGTATGCCTCTCCAGAAGCTGACTACTGGAAGGATGCGGTCCGTAGCGAGATGGATTCATGGCTAATGGGACTTGGGAGCTTACTGAACGTCCTTATGGTTGCAAACCATTGGGATGCAAGTGGGTGTTCAAGAAGAAGCTTAGGCCCTACGGTATGATAGAAAAGTACAAGGCTAGGCTTGTGGCCAAGGGCTACGCCCAGAAAGAAGAAGAAGAAGATTTCTTCGACACTTATTCACCTGTGGCCAGACTGACCACCATTCGAGTATTACTCTCGTTGGCGGCCTCGCATGGTCTTCTCATTCATCAGATGGATGTTCACACGGCTTTCCTGAACGGAGAGCTAAAGGAGGAAATCTATATGCAATAGCCTGATGGCTTTGTGATAGATGGTCAGGAAGGAAAGGTGTGTAAGTTGGTGAAATCTTTGTATGGCCTGAGACAGGCGCCTAAGCAATGGCATGACAAGTTTAATGAAACGTTGACATCTGTTGGCTTTGTTGTTAATGAGGCCGACAAATGTGTATACTATCGCTATGGTGGGGGCGAAGGAGTTATACTGTGTTTGTATGTTGATGACATACTGATATTTGGGACTAATCTCAAGTTGATCGAGGAGGTTAAGACTTTCCTATCTCAGAACTTTGAGATGAAGGACCTTGGAGTGGCTGATGTTATCTTGAACATCAAGCTATTGAGAGATGATGAGGGTGGGATTATACTTCTGCAATCCCATTATGTCGAGAAGGTGTTGAGTCGCTTTGGATATTCGGACCGCAAACCATCTCAAACACCATATGATTCTAGTGTGCTGATTCGAAAGTCTAAAGGCACAGCTATAGATCAATTGAGATACTCTCAGATTGTTGGTGCACTCCAGTATCTAGCGAGCGCAACGAGGCCTGACATCGCATTTGCTATCAGCAAACTGAGCCGATTTGTTTCCAAACCGGGTGATGTACATTGGCATGCTCTTAAGAGAGTTATTGTCACGCCCAATATGCGATACTATCCTAAAGAGACTCGAAGGTCCCACCAAGGATAGAACCGCATATTGACACGCTTTTGCAAGGTGAATATCATTACATCAACATTACATAATAGATGGGGATACATACAAGGCATACACATGCCGCAAGAATACATCAATACATCATACATAAGATCAACATCCGACTACGGATGAAACACAAACAGAAGCTCAAATGACATCCACCCTGCTAGCCCAGGCTTCCGACCTGGAACCTATCCCCTGATCGAAGAAGAAGCAGAAGAAGAACTCCAAAACAAGAGATATCGCTCTCGTGTCATGATCATCGCAAAACCTGTACCTGCAACTGTTGTTGTAGTAATCTGTGAGCCACGAGGACTCAGCAATCCCATTACCATGGGTGTCAAGACTAACAAAGCTTAAAGGGTAAGGAAGGGGTAAAGTGGTGAGGTTGCAGCAGCGACTAAGCATGTATGGTGGCTAACATACGCAAATAAGAGCGAGAAGAGAAGCAATGGAACGGTCGTGAAACTAGCAATGATCAAGAAGTGATCCTGAACTCCTACTTACGTCAAACATAAACCATAAACCGTGTTCACTTCCCGGACTCCACCGAGAAGAGACCATCACGGCTACACACGCGGTTGATGCGTTTTAGTTAAGTCAAGTGTCAAGTTCTCTACAACCGGATATTAACAAATTCCCATCTGCCACATAACCACGGGCACGGCTCTCGAAAGTTTATACCCTGCAGGGGTGTCCCAACTTAGCCCATTATAAGCCCTCACGGTCAACGAAGGATATTCCTTCTCCCGGGAAGACCCGATCAGTCTCGGAATCCCGGTTTACAAGACATTTCGACAATGGTAAAACAAGACCAGCAAAGCCGCCCGAATGTGCCGACAAATCCTGATAGGAGCTGCACATATCTCATTCTCAGGGCACACCGGATTGTCCAAACTTCCGGTAGGCCAGCCTAGAGTTGCCCCTGGTGGCCACCGACGGCTGACAGGTTGGACCAACACTCGAAGGAGCACTGGCCCAGGGGGGTAAATAAAGATGACCCTCGGGAGCGCGACTCCCAAGGGAAAAAGGCTAGGTGAGACAAATGTAAAACCAAGGTTGGGCCTTGCTGGAGGAGTTTTATTCAAAGCGAACTGTCAAGGGGGTCCCATAAATCACCCACCCACGTAAGGGACGCAAAATCAAGGAACATAACACCGGTATGACGGAAACTAGGGCGGCAAGAGTGGAACAAAACACCAGGCATAAGGCCGAGCCTTCCACCCTTTACCAAGTATATAGATGCATTAATAATATAAGAGATATTGTGATATCCCAACATAATATAATCCAACATGGAGCAATCTTCATCTTCACCTGCAACTAGCAACGCTATAAGAGGGGCTGAGCAAAAGCGGTAACATAGCCAAACAACGGTTTGCTAGGAAGGGTGACAAAGGTTAGAGGTTCATGGCAATTTGGGAGGCTTGAAAAGCAAGTGATAGGTAGCGCAGCATAGCGATAGAACGAAGCAACTAGCATAGCAATGATAGTAGTGAGATCCAAGGTGACGGTCATCTTGCCTGAAATCCCGCTAGGAAGAAGAACGAGTCCATCAAGAAGATGAAGCCACGAAGATGAACGAATCCTCACGATCGCAACGACATGGGAACTATTGAGAAGAAGCACACAACATGGTAAACACACCACACATGAACAAGGCATGATGCTCAACCAAGTATGATGCATGACAAGGCTATATGAAGCTATTCATGGCAAGTGATGATGCATACAAGAATAACACATCAAAGCAAGTTTAAATGAGGCCGGAACTAACATATAACAATTCCGGTGAGTCCTCATATGCAAATTTTGAAATTGGTCCAGATCTGAATAAACCTTATGTTCAAGTTGTTAAACAGCAAGTTAAGATGCACCAAGATGATCTACACGAAATTCTAGTCAAGTTACATATAAAGTTCATTAGATTCGGAGCTACGGCCTAAAAGATATGAGCAAAACAAGATAAACATGGCATTGATGCAAAATGCATTCAAACATCAAGCAAACACCTCAAAACAAGGATGCAATAAGATAATATGGAACTACATGCAATTCTAAGCAAGTTACATATAGAGCACACGCCCAAACGGAGCAACGGTGCAACACATACACTCCAAACAAGATATAACAACAATCTGTCCAAAACAGCAACTAGGCATCTTGCAAGCACCAAAACAATATGCTACAGCAGCTCAACATGAAAACAAAATGCATGGGCATGATGTACAGGTAAAGAATGACAAAACATGAACACTGAGCTATCTCCATAAATCACTAGAACATGCTTAAAAAGACATTGCAATATAGCAAATAATAACAGATCACAGACTTGGCAGAAATTACTGGACATGGCAGAAATAACATCAGGTTGCTATGTTTCGAGCTAGCAAACAACATGCTATAGGAACATATCATATCAAACAAAGGCATGGCATGAATCTACTAATTCCATAAGAACAAAACTTCCTTACTGATTACGAGCCAAAAAGGCATAAAAGATATGATGGCACCCAGGTAAACATAGCAAGTATCATAAACAGATTCAGACTTAGTGAAAATAACAGGACATGGCAGAAACAACGATAAGTAGGCATGTTGGTGAGCTTGAACCACTCACCACAGAGCAATACATGGCATGAAAAGGTAACCAGCACTAAGACGGCACAAATGTGAAGCTAAGCATGGCAATATCATAGTCATAGGGTGCATGGATCACTAGCAGAATACATGTAAAAACTGAACTTCATGTTAACAGGCTGACAGCAGCATTATTTAGCAAGTTTGGAGCATGATAACAACAAGCTACAGCAGGCTATAAATGCAACCAAGGGCACGGATGAATAGAGAATAATATGTATAACAAAACATCCTTAGTGAACATCTCCAGATTATTCATAGAATGGCTTGTAGAAGCAGGTTTACATGGCATCACAACATAACAGACTCAGACTCTGCAGAAATGACCAAGTCACAGAAATCAGCAACATCATGGAGGCTACTTTGTATGCTTGTGCTAGTCACCACATAGATCACAAAAATACCACACAAGCACCCCTGTAAACATGGCATGAATTAGAACAAAACTCATGTAGACATCAAGCTCATAGGATGCACACACAAAACGCAATGAAAAAGACAAATCACCAAGTTCTGATAACAGACAGCAGTTAACATCATATAGCACTCTTGCAACGATGATTAGGGCATCAAGATGAACTCAAACAAGCATGGCACAGTGGAATGAAATGAAGAGCATCTCATGATGAACATTTTTACATATTACACACACAACGGAGCAGTATACATGGAGTTACAGCAGGTCAAAAGTAGCACCAAAATATAACTTTTTCGGGACTTAGCAGTTTTGAAGAGAAAAAAAATAGACGCGCACGAGAATACTAAATGACGCCTAGGCGAGGCTTAGGCGGGGAGGCTCACCAGCGGTCCGCTGGGCCGGAGGGGAAGGAGAGGCGGGCTGAGCCTCGCGGGCCAGCACGGGGGGAGGCCCACGCGGGCGAGCGGAGCGCTGCGGCGTCTCCCTCGATCCCGATCGGGACCGGGAGGCAGGGCGGCGGCGCCCGATGGCGATCCCGGCGAGGGGCGGCGGTGGCTATCCAGATCCGGCTGGCTGACACCGGATCCGGGCGCGGCGGTGACGGAAGTGGCTCTGCAGGGTGCGGCGAGCGCGGTAGGGCCGGCTGCGGGCACGGGGCGCGCCGCAGCGCCAGCGCACGGGCGCGGATGCCGAGGCGGCGAGGTCCGAGGTGTTGGAAATATGCCCTAGAGGCAATAATAAAATGGTTATTATTATATTTCCTTGTTCATGATAATTGTCTATTGTTCATGTGTGAATACATAGACCACAACATGTCCCTAGTGAGCCTCTAGCTGACTAGCTCGTTGATCAATAGATGGTTACGGTTTCCTGACCATGGACATTGGATGTCGTTGATAACGGAATCACATCATTGGGAGAATGATGTGATGGACAAGACCCAATCCTAAGCATAGCACAAGATCGTGTAGTTCGTTTGCTAGAGCTTTTCTAATGTCAAGTATCATTTCCTTAGACCATGAGATTGTGCAACTCCCGAATACCGTAGGAATGCTTTGGGTGTACCAAACGTCACAACGTAACTGGGTGGCTATAAAGGTGCACTACAGGTATCTCCGAAAGTGTCTGTTGGGTTGGCACGAATCGAGACTGGGATTTGTCACTCCGTATGACGGAGAGGTATCTCTGGGCTCACTTGGTAATGCATCATCATAATGAGCTCAAGGTGACCAAGTGGTTGGTCACGGGATCATGCATTACGGTATGAGTAAAGTGACTTGTCGGTAACGAGATTGAACGAGGTATTGGGATACCGACGATCGAATCTCGGGCAAGTAACATACCGATAGACAAAGGGAGTTGTATACGGGATTGATTGAATCATCGACATCGTGGTTCATCCGATGAGATCATCGAGGAGCATGTGGGAGCCAACATGGGTATCCAGATCCCGCTGTTGGTTATTGACCGGAGAGTCGTCTCGGTCATGTCTGCGTGTCTTCCGAACCCGTAGGGTCTACACACTTAAGGTTCGGTGACGCTAGGGTTGTAAAGATATTAGTATGCGGTAACTCGAAAGTTGTTCGGAGTCCCGGATGAGATCCTGGACGTCACGAGGAGTTCCGGAATGGTCCGGAGGTAAATATTTATATATGGGAAGTCTTATTTTGGTCGCCGGAAAAGTTTCGCGCATTATCGGTATTGTACGGGAGTGCCGAAAGGGGTCCGGGGGTCCACCAAGGGGGTCCACCAGCCCCGGGGGCCACATGGGCTGTAGGGGTGTGTGCCTTGGCCTATATGGGCCAAGGCACCAGCCCCAGGAGGCCCATGCGCCAAGAGATAAGGGAAAGGGAGAGTCCTAAAGGGGGAAGGCACCTCCTAGGTGCCTTGGGGAGTATGGACTCCTCCCTGGCCACACCCTTCCTTGGAGGAAGGGCCAAGGCTGCGCCCCCCCTTCTCCCTTGCACCTATATATATGTGGGGAGGGGGAGGGCAGCAATACCCTAAGCCCTGGTGCCTCCCTCTCCCTCCCGTGACACATCTCCCTCCTCCCGCAGCGCTTGGCGAAGCCCTGTTGGTATCCCGCTACTTCCACCACCACGTCGTCGTGCTGCTGGATCTCCATCAACCTCTCCTCCCCACTTGCTGGATCAAGAAGGAGGAGACGTCGCTGCTCCGTACGTGTGTTGAACGCGGAGGTGCCGTCCGTTCGGCGCTAGGATCATCGGTGATTTGGAGCACGACGAGTACGACTCCATCAACCCCGTTCTCTTGAACGCTTCCGCTCGCGATCTACAAGGGTATGTAGATGCACTCCTCTCTCTCGTTGCTAGATGACTCCATAGATTGATCTTGGTGATGCGTAGAAAATTTTGAATTTTTGCTACATTCCCCAACAGTGGCATCATGAGCCAGGTCTATGCGTAGATTCTATGCACGAGTAGAACACAAAGTAGTTGTGGGCGATGATTTGTTCAATTTGCTTACCGTTACTAGTCTTATCTTGATTCGGTGGCATTCTGGGATGAAGCGGCCCGGACCGACCTTACACGTACTCTTACGTGAGACAGGTTCCACCGACTGACATGCACTTGATGCATAAGGTGGCTAGCGGGTGTCTGTCTCTCCCACTTTAGTCGGATCGGATTCGATGAAGAGGGTCCTTATGAAGGGTAAATAGAAATTGGCATATCACCGTTGTGGCTTTTGCGTAGGTAAGAAACATTCTTGCTAGAAACCCATAGCAGCCACGTAAAACATGCAACAACAATTAGAGGACGTCTAACTTGTTTTTGCAGGGTATGCTATGTGATGTGATATGGCCAAAAGGATGTGATGAATTATATATGTGATGTATGAGATTGATCATGTTCTTGTAATAGGAATCACGACTTGCATGTCGATGAGTATGACAACCGGCAGGAGCCATAGGAGTTGTCTTAATTTATTGTATGACATGTGTGTCAATGCAAACGCCATGAAATTACTTTACTTTATTGCTAACCGTTAGCCATAGTAGTAGAAGTAATAGTTGGCAAGACAACTTCATGAAGACACAATGATGGAGATCATGATGATGGAGATCATGGTGTCATCCGGTGACGAAGGTGATCATGCCGCGCCTCGAAGATGGAGATCAAAAGGCGCAAGATGATATTGGCCATATCATGTCACTTTATGATTTGCATGTGATGTTTGTCATGTTTACATCTTATTTGCTTAGAACGACGGTAGCATAAATAAGATGATCCCTCACTAAAATTTCAAGAGATGTGTTCCCCCTAACTGTGCACCGTTGCGAAGGTTCGTTGTTTCGAAGCACCACGTGATGATCGGGTGTGATAGATTCTAACGTTCGCATACAACGGGTGTTGACGAGCCTAGCATGTACAGACATGGCCTCGGAACACAAGCAAAACACTTAGGTTGACTTGACGAGCCTAGCATGTACAGACATGGCCTCGGAACACAAGAGACCGAAAGGTCGAACATGAGTCATATAGTAGATACGATCAACATGGAGATGTTCACCGATGATGACTAGTCCGTCTCACATGATGATCGGACACGACCTAGTCGATTCGGATCATGTATCACTTAGATGACTAGAGGGATGTCTATCTAAGTGGGAGTTCTTTAAATAATCAGATGAACTTAGTTATCATGAACATAGTCAAAAGGTCTTTGCAAATAATGCCGTAGCTTACGCTTTAGTTCTACTAAGATATGTTCCTAGCGAAAATTTAGTTGAAAGTTGATAGTAGCAATTATGCGGACTGGGTCCGTAAACTGAGGATTGTCCTCATTGCTGCACAGAAGGCTTATGTCCTTAATGCACCGCTCGGTCTGCTGAACCTCGAGCGTCGTTTGTAGATGTTACGAAACATCTGACATACACGTTTTGATGACTACGTGATAGTTCAGTGTGTGATGCTAACGGTTTAAAATTGTGGCACCAAAGAAGGTTTTGAAACGTCGCAGAACATATGAGATGTTCCAAAGACTGAAATTGGGATTTCAGACTAATGCCCACGTCAAGAGGTATGAGACCTGTGACAAGTTTCTTAAGCCTGCAAACTAAGGGAGAAAAGCTCATCGTTGAGCATGTGCTCAGATTGTCTAAGTACTACAATCACTTGAATCGAGTGGGAGTTAATCTTCCAGATGAGATAGTGATGGTTCTCCATAGTCACTGCCACCAAGCTATTAGAGCTTCGTGATGAACTATAACATATCAGGGATAGACATGATGATCCTTGAGCAACTCGCGATGTTTGACACCGCGAAAGTAGAAATCAAGAAGGAGCATCAATTGTTGATGGTTAGTAAAACCACTAGTTTCTAGAAGGGCAAGGGCAGAAAGGGATACTTCATGAAACGGCAAATCAGTTGCTGCTCTAGTGAAGAAACCCAAGGTTGAACCCAAACCCGAGACTAAGTGCTTCTGTAATGAGGGGAACGGTCACTGAAGCAGAACTACCCTAGATACTTGGTAGATGAGAAGGCTGGTAAGGTCGACAGAAGTATATTGGATATACATTATATTAATGTGTACTTTACTAGTACTCCTAGTAGCACCAGGGTATTAGATACCAGTTCAGTTGCTAAGTGTTGGTAACTCGAAATAAAAAGCTACGGAATAAATGGAGACTAACTAAAGGTGAGATGACGATATGTGTTGGAAGTGTTTCCAAGGTTGATGTGATCAAGCATCGCATGCTCCCTCTACCATCGAGATTGGTGTTAAACCTAAATAATTGTTATTTGGTGTTTGCATTGAGCATAGACATGATTGGATTATGTTTATCGCAATATGGTTATTCATTTAAGGAGAATAATGGTTACTCTATTTATTTGAATAATACCTTCAATGGTCTTGCACCTAAAATGAATGGTTTATTGAATCTCAATCGTAGTGATACACATGTTCATGCCAAAAGATATAAGATAGTAATGATAGTACCACATACTTGTGGCACTGCCACTTGAGTCATGTTGGTATAAAACGCATGAAGAAGCTCCATGTTGATGGATCTTTGGACTCACTCGTTTTTGAAAAGATTGAGACATGCGAACCATGTCTATTAGTATATATGCATGAAGAAAGTCCATACAGATGGATCATTTGGACTCACTTGATTTTGAATCACTTGAGACATGCAAATCATACCACATGGGCAAGATGACTGAAAGGCCTCGTTTTTAGTAAGATGGAACAAGAGAGCAACTTGTTGGAAGTAATACATTTGATGTGTGCAGTCCAATGAGTGCTGACGCACGCAGTGGATATCGTTATGTTCTTACTTCACAAATGATTTGAGTAGATGCTGAGAATATTTACTTGATGAAACACAAGTCTGAATTATTGAAAGGTTCAAGTAATTTCAGAGTGAAGTTGAAGATCGTCGTGACAAGAGGATAAAATGTCTGTGATATGATCATAGAGATGAATATCTGAGTTACGAGTTTGGCACACAATTAAGACATTGTGGAAATTGTTTCACAACTAATACCGCCTGGAACACCATAGTGTGATGGTGTGTCCGAACATCATAACTGCACCCTATTGTATATGGTGTATACCATGATGTCTCTTTTTGAATTACACTATCGTTTATGGGTTAGGCATTAGAGACAACCGCATTCACTCTAAATAGGGCACCACGCAATTCCGTTCAGACGACACCGTATGAACTATGGTTTAGAGAAACCTAAGTTGTCGTTTCTTAAAAGTTTGGGGCTGCGACGCTTATGTGCAAAAGTTTAAGGCTGATAAGCTCGAACCCAAAGCGGATAAATGCATCTTCATAGAATACCCAAAACAGTTGGGTATACCTCCTATTTCAGATCTGGAAGCAAAAGTGATTGTTTCTAGAAACGGGTCCTTTCTCGAGGAAAAGTTTCTCTCGAAAGAATTGAGTGGGAGGATGGTGGAGACTTGATGAGGTTATTGAACCGTCACTTCAACTAGTGTGTAGCAGGGCACAGGAAGTTGTTCCTGTGGCACCTATACCAATTGAAGTGGAAGCTTATGATAGTGATCATGAAACTTCGGATCAAGTCACTACCAAACCTCATAGGACGACAAGGATGCGTACTACTTCAGAGTGGTACGTAATCCTGTCTTGGAAGTCATGTTGTTGGACAACAATGAACCTATGAGCTGTGGAGAAGCGATGGTGGGCCCGGATTCTGACGAATGGCTCGAGCCCATAAAATCCGAGAGGATCCATGTATGAAAACAAAGTATAGACTTTGAAAGAACTACTTGATGGTCGTAAGGCTGTTGGGTGCAGATGGATTTTAAAGGGAAGACACACAATGATGGTAAGTATCACCATTAAGAAAGCTCGACTTGTCGTTAAGATGTTTTCCGACAAGTTCAAGGAGTTGACTACGATGAGATTTTCTCACTCGTAGCGATGCTAAGAGTCTGTTGGAATTATATTAGCAGTTACTGCATTATTTATGAAATCTTGCAGATAGGATGTCAAAACATTGTTTCCTCGACAATTTTCTTGAGGAAAGGTTGTATGTGATACAACCAGATGGTTTTGTCAATCCTGAAAGATGCTAACAAGTATGCAAAGCTCCAGCAATCCTTCTAAGAACTGGAGTAAGCATCTCGAAGTTGGAATGTACGCTTTGATGAGATGATCAAAGATTTTGGGTTTATACAAAGTTTATGAGAAACTTATATTTCCAAAGAAGTGAGTGGGAGCACTATAGATTTTTGATGAGTATATGTTGTTTACATATTGTTGATCAGAAATGATGTAGAGTTTCTGGAAAGCATACAGGGTTATTTGAAAAGTGTTTTTCATGGAAAACCTGGATTAAGCTACTTGAACATTGAGCATCAAGATCTATAAGGATAGATCAAAAACGCTTAATAGTACTTTCAAATGAATACATACCGTGACAAGATTTTGAAGGAGTTCAAAATAGATCAGCAAAGAAGGAGTTCTTGGCTGTGTTACAAGGTGTGAGTATTGTGTAAGACTCAAGACCTGACCACGGCAGAAGAGAGAGAAAGGACGAAGGTCGTCTCCTATGCTTTAGACGTAGGCTCTACAGTATGCTATGCTGTGTACCGCACCTGAAGTGTGCCTTGCCATGAGTTAGTCAAGGGGTACAATAGTGATCCAGGAATGGATCACATGACAGCGGTCAAACTTATCCTTAGTAACTAGTGGACTAAGGAATTTTCTCGATTATGGAGGTGGTAAAAGAGTTCGTCGTAAAGGGTTACGTCGATGCAAACTTTCACACTAATCCGGATGACTCTGAGTAGAAAACCGGAATCGTATAGTAGAGCAATTATTTGGAATAGCTCCAAGTAGCGCGTGGTAGCTGCATCTACAAGATGAAATAGAGATTTGCGAAGTACACACGGATCTGAATGTTGCAGACCCGTTGACTAAAACCTCTCTCACAAGCAGAACATGATCAAACCCTAGAACTCATTGAGTCTTAATCACATGATGATGTGAACTAGATTATTGACTCTAGTAAACTCTTTGGGTGTAGTCACATGGCGATGTGGACTATGAGTGTTAATCACATGGCGATGTGAACTAGATTATTGACTCTAGTGCAAGTGGGAGACTGTTGGAAATATGCCCTAGAGGCAATAATAAAATGGTTATTATTATATTTCCTTGTTAATGATAATTGTCTATTGTTCATGCTATAATTGTGTTATCCGGAAACCGTAATACATCTGTGAATACATAGACCACAACATGTCCCTAGTGAGCCTCTAGCTGACTAGCTCGTTGATCAATAGATGGTTACGGTTTCCTGACCATGGACATTGGATGTCGTTGATAACGGAATCACATCATTAGGAGAATGATGTGATGGACAAGACCCAATCCTAAGCATAGCACAAGATCGTGTAGTTCGTTTGCTAGAGCTTTTCTAATGTCAAGTATCATTTCCTTAGACCATGAGATTGTGCAACTCCCGGATACCGTAGGAATGCTTTGGGTGTACCAAACGTCACAACGTAACTGGGTGGCTATAAAGGTGCACTACAGGTATCTCCGAAAGTGTCTGTTGGGTTGGCACGAATCGAGACTGGGATTTGTCACTCCGTATGACGGAGAGGTATCTCTGGGCCCACTTGGTAATGCATCATCATAATGAGCTCAAAGTGACCAAGTGGTTGGTCACGGGATCATGCATTACGGTACGAGTAAAGTGACTTGTCGGTAACGAGATTGAACGAGGTATTGGGATACCGACGATCGAATCTCGGGCAAGTAACATACCGATAGACAAAGGGAATTGTATACGGGATTGATTGAATCATCGACATCGTGGTTCATCCGATGAGATCATCGAGGAGCATGTGGGAGCCAACATGGGTATCCAGATCCCGCTGTTAGTTATTGACCGGAGAGTCGTCTCGGTCATGTCTGCGTGTCTCCTGAACCCGTAGGGTCTACACACTTAAGGTTCGGTGACGCTAGGGTTGTAAAGATATTAGTATGCGGTAACCCGAAAGTTGTTCGGAGTCCTGGATGAGATCCCGGACGTCACGAGGAGTTCCGGAATGGTCCGGAGGTAAAGATTTATATATGGGAAGTCTTATTTTGGTCGCCGGAAAAGTTTCGCGCATTATCGGTATTGTACCGGGAGTGCCGAAAGGGGTCCGGGGGTCCACCAGCCCCGGGGGCCACATGGGCTATAGGGGTGTGCGCCTTGGCCTATATGGGCCAAGGCACCAGCCCCAAGAGGCCCATGCACCAAGAGATAAGGGAAAGGGAGAGTCCTAATGGGGGAAGGCACCTCCAAGGTGCCTTGGGGAGGATGGACTCCTCCCTGGCCGCACCCTTCCTTGGAGGAAGGGCCAAGGCTGCGCCCCCCTTCTCCCTTGCCCCTATATATATGTGGGGAGGGGGAGGGCAGCAATACCCTAAGCCCTGGCGCCTCCCTCTCCCTCCCGTGACACATCTCCCTCCTCCCGCAGCGCTTGGCGAAGCCCTGTTGGTATCCCGCTACTTCCACCACCACGTTGTCGTGCTGCTGGATCTCCATCAACCTTTCCTCCCCACTTGCTGGATCAAGAAGGAGGAGACGTCGCTGCTCCGTACGTGTGTTGAACGTGGAGGTGCCGTCCGTTCGGCGCTAGGATCATCGGTGATTTGGATCACGACGAGTACGACTCCATCAACCCCGTTCTCTTGAACGCTTCCGCTCGCGATCTACAAGGGTATGTAGATGCACTCCTCTCTCTCGTTGCTAGATGACTCCATAGATTGATCTTGGTGATGCGTAGAAAATTTCGAATTTTTGCTGCGTTCCCCAACACGAGGGACGGCGGCGGAGACTGGCGGCGGGGCTGGATCCGGACGGCGGCGCGGGGAGACGGGCCGGGAGGGCCCGATCCGGGCTCTTCCGGCCGCGGCAGCGGGAACGGCGGGGGTGGACACGTGTCGGCACGGGATTCGCTGCGGCGGGCGGCGCGGACGTGTCCGGCGGGATTGGACATGTCCGGCGGCGCGGGGGAGCGTGCTAGGGTTTGGACTGCGAGAAATCTCGGGGGAGAGGCATATTTATAGATAGAGGGAGCTAGCAGACTCCAAATGGGGAGCGGTTTTCGCCCACACGATCGTGATCGAACGTCCGAGAGCATGGAGGGGGTTTGGATGGACTAGTTGGCTGTGGTGGAGGGGTGCTGGGCTGCAAGAGAGAGGGGTTTCGGGCTACGCGGTTAACCGTTGGGGCATCAAACGACCTCCAAATGGAACGAAATTTGATGAGCGGTCTACCGGTACTATACCAAGGCCACTCGGAAAATCTCGGCCCATTCCGAGAACGTTTTTCTCCTGCTCACGAAACAGGGGCTGAGAGGGGCGACGGGCGCGTGCGAGAGTGTCGGATCGCGAAACGGACAACGGGGAAAAGGACCGGATGCAAGTTTTGAAAGACATGCAAATGAAATGCAGATGATGACATGGAAAAATGCAACACGCAAGCAAATGACATGGCAACAACGACGAATAACTGGAAGACACCTGGCGCATCGGATCCGGGGCGTTACAGTTATGCGCTATCTGAAAGGTACTATGAACTATGTGAAGGAAATATGCCCTAGAGGCAATAATAAAGTTATTATTTATTTCCTTATATCATGATAAATGTTTATTATTCATGCTAGAATTGTATTAACCGGAAACATAATACATGTGTGAATACATAGACAAACAGAGTGTCACTAGTATGCCTCTACTTGACTAGCTCGTTAATCAAAGATGGTTATGTTTCCTAGCCATAGACATAAGTTGTCATTTGATTAACGAGATCACCTCATTAGGAGAATGACGTGATTGACTTGACCCATTCCGTTAGCTTAGCACCCGATCGTTTAGTATGTTGCTATTGCTTTCTTCATGACTTATACATGTTCCTCTGACTATGAGATTATGCAACTCCCGTTTACCGGAGGAACACTTTGTGTGCTACCAAACGTCACAACGTAAATGGGTGATTATAAAGGTGCTCTACAGGTGTCTCCAAAGGTACTTGTTGGGTTGGCGTATTTCGAGATTAGGATTTGTCACTCCGATTGTCGGAGAGGTATCTCTGGGCCCACTCGGTAATGCACATCACTATAAGCCTTGCAAGCATTGTGACTAATAAGTTAGTTGCGGGATGATGTGTTACGGAACGAGTAAAGAGACTTGCCGGTAACGAGATTGAACTAGGTATCGAGATACCGACGATCGAATCTCGGGCAAGTAACATACTGATGACAAAGGGAACAACGTATGTTGTTATGCGGTCTGACCGATAAAGATCTTCGTAGAATATGTGGGAGCCAATATGGGCATCCAGGTCCCGCTATTGGTTATTGACCGGAGACGTGTCTCGGTCATGTCTACATAGTTCTCGAACCCGTAGGGTCCGCACACTTAAAGTTACGATGACAGTTTTATTATGAGTTTATGTATGTTGATGTACCGAAGGAGTTCGGAGTCCCGGATGAGATCGGGGACATGACGAGGAGTCTCGAAATGGTCGAGACGTAAAGATCGATATATTGGACGACTATATTCGGACTTCGGAAAGGTTCCGAGTGATTCGGGTATTTTTCGGAGTACCGGAGAGTTACGGGAATACGTATTGGGCCTTATTGGGCCATACGGGAAAGAAGAAAAAGGGCCTCAAGGGTGGCCGCACCCCTCCCCTTGGTCTGGTCCGAATTGGACTAGGGAAGGGGCGCGCCCCCTTCCTTCCTTCTCTTTTTCCCTTCCTCTTTTCCTATCTCATATGGGAGGTGGAATCCTACTAGGACTAGGGAGTCCTAGTAGGACTCCACACTTGGTGCGCCCCTCCTAGGGCCGGCCTCCTCCTCCCTTGCTCCTTTATATACGGGGGCAGGGGGGCACCCCAGAGACACAACAATTGATCCTTGAGATCTTTTAGCCGTGTGCGGTGCCCCCTCCACCAAATTACACCTCGATAATATCATTGCGGAGCTTAGGCGAAGCCCTGCGTCGGTAGAACATCATCATCGTCACCACGCCGTCGTGCTGACGAAACTCTCCGTCAACACTCGGCTGGATCGGAGTTCGAGGGACGTCATCGAGCTGAACGTGTGTAGAACTCGGAGGTGCCGTGCGTTCGGTACTTGATCGGTCGGATCGTGAAGACGTACGACTACATCAACCGCGTTGTGATAACGCTTCCGCTGTCGGTCTACGAGGGTACGTTGACAACACTCTCCCCTCTCGTTGCTATGCATCACCATGATCTTGCGTGTGCGTAGGAAATTTTTTGAAATTACTACGTTCCCCAACAGTGGCATCCGAGCCTTGTTTTATGCGTTGATGCTATGCACGAGTAGAACACAAGTGAGTTGTGGGCGATATAAGTCATACTGCTTACCAGCATGTCATACTTTGGTTTAGCGGTATTGTGAGATGAAGCGGCCTGGACCGACATTACGCGTACGCTTACGCGAGACTGGTTTCACCGTTCGGAGCACTCGTTGCTTAAAGGTGACTGGCGGGTGTCTGTCTCTCTCACTTTAGTTGAACCGAGTGTGGCTACGCCCGGTCCTTGCGAAGGTTAAAACAGCACCAACTTGACAAACTATCGTTGTGGTTTTGATGCGTAGGTAAGAACGGTTCTTGCTAAGCCCGTAACAGCCACGTAAAACTTGCAACAACAAAGTAGAGGACGTCTAACTTGTTTTTGCAGGGCATGTTGTGATGTGATATGGTCAAGACATGATGTGATATAATGTGTTGTATGAGATGATCATGTTTTGTATCGAGTTATCGGCAACTGGCAGGAGCCATATGGTTGTCGCTTTATTGTATGAGATGCAATCGCCATGTAATAGTTTTACTTTATCACTAAGCGGTAGCGATAGTCGTAAAAGCAATAAGTTGGCGAGACGACAACGATGCTACGATGGAGATCAAGGTGTCGCGCCGGTGACGATGGTGATCATGACGGTGCTTCGGAGATGGAGATCACAAGCACGGTGCTTCGGAGATGGAGATCACAAGTAGAAGATGATGATGGCCATATCATATCACTTATATTGATTGCATGTGATGTTAATGCTTTATGCATCTTATCTTGCTTTGATTGACGGTAGCATTATAAGATGATCTCTCACTAAAATTTCAAGATAAAAGTGTTCTCCCTGAGTATGCACCGTTGCAAAAGTTCTTCGTGCTGAGACACCACGTGTTAATCGGGTGTGATAGGCTCTACGTTCAAATACAACGGGTGCAAAACAGTTGCACACGCGGAATACTCAGGTTAAACTTGACGAGCCTAGCATATACAGATATGGCCTCGGAACACAGAGACCGAAAGGTCGAGCGTGAATCATATAGTAGATATGATCAACATAGTGATGTTCACCATTGAAACTACTCCATCTCACGTGTTAATCGGACATGGTTTAGTTGCTTTGGATCACGTAATCACTTAGATGATTAGAGAGATGACAATCTAAGTGGGAGTTCTTAAGTAATATGATTAATTGAACTTAAATTTATCATGAACTTAGTCCTGATAGTATTTTGCAAATTATGTTGTAGATCAATAGCTCGCGTTGTTGCTTCCCTGTGTTTATTTTTTGTTCCTAGAGAAAAAATTATGTTCAAAGATGTTAGTAGCAAAGATGCGGATTGGATCCGTGATCTGAGGATTATCCTCATTGCTGCACAGAAAAATTATGTCCTTGATGCACCGCTAGGTGACAGACCTATTGCAGGAGCAGATGCAGACGTTATCAATGTTTGGCTAGCTCAATATGATGACTACTTGATAGTTTAGTGCACCATGCTTAACGGCTTAGAATCGGGACTTCAAAGACGTTTTGAACGTCATGGACCATATGAGATGTTCCAGGAGTTGAAGTTAATATTTCAAGCAAATACCCGAGTTGAGAGATATGAAATCTCCAACAAGTTCTATAGCAAAAAGATGGAGGAGAATCGCTCAACTAGTGAGCATGTGCTCAGATTGTCTGGGTACTACAATCGCTTGAATCAAGTGGGAGTTTATCTTCCAGATAAAATAGTGATTGACAGAATTCTCTAGTCACCATCACCAAGTTAGTAGAACTTCGTGATGAACTATGGTATGCAAGGGATGACGAAAGTAATTCCCGAGCTCTTCGTGATGCTGAAATCGACGAAGGTAGAAATCAAGAAAAACATCAAGTGTTGATGGTTAACGAGACCACTTCAAGTGTTGATGGTTGACGAGACCGCTAGTTTCAAGAAAAGGGCAATGGAAAAAAAGGGGAACTTCAAAAAGAACGGCAAGCAAGTTGCTGCTCAAGTGAAGAAGCCTAAGTCTGGTCCTAAGCCTGAGACTAAGTGCTTCTACTGCAAAGGGACTGGTCACTGGAAGCGGAACTACCCCAACTATTTGGTGGATAAGAAGGATGGCAAAGTGAACAAAGGTATATTTGATATACAGATTATTTATGTGTACTTTACTAGTGTTTATAGCAATCCCTCGGTAATTGATACTGGTTCAGTTGCTAAGAGTAGTAACTCGAAACGGGAGTTGCAGAATAAACAGAGACTAGTAAAAGTGAACAAAGGTATATTTGATATACAGATTATTGATGTGTACTTTACTAGTGTTTATAGCAACCCCTCGGTAATTGATACTGGTTCAGTTGCTAAAGAGTAGTAACTCGAAAACGGGAATTGCAGAATAAACAGAGACTAGTAAAAGGCGAGGTGATGATGTGTGTTGGAAGTAGTTCCAAGATTGATATGATCATCATCGCACACTCCCTGCACTTTCGGGATTAGTGTTGAAACTAAATAAGTGTTATTTGGTGTTTGCGTTGAGCATGAATATGATCTGATCATGTTTATTGCAATACGGTTATTCATTTAAGTTAGAGAACAATTGTTGTTCTGTTTACATGAATAAAACCTTTATGGTCATACACACCAATGAAAATGGTTTGTTGGATCTCGATCGTAGTGATACACATATTCATAATATTGAAGCCAAAAGATGCAAAGTTAATAATGATAGTGCAACTTATTTTTGGTACTGCCGTTTAGGTCATATTGGTGTAAAGCGCATGAAGAAACTCCATACTGATGGGATTTTTGGAATCACTTGATTATGAATCACTTGATGCTTGCGAACCGAGCCTCATGGGCAAGATGACTAAAACGCCGTTCTCCGGAACTGTGGAGAGAGCAACAGATTTGTTGGAAATCATACATACAGATGTATGTGGCCCGATGAATATTGAGGCTCATAGCAGGTATCATTATTTTCTGACCTTCATAGATGATTTGAGCAGATATGGGTATATCTACTTAATGAAACAGAAGTCTGAAACATTTAAAAAGTTCACATAATTTCAGAGTGAAGCGGAAAATCATCGTAACAAGAAAATAAAGTTTCTACGATCTGATCATGGAGAAGAGTATTTGAGTTACGAGTTTGGCCTTCAGTTAAAACAATGTGAAATTGTTTCACTACTCACGCCACCTCGAACACCACAGCATAATGGTGTGTCCGAACGTCATAAACGTACTTTATTGGATATAGTGCAATCTATGATGTCTCTTACCAATTTACCACTATCGTTTTGGGTTATGCATTAGAGACAGCTACATTCACGTTAAATAGGGCACCATCAAAATCCGTTGAGACGACGCCTTATGAACTGTGGTTTGGCAAGAAACCAAAGTTGTCGTTTCTTAAAATTTTGGGGTTGCGATGCTTATGTGAAAAAATTTCATCCTGATAAGCTCAAACCCAAATCGGAGAAATGTGTCTTCATAGGATACCCAAAGGAGACAGTTGGGTACACCTTCTATCACAGATCCGAAGGCAAGACATTCGTTGCTAAGTATGGATCCTTTCTAGAGAAGGAGTTTCTCTCGAAAGATTTGAGTGGGAGGAAAGTAGAACTTGATGAGGTAACTGTACCTGCTCCCTTATTGGATCACAGAAATCTCTTCTTGTGACTTCTACACCAATTAGTGAGGAAGTTAATGATGATGATCATGTAACTTCAGATCAAGTTACTACCAAACCTCGTAGGTAAACCAGAGTAAGATCCGCACCAGAGTGGTACGGTAATCCTGTTCTGGAGGTTATGTTACTAGACCGTGACGAACCTACGAACTATGAAGAAGCGATGGTGAGCCCAGATTCCGCAAAATGGCTTGAGGCCATGAAATCTGAGATGAGATCCATGTATGAGAACAAAGTGTGGACTTTGGTTGACTTGCCTGATGATCGGCAAGCAATTGAAAATAAATGGATTGTCAAGACGAAGACGGACGCTGATAGTAGTATCACTATCTACAAAGCTAGAATTGTCGCAAAAAGGTTTTCGACAAGTTCAAGATGTTGACTACGATGAGAGTTTCTCACTCGTATCTATGCTTAAGTCTGTCCGAATCATGTTAGCAATTGCCGCAATTTATGAAATCTGGCAAAGTGATAAACAAAACTGCATTCCTTGATGGATTTTTTAAAGAAGAGTTGTATATGATACAACCAGAAGGTTTTGTCAATCCTAAAGGTGCTAACAAAATATGCAAGCTCCAGCGATCCATCAATGGACTGGTGCAAGCATCTCGGAGTTGGAATATACGCTTTGATAAGTTGATCAAAGCATATAGTTGTATACAGACTTGCGGTGAAGCCTGTATTTACAAGAAAGTGAGTGGGAGCACTACAGCATTTCTGATAAGTATATGTGAATGACATATTGTTGATCGGAAATAATGTAGAATTATTCTACAAAGCATAAAGGAGTGTTTGAAAGGAGTTTTTCAAAGATAGACCTCGGTGAAGCTGCTTACATATTGAGCATCAAGATCTATAGAGATAGATGAAGACGCTTGATAAGTTTTTCAATGAGTACATACCTTAACAAGATTTTGAAGTAGTTCAAAATAGAACAGTCAAAGAAAAGAGTTCTTGCCTGTGTTACAAGGTGTGAAATTGAGTAAAGACTCAAAGCCCGACCACGACAAAAGATAGAAAGAGAATGAAAGTCATTCCCTATGCCTTGGCCATAGGTTCTATAAAGTATGCCATGCTGTGTACCAGATCTATTGTATACCCTACACTGATTTTGGCAAGGGAGTACAATAGTGATCTAGGAGTAGATCACTGGACAGCGGTCAAAATTATCCTTACTGGAATAAGGATATGTTTCTCGATTATGGAAGTGACAAAAGGCTCGTCGTAAAAGGTTACATCGATGCAAGTTTTGACACTAATCTAGATGACTCTAAGTCTCGGTCTAGATACATATTGAAAGTGGGAGCAATTAGCTAGAGTAGCTCCATGCAGAGCATTGTAGACATAGAAATTTGCAAAATACTTACGGATCTGAATGTGACAGACCCGTTGACTAAAATTATCTCACAAGCAAAACATGATCACACCTTAGTACTCTTTGGGTGTTAATCACATAGCGATGTGAACTAGATTACTGACTCTAGTAAACCCTTTGGGTGATGGTCACATGACGATGTGAACCATGGGTGTTAATCACATGGTGATGTGAACTATTCATGTTAAATCACATGGCGATGTGAACTAGATTATTGACTCTAGTGCAAGTGGGAGACTGAAGGAAATATGACCTAGAGGCAATAATAAAGTTATTATTTATTTCCTTATATCATGATAAATGTTTATTATCCATGTTGGAATTGTATTAACCGGAAACATAATACGTGTGTGAATACATAGACAAACTGAGTGTCACTAGTATGCCTCTACTTGACTAGCTCGTTAATCAAAGATGGTTATGTTTCCTAGCCATAGACATAAGTTGTCATTTGATTAACGAGATCACCTCATTAGGAGAATGACGTGATTGACTTGACCCATTCCGTTAGCTTAGCACCCGATCGTTTAGTATGTTGCTATTGCTTTCTTCATGACTTATACATGTTCCTCTGACTATGAGATTATGCAACTCCCGTTTACCGGAGGAACACTTTGTGTGCTACCAAACGTCACAACGTAAATGGGTGATTATAAAGGTGCTCTACAGGTGTCTCCAAAGGTACTTGTTGGGTTGGCGTATTTCGAGATTAGGATTTGTCACTCCGATTGTCGGAGAGGTATCTCTGGGCCCACTCGGTAATGCACATCACTATAAGCCTTGCAAGCATTGTGACTAATAAGTTAGTTGCGGGATGATGTGTTACGGAACGAGTAAAGAGACTTGCCGGTAACGAGATTGAACTAGGTATCGAGATACCGACGATCGAATCTCGGGCAAGTAACATACTGATAACAAAGGGAACAACGTATGTTGTTATGCGGTCTGACCGATAAAGATCTTCGTAGAATATGTGGGAGCCAATATGGGCATCCAGGTCCCGCTATTGGTTATTGACCGGAGACGTGTCTCGGTCATGTCTACATAGTTCTCGAACCCGTAGGGTCCGCATGCTTAAAGTTACGATGACAGTTTTATTATGAGTTTAAGTATGTTGATGTACCGAAGGAGTTCGGAGTCCTGGATGAGATCGGGGACATGACGAGGAGTCTCGAAATGGTCGAGACGTAAAGATCGATATATTGGACGACTATATTCGGACTTCGGAAAGGTTCCGAGTGATTCGGGTATTTTTCGGAGTACCGGAGAGTTACGGGAATACGTATTGGGCCTTATTGGGCCATACGTGAAAGAAGAAAAAGGGCCTCAAGGGTGGCCGCACCCCTCCCCTTGGTCTGGTCCGAATTGGACTAGGGAAGGGGCGCGCCCCCTTCCTTCCTTCTCTTTTTCCCTTCCTCTTTTCCTATTCCATATGGGAGGTGGAATCCTACCAGGACTAGGTAGTCCTAGTAGGACTCCACACTTGGTGCGCCCCCTCCTAGGGCCGGCCTCCTCCTCCCTTGCTCCTTTATATACGGGGGCAGGGGGCACCCCAGAGACACAACAATTGATCCTTGAGATCTTTTAGCCGTGTGCGGTGCCCCCCTCCACCAAATTACACCTCGATAATATCATTGCGGAGCTTAGGCGAAGCCCTGCGTCGGTAGAACATCATCATCGTCACCACGCCGTCGTGCTGACGAAACTCTCCGTCAACACTCGGCTGGATCGGAGTTCGAGGGACGTCATCGAGCTGAACGTGTGTAGAACTCGGAGGTGCCGTGCGTTCGGTACTTGATCGGTCGGATCGTGAAGACGTACGACTACATCAACCGTGTTGTGATAACGCTTCCGCTGTGGGTCTACGAGGGTACGTGGACAACACTCTCCCCTCTCGTTGCTATGCATCACCATGATCTTGCGTGTGCGTAGGAAATTTTTTGAAATTACTACGTTCCCCAACACTATGGACTTCACTATATCGGATACCCGTTGCTACTTGAAGGGTATAGTGATGCGAATTGGATCTCTGATGCTGATGAGATGAAGGCCACAACTGGGTATGTGTTTACTCTTGGAGGTGGTGCTGTTTCCTGGAAGTCTTGCAAGCAAACTATCTTAACAAGATTGACAATGGAAGCAGAATTAACAGCATTAGACACATCGGGTGGCGAAGCAGAATGGTTTCGAGATCTGTTGATGGACTTGCCAGTGGTTGAGAAGCCGGTTCCGGCCAGCCTTATGAACTGCGACAATCAAACAGTTATTGTCAAGGTGAAGAGTTCAAAGGACAACATGAAGTCCAACAAACACATAAGAATGAGATTGAAAGCTGTCAGAAAATTGAGAAACTCTGGAGTGATAGCGTTGGATTATATCCAAACAGCTAAGAATTTGGCAGATCCCTTCACTAAAGGGCTATCACGTGTTGTGATAGATAGCGCATCAAGGGAGATGGGTATGAGACCCACATGAGTTGCCATGGTAGTAACCCAACCTATGTGATCGGAGATCCTGTGAAGTAGGACCTGGGAAAACAAGCCAGCGGTGAACTGAGGAGAGTAAATTTGCTAACCCACTCCGTTGGAGATGCAATACTTTGGGAAACTGTATGGAAGGATGACTACTGTCTTAATGTGTTCCAAGGCTTATATGTATAAGCAAGATGCTATCCTACAGAGCGATCTTTGGAGGAACACACCTATATGAGTCCGACTGCTGGTCACAATCTATGAGATTGGGGTGATCTCTAGCAAGCTCATGAACAGGCCAGGAGTGTGACTAATATGCTCCTCCCGAGGGGTCGGCCTTCGGCAGCCTCATATCAGTGAGACTTGTGGTGAAACTTCTTGACGCCAAACTGAGAAGTCAAGGCATAGTCCATTGTTCAGTTGTGAAGGAGTGTAACTACTTGGTCTAGGTGGAGCTCAACCTTAATCGGTCTCCACTGAGATGCCGGTATATCAAAACAGCGTTTGGAACAAAGGACAAGTGGGCCCCTGAGATCTGGTGGAGGATTGTTGAAATATGAGATGGGCCTAGAGCCCATATGACAATTTCAGATTTAATCTCTAAGGGCCCATGGAGGGTGGCATGACAAGGTGGTGGGAAGTTTAGTCCCACCCCGGAAGTGGAAGGAGAGTTGGAGTGCTTTATAAGGGATTTTCTCCGTCATGCTATTGGAGCTTGAGAAGGAAAGAAGCCCTCGCGCACTCCTCCTCCTCCACTCGCCTCGCCGCGACGCGCCGCGGGTTGCGGGATTGAGCCGAGCCGAGCTCACTCCTATGCGCTTCTTTTTGCCGGTCAGGAACGGAGAGTCTTTGACAGGTAGGGCCACGATCTGAGACGTCGGGTCATGGGCTACCGACTTGGACGTGGGTTCAGCCCACGTCTCTCCATGCGCGGCCGCACATATATATGTGGGGCGCTGCCAACCCTAGCCGCCGCGAAAACAGAACACATCTCCATCTCCGCCTCCACGCCCACGTTGTTCCTCTGCTGCTGCTGCCGCCGGCGACTCCGTCCCGTTCACCGTGTACACGGTTGACGGGAGAGCAGGCCCCCGAAACCCCGCCTCTCCGGATCGGGAGAGGGGCGATTAGGTTTTTGGGTAGCGACTACGCGACTGCTCGCTTCTGTTCATCTACGTCCGCATCACCTTCCTCATCACCATGTTGACCGCGCCGCTGCTGAGAAGGCCGAGGCCGACAAGAAGGCTGCTGAGGATGCCGCGGCTGCTGCCACCGCCACCGCCGCCGCGTGGCCGATTGGAGGGTATACATCGTTTATCCCTCTCGTGTTTCTTTCTGTTGTAGCAGTACTAGCAATATGCGTAGATGTTTCTACTATGCGCGTAATACATGCTCTGTTAGATCGTAATCAATGTGTTATCAATGCTGTCCATGTCATGCTCATGATTCATTCATATGGATTAATTTAATCTAAAAACTGCCTATTTCCTTATCAGTGAGGATATCAACCATACCGGCCGTGGACGGCAGGCACACAGTACTCCATGTGCATCTTCCTGCCTGACGCGTACGACGGCCTGCGGAGCCTCGTCGACCAGATAACCTCCCGTCCGGGCTTCGTGCATGATCACCTGCCAGCGATCCCCGTCAAGGTCGGTGACTTCGGGGTTCCCAAGTTCAAACTTGATTTCACGAGCAAAATGGTCGAGATCCTCGAACAGCTTGGGCTTGTTCTGCCGTTCGGCATGGGTTCTGACCTGTCAGACATGGTGGAGGACGACGGCACCGGCTTGCCTTTGGTGGTTCGTGACGTCATCCATAAGGCTGTCATCGAGCTCAACGAGGAAGGGACGGAAGCCGCAGCTCTCACCATGATGATTGCGGCTCCTGGAGCTGCTCCCATGGCAATGCCGGAGCCGAGGGTGTATTTCATAGTCGAGGAGGCGTCCGGCGCGATCATGTTTGCAGGGCATGTCGTCGACCCTAGCAATGGCAGCGGCCCTGCCCCTGTGCGGACTGGGAAACGGAAACATGAGGGTGCACTTATTAACGAGGAGCGGCTACCTGCTAGAAGATTCGAGTTGTTGCCGGTGACCAGAAACCCGCCGGTGCAGTTCGACACAATAGGCATGATTGGCTCCAGTGGCCTGGCAATGCTCGCCGCCAGGCTCACGAGGCCCCTCACCGAGGGGAGCACAGACGGCAATCTAGTCTTCTCGCCGCTGTCCATCTACGCCGCTCTCGTGCTCCTGGCCGCCGGCGCCCGGGACGCCACACTGGAGGAGATACTCCGCATCCTAGGAGCGAGGACGCGCAGCGAGCTCGAGAACTTCGTGTCGCGCTTGGCAGCCGACGCGCTCCAGGATAGGTCCACCTCGGGCGGTCCCCGCATGGCGTTCGTGTGCGGCGTGTGGAGCAACCTGACGCGGCCACTGAAGCCGGCCTTCCGTGAGGCTGTGGTGGGCACGTACAAGGCAGAGGCTAGCACCGTCGACTTCCACGGCGCGCCGGAGGAACCTTATCGACTTGGTCCTCCCAGAGGGCTCGATACACCGAACGACCCAGGTCGTGCTCGGCAACGCCATGTACTTCAAGGGCACGTGGGAGGACCAGCCGTTTGACATGAGACACACCACGCACAAGCCCTTCCACCGGCTGGACCACACTACCAGAAAAACTTCGTTTGTCGACGGCCAAATCTATGCCGATGGCACCCGTCGGCATAAATGCCGCTATGCCGACGGCCAAGGGCAGGCCGTAGGCGTAGAAAAGCCGTCGGCATAAATACATATATGCCGACGGGGCCGTCGGCATATACGAGGCCGTCGGGACCGCTCGAGGTACGCCTACGGGCCCGTCGGCATAGGAGCGGCCGTCGGCATAGCCCTTGCCGTCAGCGCTGACCGTTTGACGACGTTGAGCCTACGCCAACGGGTGGTAACGGCGGCCGTCGGCATACCCGTGCCAGCCCTATGCCGACGTCGGCATAGACCTGGCCCATACCCCTCTGCCACGTCATCGATCCGTGTGCTATGCCATGTCATCGATCCGTGGGACTGCACCTCCGTGTGTGCATAGATATGCCGACGGCTAGGCCGTCGGCATACATTTTGTTAGTTTTATTTTAAATTTCGCTTTATACTACCTATGGCAAATATATGCCTAGGTATAGCCGTCGGCATAGGCCCCTCTGCCACGTCATCGATCCGTGCGCCATGCCACGTCAACGATCCGTGGGACTGCACCTCCGTGTGTGCACAGGTATGCAGACGGCCTAGCCGTCGGCATACAATTTTTTTATTTTTACTTTATTTTCTCATTTTTACTTTATTTTAGTTTTTGTTTTTGCATAAGATAATTATGCCTTATCTAAAAAAACATACCCTGATTGTATATCGATTGCCCCCCGTTACGAACGTCGCTATCGCCGTGTCACGGAGTGGGGAAACGGTCGACACGGAGGGAATTCTAGTTGGTGGGGGGATTCGGGGTGTAGCTATCTCCCCGAAACATCGCACGGGTCCCGATGCATATGTGAAAGTGTTCAGGCATGCGTAGACGCCCGTCTTGGGGCTCCGCGGTGTGCCCCCCTGCACGCAAGGCAGTGCCGCCGTCACTTGGATGGGGGCACACCCCGGAGACGCGTGCCGCCTCTTCGGACATGCCACCACACCACCCCGCATGTATGAGGGCCCGGTGCGACGCTCGGGTGGCATTGCTACCCCCCAGGGCCCCCGTCCCGCCTAACCCTGTAGCGACCACGGGATCTAGCCCTTTGACTTTGCACGGACGGGCTTTGAGCAGTGGACCTATCCACCCGGTTGTGGTAGGTCAGCCCATAGGAACACTTTGGAGCAACATCCGGGCCAGACCCACGGCAAGATCCCCTCCGTGTAGACCCGACGCGTCCGTTTCCCCCTCCAGGTGCCGGCGGCGGCGCCGTCCGTGAGGGGGGGCACACCCCGGAGACGCGTGCCGCCTCTTGGGACATGCCACCACACCACCCCGCATGTATGACGGCCCGGTGCGACGCTCGGGTGGCATTGCTACCCCCCAGGGTCCCCGTCCCGCCTAACCCTGTAGCGTTTGACCACGGGGTCTAGCCCTTTGACTTTGCACGGACGGGCTTTGAGCAGTGGACCTATCCACCCGGTTGTGGTAGGTCAGCCCATAGGAACACTTTGGAGCAACATCCGGGCCAGACCCACGGCAAGATCCCCTCCGTGTAGACCCGACGCGCCCGTTTCCCCCCTCCAGGTGCCGGCGGCGGCGCTGTCCGTGAGGGGGCACACCCCAGAGACGCGTGCCGCCTCTTTGGACATGGCACCACACCACCCCGCATGTATGAGGGCCCGGTGCGACGCTCGGGTGGCATTGCTACCCCCCCCCCCCCCCCGGGCCCCCGTCCCGCCTAACCCTCTAGCGTTTGACCACGGGATCTAGCCCTTTGACTTTGCACGGACGGGCTTTGAGCAGTGGACCTATCCACCCGGTTGTGGTAGGTCAGTCCATAGGAACACTTTGGAGCAACATCCGGGCCAGACCCACGGCAAGATCCCCTCCGTGTAGACCCGACGCGCCCGTTTCCCCCCTCCAGGTGCCGGGTACCGGGTCCCATACAAACGGTAAACTAAGAATCTAAAAATGTAATAATTGAATTGATTAAAAACTCCGGTATTCATCATTGAAAATGTACAATTGTTGTGAACCTTTTAGTGCTCGGGCACCGGGCCGGCTGCCCGGGCACGCCCGGTGCCCGAGCACTGAAAAGTTCACAGCAATTGTCCATTTTCTTCATATAAGTTTAATGAATACCGGAGCTTATAACGTATGGATTAGTGAACTATTTAAACAGGTCAAATTGCTTTTCCCTCGACGAGGTGGGACTATTTTTTCAAAAAAAAAGTAGTTGCCAACTATGCCGACGGCTTAGCCGTCGGCATAGGCCTCCCATCTATGCCGACGGCCGGGCCGTCGGCATACGTCCATGTTATCCACTCCCCCCGGGCTGCTGACATGTGGGCCGAGCCTATGCCGACGGCCATGCCGTCAGCATAGGGCCAACCTTATCCCCTCGCGCGGCCACCCTCCTCCTCTCCACTCATTTCTCTCCCTCTCATCGCACCCGACCCCGACCCCAACCGCCGCCGCCCACGTCCTCCGCCGCCCGCCCTGAGCACGCCACCGCCCGCGCCTCCCCGCTCCGACCCGCGCCGCCCCACCTCGAGCCCGCCGCCGCCCGCGCCTCCCGGCCCCGACCCCGAGCCACCCAGCCCCGACCCCGGGCCGGCCGCCCCGCCCCGACTCCGTGACGCCCCGCACCGGCCCCGCGCCGGCCGCCCCGCCCCGCCCCCCCTCCGGCCTCCCTGCCCCGACCCCGCGCCGCCCCGCCCCGACCCCCCTCTGGCCTCCCCAGGCGGCCGCGGCGCCGGCCCTCCGCCGCCTGCTCCGGACCTCCATCGCCCGTGCCTGCCCTCCCCCCCCCCACCCGAGCCGGCCCTCCCCCATGGTGAGCTCCCTCCCTCCCTCTCTGTAGCAATTTTTGTGTGAATTAAGTTGTTGTTCATAGTTATGTAATTAGATGGATGGTTAGATGGATGGATGCATAATGTATGATGATAGTTAGAAATGTGAGAAATGCAAAAAAATTAGATGATAGATGATGATGTTGATGATGATAGATTATGATGTTAATGATGATAGATGATGATGTTGATGATAGATGATAATGCTTTTTTTATGCCTTGATAATTTTTAGATGATGATGATGATAGATTTCCATTTTTTTTGCGAAAGAGATGATAAATGATGATGATTGTTGGATCATGGTAAATGACGATGATGATGATGGTTTTTTTATGCTTCGATGATTGTTACATGATGATAGATGACGAATATATTGTGATGTACTTAATTATTGTCACGGTGCAGGTTCTGTGGTGTTCCATCTCGGAAGTGATCGGCGTAGGAGCTTTTGGTCCCCGGTCGTCTGTCAGCTATTCGAATACTTCCTCTACAGCCGAGGGTGAGCTACGAATCATGTGACTAGATTTCATTCTCAAGTCATGTCGCGTAACCTAGGCGTCTCCCGTCCGAAAGGGTTGCATCGATAAATATGCATTCAATTGAATATTTATCACCGCAGCTCTTTCGGATTGTCCAGCGTTTTCCACGGACAGCCCGAGGATGTGTAGATTGGGTATGTTCTCCATGTTCTACCCCGTTCCGAGACAGGATTTCGGCGGCGCCTCCCCATTGTTCACCGGAGCACATTCTCTCGGCTATTTGCCGAGACGTGTATCTGGAGAACAGCGGGGAGGTGCTGCCGAAATTTTGTCTCGGAACGGGGTAGAATGGAGAACGTACTCAATCTACACATCCTCGGGTGGGATTAGGACCCATCTTTACCTATTAGAGATGTAGGTGGATTAAACGCGGTAGAAACTGAAAATTTGATGTGATTAATTTAAATGAATCCTTAATTATGTTGTGTGGCTTGCAAAAAAAGCAGAGGATGGCAGATAATCAGTGGATGTACAGTGGTTTTATCCGTCGGAATCGAGTAACATCAGAGTGGATCGCGAAAACCGATGTCTATTTGAAGGAGATATTCCGTCGTCCAATGAGAATTATCCCACCATGCCCCTGTGCGAGATGTGCCAGACGTCACCGTAGAAATCAGACGGACATGAGTGAGCACCTTCGCACGCACGGATATATGCCAAACTTTGACATGCCGCCGATAAACATAGCCGAGCAGGACCGTGGTAGAGAGGAGGTGATGCGACAACGCATCGATGGATATGAGGACGACGGGGTCAGGGACATGCTAGATGATGTCATTGTTGCAGAAACGGGAAATGCGACACCTTCAGAGAATGAACCGGAGGAGCCGAAGGCAACCGCAAAGGCCTTCTTGGAGGTCTTGGCCTCGTCGAAGAAACCTCTTTATGCGTGGGCGAAAATATCTCAGCTGGATGCCATCTCGCAACTGATTGCAGTCAAGGCTGAGTACGGCTGTAGCCAGAAATGCTTCGAAGCATTCTTGGGAGTATGGGCTAATAGCCTCCCTGAGGGTCATGAACTGTCGAAAAGCATGTACGATACAAAGAAAATCACGAAGGCACTCTCTATGGATTATGAGAAAATAGATGTTTGCCCGAAGAATTGCCTTTTGTTTAGGCACGAGTATGCGGATGACAAGTACTGTAGGCAGTGCGGTTCGTCTCGGTACATTGAGGTGGTCGGTGAGGATGGTGAGAAAAAGCAGCTAACCATCCCCGTTAAGGTTCTTCGGTATCTTTATTTTATAAAAAGATTGCAGCGCCTTTTCATCACGAAGGAGTCTGCCAAAATGATGAAGTGGCACAAGGAAGGTATAAGGTACAATCCAAAAAAAATCGTACATCCATCGGAAGGGGAAGCATGGAAGTCGTTCGATGAAGAATACCCCGAGGAAGCAGCCGAGGCTAGGAATGTCAGAATAGCCATATCAGGTGATGGGTTGAATCCATATGGTATGTTGTCCAATCCATACAGCTGTTGGCCCGTGTTTGTAATTCCGCTCAATCTTCCTCCCGGTGCCCTAATGCAACGCAAGACCATGTTCTTGTCGCTCATCATTCCGGGGCCTGATTATCCGGGGAAGCAATTGGGTGTGTTTATGCAGCCGCTGGTGGATGCTTTGCACCATTCTTGGTACTTTCCGACGTTGACATACGACCGGGATCTGCAGAGAAATTTCTTGATGAAAGTTTGGTTGCACTATTGCATGCATGACTTTCCCGGCTATGCTCTATTCTGCGGATGGTGTACAAGTGGGAAGATGCCATGCCCAGTGTGCATGCAGGCTCTGCGAATGATTTGGCTGAGTAAGGGTGGCAAGTATGTAGCCTTTGACCTGCATCGACAGTTCCTCCCTCCAGACCATCCAGACAGGGAAGACAAGAAGAACTTCACGAAAGGCCGGGTTGTTCATGAAGTAACCGAGATTCCAACATTTTCGGGGGCAGATGTTCTTGCTCAGCTAAAAGCTCTCCAGCCTAAAGTCAAAGGCAAAGGCAAAGCCAAAGCCAAAGGCTTCGAGGGATATCGTGAGACGCACAACTGGACTCACATTACCCCCTTCTCACAGCTTCCCTATTTCAAGGACCTCAAACTTCCTTACAATATCGATGTGATGCACACCGAAAAGAATGTGGCAGAGTCCCTTTTCCACACGATCCTCAATATTCCTGATAAGACGAAGGATAACGTTAAAGCTAGAGCCGATCAACAGAGAATTTGTGATAGACCACGTCTGAACATGGAGCCTCCCACAGGCGGTCGAAAAAACTGGTTCAAGCCAGATGCTGACTTTGTCCTTAAACCGCCAGAAAAAAAGGAAGTACTTACCTGGCTGAAACAGATTTTGAAGTTCACCGATGGTTATGCATCGAATATAAGTAAGGGAGTCAATCTTTCAACGGGCAAAGTGACTGGCCTGAAGAGTCATGACTACCATGTATGGATTGAGCGGATAATGCCGGTGATGGTTTGAGGCTATGTCCCTGAGCATGTCTGGCGAGTGCTTGCCGAGCTAAGCCATTTCTTCCGCACGCTCTGTGCTAAAGAAGTAAGTAAAGACGTGATTGAAAAATTGCATAAGAAGGCACCGGAGTTGATAGTCAAGCTAGAGAAGATCTTTCCGCCAGGCTTCTTTACACCGATGACACATCTCATTCTGCACCTCGCGAACGAGGTATTGTTGGGGGGCCCTGTGCAGAATCGCTGGCAGTACGGCCCTGAGAGACAGAACAAGCATCTTCGACAGAAATGTGGAAACAAAGCTAAGATTGAAGCTTCCATAGCTGAGGCAGTTATCCTAGAGGAGGTGTCAGACCTCAGGACATCATACTATCCAGACCACGTTCCCCATCTGCATAACAAGGTGCCTCGATACAATATAGAAGAGCCGTCAACCCAAGCTCTATCTATTCAACGCGCAAGGTGGGAGGGCTGGGGCCTCGAAACCTTATAACATGCCACGACAAGAGTGGGAGGACCTCATGTTCTATATCTTGCACAACATCAGGGAAGTTGAGGAAGTGTGGATGAGGTAATACCACTACACCATTCCTTTATGTCTTCCACATCATCATGTTTTATGTTCACTTAGTCCTGGTTTAACACCGGTTTTCTTTTTTTTAGTGATTTCGTTCAAGAGGAATGGACAGGAATGAATCCTCCTACTGAGGCGGAGGCACTTACTCTTCTCCATCATGGAAACCCTGGACGTAAAAATTTTGTTGCTTGGTTCATGGAGAAAGTAATTGTCCACACTCCCCTATTAAATACCTAGTTCAACATTTATTAGTTAACTAATGCACGCAACAATTTCAATTATACTTGTAGGGAAAAGATCCGAACATATCTATGGATGATGAATTGAGATGGGTTTCCATGGGTTTTGACCCTGCCGTCATGACATGTAAAAAGTATGATGTGAATGGGTATCGGTTCCATACAGAGGATCACCAGAACAGCCGGCCTGATCCCAAAACTATAAATACCGGAGTGTACACCCCCGGTCAAAATTCAGTAGACTACTACGGAAGGGTACAAAATATATACGAGATTAAATTCCACCAGGGGCGCGAGACCCTAAGTCTGCCTGTGTTCAAATGTCGATGGTTCGATCCGCGGGAGGGGGTAAAACATACGCCTTCCATTGGTTTGGTCGAAGTTAAACCATCAACCGTCTATGCCGGAGCCGATCTCTTCATTGCGGCTACCCAAGCTACACAAGTATATTATCTGCCTTACCCATGCCAGAAAGAGTACCTAAAGGGTTGGGAAGTTGTGTTCAAGGTGTCGCCACATGGTAAGCTACCGAACCCGAATGAAGACGATTACTACAACATTAACCCCATGACATACGAGGGAGTGTTCTATCAAGAGCAACCTGATGATGATGATGTGGTTAGAAACGATGACGCTAGACCATTGGGTGATGATGATGTGGATCCAAACGACGACGAAGCACGGAATGATGGTGAGACCATTGTCAATGAAAATGACATACTTATGCTAGAAAAGTTAAACTTAGACGCTGACGACGAGGAAGAGCCTCCACCTCCGTCAGACAACGAAGATGATATGATTGATAGTGATGATGAGACGGACCGAGAAAGAGGTTACAACAGTGATGATTCATATGGTTTCTAGCAGATGTACGTGTCAAGTCTTTTTTTCTATAGTTTAGGAATATGCCTTTTATGCCTTTTTATTAATGTGTTTATTTTCATGCCTTTTCCTTCATTTCATTAATTTACTAATTGCTTATTCTCTTTTCAATGCAGGTTCGTGGAACATGGGCAAGGGGAAGGCCGACGGCGTGGGTTTCCTACGCAAGGTCGTTGGCCTGCCTAGTCGGAGTGGTCGAGCACGTAATCCTCCCCCCCCCCCCCCCGGCTACTTGACGATGACTCCTCACAGGGAGGTCGAGGGAGAGGTGCCCCTAGAGGAGGAGGGGGCGGGGGGTGAGCCCCTAGAGGGCAAGGTGGGGGGAGAGCCACTACAGGGGGTCGCGGCCAGAAAGAGCGCACCCTCACCAACTTAGGGGTGTTGTCTTCGAGGCCATCCTCTAGTGAGGTACCCTCCTCTAGTGAGGTACCCTCCTCTGGTGAGGAGGAGGAGGAGGACGAGGCAGGCGAGGAGGAGGAGGTTCGGGATGGGGCCGAGGAGGAGGTGGAGGAGGAGGACGAGGAGGACGAGGATGAGGAGGAGGTTGGGGAGGGGAAGGCAGGCGAGGAGGAGGGTGGTGGCGGGGATGATGGTGCTGGCGGGGAGGGGGTTGACAACAAGGGGTGGCTGCGTGGTAACGCAAAGCTACCAAAGCAGGTTCCTGCTACTGAGGAGCAGAAGTGGCTCATTGAGCCCACGGGGAAAGAGTAGGTGCCACTTTATAATAATTTCATTATTTTGCTTGTCACATGCTCATTCCGGTTGTTATTTATTTTGCTTGTCACATGCTAATAGTTCATTCTTTTGCAGCAACTGGATATATTCTAAAGGGGTCCGTATTCCCAACGGCCTCATCACCGTCCTGCTGAAGTTACACTGGCCGGGGTTGTACTGTCCGGATCCAGTCAGGCACCCGGACCATCGGGTCTTGGCCACGAGCTGGGAGCACTGGGAAGCGGCCCTCCACGCGGAGCATGGGACCCATGCCAAGGCCGTGATCACCACTTTCTGGGTGAGTTCTCTTCAGAAGTACAAGTCCATTCTAGTTTCATGAATGATTTAACTCATGGCTTGTTCCATTCTTGTTTCGTGCATGATTGTAGAAATTCTATCGAGTTCTCCCGGAGCACAGGGGCAGAGCAGACCAGATCGTGCTACGCCAATGCAAGAAGAAGGCCCGCCAGATGCAGTACGAGGTGCGCTATGTGGCCATCTCGACATACTACCACGACTATCTTGGTGTGAAGATGACCAAGGAAGAAGCGCGGAGGATGGGCATTACCTTGGAGAGGGACGAGTTCTTGGCGGTAAGTATAAAAGATTTTTCATTATGCTTTCATTATGCTTTCATTACCTTGTGGTACATTTCACCGTTTCGTGTTGACATGTATTATGTAGGTGTGTCCAAATTGGTGTTATGGAAAAGACGAGTCCTGGGCGGCATTGGTGGATCTTTGGTGTGATGAGGCTGGAGCCTGGGCGGCTATGAGAGTCAAAAACAAGGCTAACCGAGGGAAGGAGGGAGTACATGCTCAGGGAAACCGAAACCACTATCTCCACAAGGCAGTTAATGTATGACTAGCTAACCCCATTAAACATTCTTCTTCTTCTATTTACCATCACTTTCTTATGTATGACTAACCTTTGTTTGGTGGTGCAGGAGGAGAAACTGAAGCGGCCGCTCTCACACATGCAGGCGTGGGAGATCGCCCATACGCGGAAGGACCCCAAGCCTGGCGAGCCCAAGTACTACGGCAAGAAGACCGCGGGGAGGAAGAAGGCCTACTCCGAAGGGTATCTGGCGTTACATCCTGACACACCTGACCCCATTGCAGCGGATCTGGACGAAAGGGTGGTGGTGGGCATGGGGCCGAAGGAGCACGGTCGGGAGGCGGTTCTCGATGCTGTGATCACTCCGTCTATCTCCTACACACAGCTCCGTCGGATCGACCCGACCCTGAGCCAGCGCACGAGCACGCGCATGAGCAGTGCACCGTCACTGTCCCTCTTTCAGGAGCAGCAAACTGTAAGTATTTTCCCTTTTATCTTCATTGTTCCCTTTATTTTCCGCATTTAGTAGTTTTATGAGTCTCATCATGTCATACTGTAGGCCTACATGGAGTACACACGCTAGGAGACCATGGCGTGGCACGACCGCCTGCATGCATACCATCAGCAGAGGGATCGCGAGATGCAGCACGCTTTTCAGGAAATGGCGGCCGGCAGGTGTCCTCAATGGCCATCAGCAGAGGGTCCTCCAGCACAACCAGTGCTGCTGACCTTTGAGGAGTTTGTGGCACATTCCGCTGGCCCCTCGCCGGTTAGTTCATCCCCAATCAATTCACCCAAAGCATGTCATGCCTTTCAACACAGTCTTATATCCCGTTAATATATCTTTTCAACATCCAGGGAACAGGTGCATCTACCGTTGGCGGTGGTCTTCGCAACACTCCCGAGACACGGAGCCCGACCACTCCGATCCACGGAGACGGAGGCGGAGGCGGTCTTGGCGGTAGCGCTGCCGCTAGCAGTGACGACCTGGGCTTCGGCGGTCTTGGCGGTGACGACCTCCGCGGTGCTCGACGTCCTGGCGCTTAAGTCTTTCTCGATGCTATGATACATGCTTGTTCTCGATGCTATGATACTTGTATGCTTGTGATGATACTTATCTTATTGTTGTTTGTGAGATTTTTATATGCTTTGTGGTGATGATACTTATATGTGTGATGCTTTGCGATGCTTCTTAGCGATGCCAATTTGTTGTGTGATGCTGTGTATATGTTGTTTGTTCTATATGCTGTTTGTTATATATTCAAATGAATTGAGCTGAAAAGAAACAGAAAAAAAAAACTGGACAGAATCTATGCCGACGGCCTGGCCGTCGGCATAGGCCTGGCGTGAGCTCCCAGTGGACGACACGTGGAAACTATGCCGACGGCTAGGCCGTCGGCATAGGCCTGGCGTGAGCTCCCAGTGGACGACACGTGGCACGTCTATGCCGACGGCCAGGCCGTCGGCATAGACCTGCCCCAGGAGCGCCCAGTATCTGACACGTGGCGTGTCTATGCCGACGGCCTAGCCGTCGGCATAATTTCAAACTAAGCCGACGGCTGGGCCGTCGGCATAGACACGCCCATGCTGAACGGCGTCTCGCCACGTGGCGAGAAGCCATTGGGCAGCACTTGACGGCGGCCGCCGTTAGGCGATGACGTTGCCGACGGCCAGAGCCGTCGGCATAGATGTACGGCCACCGTCGGCATAGGGTCTATGCCGACGGCTTTTCTATGCCGACGGTCATCCTGGCTAGGCCGACGGATATGTTGCCGACGGCCCTATGCCGACGGGGGCCGTCAGCATAGGCCTGACCCGACGGCTAGTCATGGCTATGCCGACGGCCCTGGCCGTCGGCATAGGGTGCGATTCCGGTAGTCACGGCCAGGTTGACGTACCCTTCATGCAGAGCCGGGAGTCGCAGTTCGTCGCCGTGCACCAGGGGTTCAAGGTGCTCAAACTCCGGTACAAGATGGGGGCGCCAGATCACAAGGGCACCACAAAACATTCTCCTCCATTGGGTCGCCCTGATTCTGATCCCTACAGCTACAATGGTGTTGGTGCTGCTCCGTACGCCCATCCCCGCGTGAGTGCTGCATACAACCGTGGGGGTGGGGGTCCGTCTCCAAATTATTTTCCCGTCAGACCTCACCCATACTTCCACCAACATTACTATCCTCCTCCGTTCCGCAACTCCTTCTCTCCCTACACCTATCCGAGGCCATATCCTCCTTATGGTGCACTTGGCCCCGTTGGCTACCCTCCTAACCCCTACTTGCCCCGCCATGATGCATTTGGCAACAGCTACTACGCGCCTAACGAGGAAGGGACTGAAGCTGCGGCGGTCACCATCACCGAGTGCGGCTATGGAGGATGCAGCCGATTGCCGCCGCCACCTCCACAAGTGGATTTCATCGTCGACCATCCGTTTGCCTACTACATAATGGAGGAGGCGACCGGCACAGTTGTGTTTGCAGACCCCTCCAAGGAGTAATAGCTAGCTGTTGAGGTCAACCAACACGTTGTTGTCTTTTTTTCATTCAATCCATAACTGCTCTGCTGCATACGAGATTGCCAACCCCGCTTATGATGAATTTATTTATACGGATGACTCTTTTTCACATTGTGCTTCAGTTTGATTATATATTTAAGGGATGTCTTCCTTGTATATGCGTTCTCGAACAAAAATGAGGATCACCTAAACCGTAAACTCCACTCTGCCATGCAATTTACACCGACTAAATATAGATGGCATTTTTTTTTGTAAGTCATGATTAGTTGATCAAATTTAGATGGCATTTGTTTCGAAAGAAACAGAGTCATGATTAGCCGATTGGTCAAAAACTAATTACTACTAGAATAGAGTAATACGTATATCCCCGGTGCTGTGTAATTTTAAATAGGGGATAACCTGTGATAAATATAACATCACACTGTAAAAGACACTTCTTCCAAACGTGTAACACTTGTTGATGAATTATCTTTAATCTTGCTTCTCCTGATACTCATTGTCAGGTGTAAGTGAAGCTCTGACATAGTTATTATTTTGCGATTCAAACAAGAGCATCAGGATTATACAGTCTTGTCTAGTGCACATCAGGATGTTATCCGGGACCTGATGTATCCTGAGTCCTGACATACTCTGAATTTGATTCAGAAGCAAATTTAGCCACTTTGTGAGCTGCTATATTTGCTTCCCTCCCTACATTATATGATATAAATGTTAAAACCACTACATCCTTCTACCAGCTCTTGTTTTTCTTTAATAATCGGCAAGATGCTAGCTCTATGATGCTTGCTGGATCCCCAAAATGACAGAAGCTCCTGAGAATGAGTCTGCGTTGTTCCTTGTTGAATATTCGGTTTGTTCAACATTCTAGCTCCATCTCTACAAGCTAATTCTTCTCCTGTTAAAGTATTAGGGACTGAGTCATACCACTTACAGCTCGCCGCTACTACAATGCCACCATCAGCATGTCTGGTTATGAATCCTTAAGCTCTTTTTTCTTCTCTTGCATTGAAGGCTGCGTTTACATTACTTTATAGAAGCCTTCTTGTGGACGTTGCCAGCTGATCTCGGTTTTTGTTTTGATTCCTTGTCCTGTTGGTTTTGCACTCAACATCAAATCCACAGCCATATCATGTGCCCACCTGCAAGCTTGAATTGGTTAATCTTGGATTAGTTGAGTATTCTCCATGAATTCTGTTATTTTGTAATGTCCACACTGACCACATGCCACACAAAATATATCATGCCTTCTCCGTTCCACATATATCATCATCTAGAATGTCTTGGGCCCAAGTTAGCTCATGCAGTTTGGGAAGCTTAATGCCATAACGTTTCTTAAAAAACTCCTTGAATACTCAGGCATAACGACATTCTGTCAAAGCATCGAAGATAGTATCTTCATTTGCGCCACATTCGACAAGGTTATTAATTTTTCGTTCTGTCCTTTTCAATATAGCTTTTACAGGAATGAAACCTTCAAATGACATGCCACCAGGAAGTTTTTACCTTGGGGGGAATTGGCAAGCTCCGAAGTTTCTTCCGCGACATGATTCCTTTAGTAGTTGAGCTTAATGCAATTCCTTGGAGATGTTCGCTTTTAGCTCTGAACTGCTTTGCTAGTACTTTGTAGGCTGATTTTACTGTGTAGGTGCCATGTCTTTCTTCACCCCAAGCCTTAGGTCATTGTCTAACCTTCCCAAAGGAATATTAAGAGTTTATGTTACTTGCATAGGAGATTGATTACCATATGTAGGTTGGCACGTGCACATAAGGATTCTGGTTTAGTTATCAATTTCCACCCTTGTTTTGCCAACATGGCTAAATTGAATATTTCAAGATTTCTAAACCCCATCCTGCTAATTTTGGTTGGTCAATTTCATCCTATTTCCTCCAATGCATTTTTTTTATCTCGATCTCCTCCCCACCAAAATCTGGACAATATCTTGCAAGTTTTTTTTGAGAGATTAAAACAACTCACTGAGAACAGTGGCACTGCCTGCATGACCGCCAATTCTGTTCCATCTCCCGCCACGTTTCTTACTCTTGTGCATAGCTTCTCAAAAGCTCATGTCGTACTTTCTGTGGCCATTTGGAGGCAAAGATACCTTTCTTCAAGCGCTTATCTTCTTATGTCTAAAGCATGCATCACCTCTTCTTTCATTTGATCAGTGTTGCTTGAGCTGGCGAATCTAGCAGATTTAGATTTATTCACCAATTGTCTTGATCCTTTATTATAGATGTTCAAAATTGAATGAATTATCTCAGCTTCTTGCTCTGTTGCCAATGCTAGTCTTAAGCTGAAGGTACAAACACAACACAGGTTCTTGTTTCTGTAAGATAGGTGATATCATTAACCATTCTCAGAGCCAGAGGTGCATCAAGAAACAGTTAGCGAACGTGCACAGGTTGACAAGTACAAGTACACATGCAAGGTTCTGACTTATGTTGCTTGCAAAAATCTATTTGTGTTTCTTGCAAAAAAATTAGAAGATGTACAATCAAAGACAGATATGCCTGAATAAAGCTCCCAGTTGGCTCCATATATATAACTGGAACACAACCTGAACCTAGAACTACACTGATGCTGCTGTGAAATTAAAGTACTCTAGAGTCTAGACTGAATATATATATTTCCTTGCTCAAATTGGAAAAATGTTGTAATTGGAGTTACTAGCTTTTTTTTCGAAAAGGGGGATCTCCCCGGCCATTGGAGTTACTAGCTACCGTGATGTTATGTCATATGGGAGTAATTTTAACAGGAAACAATATTGCTGTCACAAGTAAACAGTTGAATAATTTCCTATAGTGCAAATGTTCGTCATATTTGCCAAGGGAAACATGCTACTGTATTATTAAGAGATAGTAGGCAATAGTTTGATTCTGATGAAACAAGGAGGATTTGTATACGCAACAGATGTGATTTTCATCTACTTTCATAATGCTCCTTGCTCGATGTACACGTATGGACAAAATGTGACATCAAGAACGAGAAAACAGAGAGGATTTCGGAAGCCGCCGATTTTGTGAAGCATGACAAGCGTTTTATTCTCGCACCAACCATCCTTTCACGATCATCCAGCTTCTATCGAGCTACACCGTCAACATCCTAGATTCTGAACTGGTTTTAGAACAGATCACATGAGGCAATGATAAACTGGACGACTGAGCCTAGGTTATGCAATGCACTGTTCCGTGCAACAAACAAGTTCTCTGTGGTCTTCTGTTTTCTTATTTGGTTATGCCTTGACTTGTTCCGGGCAAGAACAAGTTGTTTGTAGGTTGTATTTCTGTGATGGAATTACTGTCTGCTCTCTTAGTTAACCAGGCCATGATATATGCATGTACCCAATGCTCCACTGTTCAGCTTGATGCTATCTTGTGTTTAATGTGGTTCTGTATTTAGCTCTGCAACATGATTGTTGAATATATGCCAGTGCTTCTGTACTCTCCATCAGCTTTGGAATTTTGCAATGCAATTATCTAGGCAAGAAACATGTTTTAATTAGAATTGCTTTCGGTAACAACATGATGGGCTTGTTCTGGGCTTAGCCCACGTATCTTTTGTAAGTTGGGGCAACATTCCCTGAACATGTATAGAAAAAGTATATCTAAGTTCTCAAAAAAAAGTATATCTCTTCGTGCTTCAAACTTCCTCACCACGTTCCTTGCTTTTGTGCTCGTTTACAGTCTGAAATATTTACTCTTCTTTCATATCTCAGAGTTGCTCAAAAGAATGGAAAACGAGTCACATTACATGTATAGATGTTTTGATTTGCTAGTTCACAATAGCTAAACGATTTCAACTTATCAGCGGTTTTCCAATATAAATCATCCCTTGGCCTGCGTAGAGCATTATAATCCCAGATTCGAAATGGAAGGGTTCCTGTCACTCTTAACAAGAACCTGAGCTCACCATGGAGATGCTGATCTACTTAACGAAGGCGTGCAAACAGGTGAAGGCAAATGGGAACCATTTAACTCCCTCATCAATCACATGAAGTATCTCTTCCTGCAAGCGAGGGGAAGACTCTACGCAGCATCAACAGATCACCAGACCTTTTATTCTTGTTGGAGGTTTCGTTAGTGGAAGCTCCTCCTTTTTTTTCGTGTGTGATTATAATGTGGCCAACGTTTTCTGCATTATTTGGCATTGGCAGTAGCCTGCCTGTAAAGGGCAGCTTCTACACTGTATATATAAAACCGTCCTAACTGGTACTAAATTTGTGCCACAAGAGGAAAATCATTTTTCGCCAAACAGCTGTGTCCTACTGTTGTGACGGGGAGAAAAGACCAGTTTCCTACAACTACAACGACGGGAGGGTGTGCAGGGGAAGGAAGAGGCGAGACAGAAGAAAGTATACCAGGATCAGAGGTTTAGGGCGGTGTCCATGTACCACTCGTTGGAGGATGATGGTGGCGTCAAAAATGAGTGGTGTTGAAGGCTTGGAGCAGCTGTTGATGATCCCAGTACGTAGGATGGTGGCGCTGTAGGTGTGGGTGCTGGGGATGGCGTAGTCCAGGGTGAGCCAAACCATGGCGTCATTGATTCAGCTGGCGGGAGCAACGGCGGGTGTGGGGCGATGAATGCATGAGGAATGAGAGTTTTTACCGTATCCTATACCGCGGGCAGGGGAGAGAGCGGTATATTAAAATCCGACCACTCATTTTCTGAGGGTAGGATAGGCATAGATTTGTTGTCATGGGAACCTTAGCTACGTCGTCAATCAGAAGATAATGGCGACTGGAAATAGATTTGTTGTCCCATGGCTTCTCTACGGTGTCCTTCGACCTCCTGCTCCGGTAGCTGGAGCCTGGACGGAGGCGCCCCCCGAGTGGTCGTCCTCGACCACGACCTCCGCCTCCAGCTCTTCTTCTTCGTCGCGCACCCGAGGACCACCGCTGGCATCTGCGTGCTCCCTCGCCGTCTCCACTGCGTCTCCGGCCATCTCGTCGCGTCCATCGAGCCAGTGGCGAGCTGCCGCTCATCCCCGCCTCCTTTCCCGTAGTTTTCGTCCACCGTAGCATCGTCTCATTCAAACCGGCATTGTATCCGCCATGAACGTGTCCCTGGAGCTCGTCCCACACGCACACAGCCAAGACCCAGCCACGTGCGCGCCAGTTCGCGCTCCATGCCCGCAGCAACAACTGCATCGCACGCGCCACAGCCCCGCAGTGACCACTCCCGCCTCTGCACGCGAGCAGCCCCGCAGCCTCGGGTCGCATCTCCGCCGTCAGCGGTCAGCGCGATCCTAGAGGGCGGGACGTGGCAGCCAGCAGCCATGGTCTTGCCTGCCCGGCACGGCCAGCCGCCGCTGCGGACGAGCAGCGTGCGCCTGGAGGCATCGGATGTCGAAAGACATCGCCGTCGGTTCCAAGGTGCTCCACCTTGTCGGCCCATCCAACCTTGCCGCGGCGGTCCAGTCCCTGGAGGGCGAAACGGCGGGCCTGAAGTCCGGGACGCGGCCAAGCACAGGTGAGACGGCGCTCGCTTCCGGAGGGCAGGTCGACGGAGTAGATGAGCGCAAAGCTCCGAGACGTGGCAGTTGCAGGTACGAGAGAGAGCAGCGAGGCGCGCCTGTGGATACGAAGACGAGGAAAGGACTAGTCACGGCCTTGTGGTGGAGCAGCGGTGTCGGCGTGGCGGGTCCTCCTCCGACGGACGCCTAGCGGCAGGAGGAAAAGAAGGAGGGGGTGGAGGGACGGGAGAGAGCAGCGGGGCGTTGATGCATGGCGAGGAGGATTTCCTAGCAAGACAAACCTCCTGCTTCGCCATAAAAGGCCAGGCGCACACTGGCGGCGGCTGGAACTCACGTGGGCACGGCCGGGAACGGGGAGGGAGGGCCGGTGGGGTGGGCTAAATTTTTTTTACTTCCCAAAACACCCTCAGGACTTGTATACTGGAGGAAGGGAGCGAAGCGGTGCATGCTATACCGCTTGCGACTCCATTGCCAAATTGGAGCAGTATAGATCGGTCGCCACCATCAGATTTTACAAATCGACGGTCAATATTTGTCCCCGGATATCATAAAAGAGCTCGTTGCGAGGGCTCCGGGCAGAAGATCAGCTTACAGAAATCATCCTTATTCTTTGGCCCACACTGTGAAGGACTAGTCAAAGAGAGAATAAAACATAATGTTGGGGTACAAGATGATACACGGCATGCTACTTACCTTGGTACGCCGACCTTGGTGGGACGTTCCCCATCGAATAGCTTTAACTTTCTCACTGGCCGGCTTTGGAAACATCTAAATGGATGGAGCGATCGGCCTATATCAAGGGCAGGGGAAGAAGTCCTCTTGAAAGCTGTAGCTCAGGCGATTCCTACTTATGTTATGAGCTGCTTTCAGATCCCCATTACAGTGTGTGACAAAATAAGAAAGCCCATGTCCAACTTCTGGTGGGGATTTGAAAATAGAAAGAAGAAGCTTCACTGGATATCATGGAAGTGGTTGTCTGCACCAAAACATCTTGGTGGTATGGGCTTTCGCGATATGGCGATCTTTAACCAAGCTATGCTCGGGAAACAATGCTGGAGACTTTGACTGAACCTAATTCATTGTGTGGCCGAGTGTTGAAGGGACCCTACTTTCTTGATGGGGATTTCTGGAGTGCGCAATGCCCAAGATCATCTTCTTATACATGGCGCAGTATCATGCATGGCAAGAAATTGCTATAGCAAGGCCTTCTTTGGATAGTAGGAGATGGCAAAAGCATAAACGTGGTTCGAGAAAATTGGATCCCAAACTTTCCATCTAGTATAATCTCCACAATCTCCTCATTAGACGAGAATCAAATGGTTAATTCCCTAATGAAAGAGAATGAACTATTCTGGAATGAAGACATGGTAAGTGACCTCTTTTCCGAAGAGATTGCTGGGAGGATTCTTAGTGTCCCAATAAGCTCTAGTGGTTGTACTAAATTTTCATCTTGGCCTCACACTAAGAGTGGAATATACTCGGTGAGGTTTGCATATAACATGGCCAGATAAAAAACATTCTGGAAAGACAGAAGCAAAGATGCCAAAGATGCGATGTCCAATCAAAAGGCCATGGAAAAAGCTTGGAGGAAATTATGGTCAATTCAATGTCCGAACAAGATGAAGGTGGAGAATGGCTCATAATTGGCTCCCTCCAGGTATTCAACTTCAAATGTGATCAATCCCAGCAAGGTATGATTGTCATCTCTGTAATAAAGAGGAAAGTGTGGAACATTGTTTTTTTCATTGCCAATATGTCAAAGAAATATGGAAGGAGTTAAAGAAAGATTATGGTATTTGCCTAAAGCTAAAAAAATGTTCATATCAGGCAATGGTTAATGGACTGGATTTCTGAAGCTTCTGAGTTCCACTCCATGATCTTTGCGGTGGCTGTATGGCATATATGGGAGAACAGGAACTCATGTCGCAATGGTGAGACAATCTCTCAACCCCTTCATATTGCTGGAAGGATCAAGGCTTATATTGATCTTATCTTGTTGAACAGCAACATATGAACAGGTTCCAGCAGGCGTGAGACATCAACATCAATTCAAAAATGGTCTCCGCCGCCGGAAGGCCTGCTCATGATCAATGTGGACGCTGCAATTTTCTCAAAATCTAGACGCACTTGACTCGATTGGTAATGCGTGATTATAACGGACTGGTGCGAACTGCTTGTCGTGGCTTTCTTAATCATGTATACTATTCTGAGGTTGCTAAAACCTATGCTACATGCCAGGCACTCATTCTTGCTGAAAACACAGGGGTCCTATTGGGGATATTACCCCCAAGGGCCAGCTCGTCTTCGAGATAGCCAGGTCTTTCATGTTAGGGATTTGAAAAAAATGACTTGCATTACCCCCTAAGTGCCATGTAGGGTGCTTACAACTGCTTGGGACTTGATCATATAGCAATTTTTGCATGTTATAGCCCCCAAGTGTCGGGTAGTTGGCATGCGGCGACTCAGGGCTTGTAGAAAGGCTTCAGGTGGCTTCTGACCGTCTCTCGGTGATTAAGAAAGTCCAACAACAAAGCATGGACAGATCCCTAACTGGTGCTATTGTCTATGATATCAAGAGTAGAGCTACAAAATTTGCATCATGTACTTTTAGACATGTTGTTTGTACTTGTAATGAGGCTGCTCATGTTCTTGCCAAATCGGTAGAACACGATTCTGGTTCTGGTTTAATGAGTGTCCTAATATGATCAGATCCATTATCTGTGATGAACAACTATGATATGAATGAAAAGAGTTGTCCATTTCTGGAAAAAAAAATACAAGAGAATGGTCTTGGCATTTGAATATGAGTAACGAAGCCGAGGCGGAGACCATGGCAGACAGAGAGGTGGCCCTAGATCACGGAGGTCCTTTCCTTTCGCCATCTGGTTGCAGCAAGGGGCACCGAGGGGGGGCGATGTTGGGATAGACCATGCCGCCTCGTTCCATCGTTCTGCCCTAAATTCTTCCTCCATTGGTAAGAGCATCTACAGCCGGGCGCCCTAAACCAGCCTCAAACGCCCGGGCGGCCTGCCCAGTCATTGACCGGTCACGATTTCTTGACCCAGGCACCCCCTCAAACGAGCCTCAAACGCCTGTACTAACCGGTGATACGTCTCCAACGTATCTATAATTTTTTATTGTTCCATGCTATTATAATATCACTCTTGGATGTTTTATATGCAATTATATGTCATTACCTATCATTTTGTGGGACTAACGTATTAACTTAGTGTCAAGTGTTAGTTGCGGTTTTTTGCCTGTTTTTGGTTTGCCAGAATATCATTACCAAACGAAGTCCAAATGCCACAAAACTTTTTGATGATTTTTTCTGGACATAAGAGACCCTAGAAGCTTCGGAGGAAGTCAGAAGCCGAAGGAGGTGGCCACAATCCACCAGGATGCGCCCGGGGGGGTAGGCACGCCCTGGCGCCTTGTGGGCCCACCTTTGCTCCATTTGACCAAATTCTGCCTCTATGAATTCTCTAAAATCGGGAAACCAACAAAGAGCCACCCAAAACACTTTTTCTGCCGCCGCAAGTTTCTGTTCTCGCGAGGTCCCATCTGGAGGCCTTTTCCGATACTCTGCCAGAGGAAAATCCATCACGGAGGGGCTCTACATCAATCTTGCTTCCCTTCAATGATGTGTGAGTAGTTTACCGCAGACCTACGGTCCATAGCTAGTAGTTAGATGGCTTCTTCTCTCTATTTGAGCTTCAATACAATGTTCTCCTTGATGTTCTTGGAAATTTATTCGATGTAATCCTTTTTTGCGGTGTGTTTGTTGGGATCCGATGAATTGTGAGTTTATGATCAGATTATCTATGAATATTATTTGTTTCTTCTCTGAACTCTTTTATGCATAATTATTATAGCTTTGTATTTCTCTCCGATCTATTGATTTGGTTTGGCTAATTAGATTGATTTTTCTTGCAATGGGAGAAGTGCTTTGTGATGGGTTCAATCTTGCGGTAATCTATATCCCAGTCACAAAAGGGGACAATACACATATTTGTATTGTTTCCATTAAGGATAAACCGATGGGGTTTATTCATATTGATTGAGTTGACTTTGTCTAAATCATGTCATCTTGCTTAAGGCGTTACTCCTTTCTTTATGAACTTAATACTCTAGAGGTATGTTGGATAGCGGTCGATGTGTGGAGTAATAGTGGTGGATACAGGCAGGAGTCGGTCTACTTGTCTCAGACGTGATGTCTATATACATGATCATTGCCTTGGATATCGTCATGATTATTCGTTTTTCTATCAATTGTCCAACAGTAATTTGTTTACCCATTGTATGCTATCTTCAACGGAGAAGCCTCTAGTGAAAATTATGCCCCCCAGTCTATTTTTATCATATATTAAAATTCAAAAATATCTTGCTGCAATTTTATTTACTTTATTTTATTTTGTGTTTTTTACTGTCTTTCTATCACTACGAGATTTGATCTTTGCAATTAACCGCCAAGGGATTGACAACCACTTGTTTGCGTTGGGTGCAAATATTTGTTATTTTGTGTCTAGGTACTGCTAACGAGGTGTTGCTTGGTTTTCCTACTGGATTGATAACCTTGGTTCTTAACTGAGGGAAATACTTATCTCTACTGTACTACATCATCCTCTCCTCTTCGGGGAAATCCCAACGTAGCTCACAAGTAGCAACCATCACCCCTCATATCCAGCCCAAATATGGGCCAATATGGGCACGCCCGAACACGCCCGCCACGTCGGACTGACGGTGGAGTCCCACGAGGAAACGCCGAAAAACCGGCAGTCCGAATCACGTCTCCTTCGTCGAACCGGTGGCGCCGAGTAGCGCCACTCCGGCTGGCTGCGTAGTGCCTAGCCCGACTATTTAAGTCGACCGGCGGCACCGAAACTCTACCATCCACATTTTCCTCCGCCTATCCACCGCCGCCATCACATTCCACTCCACCCGTCCGCCTAGTAGCCATGCCCCCACGCCGCCGGGTGAGGAGCGAGCCATTTGTAACGTCGAAGCGCCGGCTCGAGCTCCTTGAGTAGATCCAGGCAAGGGGCGAAGCCCGGGTCATCACGAGGCTACCTTCGGATGTTGTGGGTCCGAAGGAGTTGGAGGAGGAGGAGGAGGATGTGGGGGACGCTGGCGACGCGGATCTGCAGGCGGAGTAGCAGGACATCCTCGATTCCTTCCGGTTGGAGTAGGCTGTGGAGGCTAGATGTCGTCCCCGGCAGGAGATGGAGGCGCAGCAGGCTACGGAGGAGGCGGAGATGCTCGCCTACGTGGATGAAGTCGAGTAGGAGGAGGATGAGTCGGAGCCCTCCTACCCGCCTGTCCAGCCGGCGCTCGGCACCATCATCAAGGACATCTTCGACTACGATGAGTAGCTAGGGTAGTACGTAGTATGTAGTACGTAGGATTTCATTTGCATGCTTTGTATGGATCTAGGGGTTGAAATATGACAGAGTCAGATGCAGAGTGGCTAATTTGAGGCGTGACGGGTCACTGTCCGCGGACATGCTCGGTCGCGTCCGCGGGTGTTTGAGGGGCCGAATTTGCAAAGTCCGACTGTAGATGCTCTAAGTTGGGTCGGCAGGGAACTCGAGGTTGATCACCGACTCGCCTAGTCGCCCTATCCAGTCTGGATACAGGGCACGTCCCCATCGCCTCCCCGTTTCGTGTCCCATGCCCTACTCATTTTCGGTGGAGTCTGCGCCTTGTCCGTCGCCCGTGAACGTGAGGTCCACGCAGGGTCGGTCCTGAGATTTCAGGGGCCCGGAGCGAAAATACACCCGGGGGCCCTTTATGTATCCAAAATTATAATCATTATGTGCATGTTTAGATAAATTTTAAACACGAATTGTTCTTAATTTTTTATCATGGAGTGCAAAACCAGCTGGTCGACCTAGTTCCAGGATCTAATTATATATTATTATATTAATTATTTCTCACTTTTGCTAAGATTTTAACAGGGAAGTTTCATATACATTGTATATTTCATAGTTTGGCAAACAGAAAGTAATTTGAACTGCTCCTGGTGGCACGCAGGTAGAATAACTTTATAATTTGCAACACTAAAAAATAATTCTTTTAGCAACTAAAAATAATTTTAGCACCTAATCATATTGAATCGACCATGAATCCTCCAATTAATTTCAGCTTGGCTATCATCATTATCTCATGGATTCTAGACATCCTCTCCCCTCGTCTTTCATCGATCTCCAACACAACCAGATAATTAATCAGAAGGATTGCATTAAAAAAATAGTCAGAAGGACAACTACGCCCTACTCTTGACGGCTAATTCACCAGATCTAATTCATCGCAAAAAAAAAATCACCAGATCTAATAATTTTGGCACTAACTAGTCACATATCAATCTAGCTAGCTCCATTGGATGATGCATCAGGAAGATGCTAACCTGATCTCTGTATTTCAAAACTGCCTGCCAGGGCCGGTGCCCGGTGGTGTTGTTACTCCTGTCCATGGCGATGAACATGAAATTAGTCGATCCGCCAGGCCTCTGTGTCGGCAGCAAGGTCGTCCTCGGGCTTGCCAGACCTTTTTTTTTTGCATGGTAATACGTGTCTCATTTATATCTAAAAATCAAAATACAAGTGCATGTCTCTGGGTCGATTGCTCATGTCGTCATGCGTGGACCTAGCGAGGGAAATGAAAGTTCCACCAATTTAGGGAATCGTTGATTTACTTGCCCACAGGTAATGTTCACTGTACGCTACATGTACAGGTCTGTTGCATCAAAATTAGCAAAGAATCATCTTTTCTCATGGGCCCGATACAGAGAGCACACACGTACTTGGGGCCCAGGGCGGCCCCTCCATCAGGGCTGGGCCTGGGTCCACGATGGAAATGGTGGCACCGGCGCTGTTGTCATCCCTCCACACACAAATATAAGATCTTTAGGACTACACATGCGGACCAAAATGAGGAACATACACACTAAAATGTGTCTACACACATCCGAGTCAGGAAAAAGTTAGAACATATTATGTGTGAACAGAGAGAGTAGGAAAAAGTTAGACATCATCATATAAGATCTTAAGGCACATCTTATGTTGGGTAACATATTAAGAATTTGCTCAAAGGGTACGTCATATATAAGCCCAGGTGTACTTGGGCATCTAATGCCAAACGATCACCGCGGACTCCAGCAACAAACACATCTACGCTGGTATCTCGGCCTTGGGAATCATTCCTAAGACTTCTGCAATCTGGAGCTTCTTCCTGGCGTAGTGTGCATACGTCTTTGGCAATGCACGCTGAAATTGGAAAAGAATGAGCTATTACATACAAAACCTGCAAGCGGAAACAATATTGCCTAACAATATCTATACAACCAACCTTGTAATTAATTTCCTGCGCAATCAACTCTTGGACTCTCCAATCCGGAAGCTATACACACCAAGGAGAGACATCAGACAATGATATAATATACTCCCTCCGGTCCATAATAAGTGTCGCGGTTTTGAACTAAGGTTGAACTAACCTTACTTCAAAACCACGACACTTATTTTGTATCGGAGGGAGTAGTATATAACAGATTCCAAAGCATGGACCACACCACACTATACTTACCTTCACTTCCTTACTAATGCCCTCTGTGCACCGGCGGAACTGCAAAGGGAATACGGTTAAAGCATTTGCATCATAAGAGATACTACTTAACCAATGAAAACACATACAGAACACCTATGAACAACAACAACAACAAAACCTACTTGTCGCTCCAGTTGCAAAAAGCCTCCGGGCCGCTGCAGCTCGGCCTTCAAAGTTTTCTGGCGCGATGGTACCAAATTCTCAGTGCAAACTTCCTGCAGAGCATCTCTGAAACTTGTCTACATGTTGTCCAACAAAGAAGAAAACAATACCACCAAGCATAAACAGGGTTAGAACACAACAAAGAAATAAACTGCTCTTAGTTCTGATGTACAATGCTGACCTGACCCTTGATCCGCTTCCAAATCTCAAAATAGGCACGGTCAAGATCTTTCACAAACACGACATAAAAGCGAGTCCTCCATATATACTCCTAAATTTAATCAAAAGATTGCAATTGTCAGATACAACCATAACTAGAGCTGACAATCTAAACGAGCAAGGGGCAAAGGAATTGTACCATGAAACCATAATATGCTAGACCGAAATCAATGTTGTGGAACTCAGCAGCAATCCTAATTGCTTGGTAAAAACCTTTACGACGGATTTGATCCCACTAAATAGAAGAACAGGAAAGTTAATGTGATGCTACAACGTATATGTAGAGATTAGTTGTCATTACATGGTTTTGAGAGGTCATATAGGCCTACCTCCGGAGTACCTTCTTTAAGCACATGATTTTCAAGCCACTGTTAAGAACAGAAGGTTGTTAGTCCAATTTCCTTTTTACTAAACAGAGTTTTAAACTTGGACTAGCTGATCGCTGCACCATGCATACCTTAATTTCCTTGACCATCTTTTCCCAGTACAGCACATAGTCTCTATCAGCTTCATGGGTGTTATAAAACAAGATGTACTGACTCAAGCTTCCATACTCACTCCAAGCCTGCACCAGAAAAGAAGGAAAGCAACATATCACAGTTGTCCTGAGAATAACAGGCACTGAGCATAAGGGCACGGAATGCTCTTAGGATCATATGTGTGTGTGCCTATTATTTTATAGTACTAGCACACTTCAAGAAATTACAAAAAAGAAAAACAGTATTGTAACATGCAACATATACAGGGACTCAAGATATTAGGCAAAACTCCATTTACACAAACAGAAAAAGGATGGTACTCTATTTGGGAGCAGTCTGCATGTGGACCTCTTGTCAATTTTTTAGGACTTGCCCCACGTAAAAAATGCATCAGCATATTAAACTCCCGGGGAAGAAGGTATAACATTTGTCTTTTTCTTCTACCATGCACATTTTATGAGATTTTCCACAATTTATTGCAAACACACATATAAACTGTGTTTAATCTCCATAAGATGCGAAGTTCATAGTTTTATTTCTGCATTTTGCCAAGAACCTCAGGCTCCTAGAACCAAGAGGTTACTCAACCAAAGCCATGCTATGCTATAAAGAAATGGAGAATAGCAGTCATCATTCGATAACTGTCCAAGCTGTCAAAGAAATATTTGTGGTCATCAATTCAAAGGTAAGAAGAGAAGAAGAAACTGGTTACTGGCTGCATGAGCACAAATTAAGTCTATATGAATCACTGGACTGAAAGTAGTGAATACAGATATACTTACACAGTTAGGGAGGACTAGCCGCTGGTAGTCACTCAAGGACTTGAGTAAACAGAGGTCAGAGTCGAAATACCAGCCAAAGACACCATCTTCCAGGTAAGGAGAGAAACATGTATTCTCCAAGGCAAGCTCCAGAGGGTACTTGGATTCCGATGTAGCTTCGTCTTGCTCGTCGATATGCTTTCCTTTCAGCAACTACACAGATGGACAGTTGAGTAAGTACATAATTAATAGGGTATAACTATGTGTATATGATTGATCGCGATAGACATATAGATGGATTGATATGGGACTAACCAGGTAAGCTTTGATGCGATGACGTACATACTTGACATGGAGCATGCGAAACTCCTCTTGATTCAGCCGAGTCTCAGTGTCGATTCCAGCACGTCTGCAAGCCTTTAGCTTTTCGGAGTAGTTGACGAATTCCTCCTCAGGGATATCATCGCCCATGTCCTCTACAGAATTTCTCTCTCCAACACCTGGCCCGTGGGGTTCGCTCAAGAACTTTTGGATTTGATATTCTACCAGAGCAGCCCGCATCTCATCATCATAGAAATTAGAACGAGTGAGGGCTTGGACAATTTCATCCGAAGGAAGATTTGAGATGTCGTCGTCGGCGGCGGCGGCGCATAACTGTAACTGCAACTCCGCAAGGCGCGAGGCGAGGATTTCATGGTACCTGGACTCGCGAGCCGGCCAGGCGACCGGCGGCTCGTCCAAGGATCCGGACGGCGGCGCGCTGGAAGTCCGCCCGGCCGGCTCGTCCAAGGATCCGGACGGCTGCGCGCTGGATGTCGTGCTGCTGCTATCTGATTCGACATGGGATCCAGACAACGATGCGCCTTCTTCACCGCGGCGGCGGCGGGATGATCCTTCGCGAGGAGACCTCCTGCGGAGGCGGCACTTCTTCTGCGTCATCGGCACCAGATCGGCGGTCACACGGGTTGGAGCCGCTGTGACGGCGAGGGGAAGGGGATCGCGATTCGGCGCTAGGGTTTCGTGTGGATGAGGACTCGGTGACCTTTGTGCTCTGGGGGAGGGTTCACGGACCATCATATCCTTTCCCAGTCTGGGCCTAAATGACAGCAGGCCCAAATTTTCTTCCGACAGTCCCTTCAAGTTTTTCTTTTTACATATTATTCTTTTGGGACTTGAAATAAATACTGCATATATGCCCGTGCGTTGCAAAAGGGGTAGGAGGACAATTATATGTGCAAAAAACATTTGCAGTCATGCAGAATTTAAGCTTTACCAAAAATGTGGGAACAAATATTACAATTTTTTTTAACATGAACTAAAATTTTGGTGAGTGACAAAATAGGTCGAAAAATCTAGACTCGTAGTATTATAGCTTAAAAAAAAGAAACTCGAATCAGTAGTCAAGAAGTACACTTGACCACTAACTTTTTCTTGAGGACTACAAATGAACATATAATTTTCTATATAAATGAAATACATCATAGCCCCCGAGGCTCACCTTCGGAAATAAAGAAAAATCTTTGTTGACTTGAGATGACTTACCTTACCTAGCTAAAATCCAACCGAAAAACTGACTTGATATAACCACCAACAAAATAATCCAAGATCGTTAAACAAATGCTTCACCGAGTCTAGTTAATATTAATTACACAGGCAAAACATATCCAATCAGTAAAGGAAACAGTAGCACTTTACCTTTGGGGATAAGGCATGCAAAACAGTGATTACGTCGTGTAGTTGCTTGGAGCGATATGATAATAGCGGCTTTGTATGTAAGACCACCACCTCAACTTCTCGGCTTGGAGATGGTTCATGTCTACCAAACAATAAAAGTACCATGTAAATAAAGGACGCGATGTTCACCATATGTTGCACGTCCACTCAAGGATGAAAAATTCGGGCTGAAAATTTCCACGCACTGATAAATTTTGTGAAAGTTTGCACCAATTTATTTATATTTTTTTGAAAAAAAGTCGGAATTTACTTTTCATCCCGAGTTCAAATGAGCTAGGAGTAGAAGGGTACTTTCGGTAAAGGAAAACCTTTACTTCAAGTACTTTCTTCAATTGATCACTAGTAGATTTGCTTTTGGACTAGCGGCGGCCGCTCGTACCTTGAACCGAGTGTGCTAGGGTTTCTCCTGCCTCCCGTCAACGGCGCAGACGGTCTTCCTCATCTCCTATGGTCTTAGGACCGTGGAGGCGCGGTGGATCCCGACCCTTACCAGTGGGAGGGCTCTATTTTCTAACGTTTTTAAAGATTTGTTAGGGTTTGTGTTCTGTTCAGAGATGCAAGGCGGCGGCGGCTCTCCGTAGATGGAATAAGGTCATTCCCGCCTAGCCCCATTTCGATGGTGTTTTTAGAATCGTCGGAGGGTCTGTGGAGGTTTGTCTCCGGTGGAGCTCGTGGGATTCGGTTGGCGTTTGTCTTCGGTGGATCTACGTGGATCCGGTCTTCGTTCGTCTGTGTTCGTGTGTCTACAGGTTGGACCCTTCCAATCTACACTTCTGTTCATCAGCGGCGGTTGCTGTTCTGCTGCGCTGGTCCTATGGGGGGTCTTAGCACGACGACTTCCCGACTGTCTACTACAACAAGGCTTGCCCGACTCCGATGAGGGAGGGGCGACGACGGTGGCACGCCTCGACTTGCTACAGTACTTGTAGTCGTCGCTAGGTGGTCTACGAACCTAGATATATTTTTTCTTCTAGTGTTCTTTGTACTAACTTGACAGTTGATGATCCTTTAGGCAGCCCCCTCCACCCCTATTTATAGGCCAAGCCCAAGGGTGGCTTCTCCAAGAAGCCAAGGGGGGAAATACCAAAAAGGCCCTCAAGGTGGCTTCTCCAAGAAGCCAAGCAAAAAGCACTTTCACTATTCATGACGACATTTTTCAGCGTCCGTTCGAACTGAAAATATTTATGTGGGCTCAGAACATTTCCAGTACCCACTAAAATAATTTTCAACGCGTTCCGAAACAATTTCGGTTTAGTGATTTTCATCTGTGAAAAGCAAACAAGAATGCGTTTTCACTATTCATGAAGACAATTTTTCGCGTCCACTAAATCCGAAAATATTTCTGTGGGTCTTAGAATAATTCCAGTACCCACTAAAATGATTTTGGATTCGTTCTGAAACAATTTCAGATTAGTGAATTTCATCTGCGAAAAACAGCCAAAGCGGTACCGGCAGCTCCGAAACATTTTCGGTTTTTATTTCTGAAAATTCCAAAAAGTTTCCAGAATGATTCTGGCACCCTCCAAGAACTATCAGGCATGTGCCGAAACCATTTTGACTTAATGGCATACCCCGAAACAACTTTTTCGGTTTCACCGAAACTCATCCGGTGGCCTCTCTCTGCGGTACGATTCCGCTGTCCGAAACTTTTTCGGTGATTTTCTCTCAGACTCCCTGTCTAGTATTCAGCAGATAGATGACCCTTAAGCGTGTGACCCTATAGGTTCGGTGAAGTATAGACATGACCTGGAACCCCTTCCGATCAATGATCAACATCGGAGCCGTGGACACCCATATTGATCCCTATACCCACACGAATGAATATTCGAGTGAACCTCTAGTTGAGGTGAGCTATTCCTGTTGCTTCACGATATATCACAAACACCTGAGGTGAGATTTATTGCATCCCCGTGGGCCAACACTTTGTCCACTATGCAAGTTACCTCGTTACCGGTTTTGTTCTCTTTTCTCGTTTCGTGTTCCGGCATCCCCGTGATCAAATCACAAAGTGTCTGGCCAGACGATGATGGACACCGTAACACCGAGTGGGCCCGAGTATATCTCTCCATTGTCGGAGGAGCAAATCCCAATCTCGAGCTATCAAGTTACTTAACATACTTTCCCATGAACCCGTAAGCCGCCGTAATAGCCATCCAGTTACGGATGACGTTTAACAAACCCCAAAGTTCATGAAGCAAGCATGAAGAAACTCGATACTCTCATGGTCTAAGGAATTATGCAAACATTAACTATCTCTGTGTTATAAACCATTAACTTGTGACGAATGTATCTCATAGCATAACATCAATTCGGGTCGATTCAACACAAATGTCCTTCCTGACATTGTGCCCTCAAAGTTGCTTGGCATAGACATGCCCATGATTGGGAAAACATAATCATCATGCAACACTTGAGCTAGTCTTAGAGGCACGACTAGGAATACATTTTACCATTTATTATTCCACACGTGCATATGGGTTCTCCCCAGAGCCTTTATGGATATACGGGCTCGGGAACCACAGCAGTTATAGCATGGAACATAAACATAATTATGAACAGGGAGATAATCAATAACATTTATTATTGCCTCTAGGGCATATCTCCTACAGTTACTTCCAACAGATGGCTTCGGTTCTGATTCAAAACCATTTTACATGGCGCTTGCATGGCTTCTACTACAGGGATGATTTGAACAAGGAAGTGAAACTCATCTTAGACAACCATCAAGACAAAAATTGGGTAGCTGAAACAAAAATCGTTGAAATAAGAAAATAGTGATCCAATGCCTATCGATGATGTACCACTTGCACAGAGTGCCAAAAACAACTGACTATTGTAGGTGATGAAAGCACGTGTTTTGCATCAGGTAGAACAAGAAGGTGCGAAGCTTACATAGAGAAACCAGAGGTACATTCCAACCAATGATAGAGAGGAATACGAAGAACTAACCACCCATGTTGTGAGCACGTAGCCTTTCCAACAGAAATGTGCACCGTTTTACGATTCCTTGCTGTGTCAACAGAACTAAGGAATGGGAAAAACCTATCTCCTACGGGGAAATAGAGAACTAAGAACATGCTACGAGGAAAAGACCTAGGGGCCAACATACATTTGAAAGGGACCACATAAGGGAGAAAAAGGAAAGGACGTACGTTTCCTCTTCCGAAAAACAAGTGGGTCAGCAGCGAGTGACACAGCAGGTAAAACAGCCGCGACAAAGCCAAGACGCCACGGTGGTACAGCACGGCGCGGAGGCATGCCGCAAGAACGCAAACTACAGGGCCGAACAAATAAATGGCATGGTGCTGCAACAAACAAATGAACATGCACATCCAAAAACCTAACGAAGGCTTTGGATCCAGGCCAAGAGTGGGTAAAAACAGGAAGCATGACATTCCTTTGTATGAATCGTGAATTTCCTTTTCCTGGAATATGCACATGTTAAAATGCAGAATGGTACCGTAATTTCCATTGAAGTGTAACGCAGAAAATTCAGGGTTTTTTTTGTTGGTAAAAGTTCACATTAAAAAACATAATTCTCAGAACTCTAGCTCATATACCTCTATCATCACAACAAGAATTTCAGTAGAGAGATGATCACTAAGGTAAAGTTCTTTTTCCACTATTTCTCATACACATAAAGCTACAAAAAATCATTTTGGGGAACTTGGCACCACGGACATATAGTTCAACAATGATAGCTTTACAGATCAGGAACATAGGTGACAGCATCGAGGCCCACCAAACAACATCTCATACTCTCTATTTTATGCCTGATGTGATCAATAAGATAAGAATATCCAAGCGCGACCAAGAAAGAAGTAATGTATCTACTCAACACGGCAGCCTTTGTTTTGATGTGGTCAATAAGATAAGAATATCCAATGTGACGAAATAAGAAATAGTGCGTCTACTCAACAAGGTTAATGGATGATTAGGAGATCATCTTCGGGAAGGCAGCAATCTTGATCTCCATCGGTGCCTGGAACCATCGACATTGCTCCCTTTTGCTTGACGTCACTGCCTTCTCATGTGTGTGATGTTCTGCAGGTACATAAAACCACCAGAACAGAGCAATGATATATTGAGATGCATGTCCCTGTAATGGAAATTAAGGTTTTCATTACTGTCTGAAAAAACGCAAAGCCTACAGAAAATCTTGTAAAAGAAATTGAAGCTCTATTACATAGACAACAAAGCATAGGTACGACATATCTAAGCCCAAGCATGGGTAAAGGTAGAACTTGAAATCGGAAAGTTAGATATGTTCACCTCCCAGCAAGACAACTGCATACCTGATAGGCTGTATAGGCCCTTTTATTGCAGTATCAGTCCGCTCCAACCCAAGATATTGTTCCCAAGCTCCATAGACATCTCTCTTCTGTAGAAACCCAAAGAGAAAATAAGACAGACAACATCGAATAAACAATGTACATGCAGAACTTAGAAGCCTGCAGGACAAAGTAAAAAATTAACCTAGAAACGAGCAGATACAACGTCTGAATGTTGTAGGTAGGCTGACCGATTCATAGATACAAATACAAGATTCCACTGATCACATAAGCATGAATAGGTATATTAGTTCAGTAACTGCATTATACCATCGTAGTATAATGCAGTGCAACTCAAGGTATAAGACAATAAAACAAGGATAGAAAACAAAATATGTATGAAACATTCTAGATACCTTCCCCTCGACAAGAAGAGAACCTTGCCCGAAAGAAAAAGACAAGAACAGATGAGAATCGATATGGTCTGAATTCTTATATTTAGCTAGCATAGCTCGAGCAATGTTCCACAACCCCTTCTTTAAGGTATGCAGTGCTTGCATCACAAATCAACAGTTTATGATAGCAATGCTCTTATTTATTATTTGAGAAAATTACTAATCAAATTTGAGAGCGCAGTATGAGATGTATACTACCCTCGGTCACTACAGCACAACCAATTGACTACAAAATCGTCGCTGGTTCTAACATTTGCATCTAATTTACAAATCATGATTCACCAATCAACAGTTTATGATAGCAATGCTTCTATTTATTTGAGAAAATCACTAATCAAATTTGAGAGTGCAGTATGAGATGTATACTACCCTCGGTCACTACAGCACAACGTAACCAATTGACTACAAAATTGGCGCTGGTTCTAACATCTGCAGCTAATTTACAAATCATGATACTTAGATCAATCATGACCACCACAATTTTTTTACAGATATGAACAAGAATACAGACAAGGAAAATCAGTATGGATGGCCTTTTACCTTGCTATATGTTCATACTTAACAGGGGAAAATCCTAACCTGGGTTTCAGAGTCAAGAAATGGCTGAAGATCAAGCATTCCCTTCCTCCTTCCTCCTTATATATGGTGGCTAGGGATCTGCGGGCTCGGGAGGAGGAAGCGAGCGAGGGGAAAGGGAGAGGAGAGGATGCTGGACGCGGCGCTCGGGACCTTATCCCTTCCCTCGTCGCTAGAGTAACGTGCACGCACTGTTTATAGATGAATAAAAGGAGACGTGGCCACGGCCGCTAGTTGGGCGCAGTCCCTCATCCTTTATATGTTCAATCTCATTATGTTGTAGAGAAACAGAGCAGATTCAGCTTGGGTGGTTTGGATTATATCTACCAGCAACACACAATCCTTGATGTATAGGTTAACCAAATGAATAAGGGAGATACTATGGTGTGATGTGGTGTCGTGGAACGCTGACATTTTGCTGATGACATACATTCATGAGAAACCAGCGTGAGCATGGCCTGAAGCCGGGAGAATCGTTTGTTGTCTAGAATTGCCGAGGAATTAATTGATGTCTTTCTATCTAGAGGATTTGGGCGCCATATATATAGTTCCTCCAATAAATGATAAAAGTCTGATTATACACATTGTACTATCAGATTATTCAGCATTTTATTATTAAACAAAGGTATACAATGCCTACACTTTGAATAATCCTAAAAATTTAAGTTAACTGAAGGAAGTACTTTTTTCCTAAAGGGATACTTCATGAAACAGCAAGTCGTTTGCTGCTCTAGTGAAGAATCCCAAGGTTGAACCCAAACCCGAGACTAAGTGCTTCTGTAATGAGGGGAACGGTCACTGAAGCGGAACTACCCTAGATACTTGGTAGATGAGAAGGCAGGCAAGGTCGACAGAAGTATATTGGATATACATTGTATGAATGTGTACTTTACTAGTACTCCTAGCAGCACCAGGGTATTAGATACCGGTTCGGTTGCTAAGTGTTAGTAACTCGAAATAAAAGCTGCGGAATAAACGGAGACTAGCTAAAGGTGAGATGACGATGTGCGTTGGAAGTGTTTCCAAGGTTGATGTGATCAAGCATCGCATGCTCCCTCTACCATCGAGATTTGGTGTTTGCGTTGAACATGATTGGATTATGTTTACCGCAAAACGGTTATTCATTTAAGGAGAATAATGGTTACTCTGTTTATTTGAATAAAACCTTCAATGGTCTTGCACCTAAAATGAATCTCGATCGTAGTGATACACATGTTCATGCCAAAAAGATATAAGACAGTAATGATAGTACCACATACTTGTGGCACTGCCACTTGAGTCATATTGGTGTAGAACGCATGAAGAAGCTCCATGTAGATGGATCTTTGGACTCAGTCGTTTTTTGAAAAGATTGAGACATGCGTACCATGTCTATTGGTATATATGCATGAAGAAACACCATGCAGATGGATCGTTTGGACTCACTTGATTATGAATCACTTGAGACATGCAAATCATACCACATGGGCAAGATGACTGAAAGGCCTCGTTTTCTGTAAGATGGAACAAGAGAGCAACTTGTTGGAAGTAATACATTTTGATGTATGCAGTCCAATGAGTGCTGAGGCATGCAGTGGATATCGTTATGTTCTTACTTCACAGATGGTTTGAGTAGATGCTGAGTGTATTTACTTGATGAAACACAAGTCTGAATTATTGAAAGGTTCAAGTAATTTCAGAGTGAAGTTGAAGATCGTCGTGACAAGAGGATAAAATGTCTGTGATATGATCATAGAGATGAGTATCTGAGTTACGAGTTTGGCACACAATTGAGACATTGTGGAAAGTGTTTCACAATTAATACCGCCTGAAACACCATAGTGTGATGGTGTGTCCGAACATCACAACTGCACCCTATTGGATATGGTGCATACCATGATGTTTCTTATCAAATTACCACTATCGTTTATGGGTTAGGCATTAGAGACAACCGCATTCACTTTAAAAGGGGCACCACGCAATTCCGTTGAGACGACACCGTTTATAGAAACCTAAGTTGTCGTTTCTTAAAAGTTTGGGGCTGCGATGCTTATGTGAAAAAGTTTCAGGCTGATAAGCTCGAACCCAAAGCGGATAAATGCATCTTCATAGAATACCCAAAAACAGTTGGGTATACCTCCTATTTCAGATCTGGAAGCAAAAGTAATTGCTTCTAGAAACGAGTCCTTTCTCGAGGAAAAGTTTCTCTCGAAAGAATTGAGTGGGAGGATGGTGGAGACTTGATAAGGTTATTGAACCATCGCTTCAACTGGTATGTAGCAGGGCACAGGAAGTGGTTCCTGTGGCACCTACACCAATTGAAGTGGAAGCTTATGATAGTGATCATGAAACTTCGGATCAAGTCACTACCAAACCTCGTAGGACGACGAGGATGCGCACTACTTCAGAGTAATGCATGATCCTGTCTTGGAAGTCATGTTGCTAGACAACAATGAACCTACGAGCTATGGAGAAGCGATGGTGGGCCCATATTCCGACGAATGGCTCGAGGCCATGAAATCCGAGATAGAATCCATGTATCAGAACAAAGCATGGACTTTGGTGAACTTGCCCGATGATCGGCAAGCCATTGAGATAAATGGATCTTTAAGAAGAAGACAGACATGGACGGTAAAGTTACCGTCTATGAAGCTCGACTTGTGGCAAAGAGTATTTTCACAAGTTCAAGGAGTTGACTACGATGAGTTTTTCTCATCTGTAGCGATGCTTAGGTCCGTCGGAATCATGTTAGAATTAGCTACATTTATGAAATCTGGCAGATGGATGTCAAAACAAGTTTCCTTACCAGTTTTCGTGAGGAAAGGTTGTATGTGATACAATCAGAAAGGTTTTGTCGATCCTAAGGATGCTAAAAGGTATGCTAGCTCCAGCGATCCTTCCATGGATTAGGGCAAGCATCTCGGAGTCAGAATATACGCTTTGATGGGGTGATCAAAGTTTTTGGGTTTATACAAAGTTTGTTAGAAACTTGTATTTACAACAAAGTGAGTGGGAGCGCTACAACATTTCTGATAAGTATATGTGAATGACATATTGTTGATCCGAAATGATGTAAAATTTCTGGAAAGCATAAAGGGTTGTTTGAAAGGAGTTTTTCAAAGGAAGACCTGGATAAAGCTACTTACATATTGGGCATCAAGATCCATAGAGATAGATCAAGACGCCTGATGATACTTTCAAAAGACAGCACACCTTGACATGATTTTGAAAGAGTTCAAAATAGATCAGCAAAGAAGGAGGTTTTGGTTGTGTTACAAGGTGTGAGTATTGAGTAAGACTCAAGACCTGACCACAGCGAAAGATAGAGAAAGGACGAAGGTCGTCCCCTATGCTTTAGACATAGGCTCTATAGTATGCTATGTTGTGTACTGCAAATGAAGTGTGCCTTGCCATGAGTTGGTCAAGGGGTACAACAGTGATCCGGGAACGGATCACATGACAGCGGTCGAACTTGTCCTTAGTATCTAGTGGACTAAGGAATTTTCTCGATTATGGAGGTGAAAAGGAGTTCGTCGTAAAGGGTTACGTCGATGCGAACTTTGACACTAATCCGGATGACTCTGAGTAGTAAACCGGATTCGTATAGTAGAGCAATTATTTGAAATGGCTCCAAATAGCGCGTGGTAGCATCCACAAGATGACATAGATATTCGTAAAGCACACGGTTCTGAAAGGTTCAGACCCGTTGACTAATAACCTCTCTCACAAGCATAACATGACCAAACCAGAACACATTGAGTGATAATCACATAGTGATGTGAACTAGATTGATGACTCTAGTAAACTCTTTAGATGTTGGTCACATGGTGATGTGACCAGTGAGTGTTAATCACATGGTGATGTGAACTAGATTATTGACTCTAGTGCAAGTGGGAGACTGTTGGAAATATGCCCTAGAGGCAATAATAAATGGTTATTATTATATTTCTTTGTTCATGGTAATTGTCTATTATTCATGCTATAATTGTATTGTCCGGAAATCGTAATACATGTGTGAATACATAGACCACAGCCTGTCCCTAGTAAGCCTCTAGTTAACTAGCTCGTTGATCAACAGATAGTCATGGTTTCCTGACTATGGACATTGGATGTCATTGATAACGGGATCACATCATTAGGAGAATGATGTGATGGACAAGACCCAACTTAAGCATAGCATAAAAGATCGTGTAGTTTCGTTTGCTAGAGCTTTTCCAATGTCAAGTATCTTTTCCTTAGACCATGAGATCGTGCAACTCCCGGATACCGTAGGAGTGCTTTGGGTGTGCCAAACGTCACAACGTAACTGGGTGACTATAAAGGTGCACTACGGGTATCTCCGAAAGTGTCTGTTGGGTTGGCACGGATCGAGACTGGGATTTGTCACTCCGTGTGACGGAGAGGTATCTCTGGGCCCACTCGGTAATGCATCATCATAATGAGCTCAATGTGACTAAGGCATTAGTCACGGGATCATGCATTGCGGTATGAGTAAAGAGACTTGCCGGTAACGAGATTGAACAAGGTATTGGGATACCGACGATCGAATCTCGGGCAAGTAACATACCGTTTGACAAAGGGAATTGCATACGGGATTGACTGAATCCTCGACATCGTGGTTCATCCGATGAGATCATCGTGGAACGTGTGGGAGCCAACATGGGTATCCAGATCCCGCTGTTGGTTATTGACCAGAGAGGCATCTCGGTCATGTCTGCATGTCTCCCGAACCCGTAGGGTCTACACACTTAAGGTCCGGTGACGCTAGGGTTGTAGAGATATATGTATGCGGAAACCCGAAAGTTGTTCAGAGTCCCGGATGAGATCCCGGACGTCACGAGAGGTTCCGGAATGGTCCGGAGGTAAAGATTTATATATGGGAAGTCTTATTTTGGTCGCCGGAAAAGTTTCGCGCTTTATCGGTATTGTACCGGGAGTGCCGAAAGGGGTCCGGGGGTCCACCAAGGGGGTCCACCAGCCCCGGGGGGCCACATGGGCTGTAAGGGGTGCACCTTGGCCTATATGGGCCAAGGGCACCAGCCCCAAGAGGCCCATGCGCAAGAGATAAGAAAAAAAGGGAGAGTTCTAAAGGGGGAAGGACTCCCCCCTGGCCGCACCCTTCCTTGGAGGAAGGGGCAAGGCTGCGCCACCCCCTCTCCCTTGGCCCTATATATAGTGGGGGGAAGGGAGGGCAGCAACATCCAAGCCTTGGGCGCCTCCCTCCTCCCATGCAATACCTCTCTCTCTCTCTCTCTCTCTCTCTCTCTCTCTCTCTCTCTCTCTCTCTCTCTCGCAGAAGCTTGCGAAGCCCTGCCGGAGAGCCGCTACATCCACCACCACGCCGTCGTGCTATTGGATCTCCATCAACCTCTCCTCCCCCCTTGCTGGATCAAGAAGGAGGAGACGTCGCTGCACCGTACGTGTGTTGAACACGGAGGTGCCGTACATTCGGCACTCGGTCATCGGTGATTTGGATCACGGCGAGTACGACTCCGTCATCCACGTTCATTGGAACGCTTCCGCTCGCGATCTACAAGGGTATGTAGATCCACTCCTTTCCCCTCGTTGCTAGTAGACTCCATAGATGCATCTTGGTGAGCGTAGGAAAATTTTAAATTATGCTACGATTCCTAACACTTCTTACCCTTGCCTTTCTTGAACTTAGTGGTTTTATTCACCATCAACACTTGATGTTCCTTTTTGATTTCCACCTCCGCTGATTTCAGCATTGAATATACCTCAGGAATGGTCTTTTCCATCCCCTGCATATTGAAGTTCATCACAAAGCTCTTGTAGCTCGGTGGAAGCGACTGAAGGATTCTGTCAATGACCGCGTCATCCGGGAGATTAACTCCCAGCTGAGTCAAGCGGTTGTGTAACCCAGACATTTTGAGTATGTGCTCACTGACAGAACTAATTTCTTCCATCTTACAATTGAAGAACTTGTCGGAGAGTTCATATCTCTCGACTCGGGCATGAGCTTGGAAAACCATTTTCAGCTCTTCGAACATCTCATATGCTCTGTGTTGCTCAAAACGCTTTTGGAGCCCCGGTTCTAAGCTGTAAAGCATGCCGCATTGAACGAGGGAGTAATCATCAGCACGTGACTGCCAAGCGTTCATAACGTCTTGGTTCTCTAGGATGGGTGCATCACCTAGCGGTGCTTCTAGGACATAAACTTTCTTGGCAGCTATGAGGATGATCCTCAGGTTCCGGACCCAGTCCGTATAGTTGCTGCCATCGTCTTTCAGCTTGGTTTTCTCTAGGAACACGTTGAAGTTGAGGGCAACATTAGCGTGGGCCATTTGATCTATAAGACATATTGTAAAGATTTTAGACTAAGTTCATGATAATTAAGTTCATCTAATCAAATTATTCAATGAACTCCCACTCAGATAGACATCCCTCTAGTCATCTAAGTGAAACATGATCCGAGTTAACTAGGCCGTGTCCGATCATCACGTGAGACGGACTAGTCAACATCGGTGAACATCTTCATGTTGATCGTATCTTCTATACGACTCATGCTCGACCTTTCGGTCCTCCGTGTTCTGAGGCCATGTCTGTACATGCTAGGCTCGTCAAGTCAACCTAAGTATATTGTGTGTGTTCCGAGGCCATGTCTGTACATGCTAGGCTCGTCAACACCCGTTGTATGCGAACGTTAGAATCTATCACACCCGATCATCACGTGGTGCTTCGAAACAACGAACCTTCGCAACGGTGCACAGTTAGGGGGAACACTTTCTTGAAATTATTGCGAGGGATATCCTTATTTAAGCTACCGTCGTTCTAAGCAAATAAGATGTAAAACATGATAAACATCACATGCAATCAAATAGTGACATGATATGGCCAATATCATTTTGCTCCTTTTGATCTCCATCTTCGGGGCGCCATGATCATCTTCGTCACCGGCATGACACCATGATCTCCATCATCATGATCTCCATCATCGTGTCTTCATGAAGTTGTCACGCCAACGATTACTTCTACTTCTATGGCTAACGTGTTTAGCAACAAAGTAAAGTAATTTACATGGCGTTATTCAATGACACGCGGGTCATACAAAAATAAAGACAACTCCTATGGCTCCTGCCGGTTGTCATACTCATCGACATGCAAGTCGTGATTCCTATTACAAGAACATGATCTCATACATCACATATATTTCATTCATCACATCCTTTTGGCCATATCACATCACAAGGCATATGCTGCAAAAACAAGTTATACGTCCTCTAATTGTTGTTGCAAGTTTTTTACGTGGCTGCTATAGGTTTCTTAGCAAGAATGTTTCTTACCTACGCCAACACCACAATGTGATATGCCAATTTCTATTTACCCTTCATAAGGGCCCTTTTCATCGAATCCGTTCCGACTAAAGTGGGAGAGACAGACACCCGCTAGCCACCTTATGCAACTAGTGCATGTCAGTCGGTGGAACCTGTCTCACGTAAGCGTACGTGTAAGGTCGGTCCGGGCCGCTTCATCCCACGATGCCACCGAAACAAGATAAGACTAGTAGTGGCAAGAAAATTGACAACATCTACGCCCACAACAAGTTTGTGTTCTACTCGTGCAAAGAAACTACGCATAGGCCTGGCTCATGATGCCACTGTTGGGGATCGTAGCAGAAATTTAAAATTTTCTACGCATCACCAAGATCAATCTATGGAGTCATCTAGCAACGAGAGAGGAGTGCATCTACATACCCTTGTAGATCGCGAGCGGAAGCGTTCAAGTGAACGGGGTTGATGGAGTCGTACTCGTCGTGATCCAAATCACCGATGACCGAGCGCCGAACGGACGGCACCTCCGCGTTCAACACACGTACGGTTGGGAAGACGTCTCCTCCTTCTTGATCCAGCAAGGGGGCAGGAGAGGTTGATGGAGATCCAGCAGCACGACGACGTGGTGGTGGAAGTGGCGGGGATCTCGGCAGGGCTTCGCCAAGCTCAGCGAGAGGGAGAGGTGTCACGGGAGGGAGAGGGAGGCGCCAGGGGCTAGGCTACTGCTGCCCTCCCCCCCTTTATATAGGCCCCCTGGGGGGGCACCGGCCCTGGGAGACCTGATCTCCAAGGGGGGCGGCGGCCAAGGGGGTGGCTTCCCCCCAAGCCAAGTGGGGGGGCGCCCCCACCCCTAGGGTTTCCAACCCTAGGCGCAGGGGGAGGCCCAAGGGGGGCGCACCAGCCCACCAGGGGCTGGTTCCCCTCCCACTTCAGCCCATGGGGCCCTTCGGGATAGGTGGCCCCACCCGGTGGACCCCCGGGACCCTTTCGGTGGTCCCGGTACAATACCGGTGACCCCCGAAACTTTCCCGGTGGCCGAAACTGGACTTCCTATATATAATTCTTCACCTCCAGACCATTTCGGAACTCCTCGTGACGTCCAGGATCTCATCCGGGACTCCGACCAACTTTCGGGTTACCGCATACTAGTATCTCTACGACCCTAGCGTCACCGAACCTTAAGTGTGTAGACCCTACGGGTTCGGGAGACATGCAGACATGACCGAGACGACTCTCCGGTCAATAACCAACAGCGGGATCTGGATACCCATGTTGGCTCCCACATGTTCCACGATGATCTTATCGGATGAACCACGATGTCGAGGATTCAATCAATCCCGTATACAATTCCCTTTGTCAATCGGTACGTTACTTGCCCGAGATTCGATCGTCGGTATCCCAATACCTTGTTCAATCTCGTTACCGGCAAGTCACTTTACTCGTACCGTAATGCATGATCCCGTGACCAAACACTTGGTCACATTGAGCTCATTATGATGATGCATTACCGAGTGGGCCCAGAGATACCTTTCCGTCATACGGAGTAACAAATCCCAGTCTCGATTCGTGCCAACCCAACAGACACTTTCGGAGATACCCGTAGTGCATCTTTATAGCCACCCAGTTACGTTGTGACGTTTGGCACACCCAAAGCACTCCTACGGTATCCGGGTGTTGCACAATCTCATGGTCTAAGGAAATGATACTTGACATTTGGAAAAGCTCTAGCATACGAACTACACGATCTTTGTGCTATGCTTAGGATTGGGTCTTGTCCATCACATCATTCTCCTAATGATGTGATCCCGTTATCAATGACATCCAATGTCCATAGTCAGGAAACCATGACTATCTGTTGATCAACGAGCTAGTCAACTAGAGGCTCACTAGGGACATGTTGTGGTCTATGTATTCACACATGTATTACGATTCCCGGATAACACAATTATAGCATGAACAATAGACAATTATCATGAACAAGGAAATATAATAATAACCATTTTATTATTGCCTCTAGGGCATATTTCCAACAGGTGGGGGTTGGAGGAGGCCAGAATTGGCATGTGAGGTGTTTAAATAGGTAGGGGTCTAGGGTTAGGGGGTTTGAGGCCGTTTTGGACCCATCGATTGAAATCGGACGGCACCGGTCGCGGGGTTTGTCTAGATGGGCTACGTGGGCTGGTGGGGAGGGGGTGCTGGGCTACAAAGAGAGAGGGGTTTGGCGGTTAACGCGGTTAACCGTTGGGGCAACAAACGACCTCCAAATGGAACGAAATTTGACAGGCGGTCTACCGATGATATACCAAGACCTCTCGTCAACTCTCGGCCCATTCCGAGAACGTTTTTCTCTCGCTCAGGAAACAAGATCTGGGAGGTGCGACGGGTGCGTGTGAGAGTGTCGGAACCCGAAACGAACAACGGAGAAAAAGACCAGATGCATGTTTTGGAAAACATGCAGATGAAATGCAGATGATGACATGGTAAAGTGCAACACGCAAGCGAATGACATGGCAAAGACGACGAATAACTGGAAGACATATGGCGCATCGGTCTCAGGGCGTCACAACTCTCCTCCACTAACAGAAGATCTCGTCCCGAGATCTTAGGAGCGAAACCGAAGAAAATAGTATGAGGTAAACAAGAGTGCAAGATAAAAGATGAACAAGATCGAGAGCACTCGGGTAGAAAAGAGGAACGACGAATCTGACGAGAATCAAAAGCTCAAGTACAAGATAGACTCTGAAACCACTCCGGTTAGAACAAGATAGAAAAGAAATAATAACAAAGGAATTGGGTTAGCATCCCGGTTGAACATGGAATGGAATAGAACATGAACTTGACAAGATGGAACGATACTTGATGAGAGGAAGAGCAAAATGCCTCCGAAAGAATTGAAAGAGCGGAATGAAAAGAACGGAGAAGAAAAATGACATCTTCTACCACAATTGAATTTGAAAAGCATCTTTGCAAGGAAGGATTGAACGGAGTTGTTGGAAATTCAACAACGAAAAGAATAAGCTTGTTGTGGGTTTATGGAAAACATCTCAAAATTTGAGGTGAAATTATGCCACAACCAAATGCTTGAATAGCTGAGAAGAACGAAGAAATGCAAAACTCCACTTCAAAAGAATAGGGAGAATTAATTGCACTTCGAGACGCAAGAAGAAAAGATACTTGAGCTCCTCCAAAAGAATCTTGATCGACACTTGAAGAATGAATTAAATTCTTCCGAACCATCGTGAAGAACTCTGGTAAACAAAAGGATGATGAGATAGAATTGAAGGGTGAAAATAATAAGATTAAAGCCTTGCGATGATTTAGATAGAGCTTTGCGATGAGACAAGCGAGAAAACTTTGAACTCCGGAAAAGAAAAGATGAAAAAAAATCAAACCGAGAATGTATATGATGAACAACTCTGAAAAGAAGAGATTACTCAACTTGATGAAAGAAGAATAAGAATTATGTTATGCTTATCCTCCACCAATTAAATTGATGTGAAGCAATGGATTGCATACAACTTATTCGCGTTGGAAAAAATTAAGGGGAGATATAGCGTAAAAGTTGGGAAGGTCTTCATGAACCACCGGTAGGATTTGGAAAGAACGAATTAATTGATACGGTAACACTGGAAAAGGAATGTTAAATGAACCACCGTAAGAATTTGAAAATGAATGAAGACAGAGAATTCCCCACCAGGAAGAATTAGAAAAGCACGAATGATAGCTGGAACGTGAGGACGAAGAATTCTTCTGGAATGATGGCCTCCGGTGAAACAAAACGGAAAACAACTCCTAACATACTCCGGATGGGTAAGAAAAGAATTACTGACAAACAAAATAATTTGAGAGGATAATATGAAGCTAGAACCATGAATCTTTGAGAGAACGGACAAGATTTAGAGGATGAAAGGATCGAGAAGAGGTGTCTAGAGGGGGGGGGGTGATTAGACCCTCAACAAGGAAAAGTAGAAGTTTTTAAATTCTTCAAGTTAAGGTGGAGTTTTTAGCACAAGTTTAAACATCCACAATACATTTCAAGCAAGCATGGCAAGAGTATATGAGTAGCGAAAAGTAAAGTATGCAAGTTGCAAGAAAGTAAAGGGATGGGATTGGAGTGTGCAAATGAAATTGGAGACACGGAGATTTTTGGCGTGGTTCCGATAGGTGGTGCTATCGTACATCCACGTTGGTGGAGACATCAACCCACGAAGGGTAACGGTTGCGTGAGTCCACGGAGGGCTCTGATGTTGCTTGAAGCTACGTTGGTATTTCCCCAAAGAGGAAGGGATGATGCAGCACAGCGGCGGTAGGTATTTCTCTCAGATGAGACCAAGGTTATTGAACCAGTAGGAGAACCAAGCAACACAACGTAAAACAGCCCCTGCACACAAATAACAAATCCTCGCAACCCGACGTGTTAAAGGGGTTGTCAATCCCTTCCGGGTACGGCGCCTCAAGTGGCAAATGGACGTGAGATAAAATTGTAGTAAATTGATAGATCGAATGCCAAATAAAATAAATAAGAAATAAATGCATGCAAGGTATTTTTGTGTTTTTTGGTTTAGTAGATCTGAAAAAAATACAAGGAAAAATAGATCGCAAAGGCAAATAATATGAGAAAGAGACCCGGGGGTTGTAGGTTTTACTAGTGGCTTCTCTCGAGAAAAATAGCAAACGGTGGGTGAACAAATTACTGTTGGGCAATTGACAAAACTTCAAATACTCATGACGATATCCAGGCAATGATCATTACATAGGCATCACGTCCAAGACTAGTAGACCGACTCCTGCCTGCATCTACTACTATTACTCCACACATCGACCGCTATCCAGCATGCATCTAGTGTATAAAATTCATGGAGAAACGTAGTAATGCAATAAGAACGATGACATGATGTAGACAAGATCTATCTATGTAGAGATAGACCCCATTGTTTTGTCCTTAGTAGCAACGATACATACGTGTCGGTTCCCTTTCTGTCACTGGGATCAAGCACCGTATGATCGAACCCACTACAAAGCACCTCTTCCCATTGCAAGATAAATAGATCAAGTTGGCCAAACAAAACCCAAATATCGGAGAAGAAATACGAGGCTATAAGAGATCATGCATAAAAGAGATCAAAGAAAATCAAATACTTCCATGGATATAAAAAGATAGATCTGATCATAAACTCAAAGTTCATCGATCCCAACAAACACACTGCAAAATAATTACATCATATGGATCTCCAAGAGACCATTGTATTGAGAATCCAGCGAGAGAGAGAGAGAGAGAGGAAGCCATCTAGATACTAACTACGGACCCAAAGGTCTACAAAGAACTACTCACGCATCATCGGAGAGGCACCAATGGAGGTGGTGAACCCCATCCGAGATGGTATCTAGATTGGATCTGGTGGTTATGAACTCTGCGGCGGCTGGATGAATATTTCATCGACACCCCTAGGGTTTTGGAAATATTGGGGTATTTATAGAGCAAAGAGGCGGTCCGGGGGGCACCCGAGGTGGGCACAACCCACCAGGGCGCGCCTGGGCCTCTTGGCGCGCCCTGGTGGGTTGTGCCCTCCTCGAGGCACCCCCAGGTGCAGCCAGGGCCCATTACGTTCCTTCTGGTCCAAAAAAATCTCCGTAAAGTTTCGTTGCGTTTGGACTCCGTCTGATATTGATTTCCTGCGATGTAAAAAACATGCAGAAAACAACAACTGGCACTTGACACTATGTCAATAGGTTAGTACCAAAATATGACATAAAATGACTATAAATGATTATAAAAAATCCAAGATTGATAATATAACAGCATGGAACAATCAAAAATTATAGATACGTTGGAGACGTATCAGGCTCCACCCACGAAGGGTCCACGAAGAAGCAACCTTGTCTATCCCACCATGGCCATCGCCCACGAAGGACTTGCCTCACTTGGGTAGATCTTCATGGAGTAGGCGATCTCCTTGCCCTTACAAACTCCTTGGTTCAACTCCACAATCTTGACGGAGGCTCCCAAGTAACACCTAACCAATCTAGGAGACACCACTCTCCAAAAGGTAATACATGGTGTGTTGATGATGAACTCCTTGCTCTTGTGCTTCAAATGATAGTCTCCCCAACACTCAACTGTCTCTCATAGATTTGGATATGGTGGAAAGATGATTTGAGTGGAAAGCAACTTGGGAAAGGCTAGAGATCAAGATTCTTATGGTTGGAATGGAATATCTTGGTCTCAACACATGAGTAGGTCGTTCTCTCTCAGAAAATGAATGCCGGAAGTGTAGGCACGTTCTAATGGCTTTCTCCACGAATGGAGGATGGGTGGAGGGGTATATATAGCCTCCACACAAAATCTAGCCGTTACACACAATTTACCAAACTCGGTGAGACCGAATCGAGAAACTCGGTCAGACCGATATGGTTCAAAATGTGAACGTTAGAGTTTTCGGTGGGACCGACATGATCAACTCGGTGGGACCGATGTGCTAGGGTTAGGGTAAAACCTCAACTCGGTTTGACCGATTACACAAACTCGGTGAGACCGATTTTGGTAATGAGCAAACAGAGAGTTGGTCAAGCAAACTCGGTGGGACCGATGGGACCGAAATAAATGCAACAGGCAACAAAGAGTTTGCAAGCCCATCTCAGTGAGACCGAGATCCCATCGGTGAGACCGAACTGTTGGGGAATGTAGCAATAATTTAAAATTTTCCTACGTGTCACCAAGATCAATCTAGGAGATGCTAGCAACGAGAGAGAGGGAGTGCATATTCATACCCTTGAAGATCGCTAAGCGGAAGCGTTACAAGAACGCGGTTGATGGAGTCGTACTCGCGGCGATTCAAATCGCGGAAAATCCGATCTAGCGCGGAACGGACGGCGCCTCCGCGTTCAACACACATACAGCCCGGGGACGTCTCCTCCTTCTTGATCCAGCAAGGGGAGAGGAGAAGTTGAGGGAGAACTCCAGCAGCACGACGGCGTGGTGGCAATGGAGCTCGTGGTTCTCCGGCAGAGCTTCGCTAAGCACTACGGAGGAGGATGAGGAGGTGTATGAGGAGGGAGGGCTGCGCCAGGGAAGAGGTTCGGCTGCCCTCCCACCCCTCCACTATATATAGGGGCAAGGGGAGAGGGGGAGGCGCCCTAGGGTTTCCCCTAGGGGCGGCGGCCAAGCAGATTGGATCTCCCTAGGGAAAATCCTAGGGAGACTTGCCCCCCAAGCCAAGCAGGTGGAGGCTTGCCTCCCAAGCCAGGTGGAGGCGCCCCACCTCCCCAAGTAACGTGGGAAAGGGTGTGGGGGCGCACCACCCCTTAGTGGGCTGGTTTGCCCCTTCCCCTTTGGCCCATGAGGCCCTCCAACACTTGCCGGGGCTCCCGAAACACCTTTCGGTCATGCTGGCCATAGCCTGGTACCCCCGAAACACTTCCGGAGTCCAATACCCTTCGTCCAATATATCGATCTTCACCGCCGGACCATTCCAGAACTCCTCGTGATGTCCGGGATCTCATCCGGGACTCTGAACAACCTTCGGTAACCACATACTATTTCCCATAACAACTCTAGCGTCACCGAACCTTAAGTGTGTAGACCCTACGGGTTCGGGAACCATGCAGACATGACCGAGACACCTCTCCGGCCAATAATCAATAGCGGGATCTGGATACCCATATTGGCTCCCACATGTTCCACGATGATCTCATCGGATGAACCACGATGTCGGGGATTCAATCAATCCCGTATACAATTCCCTTTGTCTATCGGCATGTTGCTTGCCCGAGATTCGATCGTCGGTATCCCAATACCTCGTTCAATCTTGTTACCGGCAAGTCTCTTTACTCGTTCCGTAACGCATGATCCTGTGGCTAACTCCTTAGTCACATTGAGCTCATTATGATGATGCATTACCGAGTGGGCCCAGAGATACCTCTCCATCATACGGAGTGACAAATCCCAGTCTCGATTCGTGCCAACCCAACAGACACTTTCGGAGATACCTGTAGTGCACCTTTATAGCCACCCAGTTACGTTGTGACGTTTGGTACACCCAAAGCATTCCTACGGTATCCGGGAGTTGCACAATCTCATGGTCTAAGGAAACGATACTTGACATTAGAAAAGCTCTTAGCAAACGAACTACACGATCTTGTGCTATGCTTAGGATTGGGTCTTGTCCATCACATCATTCTCCTAATGATGTGATCCCGTTATCAATGACATCCAATGTCCGTGGTCAGGAAATCATAACCATCTATTGATCAACGAGCTAGTCAACTAGAGGCTTACCAGGGACATGTTGTGGTCTATGTATTCACACATGTATTATGGTTTCCAGTTAATACAATTATAGCATGAACAATAGACAATTATCATGAACAAGGAAATACAATAATAACCATTTTATTATTGCCTCTAGGGCATATTTCGAACACGAACTGATTAGGGTTACTGGCAGTGGCTATGTCAAGTGAACTCGGTGGCGCCGGATAGATCAAATCGGTGGGTCGGAGTTTGACTTTTGGTTTTGGGACACATGAGGAAATGAGAAAGTGGTTGAGGGCTTTGGAGCACATCACTAAGCACTTTGAGCGAGCAGCCATTAAGCAACACCTCGTCCCCTTTTAATAGTATTGGCTTTCCTATGGACTCAATGTGATCTTGGATCACTAAACTGAAAATGTAGAGTCTTGAGCTCTTGAGCTTTTGCCAATCTTCTGTCCTTAGCCTCTTGAAGGGGTTCCACATCCTCTAGTCCACGCCACTCCACTGTTGAACTTATCTGAAATATACTAGATAAAAGTATTAGTCCAACAAGAGATATGTTGATATTAATTATCAAAATCACCCAGGGAGCACTTGTGCTTTCAATCTCCCCCTTTTTGGTAATTGATGACAACATACATCAAAGCTTTAGATAAAGATATAGAGAAAAGCAAGTAAAGCTTTGGAAAGACATGTAACATGCATAGGCTCCCCCTACATGTATGCAATCATGTGTTTATGGAATTTAAGAGCATGTGAATGCATAAACATGACAGAGCAAGCAATGAGTTACATGTATCTTGGCTATATGCATCAGAACAAATGACCAGAAAAGATGATGTAGATACAAGAAATATACCTTCATGTTCATGAGTCCTTGCAAACAATATGTACATCAGCAAAAGATCATCCTGCACATGAGTGTGATGCATATACTTACCTTCTGGTCTTGAGCTAGCTTTGGAGGTGATGAACCTGAGTAAACAAGGTTAGATAACACAAGAACATCTACTAAACAAAGCAAAACGGCAAACCACAAGAGTACCAAGATTGGGATGACATGTAGAGAGTGAGTACCAGGTACTCTAGTGGATATAGACATGTCCCCACAGAGTAAAGATATGCAATGAATTCGAAGATTTCCTTCCCTTATATGTCTTTCTGCCCCTGAATCTTATATGGGATAATGGGAGAAAATAGGGAAAAGAAAATCAGAGCAAAATAAGAAAAATCAGAGCAAAGCAATCATAACACATACTAACATGTCTTTCCCCTCTTAAAGACATGTGACTTCTCTCCTCTTGAATACCAAGCATCCGGGGTCTCTCTCTCCCTTTGATGTGAACAAGCTTTGATGTGATCTCTCTCTCTCCCCCTTTGACATCAATTTCCAAGAAGGGATATTCTGGAGTGTGAGTCAAAATAGGTTTGGTCCTTGAGTCACATGACAAAGCAGCATGTAGAATGTGATGCAGGTAGAGGACAAGAATCATCGAGTGGAGCTGGAACAAATATGCAGGATGCAAATGGCAAAGTGTTTTCTCAGTATTGAATTCGGTTACGCCGAGTTATTTGTTTCGGTGGCGCCGAGAGGGTTTCGGTTCAGCCGAAAGAAACAAACCGGTGAGTTCGAATTCAACTCAGAGAAAACATTTGTGACCTCAACTCACTAGGCAAATAAGATCTCACAAAGATTTGCAAGGAATTAACTGAAGGATTTGCAATGAATTAGATGCAGGGAATGCAGAAAACAAGTCTAGATGAAGTTTTTTTATTAAAGGGAAACACACATGCAAGAAACAAATGCAAGAACTCAGAGAAACACTAGAGAACTTCATCTAGAATTGGTCGGCGACAAAGTCACCTATGTTAGAGTATATTGACTTAGGAGTCAAGTGAGAACACTTGATCATAGGTCATACTCATCGTTTAAGCTCAAAATGGGGTTACTATTTTTCGTTTAAGCATTTTGATGTATTCGCATCTTGTTGAGCTGCTTTGACCGATGACTTGGAGTAAAGCTTCTCTAAGATGGAATATCATTCCTTGGGTGGTGGTGCTGATCTTGATCATGTAGTTGAACTTGTGTGGGATGCTCAAGGTTGATGTAGCTCATCAAGGAGTTGGGAGCAACACTTGTAGTTTGAGTTCATCTACCTACATGGGTTAGTCTTGCAAGGAAGAGCACTTGTGTATCCAAAATGACAGTCATGAAATTTGATACCAAATGAAATTTGATATAAAGATTTTGTCAAAGGATATATTGAAAGGATCCATGCTTCCTTGATTTCAACCACCATATTGTAGAGACTTGGTGATGTAGAGATTGCTTAAGATGTGAGTGAGTTGCAATCTCATAGAGTTGGATTCATCCAAGTACCTACAAGGGTTAGATAACATGCAAGGGTACAAGTATATCCAAGACATATGATCATCATCATAAGAGAAATATCAAGGATTAGTCAAAGGCTCATGTCTTGCATGTATCCAAATGGAGTTTCTACTCCAAGTTTGAGGCATCAATGATGTTCAATTCACCTCTCAAACGGAAAAATACTTTCTCATCAAGTGGTTTGGTGAATATATCCGCAATTGCTTATCGGTACGAACATGCTTAAGATCAATGTCTCCTTTAGCAACATGATCTCGAATGAAATGATGACGAACTTCAATATGCTTGGTTCGAGAATGTTGCACGGGATTATGAGCAATCTTAATAGCACTTTCATTGTCACAAATCAATGGAACATGTTTCACATAAATCCCATAATCTTTAAGAGTTTGGGTCATCCAAAGTAATTGAGCACAACATGAACCAGCGGCAATGTATTCCGCTTCGGCGGTGGAGTTTTGTTTCTTGGAGGACCAAGACACAAGAGATCTACCAAGAAATTGACAAGTACCTGAAGTGAACTTTCTATCAACCTTGTCACCGGCGTAGTCCGAATCTGAGTAGCCAACAAGATCAACAGAGGACCTCTTAGGATACCAAATGCCAAAGTTTGGTGTATGTATTAAGTATCTCACTATCCTTTTCACAGCCTTAAGATGACATTCTTTGGGGGCCGCTTGATATCATGCACACATGCACACACTTAGCATAATATCGGGACGGGAGGCACATAGATATAACAATGAACCAATCATAGAGCGGTAAACCTTTTGGTCAACCGGATCGCCATCCTTGGTCAAGTCAAAATGTCCACTAGTAGGCATGGGGGTATTCATACCTTTGCACTCTTGCATGTTGAACTTCTTGAATAAGTCCTTGGTATACTTTGTTTGGGAAACAAAGGTATCCTCCTTAGTTTGCTTGATTTGAAAACCAAGAAAGAACTTGAATTCACTCATCATAGACATCTCAAACTTCTCCGACATTAGCTTTCCAAACTTTTCACTAAAATGAGGGTTAGTCGAACCAAATATAATATCATCAACATAAATTTGGCACACAAATAATTCTCCATTAACCCTTTTAGTAAAAAGAGTAGAATATATCTTTCCAATCTCAAAGCCTTTTTCAATCAGGAACTTGGTCAAGAATTTATACCACGCTCTAGGAGCTTGTTTAAGACCATAAAGAGCTTTGTGAAGTTTTTAAACATGATCGGGTTTCTTAGGATTAACAAAGCCCGGAGGTTGTTTAACATAAAATTCCTCCTCAATTTCACCATTTAGAAAAGCACTTTTAATGTCCATTTGGTACAATGTAATATCATGGTGATTTGCATAGGCAAGTAAGATGCGGATGGACTCAAGTCTAGCAATGGGAGCATATGTCTCACCATAGTCCATACCTTCGACTTGAGTGTAGCCTTGGGCAACGAGACATGCTTTGTTGTGAACAAATTGTCCATCTTCGTCTTGCTTGTTGCGAAACACCCATTTGGTACCGATGATGTTGTAGTTGTTGTCGGGCTTCTCGACCAATGTCCACACTTGATTCCTCTCAAAGTTGTGTAGTTCTTCATGCATGGCATTTATCCAATCCGGATCTTCCAATGCTTCTTCAACCTTCATAGGTTCAATGCTAGAGATGAATGAATAATGTTCACAAAAAATAGCTAGACGAGTTTTAGAGCGAGTGATTCTCCCGGTTTGGATATCATCAAAGATTTGTTCGACGAGATGATCTCTTGTGACTCTTGCTCTAACTCGTGAGAGCTTTTGCTTGGGTCGGGGTGGAACATCTTCTTCATCATCTCGTTCTCCTTCTTGGGCTTCTTCGTTGTTGGTGTTGTTGTTCTCTTGTCGAGGTGGAGAAGGAGGTTGATGAGGTTCATCTTGGTGTACTTCCTCGTTTTCATCATCTTGGCGTGTCCCACTTGTGGATGCCTCCGTGTCAACTCTTGGTTCACCTTGTCGTGAGGTAGAAGATTCCACTTGGACGGACGAGGTACTCTCCTTCACCTCCGTTGGACGGATCTTGCCAATAGACAAGTCTTGGATTGCTTCCGAAGGGTCTTTGCCTCCTACATGAATTGGAAATTTCTCTACTTGCAAGCCGTTAGATTCATAAAACTTCACATCTACCGTCTCTTCAACCTTTCGGGTGAAATTGTTGTAGACACGGTAAGTGTGAGAGTTTGAGCCATAACCGAGTAGGAAACCCTCATGAGATTTAGAAGCAAATTTAGAGCGACGATGCTTGTCAAGAATATAGCACTTTGAGCCGAATACTCGAAAGTATCCAACTTGAGGTTTGTTACCGGTGAGAAGCTCGTATGTCGTCTTGCCGAGTAGCTTGTGAAGATACAAGCGATTTGTTGCATGACAAGCTGTCTCAATCACTTCCGCCCAAAAGTGTTTTGGCGTCTTGTACTCATCAAGCATCGTTCTCGCCATCTCAATAAGAGTCCGGTTCTTCCTCTCAACAACTCCATTTTGTTGAGGCGTGTGCGTAGCCGAGAACTCATGTGAAATCCCTTCTTCATCAAGAAAGGTATCCACATTTGCATTCTTGAACTCCGTTTCATTGTCGCTGCGAACCTTCTTGATCTTCACGTCTTGAAGATCTTTTGGACCTGCGATTTATCATCGAGAAAGAACACCCTCGTAAATCTTGAAAAATCATCAACTATAACTAAACCAAACGAGTTTCCATCGAGACTTTTATAAGCATTTGGACCAAAGAGATCCATATGAAGTAATTCGAGTGGTCTTCTCGTGGTCATAATGTTCTTCACGGGGTGGCTTCCTCCAACCTGTTTTGCTGCCTGACAAGCACTTCAGAATCTATCTTTGTCAAATATAACATCTTTCACTCCAAGAATATGATCACCTTTAATAAGCTTATCAAGATTTCGCATGCCCACATGACCTAACCTTCTATGCCACAACCAACCTTTAGAAGATTTAGCAATTAAGAAAGTTCTAGGTTGAGCCTTTTTTAGTGAAATCAACAATGTATAGATCACCTTTACGTATACCAGTAAAGACCATTTTATGATTATCTCTTCGAAACACTTGGCAATCTACTTCAGTAAATAGGACATTGAATCCAAAATCAGCTAGTCTAGATACAAAAAGTAAATTATAGCCAAGATATTCAATGAGCATAACATTTTGTATGGATCTATCATGTGAGATGGCCACCTTACCAAGGCCAACCACCTTAGCCTTTGAGTTATCACCAAAGGTGACATACTTTCGAGGGTCGTTGTTTTCAGCAAGCTCACGAAACATGTCCTTGTCTCCGGTCATGTGATCGGTACATCCACTATCAAGAACCCATTCCTTTCCTCCAGCCATGTAGCTGCGAAGATTAGCCATAAGACCAAGGTGTCTCATAGACTCATCGAGATCAAAGTCACTATAATCATCCTCATCATAGTATCCATGTTCAACATCATCTTGTGATTGATCAATTCCTAGAGAGAGTGATTCATTAGATAAATGATCATCACAATGTTCATCTTTATGAATTCTAATGACTTCGGAAATGATATTGCTAATGATTCCAACATCTCCTTTGGCACGCATAAGGTCACGAAGCTCAAACAAGCAATCACCATACTTAGGATCATTCAAATTCATCTTACTCAAGGCAATAGACTTGTGAAGAATCTCATCTAAGTTTTGCAAGGAATAGTTTGGAAATCGTTCCTCAAGAAATCTCCATATGGTGTAAGCACAATCAAGAGTAGGAAAGCAAACAATCAAATGTCTAGGCAAACCTCTAGTGATAAGATTGACACTGCTAAGGTTGCGGATCATGTCAATAGACTCATCAAGGGTAGGATGCAAAGGATCAACAAGGGGTGCACAAGGGCTAGTAATGTACTTGTTTAAGTGATATTCATTGAAAATCTCAAGCATTTCATGTTTCCACTCATGAAAGAACTCTCCATCAAGTATAGGCACTCTATGTCTAAGACTCCCCAACGTAGACTCATCCATCTTCCTCCAATGGTGATTAAACCAAAGCAATGGAGACCAATGCTCTGATACCAATTGAAATGATTGAGAAGAGGTGTTTAGAGGGGGGTGATTAGACCCTCAACAAGGAAAAGTAACAGTTTTTAGATTCTTCAAGTTAAGGGAGTTTTTAGCACAAGTTTAAACATTCACAATAAATTTCAAGCAAGCATGGCAAGAGTATATGAGCAGCAGAAAGTAAAGCATGCAAGTTGCAAGAACGTAAAGGGATGGGACTGGTGTTGGGGAACGTAGTAATTTCAAAAATTTCCACCTATGCACACGCAAGATCATGGTGATGCATAGCAATGAGAGGGGAGAGTGTTGTCCACGTACCCTCGTAGACCGTTAAGCGGAAGCATTATAACAACGTGGTTGATGTAGTCCTACGTCTTCATGATCGACCGATCCTCAGTACCGAACGTACGGCACCTCCGCGATCAGCACACGTTCAACTCGGTGACGTCCCACGAACTCACGATCCAGTAGAGCTCGAGGGAGAGTTCCGTCAGCACAACGGCGTGGTGACGGTGATGATGAAGTTACCGACGCAGGGCTTCGCCTAAGCACCGCTACGATATGACCGAGGTGGAATATGGTGGAGGGGGGCACCGTACACGGCTAAGGAGCAATCAACTTGTGTGTCTTAGGGTGCGCCCCTGCCCCCGTATATAAAGGAGCAAGGGGGAGGCCGGCCAACCCTTGGGGCGCGCCAAGGAGGGGGAGGAGTCCTCCTCCTAGTAGGAGTAGGACTCCTCCTTTCCTAGTCCAACTAGGAGGAGGAAGGGGGAAGGAAGGAAAGGGAGAGGGAGAGGGAAAGAGGGGTTGCGCCCCCTCCCCTAGTCCAATTCAGACTCCCCATGGGAGGGGGCGCGCCACCTCCTCGGCTGCTGCCCTCTCTCTCCTGTGAGGCCCACTAAGGCCCAATACTTCCCCCGGGGGTTCCGATAACCCCCGGCACTCCGATAAATATCCGGTGACCCCCGGAACTCATCCGGTGTCCGAATATAGTCGTCCAATATATCAATCTTTATGTCTTGACCATTTTGAGACTCCTCGTCATGTTCGTGATCACATCCGGGACTCCGAACAACCTTCGGTACATCAAATCACATAACTCGTAATCGTCATCGAACCTTAAGCGTGCGGACCCTATGGGTTCAAGAACTATGTAGACATGACCGAGACACATCTCCGGTCAATAACCAATAGCGGAACCTGGATGCTCATATTGGCTCCTACATATTCTATGAAGATCTTTATCGGTCAAACCGCATAACAACATACGTTGTTCCCTTTGTCATCGGTATGTTACTTGCTCGAGATTCGATCTTCGGTATCTCAATACCTAGTTCAATCTCGTTACCGACAGGTCTCTTTACTCGTTCTGTAGTGCATCATCCCATAACTAACTCATTAGTCACATTGCTTGCAAGGCTTATAGTGATGTGCATTACCGAGAGTGCCCAGAGATACCTCTCCGACAATCGGAGTGTCAAATCCTAATCTCGATCTATGCCAACTCAACAAGTACCTTCGGAGACACCTGTAGAGCACCTTTATAATCACCCAGTTACGTTGTGACCTTTGGTAGCACACAAAGTGTTCCTCCGGTATTCGTGAGTTGCATAATCTCATAGTCATAGGAACATGTATAAGTCATGAAGAAAGCAATAGCAGTAAACTAAACGATCAAGTGCTAAGCTAACGGAATGGGTCAAGTCAATCACATCATTCTCTAATGATGTGATCCCGTTAATCAAATGACAACTCATGTCTATGGCTAGGAAACTTAACCATCTTTGATTCAACGAGCTAGTCAAGTAGAGGCATACTAGTGACATTCTGTTTGTCTATGTATTCACACATGTACTAAGTTTCCGGTTAATACAATTCTAGCATGAATAATAAACATTTATCATGATATAAGGAAATATAAATAACAACTTTATTATTGCCTCTAGGGCATATTTCCTTCAATTGGAGTGTGCAAACGCAATTGGAGACACGGAGATTTTTGGCGTGGTTCCGATAGGTGTTGTTATCGTACATCCACGTTGGTGGAGACTTCAACCCACGAAGGGTAACAGTTGCGCGAGTCCACGGAGGGCTCCACCCATGAAGGGTCCACGAAGAAGCAACCTTGTCTATCCCACCATGGCCATCACCCACGAAGTACTTGCCTCACTTGGGTAGATCTTCACGAAGTAGGCGATCTCCTTTCCCTTACAAACTCCTTGGTTCAACTCCACAATCTTGACGGAGGCTCCCAAGTAACACCTAACCAATCTAGGAGACACCACTCTCCAAAAGGTAATACATGGTGTGTTGATGATGAACTCCTTGCTCTTGTGCTTAAAATGATAGTCTCCCCAACACCCAACTCTCTCTCATAGATTTGGATATGGTGGAAAGATGATTTGAGTGGAAAGCAACTTGGGGAAGGCTAGAGATCAAGATTCTTGTGGTTCGAATGGAATATCTTGGTCTCAACACATGAGTAGGTGGTTCTCTCTCAGAAAATGAATGCTGGAAGTGTAGGAACGTTCTGATGGCTTTCTCCATGAATGGAGGATGGGTGGAGGGGTATATATAGCCTCCACACAAAATCTAGCCATTACACACAATTTACCAAACTCGGTGAGACCGAATCGAGAAACTTGGTCAGACCGATATAGTTCAAAATGTGAACGTTAGAGTTTTCGGTGGGACCGACATGATCAACTCGGTGGGACCGATGTGCTAGGGTTAGGGTAAAACCTCAACTCGGTTTGACCGATTACACAAACTCGGTGAGACTGATTTTGGTAATGAGCAAACAGAGAGTTGGTCAAGCAAACTCGGTGGGACCGATTGCTTATCTCGGTGGGACCAAAATAAATGCAATAGGAAACAAAGAGTTTTCAAGCGCATCTCGGTGAGACCGAGATCCCATCGGTGAGACCGAACTGATTAGGGTTACTGTGGCTATGTCAAGTGAACTCGGTGGCGCCGGATAGATCAAATCGGTGGGTCCGAGTTTGACTTTTGGTTTTGGGACACATGAGGAAATGAGAAAGTGGTTGAGGGCTTTGGAGCATATCACTAAGCACTTTGAGCAAGCAAACCATTAAGCAACACCTCGTCCCCTTTTAATAGTATTGGCTTTCCTATGGACTCAATGTGATCTTGGATCACTAAACTGAAAATGTAGAGTCTTGAGCTCTTGAGCTTTTGCCAATCTTCTGTCCTTAGCATCTTGAAGGGGTTCCACATCCTCTAGCCCACGCCACTCCACTGTTGAACTTATCTGAAATATACTAGATAAAAGTATTAGTCCAACAAGAGATATGTCGACATTAATTACCAAAATCACCCAGGGAGCACTTGTGCTTTCAGAGGAAAACTCTTCTCCGGTCTTCAAATGTTGCGAATGACGACGAGAACACCACCAAAATTGTTGAGATACTCCGGGAGAATGAAAATCGAAGAGGTTGAGCCAACAATGAAAATAATTTGAAATCGATCTTGGAGAGGCATCTGACTGATGAAATTCATTCTTACGTCAAACTTCTAAAAGAATTTGAGAATAACTCCGGGAAAATTAGAAGAGTCTGGTAAGATCCTGGGAAAAGACCTGTGGGTTAGGGCCCACTGAAAAGAAACACCATTGGAAAGGATTGTTTGAATGAGAAATGACGCACCAGAATGATTGAAAGACTCGAATGAGGTGACAACCTCGAAATAATTGAATGCAAACACGAATCTTTAGAGATGTCTTGAGCACTCTGAAAGGATAAACTGGCGAGAGGCGAACGAGCAAGGGGAAACACTTGAGTCAAGGAAAGGAATATGATCGACAACGAAAAACTTAAATTAGATCCACCGGAAAGAAAACAAAACGAACAATGACTAACTAGACGAGAATTCACCGGTTGAGACAATTGAGGAAAGACTGAAGAGGCTCTCCACGAATGAAATTAATGCCCGAATAGAAGCTCAGACTCCGGGAAGAAAAGGGGTGGGAGGGCGTGAAAAACAAAGGCAACTTGGAACGGGAAACCGACGAATAACTTGAAGAGAAAAGCACCGGTTAAAATAATTGAGGAAAGAATGCAAAGGCTTCGCACGAGTAGGATGGATACTCGATTAAGGACTCTGGCTCCAAGAAGAAAAGGGTGGGCAGGTGGGAAAAAGAAAGACAACTTCAGACGACATTGTTTATCTTCGGACGGGGAAACAACATCGTTGCGAAAGAACTGAGGACTGATCTTGCAAAAGATAAAGAGGGTCGAACCAACTCGAAGAGAAGTGGGCCGGATGAAAAAAAGCTGACATCGCAACGAACGAACACTAACTGCGTGATCCTAAAAAAAATTTGAAGGGGAAGAGGAGTAAGTCAAAACACCTACGTCAAGATTTCTCACCAGAGGAACGAAGGGGCTGAGGAGTAAAAGAATTCCTACTCTCCGATATAACTATACTCCAAAAATGGTTTTCTTCTAGACTCGACAACGGCCAACTACAAACAATCAAGGGGGCTCCTATGGTTGGTCGAGGCTCTGATACCAACTTTTCACGCCCAATATGCGATCCTATTCGAGAGGAACTCGAAGGTCCCATCAAGGATAGACCCGCATATTGAAACGCTTTTGCAAGGTGGATATCATTACATCGTACCATTACATAATAGCTTGGGATACATACAAATGGCATACAATGCCACAAGAATACATCAAACATCATACATGATAATAACATCTGACTATGGATGAAACACAAATATAAACTCAAACGACATCCACCCTGCTAGCCCAGGCTGCCGACCAGGAACCAATCCCAAGATTGAAGAAGAAGAAGAACTCCAAAACAAGTAAACATCGCTCTCACGTCAAGATCATCACATTACCTGTACCTGCAACTCTTGTTGTAGTAATCTGTGAGCCATGAGGACTCAACAATCCCATTACCATGGGTATCAAGACTAGTAAAGCTTAATGGGTAGGGAAAGGATAAGTGGTGAGGTTGCAGTAAGCGACTAAGCATTGTATGGTAGCTAACTTACAAATACAAGAATAAGATGAGAAACTACGCAAACGGTCGCAAACTAGTAATGATCAATAAGTGATCCTGAACTACTTACGTTCAAACATAACTCCACTGTGTTCTTTTCTCGACTCACTCTAAAAGAGACCGTCACGGTTACGCACGCGGTTGGTGTATTTTATTCTGGGTCTGGTGTCAAGTTCTCTACAACCGGACATTAAAAATTCCCATCTGCCACATAACCGTGGGCACGGCTCTCGAAAGTTTAAACCCTGCAGGGGTGTCCCAACTTAGCCCATGACAAGCTCACGATCCGCGGAGACAATCCTCCATCGCGGGACCCTCCGATCAGACATGGAATCCCGGTGCACAAGACATTTCGACAATGGTAAAACAAAACCAGCAAGACCTCCCGGCGTGCCGACACCCTAATAGTAGCCGCGCGTATCTCGTCTCAGGCCACGATCGGATGAGCACAACGTACAACAACTGAGACTCGAGTTGCCCCCGGGGGAAACCGCACACGACTCTGTTTTGGACCAACACTCATGAGGAGCATTGGCCGGGGGGGTTGATTAAGAATCCTCGGGTGCTAGCCGGCCCCTATGCAAGTTTTAGCTGTTATTAGGCAAATGGTAAAACCAATGTTGGGCCTTGCTGGAAGAGTTTTATTCAAAGCGAACTGTCAAGAGGGGCCCATAAACCCTCATCGTGTTAGGGACACAAAATCAAGGAACATAACACCGGTATGACGGAAACTAGGGCGGCAAGAGTGGAACAAAACACCAGGCAAAAGGCCGAGCCTTCCACCCTTTACCAAGTATATAGATGCATTAATTAAATAAGAGATATTGTGATATCCCTAGATATCCATGTCCCAACATGGAACAACCTGCAACTAGCAACGCTATAAGAGGGGTTGAGCAAAGCGATAACATAGCCAAACAACGGTTTGCTAGGATAGTGGAAAAGGTTAGAGACTATCATGGCAATTTAGGAGGCTTGATAAACAAGTGGTAGGTAACGCGACATAGCGATAGCATCGAGACAACTAGCATAGCAAAGATAGTAGTGAGATCCAAGGTGACGGTCATCTTGGCTGAAATCCCGCTAGGAAGAAGATCGAGTCCATGAAGAAGACGAACCAAGCATGGTCGAACGAATCCTCACGATCGCAACGAAGTAGGAACTATCGAGAAGACGCACAACCGGAAAGAAGCAAACAACACGGTAAACACAAAACAAATAACATGGCATGATGCTCATCCAAGTATGATGCATGGCAAGGCTACATAATGCTACTCATGGCAAGAGATGATGCATACAAGAACCACACAACAAATCAAGTTTAAATGAGGCCGGAATCAACATACAACAATTCCGGAAACTCCCTAGATGCAAATTTCGAAATTGCTACTGATCTGAACAAAATATTAAGTTAAAATTGTTAAACAGCAAGCTAAAGTGCACTAAGATAATCTATGCGTCTTTCTAGTCAAGTTACATATGAAGTTCATTTAATTCGGAGTTACGGCCTAGAAGATATGAACAAAACAAGTTAAACATGGTATTGATGCAAAATGCATTCAAATATCAAGCACTCATGCTCAAACAAAGGATGCAACAAGGCAAGATGAAACTACATGCAAAACCAAGCAAGTTTCATATAGAGCATGCTCCAAACGGAGCCACGGTTCAACACATACACTCAATACAAGTTTCAAACACAATCTGCCCAAAACAGCAACTAAGCACTTTACAATCAAGAAAATAACATGCTACAGGAATATTTCATGGGATCAAAGGGCATGTAAAGTATGTACAGGTATAGCACACAAAACATGATCACTGAGCTACTGCTAGAAACTACTAGAACATCCTAAAAACTTCATGGCAAAAATGCAAATGATAAGAGAATTTACTGGACATGGCAGAAACAGCGACAAGTAGACTTGTTTGCAACCTTGGTTAACTCAACATAAAGCATATCATGGCAAGTCAATATAACCAACAGTAATAAGACATGTTTATCCAGCTAGTAGTGGCAATAACATGGTCATAGGATGCATAACATACTAGATATTCACATGGCAAAACTGAACTTACTGATAACAGGCTGACAGAAACATTATTTAGCAACTTTAGAGCATGGTAATGACAAGCTACAGCAGTCCATAATTTCAAACAAGGGTATGGATGAATAGAGCATAACATGTATAACAAACCATGAACACTGAACATCTCCATAATATGCATGGATTCACTAGTAGCATCAAGTTAACATGTCAACATAAAGCAGCAGATTCAGACTGCAGAAAACTGTCACTGAAATCAATAACAACAAGTACCCTACTTTGCAAGCTTGATTCAATCAACACATGGCATATAAAAATACATGGATTGCACCAATGCACAGATTGCATGATTATGCTCCTAAAACATGTAGACATGATGCTCAAAAGAAAAATCGCACAAAATGCTATGAAAAAGACAAATAGGCAAGTTACAGCAGTTTTCAGCATTTAACAACACTTAGCACTTTTGCAACGATGATTAAGGCACCAAGATGAACAATAACATGAATGCAAACACAACCATCTTGTAGAGCATCACTAGATGAACATTTTGACATAATATACACCCAAAATGGGTAACCATGCACAACATTATGATCATCACAACTATGCATCATGAGATGACTTTACAGGGACTCAGAAGAAGAAAAAAACAACCTCGCGTGAAAACTGGATCTCACGGTCCCAGGGACGAGACGGTGCAGCCGCCCGGTTTGGTTCGGTGGATCGGATGGATCCGCGGCCGGATCGGGATGACACCGTCTGGGCGCGGGTCAACGTCGGCTGCGGCGAGGTGGAGCTCCGGCGACGGCGGGGCGGCACGGATCCTGGACGAGGAGGGTCGCCGGGGTTGGTTCCCGACCAGATCGGGGCACAGGTGAGGAGCGACGACGGGGTGGCTTCCGGCGGCGGCTCGGGGAGGCCATGGCAGCGGGCGGCGCGACGCAGGGCTCGCGACGACGGTGAAGGCAGGATCCGGCGGGCGGCGCGAGGAGCGAAGCCGCGCGGCTAGGCGTCGGGCGCGACGCGGAGGCTGGGCTCGCCGGCGGGGCTGGGTGGCGCTGGAGCGGGGAGGCTCGGGAGACGGGCAGCGCTCGGGCTCGCGCGGGCGGGCGTCGCGGCCGGATGGGCCCGGCGGGCCACACGCGGGCTCGGGCAGGTCGCGGCGGTTGGCGCTGGTGTGGGGGGGCGTGTGGCCTGCCCAGATTGGTCGGGGGCAACGGCGGGAGGCGGCGCGCCCACTGGCGACTCGCCAAGTGGCGCTGAGGAGGTGGTTGGCGCGGAACACGATGAGGGCAGCGGCGGTTGATGATTGGGGGCGCGGAAAACAAGGTGGGGGTTGGAGGAGGCCAAAATTGGCATGTGGGGGTGTTTAAATAGGCAGGGGTCTAGGGTTAGGGGGTTTGAGGCCGTTTTGGACCATCCGATTGAAATCGGACGACACCGGTTGCGGGGTTTGTCTAGATGGGCTTGGTGGGCTGGTGAGGAGGGGGTGCTGGGCTGCAAAGAGAGAGGGGTCCGGCGGTTAACGCGGTTAACCGTTGGGGCATCAAACGACCTTCAAATGAAACGAAATTTGACAGGCGGTCTACCGGTGATATACCAAGACTGCTCATCAACTCTCGGCCCATTCCGAGGATGTTTTTCTCCCGCTCACGAAACAAGATCTAAGAGGTGCGACGGGTGCGTGTGAGAGTGTCGGAACCCGAAACGGACAACGGAGGAAAAGACCGGATGCAAGTTTTGGAAAACATGCAGATGATGACATGGCAAAGTGCAACACGCAAGCGAATGACATGGTAAAGACGGCAAATAACTGGAAGATATTTGGCACATCGGTCTCGGGGCGTCACACTCTCGCTCCCATACGGCTAAGGTTTTGGCCGGAGAGCACATGGAGCATGCGGGAAGAGACCTCCTGTTACGAGGACGTGGATCCTCCTCCGCCTCCTTCATGCACATGCCTCACAACAAAAAGTAGTTTGAGGTGTCTACATTATTTTTTTCTTCTCAATGCAAGCTATCAATAGTGGGTCTCATCAAAGAATAGATAATAAAAACTTCACTATACATGCATCTCTACTCTTCACTTCAACCTTTTTAGTTTTATGCATCAGACCACACTTTTTCTCCCCAAGCACCTGCCTCCTGTAATGGATCCCGCTACTCCATCTGAACCTACTTTTCTTGACATCCGGTCCTATGTGACTTACGGGACATCACCCTGTGGCTATGCATTGGTCATGCCCTAACTCTCCCTACCTCCCAACGATGCGGCACACGGTCAACCTTCATCTGGTCTGACCACCTTGGCGACACCTCCGAGCATAAGAACCACGGCCCACCTTCCTTTCTCCTTCCCAAGAAGGCCACAACGGCCGGCAAGCACTTCTCTATCCACAATGGCCCGATGGGGAGGGGGCGTGGTGGAGACGCTTCGGGGAGGGCCTTTTCATGTTCAGTACGTGCATGTGTTCTTTTCGCAACAAAAAAATGTTCTTTCCGCAAAAAAAAGTACGTGCATGTGTCTCCCATCAAGCAAGCTTTATGTTTTTGCACTCTGTGGCACCCCAGCTTGCAGCACTTAGCACTGAAACATCCCGTGCTCCAGCCCAGAGATCAACATCTTTTAAAACACGCCACTGCTTGATATAAAACAGAACAACTCTTTATTGCAATTACTATGGGTGCAAGGGTTCTCATGTACAAGGTTTATTGAGGCAAAGTGGCACTACACCTATTGTATGTGAATAAGCTAGCCTCCATTGGTAGCAGCGGTACAACGACGATGGTGATGGACTACACTCCAAAGGGACACTGCCGGGACATTCCTAGTTCGCAGACTCGGGATCCTCGAGATACGGAATCACGACATTACCTGCATTTGGCATGACACGTCGGGTGAGTACTTTGAATGTACTCGCAAGCTCACAACAACCAGAAGCATCAAGACAAGACAATAATATAGCATTAACAAGTTAAGTTATGAACAAATATTACTAGTGTGGAAGAAAATAATGAGCATGATGTTGATAAACTAGTTATAATGATAAATCGTTGCTTAAGGTCGCATGGACCATCTTACTCTTGACTATCCAATCAATCAACTTATCCTCGTGATCACCTCATAATCATCAAGTGATCATCACCGGCATCCTGCCAAACTGTTGCTTACTCAACCATAAAGATAAGTCATTTCCTCACCGGTATTGATCAATAGTGTGACCTAGTATGAATTGTATCCAATACCATGGACTCGGCTATTCAAATAGATTCAAACACTCCGCAGAGGTTGCGCACTTTACCCACACTATGAAGCTCATGGCCCCGTACCTCGGTACAATTCCCCTACGAGTGGACTGGTGCTGCTTCAACAAAACCCGTCTACCTTGTAGAACTTCTACCATATCGCTGACATACCCCTCAAGCCATGTCCTGGTGTCCCCCGTGACACCTGCCACCTGGTGGCTAAATAAGACTGTCCCAAACGACGACCCAATAACTGTCCCAAATGGGGACCCATGGCCATACAACTCGGGATCACAAGATTATCGCCGCCTACCTGATCATGGTAGCATGAACGCGTAACCTCCCCTCTTCGATGATACTGATAAAAGGCACAACGATAGACCGAATCAGGGCCTTTCCATAAAAGACAAATGTGGCTGCACTGAAAAGTTCGGTTCAGTGGCACTATGACTTGATCAACGAGTGGAGAAATTATATCCCCGAGATTATATTTGTCATAAAAATTCCTCTAATATCATTTATCAACCTAAGATCCAAGTCATAGCAATATCCAACTAACAATCCAATGAATAATCTATCCATGTCATTTCTACTTACTCCATAAGTAAAATATCAAGCATGGTCATGTTGTTTCATGAATATAGTGAACATATAGCTGTTGATCCTACTAATGCAAAGTAGGCATGGAAATAGCATATCCAAACATTATCACCAAAGAAGCTATGAATAAACTATTTCCAACTAATTCAAAGTAAACCATGTTTTATTATTTAAACCATGACATTGCATTGCAATCATGTAAGTGGAGGGTGTGGCTTGCCTTGCTCCAAGGGAGTGTGGAAAATGCTCCTGCCTTCAACACTTATTTAATTCCTCTGAAAAAATATTTTTAAAAGCAATTGTAAATAACACATAAAGCATTTCATTCTATCAAAAAAAATTCTAGACAGATCACAAAAATGTCAACTCTGCCAATAAATAAAGGAGCTTAAGATAAAATTAGTGCAAAAAGAATGAGCTCAATTGGAACTAAGTTTAGGATATAAGGCTGGTCAAAGTTGGGGTCAAACTGGAATTAAAATGAATTAAACAAATAAATAGGATTTTCCTCAGGCTTCCACGTGGAAGACGCAATTTGGAAAGAAAGAAGAAAGTGCTCGCTAGGGTTTTCCGCCCGTGGCGAACTGGAGGCGACTGCCTCGCCGCCGCCACCGCCGGACGTCAATCCGGCCGTGTGTGGCCCCGTCTCCGCGTCTAAGCCCAGGCAGGGCGCCGAAGCTGCTGCGGCTGTGTCCGCTGTTCGATCGTCGGCCCCCATGGGTTGCTACGACGATCCTGCCGTATCCGATATGGAGACCGCTGGAAGGAGTCCAGATGGATTGCTCAAGGACGGATCTGGGTGCCCTATCCCCTCCGGCCAGGAAACGGGGAATCCTGCTTACAAAAAGCCACCTAGGGCTACGGCTGGAGTGTACACACGACCATGGAAGCCGCCGGATCGCATCGCTCTCGGTGCTGCTCCAACGTTGTTGATAGGGATGGTGTCGTCTACGCACGAGGCAGACAAAGAGACGGCAGTGGCCGAGGTGAACCTGGAGGTCGGTGGGGGCACATACAGGGCTCCCTCTGTGGATGCTGCTTGCCCGAAGCCTTCCAATGGAGGATCCGTGGCTGCTAGCCGCAGCAACCCGCGACTGCAGACGCTGACTCTGTGGAACCAGATGAAAACAGCGGGTACAGGGTCGCTGGACGGGCAGCAAACCCAGCATGGCGGTGGATCGGGAGACCAGGACATGCACGAGGTGTCCAGCACTTTGGAGGCAGTCGGCCCGGGGGCCGCCGACGAACTGACGGGGCCGGCGAAGCCCCGTCAGGAGCAATGAATATCCTACGTTGGAACTGCCGAGGGGGTGGGAACCCTCGGACAGTTCGAGATCTGGTGAGTCTAGTGCAGGCTCATTCCCTAGTATCGTCTTTCTTTGTGAAACTAGGCAGACTAAGAATAAAATGCAGAGGTACCGTAATCGGTTAGGTTTGAGAGGTTTTGATGCTTTTGATTGTGCGGGTCGCAGTGGTGGTCTCGCTTTGTATTGGCATGAGTCCCTGAGTCTTGATGTAAAAGAAATTAATGAACGATATATTGATGCGTATGTGACTGTTGTGGCGGGTGAACCACCATGGAGGCTTACCTGCGTCTACGGCGAGCCTCGGACGGAGGACCGTCATCGCATGTGGTCTCTCCTCCGGAATCTTCACCAACAGGCCGACATGCCATGGGTCGTGGTGGGAGATTTCAATGAGGCGATGTGGAGTTTCGAGCACTTCTCCGACACACCACGTTCGACAGGTCAGATGATTGATTTTCGTGATGTTCTCGAAGTATGGGGCCTGGGCGATCTTGGTTTTGCAGGCCTCCCGTACACCTTTGATAACCATCGTGGAGGTCGGGCGAATGTTAAGGTGCGCCTTGACCGGGCAGTCGCCAACAATGCCTGGCATGACATCTTTGCTCACGCTAAGGTAGATCACCTGGTGTTGCCCAGTTTCGATCACCTGGCTATATTGCTCCGTTGCGAGCGGGAGGAGCCGCGTCCAATGCAGGGGACGAGATGCAGGCAGTACGAGGTCATGTGGGAGAGGGAACCATCCCTCCCGGAGGTAATTATGAATGCATGGACTGAGCTGGGTTCTATGGTCCATTTTGGGGATATTACCTCAGGTTTGAGTACCTTGATGCACAAATTGCAAGAGTGGAGCCGGAAAAAATTTGGTAACGTTATTAAGGAAATTAATAAATCTCGCTCTCACCTCGAGGAGCTTATGTCTATGAATGCAGATAGGAAGGAAATTCGGGAGGCGGCAGACCGGATGAACGAATTGCTTTATAGAGAGGAGATGATGTGGATGCAGAGATCCCGTATTGCTTGGCTGAAAGAGGGTGACCGTAATACTCAGTTTTTCCACCGGAAAGCGGTATGGCGTGCTGGTAAGAACCACATTAAATCCCTCATTGATGATACTGGGGTTGTGCACAAGGACCACCAGTCCATGGAGACCATGGCTACGGCTTATTTTTCTCGTTTGTTTACTGCTGATACAACTCTATGTGCGGATCCAGTGATTAATCTTATTAGACCTCGTGTGACTGACAGCATGAATGATGGCCTATGTGCAGATTTTTCAGACCAGGAGATAGCTGATGCTCTATTTCAGATTGGGCCACTCAAGGCGCCTGGTCCGGATGGTTTCCCCGCCCGTTTCTTCCAAAGGAATTGGGCGGTTATGAGGGAGCAGGTAATTGCAGGAGTGAAGGAGTTCTTCCGCACAGGGGTCATGCCTGAGGGAGTGAATAACACCTCCATTGTTCGCATCCCGAAGGTGGATAACCCGGAGAGGCTCACGGAGTTCCGGCCCATAAGTTTATGCAATGTCATTTATAAGGTGGTGGCAAAGTGCTTGGTGAATCGATGGAGGCCAATTTTGGATGAGATTATATCTCCAGAACAAAGTGCCTTTGTGCCTGGACGGTTAATTACAGACAATGCATTAATTGCTTTTGAGTGCATTCATTTTATTTAGCAGGAGAAAGACCTAACAAAAGTTTTTGTGCGTACAAGCTTGACTTATCTAAAGCTTATGACAGAGTGGACTGGATCTTCTTGGAGCGAATGATGCAAAAGTTGGGCTTCGCTCGCCGATGGGTGAACTGGATTATGGCTTGCGTCACCTCGGTGAGGTATACAGTGAAATTTAATGGAACCCTCTTGGACTCGTTTGCACCGTCGTGTGGACTTCGGCAAGGTGATCCACTGTCCCCGTTCTTGTTCTTATTTGTGGCTGATGGTCTTTCTGCTCTGTTGAAAGATGGCGAGAAAAAATGTGATTTTACACCGCTGAAAATATGCCGTCGAGCTCCAGGTGTTTCGCATTTATTGTTCGCGGACGATACGCTGTTGTTCTTTAAGGCGGACGAGGAACAAGCGAGGAAAGTCCAGAACGTGTTGAATACATATGAAAATGCCACGGGACAATGCATCAATCCGGCGAAGTGTAGTGCCCTTTTTGGTAATGCATGCACTATGGATAAACAGGATGCGGTTAGATCAATTCTTTGCATTGGTACAGTAACCTTTGAGGAGAAGTACTAGGGCTGCCAACGCCCGAGGGTCGCATGACGCGAGGTAAATTTCAGAATTTGCAATCACGGCTCTTGAAGAGAATTATAGCTTGGGGTGATACCCTCTCTCTGGCCGGTAAGGAGATCATGATTAAGGCGGTTGCTCAGGCTATCCCTACCTATATTATGGGTGTCTTCAAGCTTCCTATGTCAGTGTGTGATGACCTGAACAGAATGGTACGTAACTTCTGGTGGGGCTCAGTGGATGGTAAAAGGAAAACACACTGGTTAGCATGGCCAAAAATACAGGCTCATAAATCAAAGGGTGGCCTGGGATTCAGAGACTTCCGCATCTTCAACCAGGCCCTCCTCGCGAGACAGGCTTGGCGCTTGCTAACTAAGCCTAACAGTTTATGTGCGCAGGTGCTCAAGGCCCGTTATTATCCTGACGGACGACTTGAGGATACGATCTTCACGGGGAACGCCTCGCCGACTTGGCAGGCTGTCCAATACGGCCTCGAGCTCCTGAAAAAAGGCATCATCTGGCGTGTCGGCGACGGGCAAAACATCCGCATATGGCGCGACCGGTGGATCCCGCGAGAGCCATCCTGCCAACCCATCACACAACAGGGTACCTGCCGCATCAGAAGGGTGGCGGAGCTCCTAGATGAGAGGGGCTCCTGGCGGATGGGTCTCCTTCGGCGCTACTTCCTCCCGGCGGACGTTGATGCGATTACTAGCATCCGGACATCACCACGCGTCACGGACGATATCATCGCCTGGGCACCAGAGAAGAACGGCATCTTCACCGTTCGCTCCGCATACCGCCTTGCCATGGACGAGCGCGAACGTCCATTGGCTACCGCCACGAGCAGGGCACCGGATGGTCGTCGCGCCATCTGGAAGATCATATGGGGGTGCCCTGCTCCCCCTAAGGTACGCGTCTTCGCATGGAGAGTTGTGACTAATTCACTTGCTACATGGGCCAACAAATTTTCTCGCCACCTCGAGCTTACTGACTTATGTCCCCTCTGTGGCATGGAACGAGAGGACGGATTCCACGCATTCTGCAGGTGCCCACTAGCTAGCGAGCTATGGTGTGCCATGGCGGTGGACTGGAACATCCCCAAGCTGGAGTCCATCAGTAACCTCGGACCGGAGTGGCTCTTCACACTGTTGGAACCCCTAGATGACACGACAAGGATGGTGGTGCTTATGACCATGTGGCGGAGTTGGCATGTGCGCAACGAGATTACACATGACAAAATGCCTCCTCCGACTGAAGCCTCCCGACGCTTCCTCCACGGGTATATTACTTCGCTCCTGTGTATTAATCAACACCCTTCGGGAGACCATGTGAAAGGGAAGATGGTGGTCGTTGCTTCACCACCAGCAGCTCGGGTCATCTCTGGCCCCAAGATGCAGCCGAGATGGGTCCCCCCTGACACGGGCTGGACCAAGCTAAACACGGATGGCAGCTTTATTACTTCTACGGGTGCGGCTGGAGGAGGTATGATTCTCCGAGATGATAGAGGTGAGATTATCTATAGTGCATGTAGAGAATTCCGTGCATGTGAGAGTGCCTTGGAGGCGGAGCTAGCAGCGTGTCGAGAAGGACTGGAGTTGGCCTTGCACCGGACGAACCTTCCAATTATAGTTGAGCTAGACAGTGCGGAGGCGGTGACGTTGCTCACAACACGCACGAGAGATAGATCGAGGCACCACATTCTCATAGAGGAGATCCGAAGATTAGCTGATACCGATGATAGAGAGATTTTATTTGCTCGCTATAGCCGCTCACAGAATAATATTAGTCATGAGTTGGCCGCTTACGGTCGTTGCACCCCTCGTACTGCGGTGTGGCTTTCTGCTGGGTTAGACTCTGTTGTAAACTTGGTTATGGCTGAGAAGCCTCCTTGAGTTATGAGATATTCTTTTCCCCGCAAAAAAAAAAGACGACGCAATTTGGAATTATGCCTCCACTTAGAAAACGCTTCGGTGTGGGATGTGTGGCTGACAGGTTGGGTCACCCTGTCAGTTTTAAAGAGAGAGAGGGAGACAGGCGCGATGATGCTTACCGGCGATCGTTCACTGGCGTCAAGGTCACGGCGGGGCAGGGAGATGATGGGGATGGGACAGGAGCTCGATGGCGAATCCACAAGTATCCGTGGTGCACCAGGAGGTGGTCGAACGACGTCAGAACCTTCCTCTCCGCCGCCGACGAGCATTGGGCTTTGACGAAAATGAGCTTCCCGACATCGATTTGCTCGGGAGAGGAGTTGAGGAGGACCAGTAGACCACCAGGAGCTTGGTGAAGGGGCTGCTAGAGCTAGGATTCACCACCAGGAGCTTGGTGAAGGGGCAGCGGCGGAGACGTGCCTCAATCCTTGGCTCGACTATAGTGCGTAAAGCGCGCTCTCTCTCTCTCACCTCGCAAATAGGAAGAGACGGAAGGTTAATCCAACCGCGTGGTAGCAAATTCCCTTGCATCCTAACGATTGCGTTAATTACACACGGGAACCGACACTACTGCAGGAATTCCTAGCAATGGCGGGAGGAAAAATCTCAGCAGTGGCGGGCTAGGCTCTCAGGGGCAACTTTTGAATACATAACGCGAGAATTCAGCCCACGAAGAGTCGTCTGTGTGAGAGACATTTATGTTGTGTAGGGTCGAAATCACTAATTGAGGAGTACTCGTTGCAAAGACCATTCCAACTTCCCTGGTTGCGACAAATGACGCATATGCAGCGCCACTTGTCGCAACCTGGGAGTTTTCTCTTTTTTGTAGATCCGTTTATTTAAAATATTTTATCTCTCAAACCGTGCGTCCAAATCTCGAACCGCTTTACCGTTGGATTCATCACATCGAGATCTTCAAAACTAGATCCCATGTTGATAGGTTTTGACGAACTTTTTTTCACGAAAAAAATCGGACGAAAAACCCAACTAGGAGCACGGGTTTTTCCCCTTTCCGAAAGAAGAACGCCTGTGCCTCTTACGAAATCACAACCGTGCCTCTCGCGGAAAAAAAAGAGAAAACGCGTTTTTTTATTTCCGAGGAAGCACGGCCGTGACTCTCGCGAAAGCACAACCGTGCCTCTCGCAGAAGCAAAACCGTCACTCTCGTGAAAAGAAAAAAAACACAAAACGCGTCTTTTTCCGTTTCCGAGAGGCACGGCTGTGACTCTCGCGAAAGCACAACCGTGCCTCTCGCGGAAGCAAAACCGTGACTCTCGCGAAAGAAAAAGGAAAAAGAAAAACGCGTTTTTTTCGTTTCCGAGAGGCACGGCCATGACTCTTGCTAAAGCACAACCGGAAGCAAAACCGTGACTCTTGCGAAAGAAAAAAAAACAGAAAACGCGTTTTTTCCGTTTTCGAGAGGCACGGCCGTGACTCTCGTGAAAGGAAAAAACGCGCTTTTTCGCGCAATTTTTTTTACTTTTTTTGTCGAAAAGCTAGGGAAGACAGGTGAAAAACCATAACGTCAAAAAAACAAAAAGAACCTTTTCAAAAGCCGAAAACGCGTGCGAAAAAAAAATCCGGAGGGAGCGCCCAAAGCGCGACACGTGACGAATGGCTGAGAGTGCGCCAAGTGGCTGATCGTTGCGAGGCTTCCAAAGGAGCGCTCGTTAACTAGTTGCTCTCGTATAGGGTGGCTATCTCTTTTGTTATTTTCAAGCCCGAAGTGGTTTACGTAACCACAGATGTAGTCCGACAACTGGACGCCGACTACACCGAGACATTATGGAGGAACCTATTTCAAGTCCAGCGACCTAAGAAGATGTGCAGGTTGGAGCGACTAATGTGCAACCAAGCTTGAAGACTAATTCAATGGCTACTACGATGTCCCAACCCAGTGGACTCTCATCACGACGGTTTTCGGCCCGGTGGGCCGGGCGGAGAACCCCTAGGTCAGTTTCGTCTTGACCGCTTTTTGCGGCCCATGGCGGGTTATACGGAAACTCCGGAAGACATACAAGTCGAAGATACATGAGCCGTGGAGGACTCTGCCTTCACCGACGTAACCGACTAGGATCTGTAATCCTAGGACCCCGGTATGCTATATAAGCCGGGCCGACTTGTGGAATGCAATCACAATCGCTTGGTATTCTCCTATACTTTGTACACACCCAACGCAATATGCGAGAGCAAGAGTAGAGTTTTTATCTCCTTAGTGAGAGCCCGTAAAAGGGTAAATCCTTGCTTTCTGTTACCATTCAGCCAAGTTGCCTATCTAGGACACCCTACTGAGGCGACATATAGTGAAGATATTTTTAATATACACTACATTAAAAAAATCATTTTATACGTTGAAAAACAATTCAGCACATATTAAAAGAGTAGTCTGTCCAATTTTTTTAAAAAGTTCGGTTTGTATTTAAAAAATAATCATTGTGTACATATTAAAATAAAAAGGCCATCATACATTAAAAAAGGTTCACTGTGCATAAAAATCTTCATATTATACTATATTGAAGAAATGTTTATAGTATAATAAAAACATAAATGAGGGAAAATCAAAAGGAAAACCAAACCAAAAAAAAGGAAAATTCCAAAAAACAAAAACTAGAAGGGAATAAAATAAAAAAAATGAAACTAGAAAGAAAAGAAAAACCAAAGTGAAAGCTAATAAAAAAACTAAAACACAATCCCACAACAGTAGAATCGAAATGAAAAAACCCAGCGAAGGAACAGACGAAAGACGCGCGATGCACCGTGTCCATGTGGATGGAGCCCGACAGGGTGGGCCGGGCTGGGCTCCCACGACGCCAAGACCAACACACAGCCTAACTCTCCAGTCTCCTCCACCGTACGGACCACGGCGCGAAGAGCGCTCCCGAAAACTCGGTGGCGGCGGCGGCCGAGCGACCGGCGGAAGCTGCATTGGTTCCTATCGCCTCCGGGTAAGCTACCCGACACTCCCACCTGATCCGCACGCGCCGATCATCACCCCTGACTGATTTGTAGCAGCACACGCAGCCTATCGGGAACAGACCGGTTCCCGAGTTCTTCGTCGGCGGCGGCGGAGGAGGCGGAGGCGGAGGCGGCGGCGGCGGGGGCTGTCGCTGGAGCATAGAGGTAGGCCTAGCGCATCGTGTTCCTTGCTCCTCCTCCACACTTGCTCTGTTTCGCATGCGCTTCACCTTGTTTGTAACCCTAGCTAGGTGACGGGGCTTCGTGACCGGTGAGGACGACGGCTGCTAGGCCAGCGACTTTCGGCAAATGTCAGGTATAATAATCCTACCTGGAGGTTGGTGCGGTCATATTCGATGTTCGGCTTGCAAATTTATAGGGAGCACATGTGATTTGGGGCTTGCGATTTGTGGATTCTGGAGCCAATCTTGCTACAAAATCGCAAAAGACAACATGTCTGGCAATTTTGTGAATTCTAGTGGAAAAATGAATTTGTTTTTCTCTGTCGGGCACGAGCTTGGCTCGGCCAGCATCTCTTTCTTGCTTTATGTTTGTCCTAAAAGAGGCCTTGCCATTTTACCACTATTTGATCATGTTATACAAATTAGACAACCGCTGAATGGTCGACTTGTTGGCACTTGGCAGGCACCTACCGGTCAGGATACTCTTCTTATTTCTACATCTGTCGTGTGTGTATGTGGGGAATTATTTCTACATCTTTATTGCTCCTAATTAACAAGTTGAAGGACTTAGCCTAGCCTCGTTTTGTGCCTTCACTTACTTGCTAGAGGCCTAGAACGCACGCACACAATGTTTTTCAGTGCTTCGCAGTTCAACAGTTTCTCTGTTATTTGCTTTGTTCCACACAACAAGTCTCGTCAATCAATACTTGTTGTTACTTCTGCTTATTTAAATACTAGTACCACTAATGCTACTACTAGTATGTTCTAACGTCCACACATGGCATCAGCTTATTTAATGGGAAGGGACAGGTGAAAACTTGTTGTTGCTTCAGCTTATCTAATTAATGCTTGAATTAATGTGTGTGTAGCCCTACTTCATTTCTCTTTGTTGGCATGCAATTCAGCATTAAAGACACACCTCTCCATATTTATTTATTTTCATATTGGCATGCAAATCGGCATTAAACACACGCCTCTCAACATGATCTTTTATATGTAATAAATGCCACTAATAATTCTATATTCTAACTTCCAGACATGGCCTCATCCTCTGATATGCCGGGAGAGAAGGTGCCGGCCGAGATAACTACTGTTCTAGTGAAATGGTGTGGCAATGATTATCGTGTTGAGGTGCAACCTGATGCCAATATTGCAGAGTTGAAGCGACGTGTTGATCATGATATGAAACTTCCTTACAAGAGACAGAGACATATGCTCACCGGCACAAATGAGGAATTGGAAGATGATTATCGTGTTTCTTCGTTGACCAACCCACCCGTGACCGATCTCATTGGGTAAGGCTTTTCTCACACCGTCCTTGTAAATGCACGACAGTTCAAGTGTCACTCATGTACGCATTTGTTACTTGTTTCTAAGAAATATATGGTGTACTCTCACTTCTTTCGATTCCGGGAGTAGTATATTACCGTCGTGTACCTAGAAAATCGCCTAAAAGCATGATGCAATTTTTTTCATATCTATTTTGTTGTCAAATTTTGAGTTGGTAGCATGATATCTTCTCATATTTCTCAAGTAGACCGATATGTTCATATTCAAATATTATATTACGTTAGTGAAAAAAAATACAATCTCATTTCTCACTACAAACATTTTGAATCCAGGTTGAACAAACCTGATTACCAACTCTACTCACGGTATTTTCATTCTGACAACACAAATCGTAGCTGGTCTGTGAAGGGCAATAAGAATAAGATACAGAAAAGGAAAAACGACTACCTTTCTGATTTTCATGGCGTGGATACTACCTTCATCAGAGGAACCTATACTGTAGGGAGTTTCACTACTGATTGCCTTTTGAAGCGGTATGATGCTAAAGAAAAAATTCTTTCTTCGCTACTGCTGATGAAAACCTGGAGACATCCAAATGTAGTGGTGTTGCAAAACATCTACAAGGCGGGTCCGTATTATCGTCTTGTAGTATCCACCAGCTCTTTTGATGGTACCTTAAATGGATGGCTCAAGCACGGTGAAGACAACAGGATTTTAAACATGGATGGCAAATTCACCCCCTTTTTCAGCAGAATCACCTTGTAAGTATTCTTTATGTTAAAACTTGACCTTATCTTCTTATAATAGGATCTGAGTTCGCGACGGTCCATTCACTCCGATCGTTACTATGTTTTGAAATTACCAAGAATTGTCGTTTTATTATATAAAACATATATACTGCTATATATAGTGGGTATTTATGTCTTAAATTACTAAGAATCGTTACCGTAACTATTATATATAGATGTCATGGGTATATTCTACAACCATTCTTTAGACATACTCTACAACTAGAAACTCACCAAACCAGCATAAAAACATTGCGCCTAATCGATTTCTTTCCAATGGTATATTGTTTGTGTCATTCCGACAAACCGTTCCATCTATTATACAACTGCTTGTATGTTATTCTACAATAAGTACTCTGTTTCTGTATTGTTTTTGCATGAAAATATCGAACCAAATTTTGAGAAAAGACGCAAGTGATATACAGTATACCATTGGATGGAAATATATCAATTGAGTGCAACTTTTTCATGTAGAATGTTTTTTCAAATCCGTTAGGGTTCAAGAGCAGTATTAAAAATGGTCAGACCATATCGAATGCAAAGAGCAGATTTTGATCAAAATTTTAAAACCGCTTGACGAAATGATGCAAATGACATATTGTTGGAAAGGTATTGACTAGATGCAACTTATTAATATATTACACTTCATTCAAGTTTTTGGTTCGATTTGAGTGCTATTTTTGGTCGACCCCCAATGAACATGTGAACTGCCCCTTACAGAATAGGTGAACTACGTGAGGTGAATATTCAATTGCATCGGGTGACCGCAGTTCACTGAAAATGAACATAGGACTCCCATGGGGGAAAGTTTACTTCTCACATGGTATAAGCGAACTTCTGGGGGGGGGGGGGGGGGGGTTGCTCCTCTGCGGTTTTTGCTCCTTTCGGGCAGGTTTGGCTGATCTAGGAGGGTTGGTTGTAGAATAGTTAATCTACGATTCTTAAAGTGGTGCTGGTAGAATGGACCCCCTTAATTTTTTATATAATCACAATCTTTTGATTAGTTGACTGTATAGCTTTTACCCTTATAGGTTATGAATTGGTGGTGGTCCGTTCACTCTCACCGTTTATTATGCCTTAAATCATTGATAATTATCGTAATTATTATCCAACCTATGTAATAGACATATATATCACGATCTACTGATTAGTTGATCCTATATTTTGGAATATATGTTATTTTCCCAAAATTTGAGTTTATTGTTTTTGAGGAAAAAATAGAACCAATTACAGAATCATTTAGACAATGCATGCAAGAAAGAATTTCAGGGTACCGCACCTGCTCGGCTAGTTTGTACTAATCCTTTAATTCCACTGCACGCTAACATACTGAGATAATGTTTCACAGAGATCTATGTGATATCTTGGACAAGATGGTTAAGCGCAAGATCTGCCCAAAACAGCGCACAATTGACAACCTGTATCTGAAGACTGTGAATGGTCAGCCTCAACTCAAAGTTTTCTTCGACGATGGTAATTTCCTTTTTGCACTGTTCTCAAGACTAGTGTGTCTCTCTCTAAAATCTATACAAAGATATTAGAATTTTATTCTACAAGTGAAAACTATAGTCATGTTGTGCAAAGTTTTTTCTTGTGTGGAGGTTATTTATAAACATATTTAGATATAATTTTGTATATTTGCTGACACGGAAAATGCACATCTGATGTAGGTCCATCTGAATCTAATATGATAATTTTGAAAAAAAGAAGACATATTTAAGTTCCAAAAATATACAAAAATAATCTTGCATGTAGAGGATGAATACTAGTATGTGCATGCAAAATTTAAAACTTAAATATTACCGTATGCGACCTTTACATTTTTTTTATAGGTGGCATACAAAATTATTCACTTACGAGTGTTTCTTAATATTAACTTGTATTAGTCTACTTTAATTTATCGCTCCTTCCCACTTCTGTCCGATTCACAAACTCCCCTAATTCGCAGTTGAGGATTTGATTGGCAAGGATCCAATGCATCTGGGAATACTGTATGTGAAACTATGTGCGGACTTAAAGAAAATAATGACAACCGATGTTTCTACACCAATGCACATAGGGACCAGGGCATACTGTGATTTTATTGAAAAACATGGTCCTGTCTACATTGGCAACAATTTGCCAAGACTTGCCAAGTTTTATCCAATTGATTGGAATGATGAAGATAAGAGCAAATATCTCATTGGCATATTCTCATCTACTCGAGATATTGGTAAGCTCATCAATCAATGTGGAATAAGGTGGCCGAGAAATGAGTCTGGAGAAGATATGTGTCAGGAGCTCAAAACGCTAAAAGCAATGATGGAAAGAGCAAACCGAGAGAAGGAGGAGCTGAGAACTCAAGGACCCGAGGGTATAGCAGCGGCCAAAAAGATGAGGGATTTGAAGTGGAACTATTTCATTGAGTATCCTAAGGACCTTGTCAGGCTCGCGAGGAACCTATGGAAGCACTATTTCTCATACCCTCAATACATTAAGGTAATTAATTCTTCATCTAGCTTGCATGCCAAACAAGGTGTTAGAATTGATTAATCGTTTGGTTAACTGCAGACGCACCTTGGGGGTAGCCGAAATGATGTTTTGCGCAAGCTCGAGCAGTGGTGCCCTGATGTATGGACGTTGATCTACAACGCCGTGGGACTACCATGTATGTTGTCTTTCCTGTTTAGATTTAAACTCCTTTCTCTGGTCATGCATGTTTTTATTTTTCATTGTGCTGCTACGCATGCTTACATGGTCTTGTATTGGGTGCTACTTAGCTCATACATGTGGTTTCTGAAAGGCGTATGTGGCCAGAGTAGAGCTGGTTTGTTGGGTCAAATATTGGCTTCTTACAGTCTCCCCATAGGTGCATGCTCAGTTGCTGTTCACAGCAGAAATTGCTATTTTTTAGTCTTGTGTAGTCTGACCATATATAGGTCCATGGCCATACCATGCAATGCAGACAATGGAAACTTGTTGCTGCATGGCCTCTGGTTCTGCCTAACAGGATGTGACCAGACTCTGAGTGGGGACAAAACATTAGTGAAGGCCACAGAGTTCAGTGTCTCCATGTCAAATGTCCTGACCTAGTACATTCTGAATAAATGCTCTTGGCATTTGAAGCAGTGGTGGTATGGCCAGAGAGTAGAATCAGGCGGACAACCAGGCATCATGCTGTGACTTGTGAGCAGGGCACCTTTTGGTCAAGTGAGCTAGTTGTGCCAGCTGCTGTAAACTCTGCCCAGCTAACTAGCTAGTAGTAGGAGATTATGATGCACTTGACACGGCTCGGTCTAGGCTTTGCAAAGTCCAGTGAGGCCACAACCTTTTGTTTAACCCAATCTGGGGTGTCCTTCGTTCCAAAATTTTAAATAAATCAATCAATCATAAAGCTTGTTTGATTTGTATATGGTTATAAATACTCTAGATGAATTTCTCGGACGATCTACTTTACATGCATTGGTTTGACATATTTTGCAGGAAGCAAGGAAACTGGCGGTGGTGGAGGCAGGCCAAGGAGGAGGTTGCAAGCAAGGAGGAGGCTGGAAGCAATGTTTTTGGGAATTCAGTAGCATGAGCACTGGATATTTTTTGACGGTGCAAAACACTGGTTCGTAAACTGCGCGTAAGAAACCAAACGAAAGAAAGATTTGGCGGTGCAAAACACCTGATCTTTTTGTAAGATGAAAAACTGCGCTGGAAGTGTAATTTTTTGGATAGGAGCGCTGGAAGTGTAATTTTCTGGATGGGAGCGCTGGAAGTGTGCGTGTGCGTATGAGACCAAAAGAAAGATTTGGCTGAATACCGCGCCAGCCTAGCTGAGACCAAACGGATGATTTGGCAGCCGGCCGGATTCTGTAAACAAATGCTACGAGTAGGAACCAAAAACATGGATTTGGTCTGGTTTCATTCTGTTTTTGTACTGGTGTACTGTGAGGTTTGGCTGTTAGCAACCTTCCCCGGCCGGAAAAAACAGGGGGATCCCAACCAAATTTTCCAAAAAATCGACGAAAACTCCAACCATAAACACCATGATAGAAGAGGAAGGGCAGCAAGATCCAAACCTAGTAGGGAATTAGAACGAGTCTCATCTCATCCATCGTTCTCGGCTGCGTCCACGTCGATCGATCAGCCGTCTCATCTCCTCGGCTGCGTCCACCTCGATCGATCGCCCGCGCGGCACAACCATCGTCCGTCCCCCCTTCCGATTCCGATCGATGGCGCCATCGCCCATCAGGGAGCTTCTCCCTCGTGAGATGCGGCGACCGCTGTTTGTGGCCGCTGAGGTATTCCCACGGGCCACGGCCACGGGAGAGGAGAGGAGGACGCGTGCAGGATCGCTGGGATGTGGCGTGGCGGCGGCACACCAGTGGTATACAGATCGACCGCATCTACTAGTACTAGTACTTTCGTGCAGGATAGCTTGCCCGTTTTGTTTTCTGGGTTGTTGGCTAACTAAAAGATCTAGTAAATTTTTTTATACTCCTATATATACTAAAAAGACTCATTTATGTTCTAGGACTCTTTTCTTTTTTTCCTTTTGACGAAAATAAAGGCCTGCCGTTGATTTAAGACAAGTGATGGCGATCGCGCTAGGGGCCAAATTACATCGATGCCCCAAGACACCCGTGCCACTCAAACATGCAGGCACAAGTCACGCGTCTAACAACAACAACAACTGAGGAACCAGATCGGCGCCACCCTAGCAACCACACATTAGGCGAAAATAGTTTCGCCTAGCATCCTCTTGAACCAGAGGAACAAGATTTCTCTGACGCCACATGTCTTTTTGGAGTAGAACCGCACGCAACGGAGAGGAAGAAGCCGCTTGGTCGGGCATGCAGGGATCTCCTTGTGGAGATGTAGCAACTCCGCTGACCTGGTTGCGCCGGACCCGATGACCACAACATGACCCCAGCAATTTCCATGCAAACCAGATGCTTTTTATTTAAACCGGTCCACGTTTTCGACATATTTCATTAAACAAAAGCAATCGGACCCTAACCTAGTCTAAATCTTCGCCGGCGCATGTTCTTTAAGTTCTTGTTGTTCTCCGAGTCCATGTTCCGCGGCCGTGAGCCTCGGGAAGTGAAGCTGCAGTCGCCGGCAAAGAAGAGTAAGAAATGGAACACGAACTGGCCCACATATGGGACAAGAGACACCGTCGTCTCCCATGTCCTACTCTTCCTCGTCGGAGTCTGCGGGCTGGGTGTTGCTAGTGGAGGTGAGGTTCGACGTGGACGGGTTGTCGTCGTGGTTGTAGCAACACATGGCGCAGCTGCCGACGTTCCCGTCTGCAACCGCCAGCGTCGCCTCCGTGTCCGACGCACCACGCAAGCGTTGCGTGCAGCCTCCTAGAGCGTTCGCTGCTCCTCGATGAAGTTCGGGTTCTCCACGGCCATGGCTACCATGGCCTTCTCGCTCACGAACTCACCGTAGATCTAGCCCTCCGTGAACCGGTGACGCACGAGGAGGACGAGGTTGTAGCGCTGCTCCTCCTGCGCCTTACAAAATATCGACACCAGCAGTAGCGTCGGCTGCTTCTCTGCCATGAAGGCGTAAGAGTGCGAATGCGCCTGCTCCATGGTGACTCTATCATCCGCCCGTGCAATTCGCCCGTGCAGGGGCGTCGCCATGACGGTGTCATCCGGCTGCTTCTCCACCATGACGGTGTCAAAGTGTTGTGTGTGCAGGGGCGTCGCCATGACGGCATAATCCTCCATCGTTGGGTCATCGTCGCTCACCTCGGCGAGCTCGCTAGCAAGCTTGCCTATATCCGCCGCGCATGATGACTCTATCATCCGCCCGCAAGGCTGGCCACCTCGTACTGCTTCGTCGAGAGGCTGTTCCACATCGCTCTAGAGTTCACGGTAATGGTGGAGGTGGTGCACGATTGGAAGCGGACTGCAGATGGCGACGGGCGAGGCCGCATTTAAACAGCGAGTAGCAATCAGGTCAAGCGGCGGACTATGTTTATACGGGAGCTAGAGTGGGTTTCTTGGCCGCTGCACCTGTTTAGTGTCAGCAAGCGAGCAGACGAGCAACCGGTTTGAATGCGGTAGATAGTTATCCCGTCCCTTCCAGTCACGTCTTTTCGGGCATTGAACATCGCGAAAAACAGGACGCAGCGCAGGTGGCGCTCTCGACTGGCGCGCTACTTCAATGCCAGCTCTAGTGAGAGGTTGCGCACGCTCTGGGCCGGCATGAATGCGGCGCTAGTGCTCTGGACCGACGTGAATATTCGCGGAGGGGTGGGCGCAGGTGCGATAAAGATTTTTGGGTAGGTCTGGGATGACAAACGCATACATGGCAGCGGTCCGGACTCCCATAAAGTTCCCTGATTTGTGTCTGGTTTATGTGATGTCGGTCATCCACCGATGGGTACCGCGTTTGATAGCAAACTATTCGAGAACTACATTCAAACGTACCAAGGCGTTTTGAGGTCCGCATTGAAGATATCCTGACTAATCTTTTGCAAAAATAGAAAGAAAGAATAAAAGCATAATCTCCGGAGAGAGAATCTTGGCAGCTTGGTCGATCGGACGATGATGGCGTTACTGCTTGGCCTCATAGGGCGATCGTCTCGGAGATGGATTCGGCCTGTGGGATTTGCAGTGTGAGGCGGTTCTCGTCGACAGCCCGTGTGGCAACAAGCCAACAACTATGAATGAGGATGGGTGAGGTCGGGGTCACAGGATTATACTCCCTCTGTAAACTAATATAAGAGTGTTTAGATCACTAAAATAACAATCTAAATGCTTTTATATTAATTTACGGAGGAAGTACTAGTCAGCTCTTGGACAGGTCCATGGTTTGTCGTGATCTCTTTTTGATGTGCGACGGATGGTCTGGCTTGGCAATCGCTCACAACACATGGCTAGCCTATTTCTCCTTGGAGTTACGACAGATGCGGTCAAAACTCATGTGCTTGTCGTGGTGAGTGCTTCATTATTGGTCACTAGTATAATGCCCGTGTGTTGTCATGGGCTTTTGAAATATTTTGCTCATCGCCCCCTACCTGAGTCGTCGCCTCCACCGCCGGCCAACCCTCTAAACTGTGCCACAATCTCTAGCCCCCGCGACCTTCCGCACCACAATCTCAATGGTTGGCAATATTATAAAGAAAAAAAGAAGGATCAAGATGGTTTTCCGAAGAAGTCATACCATCTTTTGTTGCACATCATGTTCATGGATCGTACGCATGCTCTCTTCTCTCGGCATCATTATCATATTTTCAGACTACAAAATCTAACACGTGTTTTGAATAATCAATAGTACAAATCAATTTCAAGGGCATGTCATGGGTGAATCATTTGGGTGCTATACTTTAAAAAATCATTTATGCATGGGAGAGATTTGGCAGGTTACACCGAATGCCATTTAGAAAGCCATACCAAATAGAGAGATCCAATTTTACTATAAAAGAACTATGTTACACATAAAAAAATGTACTCCCTCCGTCCCAAAATAAATGACTCAAAAGTGACTAAACTTTGTACTAAAGTTAGTACAAAGCTGACTCATTTTTGAGTCACTTATTTTGAGACGAAGGGAGTAACTTGTAAGCTCAATAATACTACCTTCTTCCTCAAGTCTTCGCATTGATACTGCGGTTCTTGCTCGCGCATACCATTTTGACAGCCATTAAAGGAACATTTTTAAAATAAGGAGCATGCAATCTAGTCTGAAGATTATATGTGGTTCATGATTCATCATTATCTTTCTTCTGTTGTCAATATAGTCAAGACTGATGGTGGTTTTTGCATTGTTGAACCTTTAGATGCACTGGTAAGTGCATATATAATGAAGCTGCAACAATACAAAGTTAAACTGATTCTTATAAAATGATTAAATAATCTACTCAAGGCAGGTCTGAAGATGAAAATTATTTGCAGAAGACCCGTCCGAATTAGCTTTTGACATGTTTTGGTCTACAAAATCTTGTGCACCCAGCCTACAGCAAGCCAATGCATCATAAACCAGCGACAACAGCTCGACATGTCTGATGGAAAATCAACCTAACACCAAAACAGGGCGGTACAGACCAGACATGAACCACATCAATCCCTAAGCATACTAAGCAAACAGTCAACTCTAAGCATACTAAGCAAATGTCCGAGCTAAGCATCAAAGTCATTTCCCCTATCCCACAACCAACTCTACAGTGCCTAATTAAGTTTTGCATCTATCGCACAGCCAACTCTACAGTGCCTAATTAAGTTTTGCATACCCTTCGACCCCCAGCGACCAGGAAAAGGAAAGAAAAAACAAATGAAAGGAGACGAGTGGAGATCTCGGGGCAAAAAATTAAAACCTGCTCCATGTGCCATTATTCAACACTTTTTAGTCCTACTTTTGCAAACGTCAAAAATAAGATTACATTGAGTATTTTTTTCATAGTTCAAAAAAGCGCTAGGCGTTAATTATGCGTTTTGCCACCGCCTTGCGTTTACTGACCAAAGCGCATGCTTATGCGCAGATTAAGCGTAGTTATTCGCAATGCGTTTTGCCAACGCCTAGAGCCTACGCGCGCTTAAGCGCTCGCTTAAGCGCGCCTTTTTTAACTATGATTTTTTTGGACCATGAAATTTGGTTGTACCCTAAGTTCGTCATACCTATTTCAGCTACGCACTTTCATTTCATCAGATGAAAGTATTTTTTTGGTTGTTCAGAAAGCACGGATATTTTTTATTTTGAGGTGTTATTTAAATAAAAAATTGAGAATATTTTTAAAAAGTTATCATTTTTATGGTGATGAACATTTTTTTGAAATATTATATTTCATTTGTAATTTTTTGCACTGTTTTTTGTGCTTATACATCCCACAAGCAGTTAAGGAGGCAACAATCTGAAGGCCAAATTGGCAGAGCACTAAGAGCAGCCCACCCGTACGAACCAGCCAGTCGCCTGATTCCCAATTCCTTAACTTAGCCGACGCCTGACGACGGCGCTGGCCGATGACTCCAACCCTCAACTGGCCGGTGGGAGGAGCAGAATATAGAAAACGATTATGCTTCTCCCCTGCTCGGCAACTCCCGGCCTAGCTGCTGCAACGAACGGTGGCGGCGGCGCCGCGGCCGACAGCACCACCAAGTCCATGCAGGGCACCAGCCACCAGCAAGCAAATCTCCAGCCAAAACAATTAAAAAATCAGTATATAAAATAATTGGTTAGAAAGGTGATTAAAAATTAGAATATAGAAAAATTATATAATGAATTAAAAACATACCCAAAATTTCATGTCCAGATAATGTTTCTTTATCAATTGTTTTGTTTTTTGTGCCATTTGGGTGTCTATTGGGGAACGTAGTAATTTTAAAAATTTGCACCTACGCACACGCAAGATCATGGTGATGCATCGCAACGAGAGGGAAGAGTGTCGTCCACGTACCCTCGTAGACCATAAGCGGAAGCATTATGACAATGCGGTTAATGTAGTCGTACGTCTTCACGGCCCGACCGATCCTAGTACCGAACGTACGGCACCTCCGCGATCTGCACACGTTCAGCTCGGTGACGTCCCACGAACTCATGATCCAGTAGAGCTTCGAGGGAGAGTTCCGTCAGCACGACGGCATGATGACGGTGATGACGAAGTTACCGACGCAGAGCTTCGCCTAAGTACCACTACGATATGACCGAGGTGTATTATGGTGGAGGGAGGCACCGCACAGGGCTAAGAGATCAATGAATCAACTTGTGTGTCTCCAAGGGGTGCCCCCTCCCCGTATATAAAGGACGGAGGGAGGAGGTGGCCGGCCAAGGAGGGGCGCGCCAAGAGGGCTAGGAGTAGGACTCCTCCTTTTCCTAGTAGGAGTAGGAGAGGGGGAAGGAAAGGGAGAGGAGGAGAAGGAAAGAGGGGGCCGACCCCCTTTGCCCTAAACCAATTCGGTTTGGGCCTTGGGGGGCGCGCCCCACACTCCCCTTGCCACCCTCTATTTCCACTAAGGCCCATGTAGGCCCATTAAGCCCTCGGGGGGTTCCGGTAACCCCCCGGTACTCCGGTATTTATCTGGTGACCCCCGGAACCCTTCCGGTGTCCGAATATAACCTTCCAATATATCAATCTTTATGTCTCGGCCATTTCGAGACTCCTGGTCATGTCCGTGATCACATCCGGGACTCCAAACAACCTTCGGTGCATCAAAACACATAAACTCATAATACCGATCGTCACCGAACGTTAAGCGTGCGGACCCTACGGGTTCGAGAACTATGTAGACATGACCGAGACACATCTCCGGTCAATAACCAATAGCGGAACCTTGATGCTCATATTGGTTCCTACATATTCTACGAAGATCTTTATCGATCAAACCACATAACAATATACGTTGTTCCCTTTGTCATCGGTATGTTACTTGCCCGAGATTCGATCATCGGTATCTCAATGCCTAGTTCAATCTCGTTACCAGCAAGTCTCTTTACTCGTTCCGTAATGCATCATCTCGCAACTAACTCATTAGTTACAATGCTTGCAAGGCTTATAGTGATGTGCATTACCGAGAGGGCCCAGAGATACCTCTCCGACAATCGGAGTGACAAATCCTAATCTCGATCTATGCCAACTCAACAAGTACCGTTGGAGACACCTGTAGAGCACCTTTATAATCACCCAGTTACGTTGTGACGTTTGGTAGCACACAAAAGTGATCCTCCGGTATTCGGGAGTTGCATAATCTCATAGTCGCAGGAACATGTATAAGTCATGAAGAAAGCAATAGCAACAAACTATACGATCATAGTGCTAAGCTAACGGATGGGTCTTGTCCATCACATCATTCTCCTAATGATGTGATCCCGTTTATCAAATGACAACACATGTCTATGGTTAGGAAACATAACCATCTTTGATAAAAGAGCTAGTCAAGTAGAGGCATACTAGGGACACTTTGTTTGTCTATGTATTCACACATGTATCAAGTTTCCGGTTAATACAATTCTAGCATGAATAATAAACATTTATCATGATTTAAGGAAATAAATAATAACTTTATCATTGCCTCTAGGGCATATTTCCTTCAGTCTCCCAGTTGCACTAGAGGCAATAATCTAGTTCACATCGTCATGTGATTCAACACCAGTAGTTCACATCTTTATGTGATTAGTTCACATCACAATGTGACTAACACCCAAAGGGTTTACTAGAGTCAATAATCTAGTTCACATCGCTATGTGATTAACACCCAAAGAGTACTAAGGTGTGATCATGTTTTGCTTTATGAGAGAAGTTTAGTCAATGGGCCTGCCACATTCAGATCCGTATGTATTTTGCAAATTTCTATGTCTGCAATGCTCTGCACGGAGCTACTCTAGCTAATTGCTCCCACTTTAAATATGTATGTAGATTGAGACTTAAATTCATCTAGATCAGTGTCAAGGCTTGCATCGACGTAAGTCTTTACGACGAACTCTTTTATCACCTCCATAACCGAGAAATATTTCCTTAGTCCTCTAAGGATAATTTTGACCAATGTCCAGTGATCTACTCCTAGATCACTATTGTACTCCCTTGCTAAACTCAGGGCAGGGTATACAATAGGTCTGGTACACAGCATGACATACTTTATAGAACCTATGGCTGAGGCATAGGGAATGACTTTTCATTCTCTTTCTATTTTCTGCCGTTGTCGGGTTTTGAGTCTTTACTCAACTTCACCCCTTGTAACACAGGCAAGAACTCCTTCTTTGACTGTTCCATTTTGAACTACTTCAAAATCTTGTCAAGGTATGTACTCATTGAAAAATCTTATCAAGCGTTTTGATCTATCTCTATAGATCTTGATGCTCAATGTGTAAGCATCTTCACCGAGGTCTTTCTTTCAAAAACTCCTTTCAAACACTCCTTTATGCTTTCCAGAAAATTCTACATCATTTTCGATCAACAATATGTCATTCACTTATACTTATCAGAAAGGTTGTAGTGCTCCCACTCACTTTCTTGTAAATACAGACTTCATCGCAAGTCTGTATAAAACTATATGCTTTGATCATCTCATCAAAGCGTATATTCCAACTCCGAGATGCTTGCACCAGTCCATATATGGATCGCTGGAGTTTGCACACTTTGTTAGCACCTTTAGGATCGACAAAACCTTCTGGTTGCATCATATACAACTCTTCTTTAATAAATCCATTAAGGAATGCAGTTTTTGACATCCATTTGCCAGATTACATAAAATGTGGCAACTGCTAACATGATTCAGACAGACTTAAGCATCGATACGAGTGAGAAAATCTCATCGTATTCAACACATTGAACTTTGTCGAAAACCTTTTGCGATAATTCAAGCTTTGTAGATAGTAACACTACTATCGGCGTCCGTCTTCCTCTTGAAGATCCATTTATTTTCTATGGCTTGCCTATCATTGGGCAAGTCAACCAAAGTCCACACTTTGTTCTTATATATGGATCCCATCTTAGATTTCATGGCCTCAAGCCATTTCGCGGAATCTGGGCTCATCATCGCTTCCTCATAGTTCGTAGGTTCGTCATGGTCTAGTAACATGACCTCCAGAACAGGATTACCGTACCACTCTGGTGCGGAACGTACTCTGGTTGACCGACAAGGTTTGGTGGTAACTTGATCTAAAGTTTCATAATCATCATCATTAGCTTCCTCACTAATTGGTGTAGACATCACTGGAACTGATTTTTGTGATGAACTTCTTTCCAATTCAAGAGAAGGTACAACTACCTTATCAAGTTTCTACTTTTCTCCCACTCACTTCTTTCGAGAGAAACTCCTTCTCTAGAAAGGATCCATTCTTAGCAACAAAGAACTTGCCTTCGGATCTGTGATAGAAGTTGTACCCAACATTTTCTTTTTTGGGTATCCTACGAAGACGCACTTCTCCGATTTGGGTTCGAGCTTATCAGCTTGAAACTTTTTCATATAAGCATCGCAACCTCAAACTTTAAGAAATGACAGCTTAGGTTTCTTGCCAAACCATAGTTCATACGGTGTCGTCTCAACGGATTTAGATGGTGCCCTATTTAACGTGAATGCAACTGTCTCTAATGCATAACCCCAAAACGATAGTGGTAAATCGATAAGAGACATCATAGATCGCACTATATCTAATAAAGTGCGGTTACGACGTTCGGACACACCATTACGCTATGGTGTTCCAGGTGGCATGAGTTTGTGAAACTATTCCACATTGTTTTAGTTGAATAACAAACTCGTAACTCAAATATTCGCCTCTGCGATCAGATCGTAGAAACTTAATTTTCTTGTTACGATGATTCTTCACTTCACCCTGAAATTCTTTGAATGTTTCAAATGTTTCAGACTTGTGTTTCATTAAGTAGATATACCTATATCTGCTCGAATCATCTGTGAAGGTCAGAAAATAATGATACTTGTCGCGAGCCTCAACACTCATTAGACCGCATACATCAGTATGTATTATTTCCAATAAGTCAGTTGCTTGCTTCATTGTTCCGGAGAACGGAGTCTTAGTCATCTTGCCCATGAGGCATGGTTCGCAAGCATCAAGTGATTTCAAAAGCCCATCAGCATGGAGTTTCTTCATGCGCTTTACACCAATATGACCTAAACGGCAGTGCCACAAATATGTTGCACTATCATTATCAACTTTGCATCTTTTGGCATTAATATTATGAATATGTGTATCACTACGATCGAGATTCAATAAACCATTGAGTGCATGACCATAGAAGGTTTTATTCATGTAAACAGAACAACAATTATTCTACGACTTAAATGAATAACCGTATGTCGAGAAACATGATCCAATCATATTCATGCTCAACGCAAACACCAATAACCGTATTGCAATAAATATGATCCAATCATATTTATGCTCAACGCAAACACCAAATAATATTTATTTAGGTTCAACACTAATCCCGAAGGTAAAGGGAGTATGCGATGGTGATCTTATCAACCCTAGAACCACTTCCAACACACATCGTTACCTTGCCCTTAACTAATCTCTGTTCATTTTGCAACTCCTGTTTCGAGTTACTAATCATAGCAACTGAAACCGGTATCAAATACCCAGGGGTTAGTATGAACACTAGTAAAATACACATCAATAACATGTATATCACATATAGCTTTGTTCACTTTGCCATCCTTCTTATCCACCAATTTTTGGGGGTAGTTCTGCTTCCAGTAACCAGTCCCTTTGCAGTAGAAGCACTCAGTCTTAGGCTTAGGTCTAGACTTGGGTTTCTTCATTTGAGCAGCAACTTGCTTGCCGTTCTTCTTGAAGTTCCCCTTCTTTCCCTTGCCCTTTTACTTGAAACTTTGTGGTCTTGTCAACCATCAACACTTGATGCTTTTTCTTGATTTATACCTTCGCTGATTTCAACATCGCGAAGAGCTCCATCATCCCTTGCATATTATAGTTCATCACGAAGTTCTAGTAACTTTGTGATAGTGACTAGAGAATTCTGTCAATTACTATCTTATCTAGAAGATTAACTCCCACTTGATTCAAGCAACTGTAGTACGCAGACAATCTGAGCACATGGTCACTGGTTGAGCTATTCTCCTCCATCTTGTAGGCAAAGTACTGTCAGAGGTCTCATAACTCTCGACACGGGCATGAGTATGAAATACCAATTTCAACTATTGGAGAAACTGACACCCGCTAGCCACCTGTGTGCGAAGCACGGCGGCAGAACCAGTCTCGCGTAAGCGTACGCGTAATGTCGGTCCGGGCCGCTTCATCCAACAATACTGCCGAATCAAAGTATGACATGCTGGTAAGCAGTATGACTAGTATCGCCCACAACTCACTTGTGTTCTACTCGTGCATATAACATCTACGCATAAACCTGGCTCGGATGCCACTGTTGGGGAACACAGTAATTTAAAAAAATTGCACCTACGCAGACGCAAGATCATGGTGATGCATCGCAACAAGAGGGAAGAGTGTCGTCCACGTACCCTCGTAGACCGTAAGCGGAAGCGTTATGATAACACGGTTGATGTAGTCGTACATCTTCACGGCCCGACCGATCCTAGTACCGAATGTACGGCACCTCCCGATCTGCACACGTTCAGCTCGGTGACGTCCCACGAACTCACGATCCAGTAGAGCTTCGAGGGAGAGTTCCGTCAGCACGACGGCATGATGACGGTGATGATGAAGTTACCGACGTAGGGCTTCGCCTAAGCACCGCTACGATATGACCGAGGTGGATTATGGTGGAGGGGGGCACCACACACAGCTAAGAAATCAATGAATCAACTTGTGTGTCTCCAAGGGGTGCCCCCTCCCCGTATATAAAGGAGGGAGGGAGGAGGTGGCCGGCCAAGGAGGGGCGCGCCAAGAGGGCTAGGAGTAGGACTCCTCCTTTTCCTAGTAGGAGTAGGAGAGGGGGAAGGAAAGGGAGAGGAGGAGAAGGAAAGAGGGGGCCGACCCCCTTTGCCCTAAACCAATTCGGTTAGGGCCTTGGGGGGCACGCCCCACACTCCCCTTGCTACCCTCTATTTCCACTAAGGCCCATGTAGGCCCATTAAGCCCCCCCCCGGGGGGGGGGGGGTTCCGGTAAACCCCCAGTACTCCGGTATTTATCCGGTGACCCCCAGAACCCTTCCGGTGTCCGAATATAACCTTCCAATATATCAATCTTTATGTCTCGGCCATTTCGAGACTCCTCTTCATGTCCGTGATCACATCCAGGACTCCGAACAACCTTCGGTGCATCAAAACACATAAACTCATAATACCGATCGTCACCGAACGTTAAGCGTGCGGACCCTACGGGTTCGAGAACTATGTAGACATGACCGAGACACGTCTCCGGTCAATAACCAATAGCAGAACCTTGATGCTCATATTGGTTCCTACATATTCTACGAAGATCTTTATCGGTCAAACCGCATAACAATATACGTTGTTCCCTTTGTCATCGGTATGTTACTTGCCCGAGATTCGATCGTCGGTATCTCAATACCTAGTTCAATCTCGTTACCGGCAAGTCTCTTTACTCGTTCCGTAATGCATCATCCCGCAACTAACTCATTAGTTACAATGCTTGCAAGGCTTATAGTGATGTGCATTACCGAGAGGGCCCAGAGATACCTCTCCGACAATCGGAGTGACAAATCCTAATCTCGATCTATGCCAACTCAACAAGTACCGTGGAAGACACCTATAGAGCACCTTTATAATCACCCAGTTACGTTGTGACGTTTGGTAGCACACAAAGTGATCCTCTGGTATTCGGGAGTTGCATAATCTCATAGTCGCAGGAACATGTATAAGTCATGAAGAAAGCAATAGCAACAAACTATACGATCATAGTGCTAAGCTAACGGATGGGTCTTGTCCATCACATCATTCTCCTAATGATGTGATCCTGTTTATCAAATGACAACACATGTCTATGGTTAGGAAACATAACCATCTTTGATAAAAGAGCTAGTCAAGTAGAGGCATACTAGGGACACTTTGTTTGTCTATGTATTCACACATGTATCAAGTTTCCGGTTAATACAATTCTAGCATGAATAATAAACATTTATCATGATATAAGGAAATAAATAATAACTTTATCATTGCCTTTAGGGCATATTTCCTTCAGTGTCATCAAAGATAATCTTCCGTACGACCAAATTAAAGCAATCTCGGTGCATGCCTCCATGGGTAAATCATACTTTAGCATTTCTTGTATTTTTTTTGAGAGACAAACTAATTGGATATGGCTTTGAACTTGGGATCCATACTTTCCTTATAACGATAAAAGAAAGAAAATAGGTAATGAAATCTCAGTTTGGAAATGAAATCTCATGGACCCTTGGAGTACAGCTCCCTCCGAGTCAAACTAACCAAAAATAGCATAGGCATTTAGTGCCTGATATTATAATGCATGCAAGATTTTAATCTTGACATGACAATAAAAGTGGAGCATGTTTAGTTAAATAACTCGGGATGTACATTTCAACAAGGATACAGTTCACTTACCTAAGAAGACATCGATGCTTGCTTTCCTACTGCAAGTCCCAGATCGAGCTGCAACCTATGATTTGGCCATCGATGGAGCAGCGGCCAAAGTTCAGTCAAGCTATCAAACAAATCGTGTTATCTACAATGCAATACAAGCAGGGACCATGGATGATATCCTTGTAGAGCTAGTGGTAAGACCATATCATTAAATGTACTACTTTGCAACAACATAATGCAAAATATATGATGCCCACTACCAACTGAAAAGGAACCAGAATTGTAACTTCTGCCATTAACTGGAATCTGAAATATGTAAAGCTTGCTCTACTTGACCAAATCAAGCAGATGAGCACACTTAGTATATCGGCAGGAAACGCATGTCGTGATGAAAAACTAGTTCTGCCTGTAATAAGTAGACTAATTCTTGCAAAACATAAATCTGCTTGGACTGAAAATCCTGGAGCAGCAGAACTGCTTTGGAAAGCTATTCTGAATTGCACAAACATTGTATCTTTGGAAAGCTATCGACGAACTCTAAAACTTCCTTGCCTTAGACTGAAACAAACACCTTCAGATTAGCATCACACCTCTACTAGACATTGTGGGCACTCATTCAGGTAAACACCATTGAGCTACGTTTAGCACACAGATTTGAGCGCCATTCAACCGTCATAAAAAATATGTATTGCAATCTAATTGCAGGCATGGGTATCCCCAATAAATTTTGACTACCTTGGACATTTCTTCCTACGGTATGGTGAATACAAGAAACAGCGAGAGTTTTGCTTCTCCTTGGCGGAAGGATTCCTTTGTTCACTGAGAATGAAAGGAAAAGAAGGAAGTCAATGTCAGAAATACAAGAAGGCAATAAAAACAAAGATCACAACATCCTGTATCCTGAAGCAAAGTAATCTCCCTTCTAAAACATACTAATAGCTACCAGATAGAAAATCAATTCTTGCATGCAGCTATAATTGGCAAGAAATTTCACTTTTAAGAAGGTGGCTGAGTAGATCACCACACATGTTGGTTGTAAGATGTATAAGTACGACTTAACAGAATTATAACGAGTTATATCTTAAATTATACAATATACGGTGCCATTAGAAAGCATCACACACCACGGATTAAGCTCTACCAATACGAAATACCTTGAACTGTTTGCTTCATATCTAAAACTCCGCACCACATATATGAACACATAACTGAACATGTGCAGTTGAAATGGAAAAACAATAAAATATGTTTATTTTATAGAAGATTTATTCAGAGCTACCTTCTAGGCAGTGCATTCAAAAATCAAGAACGGTCCCCGTTAAATTTTGAATAACATAGGTTTAATTTTTCTCATCAAGTTAAATCAATAGGCATGGAAACCACATTGTAAATTCTAGAAATAGTTATACCACAACCAGTAAGCTAATAGATTTAACTGGATTGAACAACAAAATCTAAAAAATACTGCTCTCCTACAATCGGCAGAACCGTAAGTAATGATGTGGCATTTGCCACTTTGAAGAACAATCCATATTGCAAGTGATAATGTGAAGCAGAGACATCTTCTAATGCCGCATCATTACTTACGGTTCTAAAACTCCGCACCGCATATATGAACACGTAACTGAACATGTGCAGTTGTAAATGAAAAAACAATGAATTGTATCTGCTTCTAAAAATACAAAATTTAACAATAAAATATGTTTATTTTATAGAAGATTTATTCAGAGCTACCTTATAGGCAGTGCATTCAAAAATCAAGAACGGTCCCCACTAAATTTTGAATAACATAGGTTTAATTTTTCTCATCAAGTTAAATCAATAGGCATGTAAACCACATTGTAAATTCTAGAAATAGTTATACCACAACCAGTAAGCTAATAGATTTAACTGGATTGAACGACAAAATCTGAAAAATGAGAAGATATATATTTATCTGTCAGACGATTATTGTGGAAACTGTTAGCACCACTCCCGTCAGCTCTAACTTCTCTTCTAATTGATGCGCTTAGTTAGCAGCTATTTCTAATTGGAGATGGAAGAATACTGCTCTCCTCAATCGGCAGAACCGTAAGTAATGATGTGGCATTATATTGCTAGTGATAATGTGAAGCAGAGACATCTTCTAATGCCAACAAGAAATGACCATGCTAGAAAAGCAAGTTGTTTGCAAATCTAATTGGATGAATAAACTTGAAGTACAAATGTACTTAAAATAAAGAAGTTTTGATCAAGTTCATTAATAAATAACATGCACCAAACCACTTGTTAGAATAAGGATGCTAGAGAGATTACTTGAAATCCATACAAGCGAGCAATTAGAATTATGTGGTGCAGAAGAATAACTTTGGGCTGTCAAAAATGAAGAACAATGATTGTGTCTATCTATACACGATTGTAGGAGAGCAACACAATATATAGCAATTTGATTGCACACACGTTCAAACTGGACGGATACGTGCACATTAGCAAACACCACCAAGTTGTGTCCAAACCATTTGCAATCAAAAGATGAGATGTGCATGGAAGGGGGTGGAGCTCACCACACCAGGCCAGGTGGTAGGAGGAGGGAGTAGGCAGCCGCAACAGCCATGAGGGAGGGCTCGTCCTCGTCCACCTGAAGCAGTAGGAGCAGCAGCTGGTCCAGATCCGAGCAACCTGCACAGAAAACAAAGGAAAGGAAAGGAAAGGAATCACAAGGAGGGGCATGAAGAAACCGACAAGACAAGGGAAGGAGGCGCGCACACCATGGTTGGAGGTCGCCGGAGATGGCCTGCAGCCGGCGCGCGTCCTTTCCTTGGAGGTTGAGGCGTCGAACCTCCACGGGTAGCTAGGGTTTCGGGCGTCTCAGTCCATGGCTGCAGCCGGGTCGGACCTCCATGGACGACCTCGAGGGACGGCGGCCCGCCGGTGCGACTGCGGATCTGGGCGCTGCCTCCCCTTGCCGCCGGATCCCTTCCATTCCCTTCCCTCCCTTGGGAGAGGGAGAGAAGGTGAGGGGGAGGAGGAGGTCGCCGGCGGTGTCGCCATGGCCGGGCAGGGCTTATCCCGCCTGCCTGCTAGGTCGCCATGGCATTGGGTGGGCTAGGGTTTCGCCCGAGCTGCTGGAGAGACGGGTTGACGGAGAGGGCGGGGTAGAGGGAGGTCACCAGCGTGGATGGGAGAGAGGAGGCCGCCGGCGAGGCATGTCGCCGGGGAAGATGGGATCGGCGGCGGCGGCGGCGTTCACACCTAGGAAACAGATCGAGAGAGAGGAGTTGAGGGGGCCTCGTTCCTCTGGTTTCGTTTCGTGGGACGGGGCTCAGTTGGTTTTGGTTGGTTTTTTTTGAAACCGTGAGGTGGGAGGGAGGACGAAAAAAAACCATGATAGGTGGGACGAAAATTAACCGACGGAGACTATCAACTGAGACATTAGGAGTAGAGATTTATGCGGAAGTCGGAGTTGCTTGCCTGGAGAAAAGTGACGACGCACACATTTTACAGACAAACCCGTTATGTGGATCAACATGGGTAGCCTGATCGGCCAAAGGTGCCCTATATGAACGTGTTACGACCGTTTTCATCCGGTTTGTCACAATTAAGTGAATAATTTACTTATTTTTGCAAGGCTAAAGGGCTTTCATTGCTCAACTTGCTCAACTTGGAGGGACATGCTCCATACAGAGTTATGGTACATTAGTAGGGTCCAGGAACCGTAGGGGCTTCAACGCGACCAAAAGTAGCTAATCTATGATTTATAGCATTTTGGTTCCTACTAGTATGAGCAATTGAGCTATCCCTCTCACCAAGAAGCTTCCTCACTTCATTCACCAGCATTGCATTCATTGATCTGTCTGTGGACTGTGACTGAATGAAATCCACGGCGACTTTGCAATCCATCTCAACATTGACTGGAAGAGTAGTCCATTGCAGTGCAAAATTGAGCCCCTCCAGGCATGCCACTAGCTCAACATGCAATGGACTCACACAGTGCAAGAGATTTCTGCACGGTGAGAAGACTATCCCGACGGTACTGTCATGGAGGATCATCCCCACACTGGCCTCGCCTGCCTCCTTGATGTAGGCACCATCTACATTGAGCTTCATCTAGCCATGTACAGTCAGTCCATCTAGCAGCCAGGGTAGCATCAGACTTCTCATGCAATATCTCTAGTGAGCGTCCATCTACACCAATTGGTGTCTTTGCTTTTAACTGAACAACTTCACGAATTCCCAGTTCACCCTATCATATGCTTTTGACAGGTCCAACTTGTATGCGCAAAAACTACTTACAGGGTCCTTCTCCCGCTTAATGCCATGGATACACTCAAAAGGAATGTAAGCATTATCAGTAATTAACCTTCCAGGTACATAGGCACTCTGCTCTGGTGCCACAATATCATCCAGTAAGGGTCTTAGACAGTTTACTAGGCATTTTGAGATTACCTTGTAGACCACACTTCATAAGCTGATATGACGAAACTTAGTGAGCCTAGTGGGTTTAGGCACCTTCGGAATAAGCACAATGGGTGTGGATTAATTCACTTTGGCATAATACCTGACTAAAAAAAATAGCACGACAGCCCCAATAACCTCCTACTTCAATATGCCCAAGTGCTGCTGAAAAAACCTGGCATGGAAGCCTTCCGGTCCTAGCGCCTTTAAGGACCTGATCTGAAATAGTGCATTGCTAATCTCCTTACGACTGAAAAGAGCAGACGATTTATCATTCATATCCGGCAGTGGCGGAGCTAGCCGAAAGTCACTGGAGGGTGAAGCGTAAATCCTCAGTATTTGGGGGGGGGGGGGGGTGCCAAATATTTTAAAAATTCTAATCTAAGTCTCCCAAAAAATAATTCTTCAGAAATTGATCTAAGGCTAAGACTCGGGGGGGGGGGGGGGGGGGGGGGGGCAGCGCCCCCTGGCCCAACATAGCTTCGCCGTTGATATCTGGACTTATTTTTTTCTTGGAATAGGTGCATGATCTCCTCTGGATAGATATTTGGATCGGACGTGAACATATTCTCAAAGTACTCTTTTGCCATGTTCATCATAACACTCTGATCCTGCTGCCATGCCCCCATTGATATCTGTTAGACCTTTGATCCTATTTTTTCTAGCATGCCAAACAACCTTGCGGTGGATTTTTTTTTTTTTTTTGCATTTTTGTCCCCCTCCTTTAACCAATCAATGCGAGACGGTTGAAGCCACATCATTTCCTCCTTGTAGAGCAGTTCATTCATGGCGTCCATCTCTTTTCGCAATTCCGCACGACAAGTTCCACATGGCTTCATTAAAATCTCAGTGAGTTATTGGCATATGCTCATAGTCTCATATGGCTTCATTAAAATCTCCAACAATCATCCATGGCAAGGTTACTCTGGCTGTACAAGTGCCGCATTGCATCCCACACTTGGTGTATTTTCCGCGCGTGGTTCGCCATAAACAAAGGTGATATGCCAGGAGGCTCACTAGCCGAAACAGGGACATACGTATCAATCCATAATTTACTTCTTTCATATATCTGATAATAAAAAAAGCTTTCTTAGTTCTTCATATGGTTATTAATCTTTTTCCATGCGTTCTTACGTAATTGGGAGTCTATTTTGTTCCCCTTTTCCCATTCAGGAGGAAGCGCTCTTATGTATCGGTATGATGCCAGGGTCGACCCGATCTTCTCCATCACACGATCTCCTTCTTCCTCTCTACCAGGAGCACGGTGCGCTACCGCAGCAGACCCGATCTCCTTCCTCTTCTTTGATCCAGCCCGATCTCCTTCTTCTTCTTTGATCCAATCCTTCTGCTTTTGATCCAATCCGTCCTGCGCCCGTAATTGTCTCCGACACAAACTACACATCTACTTCCTGTGCCCATGGGGTGTTCGGTAGGGACTTCTTTGGCCATTCAACAAGCCGTTGTACGCACATATAAATACACACCTACTCCCTCGACCGAAGCCCCAGCACAAATTGTGTCGTTCTGTTCGTGCTCGATATTGTTGTCTTGCGTCTCATCGTGTTTCGGTGCCGGTGATGGGGCTATGTCGATTCCTTCGTCCGGTTCCTTCTTCCGTTTCGATTATCGTTCCTTCATCCGATTCCGTCACGACAGCGTGAGTAGCGGCGTCGCGAAAAGAAGGTTGTCCAGGAGCAAGCTAGAGAGCCTGCGACGCCAGGTCAAACACTTTGTGTCCCAATGCCTCCATCTCGCTGAGCTTCTAAACTCTCGTCTCCTGGCAGGCCCTCGCGCTCCACCTTCCGGTATCTGCAACTTCCTGAAACTAAGCTACCACGATGAAGAAGGCGCCGCTGCAATCCTCGACCGTGTGAACCTTGTCCATTCCGGATGTGTCAACGATCTTGGAACCGTCCAGTCTTATCTCTTCTCACGCGTTGTCTAAGTAGGGCGGCCGCCAGCCTGAAGCACCTCGTGGTATCTTTCGGTGGTCAGCTCCGCTCATGACCGTGAAACTGACTTCACCCAAAAACTCAAACTGATGGGGGAAGGTGGGTTACGCAATTATACATTCCTCCTCATGTGATGCTTCCTCACGCATAAACGTGGATCGAAGGTAAGCTACAATTTATTTGTGTCAACTTGGTATTGAACACAAGACCTTTTGACTCCGACACCATGTAAAACTACACGCACAAATCACTTCACCTGAAAGTTTAAACTGATGGGGAAAAATGAGCTATGTAATTATACTTCAACAAGGACGCGTCGACCTCATGCATGGTACCGGTGAAAATGTCGACAGCCGAACGTACAACAATGTGATGGCTTGCGTGTGTATCATCTAACCATGTGGACAGCCAACAAGGATAAAAGAAAGGCTGCAGAACAACGGCTGGCCAAACACCAAAAGAAAGAAACTTGCGTGTATATCATGTAACCATCTCGTGTCTCCTCGCGTTGTCGCCATGCTCCGCACTCGACTCGCCTCGCCTCCTCGGCATGCACGTGCACTCTCCCTCGCGATTCAGCATTCGTTCACTGTGCATGTGCCGCTACGTCGTCCTGTCCGTGGCACGTAGGAGGCGAACCTGCGCCTCGGCGGCGTCCGCTTTCTGACCACCGGCGGCTTGAGCGTAGATAACATGTAAATGACGCGCGGTCATGGCCGTCACGGTATCCTCGCTCGCGCGTTCGCCGTTGATCTAGCCCTCCGCCAGCTGGTACGTGCTGTTCCAGAAAAAACATGCTGTACCGTTGTTCCTCCTGCACCTGCTGGAACACTAACAAAGACGCCGGCGCAGGCTGCACCTCCCACATGGCGGCATTGTAATGTGACTGCTCGATGGTGAAGCCGGCGAGCACAGGAGGCGCGAGAGCCGGGGCAGTGTCGTCGGAGCCCGTCTCCATCGTGGTGTCGTCCTCGTAGTCGGAGACCTCGGGCGAGCTGGCTGGCAAGCCGACCTCGATCCACCTAGCACGGCGACTTTGCCAGGCAGCGGTAAGGGCGGCCACGACGTGCTTCATCTCCGTGGAAAGGCTCTCCCACAGAGCTTCGCCGTCTGCAGTCATGGCGAATGCAGTGCAAGGGATGTGGAGTGGCTTGTGTTGTGGTGTGGAGTTAGCTGAGTGTGATCGCCTTTAAATAGCGGATTCGGGTGAGGCGAGACGTCGAGTGGGTTCCTCGGCCGGCGAGCGGCATATGGATGGATGGGGCGTTGAACGGGCGTGGTAGATATTCGTCCCGACCAGTCCAGTCACGCGTCTCCGACATTAAACATGCGTGGACATCGGAGATGCGTCGCGGGCGGTGCCCTCAGCCAGCGCGCCGCTCCAATGGCGGAGGCGGTGACAGGTCGCGTCCGTCCTGAGCCGTCTTCAACGTGGAGCGACGCGCTCTACAGCTGGCGCCGGGCGAAAACACGCGCGAGCGCGAAAGAAGGGGTTTGGGTCAGTAAGGGTGGTCAGAAGCGGACGTGGGAGCGGTCCGGTCACTCATAAAACCCCCGCATTTATCTTCGGTTTGCGGGAAAAAGTAGATCCGAATCACACCACGGACGCGTTGAAGGACTTTCGCGGTTCAGAGTGACGAGAGATTTGAGGGTCGGGCGGTGGAGGGGCCATTAACTTGTTTCCAATTTGTGCGAGTTGTATATAGTAGTACTCGATGTAGAGCTTAGACGATGCTGCATGTGAATGTGGTGTCGGCTATGCTCTAGCCTGAGTCACGGGACACCGTTGCGTCCTTGAACCGCTGGGCTGGGCACATCGGCCAGCACAAACATGATGGGAGGCTAGCCTAGGCAGGGTGGGTGAAGAGACAGGACAGGGCCGCGCGTCCACTCCGGCGAGCGACATAGTATATATCCCAGAAAATGCAGCAACCGCTCTTGTGGTAGATTTTCTTCATCTGCTTCGGGCAGGTGCACTCTTCAGCCCGTTGGCCTGGTTCAGGCTGCCGAGAGAAACGAGCTTGCCGTACGTGGAGCCGGTCCACCGTGACCGTCGTAGCGTAGCGAGAATGAGGGGCACCGTTGCTCCGGTCAACCAGCTCCGACGAACGCCGTAGAAGCCAGTTTTCTACTGGCTCCGCCTCTGCACCCCACGTTCTGCTCCCGTGACCCCGTCCGTCAAGGGGCCTGCGGCGTGGCGTACTACTCGGTACTGTGCTCGTCTGTGTCTGTCCTGCTCTCTCCCGCGCTTCGCGGTCAACAGGCCGTTCTCCAGCTCGACGCGCTCGGCGGCCGGCTGCGGCCCTGCCAAGTGCCAAACATCAACGTGCAGTGACCGCACCTCACCAAAGTAAAGCTCTGTTGAATATTTGATGAATTTCCTACCTTATTAAGTTTAGTTCAGAAAAAAAAACAGCGAATAAATCATGAATACTTCCTCTCTCTCAGTTTACAGGGCGTGCGGGTTGTTGAAAAACAAAAATAATACTCCCTCCGTCTAGGTGTGTAAGTCACCTTACGAAATCCAGATTTTCCCAAAACCTAGACGGAGGAAGTAGCGATGACAGCCAAAGCAAGCGACGGGTTGTTGAAGCTGGTGATGCGATCGAGATTATAAGAAACAATCACCATAATTATATCAATTTGCTACTATCAGTGAACCAAACGCCAACTCTAACAGAGAGGATAAGATGACATATGGAGCAACGGGAGAGGATGCATATATGTTGTTCGTCGAGTCACTGAGGAGGTGGTCGACATCTGGGTTGTCGCCATTTGCAGCCACGATGAATAAGGATCCAGTATGTCATGCATGCATGAATGAGCCACGTGAGCCTCTACAATTAACCACGAATTATTGGAAATATTCTAAAATATTAAATGGGCAGGCACAATAATTCCATCGAGCGCTCTTTTCATCTGTGTCGCATGCACCAACATGCTTAGAGCATCTACAGCTGAAGAGGACAAATATGACCCTTCAAACGCCCGTGGACGCGTCCCCAGTGACCGGGCACTCCTCAAATAGCGTCCTCACATTCGTGTATCTTATATCCAATCCCCTATATCCTACTAAACCATGCAACGTTGATCAAAGTATGTAGATCAACAAATGGACACAGGCAAGCACAATACTTTCACCAAAAGATCGGATGTTCAAACGACCACCAAAGTTCAAACGACGGACAACTTGAAACTACATCTAAAACTTGAAATTAATTGACCCACGCGAGGAGCCGCTCGTCCTCGTCGGGCTCCGTGGGTAACCCACGGCGGCGGACAGAGCTCTCCGCCGCGTCCCTCTCCCTTGCTCGCTGCCTCTCGTGGCGGGTGGCTCGCGCCTCTGACTCCGGCGTGCGTGTTTGGGCCGACGCAGTGGGGGCATGCACAAGCACCAACCGCTGCCCGCGTGGGGGAGCAGTAGGCGGCGGGGCAAGGGGACGACATGGGGGAGGCGTGGACTGCGCACCCCGCGCGGAGCCAAGTGTGGGCCGAGAGGAGCCAGCGCCGACTTCCTCGTTGCGGTGGCGGTGGCGGGGGAGAGGCGAGGCCCATCCGGAACGGCCACCCGTGTCCACCTTGGACCTCTCGAGGGCGATGCGGAGGGCTAGATCCTCGTCGGAGTCGGAGGATCGGAGGAGCGGTTGCCGGCGCTCGACATGGTGGACGCAGTCACCGGAGTGGTCGGAGTGGATCGAATAGGAGAAATCGGAGGGAAGAAGCAAAGACGGATCAAGAGTGGAGTGAGCTAGAGTTTCCAGATTGGGATATTTGTGGGGACGGAGTGGGGTAGGGGTGGGCCGGGCCGACGTGGCGGGCATGCCCGGGCGCCTCCATATTCGGGCTGGATATGAGGGGTGCCGGACAGCCCGGATATTTGAGGGTCGTTTGAGGCGCCCGACTGGGTCATAAAAACGTGCCCGACCAGTGACCGGGCAGGCCGTCCGGGCTTTTGAGACTGGTATGAGGCACCCGACTGTAGATTGCTCTTATAAAGAGAAACATTCTTCCTTGTTAAAGTTGTTAATGTAGAAGAAGGCGACTTAATTGTATGCAATTTTCATATGTTGTCATTTTCTTGTAGTTATTCTCCATCTAGTGTACTCTTTGCTCATGATTTTGGTCAACCGTATTATATGTTTTTTTTGCATGGTGCGCATCCGCGGATGCAAAGTCTAGGAGGTATAATCTTTCTTTTTTGAAAAATACGCAGAAGTGTCACACTTGCCATTTGCAAACATATGCCTTCATATATCTTCTAGTTTTCATTTGGAGAGTAGTCCACATCGTTTCGATTCCAAATTTTGATAATAGATTTGGCGCCTTCGGATCACCACTTAGTCAGCATGCCCCTTCGGTTTTAGAGGACTTGGTCCTCCCAAACCGCCATTTATAAAAGAAAATCATACTCATACTTCTTCTGTCCATGTGTACAAGGCCACCTCATAATTTGGTCCATATTTTAACCATCAATTTGACCAACGAAACACATGTCACTTGTCTAGAAAATATATCATTCAAAAAATTTCTCAACTACAAATCTTTCAGTTGTTCTGTTGGTAGCTTACCAAGCCAGACGGTTGGTAATTATGAATCTAATAATATATTCTAGTGATATACATATATTTTCCCCAAACGATAAGTGTGAGACGAGTGGCATGAAGCACTCTGGCCCTGGCGTCTTTTTACTACTAAAGTTGTCATTCAAAAGAAAAATAAAACCAATAACTTAACGGCAAAAGTTAGCTGTCGATTACAAGATGAATTTTTTTTGCGATGGCATTGTATTCGTGGACGAAGAAAGTGCGATTTTTTTTCATTTAATCGAGAGGCTACTCAAAACATAAATTTCGTCAACGCGTATCCAAGATCATAGAGAAAGAACATTTCCACATTTCTAGCAAACTTTTTTTAAGGAAATGCCATCATGGCGGTTTATATTTCATGTGAGAATAAAGCTACATCGTTTGATAAAACGTCTACTAGAAACCCCGGAGGCTCCGACTTCCAGACAATTGTTCGAGAAGTCTCCGAGTTCCTAGACAATACATCCGCCGCCATATTGGCCTCCCTAGGACAGTGATGAAAACATATTGAAATAAAATTGCGAGCTAAAAAAGAGCATTCTTCAGAGATTGCCGCCGCTGGGCCGAGTGAATTTCCGCCGTTCGGCATGATCTCAATTACCTCCATACAATCCGCCTCCACGTAGATTTTGTTGCAGCCCATATCATTAGCGAGAAGAAGCCCATCCCTAAGACCCCGAGCTTCTGCTGTCCCGGCATCTTCCACGAACGGAATATCAACGCAAGATGCAGCCAAGAAAAAACCTGTGTCATCACGTAAAATTGCACCCGTACTCCCAGTACCTCTGTCTTGATCAAACGTAGCATCAACATTGAGTTTAACTAGACCATCCGGCGGCCTGTTGCATCCATGTCTCCTGATTCTCGTATGTTTGGATTGTGCCCATGTGAAGTTTTTTGCCAAAGCTAAAATTGCTTGTGCTGATCTCGTTGGCTCAAAAAGGAGCTCACCATGAGTGAACTGGTGACGCTCCCACCACACATACCAGACACCTATGGCCAGTAGATCATTGCGGTTAACACCAGCCACCAATGACTGAATTTGATTCCTGGACAGTAGCACATCCGCCAGCACAGACCCCCCTTCCCTTTCAGATGTACATACCTCATTGATCAAGGGTCCTAGACCTAGAATTCGCCATATTTCTTGCACTCTCGGGCACAGAAACAAAGCGTGCCTAATGCTCTCACAGTCGGATGTACAAAGCGGGCATTGGGAACTAGTTATCATATGCCTATTCGCAAGGACTGCATAACAGGGAATGGCTCCAAGCAAAGCTCTCCACACATGGATTTTTATTTTTGCCGGCACACGCAATTTCCAAATGGTTCGTCAGACTGGACTAGTACTTGAGGCTTGAACTGAGTTTGTCATTCTCAACTTTCGTCCGTGCTGGTGCTCCCATTCTTCATGGTAAGCCGATCTAACAGAAAAACTACCACTTCTGTTAAAGTGCCATGAGACAAAATCCTCCAACATACCCACTGCCAAAGGGATGTTCATAATTCGTTGCACATCAATAGGCCAAAATATATCATTTAATAACTGTTCATCCCACGTCCTATTTTCAGCATCAATGAGTTCAGAAACTCTTGTAATCAAAATGTTACCTCTCGGTGTCATAACTTTCCGTGTAGGACTGCTCGGTATCCATGGATCTTCCCAGATCTTAATTTGAGAACCATCGCCTACTCTCCAAATATGTCCACGCTTGAAAGTTTGAATACCACTGCACAGACTCTGCCATGTGTATGAGCTCCCTTTCTTCAGACTACAGTTGAGGAGGTCTTCATCTGGGAAGTATTTGGCCTTTAGAACTCTAGCACATAAAGAATCTGGTTCACTTAACAGTCTCCAACACTGCTTAGCCAGAAGGGCCAAAGTAAAACAGTGCAAATCTCTGAAGCCCATGCCACCCCTCTCCTTAGGCACACACATTTTCCACCATGCAAACCAATGCATGTGTTTTTTCAGGTCCTCATCTCCCCACCAATACTTAGACATTGCCGTGGTAATACTATTGCATATCTGTTTAGGTAACTTAAAAACTGACATGGCATAGGAAGGAATGACATGTATCACCGCCTTGAGTAATACCTCCCTACCACCAAAAGATAGCATTTTTTCCTTCCAACCTCGGATTCTGCTAAGCACACTATCAATGATATGCTGGAAAAAATTTGATCTATCAACGCCCACAATAGGGGGCAGCCCCAAGTATTTGTCCGTGATTGCCTCCGCCATGATATTCAGGGTAGTGCACACCTCAACTCTAGTCTCAACCGGCGTACAAGGGCTGAAGAAAATGCTTGATTTTGCCTCACTCACCAACTGTCCTGAAGCCATACAATAATCATCAAGGGCTCGTCGTAGGCTGGTAGCATTAGGAGCATCCGCCCTCATCAAGATAAGAGAGTCATCGGCGTAAAGTAGATGTGAGACCGACGGGGCGTCCCGACACACCTTGACTCCCATCAAGTTACCAGCCTCTTCTTCATGCACAATCAAGCTGGAAAGGCCCTCGGCACAAAGCAAGAATAAATATGGAGACAGTGGATCCCCCTGTCTGAGCCCCCTAGAAGGAACAAAAAGTCAGTCAATTCATTATTCACTCGTACATGGTATTTTACTGATCTAACACACTCCATAATTAGGGCCACCCAATTAGCAGTGAACCCTAGACGTAATAAAATCTTCTCGAAGAAATTCCATTCCACTCTATCATACGCTTTATGCATATCAAGCTTCACCGCACAAGTACCATATTTACCAGTGTTCTTCCTCTTGATTGCATGGTATGATTCAAAAGCCACCAAGAAATTGTCCGTGATGAGGCGCCCTGGCACAAACGCACTCTGGTTTGGTGATATAATTTCCGTCAAGATATATTTCAGCCGGTTAGCAAGGAGTTTTGAGATCACCTTGTATACTACGTTACATAGGCTAATTGGCCAAAATTGTGTGATAACATCCGGGCTCTCTACCATAGGAATAAGCACAGTGGTAGTGTTGTTCCATACATCTAGGATCTTTCTCGAATTCACTGCTAGCAATACTTCATCAATCAAGTCCTCCCCTATAATGTGCCAAAACCGCTTGTAAAAAATAGCATGCAGGCCATCCGGGCCGGGTGCTTTCAGATCACCAATGTTAAACATAGCTTTCTTCACTTCCTCTCGTGTATATGGTTCATTGCATCAGACACACGCGGTTTAACCTTCTCAATGACATTTATATCTGGTTCTAGTACCCCTGAGGTAAACAAAGATGAGAAGTATTCTGTAGTGTGTGTTTTGACCGCCTGTTGATCTTCAATCCAGTCGCCATTATCTATTTTTAGGCGCTTAATAAAAAATTTCTTGCGTCGTCCATTTGCTGCTCTATGAAAGAAATCCGTGTTTCGATCTCCTCTAGTGCCAATCAGCCCGGCCACGTTGGAGCCAATAAATTTCCTCCTGTTCAAGAAGATTTTCAATCTGCATATGTAATTCATGCTGCGTAACCACTGCATCATCTGTCAATGGACCTGATAACACTTCATTTAATTTTTTCTGTAGCGCTCGCAGCCTGGTCCTCGGCCCCTTAAGAACCTCCTTGTCCCACCGATGCAGTGCAGCATGTATATCTGCAGTTATTTCTGATAGTGGTGCGGCACCGAGGGCTTTACGATTATCCCAAGCCGTTTGAACTATTATCTCGACATATGTCTCTGCCAGCCACCGCGCCTCAAATTTGCGCGGTCCGCTTGGTCCCCTTGGTTGCACGCCCAATTGATACTCAGTGTCAATCAAGACCGGCCGGTGATGAGGCGCCCTGGCACAAACGCACTCTGGTTTGGTGATATAATTTCCGTCAAGATATATTTCAGCCGGTTAGCAAGGAGTTTTGAGATCACCTTATATACTACGTTACATAGGCTAATTGGCCGAAATTGTGTGATAACATCCGGGCTCTCTACCTTAGGAATAAGCACAGTGGTAGTGTTGTTCCATCCATATGGGATCTTTCTCGAATTCACTGCTAGCAATACTTCATCAATCAAGTCCTCCCCTATAATGTGCCAAAACCGCTTGTAAAAAATAGCATGCAGGCCATCCGGGCCGGGTGCTTTCAGATCACCAATGTTAAACATAGCTTTCTTCACTTCCTCTCGTGTATATGGTTTATTGAGATCATCTTTCATTGCATCAGACACACACGGTTTAACCTTCTCAATGACATTTATATCTGGTTCTAGTACCCCTGAGGTAGACAAAGATGAGAAGTACTCTGTAGTGTGTGTTTTGACCGCCTGTTGATCTTCAATCCAGTCGCCATTATCTATCTTTAGGCGCTTAATAAAAAATTTCTTGCGCCGTCCATTTGCTGCTCTATGAAAGAAATCCGTGTTTCGATCTCCTATAGTGAGCCAATCAGCCCGGCCACGTTGGAGCCAATAAATTTCCTCCTGTTCAAGAAGATTTTCAATCTGCATATGTAATTCATGCTGCGTAACCACTGCATCATCTGTCAATGGACCTGATAACACTTCATTTAATTTTTTCTGTAGCTCTCGCAACCTGGTCCTCGGCCCCTTAAGAACTTCCTTGTCCCACCGATGCAGTGCAGCATGTATATCTGCAGTTATTTCTGATAGTGGTGCGGCACCGAGGGCTTTACGATTATCCCAAGCCGTTTGAACTATTATCTCAACATATGTCTCTGCCAGCCACCGCGCCTCAAATTTGCGCGGTCCGCTTGGTCCCCTTGGTTGCACGCCCAATTGATACTCAGTGTCAATCAAGACCGGCCGGTGATCTGACTTATCAAACTCCTCATTTGTCACACCAATTCCCGGGAACATGTCCGCCCATATAGCATTGCTAGTTCCATGATCTAGGCGTTCTCAAATGTGTCCCCGCCGCCATGAAATTTTTTCTCCGATGTATCCCAGGTCATCCAGACCGCAATCAGCAAGGGCGTCACTAAAAGCTTGCATGCATCTTTGAGAGCGAACGACACCACCCTCTTTTTCATGAGAATGTAAGATCTCGTTGAAATCACCTGCCATCAACCATGGCATATCCATCATAGCATGTAATTGCCTCACATACTCCCACGTCAAATGTTTTCTCTCCCCGCTTGGTTCTCCATAGAAACCTGTGTAGCGCCATCCCTCATTATTTCCTTCGTTGATTCTGATGTCAATGAAGTTAGGCTGCACCTCATGAGACGTGACTCCTAACTTGTTATACCAGAACATTACAAGACCACCACTCCTTCCATCACTTTCTAACACTGCCATTGCCTCAAAACCAAGCCTTCTCCTAAGTTTTTCTGCCTTTGCTTTGTTCAGATGTGCTTCAGACAGAAAAAGTACATTTGGTCTCACCCGCCCTTGGATCCCCAAGAGCGCACGAACTGCCGCAGGCTTCCTCATCCCACGGCAGTTCCAGCATAATATTTTCATTGCGACCAGACGAGCTCCGGATCAGAGCTCGCCGATATTAGGTGGCTGGCATCCATCACAGCCGTGGTACCATTCTTAGATCTCTTGGCATCCTGGGACAAATTTTCATCATCCTCCTCATCCACGCCGGCTAGCGTTGGGTCTTTATGAACCTCCATAGCGGCAGTCACACTGCCTTCCGTACCATGCATTACTGGCTCCTTAACAACCAGCTGGTTTCGTTTTGGTTCCGTGACAACCAACTCATAATTGAGTCTTTTTCTAATACTGTGCTTGTCCATAGTTTCATCTTTCGTAATTCCGAGACGGCGGTTGTGTTGGGGAACGTAGCAGAAATTCAAAATTTTCTACGCATCACCAAGATCAATCTATGGAGTAATCTAGCAACAAGGGGAAGGGGAGTGCATCTACATACCATTGTAGATCGCGATGCGGAAGCGTTGCAAGAACGCGGATGAAGGAGTCGTACTTGTAGCGATTCAGATCGCGGTTGATTCCGATCTAAGCACCGAAGAACGGTGCCTCCGCGTTCAACACACGTGCAGCCCGGTGACGTCTCCCACGCCTTGATCCAGCAAGGAGAGAGGGAGAGGTTGGGGAAGACTCCGTCCAGCAGCAGCACGACGGCGTGGTGGTGGTGGAGGAGCGTGGCAATCCTGCAGGGCTTCGCCAAGCACCGTAGGAGAGGAGAAGGGAGAGGGAAAGGGCTGCGCCAAGAGAGACCGGAAAACTCATGTCGTGGGCAGCCCTAGACCTCAACTATATATAGGGGGGGAAGGGGGCTGCGCCCCCTCTAGGGTTCCCACCCCAAGGGGTGGCGGCCAGCCCTAGATCCCATCTAGGGGGGCGGCCAAGGGGAGGAGAGGGGGGGGCGCCACTAGGGTGGGCCTTAAGGCCCATCTGGACCTAGGGTTTGCCCCCTCCCACTCTCCCATGCGCCTTGGGCCTTGGTTGGGGGCACACCAGCCCACCTGGGGCTGGTCCCCTCCCACACTTGGCCCACGCAGCCTACTGGGGCTGGTGGCCCCACTTGGTGGACCCCCGGGACCCTCCCGGTGGTCCCGGTACATTACCGATATCACTCAAAACTTTTCCGGTGACCAAAACAGGACTTCCCATATATAAATCTTTACCTCCGGACCATTCCGGAACTCCTCGTGACGTCCGGGATCTCATCCGGGACTCCGAACAACATTCGGTAACCACATACATACTTTCCCTATAACCCTAGCGTCATCGAACCTTAAGTGTGTAGACCCTACGGGTTCGGGAACCATGCAGACATGACCGAGACGTTCTCCGGTCAATAACCAACAGCGGGATCTGGATACCCATGTTAGCTCCCACATGTTCCACGATGATCTCATCGGATGAACCACGATGTCGGGGATTCAATCAATCCCGTATTCAAATCCCTTTGTCAATCGGTATGTTACTTGCCCGAGATTCGATCGTCGGTATCCCGATACCTGTTTCAATCTCGTTACCGGCAAGTCTCTTTACTCGTTCCGTAACTCACATCATCCCGTGATCAACTCCTTGGTCACATTGTGCACATTATGATGATGTCCTACCGAGTGGGCCCAGAGATACCTCTCCATTTACACGGAGTGACAAATCCCAGTCTCGATTCGTGCCAACCCAACAGACACTTTCGGAGATACCTGTAGTGCACCTTTATAGCCACCCAGTTACGTTGTGACGTTTGGTACACCCAAAGCATTCCTACGGTATCCGGGAGTAGCACAATCTCATGGTCTAAGGAACTGATACTTGACATTAGAAAAGCTCTGAGCAAACGAACTACACGATCTTGTGCTAGGCTTAGGATTGGGTCTTGTCCATCACATCATTCTCCTAATGATGTGATCCCGTTATCAACGACATCCAATGTCCATGGTCAGGAAACCGTAACCATCTATTGATCAACGAGCTAGTCAACTAGAGGCTTACTAGGGACATGGTGTTGTCTATGTATCCACACATGTATCTGAGTTTCCTATCAATACAATTCTAGCATGGATAATAAACGATTATCGCGAACAAGGAAATATAATAATAACCAATTTATTATTGCCTCTAGGGCATATTTCCAACAGTCTCCACTTGCACTAGAGTCAATAATCTAGTTCACATCACCATGTGATTAACACTCACAGGTCACATCACCATGTGACCAACATCCAAAGAGTTTACTAGAGTCAACAATCTAGTTCACATCACTATGTGATTAACACTCAATGAGTTCTGGTTTGATCATGTTATGCTTGTGAGAGAGGTTATTAGTCAACGGGTCTGAACCTTTTAGATCCGTGTGTGCTTTACGAATATCTATGTCATCTTGTGGATGCTACCACGCGCTACTTGGAGCCATTTCAAATAACTGCTCTACTATACGAATCCGGTTTACTACTCAGAGTCATCTGGATTTGTGTCAAAGTTCGCATCGACATAACCCTTTACGACGAACTCCTTTTCACCTCCATAATCGAGAAAATTCCTTAGTCCACTAGATACTAAGGATAAGTTCGACCGCTGTCATGTGATCCATTCCCGGATCACTATTGTACCCCTTGACCAACTCATGGCAAGGCACACTTCATGTGCGGTACACAGCATAGCATACTGTAGAGCCTACGTCTAAAGCATAGGGGACGACCTTCGTCCTTTCTCTCTCTTTTGCTGTGGTCAGGTCTTGAGTCTTACTCAATACTCACACCTTGTAACACAACCAAGAACTCCTTCTTTGCTGATCTATTTTGAACTCTTTCAAAATCATGTCAAGGTGTGCGTTCTTTGAAAGTATCATCAGGCGTCTTGATCTATCTCTATAGATCTTGATGCCCAATATGTAAGCAGCTTTATCCAGGTCTTCCTTTAAAAAACTCCTTTCAAACAACCCTTTATGCTTTCCAGAAATTCTACATCATTTCGGATCAACAATATGTCATTCACATATACTTATCAGAAATGTTGTAGCGCTCCCACTCACTTTATTGTAAGTACAAGTTTCTAACAAACTTTGTATAAACCCAAAAACTTTGATCACTCCATCAAAGCGTATATTCTGACTCCGAGATGCTTGCTCTAGTCCATGGAAGGATCGCTGGAGCTAGCATACCTTTTAGCATCCTTAGGACAAAACCTTTCTGATTGTATCACATACAACCTTTCCTTACGAAAACTGGTAAGGAAACTTGTTTTGACATCCATCTGCCAGATTTCATAAATGCAGCTAATGCTAACATGATTCCGACGGACTTAAGCATCGCTACGGATGAGAAAATCTCATCGTAGTCAACTCCTTGAACTTGTGAAAATACTCTTTGCCACAAGTCGAGCTTCATAGACGGTAACATTACCGTCCATGTCCGTCTTCTTCTTAAAGATCCATTTATCTCAATGGCTTGCCGATCATCGGGCAAGTTCACCAAAGTCCATGCTTTGTTCTGATACATGGATCCTATCTCGGATTTCATGGCTTCTAACCATTTGTCGGAATATGGGCCCACCATCGCTTCTCCATAGCTCGTAGGTTCAGTATTGTCTAACAACATGATATCTAAGACAGGATTACCGTACCACTCAGGAGTAGTACATATCCTTGTCGACCTACGAGGTTTGGTAGTGACTTGATCCGAAGTTTCATGATCACTATCATAAGCTTCCACTTCAATTGGTATAGGTGCCACAGGAACAACTTCCTGTGCCCTGCTACACACTAGTTGAAGTGACGGTTCAATAACCTTATCAACTCTCCACCATCCTCCCACTCAATTCTTTCGAGAGAAACTTTTCCTCGAGAAAGGATCCGTTTCTAGAAGCAATTACTTTTGCTTCCAGATCTGAAATAGGAGGTATACCCAACTGTTTTGGGTATTCTATGAAGATGCATTCAGCCGCTTTGGGTTCGAGCTTATCAGCCTGAAACTTTTTCACATAAGCTTCGCAGCCCCAAACTTTTAAGAAACGACAACTTAGGTTTCTCTAAACGGTGTCGTCTCAACGGAATTGCGTGGTGCCCCTTTTAAAGTGAATGCGGTTATCTCTAATGCCTAACCCATAAACGATAGTGGTAATTCGATAAGAGACATCATGGTATGCACCATATCCAATAGGGTGCAGTTATGATGTTCGCACACACCATCACACTATGGTGTTCCAGGCGGTATCAATTGTGAAACACTTTCCACAATGTCTTAATTGTGTGCCAAACTCGTAACTCAGATACTCATCTCTATGATCATATCACAGACATTTTATCCTCTTGTCACGACGATCTTCAACTTCACTCTGAAATTACTTGAACCTTTCAATAATTCAGACTTGTGTTTTATCAAGTAAATACACTCAGCATCTACTCAAATCATCTGTGAAGTAAGAACATAACGATATCCACTGCATGCCTCAGCACTCATTGGACTGCATACATCAAAATGTATTACTTCCAATAAGTTGCTCTCTTGTTCCATCTTACTGAAAACGAGGCCTTTCAGTCATCTTGCCCATGTGGTATGATTTGCATGTCTCAAGTGATTCAAAATCAAGTGAGTCCAAACGATCCATCTGCATGGAGTTTCTTCATGCATATATACCAATAGACATGGTTCGCATGTCTCATTCTTTTCAAAACCGAGTGAGTCCAAAGATCCATCTACATGGAGCTTCTTCATGCGTTCTATACCAATATGACTCAAGTGGCAGTGCCACAAGTATGTGGTACTATCATTACTATCTTATATCTTTTGGCATGAACATGTGTATCACTACGATCGAGATTCATTTTAGGTGCAAGACCATTGAAGGTATTATTCAAATAAACAGAGTAACCATTATTCTCCTTAAATGAATAACCGTATTGCAATAAACATAATCCAATCATGTTTGTGCTCAACGCAAACACCAATCTCGATGGTAGAGGGAGCATGCGATGCTTGATCACATCAACCTTGGAAACACTTCCAACACATAACGTCATCTCAACTTTAGCCAGTCTCCATTTATTCCGCAGCTTTTATTTCGAGTTACTAACACTTAGCAACCAAACCGGTATCCAATACCCTGGTGCTGCTAGGAGTACTAGTAAAGTACACATTCATATAATGTATATCCAATATACTTCTGTCGATCTTGCCTGCCTTCTCATCTACCAAGTATCTAGGGTAGTCCTGCTTCAGTGACCGTTCCCCTCATTACAGAAGCACTTAGTCTCGGGTTTGGGTTCAACCTTGGGATTCTTCACTAGAGCAGCAAATGATTTGCTGTTTCATGAAGTATCCCTTCTTCCCTTGCCCTTCTTAAAACTAGTGGTTTTACTAACCATCAACAATTGATGCTCCTATTTAATTTCTACTTTCGCGGTGTCAAACATCGCGAATAGCTCAAGGATCATCATATCTATCCTTGATATTTATAGTTCATCACGAAGCTCTAATAGCTTTGTGGCAGTGACTATGGAGAACCATCACTATCTCATCTGGAAGATTAACCCCCACTCGATTCAAGTGATTGTAGTACTCAGACAATCTGAGCACATGCTCAACGATTGAGCTTTTCTCCCTTAGTTTGCAAGCTTAAGAAACTTGTCATAGGTCTCATACCTCTTGACGTGGGCACTAGTCCGAAATCCCAATTTCAGTCTTCGGAACATCTCATATGTTTTGCGACGTTTCAAAAACCGTCTTTGGTGCCACAATTCTAAACCGTTAGCATTACGCACTGAACTATCACGTAGTCATCAAAACGTGTATGTCAGATGTTTCGCAACATCTACAGACGACGCTGAGGTTCAGCACACCGAGCGGTGCATTAAGGACATAAGCCTTCTGTGCAGCAATGAGGACAATCCTCAGTTTACGGACCCAGTCCGCATAATTGCTACTACCAACTTACAACTAAATTTTCTCTAGGAACATATCTTAACAAGTAGAACTAAAGCGCAAGATATGACATAATTTGCAAAGACTTTTTGACTATGTTCATGATAATGAAGTTCATCTGATTATTGAACTCCCACTCAGATAGACATCCCTCTAGTCATCTAAGTGATACATGATCCAAGTCAAACTAGGCCGTGTCCGATCATCACGTGAGACGGACTAGTCATCATCGGTGAACATCTCCATGTTGATCGCATCTACTATACGACTCATGTTCGACCTTTCGATCTCTTGTGTTCCGAGGCCATGTCTGTACATGCTAGGCTCGTCAAGTCAACCTAAGTGTTTTTGCATGTGTTCCGAGGCCATGTCTGTACATGCTAGGCTCGTCAACACCCGTTGTATTCAAACGTTAGAATCTATCACACCCGATCATCACGTGGTGCTTCGAAACAACGAACCTTCGCAATGGTGCACAGTTAGGGGAAACACTTCTCTTGAAATTTTAGTGAGGGATCATCTTATTTATGCTACCGTCGTTCTAAGCAAATAAGATGTAAACATGACAAACATCACATGCAAATCATAAAGTGACGTGATATGGCCAATATCATCTTGCGCCTTTGATCTCCATCTTCGAGGCGCGGCATGATCACCTTCGTCACCGGCATGACACCATGATCTCCATCATCATGATCTCCATCATTGTGTCTTCATGAAGTTGTCTCGCCAACTATTACTTCTACTACTATGGCTAACGGTTAGCAATAAAGTAAAGTAATTACATGGCGTTTTCATTGACATGCAGGTCATACAATAAATTAAGACAACTCCTATGGCTCCTGCCGGTTGTCATACTCATCGACATGCAAGTCGTGATTCCTATTACAAGAACATGATCAATCTCATACATCACATATATCATTCATCATATCCTTTTGGCCATATCACATCACATAGCATACCCTGCAAAAACAAGTTAGACGTCCTCTAATTGTTGTTGCATGTTTTACGTGGCTGCTATGGGATTCTAGCAAGAACGTTTCTTACCTACGCAAAAACCACAACGTGATATGCCAATTTCTATTTACCCTTCATAAGGACCCTTTTCATCGAATCCGATCCGACTAAAGTGGGAGAGACAGACACCCGCTAGCCACCTTATGCAACTAGTGCATGTCAGTCGGTGGAACCTGTCTCACGTAAGAGTACGTGTAAGGTCGGTCCGGGCCGCTTCATCCCACAATGCCGCCAAATCAAGATAAGACTAGTAACGGCAAGTAAATTGACAAAATCGACGCCCACAACTACTTTGTGTTCTACTCGTGCATAGAAACTACGCATAAACCTGGCTCTGATACCACTGTTGGGGAACGTAGCAGAAATTCAAAATTTTCTACGCATCACCAAGATCAATCTATGGAGTAATCTAGCAACGAGGGGAAGGGGAGTGCATCTACATACCATTGTAGATCGCGATGCGGAAGCGTTGCAAGAACGCGGATGAAGGAGTCGTACTCGTAGCGATTCAGATCGCGGTTGATTCCGATCTAAGCACCGAAGAACGGTGCCTCCGCGTTCAACACACGTGCAGCCCAGTGACGTCTCCCACGCCTTGATCCAGCAAGGAGAGAGGGAGAGGTTGGGTAAGACTCCGTCCAGCAGCAGCACGACGGCGTGGTGGTGGTGGAGGAGCATGGCAATCCTGCAGGGCTTCGCCAAGCACCGTAGGAGAGGAGAAGGGAGAGGGAAAGGGTTGCGCCAAGAGAGACCGGAAAACTCATGTCTTGGGCAGCCCTAGACCTCAACTATATATAGGGGGGGAAGGGGGCTGTGCCCCCTCTAGGGTTCCCACCCCAAGGGGTGGCGGCCAGCCCTAGATCCCATCTAGGGGGGCGGCCAAGGGGAGGAGAGGGGGGGGGCGCCACTAGGGTGGGCCTTAAGGCCCATCTGGACCTAGGGTTTGCCCCCTCCCACTCTCCCATGCGCCTTGGGCCTTGGTGGGGGGCGCACCAGCCCACCTGGGGCTGGTCCCCTCCCACACTTGGCCCACGCAGCCTACTGGGGCTGGTGGCCCCACTTGGTGGACCCCCGGGACCCTCCCGGTGGTCCCGGTACATTACCGATATCACCCGAAACTTTTCCGGTGACCAAAACAGGACTTCCCATATATAAATCTTTACCTCCGGACCATTCCGGAACTCCTCGTGACGTCCGGGATCTCATCCGGGACTCCGAACAACATTCGGTAACCACGTACATACTTTCCCTATAACCCTAGCGTCATCGAACCTTAAGTGTGTAGACTCTACGGGTTCGGGAACCATGCAGACATGACCGAGACGTTCTCCGGTCAATAACCAACAGCGGGATCTGGATACCCATGTTGGCTCCCACATGTTCCACGATGATCTCATCGGATGAACCACGATGTCGGGGATTCAATCAATCCCGTATTCAAATCCCTTTGTCAATCGGTATGTTACTTGCCCGAGATTCGATCGTCGGTATCCCGATACCTTGTTCAATCTCGTTACCGGCAAGTCTCTTTACTCGTTCCGTAACTCACATCATCCCGTGATCAACTCCTTGGTCACATTGTGCACATTATGATGATGTCCTACCGAGTGGGCCCAGAGATACCTCTCAGTTTACACGGAGTGACAAATCCCAGTCTCGATTCGGGCCAACCCAACAGACACTTTCGGAGATACCTGTAGTGCACCTTTATAGCCGACGTTTGGTACACCCAAAGCATTCCTACGGTATCCGGGAGTTGCACAATCTCATGGTCTAAGGAACTGATACTTGACATTAGAAAAGCTCTGAGCAAACGAACTACACGATCTTGTGCTAGGCTTAGGATTGGGTCTTGTCCATCACATCATTCTCCTAATGATGTGATCCCGTTATCAACGACATCCAATGTCCATGGTCAGGAAACCGTAACCATCTATTGATCAACGAGCTAGTCAACTAGAGGCTTACTAGGGACATGGTGTTGTCTATGTATCCACACATGTATCTGAGTTTCCTATCAATACAATTCGAGCATGGATAATAAACGATTATCACGAACAAGGAAATATAATAATAACCAATTTATTATTGCCTCTAGGGCATATTTCCAACAGGTTGTCATCATCTTTAGGATCATCACCTGTACCGCCATCCTCTCGGCCCCTGGCACTTTTTCTTGCTCCTCTCTGAACAAAATTGTTGCAGCCTTGTCCTTGTTGTCCCTGACCTCCCAGCCTAGGGGCCAACATCCAATCACCCCAATTCATACTTTCAGGAGTGTGCTTCCCATTACCATGCTCCAAATGCGTGTGCCCCATATGTCCACATACATAGCAGAAAACAGGGATTTTCTCATAAAGGATTGAGTAGTAGACCTTCTTTTGGTTTTTGGTGATGGAGACAAAACACATCAAAGGCTCGTTCACATCTAGCTTGACATGCACACGAACAATTCTCCCATCTCCCCATCGAGGGTTAAGCATCACACTTTCCACCTTCCCAACCTTCTTCATTAGGGATCTAATGACAGCGTCTTTCCGGTACAAAGGTGGAAGATCAACAATTTGTATCCAAACAGAGATACTGTCCAAAATCACATCATTAGGCTTGGTGAATCCATCATAACGCTCAATCAGAACGCCATGATCTCTGAAGAGCCATGGCCCTTCTTCGGTTACCCTTTTCCAGTCTGCCAGACAATTAACAGTAATCGCAAATAGGTTTCCTCCCAAGGCGTTGAAGGTCGCACCCTGAGCCAAGCTCCATGCCAACCGCATCGAGTCGTAGAAGGCGCCGCGACTAAAGGGTTTATCAGTGTGAACCCTAGCAATCGCCATGAATTCTGCCTCATCCACTTCATCAGGAAGTTCTTCATCAAAGTTAAGATCATCATCCTCCCTCTCCTGAAGATTCAGCTTGCCAATCAGCTCATCAACACCTGCCAATCCACCAGCCGCCACGCTGTGCGTCGTTGACTGGGAACCTGAACCTGACCCCGCCATAGTTTTTGCTCCTCCGACACCTTAGGTGTTGCTCTCGCTCCTGTCCTAGATCAAACAACGACCAGATACTGGGAGGAAAGAATGCCAAGGTAACAACCCGATAACTTAACCGGACTCTCGTGAGAGGATCCCACGAGAGGATTTATAACCCTAGACGACGCCGTCGCCAGGGGAGTTTCGCTGAGACCGAGTCGAACTCGCTAGGATTCGGGATTCTTGCAATGCCAGTTTTCTTACATTTCTAGCAAACTTAGATGGAGAAACACTAATTAATAAATTAAATTTTGACGATGAGAAGATGTATGCGCACGTGGATTTTTTGTACGGGTATCTTGATCAGCAGGGGAATCCTTTTGTACGGGTATGGAAAGAACACCCATAGTATGTTCACCAGGAAAAAACTTTGAGAAAAATGTAATGGCGTAAGAAATTCAGTCCACAGTATCGACGATGGATGGAACCCCGTCATTTTTCTCTTCTCACTGACCGACGCATGTGCAGCAGAGCCTGGCTGCATACCACGGTAAAAAAGATCTCCTCGACCCGGTTGAGCCGAACCATGATCCCCCTCCCCTCTCCCCCACCTCTCTCTCTCCCGCACACGCACCCAAACCTAGCCACCACCAATGTCAGCGGCGCCGCCGCGCCGCCACGCCTCGCCGCCGGGCGAGGTCCGCCTCCGCCTCCCGCCCGATGGTCCAGTACGCCTCCTCCGCGCCTCCATGGCCCGCAAGACCTGGAGCCACAAGCGTCTCTCACGGGGGATTCCGACGCCGCCTCCACGAGCTCCACCCGGGCCGGCACCCCCCGCGCTCGGGTTCCTGCACAACCGGGCCGACGAGCGCAGCCCCTGCTTCATCCCCACCGCCCTCGTCCTTCTCCCTCGGCTGCCGTCACGGCCGCGCACCCCTTCCCCTCCAAGGACGGGTGCGACCACCTCGTCCTCGACTGCCTCGCGGGCCCTTTCCGCCTGGTCTTCCTCTTCGCCGTCGAGGAAGGCACCGACAACGACGCGTACGCTCGTCCAATACTGGCGGCCGGAGCGAGCTGACCTCGATGCGCTCCCAAGGCGAGTTCTCCATGGAATTCACACAACATCCCAGCGTTCTCGTTGGCAGGTCTCTGCTCTTCTCCATGTCCACGGGGACAGTGCGTCGATCGTGGAGCATGACCTGGCAAGCCGCGACCTGACTCTGCTCGGCCAACCAGACAAGTACTACAAGCACACAGATGCTGTCAAGGATGGGGATTTTGTTAACGCCTTTGAATGCGTCAACCACAACCTCAAGATCAGGTTAGGGCTCTACTCTTGCACGCCTCACCTGTTGGGAGCCACACACAAACTTTTCATTGTCCAAACAACATTTGTATGGATGGAGTAGTTGGTTACTCTTTAGACCAGCCTTGGTATCTATTTGTCCATAGTTGCTTTGGGCTATTGAGTTTTGCAGTTTAGGAGAGGAGTGTAGAGCACTATTAGATGTTCTACGACGAGGTGGTTGCCAATCGGTATTTGTCTTTCATTTGTTCGGGGCGAGCCTGATTGCGTGTGTGTTGGCGTTTGAGGGGTTCAGTGGGTCGAATTAGTGTTATTGTCTTTCGCTAGCAATACATTTGAGTTAGGACCTGTCATCTTTTGGCATGCTACGTGTATTCTGATGAACATTCAACCATAGTGCAGTTATTGGAGTAAATAGATGTTATCCTATTTGGAAAGAGTTATATGCCTCTGCTGCTGCCAGTTCTAAAATGCGCCGTTTATTTGTATGGTACCTTGTAATTGTACTAAATAATTTGTGCAAACACTAGCCCGATGTTAGAACGGAACATAATACCTTGGGTCATTAAAACGGACGATGGAACAATTGTAGCTGTGCCACAAAACTTTGATGGCCTTATGTTATTTCTAACCTTAAAATTATTGACTGAAAATTTACACCTTTGTTTTCACCTAGGGCTCCTTGTTATGGAGAAGGTGCTCTCGAGGGTGCTAGCACACTCAACAAACATGGATGTGCCTTGCTACCCAAAGATTCTCCTAGTGATGTTCCTAAGGGGCACCAAATGAAGAATCGGCGAAGGGTACAACCAGCAAAGATGATGCCGGGAACCTGACGACCTCTGATAGCAACGTTGATGGTGCTTCACCTTCGGAGAAGGTGAGTCCGAATAATGTACTGTATATAATTTTTCCTTTCTTGAGATCATTGTCGGTGCCAGGACTGCACCATTGTGTGGTGAAATGTGTGAATTCCACTGAGCTTTGCATTGTTCATTAGGTTCTTTATGTTTTTTTCACTGGTATGGGGTGATTTGTCAAAGAAGTTGTTGAATTAACTGAGCCCACAATTTTAAAGTAGCATTGCAATATCTCCTAGACAGTCATATTACCCACATAGAACATGTTCATGTGCTTCTGTATGTGCGAAGTAACAGTCTTGTGTGGGACTTGGAACTCAATAGAACTTATCTCTTGAATTTACATCATCATTCTTTAAGGGGCCATTTAATTTTGGGTTTAAAACCTCTCTAGCAAGCGGCTGGGTGTTGGATGGATTGGCCAAGCGCACAGTTAAAAAGGGAAACTTGCTGTCCATGGCGACCCACACATACTAAAAGTAGTGTCACCTGGTCCCCGCACCCCACTGCCTTTTTTTTCTCGAGAGTACACAAAATGCATACCATATTTATATGGGAGGCAGCAAAGTGTGTTACAAGAATAGCCTCTTCACATTGCAACCAATGCCACAGGTCAACACCACACCACAAGTCTAAGAAGCTACTTTCTCACAAAATTTTGTAAACACACTGCTTCGGCAGCCATCCAAGTCTGGAGTTCATCACAAATGTGAATCACAAGAGCCGGGATGGATCGCTGCTGCTCCACATTCCGGAAGATCTTAGCATTCAGCTGTTTCCATAGTTTCCAAGCAATGAGGATGACCACCGAGTCGAATTCCTTCTTGATGATCTTCGATAAAGGTTTTCTAGATCTCAACCACAACTCCTCAAGGTAATCATCAGTAGCCATGATGGCCACCTGGATTCTAAACTCCGTGAAGCATCTGTGGCTTGATTCCCAGAGTGTTGCGCTAATTAATTAGGTCCAGGTGGCTCAGTGTCGTTTCCTTCTGTCCTTTGATGCCGGGGGGGGGGGGGGGGGGGGAGGGGAGGGGGGGCGCCTCACCGGATCTGCCCGAGAGGAGGGGGAGAAGCTGTCGGAGAGGAGGGGGAGAAACTGGAGGACAGGAGGGTGGGGTGGATCTAATCTGCAGCTCCAGCTGCCGCCAAAGGTTCAGAGAGGAGATCCCTCGCGTGGACTGAAACGCGAGAGGGGTTCCATCTCCCTTCCCCGCCAATAGTTCCCGCCCTTTTCTTCCCACGCTGGTCTCTGTTTCCTGCCTGAAGCCCCAGCCCCTGCCTGAGGCGTCTTGATTTATCTAAGGCAGGCAGAATGGCGCCTAGGCTGATGACTTGGATGCCCTAAGAGCTAAAGTGGGCACCTTAGACACATGACTAAGGCAAGGCCGTCGCCTTGTGACCAGGGAGCGCCTAAGCGACACCTTAGGGACGCCTTAAAAACCATGTTTTCCTGTCTCCTTCCAATCTTTCTTTTGTCAACTGCATATTTCACCCTCCGGAGAATTTTACCTCCTCCCCCTCCCCCCCTAAAGGATTGCAGTAAAAAAGGTTATTTTGGTATTAGAATTTAAATCCTTTCCATCTCCAAACACAAAACAAGTACTCCCTCCGTCTGGTAATACTTGTTGGAGAAATGGACGTATCTAGACATATTTTAGTTCTAGATACATCCATTTATGTGACAAATAATTTCAGACAGAGGGAGTAGGTAACTGGTTCTTAACCTAGGCCACCCCCCATGCAAGAAATAGTTGTATGTTTTTCATGGGTATGTAGCACAAGAAAAAAAAATCTGCAATTAGAGGAACAACATGCATGACGTATGTTGACAAAATGAGAAACGGAAAGCAAGTTTGAAAGATGAAATATAACCAAGGTTTTTTTTCTCGAATACACATGAGGCCTCTGTATAATTGCATTAAGGAGAAAGAAAATATTTACAAGGAAAACTTGACACACCCCACTCACCCCACTGCTAGAATAGGGAAAACACGTGCCTGTTACAAAAACAAAATGACCTGAGTTACCTCAAAAACTACCATTAGGTGGCAGCAGCTAACAGCTGCACCAAGCCCCTTGCTCCGACCATGCATTAGAGGTGTCCTTCCTCCCAAATTCGTCTAAGCACCAGCTAGGCACTCGATGTAGCACCATTAAACACACAGTCATTTGATGCTTCCACAACATCCATGCCCGCATGTGATCAGTGAGTCAAGCCCCTGTTTGAAGTTTCCCGGAGTCAAAGAATTGATTCTCAGCCACCAAGCACAGAACACATCATTCCTGGCGTGTGGTGAGGAGTCTGGTAACCAGAGCAACAGAAGATGATGCACCAAACTTGTTCAGAAAAGACACAGTTTGTCAAAATGTGTTAGATTGTCTCTGTCTCTTGATTACAAAGACGGCATTGGCTCAGGTGGGGCAGACCCTTCCGTGCTAATCTGTTGGCAGTCTAGCATCTATTGTGCGCTGCTGACCAGAGGAAAAACTGACACTTCTTTGTCGCCCAAGACTTGCAGATAAGCTTCCATTGCTCAAAATAAACAGCCCCATGGTATAAGCTAAGGGCAAAGTTTCTTCCTAGCCCGAGCTACACGGTACCCATCATCTCCAGCATCGGTACACTTCGAGATATGTGCAATGCTCAGCGGCAGGGTCAGACAATTAGCAGACTGTAGCTGTCTCACTCTCTCAGCATGAACATTAATTTCTGCTGGACATTGCTTTCTCTCCCCACGTCCTGTCTCATCCTCTCATAAAATACTCTGCATGCACATGCAGCATTTGCTGGACATTTCTCTCTCTCTCGCCTCCCTCTCATAAAATATTTCTGCATGCGCATGCACAAGAGAACTCTATCTCTCTCACGGTGTCTGACATGCATGCACAAGCATACTCTCTCTCCTCAGCGTCCCTCTCTCACTACTCTGTCTCATGAAAAGGTGTGACTGCCAGGGTGTGGATGTTGTACTGTTCATGACATGAGTTTAAAAAAGTAAGAGAAGAGAGAGTAGCAGGAAAGAGAGCATAGAGGAAGAGAGAGAAGAGTTGCATGCACGGGAAGAAACGAGAGAGTCAGAGGCACATGCGACGTCATGTCATGAACAGTTCCCTCACATGCAGATGATTAAGGATTAAGCGTCTGGCGCCAACTGCTGTGTGCACATATCTCGATGAAACATGGGCATGATTGGAAGGCTGAGATAAGGGGTACCGTGTAGCCCCAGCTAGTAAAAACCATTCTCGCCCTTAGATTGTAGCTTACTTGTATCTTACCTATAACCGCACATTTGACGATGGCATGAGGAGTGAATTCGAACTACATCATAGCCGATTCCCCAATCCTACTCTGCTCTTTACAGATGACTCGGGCCAAGACGTGAGGGCTGGGTGGATCATGGCCGACCGTGCACGGCATTCATCTCGCCGGAGCAACGACCTGCAAGATCCAACCGGCCGAGGTCAGCCTCCATCAGCTCGAAGAAAGAGGTAGGCGGCGGCACACGGAAAACATATAATAGAACACCTGCACCCTTCCTATCTAGCCATCCATTCTGCGCATCGCGATTCGTGCAAACACATTTCTCTTTTTTGTTTCTCTCGCATAAAACATGTTTTGAAGTTCAAACCTTTGCAGCGTGGCAAAGTTTTCTATCTAGAATATAGGATAAATCTTTCAGATTTTTTTGTCAAATATAAATATACAAATTATGATTTTCTAGATTAAAAAAAATCATATTTTGTATATTTATGTTTGACAAAAAATTCTGAAAGATTTATCCTAGATTCTAGATAGAAAGCTTTGTCACGTGGCAAAGGTTTGAACTACAAGACATGTTCTATGTGAGAGAAACAAAAAAGAGAAAATTTCATATAAAAAGTTAGTTGTGCTGCATAGATCTTAAAGCAATATTGGACAGCCAGGATAGCAGGGCCCGGGTGCAGATGTTCTAAAAATCCACATCCGGCGGCACACGATTTACCAAGACCAACACCCACGTACACCCACTGCTTGAGGAGAGCCTAGAGTCGGCGTTTCCTACAACCACCAGAGATAATCTCATATTCGACATGGCAGAGTTGGGCTTGGACGACCTCATCGAAGGCATAAGACTAGTTTGGAGGCGACCCAAGCACAGCAATGGCTGACAACGTCATGCCGCCATGCGCACAGATTAGCAGCTCAGCCGGAGGAGAACACTGTTGGGCTAAGTCCCTCCACATGGAGGTGTGTTAGCAGCCCAACATCAGCCCACACAAGTCCAACACATATGAACCGTTGATCTGTTCTGCATCCAACGGTTGTGAGTGTTTCCTGGTGAAGGGAGCAAGGAGAAAACCCTAGCCACCCCATCCCCTCCTGGTGGTGGCTGCCATTCGTGAGAGTGTGAGAGAGTACACACAAGAGAAACCACAACCTGAGAGAGAGAGAAGAAGCAGAGGTTCTGTCCAAATTTGCTGCATCTGACTAGACAGTGTTCAAGCTGGTGGTTGGAGGCTCAAACGTGCTTGGATCGACACCAAACTTGGTGAGCTCGTTCCTTACTTTGAGTACTTCGATCTGGTTAGCTGGTTTGAGGATTGGGTCAGTGGAGCATCAGATTTGAGAGTGGTTTTCTCAGCTCTGACTGCTGCAGTTTCACAACAGAGTAGTTTTGGGAGACGAACAGTTTGGGTAGGCAAACGATGTAGGATTGAGCTGAAATTTTGAGGAGATCTCAAGAACTCGTGTGTCTACTTGTCTGCCAAATTTTGTTCTGTTTGGTTCAGCGGTTTAAGAACAGTTTGCAAAACACTGAAGGGTACAGAAGCTGTGTAAACTCTTCTTTGCTGAAATCTTGCTTCTTGTGGTTGTTGTTGCTGTTGCCGGTTGGCAGCGTGGAGAGTGTGTTGTAAATATCTCTAGAGGTTCTAGAGAAGACTTTGTACTCATCATTCTCATAGTGAAGTTCAAGTCGAGGAGGGTTTTTCACGTTAAATCCTATGTCACATGTGCATGTTGTTTGTGTTATTCCGCTGCTAACCTGTTGGTTGAAGCTGTCCTCAAAGTTCATCACAAGTGGAGGGGGTTGTGTAGTGTGCATATTTGCCGTGTCGGTGAATTTGTCCAGCGCATTGTTGCTGTCCAGCTCCAACAAAGTGGCATCAGAGCCTTGGTTTGCTTGTGCAAATTGCTGAGTTTCTTGTGGTGAAAGATGGAAGTGAATACCAGCAGGATGATATCTTTGAATGGTACAAATTATCAAGCATGGAAGGGCAAGATGGAGGACTTGTTTTATGTGAAAGAATACTGGAAGCCAGTGTTCTCCACTGAGATGCCGGAGGGCATTGAGGAAGGTCAGTGGAAGGTACTTCATCGCCAAGCTTGTGGGTTTATTCGGCAATGGGTCGATGACAATTTTTTGAACCATATAATTGATGAGACACATGCACGCACCTTATGGCAGAAATTGGAAGAGTTGTTTGCCCGAAAAGAAGGTACAAACAAGATGTTCTTGATCAAACAATTGATGTGCTTGAGGTACAAAAAGGGCACTCTAATTGCAGATCATGTGAATACATTCCAAGGCATTATAAATCAGCTTTCTTCGATGGGAATAACATTTGAAGATGAAGTGTGAGCTTTGCTGCTACTAGGCTCATTACCGGACAGCTGGGAGACCTTTAAGGTCACGGTTTGCAATTCAGCACCTAATGGAGTTGTCACTTGGAATCTTGTGAAAACCAGTGTACTAAATGAAGAGTTAAGAAAGGTGGCTGAAGCTAGTTCTTCCTCACATTCAGAGGTGCTGGTCACTCAGTCCAGGGGGAGAAATAAGAGCAGAGGTCCAGGTAAAGGGGCAGAAAGTGGTAGGAGCAAATCAAAAAGTAAGTATGCTGATTATGAGTGCCATCACTGCCATTAGAAGGGCCACATTAAGTGGCAATGTGACAAGTGGAAGAAAGACAAAAAGAAAAAGAAGAAGCAAGATCAGAAGCAAGTTGACAGTGATAGTGACACAGAGGGCAACCGAGTTACTGCAGTAGAAGAGGACATCATGCTTGTTATGCATGAAGAAAATGGGGGCAGATTTGGTTTCACTGTTGAGGAGAAGATCACTGTTGTTTCTGATGAAACCGTCAACCTTGTGGATGGTGACGAGATGATTTGGATACCGGACAGCGGTGCTACCCATCTCGCAGAGAGCTCTTCACTAACTATATATCAGGTGATTTTGGTGTTGTGAAGATGGGGAACAATGATAGAGCAGCTATCATTGAAAAAGGAGATGTGCATTTGGAGACCGCAAATGGTACAAGGTTAGTCCTCAGATCTGTGAGGCATGTTGAGGCACTTTGTCTCAATATTATTTCAGTTGGTTTGCTTGATGGAGATGACTACTTGAGCAGTTTTGGAAAAGGGCAGTACAAGCTCACCAAAGGCAACTTGATTGTTGCAAGAGGTAAAATGGTCTCAGTGTTGTATCATGTTCATGCTAAGCTCTTTAGTGCTTCTGTCAATGCACTAGAGAAGGATGATCATTGTGCTCTATGGCACAAGAGACTTGGGCACATGAGTGAGAAGGGGATGATAGTGCTACTGAAGAAAGGTCTCTATGGCCTGAAACAAGCACCAAGACAATGGTACATGAAGTTTGAAACTGTCATGGCGGAGCAAGGCTACAAGAAGTGTAGCTCAGACCATTGTGTGTTTATTCAGAAGTTCTCAGGTGATGATTTCATCATATTATTGCTCTATGTTGATGATATCCTGATTGTTGGCAAGAATGTCTCTAGGATTGCTAAGTTGAAGGAGTTGAGCAAATGTTTTGTTATGAAAGACTTAGGTCCAGCAAAGAACATTCTCGGAATGAGAATTGAGCGAGACAGAAATTGCAACAAGTTGTACTTGTCTCAAGAGAAGTATATTGAGAAGGTACTTCAGAAGTTCAGGATGGAAAATACTAAAGTTGTGAGTTGTCCACTAGCAGTCCATTTCAAGTTGAGCAGAAAGCAATGCCCTACCACTGATGAGCAGAAAAAGGAAATGCATCATGTTCCTTATGCTTCACCGGTTGGGAGTTTGATGTATGCTATGGTGTGTACAAGGCCTGACATTGCTCATGCAGTTAGTATTGTGAGAAGATTTATGTCTAATCCAGGAAGACCTCATTGGGAAGCCGTGAAGTGGATTTTGAGATATCTCCGGGGCAGCACAAATCTGAAACTTTGCTTTGGTGGTGGTGAAGCCAAGCTGATTGCTTTTTCAGATTCTGACATGGCTGGAGATGTTGACAGAAGGAAGTCTACTTCAGGATACTTGGTTACCTATGCAGGGGGAGCGGTGTCATGGCAAAGTAGGCTGTAAAAGTGTGTGGCATTGAATACAACTGAAGCTGAATTCATTGCAGTAACAGAGGCGAGCAAAAAGCTATTGTGGCTGAAACGGTTGGCTCGTGAGCTTGGTTTTAAGCAAGACAAGTATATGTTCTTTTGTGACAACCAAAGTGCTATCCATTTGAGTAAGAATGCAACCTTTCATTTAAGGTCTAAGCATATAGAAGTCCGTTATCATTCGATTCGAGATGTGTTGTATTCCAAGCAAATGCAACTTGAGAAGGTTCACATCGATGACAATAGGGCTGATATGTTGACTAAAGTGGTGACAAGGAAGAAGCTTGAAGTATGCCGCCGGCTCGCTGGCATGGCTGCCGGAAGGCAGTGAGACCCTCCATGATGTCGGGAGGGGGAGTTTGTTGGGCTAAGTCCCTCCACATGGAGGTGTGTTGGCAGCCCAACATCAACCCACACAAGTCCAACACATATGAACCGTTGATCTATTCTGCATCCAACGGTTGTGAGTGTTTCCTGGTGAAGGGAGCAAGGAGAAAACCCTAGCCACCCCACCCCTTGCTGGTGGTGGCTGCCATTCGTGAGAGTGTGAGAGAGTACACACAAGAGAAACCACAACTTGAGAGAGAGAAGAAGAAACAGAGGTTCTGTCCAGATTTACTGCATCTGACTAGACAGTGTTCAAGCTGGTGGTTGGAGGCTCAAACGTGCTTGGATCAACACCAAACTTGGTGAGCTCGTTCCTTACTTTGAGTACTTCGATCTGGTTAGCTGGTTTGAGAATTGGGTCAGTGGAGCATCAGATTTGAGAGTGGTTTTGTCAGCTCTGACTGCTGCAGTTTCAGAACAGAGTATTTTTGGGAGACGAACAGTTTGGGTAGGCAAACGATGTCGGATTAAGCTGAAATTTTAAGGGGATCTCAAGAACTTATGTGTCTACTTGTCTGTCAAATTTTGTGATGTTTGGTTCAGCGGTTTAAGAACAGTTTACAAAACACTGAAGGGTACAGAAGCTGTGTAAACTCTGCTTTGCTGAAATCTTGCTTCTTGTGGTTGTTGTTGCTGTTGCCGGTTGGCAACATGGAGAGTGTGTTGTAAATCTCTCTAGAGATTCTATAGAAGACTTTATACTCATCATTCTCATAGTGAAGTTGCGTGAACCAGTTGATCCACAGCCGTGGTTTTTTACTCCTCAAGTTGAGGTGGTTTTTCCACGTTAAATCCTGTGTCACACGTGCATGTTATTTGTGTTATTCCGCTGCTTACTTGTTGGTTGAAGCTGTCCTCAAAGTTCATCACAAATGGAGGGGGCTGTGTAGTGTGCATATTTACCGTGTCGGTGAATTTATGCAGCGCATTGTTGCTGTCCAGCCCCAACAAACGCCGCCAGGGCATTGTCCAGCCTCCTCACCCGATTCACGAGGCATTGCTTGCTTGCCCAGACATTACCAGTCACATTCATCTCTACCCCTATGAACGATGATGCAACACGCGGCACTCTACTGTGTATAAGAAAATTCTCTTTGGCAAAACTAAACTATTGTGTTCCAGGAAGTAAGGTTCATTTGAGAAGAAAGATACTATTTGCTTCGAACAAATCCTTCACCGAATGGCCAGCATCTTAGAATTATCTACAATGCATATGTTTTTAGTTACACTGAAATGAAATCCTTTTCATAACAATTCAGGCAGAGAACCAGCAAGAGTAGATAAAATGTTTTTCGATTGGAAACAGCGTACTTCGATTGCTTTCTTGTACCCGAGGCAGACATGTGAGTGATCGTTATCATACTACTCAAAGATGAAATGTTTTTCAGATGATCGCCAATTTACAACAAGAACACCTTTCATCACAACAGAGTTTGATCACTCAAATAGCTTTGCATGATAGAGCTGTGCCCGGCGCTATCCTGAGATCAAGTACATGTACCAACAAGCTAACAACCATGTCTTGGGTTGGACCAAAAGATCGCACCTAAAGCGGAATGCACTTCTCCGACATGCCTAACCCTCTGAAATCCATCCTAGCAACAGCATCATGGTCAATGCCCTCGGGTTCATTCTGGCAAGCCTGCACTTTCTGAAATCATTTTATATCCAGTCATTATTATGAACTAGCAGGCAGAGGCAGGTGTTCATGAGGTTTGATCTTGAGAAAAACAGCAAAGGTTGGAGCGAGTTTTGATGTGGACTCAAATCCTGCTAATTAATAAGGTGAATATGATGCACCAGAGAAGCAAGGTGAATGAAAACCCCGATTGTTGTTTTTAGGGTAATCTCTTCATAATAAAAAGCTTTTGGAATGTAGTTATCTATAAATGAAAATAAAATAATCACACGTCAAATTAAAGATGGTGTACAGTGTTGATTTTATTTAAACTGTTCTCCTAATCTTTGCTATCATTTGCAAGTAAAAGTAACTTCAGGTTAAGGCAGACAACAGTCCATCCGTTGGTTCTGCATATAATTGCAGGAGTGTAGCACAAGAGTTCCAAGGAATACACGACTCTCTGTAGCTAAGCAGACACCCAAGATTTTCATGAAACTACTCGTATGAAAGTCAAGTAAATAGTCAGCATGTAAAATAACATCATCTCTAAATAAAATCACTAAGTTGCCAACTGATGGAATATCAACTTCATTCAGTCAAAATCTGCATGCATTTGAATTTGAGCTGATCACTGAAGGGTATGAGTTTGTGGTCACAGGTGCTTGAAATCTATCTGGTGGACATGACCCCATGTGAACTGCAAATGTAAGCAAAAGCCTCATGCCATTTTGTCGAAAAAGCTTTCCAGGTTGGCTCTTCTCCTGCCATGGGGTCAGCTCCATCCAAGTTGCCAAAGCCCCCGAGCATGGCAGATAAACAAAATTATGCTCTCACCATAGGAGCAACATGAACATGGCAATGGTGGCAGAAGGAACCGCTAATAAGCATGCCAGCAACAAGCACATCTACACTGGTATATCGGCCTTGGGAATCAACCCTATGACTTCTGCAACCTTGAGCTTCTTCCTGGCGTACTGCGCATACATCTTCCGCAACGCGCGCTGAAAATGGAAAGGATGAGATACTATATACTCCCTCCGTCCCAAAATTCTTGTCTTAGATTAACACTAAAATGTAACGAGATACATCCGTATTTAGGCAAATGTAAAACAAGAATTTAGGGACGGAGGGAGTACTATACACAAAACCTGCAGGGAGAAACAATACTGCCTACCAATACCTACACAACATACCTTGAATCTAACTTCCAGCGAAATCAACTCTTGGGCTATCCAATCCGGAACCTATAGACACAAAGGAGCGACATCAGACACGAGGATATATATAGTCTACATAACGGATTCCAATTGATGCAAGACCACACCGCTACACTATACTAATACTTACTTCCTTACTAATGCCCTCTGTGCACCGGCGGAACTGCAAGGGAAGACGATTAAAGCATTTGCTTCGTAAGAGATACTAATTTGCCAATGAAAACACATACAGAATGCCTATGAACCAAAAAAGAACCTACTTGTCGCTCCAGTTGTAAAAAGCCGCTGGGGTGCTGCAGCTCGGTCTTCAAAGTATGTTGGCGCGATGGAACCAAATTGTCATTGCAAACTTCATGCAGAGCATCTCTGAAACACATCTACAAGTTGTCCAAGGAAAAAGAAAACAACATCAACATTCACCAAGCATAAATAAGGAAATAGCATTGAGAAACCCGATCAATAAAGAAACACTGTTATAGTTCTGAAAAAGGCGGATGTACAATGCTGACCTGCTGCCCAGTAACCCGCTCCCAAATCTCAAAATAGGCACGGTCAAGACCTTTCACAAACACGACATAAAAGCGAGTCCTCCATACATACTCCTAAATTTAATCGAAAGATTGCAATTGTCAGATACAACCATGACTAGAGCTGACAATCTAAATGGGCAAGGGACAAAGGAATCGTACCATGAAACCATAATATGCTAGTCTGAAACCAATGTTGGGGAACTCAGCAGCAATCCTAATTGCTTGGTATAAACCCTTACGACGGATTTTATCCCACTAAATTGTAGAACAGGAAAGTTAATGTGATGCTACAACACGTATGTAGAGATTAGTTGTCATTCCATGGTTTTGAGAGGTCATATAGGCCTACCTCCGGAGTATCTTCTTTAAGCACATGATTTTCAAGCCACTGTTAAGAACAGAAGGTTGTTAGTCCAATTTATTTTTTACGGAACAGAGTTTTAAACTTGGACTAGCAGATTGTTGCAGCATGCATACCTTAATTTCCTTGACCATCTTTTCCCAGTATTGCACATAATCTCGGAAAACGTTTCTAATCATCCGGCTGATTTCAGCCAGGTGTAAGCCGCCTCCGCAAGCTGCCAGGTGTCTGTGATTCCGGCTGATTCGACGCTCGTTCATTGTGTCCCACGACTGCGTGCCCATGTGAGACCGTTGCTGCTATTGTTTTTTCCTTTCGAGAGAATCTGCTGCTACTGCCTACTGTTTAACTCCTGCACCCGCATGCGCCTACATCGCTACTGCTGCTACTTTCTCTCATCTGCACTTCACTGCCATGGGCGTCAGCCATTTTCCTTTACTGAGTTGACCGCATGACTCTACAATTCTACATGCTGCATGCATTAACCGTCTGAAGAAGCGAGCTCTACATAGATTAGCACTGACCATTCTGTTGTCCATTACTCCCGCAAATGAAAAGTTCACAATGCAATCAAGGCCAACATAGTGTCTGATGCAATTATAGTCCGTGCTGTAAAGTGTTTCTTCGTGTGATATAAGTGTTTGGCTGGCCTGTTTTATTTTTGTGTGAAAAAGCTTACATAACTGTAATATATTTTTAATTGATATTTTCCAACGATCAAAATATATATTTGCTACATAAAAAAGTCAGTAACGCGGACGCTAGAAGGATGGGTGACGCTACTGCATACACTCTACGTATAAGACTAACCGGTTGTAAAACAGACGCGTGGCGTTGGGTGGTCGATCGGTGCTGCTGCAAACTGGACATGCAATGCTACAAGTCGACTCGCCACTAGCTTTTCCGGCGCGCGCTATTTCGTTGTCCGACTGACACGCGGATGCCTCCAGAACTACTATTGGAAGACGCACGCTACAGTCGTATGATTTGGATGCGTTGGCCATTTAGCTGGGGCCACCATTTGCATCATGACTCATGTTGCACTCGCCATTTGCAACATGACCTATGTTGCACTCAGGAGGTTCTGCTAGGCCGGCATTGCAAACACTCATCGCCACACAACATCGCAATGTTGTAGCCATCGCAACATGTCCCTCGTTGTAATCACAGCCTTTCCCAAATTGCAGCCATCGTGGCACAACATCGCCAATGTTGCGTCCATCGCAACAGGTTCCATGTTGCAATCACAACTTGTCTCAAGTTACACTTGTTGCTGCACAACATCACCCATGTTGCGGTCGCAATATCAAGAGGTTCCAGCCGTCGCAACATGTCCCACATTGCAGTTGCTATGATGGAGCATTGTCGGACCGCCGGAGCATCACCGGTTCTACGATGGAGCATTGTCTGACCGTCGAAAACATCACCCGTGTTGCAATGGAGCTTTGTGGAGCATCACCCATACTGCTACGGAGCATCGTCGACCGTCGGGGCATCACCTTTGCTTCGATCGAGCATCATCAGAGCCGCCGAAACATCGTTGTTGCTGCAATGAAGCTTCGCGGAGCATTACTGGTGCTATTATGGAGCATTGCTGGGTTGTCGGAGCCTCAGTGGTGCTATGATGAGCATCATCGGGCCGTCGGAACATCGTCTTTGCTACAATGGAGCTTTGTGGAGTATCGCCGGTGCTGTTATGGAGCGTTGTCGGGGCCGCGGGAACATGGCCATTGCTACAATAGCATCACGGGGCTGCCGGAGTATCGTCGGGTCATCTAAGGATCACCGGTGCTACGATGAGCATCATCGGGGCCGCGGGAACATCGTTGTCGCTACATCGGTTCTGCGATGGAGCATCGCTGGGCCGCCGGAGTATCGTCGGGTCATCGGAGGATCACCGGTGCTACGATGAGCATCGTCGAGGCCACCGAAACATCGTCGTTGATACAATGGAGCGCGTCGGTGCTGCGATGGAGCATCACCGGCCCGCCGGAAACATCCTCGGTGTCGCGATGAAGCAATCATCGGACCGCCGAAACATCGACGGCGCTGCGAAGGAGCATCACTGGCGCTATGATGGAGCATATCGTCGGGCCGCCGAAACATTGCCGGTACTGCAACGGAACATGGCTGAGCCGTTGGAGCATTGTCGGGCCGCTGAAACATTGACGGTACTGCAACGGAGCATGGCTGAACCACCGGAGCATCACCGGCACTGCAATGGAGCATAGCCGAGTCGCCAGAGCATCGCCGGTGCAGCAACGGAGCATCAATGGTGCTTGAAAGGATGGTCGCACGAGGGGCATTGCTTCAACCCAAGAGCTCATCGGCGCTGTTGCCGTGGCTGATATATGGCAAGCTCGCCGGCCATTTTGCTGTAAGGTGACCGGCCATATGGCTTGCTGATATATGGAGCATCATCGTGGGACACAATGCTGATGCTCTCGTTAGAGTATGCTCGTGCGGGGCGTTGTTTTTTTTTTCTTTTGACGGGTGCGGGGATATCACGTTGGTGGCTGGAGCTGCGGGAGACATGTGCATGTTGGGATTGAAGCCGTGCCGTGGTCCAGTCGTCAAGGAATCCATCGGCCCAGATCGTACTGTATTAGCGGAAATCAACGACGGGCAAGGCGGCTTATTTCCCCAGGACATCATCCGGATGACGCCTAGTACTGGCCCATAATCTCTATCAACTTCAGGGGTGTTATAAAACGCTATGTATTGATTCAAGCTTTCATACCCACTCCAAGTCTGCACCAGAAAAGAAGGAAAGCAACATATTACAGCTGTCCTGAGAAAAATGCATCACTATATTAAACTCTATTTCTATTTAATTGAAAAGCCGTTCTATCACAACTCTTGGCAAAGAAGGTATAATTGTTGTCAGTATCTTCTAGGGTGCACATATTATGCAAGCACAAATATTCTCTACTATGCTTAATCTCCACAAGATGTGATGCTCATAGTTTTATTTTTTGCATTTCGCATAGAACCTCATGTCCATACAACTCGGGGGTACTCACTCAAACCGTGCTAAAAGAAGTAGAAATTGCAGTCATGATTCCGTAACTGTCCAAGCTGTCAGAGAAATATTTGAGGTCACCCGTTCAAAGGTAAGAAGAGAAGAAGAAACTGGTTACTGTCTGCATGAGCACAGGTTAAGTCCATATGCATCACTGAACTGAAAGTGTACTTACACAGTTAGGGAGGACTAGCCGCTGGTAATTGCTCAAGGACGCAAGTAAACAGAGGTCGGAGTCAAAATACCAGCCAAAGGCGCCATCTTCCAGGTAAGGAGATAAGTCTTTATCCCCCAAGGCACGCTCCAGAGATATGCGTTCCAATGTGGCTTCGTCTAGCTCATCGATATGCTTTCCTTTCAACAGCTACAGAGATGGAAAGATGAGTAATTAAGTAGTACAAAAGATGGTATAGGTTTGTGTATATGACTGACGGCAATAGACAATGACTGATGGCATTGGTATGTGACTAACCAAGCAAGCTTTGATGCGATGACGAACATACTTGACATGGAGCCTGTTGAGCTGTTCTTGATTCAGTCGAATCTCGGTGTCAATTTCAGCAGGTCTGCGAGCCTTGAGCTCTTCAGAGTACTTGACGAATTCCTCCTCAGCGATGTCATGGCCGGAGTCCTGGACTCCAGAATCTCCATCTCGTCCCTGGACATCTGGTCCGCTCAGCAACTTGTGGGCTTGATATTCTACAAGAGCTGCCCGCAGCTCGTCATCGTAGAAAGTAGTCCGAACAAGGGCTTCGACAGTTTCATCAGAAGGGAGATTTGGGCCGCCGTCGTCGTCGGCGCCGGCTGGTAGCTGCAGTTGGGCGAGGCGCGAGGCGAGGATCTCATGGTACCTGGACTCGTAAGCCCGCCCGGTGCTCGCCGGCTCCTCGAGGGATCCGGAAGGTGACGCGCCGTGGTCATTGGAACTCGTTTTGCTGTCACTGCTGCTGCTTCCGTCCGATGGTTCGACGGGTAGCCCCGGCAGCGACGCGGCGCCGGCGGGAGGCCCCTGCGCGACGGCCGCCGCGCATCTTGTGCTGCAGCGGCATCTGATAGACGGTCGCCGGCGGGTTCGTGGGCCGCGTGTGATTGGCCGGCCGGGGCTAGGTTTTGTCATGAGGAGGCCGTACGGCACCGTTTTTTTTACGGAAATGATAACCGCCGAATGTGCCACGTTCGGTGCTCTCGTCCCGAACGCTTTTGTTGTCGTTCGATCGAGCACACGATCTAGACGCACAATACTCACGTACGTCATCAGCACGTATGGTTCGGGTCCAAGCAGAAGTTGCTTGAACGCCGAGAAAAGCATATGTACCATGCACGGGATATCCCGTGCATGTGCTGGCCGTTGATTTTGTTGGAGATTCGACTTCATGCATTTATATTTTTTTTGCGGGTGAAAAAAAATACTAGTAAGAAAAAAATAAAATACATCATAAGCCGCTACGCCAAACATACACACCCTCATCTCCCACACACAACAACACGTCCATGTATTCTATTTCAATACAACTTCCAAAAAATGCACATGTTACGAAAGTATCCTCTTTTATAGGAACTTCAGATTACGATTTCAAAAGAAAGGGAGCTTCTCGTTGTACACAAGTAAACCTATTATGTTTGTCTCCCAAAGTTGTGTCAACTATTTTGGTTGCCTCTCAAAATTTGAAGTTTGTGCCGACGTCTATACATTTAATCTATTGTATGTCTGTACTAAAGACCAGATGGCAAAATAATTTATTTCATGGAAACTAACTCCATTGCAGTCTAAGTCAAGAAAACGTGCAAATACATTGGCTGTCTTCGCCTGCCTGTATGCTGGCCACGATTTGTCAGTCCGTTGCTTCATGATTTTAGGCGCCAACAACTCTTGCGTGCGTACACTGATTGTGTGCCTTTTGATCAGCTAGCTTGATATACATAGCTAGCTAGCTTCCTCGTGAAATCAACCATGATGCTTGCTTGGGCTTGTCCTGTGTAGGTCGCCATGTATAATAGGTGATTGATCATCCCAGAAAGTGAGGAGGACCAGGACATACCTTTAACTCTATCTTCTGGACGACAATACCATTCAGCAAAAGCTCCAAGTCAATATTCCCAAACCTGCAATGCCAAGAAATTACAGAATTGATACATAAATTCTAGGGATAGAGATAGCACATAAGAACTTATAAGTATATAAGGTATATGCTGCCAGTGTATTGGTAAATATCATTCTTAATGAACCGTAAATAGATGTTGCAGTCTTGTTAACAAGAGATTACAAAGGCTCCTTCCAAATTCAAATTCTTATTCTTCATCATAGACACTGCTCCTGTCAGCGCCACAGTTGATCAGGAAGCTGCGACAACGGGCTACGACCCTGTTCACCATCCGGCAAGTACAGGAAGGGCGGCAGAGTTCAAATCATCTCGTGGGCCTGAGGCGCGGCCCACTCGATTGAAGACGAAGCCCAGTTGGCACACCGGCCCGAAATGGGCGTCCTAGTTTAAATACCCCTTGTAACGTTCGGATCGGTGGCTTTGGAGAGAACGGCGCCTTCGGCCGATTGTAATTGACGGTAGCAGTGAGGGAGGTTGGGAGGATAAACACGCTACCGAATTTTTCCCCATTCCACCATGAACCCTAGCTTCCACTTGCAGATCGATCACGACCCTTACACTTGGTATCAGATTCGGCGGTCCTGGCGCTTCCTCAACATCATCACGAGACGCGGTGGTGACATCGACGGCGAGCGGCGGCGATGGAGAAGCTATCGGAGGATGGGCGTGATGTCTACAAGCTCCTCCGGGCGGATCTCGCGGTCGACATCGACAAGTGCTTCAAGGAACAAGGTGCAGATCTCCTCAAGGCCATGGAGAAGCTGATCTCTACGAATACCACGACCCTCGACGGCTTGCTCTCTTCGCGGGTGGACGGGGTCCGCGACGAGCTGTTGATGGAGCTGGAGCAGATCCACGGCGATCAATCGAAGGGGAGCAATTCGCGGCATGAAGCTCCATTACCGTCACACGTGGCTGGGAATGGTCGCGGCGGTGCCCCGACTGATTCCCTCGGCTTCGACCACGACCACCGGGGGAACGCGAATAATACTTATGTCCCTCCTCCGGTCAGAGGTGCGCGAGGAGTCCAACTTACCATTCCGTCATTCTCTGGGCCGTGAGTCGAGTTCCCTTGATGCTGCTGATTCATTTGCATTTGGTGCTCGCCTGGAGTTGCCACGATTTGATGGAGCCAATCCGCGTCTGTGGCAAACGCGTTGCAAGGATCATTTCCGGCTGTGGTGTACAGCAACTCATCGGCGGATTTCTCTGGTGACGGCTCAATTTGAGGGTGCTGCTGCCCGATGGTTGGAATCTATGCAGCGTTGTCAACCGCAGGCAAGTTGGTCTGAATTCTATAAGAGTTTGCAGAGCCGTTTTGGCGTAATCAGCATCAGACATTGTTGCGCCAGTTGTTTCGGATAGCTCAGACATCTTCGGTAGCTGATTATGTGGAGCGTTTTGCTGACTTGTATGATCAATTGTCTGTGTATGAAGAGACGCCAAATTCATTGCACTACACTACCAGGTTCCTAGATGGTCTTAAGCCTGGTGTTCGTGTTGCCGTTGCTCTGCAGAAACCACGTGATCTTGATGCAGCATATGATTTAGCCATGTTGCATGAGGAATTGGGGGAAGGAATTACACCTCTTAATCAGGTTCCAGCTGCTAAATCGATTCCTATGCCCTTACCACTGCCACCGCAGAGAAATCGTAGCTATGAGGACAGACGTAGCTTGGAAGTTCAGAAACCAGTTCAGACTAAGATAAGTGGTCTGCCTTAAGGAATTTTCGTCGATCTAAGGGTCTGTGTTTTGTATGTGGTGAGAAATGGTCTAAAGATCATGTGTGCAAGTCGTCAGTCCAGTTGCATATAGTTCAGGAACTTATTGATGATATTCAATCAGAAGAAACAACATCCACTGACAGCAATGCTCAGGATCAGATGTCTGTTTGTAGTATGCACTTGTCTGCTGCTGCTGTAGGAAAACAATCTAATGCACCAACTCTGCAGCTGTTGATTGAGTTGCAAGGCATGGAGCTTATTTTCTGGTTGATTCAGGAAGCACATATTCCTTCATTGACAGTAATTTGCAACATAGGTTGACAAATGTTCAGACACATGCTCCTATGACAGTATCTGTAGCTGGTGGTGGTACACTGCAATGTGATTCTGTTTTGAAACACTGCTCATGGAGTTGTGGTCAGGTGGAATTTGCTACTAGTTTCAGACTATTACCTCTGGCCAGTTATGATGGAATTATTGGGTTGGATTGGCTTGCTCAGCGCAGTCCAATGCAGGTTGATTGGGCCCAGAAGTGGATGTCTTTCTATTATCAAGGAGACACAGTTACATTACAAGGACTGTTACCTGAAGATGTGGCAGTTACAGTGTTCTCTGTTTCTCTGATAAGGCCTGTAGAGTAGAAAGCTGTCCAACCAGAATTGCAGGTTTTGCTTGACAAGCATGCTGTAGTGTTTGAAAATCCAACTAATCTGCCTCCCATAAGGCTTAAAGATCACACTATTCCCTTAATCCCTGGGGCAAGACCAGTGTCTGTTAGGCCCTACAGAATTGCTCCACATATGAAAGCTGAGTTGGAAAAACAGATTAAGGAGCTGTTGGACACAAGCATGATTCGGCATAGTAATAGTGCCTTCTCTTCTCCTGTGTTGTTAGTTAAAAAGAAGGAAGAAGGGACTTGGAGAATGGTAATTGATTATAGACATCTCAATGCTATCACAGTCAAAGGGAAATATCCAGTGCCTGTAATAGATGAACTTTTAGATGAACTTGCAGGAGCTTGTTGGTTTTCTAAATTGGATTTGAAAGCCGGCTATTAGCAAATTAGATTGGCACCAGGAGAGTAATACAAAACAGCCTTTCAGACTCATAATGGACATTATGAATTTAATGTGATGGGTATCGGGCTGACAGGAGCACCAGGAACATTTCAGGGACAAATGAACTTTGATGTTTCTCCTGTTTTGCGGAAGTGTGCATTGGTGTTCTTTGATGATACCCTAATATTCAGTAAAACACTGAAAGAGCATTGGGAACATTTGGATGAGGTGCTGTCTATTCTACATAAGGAGCAGTGGAGGGTTAAGATGTCTAAGTGTGATTTTGCTTAACCAAAGATAGCATATCTGTGGCATGTTATTTCTGCAGAGGGGGTTTCTACTGACCCCGATAAGATAGTAGCTGTTCAGCAATGGCCCACTCCACATAATGTGAAGGAAGTGAGGGGTTTCCTAGGATTGAGTGGTTACTACAGGAAATTCATTCAACATTATGGGATTATTGCAAGACCCCTGACTGATCTACTTAAGAAAGGAATTCCCTTTGTGTGGACCAAAATCACAGAGGAAGCTTTTGTCACACTTAAATAGGCATTAGTGTCTGCTCCTGTGTTGGCCTTACCAGATTTTACCAAACCTTTCATGATTGAGACTGATGCTTGTGAATATGGTATTGGTGCAGTGCTGATGCAACAAGGACACCCACTAGCATTTGTTAGTAAAACATTGGGCCCTAAGAACAGAGCTCTGTCAGTATATGAGAAGGAATATTTGGCTATATTGTTGGCAGTAGATAAATGGAGACCTTATTTGCAAGTCCAACAATTCATTATCAAGACAGAACAGAGAAGTTTGGCTCACTTGCAAGATCAAAGACTGCATACAGTCTGGCAGCAGAAATGTCTTACTAAATTGGTAGGACTAAATTATCAAATTCAGCACAAACAAGGTACAGAAAATAGTGCAGCTGATGCTTTATCCTGAAGGCCTCCTGATGGCTCTCAAGTATTCTCTATTTCCAGTAACCAACCTACATGGTTAGATGCGATTGTTGATAGTTATCAACAAGATGAGAAAGCTCTGGCAATTATGCAGCAGTTAGCTGTGCAACCAGCTTCTAAACCACCTTATAGCCTGGTTAATGGTCTGCTGAGGTATAAACAAAGTATTTGGGTTGGGCCTGTTCCTGAGTTACATCATAAGATTTTCTTTGCTTTTCTTGATAGTCCTTTGGGAGGTCATTCATGTTTTCCAGTTACTTACAAAAGGATTCATGCTCTGTTCACTTGGTATGGGATGAAGAAGTTCATATTGACACAAGTACAAACCTGTTTAATCTGCCAGAAAGCTAAACCTGAAAGAGTTCCTTATCCTGGGCTGTTACCTCCTTTGCCAGTACCTCACAAGGCCTGGGATACTGTCTCTATGGATTTTATTAATGGTCTTCCTCAATCATCTCAGTATAACTGTATATTAGTGGTGATTGACAAGTTTTCCAAATATGGTCATTTTATTCCACTCAAGCATCCTTTCAATGCTCAGAAAGTGGCTAAGGTATTCCTGGATAATGTTTATAAGTTGCATGGCATGCCTAGTGTGATCATATTTGATAGAGATCCACTTTTCACTAGTACTTTCTGGAAAATGTTGATTACAAAAACAGGAACACAACTGAATATGAGCATAGCTAATCATCCTGAAACAGATGGGCGGACTGAGAGGGTGAATCAGCAGGTGGAATGCTATTTGAGATGTTTTATCAGTGCTCAACCTCACAAATGGAGCAGGTGGTTGTCCTTGTGTGAATTCTGGTGCAATTCCAACTGGCACTCTGCTTTGGGAAAATCTCCTTTTGAGGTGTTGTATGGATATACCCCCAGGTACTTTGGCATCTCTGAAACTGATACAATTGCTCCATTGGAAATGCAAGACTGGTTACAATCTCGACAAGCAGTTAAAGAAACAGCTCGACAACATTTGCTGAGGGCACAACAACGGATGAAAAGCCAGGCTGACGAAAAGAGGACTGAAAGGGTTTTTGCAGTGGGAGATCAGGTGTTTCTCAAGCTGCAACCGTATGCTCAGCTGTCGCTGTATTCTAGAGCAAATCAGAAACTTGCCTTCAAATACTATGGCCCTTTTCAAGTTTTGGAAAGAATTGGAGATCGAGCTTACAAATTAGATCTCCCTGACAGCAACAGGTTGCACCCTGTTTTCCATGTTTCTCAGCTAAAGAAATTTTTGCCCAGGGAAGCTATCATCAGTCAGACATTACCTACAGTCCGAGCAGCCATCCAAGTTCCTCTCGGTATATTGCAAAAGAGAGTGCGGTCTCAAGGAAAACAAACTATTGCTCAAGGCCTGATTCACTGGTGTGAATCTTCTCCTGCAGATGCTACATGGGAAGATTTAGAGCATTTGAAGCAGCAATTTCCCCGTGCTCCGGCTTGGGGTCAACCGGTTCTCAAGGAGGGAGGAATGTCAGCGCCACAGTTGATCAGGAAGCTGCGATAACGAGCGATGACCCTATTCACCATCCGGCAAGTATAGGAAGGGCGGCAGAGTTCAAATCATCTCGTGGGCCTGAGGCGCGGCCCACTCGAGTGAAGACGAAGCCTAGTTGGCACACCGGCCCGAAATGGGTGTCCTAGTTTAAATACCCCTTTGTAACGTTCGGATCGGTGGCTTTGGAGAGAATGGCGGCGTCGGCCGATTGTAATTGACGGTAGCAGTGATGGAGGTTGGGAGGATAAACACGCTACCGAATTTTTCCCCATTCCATAGATTGATCGCGACCCTTACAGCTCCTCTCCAACATCTGACAAGCCAGCAAAACATACTCAGCATAAAAGCAAGTTAAGAAAATATATAATGATGTCTAGAAGTCCTTGAATTGTATCCATGACAGCCGCGGAAAAAAGTGACAATTGTTCAATTTATGGCAACACAAGTGCACATCAAGAAGAAATAACTAAGTCAAGAAAACATAATGTAACATAGGTCACAAGAAAATCTTCTAAGTAACAGATATAGGGCTGCACTTTGGCTCCATAGCATACTTACTGTGCCTCATAGATTCTTTTTATTATTCGATGCAATCACAAGGTCTCAGAATTTTGTGTGTAATTTACATAACTTGAAAATTGAAATCATTTGTTAGCATTGCCACAAACTACTAAAAAATTAGCCACTTGGATAATTCATCAGATCCAAAATTTAAAATATATATTCAGAACATTAAACCTCACACTGGAAGACAGTTGAGAAGTCAAGATGTGCCTAACTTTAAGTTTAAATTAGAATTCAAGCATGCGAAATAACATCTCTGTGCAACATGCACATACACAAACATAATATGATAATATAGCTCAAAAAAGGATATAGTTGCAGACATAAATTAGGACATGCAACACGGGTTGTTAGTATAACATAGCTGCATTTGGCGAAAGAAGAAAACCCGTATCTACATTGACATGTAATATTATCGGTTTCGTGAACACGTCGGTGGTGCTGTTGACTATGCATTGTATGCACTTTGGAGTTTGGACCATTTGGTGTTATGGAACTATCGCAGTTAAGTACGATAGTCCTCAGTTTGCTCACTGAGTTAAGTACGATATGAATGGTATCCAAATTAGTAGGCGACCTATCAGCTGCAGCAATACCTTCAGCTTCTTAGACATTTCTTTCTCCTTTCTGTTGAAGCGAAAATAGGATAAAGCTACTTTAAAACACAATAAACAGTGGATGCTTTACAGCAGAAAGTGCAACACATTATAAGCCTCGAATACCATTTTTTTGGCTAAGTTGTCTAACATTTTATCTTTGTTTCTTATGCAAATAGAAGCAGTTAATTTGCTTCTGAACTTGGCCAGCAGAAAGTGCCCATATATCCATCTCCTCAGCCAGCAGTCCAGCTCGGCGCTTCTTCATTTCTGAGATAAGTTGGTACTGTAACAATAGGAATCAGCCTATAATATTTCTCTTCTCATGAAAATCACTATTAATGTAAATGCTAGTTGGGCCCAAAAGAATATTGCTTTACCTCAACAACTACTTGTGTATGTGAGTAAATAGATGAAGAAAATACTTTCTAGCTTTAGTTTGTTCCATCAGCTCCTTCCAGCTACTATCCAAAATGTGCCTGTAATCACCATGTTCCTTTTATTCCTCCATAGCAGCATCCAAATACCATCGGGCAGCTAAACTGTCTCTCATATTATGGATTTCAACGACTCTGCTGCCTAGAGAAAATGGAGCCAGAATTATAAGCGATGTCGTGCCATTAGGACAGAGGTTGCGTGGCTCCAGGCATCTTGCAGCAGCATGCAATAACATATAATATGACTAATGCACACGAAAGGAAATCCGAATCAATTTGAATAATAAGTAAACAGTAGGCAAGACCAGAAGATCGGAATCTAGTTTCATGGCAAAGAATATATTAGTTCGGTATATAAAACATGTCAAGGGTGGAAAATATGTAACTCCTAACCACTTACCTTGGATTATTCAACGGGCTGGAGAATATGCAAACATGGATACGACTGAGTTGGTGCAGTGACGACAGATGATGAACTCAAACAGTGGTGAGTTGAAAAGCCTCGCCACCAGTCCGTTGCAATTCCTTCACTCGGAAACCTTACCCAAGGTGGCCTTCTCCTGATTTGCTTCAAGCTGACATCAATACGCCTCCTCCACCACTGCATCAACCATCATCCATCACACATCTATGGGAAATCAAATAGATGCTCGATCTCAGAGGAAGAGCGCTGGTTTACCCATTGACACAAAACAGACTTAAAGACCAGTCCTAGCTTTTTTGTTCATTATGGCTGCATGCATCGCTTAGATGCAGAGGCCGGGGGCAAGCCTCCTTTTCCAAAAAAATGCTTTTTTGTTCATTTACTAACTGAAGTGTAGCATCTACGAATATTTCAAACTTGAATCAAATCGGGAGAAACAGAACTTATTTGTCAAACTTGTGGTCATTTTGATTGCCACAGTTATTGTAGCAGCCACCTTTTACCTGGGGTTACTCAACCAAGCATGCCCTTTTTTGAGTAGTTAATATAGTGCATGATGTCTACTACACAACTTGTTCGTGTAGACTCGTGTTGGGCCTCTAAGCGCAGAGTTTTCTAGGATAGGAGCAAATTTCCCTCAAGTGGATGACCTAAGGTTTATCAATCCGTGTGCGGTGTAGGATGAAGATGGTCTCTCTCAAACAACCCTGCAATCAAATAATAAAAAGTCTCTTGTGTCCCCAACACACCAAATACAATGGTAAATTGTATAGGTGCACTAGTTCGGCGAAGAGACGGTGACACAAGTGTAGTAATGATAGTAGATATTGATTTTTGTAGTAGAAACAATAAAAAACAGCAAGGTAACAATTGATAAAACGGAGCACAAACGGTATTGCAATGCTTGAAAATGAGGCCTAGGGTCCGCACTTTCGCTAGTGCAATCTCTCAACAATGCTAATCTACTTGGATCATATAACCATCCCTCAACATGTGATGAAGAATGACTCCAAAGTTCTTATCTAGCGGAGAATATAAGAAGACATTTTTTGTAGGGTACGCAACCACCTTAAAGTTATTCTTTCCGTTTGATCTATTCAAGAGTTCGTACTAAAATAACGCAAAGTTATTCTTTCCGTTCGATCTATGCAAGAGTTCGTACTAAAATAACACCATATGATATGCATCAACCAACTGTAATGTCACATAGATACTCCAATGTCACCACAAGTATCCATGAGTTAATTATATGATACACATCAAACAGTTTCAGATTCATAATGCTCGATCCAACACAAAGAACCTCAAAGAGTGCCCCAAGATTTCTACCGGAGAAACAAGGACGAAAACGTGCATCAACCCCTATGCATAGATTACCCTAATGCATAGATTACCCCAATGTCACCTCGGGAATCCGCGAGTTGAGTGCCAAAACATATATCAAGTGAATCAATATAATACCCCATTGTCACCACGGGTATTCATATGCAAGACATATATCAAGTGCTCTCAAATCCATAAAAATGTTCAATCCGATAAAATGAAATCTCAAAGGGAAAACTCAAATCATCACAACAAGATAGAGAGGGAGAAACACCATATGATCCAACTATATTAACAAAGCCCGCGATACATCAAGATCGTGACATCTCAAGAACACTAGGAGAGAGAGATTATAGACATAGCTATTGGCACCAACCCTCAACCCCGCGGGTGGACTACTCCCTCCTCATCATGATGGCCGCTGGGTTGATGAAGATGGCCACGGGTGATGATTTCCCCCTCCGGCGAAGTGCTGGAACGGGGTTAGATTGGTTTTTCGTGGCTACAGAGGCTTGCGGTGGTGGAACTTCCAATCTAGGGTTATTTCTGGTGGTTTCTCTATTTATAGGATTTTTGGGTGTCAGTTTCACGCGAAGATGGGCCTCGAGCTGAGCACAACCCACCGGGGCAAGGCAGGTCCCTCTGGCGTGCCGTGGTGGGTTGTGCCCTCCTCGTGGCCCTTCTGGCCCTCCCACGAAACTTCGGGGGTCTCTTTTGTTCCAAAAAATCATCAAAAGTTTCAGCTCATTTGGAGAACTTTCATTTCTGCACAAAAAACAACACAACGGTAGTTCTGCTGAAAACAGCGCCAGTCCGGGTTAGTTCCATGCAAATAATACCAAAACCATATAGAATTGTTGTAAACATGGCATGAATACTTCATAAATTATAGATACGTTGGAGACATATCAGCATCCCCAAGCTTAATTCCTACTCGTCCTCGGGTAGGTAATGATAAAAGAAATAATTTATGAAGTGTGAATGTTAGCAAAGTGCACAAGTTTGATCAATGATAATTTCAATCACTTTTCCTAGCACCATAACAACAATTCTTTCTCATAAAACTTCTCATGTTAAAGTAGCAACCAATTAACGTGTTAAGGTTCAAACAATGAATTCTCTTGAAACTCAGCAACCTATATTCTTAGTCACCAGACAATTGCAATTCAACTTATTCAACATAGTCTAAGTAAGAGCTCCACATACTCAATCATCATATAGTCTTCTATGATTGCTTGTACTCAAAGCATATTCTTAGAACAAATGGCATCCATCGAACACAGAGAAAGATAGGGGCTTAATATTTCGCCTCCCAACTCATTTATCATAGAGATAATTGTCAACAATAATAAATCATGATCAAATATATTTGACTGGTCATATGTGCCTAGATCTTTCCCCACCACATGATGCTTGCCAATTAGATAATATTTGAGGTTGAAAGGAGAATGCATTCTATTGAGTCTTGCATAAAAATAAATACTGAAAAGTAAAAGATAGGCCCTTCGCAGAGGGAAGCAGAGGTTGTCATGCGCTTTTTATTTGGATGCCCAAGCTCTTAATGCAAAGGAACGTCACGTTATATTGCCCCTTATGATAGCAACCCTTATTATGAAGTCCGTCGCTTTTATTACTTTGCGATCACAAGTTCGTACAACACTCAACTTTCCCTTACAATAAAAGAACAAACATATTTAGGAATAATTTTCATTGCTTTATGCACCGATGACAACTTACTTGAAGGATGTTATTCAATCCATAGGTAGGTAGGGTTGAAACTCATGGCAAGAAACTAGGTTTAAGGGTTTTTGGATGCACAAGTATTATCTTTACTTAGTACGAATTTTTGGCTAGCAAAAGATCCTAGGCAAACACCACATGTTGGAGGATCCCTAACAATATAACTTCTATGAAATATACACAACCATAACTCATTACGTTGTCTTCCTTGTCCAACTTCAACTAATTTGCTCAAGTTTGAAAATAATTAATGGGTATTCACAATCATAAAAGATTTCCAAGATAATATATTTGCATGTGAAAGTTCTCTTCCTTATACTAATCATTCATGAATTGCTTGTATGACCAATATTGTGATTGTCAAGCTTCAAAAGATTTCACTTTCTAAACCCAATGTGAAACAACTACTAGAAATGATATGAATATATAATTTCAACTTCATGATATTCAATTCATTCAACAATTTACTCATAGGATATAGGTTAAGCACAAGAGTAAATGACAACTATTCCAAAAAGATATAAGTGAAGATCAAGCGAGTAGTTAAGTAAATGGGTAGCTATTTGTGGACTCTCTCTTATTTAAAAACTTTCAGATCTTAGTATTTTATTAAAACAGCAAGCAAAACAAAATAAAATGACATTCTAAGAATAGCACATATCATGTGAAGAAGCAAAAACTTAGGCTCAACAGAGGCTAACCGATAATTGTTGATGAAGAAAGGTGGGATGCATACCGGGGCATACCCAAGCTTAGATGCTTGAGACTTCTTGGAATATTATCTTGGGATGATTTGGGCATCCCCAATCTTGAGCTTTTGTGTCTCCTTAATTCCTTTTATATCACGGTTTCCCTAAATCTCAAAAACATCATCCAGACAAAACTCAACAAGAACTCGTGAGATAAGTTAGTATAAATCAATGCAAAACCTAATCAATCAGTACTGTAGCAAATCACTAAAATTATTATTCAACATTGCATACTAAATGCCTCTGCATATTCAATACTCCTATCCTCAAATAAAATTATTAAACAAGCAAACATATGCAAGCAATGCAAACATAACAACAATCTGCCAAAAAAGGATATTCTGTAAAGGAAGCAAGAATATCAATACTTATTTAACTCCAAAAATTCTGAAAATTTACCACACTGTATAAATTATGATATATTATTTTGCAAATAATTTCAACATTTTATCACATTCTGACTTTTTTCAAGAATTCACGCACTAGCGTGCAACTTTCTGTTTTCAAACAGCCATATATAGACTTACAAAATAAGCAAGGCAAAGGCTATACTTGACATTTTTATTGAAATAAAAGATGCAAAACATTATTCTAAATAACAGAAATCAAAACCTAGCAAAATAAAATGACGCTCCAAGCAAAACACATATCATGTGATGAATGAAAATATAGCTCCAAGTGAGGTTACCGATAATGTTGGAGACGAAAGAGGGATGCCTTCCGGGACATCCCCAAGCTTAGTTGCTTGGATCTTCCTTGATTATTACCTTGGGGGTGCCTTGGGCATTCCCAACCTAAGGGTCTTGTCACTCCTTATCCTCCTCATATCGATATCTCACCCAAAACTTGAAAACTTCAATCACACAAAACATAACGGAACTTCGTGAGATAGGTTAGTATGATAAAGACAAATCATTCACTTTGGTAAATGTCAAAGACAGGATTCATAAATTTTCTCACACAATTCCTACTGTACCTTATCATTTCCACAATTAATATTGAGCAATATAAGCCATAGAAACTAGAAAACAAGCAAACTATGCATTGAAAACAAAATCTATCAAAAACAGAACAGTCTGTAATAATCTTTACTCTAACCATACTTATACTACTCAAAAAATTCTGAATAATTAGGAAAATGTAGGTAATTATTATATCAATCATATTTAAAAAATTCAGATCAAGAGCACGTTCCAGTAAATTTTCAAAATTCCTGGACTTAACGCAAAAGTTTCTGTTTTTGCACATAATCAAGTCAACTATCATCCATACTATCCCAAAGGGTTTACTTGGCACTTTATTGAAACAAAAACTATAAAACATGATTACTACAGTAGCTTAATCATGTGAGCACACAAAAACAGTAGGTAAAATTGTTGGGTTGTCTCCCAACAAGCGCTTTTCTTTAATGCCTTTTTAGCTAGGCATGATGATTTCCATGATGCTCATACAAAAGTAAAGAATTGAAACATAATGGGAGCATCATGAAACATATGACTAGAATATTTAAGTCTAACCCACTTCCTATGCATAGGAATTTTGTGAGCAAACAATTTATGGGAGCAAGAATCAACTAGCATAGGAAGGTAAAACAAGCATGACTTCAAAATTTTCAACACATAGAGAGGAAACTTGATATTATTGCAATGTGTAAAAGCATATGTTCCTCTCTCATAATAATTTTCAGTAGCATCATGAATGAATTTAATAATATAGCTATCACATAAAGCATTCTTTTCATGATTCATAAGCATAGAAAATTTATTACTCTGCACATAAGCAAATTTCTTCTCATCAATAGTGGTGGGAGAAAATTCAACAAAATAACTATCATGAGATACTTGATTGGTATAACCATTTTGAGTATTAAAATCATGATGAAAAGTTTCATGTTTAACATTATTCTTTATAGCATACATGTCATCACCATAATCATCATAAATAGGAGGCATGCAATCATCATAATAAGTATTCTCATCAAAACTTGGGGGACTAAAAATAACATCTTCATCAAACATAGCATCCCCAAGCTTATGGCTTTGCATATCATTAGCATCATGGGTATTCAAAGAATTCATACTAACAACATTGTAATAATGCTCATCATTCAAAGATTTTATGACAAACATCTTACTGAATTCTTCTTCTATCAATTGAGCACAATATTCCTTTCCATCATTTTCAAGAAAGACATGATAAAGATGAATAATATGAGGACACCTAAATTCCATTTTTTGTAGTCTTATTTTATAAACCAAACTAGTTATAAAACAAGAAACTAAAATATTCAATTGCAAGATCTAAAGATATACCTTCAAGCACTCACCTCCCCGGCAACGGCGCCAGAAAACTGAAGGAAATATGCCCCGGAGGCAATAATAAAGTTGTTATTTATATTTCCTTATATCATGATAAATGTTTATTATTCATGCTAGAATTGTATTAACTGGAAACTTAGTACATGTGTGAATACATAGATAAAACTGAGTGTCCCTAGTATGCCTCTACTTGACTAGCTCATTCATCAAAGATGGTTAAGTTTCCTGACCATAGACATGTGTTGTCATTTGCTGAAGGGGATCACATCATTAGGAGAATGATGTGATGGACAAGACCCATCTATTAGCTTAGCATAATGATCGTTAAGTTTTATTGCTATTGCTTTCTTCATGACTTATACATGTTCCTCTGACTATGATATTATGCAATTCCCGAATACCGAAGGAACGCCTTGTGTGCTATCAAACGTCACAATGTAACTGGGTGATTATAAAGATGCTCTACAGGTGTCTCCGAAGGTGTTTGCTGGGTTGGCATATATCAAGATTAGGATTTGTCACTCCGTGTATCAGAGAGGTATCTCTAGGCCCTCTCGGTAATGCACATCACTATAAGCCTTGCAAGCAATGTGATTAATGAGTTAGTTGCGGGATGACGCATTACGGAATGAGTAAAGAGACTTGCTGGTAACGAGATTGAACTAGGTACGATGATACCGATGATCGAATCTCGGGCAAGTAACATACCGAGGACAAAGGGAATGACGTATGTTGTTATGCAGTTTGACCGATAAAGATCTTCGTAGAATATGTAGGAGCCAATATGAGCATCCAGGTTCCGCTATTGCTTATTGACCGGAGATGTGTCTCGGTCATGTCTACATAGTTCTCGAACCCGTAGGGTCCGCACGCTTAACGTTCGTTGATGATTTGTATTATGAGTTATGTGATTTGATGACCGAAGTTTGTTCGGAGTCCCAGATGAGATCACGGACATGACGAGGAGTTTCGGAATGGTGGAGAGGTAAAGATTGATATATTGGAAGGTCATATACGGACACCGGAATGGTTCCGAAGAAGATCGTGGACTTTTTCGGAGTACCGGGAGGTTACAGGAACCCCCGGGAAAGTTAATGGGCCTCATGGGCCATAGTGGAGAGAGGGAAGGCTGCCACAGGAGGTGGCGCGCACCTCCCCCCTGCCCAAACCGAATTGGACAAGGGGTGGGGGCGCGCCCCCCCTTGCCTTCTCCCTCTCCCACCTTTCCCCTTTCCCCCTTGAGAAGGAAGGAGGAATCCTACTTGGACTAGGAGTCCAAGTAGGACTCCCCCCTTGGCGCGCCCCTCCTAGGTCGCCGGCCTCTCTCCCTTCCTCCTTTATATACGTGGGCAGGGTGCTCCCCAAAGGCACAACAGACAATCTCTTAGCCGTGTGCGGTGCCCCCTCCACAGTTTAACACCTCGGTCATATCGTCGTAGTGCTTAGGCGAAGCCCTGCGCTAGTAACTTCATCATCACCGTTGCCACGCCATCATGCTGACGGAACTCTCCCTCGACCCCCTACTGGATCAAGAGTTCGAGGGATGTCATCGAGCTGAACGTGTGCTGAACACGGAGGTGCAGTACGTTCGGTACTTGGATCGGTTGGATCGTGAAGACGTTCGACTACATCAACCATGCTAACATAACGCTTCCGCTTTCGGTCTATGAGGGTACGTGGACACACTCTCCCCTCTCGTTGCTATGCATCTCCTAGATAGATCTTGCGTGAGTGTAGGAATTTTTTTGAAATTGCACGTTCCCCAACAGTGGCATCCGAGCCAGGTCTATGCGTAGATGATATGCACGAGTAGAACACAAAGAGTTGTGGGCGATAATAGTCATACTGCTTACCACCAACGTCTTTCTTTGATTTAGAGGTATTGTTGGATGAAGCGGCCCGGACCAACATTACATGATCACGTTCATGAGACTAGTTCTACCGACGTGCTTCGCACACAGGTGGCTGGCGGGTGTCTATTTCTCCAACTTTAGTTGAATCGAGTTTGACTACGGCCGGTCCTTGTTGAAGGTTAAAACATCACACTTGATGAAAAATTGTTGTGGTTTTGATCCGTAGGTAAGAACGGTTCTTGCTAGAAGCCCGTAGCAGCCATGTAAAACTTTGAACAACAAAGTAGAGGACGTCTAACTTGTTTTTGCAGGGCTTGTTGTGATGTGATATGGTCAAGACGTGATGAGATATAAATTGTTATATGAGAGGATCATGTTTTGTATAAGATATCGACAACTAGCAGGAGCCTTATGGTTTTCGCTTTATTATATGAAATGCAATCGCCATGTAATTACTTTCCTTTATCACTAAGCGGTAGCGATAGTCGTAGAAGCAATAGTTGGCGAGACGACAATGATGCTACGATGGAGATCAAGGTGTCAAGCCGGTGACGATGGAGATCATGATGGTGTTTGGAGATGGAGATCAAAGGCACAAGATGATGATGGCCATATCATGTCACATATTTTGATTGCATGTGATGTTTATCTTTTATGCATCTTATTTTTCTTAGTACGACGGTAGCATTATAAGATGATCCCTCACTAAATTTCAAGGTATAAGTGTTCTCCCTGAGTATGCACGCTGCTACAGTTCGTCGTGCCGAGACACCACGTGATGATCGGGTGTGATAAGCTCTACGTTCACATACAACTGGTGCAAGCTAGTTTTGCACATGCAAAATACTTGGGTTAAATTGACGAGCCTAGCATATGCAGATATGGCCTCGGAACACTGAGACCGAAAGGTCGAACGTGAATCATATAGTTGATATGATCAACATAGAGATGTTCACCATTGAAAACTACTCCATCTCACGTGATGATCGGACATCGTTTAGTTGATATGGATCACGTGATCATTTAGATGACTAGAGGATGTCTATCTAAGTGGGAGTTCTTAAGTAATATGCTTAATTGAACTTTAATTTATCATGAACTTAGTACCTGATAGTTTTTTGCATATCTATGTTGTCGTAGATCAATGGCCCGTGCTACCGTTCCCTTGAATTTTAATGCGTTCCTAGAGAAAGCTAAGTTGAAAGATGATCGTAGCAACTACACGGACTGGGTCCGTAACTTGAGGATTATCCACATTGCTGCACAGAAGAATTACATCCTGGAAGCACCGCTAGGTGCAAGACCCACTGCAGGAGCAACTCCGGACGTTATGAACGTCTGGCAGAGCAAAGCTGATGACTACTCGATAGTTTAGTGTGCCATGCTTTACGGCTCAGAATCGGGACTTCAAAGACGTTTGGAACGTCATGGAGCATATGAGATGTTCCAGGAGTTGAGGTTAATATTTCAAGCAAATGCCCGAGTTGAGAGAGATGAAGTCTCCAACAAGTTCTATAGCTGCAAGATGGAGGTGAATAGTTCTGTCAGTGAACACATACTCAGAATATCTGGGTACCATAACCACTTGACTCAGCTGGGAGTTAATCTTCCTGATGATAGTGTCATTGACAGAGTTCTTCATTCACTGCCACCAAGCTATAAAGGCTTCGTGATGAACTATAATATGCAAGGGATGAAAAAGACAATTCCCAAGCTCTTCGCGATGCTAAAGGCTGCGGAGGTAGAAATCAAGAAATAGCATCAAGTGTTGATGGTTAACAAGACCACTAGTTTCAAGAAAAAATGCAAAGGGATGAAGGGGAACTTCAAGAAGAATAGCAAGCAAGTTGCTGCTCCCGGGAAGAAGCTCAAGTCTGGACCTAAGCCTGAAACTGAGTGCTTCTACTGCAAAGGGACTGGTCACTGGAAGTGGAACTGCCCCAAGTATTTGGCGGATAAGAAGGATGGCAAAGTGAAAGGTATATTTGATATACATGTTATTGTTGTGTACCTTACTAATGCTCGTAGTAGCGTCTGGGTATTTGATACTGGTTCTGTTGCTCATATTTGCAACTCGAAACAGGGGCTATGAATTAAACAAAGATTGGCTAAGGACGAGGTGACGATGCGCGTGGGAAATGGTTCCAAAGTCGATGTGATCGTTGTCGGCACGCTACCTCTACATCTACCTTCGAGATTAGTTTTAGACCTGGATAATTGTTATTTGGTGCCGGCGTTAAGCATGAACATTATATCTAGATCTTGTTTGATGCGAGACGGTTATTCATTTAAATCAAAGAATAACGGTTGTTCTATTTATATGAGTAATATCTTTTATGGTCATGCACCCTTGATGAATGGCCTTTTTTTGTTGAATCTCGATAGTAGTGATACACATATTCATAATATTGAAGCCAAAAGATGCAAAGTTAATAATGATAGTGCAACTTATTTGTGGCACTGCCGTTTAGGTCATATATATTGGTGTAAAGCGCATGAAGAAACTCCATGCTGATGGGCTTTTGGAATCACTTGATACTTGCGAACCATGCCTCATGGGCAAGATGACTAAAACTCTGTTCCTAGGAACAATGGAGCGAGCAACTGACTTATTGGAAATAATACATACTGATGTATGCGGTCCGATGAGTGTGGAGGCTCGCGGCGGGTATCGTTATTTTCTGACCTTCACAGATGATTTGAGCAGATATGGGTATATCTACTTGATGAAACATAAGTCTGAAACATTTGAAAAGTTCAAAGAATTTCAGAGTGAAGTTGAAAATCATCGTAACAAGAAAATAAAGTTTCTACGATCTGATCATGGAGGTGAATATTTGAGTTATGAGTTTGGACTTTATTTGAAACAGTGTGGAATAGTTTCGTAACTCACACCACCTAGAACACCACAGCGTAATGGTGTGTCCGAACGTCGTAACTGTACTTTATTACATATGGTGTGATCTATGATGTCTCTTACCGATTTACCGCTATCGTTTTGGGGTTATGCTTTAGAGACGGTTGCATTCACGTTAAATAGGGCACCATCTAAATCCGTTGAGACGACACCATATGAACTGTGGTTTGGCAAGAAACCTAAGTTGTCGTTTCTTAAAGTTTGGGGCTGCGATGCTTATGTGAAAAAGCTTCAACCTGATAAGCTCGAACCCAAATCGAAGAAATGCATCTTCATAGGATACCCAAAGGATACTGTTGGGTACACCTTCTATCATAGATCCGAAGGCAAGATATTCGTTGCTAAGAATGGATCCTTTCTAGAGAAGGAGTTTCTCTTGAAAGAAGTGAGTGGGAGGAAAGTAGAACTTGATGAGGTAATTGTACCTTCTCCCAAATTGGAAAGTAGTTTATCACAGAAACCAGTTCCAACGATTCCTACACCAATTAGTGAGGAAGCTAATGATAATGATCATCAAACTTTAGATAAAGTTACTACCAAACCTTGTAGGTCAACCAGAGTACGTTCCGCACCAGAGTGGTACGGTAATCCTGTTCTGGAAGTCATGTTACTAGACCTTGACGAACCTATGAACTATGAGGAAGCGATGATGAGCCCAGATTCCGCGAAATGGCTTGAGGCCATGAAATCTAAGATGGGATCCATGTATGAGAACAAAGTGTGGACTTTGGTTGACTTGCCCGATGATCGGCAAGCCATAGAGAATAAATGGATCTTCAAGAAGAATACTGACGCTGACAGTAATATTACTGTCTACAAAGCTCGACTTGTTGCGAAAGGATTTCGACAAGTTCAAGGAGTTGACTTCGATGAGACCTTCTCACCCGTAGCGATGCTTAAGTCTGTTCGAATCATGTTAGCTATTGCTGCATTTTATGATTATGAAATTTGGCAAATGGATGTCAAAACCACATTCCTTAATGGATATCTTGAAGAAGAGTTGTATATGATGCAACCAGAAGGTTTTGTCGATCATAAAGGTGCTAACAAAGTATGCAAGCTCCAGCAATCCATTTATGGACTGGTGCAAGCCTCTTGGAGTTGGAATATATGCTTTGATAGTGTGATCAAAGCATATGGTTTTATACAGACTTTTGGAGAAGCCTGTATTTACAAGAAAGTGAGTGAGAGCTCTATAGCATTTCTAATATTATATGTGGATGACATATTGTTGATTGGAAATAATACAGAATTTCTGGATAACATAAAAGGATACTTGAATAAGAATTTTTCAATGAAAGACCTCGGTTAAGCTGCTTATATATTGGGCATCAAGATCTATAGAGATAGATCAAGACGCTTAATTGGACTTTCACAAAGCACATACCTTGATAAAGTTTTGAAGAAGTTCAAAATGGTTCAGTCAAAGAAAAGGTTCTTGCCTGTGTTACAAGGTGTGAAGTTGAGTCAGACTCAATGCCCGACCACTGCAGAAGATAGAGAGAAAATGAAAGTCATTCCCTATGCCTCAGCCATAGGTTCTATCATGTATACAATGCTGTGTACCAGACCTGATGTGTGCCTTGCTATAAGTTTAGTAGGGAGGTACCAACAAAGTAATCCAGGAGTGGATCACTGGATAGTGGTCAAGAACATCCTGAAATACCTGAAAAGAACTAAGGATATGTTTCTCATTTATGGAGGTGACAAAGAGCTCGTCGTAAATGGTTACCTTGATGCAAGCTTTGACACTGATACAGATGACTCTAAGTCACTAATCGGATACGTATTTATATTGAATGGTGGAGCTGTCGGTTGGTGCAGTTCTAAGCAGAGCGTTGTGGCGGGATCTACATGTGAAGCGGAGTACATACCTGCTTCGGAAGCAGCAAATGAAGGAGTCTGGATGAAGGAGTTCATATCCGATCTAGGTGTAATACCTAGTGCATCGGGTCCAATGAAAATCTTTTGTGACAATACTGGAGCAATTGCCTTGGCGAAGGAATCCAGATTTCACAAGAGAACCAAACACATCAAGAGACTCTTCAATTGCATCCGCGATCAAGTCAAGGAGGGAGACATAGATATTTGCAAAATACATACGGATCTAAATGTTGTAGACCCGTTGACTAAGCCTCTTCCACGAGCAAAACTTGATCAGCACCAAGACTCCATGGGTGTTAGAATCATTACTATGTAATCTAGATTATTGACTCTAGTGCAAGTGGGAGACTGAAGGAAATATGCCCTAGAGGCAATAATAAAGTTGTTATTTATATTTCCTTATATCATGATAAATGTTTATTATTCATGCTAGAATTGCATTAACCGGAAACTTAGTACATGTGTGAATACATAGACAAAACAAAGTGTCCCTAGTATGCCTCTACTTGACTAGCTCGTTAATCAAAGATGGTCCAGTTTCCAGACCATATACATGTGTTGTCATTTGATGAACGGGATCACATCATTAGGAGAATGATGTGATGGACAAGACCCATCCGTTAGCTTAGCATAATGATCGTTAAGTTTTATTATTATTGCTTTCTTCATGACTTATACATGTTCCTCTGACTATGAGATTATGCAACTCCCGAATACCGGAGGAACACCTTGTGTGCTATCAAACGCCACACGTAACTGGGTGATTATAAAGATGCTCTACAGGTGTCTCCGAAGGTGTTTGTTGTGTTGGCATAGATCAAGATTTGGATTTGTCACTCCGTGTATCGGAGAGGTATCTCTGGGCCCTCTCGGTAATGCACATCACTATAAGCCTTGCAAGCAATGTGACTAATGAGTTAGTTGCGGGATGATGCATTACGGAATGAGTAAAGAGACTTGTCGGTAACGAGATTAAACTAGGTATGATGATGCCGATGATCGAATCTCGGGCAAGTAACATACCGATGACAAAGACAATGACATATTGATCTCTACTACGCAACCTTCTTCTTATAGACGTTGTTGGGCCTCCAAGTGCAGAGGTTTGTAGGACAGTAGCAAATTTCCCTCAAGTGGATGACCTAAGGTTTATCAATCCGTGGGAGGCATAGGATGAAGATGGTCTCTCTCAAGCAACCCTGCAACCAAATAACAAAGAGTCTCTTGTGTCCCCAACACACCCAATACAATGGTAAATTGTATAGGTGCACTAGTTCGGCGAAGAGATGGTGATACAAGTGCATTATGGATAGTAGATTAAGGTTTTTGTAATCTGAATTTGTAAAAACAGCAAGGTAAATAATAATAAAAGTGAGCACGAACGGTATTGCAATGCTTGGAAACAAGGCCTAAGGTTCATACTTTCACTAGTGCAAGTTCTCTCAACAATAATAACATAATTGGATCATATAACTATCCCTCAACATGCAACAAAGAGTCACTCCAAAGTCAGTAATAGCGGAGAACAAACGAAGAGATTATTGTAGGGTACGAAACCACCTCAAAGTTATCCTTTCTGATCGATCTATTCACGAGTCCGTAGTAAAATAACACGAAGCTATTCTTTTCGTTCGATCTATCCTAGAGTTCATACTAGAATAACACCTTAAGATGCAAATCAACCAAAACCCTAATGTCACCTAGATACTCCTGTTCGGGAACGTAGTAATTTCAAAAAATTTCCTACGCACACGCAAGATCATGGTGATGCATAGCAACGAGAGGGGAGAGTGTTGTCCACGTACCCTCGTAGACCGATAGCGGAAGCGTTAACACAACGCGGTTGATGTAGTCGTACGTCTTCACGATCCGACCGATCAAGTACCGAACGTACGGCACCTCCGAGTTCTGCACACGTTCAGCTCGATGACGTCCCTCGAACTCCGATCCAGCCGAGTGTTGAGGGAGAGTTTCGTCAGCACGACGGCGTGGTGACGATGATGATGTTCTACCGATGCAGGGCTTCGCCTAAGCACCGCTACGATATTATCGAGGTGTAATATGGTGGAGGGGGGTACCGCACACGGTTAAGAGATCAATAGATCAATTGTTGTGTCTCTGGGGTGCCCCCCTGCCCCCGTATATAAAGGAGCAAGGGGGAGGCAGCCGGCCAAGGGGAGAGGCGCGCCATATGGGGGAGTCCTACTCCCACCGGGAGTAGGACTCCTTTCCTTGTGGGAGTAGGAGAAGGGAAGGGGAAGGAGAAAGAAGGAAGGGTGCGCCCCCCTTCCCTAGTCCAATTCGGACCAGACCATGGGGAGGGGTGCGGCCACCTTTTGAGGCCTTTCTCTCCTTTCCCGTATGGCCCATTAAGGCCCAATACGAATTCTCGTAACTCTCCGGTACTCCAAAAATACCCGAATCACTCGGAACCTTTCCGAAGTCCGAATATAGTCGTCCAATATATCGATCTTTACGTCTCGACCATTTCGAGACTCCTCGTCATATCCCCGATCTCATCCGGGACTCCGAACTCCTTCGGTACATCAAAACTCAATAAAACTGTCATCGTAACGTTAAGCGTGTGGACCCTACGGGTTCGAGAACTATGTAGACATGACCGAGACACGTCTCCGGTCAATAACCAATAGCGGGACCTGGATGCCCATATTGGCTCCCACATATTCTACGAAGATCTTTATCGGTCAGACCGCATAACAACATACGTTGTTCCCTTTGTCACCGGTATGTTACTTGCCCGAGATTTGATCGTCGGTATCTCGATACCTAGTTCAATCTCGTTACCGGCAAGTCTCTTTACTCGTTCCGTAACACATCACCCCGCAACTAACTCATTAGTCACAATGCTTGCAAGGCTTATAGTGATGTGCATTACCGAGTGGGCCCAGAGATACCTCTCCGACAATTGGAGTGACAAATCCTAATCTCGAAATACGCCAACCCAACAAGTACCTTTGGAGACACCTGTAGAGCACCTTTATAATCACCCATTTACGTTGTGACGTTTGGTAGCACACAAAGTGTTCCTTCGGTAAACGGGAGTTGCATAATCTCATAGTCATAGGAACATGTATAAGTCATGAAGAAAGCAATAGCAACATACTAAACGATCGAGTGCTAAGCTAACGGAATGGGTCAAGTCAATCACGTCATTTTCCTAATGAGGTGATCTCGTTAATCAAATGACAACTCATGTCTATGGCTAGGAAGCATAACCATCTTTGATTAACGAGCTAGTCAAGTAGAGGCATACTAGTGACACTCTTGTTTGTCTATGTATTCACACATGTATTATGTTTCCGGTTAATACAATTCTAGCATGAATAATAAACATTTATCATGATATAAGGAAATAAATAATAACTTTATTATTGCCTCTAGGGCATATTTCCTTCAGTCTCCCACTTGCACTAGAGTCAATAATCTAGTTCACATCGCCATGTGATTTAACATCAATAATTCACATGACCATGTGATTAACACCCATTGTTCACATTGTCATGTGACCAACACCCAAAGGGTTTACTAGAGTCAATAATCTAGTTCACATCGCTATGTGATTAACACCCAAAGAGTACTAAGGTGTGATCATGTTTTGATTGTGAGATAATTTTAGTCATTGGGTCTGTCACATTCAGATCCGTAAGTATTTTTGCAAATTTCTATGTCTACAATGTTCTGCACAGAGCTACTCTAGCTAATTGCTCCCACTTTTAATATGTATCTAGACCGAGACTTAGAGTCATCTAGATTTAGTGTCAAAACTTGCATCGACGTAACCCTTTACGACGAACCTTTTGTCACTTCCATAATCGAGAAACATATCCTTATTCCACTAAGGATAATTTTGACCGCTGTCCAGTGATCTACTCCTAGATCACTATTGTACTCCCTTGCCAAAATTAGTGTAGGGTATAGAATAGATCTGGTACACAGCATGGCATACTTTATAGAACCTATGGCCAAGGCATAGGGAATGACTTTCATTCTCTTTCTATCTTCTGCCGTGGTCGGGCTTTGAGTCTTACTTAATTTCACACCTTGTAACACAGGCAAGAACTCTTTCTTTGACTGTTCTATTTTGAACTACTTCAAAATCTTGTTAAGGTATGTACTCATTGAAAAAACATATCAAGCGTTTTGATCTATCTCTATAGATCTTGATGCTCAATATGTAAGCAGCTTCACCGAGGTCTTTCTTTTGAAAAACTCCTTTCAAACACTCCTTTATGCTTTGCAGAATAATTCTACATTATTTCCGATCAACAATATGTCATTCACATATACTTATCAGAAATGCTGTAGTGCTCCCACTCACTTTCTTGTAAATACAGGCTTCACCGCAAGTCTGTATAACACTATATCCTTTGATCAACTTATCAAAGTGTATATTCCAACTCCGAGATGCTTGCACCAGTCCATAGATGGATCGCTGGAGCTTGTATATTTTGTTAGCACCTTTCGGATTGACAAAACCTTCTGGTTGCATCATATACAACTCTTCTTTAATAAATCCATTAAGGAATGCAGTTTTGTTTATCCATTTGCCAGATTTCATAAAATGCGGCAATTGCTAACATGATTCAGACAGACTTATGCATAGATACGAGTGAGAAACTCTCATCGTAGTTAACACCTTAAACTTGTCGAAAACCTTTTGCGACAATTCTAGCTTTGTAGATAGTAACACTACTATCAGCGTCTGTCTTCCTCTTGAAGATCCATTTAATCTCAATGGCTCGCCGATCAATGGGCAAGTCAATCAAAGTCCATACTTTGTTCTCATATATGGATCTTATCTCGGATTTCATGGCCTCAAGCCATTTCGCGGAATCTGGGCTCACCATCCCTTCTTCATAGTTCGTAGGTTTGTCATGGTCTAGTAACATAACCTCCAGAACAGGATTACCGTACCACTCTGGTGCGGATCTTACTCTGGTTGACCTACGAGGTTCAGTAATAACTTGATCCGAAGTTTCATGATCATCATCATTAACTTCCTCACTAATTGGTGTAGGAGTCACAGGAACAGATTTCTGTGATGAAGTACTTTCCAATAAGGGAGCAGGTACAGTTACCTCATCAAGTTTTACTTTCCTCCCACTCACTTCTTTCGAGAGAAACTCCTTCTCTAGAAAGGATCCATACTAAGCAACGAATGTCTTGCCTTCGGATCTGTGATAGAAGGTGTACCCAACTGTCTCCTTCGGGTATCCTATGAAGACATATTTCTCCGATTTGGGTTTGAGCTTATCAGGATGAAACTTTTTCACATAAGCATCGCAACCCCAAACTTTAAGAAACGACAACATTGGTTTCTTGCCAAACCACAGTTCATAAGGCGTCGTCTCAACGGATTTTGATGGTGCCCTATTTAACGTGAATGTAGCTGTCTCTAATGCATAACCCCAAAACGATAGTTGTAAATTGGTAAGAGATATCATAGATTGCACTATATCCAATAAAGTACGGTTATGACGTTCGGACACACCATTATGCTGTGGTGTTCCAGGTGGCACGAATTTGTGAAACTATTCCACATTGTTTTAATTGAAGACCAAACTCGTAACTCAAATATTTGTCTCCGCGATCAGATCGTAGAAACTTTATTTTCTTGTTACGATGATTTTCTACTTCACTCTGAAATTATATGAACTTTTCAAATGTTTCAGACTTCTGTTTCATTAAGTAGATATACCCATATCTGCTCAAATCATCTGTGAAGGTCAGAAAATAATGATACCTGCTACGAGCCTCAATATTCATCGGGCCACATACATCTGTATGTATGATTTCCAACAAATCTGTTGCTCTCTCCATAGTTCCGGAGAACGGCGTTTTAGTCATCTTGCCCATGAGGCACGGATCGCAAGCATCAAGTGATTCATAATCAAGTGATTCCAAAATCCCATCAGTATGGAGTTTCTTCATGCGCTTTACACCAATATGACCTAAACGGCAGTGCCACAAATAAGTTGCACTATCATTATTAACTTTGCATCTTTTGGCTTCAATATTATGATTATGTGTATCACTACGATCGAGATCCAACAAACCATTTTCGTTGGTGTGTATGACCATAGAAGGTTTTTATTCATGTAAACAGAACAACAATTGTTCTCTAACTTAAATGAATAACCGTATTGCAAAAAACATGATCAAATCATATTCATGCTCAACGCAAACACCAAATAACACTTATTTAGTTTCAACACTAATCCCGAAAGTACAGGGAGTGTGCGATGATGATCATATCAATCTTGGAACTACTTCCAACACACATCGTCACCTCGCCTTTTACTAGCCTCTGTTTACTCTGCAACTCCCGTTTCGAGTTACTACTCTTAGCAACTAAACCAGTATCAAATACCGAGGGGTTGCTATAAACACTAGTAAAGTACACATCAATAACATGTATATCCAATATACCTTTGTTCACTTTGCCATCCTTCTTATCCACCAAATAGTTGGGGTAGTTCCGCTTCCAATGAGCAGTCCCTTTGCAGTAGAAGCACTTAGTCTCAGGCTTAGGACCAGACTTAGGCTTCTTCACTTGAGCAGAAACTTGCTTGCCGTTCTTCTTGAAGTTCCCCTTCTTCCCTTTGCCCTTTTCTTGAAACTAGTGGTCTCGTCAACCATCAACACTTGATGTTTTTCTTGATTTCTACCTTCGTCGATTTCGGCATCACGAAGAGCTCGGGAATTACTTTCGTCATCCCTTGCATACTATAGTTCATCACGAAGTTCTACTAACTTGGTGATGGTGACTAGAGAATTCTGTCAATCACTATTTTATCTGGAAGATTAACTCCCACTTGATTCAAGCGATTGTAGTCCCCAGACAATCTGAGCACATGCTCACTAGTTGAGCGATTCTCCTCCATCTTTTAGCTATAGAACTTGTTGGAGACTTCATATCTCTCAACTCGGGTATTTGCTTGAAATATTAACTTCAACTCCTGGAACATCTTATATGGTCCATGGCGTTCAAAACGTCTTTGAAGTCCCGATTCTAAGCCGTTAAGCATGGTGCACTAAACTATCAAGTAGTCATCATATTGAGCTAGCCAAACGTTCATAACGTCTGCATCTGCTCCTGCAATAGGTCTGTCACCTAGCGGTGCATCAAGGACATAATTTTTCTGTGCAGCAATGAGGATAATCGTCAGATGACGGATCCAATCCGCATCTTTGCTACTAACATCTTTCAACATAATTTTTCTCTAGGAACATATCAAAAATAAACACAGGGAAGCAACAACGCGAGCTATTGATCTACAACATAATTTGCAAAATACTATCAGGACTAAGTTCATGATAAATTTAAGTTCAATTAATCATATTACTTAAGAACTCCCACTTAGATAGACATCCCTCTAATCCTCTAAGTGATCACGTGATCCATATCAACTAAACCATGTCCGATCATCACGTGAGATGGAGTAGTTTCAATGGTGAACATCACTATGTTGATCATATCTACTATATGATTCACGCTCGACCTTTCGGTCTCCGTGTTCCGAGGCCATATCTGTTATATGCTAGGCTCGTCAAGTTTAACCTAAGTATTCCGCGTGTGCAACTGTTTTGCACCCGTTGTATTTGAACGTAGAGCCTATCACACCCGATCATCACGTGGTGTCTCAGCACGAAGAACTTTCGCAATGGTGCATACTCATGGAGAACACTTATACTTTGATAATTTAGTGAAGGATCATCTTATAATGCTACCGTCAAACAAAGCAAGATAAGATGCATAAAGGATTAACATCACATGCAATCAATATAAGTGATATGATATGGCCATCATCATCTTGTGCTTGTGATCTCCATCTCCGAAGCACCGTGCTTGTGATCTCCATCTCTGAAGCACCGTCATGATCACCATCGTCACCGGCGCGACACCTTGATCTCCATTGTAGCATCATTGTCGTCTCGCCAACTTATTGCTTTTACGACTATCGCTACCACTTAGTGATAAAGTAAAACTATTACATGGCGATTGCATCTCATACAATAAAGTGACAACCATATGGCTCCTGCCAGTTGCCGATAACTCGGTTACAAAACATGATCATCTCATACAACAAATTATATCACATCATGTCTTGACCATATCACATCACAACATGCCCTGCAAACACAAGTTAGACGTCCTCTACTTTGTTGTTGCATGTTTTACGTGGCTGCTACGGGCTTAGCAAGAACCGTTCTTACCTACGCATCAAAACCACAACGATAGTCTGTCAAGTTGGTGCTGTTTTAACCTTCGCAAGGACCGGGCGTAGCCACACTCGGTTCAACTAAAGTGAGAGAGACAGACACCCGTCGGTCACCTTTAAACAACGAGTGCTCGCAACGGTGAAACCAGTCTCGCGTAAGCGTACGCGTAATGTCGGTCCGGGCCGCTTCATCTCACAATACCGCTGAACCAAAGTATGACATGCTGGTAAGCAGTATGACTTATATCGCCCACAACTCACTTGTGTTCTACTCGTGCATAGCATCAACGCATAAAACCAGGCTCGGATACCACTGTTGGGGAACGTAGTAATTTCAAAAAAAATCCTACACACACGCAAGATCATGGTGATGCATAGCAACGAGAGGGGAGAGTGTTGTCCACGTACCCTCGTAGACCGATAGCGGAAGCGTTAACACAACGCGGTTGATGTAGTCGTACGTCTGCACGATCCGACCGATCAAGTACCGAACGTACGGCACCTCCGAGTTCTGCACACGTTCAGCTCGATGACGTCCCTCAAACTCCGATCCAGCCGAGTGTTGAGGGAGAGTTTCATCAGCACGACGGCGTGTTGACGATGATGATGTTCTACCGATGCAGGGCTTCGCCTAAGCACCGCTACGATATTATCGAGGTGTAATATGGTGGAGGGGGGCACCGCACACGGTTAAGAGATCAATAGATCAATTGTTTTGTCTCTGGGGTGCCCCCCTGCCCCCGTATATAAAGGAGCAAGGGGGAGGCAGCAGGCCAAGGGGAGAGGCGCGCCATAGGGGGGAGTCCTACTCCCACCGGGAGTAGGACTCCTTTCCTTGTGGGAGTAGGAGAAGGGAAGGGGAAGGAGAAAGAAGGAAGGGTGCGCCCCCCTTCCCTAGTCCAATTCGGACCAGACCATGGGGAGGGGTGCGGCCACCTTTTGAGGCCTTTCTCTCCTTTCCCGTATGGCCCATTAAGGCCCAATACGAATTCCCGTAACTCTCCGGTACTCCAAAAATACCCGAATCACTCGGAACCTTTCCGAAGTCCGAATATAGTCGTCCAATATATCGATCTTTACGTCTCGACCATTTCGAGACTCCTCGTCATATCCCCGATCTCATCCGGGACTCCGAACTCCTTCGGTACATCAAAACTCAATAAAACTGTCATCGTAACGTTAAGCGTGTGGACCCTACGGGTTCGAGAACTATGTAGACATGACCGAGACACGTCTCCGGTCAATAACCAATAGCGGGACCTGGATGCCCATATTGGCTCCCACATATTCTACGAAGATCTTTATCGGTCAGACCGCATAACAACATACGTTGTTCCCTTTGTCACCGGTATGTTACTTGCCCGAGATTTGATCGTCGGTATCTCGATACCTAGTTCAATCTCGTTACCGGCAAGTCTCTTTACTCGTTCCGTAACACATCATCCCGCAACTAACTCATTAGTCACAATGCTTGCAAGGCTTATAGTGATGTGCATTACCGAGTGGGCCCAGAGATACCTCTCCGACAATTGGAGTGACAAATCCTAATCTCGAAATACGCCAACCCAACAAGTACCTTTGGAGACACCTGTAGAGCACCTTTATAATCACCCATTTACGTTGTGACATTTGGTAGCACACAAAGTGTTCCTCCGGTAAACGGGAGTTGCATAATCTCATAGTCATAGGAACATGTATAAGTCATGAAGAAAGCAAAAGCAACATACTAAACGATCGAGTGCTAAGCTAACGGAATGGGTCAAGTCAATCACGTCATTTTCCTAATGAGGTGATCTCGTTAATCAAATGACAACTCATGTCTATGGCTAGGAAGCATAACCATCTTTGATTAACGAGCTAGTCAAGTAGAGGCATACTAGTGACACTCTTGGTTGTCTATGTATTCACACATGTATTATGTTTCCGGTTAATACAATTCTAGCATGAATAATAAACATTTATCATGATATAAGGAAATAAATAATAACTTTATTATTGCCTCTAGGGCATATTTCCTTCAACTCCAATGTCACCACAAGTATCCGTGGGTATGATTATACGATATGCATCACACAATCTCAGATTCATCTATTCAAACCAACACAAAGTACTTCAAAGAGTGCCCCAAAGTTTCTACCGGAAAGTCAAGACGAAAACGTGTGCCAACCCCTATGCATAAGTTCACAAGGTCACTGAACCCGCAAGTTGATCACCAAAACATACATCAAGTAGATCACGTGAATATCCCATTGTCACCACAGATAAGAACATGCAAGACATACATCAAGTGTTCTCAAATCCTTAAAGACTCAATCCGATAAGATAACTTCAAAGGGAAAACTCAATCCATTACAAGAGAGTAGAGGGGGAGAAACATCATAAGATCCAACTATAATAGCAAAGCTCGCCATACATCAAGATCGTGCCGAATCAAGAACACGAGAGAGAGAGAGATCAAACACATAGCTACTGGTACATACCCTCAGCCCCGAGGGTGAACTACTCCCTCCTCATCATGGAGAGCGCCGGGATGATGAAGATGGCCACCGGTGAGGGATCCCCCCTCCGGCAGGGTGCCAGAACAGGGTCCCGATTGGTTTTTGGTGACTACAAAGGCTTGCGGCGGCGGAACTCCCGATCTAGGTTTCTTTCTGGAAGTTTGGGTATATATAAGGGGTATTGGCGTCGAGAACAAGTCAGGGGGGTCGCCGAGGCGTCCACGAGATAGGGGGGCACGCCCAGGGGGGTAGGGCGCGCCCCCACCCTTGTGGGTGCCTCGGGACTCCCCTGGTCCATCTCCGATGCTCCGTGGGCTTCTTTTGGTCCAAAAATGATCTCCGTGAATTTTCAGGTTAATTGGACTCCGTTTGGTTTTCCTTTTCCGCGATACTCAAAAACAAGGAAAAAATAGAAATTGGCACTGGGCTCTGGGTTAATAGGTTAGTCGCAAAAAGCATATAAAATAGCATATTAAAGCCCATTAAACATCCAAAACAGATAATATAATAGCATGGAACAATAAAAAATTATAGATACGTTGGAGACGTATCACGTATGTTGTTATGCGGTTTGACCGATAAATATCTTCATAGAATATGTAGGAGCCAATATGAGCATCCAGGTTCCACTATTGGTAATTGACCAGAGATGTGTCTCGGTCATGTCTACGTAGTTCTCGAACCCGTAGGGTCCGCACGCTTAACGTTCGTTGACGATTTGTATTATGAGTTATGTGATTTGATGACCGAAGTTTGTTCGGAGTCCCAGATGAGATCACGGACATGACGAGGAGTTTCGAAATGGTCAAGAGGTAAATATTGATATATTGGAAGGTCATATACGGACACCGGAATGGTTTCGAATAAGATCGGGGATTTTTTAGAGTACCGGGAGGTTACCGGAACCCCCGGGAAAGTTAATGGGCCACATGGGCCATAGTGGAGACAGGGAAGGCTGCCAGAGGACGTGGCGCGCGCCTCCCCCCTGCCCAAACCGAATTGGACAAGGGGTGGGGGAGCAGCCCCCCATTGCCTTCTCCCTCTCCCACCTTTCCCCTTTCCCCCTTGAGAAGGAAGGAGGAATCCTACTTGGACTAGGAGTCCAAGTAGGACTCCCCCCTTGGCGCGCCCCTCCTAGGCCGCCGGCCTCTCTCCCTCCCTCCTTTATATACGTGAGAAGGGGGCACCCCAAAGGCCCAACAGACAATCTCTTAGCTGTGTGTGGTGCCCCCCACCACAACTTAACACCTCGGTCATATCGGCGTAGTGCTTAGGCGAAGCCCTGCGCTGGTAACTTCATCATCACTGTCGCCACGCCGTCGTGCTGACGGAACTCTCCCTCGACCCTCTACTGGATCAAGAGTTCGAGGAACGTTATCGAGCTGAACGTTTGCTGAACAGGGAGGTGCCGTACGTATGGTACTTGGATCGGTTGGACCGTGAAGACTTTCGACTACATCAACCGCGTTAACATAATGCTTCTGCTTTCGGTCTACGAGCGTACGTGGACACACTCTCCCCTCTCATTGCTATGCATCTCCTAGATAGATCTTGCGTGAGCGTAGGAATTTTTTTGAAATTGCACGTTCCCCAACAAAAAGAGCTTGATGTCTACTACACAACTTGTTCTGCTAGACTCGTGTTGGGCCTCCAAGCGCAGAGTTTTGTATGACAGTCTCAAATTTCCCTCAAGTGGATGACCTAAGGTTTATCAATCCGTGGGAGCTGTCGGATGAAGATGGTCTCTCTCAAACAACCCTACAACCAAATAATAAAAATTCTCTTGTGTCCCCAACACACCAAATACAATGGTAAATTGTATAGGTGCACTAGTACGGCGAAGAGATGGTGATACAAGTGTAGTAATAATAGTAGATATTGATTTTTGTAATAGGAACAATAAAAAACAGCAAGGTAGCAATTGATAAAACGGAGCACAAACGGTATTGCAATGCTTGAAAATGAGGCCTAGGGTCCGTACTTTCGCTAGTGCAATCTCTCAACAATACTAATCTAATTGGATCATATAACCATCCCTCAACGTGTGATGAAGAATGACTCCAAAGTTCTTTTCTAGCGGAGAACATAAGAAGAAAGTTTTTGTAGGGTATGAAACCACCTTAAAGTTATTCTTTTCGTTCGATCTATTCAAGAGTTCGTACTAAATAACGCAAAGTTTTTCTTTTCGTTCGATTTATCCAAGAGTTAGTACTAAAATAACACCATGTGATACGCATCAACCAAATCTAATGTCACCTAGATACTCCAATGTCACCACAAGTATCCATGAGTTAATTAGACGATACACATCAAACAATTTCAGATTCATAATAATCGAACCAACACAAAGAACCTCAAAGGGTACCCCAAGATTTCTACTGGAGAAACAAGGACGAAAACGTGCATCAACCCCTATGCATAGATTACCCCAATGTCACCTCGGGAATCCGCAAGTTGAGTGTCAAAACATATATCAAGTGAATCAATATAATACCCCTTTGTCACCACGGGTATTCATATGCAAGACACATATCAAGTGTTCTCAAATGCATAAAAATATTCAATCTGATAAAACGAAATTTCAAAGGGAAAACTCAATTCATCACAACAAGATAGAAAGGGAGAAACACCATATGATCCAACTATATTAACAAAGCCCGCGATACATCAAGATAGTGACATCTCAAGAACACAAGGGAGAGAGAGAGAGATTAAACACATAGATACCAGTACAAACCCTCAACCCCGAGTGTGGACTACTCCCTCCTCATCATGGTGGCCGCCGGGATAATGAAGATGGTCACCTGTGATGATTTCCCCCTCCGGCGGAGTGCCGGAACGGGGTCTAGATTGGTTTTTCATGGCTACAAAGGCTTGCGGCGGCGGAACTTCCGATCTAGGGTTGTTTCTGATGGTTTCTCTATTTATTGGATTTTTTGGCGTTGGTTTCACGCGAAGATGGGCCTCGAGGTGAGCACAACCCACCGGGGCAAGCTAGGCTCTTCTAGCCCTCCCACGAAGCTTCGGGGGTCTCTTTTGTTCCAAAAAAGTCGTCAAAAAGTTTCAGCTCATTTGGAGAACTTTCATTTCTGCACAAAAAACAACACCATGGTAGCACTAATAGGGAAAACCTTATACACAGAATCTTAGCAGCAGCGCGGTACAGAAACATGCGCTACTGCTAATTATCAGTAGCGCGGGAGCAAAAGAGGCGCTACTGCTACCCAGTTAGCAGTAGCGCGGCCCGGTGGAACCACGCTGCTACTAAAATCCACCGACAGTTCCCATCACCCTAGGTTTAGCAATAGCGCACTCGAGATAACCGCTCTACTGATAAAGTAATAGTAGTAGTGCGCTTTTTTTGGCTGACGCTACCACTAATTTTGAAACCGGCCACTTGGCGGGCCCCGCTTAGCAGTAGCGCGTGTGCCAGAAGCGCGCTGCTGCTATTACTTTAGCAGTAGCGCGGTTTGCCACCTGCGCTACTGCTAAGCCGCAACATATACCACCTTTTCCCCTCCCCTCCCCCTCTCCCCCGCCCCCATCCTCTCTTCCTCACTTTCCCCACCTCCTCTCTCCTTCACTTTGCTTCTTCCTCACTACTTCTCCCCCCATTACTCTCCTTCTTCTACCTACCTTTCTCTCTCTTTATTACTCCTAGCTAACTACACCACCTCCATTAATGCATCTCCTTTCTCTTTTTCCTTCCCTCCACTAGTTGAAGTTGTCTCCTCCCAAATTAGCTAGCTTGGTAGATGTAGCATTTAGTGAAGTGACCTATGTACCCCCTAACTAGATCTAGCTTTGTCAAGAAGAGCTTTGTCCACTTTTGATCTCCCTACTACATCATCATCTCCACCGTGTGCTCGATATCGAGATAGGTGATTAAAAATTCATGCTTTTGCAAGAATGGAAATATGTGTATGTGTGTGCGATATGATAATCGAGCGATATGATGGAAATTGTGTGTGTGGCATTAGTTGACGCCAAACTGTGTGCTTGTGAGTTGCCTATGTTTTGCCGAAATGTCGATTTATTTCCGTTTCGGCGAATTCTGGGCAAACTCTGGATCTATATGTCCTATTTTTAGGGAAGGTCATGCCGAATTTTTGTATGGCTTTGATGCATGCACACATTTTTATAATCAATTTGTTTATTATTACCGTCCAGGCGTTTATGATGGTCAGTGGAATGATGGTGAACAGGTGGTTGCGGTCGGCGGTGTAGAACATGAAAGAAAATAACCTGACAGAGGTTTTATGTCCATGTCGAAGATGCAAAGGAATAGTTTGGCTCGACCCCTATGACGATGGTCGTGTCGAAGCGCACCTGCTCATGACTGGTTTCATGGATGGCTATACTCGGTGGATAATTTAAGATGAGGATGATGATGTTAAGGACGCCAACGGGGCAGGCAATAACGACAAGGGGAAAGACGGAGAGATGATCGATAACGGCGGTGGGGAAGAGGCCGGACATGGCAGCGGAGAAGGGGCCGGACATGGTAGAGGAGAAGGGGCCGGGCATGGCGGCGGAGAAGGGCCAGACATGGACTCCACGCCGCAGAGTTCGTCGGTACTAAGTTCAATCGTGCGGGACCCTCATGTTTAAGCACTACTTTGCAAGGAGACGAGTACTGAGAAAGTTGTTTCTAGAGAGGAGGCTAAGCTGCAGCAACTGGTGGTACTCAAACACTCCATTGTATGATGGTTGCAATCCTGAGGTGACCTGCTTGAGTTTCACGCTCCAACTCCTGAAGACGAAGGCTAAAAACAAATGGACCGACACTAGCCTCGATGAGCATCTCAAGTACCTAAAGGATGTTCTTCCTGCGGGGAATCTATGTCCTACTAGTGCGGATGAGGCCAAGAAGATGGTGTGCTCTCTTGATCTGCCGCACGTTAGATATCATGCATGCATCAACGATTGCTTAATTTATCGGAAGGATCGCGCGGAAAAAACAAGCTGTCTGGTGTGCAATGCTTCTCGATACAAGAAGGCCGGGAAGAAATGTCCCCAGAAAGTTGTATGGTACTTACCGATCACTCCCCGTCTCCAGCGGTATTTCGTAGATCCCAAGGAAGCAAAGCTCATGCGCTGGCATGCGGAGAGGAAGAAGCCCGATGATGGAGATGATCCGAAGCTGAGACACGTCAAGGATGGAAGCCAGTGGAGAGCGTTGAAAGAATTCTATCGGTATTTCGAATGTGATGCAAGGAACATCATGCTTGGCGCGTGTACCGATGGCATGAATCCGTTTGGCAACCAGAACACCAACCATAGCACATGGCCCATGTTTGTATGGATATACAACCTCCCCCCTGATTGTGCATCAAGTCGAAGTACATTCACATGAGCATGCTGATTCAAGGGCTGAAACAACCAGGAAATAATATTAATCTGTATCTGGGGCTACTTCAAGAGGAGTTAGACATGTTACGGAAAACACCGGCCAAGACATGGGACGCCAGCAAAGGCGAGTATTTCTACATGAAAGCCGCGCTGATCACGACGGTGCATGACTATCTCGGTTCTGGATATGTCACAGGCCAGGTGTGCCATGGATATTGCAGATGCACGTGGTGCATGGATGATACGACGTCTCAGCAGCTAACGTCAAGGAAAGATGGCGGGTCTGGGAAAATCGTGTACATGGGGCATCGAAGATGGCTCGATCAGGACGACCCGTGGAGAAACCGTGGGGATCTATTCAATGGTCACGCTGAGCATCGAGGACCTCCACGTAAGCGGAGCGGCGCCAAAATCGATGAGCTGTTGAAAAACTGGGAACAGTGCCCCGCACCGGGAAAGACGATGAAAAAGGCGCCGGAGCCACTGCTGAAGGTACTGAAGACGAGGTCTTTGTTCTGGGACTTGGAGTACTGGCAGAAACTCGACACACCTCATTGCTTTGATCAAATGCATATCTGTAAGAATGTCCTTGAGAGCTTGCTCGCGACACTGATGAACATGCCGGATAAGACCAAGGATGGGCCGAAGACAAGAAAAGACTTGCAAGATTTGAATATCAGGGAAGATCTGCACATGCCGCCCCGTAAAAAGTCAGACGAGACAGAGACGGGGACAGAGGCACTGGAGAAGAAGGTCAAGAAAGTAAAGGAAGAGGATTATTTCCCCCCTTCTTGCTTCACCTTAAGTCAGGCTGAGATCAATCAATTCTTTAAGTGCCTTACCGGACTCAAAGTTAGTTCCGGTTACTGTGGCAAGATAAGCAGATATCTAGACACGAACAAGAGAAGGTTCAGCGGGATGAAGTCCCATGACTGTCATGTGATGATGACGCGGATACTACCTATTTCCCTTAGAGGGATAATGGACAAGCACGTCTGTGACACGCTTATTGGTCTCTGCAACTTTTTCGACATCATCTCTCGAAAGTCGACCAGTGTGAAGCAACTCCGAAGGCTACAGGAAGAGATCGTTGTGATACTGAATGAGCTTGAGATGTACTTCCCACCCGCGTTCTTTGACGTCATGGTGCATCTGTGTGTCCATATTGTGCACGACATAATAGACCTGGGGCCGTCATTCCTGCACAACATGATGCCGTTTGAGAGGATGAGTGGGATCATCAAAGGATTCATTCGTAACATGTCCCGTCTGGAAGGAAGCATCGTACAGGGCTATCTGACACAAGAGTGCATCTCTTTTTGCGAGAATTTTCTATATGGTGCAGACCAGCCGGCTGGTGTTGGTGTTGGTTTGCCCGTTAACAAGCACGATTGGAGGCTCGAAGGAGAAGGTCACTCCAATGGTCGTAGGGAACTGCACGTGGCATACTCAGATTGACGCAACGACTTTGACAGAGCAAACTTGGTAGTGCTACAACACCTAGACGAGGTAGATCCTTTCGTGGCACTGCACAAAGAAATTATCGCAAAGAAGCACCGTGGCTGGGGGTATGCAGGACGGACGCCGAAGTTACTAGAGAGCACAACTCCACTTTCCTGCATTGGTTTTAAGAGCATATTATTGCTAATCCCCGGGAAGAGGGCTCTAAGGACGGAATGCTCATATACGCTTACCACATGGACCCTCGCCCAACCTTAACACCAATCAGGCATAGGATATCAATGGATACACGTTCTACATGGAGGCCAAAGATATGGACAGTGATGATCAGAACTCTGGGTGACGATGGAATGCATGACCGGCAGCGACAACGGCGCAACTGAGAGATTTTACGGAAGGGTCAAGGAGATATCGGAGCTTGACTACTCTGGACTGCACCACGCGACGATGTTCCGTGTCAGATGGGCTAATAATGTCGAAAGAGAAAACCGGTATTTCACTACCATGCCTATACCCGACGCCAAGAGCTCTACCGTGAACGCTATCACAAAAAACGAGCCATGGGTACACGCTAAGCACGTGACACAATGCTTCTTCATAACCAACCCGTGCAATCCCAGCCGTGTTATCGTGAGGAGAGACAAAAGGAACATCATTGGATTGGATGGAGTCGCCAACGAGGAAGACTATGACCAGTACGGCAACCCAATGAGGGAAGATGACGATGACGATGAAGTATACGTCAAAAGAAGAATCAACTACATTACCTAAGAAATATCGTACTCCATGGAAAAGGAAAAGTCACAATGAGGAGCTCAATTATTCTTTGACGAACAAGAAGGGACAGAAGCTCACTCAAAGACGAAAACGTCAACGCTGAGGAACCGTATGTTATCGGTCAAATGATGTAATATATATGTTCCTATTTTTTGTACACACTTAGCCATTATGCATGGGTCAAATGATGTAATATATGCGTTCCTATTTTATATACATACTTAACCGTCAAATGATGCAATATATATCGCCTTAGTTATATACATTGTATCACCTTCCCTTCTTCATTGCTCTCAAAAAAAGGAAAAGAAAAGTGAGAGAAAATAAAGGAAAAGAAAATAGAAGAAACAAACAGGAAAACTGCTATAGGTACTTGTTATAGCAGTAGCGCTTGTCTGAAAAAGAGCTATAGCTAGTCAAGGTAGCAGTAGCGCTTTCCGTATAAAACCGCTATAGCTACCTGTATTAGCAGTAGTGCTATCCGCGCAAAAGCGCTATAGCTAACTTAGCTACAGCGCGTTTGTTCTAAACGCGCTACTGCTATGTCGACTTAACCCCCAAAATCGCCACTCTCTCTACTTCTTCCCACCTCTTTCCCCCAAATCCCCACTCTCTCTTGCCCCCGTGTCGTCGCCGCCGGAGTGATGCGCTTGAAAGCTACGTCGGTATTTCCCCAAAGAGGAAGGGATGATGCAGCACAGCGACGGTAGGTATTTCCCTCAATGATGATACCAAGGTTATCGAACCAGTAGGAGAACCAAGCAACACAATGTAAACAACCCCTGCACACAAATAACAACACCTCGCAACCCAATGTGTTAAATGGGTTGTCAATCTCTTTCGGGCAACGGCGCCAGAAACGGTGCATGGACGGGAGAAAGTTGTAAAAGATTGATAGATCGAACGCCAAATAAAATAAATAGAAATAAAATGCAGCAAGGTATTTTTGTATTTTTGGTTTAATAGATCGGAAAATAAATGCAAAGGAAAAGTAGATCGCAAAGGCAAATATATGAGAAAGAGACCCGGGGGCCGTAGGTTTCACTAGTGGCTTCTCTCGAGAAAATAGCAAACGGTGGGAAAACAATTACTGTTGGTGTTGGGGATATAACTATTGGGCCTGACCCGCCCAGGATGGGCCGGGTCACATCACTGACGGCTTATACAAGAAGATGGCGGATCATGACAAGCGTATTGACAGCCCAAGACCCAGTGGCGGCTTGAGGCCCAAAAGGGTGAACCGCCATAAAGTGTAACTTGTATTGTAAGGCAAGCATAGATGGTCACCGAGCCGGACACGTTGTGTATGAGCCGGCCGGGACTCTGTAGGCCGTCGGGCATCAAACTGGGTATATAAAGGGGTGACCCGATGGCGGTTTAAGGACAAGAAATAAGAGGTCGAAAGCTAGGTCAAGCGTATTCGCTCCCTGGTAATCGAAACACAAGCAATACAATCCTGAAACTGCAGTAAGCCTTTACCTCCACCGCGAGGGGCCGAAACAGTATAAACTCTCTGTGTCCTTTGTCCCATTTAACCCCTTCAAGCTAACCTAGTTGCGATGGCTCCATGACTAAGTCCTTTTGCTAGGACATCTGCCGTGTCAAGTCCATGACAGTTAGCGCCCACCTTGGGGCCAGCGCACGGTGGTTTCGAGTTCTTGAAGGGCAGCTTCCCAGGGATCAAGGAGTACGCTGTGGGCCGGATGACCAAGAGTCGTCGCGGCAAGCTCTACATCGACGACCCCGGCTGGGGCCCTGAGGCCGGCTCAATTGAGTACGGGTACCGGGTCCCCTTTGGCGGAATCCACGTCTTCATCGGCAAGATCGGCGAGTCAGGCCCTGAGCCGGACACCTTCACCGACATCATCGAGACGGCTCAGCGTGCACGACCCGCCAAGGTTCAAGCCGCCATGAAGCATGCCTTTGTTGGTTTCATCCATGGGGAACTTGAGGAACGATCTGTGTCTGGTGGTGAGACGGCCATCTACTCCGATGGTGAGTCGTCAACCGGTGAGACCAGTTCGATGTATCAGTTGCAAGACGGCCGGCTTGGGGGCTGTTCCAATGGTGACAGTATTCCGGACAATTATGAGCCGCCGAACAGGGCGGCGATCTTCATGGCTGGTACGCAACCAGCGGTCGGCTCGACAACCGCCGCGGCTATGACCTCTAGCTCAACGGCCGTGGCGATGGTTGGTGCTAGCGGCTCTGTGCGCCCGCCAGCTCAGGTTCTGACGGAGTTGTTGGAGGCTTTGGTGACTTTGATGGGGGTGGAGGTAACCCCGGACACCCAAGAACATTATAAGGTAGATGTCGCGAAGCTGCGAGACGAGATAGCTCAAGCCAAGGAAGAACTGGCGGCTGAGGATGCTAGGATGGCTGCGGGGCGAGCTGCTTTGGACGCTCAGGCGCAACGGATTCAGGCAGAGTCTTTTCTGCCTACCTTGGATCAGAACGCTTCAAATGCCATCATGAGAAGGAGACACCAGAGTCGTTTACCTCCGGTTTACGATGCGAGAAACCTCTTCAACACGCCTGGGGCAGGGACTAGTGACCCGCCTGTGACAAATCGGGTAGTTGAGGCACCCGCGACCGGAGCGCCGGTTCAGCCGCGGACTATGGATCTGCCTCATTTGGATATGACCCCGCCTCAACATGTTGTGATACCACCGGGTCATTATTCTAACCCTTTGGATAATATGATAGCTGCGGCGACGTGATTGGCAGTCTCCCAGTTCAAGGCGAGTCTCCGGCAGCGATTGAGACGCGGAGGGCCAGAGAGCTTCTTCAGACAGCCATGGCTCAGCAGGCGAACGGATTCACTCAACCCCTCGTCCAAGCCGGAGTTATAGCAGGCACATTGAATCGCCAGCAGTTTCAAGCAGTGAGCAACACCGTAACCAGCCTCATCGGCATGACCCGGCGTGCGGTGGTAGTGATGCCGAGACTTTGGTAGATCAGGGTAGGGCACGTCGGGAGGCGGAGCAGGCGGCTTAGCTGGCGGCTCAACAGCAATCCCCGGTTTATCCATAGCGTCTGTGGGGGCAGGAGTAACCTCTAGGACCCTGGGTGTGCCATATTTGTTGGCGGCTCTACGCAATGAGCGTTTGCCTAAGGATTTCAAGGCCCCCCGCAAGGTGCCTAATTATACAGCGGATCAGCCGCTAGAGGCTTGGATCGAGAGCTATGAGATGACTATGGAGATGTTGGATGTTAATGACGCGGCATGTGCTAAGTATTTCACCATGATGTTGGATGGACCGGCTCGTACTTGGTTGAAAGGGCTGCCTACTAACTCCATTAGTTCATGGGCGGACCTGAAAAAGCGTTTCATCCAAAATTTCAAAGACACATGCAAGCAACCTATGTCAATTCTGGATTTAGAATCTTTCGTCCAAGGTGAGGGCGAGTCAACCACCAATTAGGTGTGCCAGATTTCAGCCATTATACACTCATCGGACAACATCAACGTCGGCTCAGCAGTCCTGATGTTGGAGAAGAATTACCGTTTCCTTCCCCTTAAACAGAAATTGGGGCGGCTTAAACGTAACTGCAATGACATGGGGGAGCTCATGGCGGCTCTCGTCAAATACGCCGATTCTGATAGCACTAAAGACCCTGATTCTGATGAGGAGAAGGTTGGTAAGGGGAAGAAGAGTGGCAGTGCAAAGGGACGACAAGCATAACCCCGCGGGTCACGGTGGCAACGGAAAATGCAAGGCTGAGGGCGGTTTAGACTTTGTGCCCAACACCAATACACAGAATAAACACAAGGGAAACCCGCCCTGGCTGGCAGGTTAAAATTCAATCTTGAGGCGATGATGAACCAGCCTTGCCCAAAGCATGGTACGCAGGAGAAGCCGGTCAATCATTTAGATTGCTTCATCATGCGGGAATATTGGAATTCCAATTTTTTCCAGAAAAATCATGGCCCGAATGGCGGTTCAGGATCCGGCTCTAACGGGCCTGGCTTTGGTGGTTTTAATCAACAGACTGGTCAAGGGAATCAGCAACAACAATCTAGTTATCAGAGTAATCCAAAGCAGTTGATAGTGGATAGTATCATGTGTTCACCATGAGTTTATGCAAGCGGGACCAGAAGGTTCGTAATAGGGCGGTGAACGCAGTTGAGCCGGCGATTCCCTGTTACTTGCGATGGTCTGAACATCCTATCCTTTGGGGTCATGAGGATCACTCGCCCCGGGTTCATAACCCGGGTCAACTGGCTTTGGTGGTTGCACCTCAGGTTGGAGGGTACAATTTTACCAAGGTGCTCATGGATGGGGGCAGCGGCATCAATATCCTTTACTATGAGACTTTCCGCCGTATGAATCTGACTCACAAAGATCTCAAGCCGTCTAATACTGTTTTTCATGGCGTGGTGCCTGGTAAGTCAGTGTATCCGGTGGGTAAGATAGCTTTGGAAGTGGCTTTTGGTAATGATCATGATTACAGAGTTGAGACATTGACCTTTGAGGTGGTCAGGATTAAGAGCCCTTATCATGCTTTGTTTGGGCGGAAGAGGTGTTTTGGCGACTCAGATTTGGTGTCTCAACAGGTTTCAGGAACTTGGGATTCCAAGGATCCACTCATGGCGGCTTATCGCCGCGAGGTGGATGTTGTTGGTGGGCATTTCAAGGGCTATCTTGTGGAACATATTAATTGCAGGAAAAATGAGGCGGTTGATGCTTTAAGCCGGCTAGGGTCCGAGCGTAAGCCGGTACCACCTAATACTTTCCTTGATGTTTTTGCATAACCGTTCAGTTAAATTGCCTACGGAGGAAGATCTTGCTATTCCTGACCCAGAGGCACAGTTGGTGGCGGCTCTTCATGCTATTCCTAATTGGACAGTTCCTTATTTGGCTTATATGACCCGGGGCGAGTTACCTAAAGATGAAACTTTGGCTAGGCAGATAACCCGGCGGTCTAAGTCAATGACTATTGTCAATGAAGAGTTGCATCGATGCCGTGTAACAGGGGTGTTTCAACGTTCTATTTCTCCTGAGGAAGGCCGTGAGATTCTACGAGAGATTCATGAAGGAGATTGTGGTCATCATGTCGGCTCTAAGTCTCTCGTATCCAAGGCTTTCCGTCATGGTTTTTATTGGCCACGGCTCATGCTGATGCAGAGGATTTGGTCAGTAAATGTGATGGTTGTCAGAAATTTTCAAGATGAGCTCATGTGCTGGCTCAAGAACTGAGGATGATTCCAAACACTTGGCCATTTGCAGTCTGGGGGCTTGATATGGTTGGACCTTTCAAAAGGTCCAAGGATAAAAAGACCCACCTTTTGGTGGCGGTTGACAAATTTACAAAGTGGGTTGAAGTAGAGCCGGTCAGTAAGTGTGACGGCGGCAACGGCGGTTCAATTCATCAAAAAGGTGATTTTCCGTTTTGGATTTCCCCACAACATTATAACTCATAATGGCACTAATCTGTCCAAGGGTGTGTCACATCCCTAGTTCTGGTATGACCTAGACTGCTATGTCATGTGTGCATCACGTTTAAATTTCAAGAAATTTGAAATGGGGTTTGATAAACCCTAGCACCAAATGAAACTCAAATAGGTTCAAGTAAAATATTTTTCAATGAACCCAAACTACTCTTGAGAAAAGTTCATCATTTTTGAATTGGTCCAGAACCTCTGCCAAAAATGATGAACATATTTCTAGGTCACTCCTGGATTTTTGAATTAAATCATAAAGTATTTGAATTTGGGCATTTAAATGCTATACATATTTTAAGTGCTCAAATGAGGGTTGTTGGAAACAAATTCACAAGTGCCCACAATTACTTTCAGCATTTTACCAAATGGTTTATTATTTTTACTAAATCAAAACATACTGCAGAAAATAGAAAACAGAAACAAAATTAGAAAATCAGAGAGAGAGAGAGTACCTGGGCCACTTACCTGGCCTTACCTGTAGCCGGCCCATTAGGCAGCCCAGCCCACCAGGAAGCCGTGCCATCTTCAACCTCTCCCAGTAGGCAGAGGCGAAGACGCACACGCTCGCTGGGAGGCCTCCACCTCCTGCTTCCACCGAGGCGTTCCCGAGCCTCCCCCTCGCGCCATCGCGATACCATGAACCCCCTGCACCTCTCCCCTCTCACCCTGGACCCCCTCCCGCTTCTCTGCTCTCTCCCCGCAGCACCACCGAACACGCTCGTCGCTGCCGCTCGCCGTTACCGCGACCACCAGCCACCACACGTTTTGCTACCGCGTCAAGAAGAAGCGCATAGACACCCTCTTCGTCACCTCGGAGCCATGCAAGCCGGGGAGCTCTTCTTCACCCTCTCCGTCGTCGTCTTCCTCGTCAGCCACCGTGGATTGCCGTCGTCGATTCGCAAGCTCCAGGCCGTCCCCAGCCTCGCCGTTGTCTCTGCTGGTTCCGCTGTGAGCGCCATCGTTTTCTCCCTCCCTCCTCGCGGTCATTCCCACGCTGTAGCCATGCTAACCACTGGGGCCGAGAGCCACCGCCGCCGTGGTTCCTCACCGCCGTGGTCTGAGCCACTTCAGCTCGCATCCGCGCGTGCCACCGTGCTCACCACCTCCCTAGCAACCTAGTGCCACCAGCCACGCCTACTGCCGTGCACCACAGCTGTTGCTTGCCTCGAGCCCGTGGCTCTGGTGCCGCCAAACCTCAATGCCGGCGAGATTCCGGCCACCCCGCGCCCTCTAGCTTGGTCTGTTGGATGGGGGCGAGAAAGGGGCATCTCCTGGTGCCCTCGGTGCATCGAAATACACCGGAGCAGTGTTTCCGGCGAGCCTCTGCCGTGGTCAATGGTTGCCGGCGATTAGCTACCGTCTAAATGTGTAATTAGCCCTAACTAACCCTCCCGGGTCACTGACGTCTGGGCCCGCTCCTACTAACAGTTTTTAGTTTAGGTTAATTAACCTTGTTACTTAACTGAGTCAATGACAGGTGGGGTCCAAGGGTCAGGTTTGACCTGGACCGGCCCCTTGACCTGCTGACGTAGTGATGATGTCACTCTGACGTCATAAAGTCTTTTCTGGAATTTAAATAAATCTAAATGATTTATTTATTTTCAGAAAATGTTCAAGACTTTGAAAAATCATAGAAATTAAACCGTAAGTCCAAATGAAATAAGTTATATATGAAAAATTATTAGAAAAATTTAGTCTATCCATCTGTAACATTTTCATGCATGCTGGAACAACTTAGAGTTGCTGAATTGGACAAAACAAATAAATGGCATTTGAATTTCATATATGGTGTTTGAATTTGAACCTTGGGTTCAAACCAACTCCATCTAAATCGTTTCTAGCTGCACTAGCTCAAACCACAGCATATTGACATGTCATGATCATGCATCATATTGTTGCATTGCATTGATTGTGTTCCTTCTCTGTTGCCGGTATTTGTCCCCTCTCAGTAGACGTGGTTCCGACGATGAGTTCGGTGACACCGATGAAGAGCTATACTATCTTTAGAAGTGTCAGGCAAGAAAAACACCTTGTTCATTCCGATACAATCCCACTCTCTCGCTCCTGCTCTCTTTTACTGCATTAGGACAACAACGATTCAATTGTTACATGTTGCGGTAGTTGAACCCCTTTCCTCTGCATGACTTGTCTTTGCCACAGTAAATAGATGAAACCCACTAGCATGAGTAGGAGTTGTTTGAGCCCTGTTGTGCCTACTCATTCATGCCTGTTTGTCATGCCTGCTACTGCTTAGAGTTGAGTCAGGTCTGATTCATCGGGGATGAATTGGAATGGTGATGAACATGTCCTACTGTGTGTGAGCTAAGTGTGTGAACACGATTTGGTAAAGGTAGCGGTGAGAGGCCATGTAGGAGTACATGGTGGGTTGTCTCATTGAAACCGTCCTCAGGAACTGAGTTCTGTGTTTGTGATCCATGAACAGCTACTACCACACATTGGGCTCTGGGCACTCCAAGCTCTCTTGACTTATTAATCAACCTGATCTCTGTCCAGGAGTTGCAACTAGTTTCTGGTGTTCGGAGGATATGTGTTGGGGGTTGTGCGTAGCGCTGACCCTAGGGGTGGGCTATGATGTGGTAGAGACACGAGGCACGGTGTACCGAGATGCTCGTTTGGTGCCTCGGGAACCCTGCTCTCATCGTTTGGGGCCGTGAGTGAAACCCCAGCCGGATATCCTTGCGGATGGAACCCGAATAGGAAATAAACCTGGACTAGAGACTTGTGTGGTTAGTCAGGTCGTGGCCGACTCCCTCGCCAGGCTTCTGCTTGAAGGTTGCCGAGATACACGGCGTGTACATGGTGGTAAGTGGCGAGAGCGTGTGTGAAGAAGTACACCCCTGTAGGGTTATAAATGATCTATTCAAATAACCGCGTCCGCGGTAAAGGACTTCTGGATTGCCTGTACAGTTCATAGACAAGTGAAAGTGGATACTCTAAAATGCTCAAGATAAGCGTGAGTGCTATGGATGGCGTTCTCGTAGGGAGACGGGAGCGGATCCATAGTGGTGTATTCATATGGTGAATATGTGGACTCATGTGCGCCACCTCAAAAGAGTTACTTGCAGTCGTAGTACAGGATAGCCACTGAGTCAAAGCTGGCTTGCCGCAGTTAAACTCCACCACCCTTTTGTTGATACTGATGCATATGTAGCTAGTTCTGATGTAAGTCTTGCTTGGTACATTTGTACTCACGTTTGCTTAATTTATGTTTTGCAGAGAGACTTCAGTCTCACTAGTAGTTTCGCGTGGACTTCGATGTTTAGCTTGTTACCTCAGTTACGATCTTGTACCCTTGGGAGGGTCTTGTAGATAGTCAGGCCTTTCAGCCTTTTTCATTTGTAGTTGTCTGTACTCATACAAGTTAAGCTTCCGCATGTGCTTTTTGCTTGTATGACTTGAATGCTGGGTCTTCAGACCCATGTTTGTAATATCTGGCTCCTTGGAGCCTAATGAATAAATACTTTGAGTCATAGAGTTTTGTTGTGATGCCATGTTGTATTTGCACATATCGAGCATATTGTGTATATGTTATTGAAATGCTTGGTATGTGTGGGATCCGACAACCTAGTTGTTATTCTTGGTAGCCTCTCTTACCGGGAAATGTCTCCTAGTGCTTCCACTGAGCCATGGTAGCTTGCTACTGCTCCGGAACACTTAGGTTGGCCGGCATGTGTCCTTCTTCGTTCCTGTGTCTGTCCCTTCGGGGAAATGTCTCATGTTGTTCCTTTAAGTCCTTGTAGCTTGCTACGACTTGGGTTCATACGTTGTTGATCGACACGTTCATTGCTGGGTCATGTATGCCTGTCCATGTAAGTTAGCGCCACCTTGGGTTTACGACTAGTCATGTCGGCCCGGGTTCTCTGTCATATGGATGCTAGCGACACTATCGTATACGTGAGCCAAAAGGCGCAAACGGTCCCCGGCCAGGTAAGGTGGCACCCATGGGGATACCGTGCGTGAGGCCGCAAAGTGATGTGATGTGTTACATGCTAGATCGGTGTGACTTTGGATCGGGGTCCTGACAGGGTGCTATGAAATAATTCTATTAACGAGAGCATATTCGTCTAGATGTATCATCTGTGGCTCACCCCCAGTCCAATGGTCAAGCTGAAAGAGCCAACCAAGAAATTTTGAGAAGCATCAAGCCCCGGCTTATGGTCCCTTTGCAGAGGACGCCGGGTTGTTGGGTGGAGGAATTACCCTTAGTGTTATGGAGTATCAATACTACCCCCAACAGATCTACGGGTTACACGCCTTTCTTCATGGTCTACGGAGCAGAGGCGGTTCTCCCTAGTGACATCCGTCACGACTCGCCCCGTGTGGCGGCTTATGTTGAAGCTGATAATGAGAGGGCACGTCAGGACGATCTGGACTTGTTGGATGAGGAGCGTGACCATGCGGTGGCTCGATCGGCGATTTATCAGCAAGATCTGCGTCGTTATCACAGCCGCCGGGTTAAAACCAGGACCTTTCAAGAAGGAGATCTGGTGCTCCGGCTTATCCAGGATCAAACTGATATGCACAAGCTATCCCCACCTTGGGAAGGGCCCTTTGTGGTCAGCAAAAATCTGAACAATGGGTCATACTACCTTATCGATGTTTGAGACCACAAGGACTCACGCACGTCGGAGGAGGAGACCCACCGGCCGTGGAATATTGCTCATCTTCGGCCTTATTACACTTGAGCCACCGGATCTTGTGATGTACATACTTCTATCAATGTATATATTATGATGAATATAATAAAGCCGACGTCCCTGATAATTCAGGGCCTCTGTCGTTTCATTTCTGAGAATATGAGTCTTTATTGTCACTTCATGAGATCACTTGGGGGCTTCCTGCTTATTGAGCATAGCTATGATTACCCTCTTGATCAGGCTTGTACGCCATGATTACAAAATACTTGGGGGCTTCCTGCTCACTGAGCATAGCTATGACTACCCTACTAAACCGGCTTATACACCTGGAATGAAATATTACTTAGGGGCTCTTTGTTAATGGACAAGAGCTTTGTTGACCCTTGTAATAGGCTTGGACGCTAGGTGTATTCACCAGAAAATCTGGGTTATCCTCCCTTTGTTTGCTTGCCACTCCGACCAGGTAATCCTGGAATGACTCACCGTACTCTTGACAATCAATCTTATAGAGAGCCTGAATTTCTCAAAGTTAAAACGGTGATTGGTCATGTGAGGTCCGGCTTACGAGGTTTGAATTAAGGTTTAACTCAGCGGCTGCGTGGCCCTTGAATAACGCTTGATATATATGGAGGCTTGGCAGCCTAAGAATGCCTTGTTTTTGTTTTTCTTATTTATATTTGGCTTGAACATTTTTTGAGATTCATCTTTTGAGCCATGTTAATACATGATTGGAAACTGATTAGGGCCACGTTGCCTTACGGTTCATATATGAGTCTATCCGGAGTTTATTAACCCGGCCTGGTTTTGGACCTTAAGTCGCCAGTGTATGATGATTATGTGCTTGGAGTACTGTGCTCTAAGCTTTGGGATGTTGCCCCTTGCTGCATATGGCGTGATAAGCTGGCAGTATGAATATATTAAGCAGGGCATTGTGCTCTGTCTTTGGGCTATTGCCCCCACTGGTGTTGATAAGCCGGTAATGTGAATAAATATCACAGGTATGATATTTATTTTGTTATGATTATATGAGGTTATATTAAACCGACCTTGATTATGGACTACTTAGTCATTAGTGGTTTTATAGGGGTATTATGACCCGCCCTGTGGTTAACCGCCAGGGCACTTGTTATCTGCTTATGTGCAGGAAAAGATGATAAGCATGATTTGTATAATTGATGATATTCTAAGCATTGGTGGCAGATCTTTAAATGATGGGTCAGCAATGTTATGCAAAACGTGCGCGATGGCACGATAGATCGGTGTTTCACTAGCCTATTACATGGCTCCCTGAGCCCGAATGATTAAGTGTTTTTTGGGCAATGTTTGATGATGCAAATTTTGAACCGGCCAGTGGATCAATTCTCCTGGTCTTGGCGGTTTGAGGCTTCTGGGTCATCCCGCGTTGGTTCTTCTTCTCCCTCCATTGTCTGGAAGTTAAGCGATGACCAATTGATGCCAGTCAAGGCTTCGAATTCAGCTTCATCATCGATAAGATTGGATCGATCAATGTTAGGAGCAAAAGTGTGCTTACGAGTCAGCGGGATGAGATCCACTTCTGGATGAACCGGAGCCTTCACCTTCTTGTTATCAGCATCATAAGCTGCCTGATATTGGGACAAGTCGGTATCTTCGGCCAGTTTGCTTGCTACTGGACGCATTGCCCTTGCTATTTTTGCAAAGTCATCAGCGCTGAAGGATGAGCCGTCTTCTTTCACACTCGGGCAGCCATTGGCCAAATCTTCTGGATCAAGATTGGCTTGCCATGCCTTTGCCTGGCTTAGGGCAGTCATGGCGTCGGCTCTGGTAGCCGATAGCTATAAGTCATCAATCCTCTAAGGCATCACAGATAGCTTTTCCAGAGTTTCCTTGATGATGGAGGGTGGCTGTTTCTTATGAATCGCAACACAGATTGTTCGTTTAGGACCAGTGTATAGCTGCTCTACCAGAGTATAGTCAGCTTTGAGCTGGATGCGCATATCTGAACCCAATCTGGCGCTTCGGGAGCCTGCATCAGTAAGATTATTGATAAACCGGCATATGATTATGATATACTGTCGGTGCAAAGGAAAGTATATTTTTATTCTTACCAAAGATGGCCGATGTCATATTGTTGATTTGATACTTTAAACTAGATAACTCATCAGTTACCGGCTTAAGGGCTGCTTCGGCATCTTCTGCTCTTTTCAACAGAGAGGCTTTCTCGGTTTCCCAGCCAGATTTGTCAGTATTGAAGCTTTGTTTCAACTGCTCAATATGCTCCAATGCAGTTTTCAGCTCTGACTTGGCTTTTGACGTCTCAGATATTTGGGATTCAATGTTGGCCCTCAAATCATTGACCTGGGATTCCTTTGTGCTTAATTCAGCCTGAAACATTCTGATCATATTATTTGAAGTCCCAAGCACAATACAAGTATTTTACTTGGCACTTGGGGGCTAATGCATATTGCTTTTTTCTGAAGATGATTTTATGATGATTGGGCTACACTGCTACGACTATAGCGGACTCATGGGGGCTACAGGTGCAAAGTTAACCTATGTTATTGAAAGTCCTGGCTTATTCATGCTGATTAAAGAGGCCCTTGGGCTACAGGTGCAAAGTTAACCTATGCTATTAAAAGTCCCGGTTTAACTTCATAGTTTAAGCCGGCCCTTGGGGGCTACAGGATTTGATCTTCATATGTTTATAAAGTATCTGAAAACCTATAGCATATTCTATTCTATCATATGCTGAAGATTTGGCGGCTGATAGAGGTATATGTATATGAAAAGGTTGTGTTGGATTACCTCAAAGCGTTCCTTCATCAAATTGACCAAGCCGGCTTCAAAGTCACGGCTGGTGTGAAGGCGGTTCAAATAACCAGAGTGAATTTCTTGAGCACTGAAATGAGCATAGCCTTCTAAATCCACTTTCCATTTGCCCTTGTCAACAGAGAATTCCTCTTTAGCGTTGTGCTTTGACAGAGCGTAGGATTGCTTGGAGCTGTATAACCTGTGCCGGTAATTACTATATCTTCAGCCTCTTGAGCCGGTTGCGCATGACTGGGCGACTTAGCTGATTCCGGATCAACATTCATGGGATGCTTGATAAAGGGGTGTTCTGGTGGAAGATCATCCACAACAGTCTCTGACACTTGATGCAAAGTTTCAGATGTGACATGCCTTTCCGGTTCAGCAGTTTTTGGCTCTTCAGCCGGTTTATCAGTTCTCTGTTTCTTACTGGGCTTTGCCATAGCACTAAAAAGGAAGTACAAGACAGAGTTAATATGACAAACTAATGCATGATTCAAAGTGGGTATTTTTAACATCCTTACCCAGGCACGGTCTTGAAGACTGGGATTTGGGTTCCCGTTGAATCGCCAGAGGAAGAGTGAGATGTTCCCTGGTAATTTGAATCAGAAGAGTTAAAGAGCTTGTCTAAAAAGACCCGCTTCGAAATAAGCAAAGTCAGAAATGTTTGAAACCTCCGGTCGACGCTTGCGAGGTGCAGGGGTATCCGGTAATCTGGAAGACAAAACCGCGCCACCATTGTTTGGGGTCGTGCGGCGAGCTTCATGTTGCTGTTTCTTCAAAATAAAATTGGGATCCAAGTAAGATAAAGGGTGAGAAAATCTTACTTTCCGGCTTGCTTGTCGGGTTTTCTGTGTTGGCAGAGGTGCTGATCCGGAGGAAAGAGTAATTACCTCTTCATCATCTGCATGGCTGGCCTCCGCATCATCCTAATAATGACCATTGTCAATAAGATGTATAAAAAATGAGCCAAGGGAATCAAGTTCTACCTCCGACTCATCATCATCATCGTTTCCATCCAAATTGAATAACTCAGCGGTGTTGGCCTTCTTCTTAGCAGGCTTCTTGACAGCCTTATTCTTGATCCTGGGCTTCTTGATCGGTTTGTCATACTTCTTCATCCAGAAAGGAGAGTCGGCATGTATGAAAAAAAGCTGAATTGTGACAAAGTTGTTTAAATGAAAGACAGTGTTTAAATCGGAAATAGCGTAAAAGCTTACAGGTAGCGGTTTGTTGAGAACGCAGAAAGGATTTAATCCAACTTTATTGCAGGCTTCTGGACTTCCGTTCAGAAGAGATTTGGTCATGTCATTGATGTCTTCTTCAGTCATTTATATCTGACAATGCCGAAGTCGATCTTTCAAATCACTAGTGTATTCACACATTAAACCGGGTCGGTGGCTCAGGGGCAATATTCTCCATGAAACCCAGCACCGGACAAGGTCAATGCCGGTTAAACCATTAGCCATGAAGGCTCTGAATTTTGAAAAGATGGGCGCATATTTGGCCCGTTCCTTTGTACTGAGGCGGTCTGGAAGAGGTTGCCTATTGCGAAGCCGGCTGGCACGATAACCCGGCAGAGGATTTTCCCCTTCGGGAGAAGTATCTTTGCAGTAAAACTAGGTTTGGTTCCAATCTTTGGGGTGACTGGGCGGTTTGGCAGCTGGAAAAGTGGCTTCCTTTCGCCTTTGAATTGAAATGCCACCCAATTCTAAGCTAGGCCCATTTGTGAACTCATTTTGCCGGTTTAAGTAATAAAATTCCCTAAACATCTCTACAGTGGGCTCCTGTTGAAGGTACACTTCACAGAATACTTGAAAGTTGCATATGTATGAAACGGAATTTGGTCTGATATCTTGTGGATGGAGTTTGAAAAAATGCAGCACATCACGGAAGAATTTTGAGCTGGGAGGGCTGAAGCCCCGAAGCATATGATCCGTGAAGACAATAACTTCGCCGTCCTTGGGCTCAGGAGGGGTTTCTGTGCTAGGAACCCTCCAATGGATGACATCTTTTTGGGCTAGGACGCCTGTTTGAACAAACTCGTTCAATTCTTATTCAGTGACCCGGGAACGACCCAGTTACATGCAATGACAGTCTTGACCATTTTGAGGTTGAAGACCTAAAGGAAAGGAAAGTTGATAGTTTAAGATTATATTGTCAAGTCGGATCATTGATTCTAAGGAAAAGTGTTGTAAATGGGTGATGTGTTAAGCCGGAAGATGAACATAGAAGTTTGCGAATATTCATGTTTACGGCTTAAAAAGGAGACTAATGGTACCTGCTGGATTAAGAGTTATGTTATTAAACCGGCCAGCGTTTATAAGTCAGATACAGTGCAGAACCAAATTATAAGGATGAATAAGTAAGCATGGTTAAGTCGGAGAAACATTGGCGGGTCATGCAAGTTATGAAGCATATGATGGCGGTTTAAACAAGGCCAAGTATTATATGCTGGATCACGGTATATGGTTCAAGCCACCATGGCAGTTATGATATTTCAAGTTTGTCAGTGATTTTGCTAAGTGATGTACAAACAGGTTTCACAGACTGGAGCTATGATTATGGATCTACAACGATGCAGAAAAGATAGTAAAATTCTAAACCTAGGGTGGCGGTAGCAGAAAAGTGTGAGTGCTCCGATGAGATATTCTATGCAGAGATGCTATTTGATGATAAAAATGAAGGTTAAACTACTATCGCACAAGGTTTATGATCTATTCAGATTAAAGGCTATTCGAGTCGAAGGAAACAACGAAGAACGGCGAAGAACACCGAGGAACAGAGGAAACCCTAATGCATATATGAGGAAGAACAAGGGGAGTACTTACAGACGATGAAGGACTGCGGTGACGCGCCGGAGTTATCTGGTCCGGTTAGGTCGATGCAGCGGCCTGAGTTGGTGAAGCGGTCTGAGATCGCGGCGATGGAGCTCGAGCGACAGAGGAGACGCTAGAGGAAGACGAAGGTGTTGAGGCAAAGGGGGGAAATGGAAAAGTCCCCTATCCCTATTTATAAGGAGATGGATAACAGACATGCACGAGAATCGAGGAGGCTAAAGGTGATTATGTCCCTACACGGGCGCCTCAATTTTCGGGATATTCATTGAAGCAAAGATCCATTGAGATATGCTAAGTTCTAGGTGACGTCATGGCGGGTTAACATGATTTTATGAGCTGATGTCATGGCGGGTTACAAAATGTTCATAAACATTGACGATGCCAGATTTTGTTAAAGTCAAGTATTGAAGATTGATGTGAACAAGTTCAAATCAACCTGGGGCCTAATGTGAGGGATATAACTATTGGGCATGACCCGCCCAGGATGGGCCGGGTCACACCACTGACGGCTTATACAAGAAGATGGTGGATCATGACAAGCCTATTGAAGGCCCAAGACCCAGTGGCGGCTTGCGGCCGAAAAGGGTGAACCGCCATAAAGTGTAACTTGTATTGTAAGGCAAGCACAGATGGTCACCGAGCCGGACACGTTGTGTATGAGACGGCCGGGACTCTGTAGGCCGTCGGGCATCAACCTGCGTATATAAAGGGGTGACCTGGCGGCGGTTTAAGGACAAGAAAGTAGGGGTCAAAAGCTAGGTCAAGTGTATTCGCTCCCTGGTAATCAAAACATAAGCAATACAATCTTGAAACTGGAGTAAGCCTTTACCTCCACCGCAAGGGGTCGAACCAGTATAAACTCTCTGTGTCCTTTGTCCTATTTAACCCCTTCAAGCTAACCTAGTTGCGATGGCTCCATGACTAAGTCCTTTTGCTAGGACATCTGCCGTGTCAAGTCCACGACAATTGGGCAATTGACAAAACTTCAAATAATCATGACGATATCCAGGCAATGATCATTATAAAGGCATCACGTCCAAGATTAGTAGACCGACTCCTGCCTGCATCTACTACTATTACTCCACACATCGACCGCTATCCAGCATGCATCTAGTGTATTAAGTTCATGGGAAAACGGAGTAATGCAATAAGAACGATAACATGATGTAGACAAGATCTATCTATGTAGAGATAGAGCCCATCGTTTTATCCTTAGTAGCAACGATACATACGTGTCATTTCCCTTTCTGTCACTGGGATCAAGCATCGTAAGATCGAACCCACTACAAAGCACCTCTTCCCATTGCAAGATAAATAGATCAAGTTGGCCAAACAAAACCCAAATATCGGAGAAGAAATATGAGGCTATAAGAGGTCATGCATAAAAGAGATCAGAGAAACTCAAATACTTTCATGGATATAAAAAGATAGATCTGATCATAAACTCAAAGTTCATCGATCCCAACAAACACATCACAAAAGAGTTACATCATATGGATCTCCAAGAGACCATTGTATTGAGAATTCAGCGAGAGAGAGGAAGCCATCTAGCTACTAACTACGGACTCGAAGGTCTACAAAGAACTACTCACGCATCATCAGAGAGGCACCAATGGAGGTGGTGAACCGCATCCGAGATGGTGTCTAGATTGGATCGGCAATTCTGGACTCTGCGGCGGCTGGATCAATATTTCGTCGACTCCCCTAGGGTTCTGTGAATATTGGGGTATTTATAGAGCAAAGAGGCGGTCCGGGGGCACCCGAGGTGGGCACAACCCACCAGGCGCGCCCTGGTGGGTTGGGCTCTCCTCGGAGCACCCCCAGGCGCAGCCAGGGCCCATTATGTTCCTTCTGGTCCAAAAAAAATCTTCGTGTAGTTTCGTTGCATTTGGACTCCGTCTGATATTGATTTCCTGTGTTGTAAAAAAACATGCAGAAAATAGCAACTGGCACTTGGCAGTATGTCAATAGGTTAGTACCAAAAATTGATATAAAATGACTATAAAATGATTAAATAACATCCAAGATTGATAATATAACAGCATTGAACAATCAAAATATAGATACGTTGGAGACGTATCAGCATCTCCAAGCTTAAATCCTACTCGTCCTCGAGTAGGTAAGTGATAAAAACAGAATTTTTGATGTGGAATGCTGCCTATCATGTCACATCATATTCTTTTCTTTATAGCATGGACATTTGGACTTTTATGTGATTCAAAGCAATAGTCTAGTTTTGACATGATAATTTAAATATTCCAGCATATCAACAAGCAACCATGTCTTTCAAAATATCAACGCTAAAGTAAGTTATCCCTAGCCCATCATGCTCAAACATTGATCCATTCATGAAACATACTCGAATATTAGCTACACCCAATACTTACTCACGATCATAGTGCCTCCTAGTTGGTGCTTTTATAAGAGAAGATGGAGACTCAAATTCAAAAAATAAAAATTGCATAAAGTAAAAGAAAGGCCCTTCGCAGAGGGAAGTAGGGATTTGTAGAGGTGCCAGAGCTCAAAGCGAAAAACTTAGAGATAAAAACATTTTGGGAGGTGTATCCATCCCACCAACAAAAACGACTTAGAGCTCCCAACACTTTCCATGCTAGATATATCATAGGCGGTTCCCAAACGAAAAATAAAGTTTATTCCTTTTTCCACCATACTTTCACTTTCCATGGCTAGCCGTATCCATGGTTGCCTTCCATACCAACACTTTCCAAGGAATTTATTATTTGACAACATAAAGTAAATTCATTTTTTCATTTCGGGACTGGGCATCCCTAAAACCTTTGCCTTACTCTCGTGCAATGACAAGTGAATAAACACTCATCGTGAGAATAACACATCTAGCATGGAAATATTAGCCACCCCTAACCGCTCCGCGGGCGAAATGAACACACAAAAGAGAAGTTTATTTTGAAAATTAGAGATGGCACATACAAAATTGCTTAGAACGGCAAAATAATACTGCATATAGGTAGATATAGTGGACTCATGTGGCAAAACTAGTTTAAAGGATTTTGGATGCACAAGTAGAAATCATACTTAGTGCAAAATGAAGGCTAGCAAAATATTGAGAAGCCACCAACCAAGAAATGAATAATCTCGTAAAACAAGCATTAAGCATAAGTAACACCGAATAATGCACCAGAAGTAGGATATAATTTCATTGCATGACTATTGACTTTCGTGCTTGCATAGGGAATCACAAACCTTAACACCAATATTCTTACTAAAGCATAATTACTGATCAACATAACTCACATATCACATCATCATATCTCAAAACTATTACAAGGAAGCAAGTTTATTTTGTCCAATGATCTTCATGAAAGTTTTTATTATATCCTTCTTGGATATCTATCACTTTGGGATAAATTTTCATGTGTTGCTTTTCATAAGCTCAAATGAATATAAGTGAAGATCATGAGCATAATTTCTTTCTTTCTCTCAAAATAATTTAAGTGAAGCAAGAGAGAACTTTCTTAAAAATTTTGCTAACTCTTAAATAAATATAAGTGAAGCAAAAGAGCATTTCTTCAAAATAACTAAGCACACCGTGCTCAAAAAGATATAAGTGAAGCACTAGAGCAAATCCATAGCTCATAAAAATTTAAGTGAAGCATAGAGAGAAATTCTAACACGTCATGACATAATTTTGGATCTCTCGAATAGGTGTGTGTCCAGCAAGGGATCAAGACTTAAAACACAAAATAAAACAACAAAAGACTCATATCATACAAGACGCTCCAAGCAAAACACATATTATGTGACGAATAAAAATATACCTTCGAGTAAAATACCGATGGTCGTTAGAAGAAAGAGGGGATGCCACTCGGGGGCATCCCTAAGATTAGTTGGTTGCCAATTTTTAGATACTAGCTTGGGATGTCAGGGCATCCCCAAGCTTAGACTCTTCTATCCTTCCTTCATCCATCGTAAGATAACACAAAACTTGAAAACTTCAATCACACAAAACTCAACAAAACCTTCATGAGATCCGTTAGTATAAGAAAGCAAACCACTACTATAAGTATTGTATCAAACCAATTAATATTTTATTCTTTCATTATACCTACTGTATTCCACCTTTTCTATGGAAAAAACTCATCAAAGAAAACCATGGAGCCATCAAAACATGCACCCAACGCAAGGAAAACAGAATCTGTCAAAACAGAACAGTCTGTAGAAATATGACTATTCCGAATACTTATGTAACTCCAAAATTTCTGAAAAACTTATGACGACCTGAGTAATTTGTATATTAATCTTCTGCAAAAAGAATCAACTTAAAACCACTCTCTGATTAAAAATGAGAAATGTTTTAGTGAGCGCAAAACTTTCTGATTTTCAGCAAGATCAAACAACTATCACCCAAAGTAATCCTAAAGGCTTTACTTGGCACAAACACTAATTAAAACACAAAAAACACAATCATAACAGTAACATAATTGTGCAAACACTCAAGAACAGAAAGCAAAAATAAAAAAAATTATTCATTGGGTTGCCCCCAACAAGCGCTATAGTTTTACGCCCTTAGCTAGGCATAAGGCAAGGATCTGAGTTTTGTCATCCTTCTTATTAACTTTCTTAGAGGTATTTTCATCATGGGGTTTTGTAAACACAACATAAAACATATTATCCATGGAAACTTTAGCATTCCTAAGTTGGTTTTCATCATAACCACTTTGATTTCCCGCAATAATCCAAGAGTAATGTTGATTAACATTATTGAAAACTTGTTGGATTATATCTAGAATGGGGACTTCCTTTTTAAGATTCTCATCAAAGATTATATTATCCCCAAGCAAATGCCTTACTGCATAGTCACTATTGTAAAGAATTTCATCTATCACGGGTTTTCACGATTCATGCCATAAAAATCAAAGATGTCCCTGGCTTCCCGTATTATATATAGTCAAACTCATTCGTAAGAACGAGAGTGGCCAACTTTTTAGCCATAGGATCCTTTATTTCGGGAAGCTCAAAAAAGAATCTTTGCAAGTTAGGATGAGTACGGATAAATTTACTTTCAAGTTTTAGAACTAATGCCGAAATAGCATCCGCATAAGATCTAGTAGTTTTAAGTATAGGAGCATCGTCAAGACTCAGATTTCCAACACAATTGAAAAATTCTTGGATACGTTCTTTTCCCATAACGTTCCCTTGCCCTAAGATAAAAGTTTTAGCATCCAGATTGTCCGTACATCCTATCTTAGGAGTTAGGCCATAATCTGTCGGTGCCATACCGAAATCACTCATGATTGCAAGCAAAGAATAGATCTGACAAGAAAACGGCGAACGGAAAAGAGGGGCGAATAAAATGGCAATATTTTTGTGAAGTGGGGGAGAGGAAAACGAGGGACAAATGGCAAATAATGTAAATTGCGAGGAGATGAGATTGTGATTAGGAACCTGGTATATGTTGAAAATCCTCCCCGGCAACGGCGCCAGAAATTCCTTCTGATGCGCTTGAAAGCTACGACGGTATTTCCCCAAAGAGGAAGGAATGATGCAGCATAGCGACGGTAGGTATTTCCCTCAGTGATGAGACCAAGATTATCGAACCAGTAGGAGAACCAAGCAACACAACGTAAACAGCCCCTGCACACAAATAACAACACCTTGCAACCTGACGTGTTAAAGGGGTTGTCAATCCCTTTCGGGTAACGACGCAAGAACGATGCGTGGATGGGAGAAAGTTGTAATAGATTGATAGATCGAACGCCAAATAAAATAAATAGAAATAAAATGCAACAAGGTATTTTTGAATTTTTGGTTTAATAGATCTGAAAATAAATGCAAAGAAAAAGTAGATCGCAAAGGCAAATATATGAGAAAGAGACCCGGGGGTCGTAGGTTTCACTAGTGGCTTCTCCCGAGAAAATAGCAAACGGTGGAAAAACAATTACTGTTGGGCAATTGACAAAACTTCAAATAATCATGACGATATCCAGGCAATGATCATTATATAGGCATCACGTCCAAGATTAGTAGACCGACTCCTACCTGCATCTACTACTATTACTCCACACATCGACCGCTATCCAGCATGCATCTAGTGTATTAAGTTCATGGACAAACGGAGTAATGCAATAAGAACGATGACATGATGTAGACAATATCTATCTATGTGGAGATAGACCCCATTGTTTTATCCTTAGTAGCAACGATACATACGTGTCATTTCCCTTTCTGTCACTGGGATCAAGCACCGTAAGATCGAACCCACTACAAAGCACCTCTTCCCATTGCAAGATAAATAGATCAAGTTGGCCAAACAAAACCCAAATATCGGAGAAGAAATACGAGGCTATAAGAGATCATGCGTAAAAGAGATCAAAGAAACTGAAATACTTTCATGGATATAAAAAGATAGATCTGATCATAAACTCAAAGTTCATCGATCCCAACAAACACACCATAAAAGAGTTACATCATATGGATCTCCAAGTGACCATTGCATTGAGAATTCAGCGAGAGAGACGAAGCCATCTAGCTACTAACTACGGACCCGAAGGTCTACAAAGAACTACTCACGCATCATCGGAGAGGCACCAATGGAGGTGGTGAACCCCATCCAAGATAGTGTCTAGATTAGATCTGGCGGTTTTGGACTCTACGGCGGCTGGATCAATATTTCGTCGACTCCCCTAGGGTTCTATGAATATTTTGGTATTTATAGAGCAAAGAGGCGGTCCGGGGGCACCCGAGGTGGGCACAACCCACCAGGGCACACCTGGGCCTCCTGGCGCGCCCTGGTGGGTTGTGCTCTCCTCCAGGCGCAGCCAGGGCCCATTATGTTCCTTCTCGTCCAAAAAAAATCTCCGTGAAGTTTCGTTGCATTTGGATTCCGTCTGATATTGATTTCATGCGATGTAAAAAAACATGCAAAAAACAGCAACTCGCACTTGGCACTATGTCAATAGGTTAGTACCAAAAATTGATATAAAATGACTACAAAATGATTATAAAACATTCAAGATTGATAATATAACAGCATGGAATAATAAAAAATTATAGATACGTTGGAGACGTATCACGGAGCCCTGCCCTCGCCGCGCCCCTACGCTCGCCCCCGGCGCTCGCCCCCGACCCCAACGCGCCACGCCTCCCTCCTCTGCTTCCTCCCCTCCCAACCTCGGCCGTCATCGGGCCTGCCTCCTCGCCCATGCACCCTCTGTAAGCCCCCGACCGCTCCTCCTCTCTCTGCTAGCTAGGGTTCTTCGGTTAATTTACTTAGGTTTTAGTTAGGGCAGTAGGTTAGTTAGGTTATCTATTTAGTTATGAATTTATCTAGGTTTTTATGAACCATAGGTTTCAAAATAAGACAGAAATTTAGGGTTAAGCAATTGTAGTTAAAAGAACAGGCAAAATTGATTATATAGGTTTCTTGCATTTTTTAGTTTAAGTAATTGTTGCTATTTAAATTTTATAATGCTAGTTAGTTAATTAGAATTAGTATTAAATAAATAGAATTCGTTTAAACAATTGTCCAAATCAACATCCCTTGTTAAAGCAAATGTAGGTAGGCTGAATTTACTTTCAAATATTGTGAAGAAAAATGACTTCTTGCATTTTTCTTCAAGTTCTATATTTTTTTCCTTTTATATGCAAATTTGAAGTGGACATGTGATATGTGGACATGTGATGTTTTGGACATGTCATATTTGGAATTTGGACATGTCACATTTTGGACATGTCATATTTGGAAAATGATAATTATGGGCAGGGTAAATGATCCGAGTTGCCTATGTTACGCCAGAATGTTGATTCATTTCCGTTCCGGTGAATTTCAGGCGCTCGATATGTCCATTTTTTTAGCAGAGGTCATGCCGAAATTTTCCGTGAATTTTGGCATGACTTGTGCTAGATAGTAGGCATTTCGAGTGCCGGGAGTTGCCGGGAAATGGCATTCCGGCAAACATAGATCTTTTTTATGTCATTTCCGATTTTTTTCATAGTTTTAGAATTAAACGAGGAGACTTAATCATAGGAAACATGTCGAACAACGAAGAAACCGGGCCTCCTGACCAAGATGCGGACGAGATGGATTATGATGGTGAACAAGAGTACCTCGACTTTTTGTCTGCTAAACACGCAGGTCGGCCTCGATGATGGTACTGATGCCGACATCAACACCGACGGCGCCGGCGCCGATGGCGGCGCCGAGACCGGCGGGGAAGGTACCGGCGAGGAAGATACCGGCGGGGAAGGTACCGGCGCCGATGCCGCTACCGAAAAGAAGAAGTAGAGGATACAAAAACCTAACAAACTCGGCATTGGACGACTGGTGATCACAAAGATGGCACCTGGCAAGTTTGAGCCATTAGAGCCGGAAGAACCTCGTAAGTGCTATGGGAACCAAGTAGGATGCATCCTACGGGAATGTGCGAGCATCAACGACGATGACTTAAGGAGTAAAGAACATTTGAGGCAGATGCTCCTGACGAAGTTGCACAAGAGATTCAAGTTCCCCGACCGGGATGATAACATAGAACAACTGTGGGATGATCCCAAGATGAAAAAGATTAACAATCACGCCATGGGCATGTTCAGCAATAATTTGGCCTCCTGGAAAGGGAGGGTGAAACGAGCTATTGAGGCTGAGGAACTCCTGTCCAAGATTCTGGAGGAAAATCCGACACTTACGGAAGAGGAGTTCGAAAAGTTAAAGGACACTTGCGCTACCGAGGCAGCCAAGGCTAAGGCTGCGAAATTCAAGAGCCTTCAGCAAAGGAACACGGGGAAGCATCGCCTCGGAAGCCGTGGCTACCTCGGTAAAAGGCCCATATGGGATAAGGATGACGCAGAACGTGAAGCCGCGGGTCTCCCAGACCCCTTCGCGAAGTTCACCAACCCCTTGGAGCGTGACTTCATCAGGTCCTGCTACAAGTGGGACAAGGAAAAGAAGGTTTTTTACATGGACCAGATCACCAGGAGATTGATTAGACTACTGGTAATTATTCTTTTACCACCTTACATTTAGCTCCAGATCAAGTCGACTACACATTCGTAAATGGTTCACGTTTCTTCTGCAGGAGAAGCAACACCAGCTTGCAGCCGAAAGCCCTACTTCTCCGATGAGGCCCAAGTGGGACACCCCTCTCAACCGGGCCTTGAACGAACTTAAGGGACTCCCTTTGGGCCAGCGGCCGCAATATCGATGTGTGTCTCCGGCGCCACATGGAAGGTGTTTTACAACGAGGGCCCGGAGGCCAAGAAGCAGAAAAAGAAGTTTAGTCAGGCGGACATCAACGAGAAGGTGAAGCTTGCGTTCGAGAAAAAAGAAGCTGAGGACGCGAAAAAACAGCCGAGGTGAAAAATGAGTTGCTACAGCAGGCAGTCAGTGTAGCTGTAACTGCCTGCAGAAATGATTTCGCTACTAACTTGGTACCGGCTATCATCAACTGGACGAAGGAAAATCCAGACAAGACAGTACATGATTTCCCGTTGCCCAGTTTCGTCACGAGCAACTCTGTGAATAACACCACCGCACCATCACCTGCTCACGCAACCGGGCCTGCTCTCGCACCCGCACCCGCACCTGCTCATAGCAGCCCGTCCTCAATCTCTGGCGCGCTAGGCGGGCCTTCATCTTTGGCTGAGCTCGACGCCCTCATGGTAATTACATGTCGCACGAACATATATATATCTAGAATATTCCATTTCCGTTGCCTTTCTGATGTTTTACGCCGCAGACATGTGTTCGCAGGCCGACGAAACCCCGTGCGCCATACTCTACTTGATCAAAGGCCAGAAGGTGGACGTGGGAAAGGGGGTGCTAATGAAGCCCTTGGAACTCACGTTCTACAACCAGCCGATGCCCGCTGGGCACTTCAGAGTTACCTTGTCGAGTGTGATAACGGGACACGAGGATTTGCCTCCTCTAGTATGCCTAGGGGGAGAGGACGACGAGACCCTGCCGCGGATTGGAAGCTGCAAGGGTTGGGTGCTGCTATGGCCGAAGAATCTTCTTCGTCTGGAGCCGGCCGATAGCACACCAATAACCACACATCAACAAGCATGTATGGAGACCACCACCCCACCTACGCAATTACCAGCTCCTGTAGTGTCGGGTGAGAGCGGCGGACGACGTGATGAAGGGGGTCCAATAGTACTGGCTGATGTAATCGGTCCCGTAGAACAGAGAATGGATGATGAGATGGAGGAGACGAAGGACTAAATGGGTTTCCTCATTACAGGCGCCTATGACGGTGACTTAGATATGATGAGTTAGCCATATGAGGAATCGGGCTATCAGCATGCTGATGAGGATATGGATGATCTGCCCGGGCAGGAACGTCCTAGAAGGGATTGCAAGAAGTCTCTCTTCATGGAATCCTCACAGGACACGCCTGAAGATGCCAACTCAACACAGGCTCAACTAGCCGGGGGTCGTACAATGCTTAGCCCGGCAATACTGGGGCATGGGTTAAGGAAGGGTCTGGAAGGTGTGCCCAAGAAAAAGGAGAGGAAGAGACCGGGGAAGATAGCTGCCTCCAAACAAGCCAGAGCACATAGCAGCCAGACGGTGGATTTTGAAGAGCGTGTAACCGTCAAAGGTGCGGCCATGTTCCATGTCACGGGCGAGCCGATGCTACCGCCGAAACCGCTGGAGGCACTATCAGGGGATCTCAGGAGACTGCACGACCATGTGTTGTCGACTGAGAAAAGACTACTAGCGTCGAAGGATCCAGGATACCCGACATACGTGGCTCGTGTGACTGAGGGGAAGTGCTACGTCGACACACAGCCCGCGGAGGTGTTCTTCCTGCGGTTTGACCATATCTTCGAGATGTTTCTCACAAGGCGGCTCCAATTTACAACCGTCCGCCTTTTTGCGCTACATATGAGCTCCGTCATGAAGAGAGAAGAAGTCTCACAAAGCTGTGTGGCGGATCCGTACTACATGCACGAGTCTTTCTTGAGTCTCGGCGACTTTGAGTGTGAAACTGCTAGGGAGTACCTCCAAAACTTCATGGTACAGAATAAGGACCAGGAAATTGTCCTCCTGCCTTATCATCCAAAGTAAGTCAGTTCCGGACAACCCTTTCGTACATTTCAATCATTCCTTCTCGCTCATATGGAGAATAATTTGAGGTGTCTTTTTCCCCGCAGCAACGGGCGCGCCGTCCTTATTGTTCTTTTCCCGCGAGTCTCCCATGTCGTGTATTTCGACCCTACTAGAGACTACGAGAAGAAGGACTACACCCACATAATGAATATTCTAGATGATGCTCTCCAAGGCTTTAGCATTAGGGGTGGCCACCTGCAGATCAGGAAACAAAGGAACAAGAAATTGGGTTTCTCGCATAAAACTAACTTCTGTTGCATGCATGTCCCAAAACCAAGCAAGAAAGATGGATTCTACCTCCTCCATCTCATTATTGAGTTCAGCACGGATCACCAAAAGCTTTGCATGACAACCAGAAACGATGATCATATCCGCAAGTGGGTAGAATCTCATGGAGAAGCGGATTATAAACTTAGAGATGACTTCTTTCACATCCAAAGGTACATTGCAACGATCATCATGAAAGAAGTCGTCGATGAGAAGGGGATGTTCCACCAAGGCCCTATATCGCGAGCTGACGTCTGAACTCGCATAGGCATGCAACGTCATGACCTCACGCCGTTCAAGAAGCTAGGGTCCATCCTTGATGATATGGAAGGATGGAACTTCTAGTGCTTTACGATGCCGATGATGATGATATGTGTCGGTTGAACTTGTATACTTTCTGTAGCGATGAAACTTTGTGATGTCCATGGTCCTGTCGAACTTGCGTAACGCTAATTTGTTAGTTTGGGTACGATGACATGGGTACCTCTAGTTAATTAGTTTGTGTACTATATGTTGCATCTAGTTGCTAACCCTTTCTTTTTCGTGTTGCTCTAGTATATTTTGTTGCATATGATACATTCTCTTGATGAAGATGCATCTCTAACAGGTACCTAGATTCTTGATGGCGAAGAAGGAGTGCTATGTAGTGTACAAAGGGAAGGTTCCGGGAGTGTACGACGAGTGGCCTGAGTGGCAGGCGCAAGTGGAGGGGGTCTCGGGTGCCAGCCATAAAGGCTTCAAAAGTAGACAAGAAGCAGAAGCTAGTTACTTGAGGTTCACGCTAACGCGAGAAAGGACTCATAACCGCCGCCTCATGTACTGCATAGTTCCGCTATCACTCATAGTGATAGTGTTGGAAATATGCCCTAGAGGCAATAATAAATGGTTATTATTATATTTCTTTGTTCATGATAATTGTCTATTATTCATGCTATAATTGTATTGTCCGGAAATCGTAATACATGTGTGAATAAATAGACCACAACGTGTCCCTAGTAAGCCTCTAGTCGACTAGCTCGTTGATCAACAGATAGTCATGGTTTCCTGACTATGGACATTGGATGTCATTGATAACGGGATCACATCATTAGGAGAATGATGTGATGGACAAGACCCAACTTAAGCATAGCATAAAAGATTGTGTAGTTTCGTTTGCTAGAGCTTTTTCAATGTCAAGTATCTTTTCCTTAGACCATGAGATCGTGCAACTCCCGGATACCGTAGGAGTGCTTTGGGTGTGCCAAACGTCACAACGTAACTGGGTGACTATAAAGGTGCATTACGGGTATCTCCGAAAGTGTCTGTTGGGTTGGCACGGATCAAGACTGGGATTTGTCACTCCGTGTGACGGAGAGGTATCTCTGGGCCCACTCGGTAATGCATCATCATAATGAGCTCAATGTGACTAAGGCATTAGTCACGGGATCATGCATTGCGGTACGAGTAAAGAGACTTGCCGGTAACGAGATTGAACAAGGTATTGGGATACCGACGATCGAATCTCGGGCAAGTAACATACCGATTGACAAAGGGAATTGTATACGGGATTGATTGAATCCTCGACACCGTGGTTCATCCGATGAGATCATCATGGAACATGTGGGAGCCAACATGGGTATCCAGATCCCGCTGTTGGTTATTGACCGGAGAGGCGTCTCGGTCATGTCTGCATGTCTCCCGAACCCGTAGGGTCTACACACTTAAGGTTCGGTGACGCTAGGGTTGTAGAGATATATGTATGCGGAAACCCGAAAGTTGTTCGGAGTCCCGGATGAGATCCAGGACGTCACGAGAGGTTCCGGAATGGTCCGGAGGTGAAGAATTATATATAGGAAGTCCAGTTTCGGCCACCGGGAAAGTTTCGGGGGTTATCGGTATTGTACCGGGACCACCGGAAGGGTCCCGGGGGTCCACCGGGTGGGGCCACCTGTCCCGGAGGGCCCCGTGGGCTGAAAGTGGAGGGGAACCAGCCCCTAGTGGGCTGGGGCGCCCCTTGGGCCTCCCCCCCATGCGCCTAGGGTTGGGAACCCTAAGGGGGGGGGAGTTCCCCCTTGCCTTGGGGGGCAAGGCAACCCCTTCCCCCCTTGGCCGCCGCCCCCCCCCCTTGGAGATCCCATCTCCTAGGGCTGGCGCACCCCCCCAAGGGCATATATAAAGGGGGGAGGGAGGGCAGACTACTACAGCCTTTGGCGCCTCCCTCCTCCCCTGCAGCACCTCTCTCTCTCTCGCAGAAGCTCGGCGAAGCCCTGCCGGAGAGCCGCTACATCCACCACCACGCCGTCGTGCTGCTGGATCTCCATCAACCTCTCCTTCCCCCTTGCTGGATCAAGAAGGAGGAGACGTCGCTGCACCGTACGTGTGTTGAACGCGGAGGTGCCGTCCGTTCGGCACTCGGTCATCGGTGATTTGGATCACGGCGAGTACGACTCCGTCATCCACGTTCATTGGAACGCTTCCGCTCGCGATCTACAAGGGTATGTAGATGCACTCCCTTCCTCTCGTTGCTAGTAGACTCCATAGATGCATCTTGGTGAGCGTAGGAAAATTTTAAATTATGCTACGATTCCCAACAGTGGCATCATGAGTCAGGCCTATGCGTAGTTACTATGCACGAGTAGAACACAAAGCAGTTGTGGGCGTTGAGTTTGCCAATTCTTCTTGCCGCTACTAGTCGTTTCTTGTTTCGGCGGCATTGTAGGATGAAGCGGCCCGGACCGACCTTACACGTACGCTTACGTGAGACTGGTTCCACCGACTGACATGCACTAGTTGCATAAGGTGGCTAGCGAGTGTCTGTCTCTCCTACTTTAGTCGGAACGGATTCGATGAAAAGGGTCCTTATGAAGGGTAAATAGAAATTGGCAAATCACGTTGTGGTCATACGTAGGTAAGAAACGTTCTTGCTAAGAAACCTACAAACCACGTAAAAACTTGCAACAACAATTAGAGGACGTCTAACTTGTTTTTGCAGCAAGTGCTATGTGATGTGATATGGCCAGAAGATGTGATGAATGATATATGTGTGATGTATGAGATTGATCATATTCTTGTAATAGGAATCACGACTTGCATGTCGATGAGTATGACAACCGGCAGGAGCCATAGGAGTTGTCTTTATTATTTTGTATGACCTGCGTGTCATTGAATAAACGCCATGTAAATTACTTTACTTTATTGCTAAACGCGTTAGCCATAGAAGTAGAAGTATTCGTTGGCGTGACGACTTCATGAAGACACAATGATGGAGATCATGATGATGGAGATCATGGTGTCATGCCGGTGACAAGGATGATCATGGTGCCCCGAAGATGGAGATCAAAGGAGCATGATGATATTGGCCATATCATGTCACTATTTGATTGCATGTGATGTTTATCATGTTTTTGCATCTTATTTGCTTAGAACGACGGTAGCAAGTAGGATGATCCCTTATAATAATTTCAAGAAAGTGTTCACCCTAACTGTGCACCGTTGCGAAAGTTCGTTGTTTCGAAGCACCACGTGATGATCGGGTGTGATAGATTCTAACGTTCGAATACAACGGGTGTTGACGAGCCTAGCATGTACAGACATGGCATCGAAACACACGCAATACACTTAGGTTGACTTGACGAGCCTAGCATGTACAGACATGGCCTCGGAACACGGAGGACCGAAAGGTCGAGCATGAGTCGTATAGAAGATACGATCAACATGGAGATGTTCACCGATCTTGACTAGTCCGTCTCACGTGATGATCGGACACGGCCTAGTTGAATTCGGATCATGTTTCACTTAGATGACTAGAGGGATGTCTATCTGAGTGGGAGTTCATTAAATAATTTGATTATATGAACTTTATTATCATGAACTTAGTCTAAAATCTTTACACTATGTATTGTAGATCAAATGGCCCATGTTGTCCTCAATTTCAACGCGTTCCTAGAGAAAACCAAGCTGAAAGATGATGGCAGCAACTATACGGACTGGGTCCGGAACCTGAGGATCATCCTCATAGCAGCCAAGAAAGATTATGTCTTAGAAGCACCGCTAGGTGAAGCACCAATCCCTGAGAACCAAGACGTTATGAACGCTTGGCAGCAGCGTGCTGATGATTACTCCCTCGTTCAGTGCGGCATGCTTTACAGCTTAGAACCGGGTCTCCAAAAGTGTTTTGAGAAACATGGAGCATATGAGATGTTCGAGGAGCTGAAACTGGTTTTTCAAGCTCATGCCCGGGTCGAGAGATATGATGTCTCCGACAAGTTCTTCAGCTGTAAAATGGAGGAGAACAGTTCTGTTAGTGAGCACATACTCAGAATGTCTGGGTTGCACAACCGCTTGTCTCAGCTGGGAGTTAATCTCCCGGATGACGCGGTCATTGACAGAATCCTCCAGTCGCTTCCACCAAGCTACAAGAGCTTTGTGATGAACTACAATATGCAGGCGATGGAAAAGACCATTCCCGAGGTATATTCAATGCTGAAATCAGCTGAGGTAGAGATCAGAAAAGAACATCAAGTGTTGATGGTGAATAAAACCACTAAGTTCAAGAAGGGCAAGGGTAAGAAGAACTTCAAGAAGGACGGCAAGGGAGTTGCCGCGCCCGGTAAGCCAGTTACCGGGAAGAAGTCAAAGAATGGACCCAAGCCCGAGACTGAGTGCTTTTATTGCAAGGGAAGTGGTCACTGGAAGCGAAACTGCCCCAAATATTTAGCAGACAAGAAGAAGGCCGGCAACACCCAAGGTATATGTGATATACAAGTAATTGATGTGTACCTTACCAGTACTCGTAGTAGCTCCTGGGTATTTGATACCGGTGCGGTTGCTCATATTTGTAACTCAAAGCAGGAACTACGGAATAAACGGAGACTGGCAAAGGACGAGGTGACGATGCGCGTCGGGAATGGTTCCAAGGTCGATGTGATCGCCGTCGGCACGCTACCTCTGCATCTACCTACGGGATTAGTTTTAAACCTCAATAATTGTTATTTAGTGCCAGCTTTGAGCATGAACATTGTATCTGGATCTCGTTTAATTCGAGATGGCTACTCATTTAAATCCGAGAATAATGGTTGTTCTATTTATTTGAGAGATATGTTTTATGGTCATGCCCCGCTGGTCAATGGTTTATTTTTGATGAATCTCGAACGTGATGTTACACATGTTCATAGTGTGAATACCAAAAGATGTAAAGTTGATAACGATAGTCCCACATACTTGTGGCACTGCCGCCTTGGTCACATTGGTGTCAAGCGCATGAAGAAGCTCCATGCATATGGACTTTTGGAGTCTCTTGATTACGAATCATTTGACACGTGCGAACCATGCCTCATGGGTAAGATGACCAAGACTCCGTTCTCCGGAACAATGGAGCGAGCAACCAACTTATTGGAAATCATACATACCGATGTGTGCGGTCCGATGAGTGTTGAGGCTCGCAGAGGATATCGTTATGTTCTCACTCTCACTGATGACTTAAGTAGATATGGGTATGTCTACCTAATGAAACACAAGTCTGAAACCTTTGAAAAGTTCAAGGAATTTCAGAGTGACGTTGAGAATCAACGTGACAGAAAAATAAAATTCTTACGATCAGATCGTGGAGGAGAATATTTAAGTCATGAATTTGGTACACACTTAAGGAAATGTGGAATAGTTTCACAACTCACGCCGCCTGGAACACCTCAGAGAAATGGTGTGTCCGAACGTCGTAATCGCACTCTATTAGATATGGTGCGATCTATGATGTCTCTTACCGTTTTACCGCTCTCATTTTGGGGTTATGCTTTAGAGACTGCCGCATTGACTTTAAATAGGGCACCGTCTAAATCCGTTGAGACGACACTGTATGAATTATGGTTTGGGAAGAAACCTAAGCTGTCGTTTCTAAAAGTTTGGGGATACGATGCTTATGTCAAGAAACTTCAACCTGAAAAGCTCGAACCCAAATCGGAAAAATGCGTCTTCATAGGATACCCTAAGGAAACTATTGGGTATACCTTCTACCTCAGATCCGAAGGCAAGATCTTCGTTGCCAAGAACGGGTCCTTTCTAGAGAAGGAGTTTCTCTCGAAAGAATTGAGTGGGAGGAAAGTGGAACTTGATGAGGTGATAGTCACCCCTTCCGAACCGGAAAGTAGCGCAGCGCGGGAAAATGTTCCTGTGGTGCCTACACCGACTGGGGAGGAAGTTAATGATGATGATCATGAAGCTTCAGATCAAGTTACTGAACTTCATAGGTCCACAAGGACACGTTCCGCACCAGAGTGGTACGGCAACCCTGTCCTGGAAATCATGTTGTTAGACAACGGTGAACCTTCGAACTATGAAGAAGCGATGGCGGGCCCGGATTCCGACAAATGGCTAGAAGCCATGAAATCCGAGATAGAATCCATGTATGAAAACAAAGTATGGACTTTGACTGACTTGCCCGTTGAGCGGCGAGCCATAGAAAACAAATGGATCTTTAAGAAGAAGACGGACGCAGATGGTAATGTGACCATCTACAAAGCTCGACTTGTCGCTAAGGGTTACCGACAAGTTCAAGGGGTTGACTACGATGAGACTTTCTCACCCGTAGCGAAGCTGAAGTCCGTCCGAATCATGTTAGCAATTGCCGCATACTATGATTATGAGATATGGCAGATGGACGTCAAAACGGCATTCCTTAACGGCTTCCTTAAGGAAGAGTTGTATATGATGCGGCCGGAAGGTTTTGTCGATCCTAAGAATGCTAACAAAGTATGCAAGCTCCAACGCTCAATCTATGGGCTGGTGCAAGCATCTCGGAGTTGGAACATTCGCTTTGATGAGATGATCAAAGCGTTTGGGTTTACACAGACTTATGGAGAAGCCTGTGTTTACAAGAAAGTGAGTGGGAGCTCTGTAGCATTTCTCATATTATATGTGGATGACATATTATTGATGGGAAATGATATAGAATTCTTGGAGAGTATAAAGGCCTATTTGAATAAGTGTTTTTCAATGAAGGACCTTGGAGAAGCTGCTTATATATTAGGCATCAAGATCTATAGAGATAGATCAAGACGCCTCATTGGTCTTTCACAGAGTACATACCTTGACAGATATTGAAGAAGTTCAATATGGATCAGTCCAAGAAGGGGTTCTTGCCTGTATTGCAAGGTGTGCAATTGAGCACGGCTCAATGTCCGACCACGGCAGAAGATATAGAAGAGATGAGTGTCATCCCCTATGCCTCGGCCATAGGGTCTATTATGTATGCCATGCTGTGTACCAGACCTGATGTAAACCTTGCCGTAAGTTTGGTAGGAAGGTACCAAAGTAATCCCGGCAAGGAACACTAGACAGCAGTCAAGAATATCCTGAAGTACCTGAAGAGGACTAAGGATATGTTTCTCGTTTATGGAGGTGACGAAGAGCTCGTCGTAAAGGGTTACGTCGACGCTAGCTTCGACACAGATCTGGATGACTCGAAGTCACAGACCGGATACGTGTATATTTTGAATGGAGGAGCAGTAAGCTGGTGCAGTTGCAAGCAAAGCGTCGTGGCGGGATCTACATGTGAAGCGGAGTACATGGCAGCCTCGGAGGCAGCACAGGAAGCAGTCTGGATGAAGGAGTTCATTACCGACCTAGGGGTGATTCCCAATGCGTCGGGCCCGATGACTCTCTTCTGTGACAACACTGGAGCTATTGCCCTTGCGAAGGAGCCCAGGTTTCACAGGAAGACCAGACATATCAAGCGTCGCTTCAACTCCATTCGTGAAAGTGTTCAAAATGGAGACATAGATATTTGTAAAGTACATACGGACCTGAATGTAGCAGATCCGTTGACTAAACCTCTCCCGAGGGCAAAACATGATCAACACCAGGACGCAATGGGTGTTCGATTCATCACAATGTAACTAGATTATTGACTCTAGTGCAAGTGGGAGACTGTTGGAAATATGCCCTAGAGGCAATAATAAATGGTTATTATTATATTTCTTTGTTCATGATAATTGTCTATTATTCATGCTATAATTGTATTGTCCGAAAATCGTAATACATGTGTGAATAAATAGACCACAACGTGTCCCTAGTAAGCCTCTAGTCGACTAGCTCGTTGATCAACAGATAGTCATGGTTTCCTGACTATGGACATTGGATGTCATTGATAACGGGATCACATCATTAGGAGAATGATGTGATGGACAAGACCCAACTTAAGCATAGCATAAAAGATCGTGTAGTTTCGTTTGCTAGAGCTTTTTCAATGTCAAGTATCTTTTCCTTAGACCATGAGATCGTGCAACTCCCGGATACCGTAGGAGTGCTTTGGGTGTGCCAAACGTCACAACGTAACTGGGTGACTATAAAGGTGCATTACGGGTATCTCCGAAAGTGTCTGTTGGGTTGGCACGGATCAAGACTGGGATTTGTCACTCCGTGTGACGGAGAGGTATCTCTGGGCCCACTCGGTAATGCATCATCATAATGAGCTCAATGTGACTAAGGCATTAGTCACGGGATCATGCATTGCGGTACGAGTAAAGAGACTTGCCGGTAACGAGATTGAACAAGGTATTGGGATACCGACGATCGAATCTCGGGCAAGTAACATACCGATTGACAAAGGGAATTGTATACGGGATTGATTGAATCCTCGACACCGTGGTTCATCCGATGAGATCATCGTGGAACATGTGGGAGCCAACATGGGTATCCAGATCCCGCTGTTGGTTATTGACCGGAGAGGCGTCTCGGTCATGTCTGCATGTCTCCCGAACCCGTAGGGTCTACACACTTAAGGTTCGGTGACGCTGGGGTTGTAGAGATATATGTATGCGGAAACCCGAAAGTTGTTCGGAGTCCCGGATGAGATCCAGGACGTCACGAGAGGTTCCAGAATGGTCCGGAGGTGAAGAATTATATATAGGAAGTCCAGTTTCGGCCACCGGGAAAGTTTCAGGGGTTATCGGTATTGTACCGGGACCACCGGAAGGGTCCCGGGGGTCCACCGGGTGGGGCCACCTGTCCCGGAGGGCCCCGTGGGCTGAAAGTGGAGGGGAACCAGCCCCTAGTGGGCTGGGGCGCCCCTTGGGCCTCCCCCCCATGCGCCTAGGGTTGGGAACCCTAAGGGGGGGGGAGTTCCCCCTTGCCTTGGGGGGCAAGGCAACCCCTTCCCCCCTTGGCCGCCGCCCCCCCCCCCCCCCTTGGAGATCCCATCTCCTAGGGCTGGCGCACCCCCCCAAGGGCCTATATAAAGGGGGGGAGGGAGGGCAGACTACTACAGCCTTTGGCGCCTCCCTCCTCCCCTGCAACACCTCTCTCTCTCTCTCGCAGAAGCTCGGCGAAGCCCTGCCGGAGAGCCGCTACATCCACCACCACGCCGTCGTGCTGCTGGATCTCCATCAACCTCTCCTTCCCCCTTGCTGGATCAAGAAGGAGGAGACGTCGCTGCACCATACGTGTGTTGAACGCGGAGGTGCCGTCCGTTCGGCACTCGGTCATCGGTGATTTGGATCACGGCGAGTACGACTCCGTCATCCACGTTCATTGGAACGCTTCCGCTCGCGATCTATAAGGGTATGTAGATGCACTCCCTTCCCCTCGTTGCTAGTAGACTCCATAGATGCATCTTGGTGAGCGTAGGAAAATTTTAAATTATGCTACGATTCCCAACAGATAGCACTTCTCGTGTATATCATTGTTTAGATGGATGACGATGTAATTGCAAGTATTCGAGACTTGCATGTATCGTTACTTTCGAGATGATGACAAGAGACCAGTTTGTGTTGGATGATGATTATGATGATGACATGATTTGATAAGACTATTTGTATGTATATGCTATGATTACATTTGTATGTATATGCTATGCTAGAGATTATTGTATAAAGCCCTAAACAAAATTCAGCAGCAAAAAATATGGAGCAGAAAAAAATCAAAAACTAATAACAGTAGCGCGGGGTATGGCTTTAGCAGCAGCGTGCTCGTAGCAATAGCGCTCTTTGCTAAAGGGCGCTGCAGCTATTAGCAGCAGCGCGTGTTGCATACAGACGCTGCTGCTATACCTAGATAGCAGCAGCGCGGGTTGAACCGCGCTACTGATAAGCATTAGTTGTAGTGCCGTATCAGTAGCGCGGCCACCCACGCTACTGATACGCATTTAACCCGCGCTACTGTTTGGCTTTTCCCTAGTAGTGTAGTTTTGCTGAAAACAGTGTCAGTCCGGGTTAGTTCCATGCAAATTATATCAAAACCATATAAGATTATTGTAAAGATGGCATGGATACTTCAAAAAATATAGATATGTTGGACAGTATCAGTGCAGAACACGAATTATATGTAATTGGACAGGTATACTATTTTAACTCGAACTAAGCCTTGAATCAAACAGGGAGCAATCACACTTGAAGCACTACAGCAAGAATCAGTTGTCAAATTAAAGTATCAACTTTCAGACTTGAAGCACTACAGACTTGATTATCTCTATTCTTGAGTTCGAATTAACAACACAATATGTCACATGGTGATCAACTTAAGCAACATGTATAAAAAATTATGCAATCTGCACGGGGGAAACTTACAGTCTACACATCAGTATCATCAAGCGTTAATGGTGGCATATCTGAGAGCCGAACCTCCTTGCCTCCACCTGAGTTCGATCAGACGCCTTTGGCACCTGCACGCGCACACACAACATAGACATCAAAACCAATTATCCTACACTTGAATACACCCTTTACAATATGTGTTTACCAAAGAACATACAAATATAGATATGCAGCCCAGAAACATCTTGGCAGCAATGTAACGCTCTCAGTCTATCACCATCTCTCTGCTATCGCAGCATTGAAGTGTACCACTCCCTGGTATTTCATTTTGATCTTTCCCTACCAACTTATTGTTTGATAGGCTGGGGAACTAAGAGACAAGGAAATGGAACTGAAGGCACAGATTACGGCCATCATTGACAATAGCAAGGAACTGGTTAAGGCAGAGAGCGAGTCTGGTGAAGTTGATCCTTTGGTCACGGAGGCAGATATCCAGCACATTATCTCCTCTTGGACTGGACTACGTGTCGAGAAGGTTTCCGCTGATGAATCTGACCGTCTCCTGAAGATGGAGGAAACACTGCATCAACGTATCATTGGCCAGGATGAGGTTGTCAACGCTATTAGTCGTGCAATCCATCGAGCCCGTGTTGGCCTCAAGAACCCAAAGAGACCTATTGCTAGTTTTATATTCTCTGTACAACCGGCATTTGTAAATCAGAACTTGCTAAAGCTTTGGCATCGTACTACTTTGGCTCTGAGGAAGCCATGATCAGGCTTGATATGAGTGAGTTCATGGAGAGACATACTGTTTCGAAACTAATTGGGTCGCCACCTTGGCTATACTGAGGGTGGTCAATTAACTGAAGCAGTTCGTCGTCGCCCTTACACAGTAGTTCTCTTTGATGAGATCGAAAAGGCACATCCAGACGTCTTCAACATGATGCTTCAAAATACTGGAAGATGGAAGATTTTGACCGATAGCAAGGGTCGGACAGTTGATTTCAAGAATACACTGTTGATCATGACATCTAATGTTGGAAGCAGTGTCATTGAGAAGGGACGCCGCAAGATCGGATTTGACCTTGACTACGATGACGACACCAGCTACAACAGGATTAACCCACTGCTCTGAACATTAAACTGTCCTACTTTGCAACAACATAATTCAAAATATATGATGCCCGCTGCTCTGAACACGAGCCTACTCTGTAAAACAACTTATTGGTACTCAAACATACGAAGCAAAAAAAAACTCTGGACTGTGTACCGGCAGGCCGAATTGCAGACAGAGAGCCAGGGACAGAAAAATAATTCAAACAGGGATCAAGGGGATACATACCTCTGGTGTAGCTGTCGCAGGCGACATTGGACGGCTCGACGGATGTTCTTCTACCTCCGGTGAACCCGGCGGTGACATTGGATGTTTCGTCGAAAATTGACCTGATGGAGATTCCGGCGGAGAACCCTTCCTTCTCATAGCAGCCAACAACAATCCTGGTCGGGAACTCCATTGATTTGTGTTGGCCAAGAACATGGCCTGCAATGCCATCCAAATCAGACACGGGAGCAGGATGTCAGAGATTGAGCAGGTTACGTCGGAGGAGGCCGGAGAGGATTGGCGCAGTGGACAGGTCACAGCGGCGCGTGCTCGCGGCCGGCAAGGCGAAAACTGCTGCTAGTGAAATACAATGGAGACCGGAGACAGATCAGTGCCCAGTGGAAGGCATGAATGAATGAAGCTGCAAAATCAGCCGAGACTCATGCTGTCATCTAGTAAATCAACTTAGAGCACAAATGCTCAAGTGCACTTCGAACACTAATATATACTATTGTCTTTCAGAGTGTCAGTAGTAAGTTTTCAGAGCATAAAGATGGGATTTCTACACGCAATTGGATAACATCACAAAAGATCAACCTAATTGAGTCGAGCACCCCTGTCATTCGGATCAAGGAGCACTGTCTAATCGAGTAGGAAAACAAAATGCTAGGGTGCTAATCTCATTCCCTGATTAGCATGAGGATTGGGCTGATTTAATTACCAGCGGATCTCACTATTGCTAAGCAGCTCCTCCTCCGCCGCCGGCGCCGCCGGGGCTCCATCTGTGCAGGCCGATCGCAGCTCAGGGTGGCGCGCGCGAGTTGCCGTTGGACGCTCTTCCAAGCGGCCGTCCTCTTCCTCACCGCCCGGATTCTGGCCCTCCTCGCCGTCGCCTTGGCCTTGGCCCGGATACTGGCGCACCCTCCACGCGAGGATCCGCCGCCGCCGCGCCTCGTTTTGGCGCCTGTATCACTGCCCGCATGGTCTTCCCGGAGTCGATGTCCATATCGGCTGCGGTGCTAGGCTGGGCGCGGTCTGTGGGGGCCGTCCCGCCGGCCAGCCGCTCCTGCTCCCTGCCTTCCTTGCCCTCGATCGATTCAGACGACGGCACCGTTGACCGGTCCGGCCAGCATGGCGTTGTGCGTCCCGCGGTCGTCCTGCCTCGACGGCTACGAGTTGTGCCCGTACATCAACCTATCCTGCTCCGACGCGCCGCCCCTCCCCTCAATCTCTCTCTCCTTCTCCGCCACGCCCGCCCCTGACCTTCTCCTGCTCCGCCCGCACCTCACCTTCTCCTGCACCGCCGCGGCAAGAAAGGAAGCGGGAGCGTCGGGATAAGACGCAGGGGTTTGTTTGTAAAAAAAAGCGAACCGTTTTTATACACATGTAAAAGAGGGACTGCGGGTTGTATCACTAAAAAACACAGGTTTGTTTTTGCCAAAACGCCGCGAGGGGGTGAGCTGGCAGAACCGATACATGCTTTATTATTAAACCAGCAAAAGTACCCGTGTGTTATAACGGGGGCATACATATTCTAGTAGTTCAATATTAATTGCGTGAAACATATACCTTTTTAATCCTCGTGCACATCAGATCGCATTGTTGATTTTCTTTCCTGTTAAATCATTTTTCTTGTACTGTTATATGGCTATGCAGGTGTGATAGTATAAAAAGGCTAAATCAAATATCAGGATGAGATAAGGACTTCTAAAATATCATTTGACAAACTATGTCTAAGTGATGTCGCGATGAAATAAGGGACTTCTAAAAAGTCATTTCAAAAACTAAAAATGGGATGGTCTGATCACGATTTGATTTTCTAAGGCGCCACAACGGAAAAAAATTGGCTGAGCAAACTGCATTGATGAACACTGCCTGAGCTAGACTAATGAATGACGCGTCTTGTCTTGACCTAGCATAGCGGTATTTACCATAACCAGTACCATGGTACCAGAATAAACATAGTTGTGCATGAAGGCAAAATAGACATTTATCATTTTTGTATAGCTTACAAAAACTAACCTATAGGAAGTTGTGTCAATTTTTTGGGGGCTCAACGTTGTACGAAACACGGAAACCATTTTTTAACCAGACGCAGGGGACAAAATAAAATCATAAAACGACCTCTGCAGATCCCCTAATAAAGCTTCTACGCAAGCAGCGGTTTGTTTTGTTCATTATTTACGGATATGTTTTAATTTTTGGGACCATTTCTAAAATCTTATGTACATTTCTTTCTATTTCGAGAATATGTGTTGAATACTAGATTATTTTAAAAAAATCATGAACATGTTTTATTTCATGAACATCTATTTGTGATTGTGAATATTTCTATAATATGCGAACAATTTTTTGAAATCATGAACATTCTATGATTTTTCAAATATTTTTTGAATTCACAAACAGTTCATGGTTTCTCAATATATTTTTAAGGCTTGCAACTTTTTGAAATTTGGTTCTTTTGAAAATTCTGAATTAACTTAAAGAAGGAAAATTAAAAACTAAAACTAAAAATTAAAAAGCAAAAAACGAAATAGAAAACAGTTGGCATCATCACCTGCACATGGGCTGGCCCATTAGCGCGTGCGGGAGGAGGAGGCGCGCTTCCTACAGAGAAACAGGGGAGAAAAGGGGGGTGGAAAAACAAGGGATCGATCCCTGGTCGCCCGCGTGGTAGACCGACGACTTAGACTTTGAGCCGTCTGTGTGCTTGTGTCACTTCAGTGTACCACTCTTTAAGAAACAAATCCAACGGCGAATTTAAATAAAACCGAATCGTTTTACTTATGGATGGCATAGTGGGTAATTTAGGACAACTTCGAGGGCAATTTAAATGATGGACGACCAGAAGCAATAAGTGCTTTATTAGTAGGGAAGATTAGAAAAAGGTTGCTTAATCCATAGGTAAACGTTTAGAACCGGCGCACCGGCCGAATCTTCGGCCGGTCACCTCGCGCACGTTGGCCCATGTGACCAAGCAACCACCAGAAACTCGACACGCGGCTCCCTTATCCCTTTGCTCTGAACACCCGCATGCACTTCTTCTCTTTCCACGCAAAGGAACTGCTCTCTCTTTCGTTTTCTCTCACATATAAGCGGCCACCGCAGCCGTAGAAGGCGACGAGGGATGTCGCCGGGGGTCAGACGCCGGCGCTGAAGATGACACGCTCGACCGCTGCGACGGGGGGGCGACATTTTTTTGCTGGAACCGATCATCAATGGAGCTGCAACCATGCGTCAAAAATGCTGGAACCAGCCATCGCCCGTCGGCAGAGCTACAAGCCTACAACCGGGGGCAACAGCGATGTTGGAACCGGCCATCGCCGCAGTTGCAACCGGCCGCGGCAGAGATGCAAACGACTGTCGGCAATGCTGGAACTAGCCTCTAGAATTGCTGGAACCGGCATCAACAGAGCTGCAAACCGGCACCGGCATACTCGAACCTGCCGTCGTCGGAATTGTAACCGAAGCTCAGAATGCTACAACCACCTCCCAGGAAGCTGCAACCAGCATCGAGCGAAGCAACAGCGCGCGGTGACTTGGTTTTTGCTACAACCGACTTTCCTTTTTGCTACGACCGGCTCCAGTTTTTGCTACAACCAAGTCTGGTGGGCATGGTGACCTCGAGCGGCGACGACGCCGCTGCTCCAAGCAACTTTTTGGTGTCACGACTTTTTTGCTAGATGGTACAACCGCGTTGCAAAATTGCTACTACCGGTGCCCCATCGAGCTACAACCGCCGTTGCGGTTTGCTGCATCCCACGACGGCATCTATGTTTAGCTGGAACCGACACTTGATTTTGCTGGAAGGGTGCGAGCGAGATGTTGCAACAGTGAGGTGCTACGAGCGGCGGCGAGCGCGCCGGCGAGCTACGGCCGTCGCCACCGGACCTACAACCATCGTCGGCAGAGCTACAACCCGCGGGACGCATATGTTGCATGTGTGGAGCCGGCGACGAGGACGGCCGACGAGGACAGTGACCAGCGACGAGGACGGCTGGCGAGGGCACCGACCGGCGACGACGACGGCCGGCGAGGGCAGCGACCGGTGTCGAGGACGGCCGGCGAAGGCGGCCCCCGGATAGCACATGCAGCCGACGAGACGAAGGGGAGCGACCAGATGCAGGGGCCTTTTTCTTTTCTTCGTACCTGCTCGTGAGGAAGAAGCGGATCGAACGGTTACGCGCACCGAATCCGATGGCTGCGGGCCGACCGGCCCAAATTTGGGCCGGCGCGCCGGCGCCTATCGTTGCCCTAATCCATATGCCGTATCCATTAATGTGGTCGTACCAACCAATCACTCACAATAAAAAAAGTCATTGATGGTTGCATAATGTTTCATTATGTCCTATAATCCTTTGTAGTTTCATAATGTTTATCATGTTTGAAAACTCAATTTCAAATCCCGTCAAAATATATTCAAGAATGTTTTGTTTCAAAGGCCACGTCACCAAGAACATTATTGAAATTTTCCTATGAAATTAACAAATTTCGATGAAACAAGTTTGAAGCCTGGTGATTTGGTTGTCAAAAAAATTAATTTCAAAAAACATATTCAATATTGGTCTTGTTTTAAAGATTTGCAGGAAGAAAACACATTTGTGTAAACAGAAAAAAAACAAATTTTTATTTCAAAATATATTAGGCATCAATTTGTTTGAATGAAACTTAATAACTAGACAATAACACATGTTACCGGATAGAGAGAACACTATAAATGATATCAGTAGGACCGTAGAATAAAAAATAAAAAATGTGCATGCAGATCCCGTGCATGGTAGAAATTCCACTCTCGAACGCCTCGCTCACCGCTGTTCGTCTCCACCAGTCCACCGCACTTCCCCTCATCCCCCGCTCCCCGCTCCCCACTCCCCACCAAGGTTTTGGTTAACGAATGATGCATTTTTATCGAGGGGGGCCGGTAAACGTGGTTACCACGGTTACCACAAAATTTCAAGCAACTTTCCAATGAATTTCGAACCAAATTTATAATTAAATTTTGAATTCAAATTCTTTCAAAATAGATATAGATAGCACTTGAACTTATATTTATCATAAAAGAGCTACTAGCTCAGTGGAACGTTGTCTACGTGCGTGCTGTTAGCTGCTGCCATACTTTAATATGCATTGAGTGTTTGAATTAAAAAAATTCAAAAAATTCAATTTTTTTGCTCGAAATGCCCATTTACCGAGAGGGGCCGAAATATGCGGTAACCGTGGTAAATCTTGAAATTTCGAGCGGTAACCAAAACCCTGCTCCCCACTGTCTTATCCGTTCTGCTCGTCGCCAGAATCCGAAGGAGAGGCGGGGACAGAGGTGAACGCCGACCGGAGGTAGGAGAGATGCGCGGGTGGTGATGCCGCGGGAGGGCGGCGACCGGCGGGCACCAATCTGTTGACATGCGGGAGGGCGGCGTCGGACGGGGACCGTATTTACCAAACATGCCAAAAGCATTAGAGTACTGTGCCTCGCTTGCATCCTCGTGCATGTTTATATAGCCTATCCAACTCCTTGTGCGTGGCTAAATCAACAAACGGCAGCACTTTGTGGTCCTGTAGGGCTGTAGGCACGTACATTCAGTGGCCTCGTCACACTAGAAAAAGAAGCCCATAATAGCTTTTCGGCTTGGGCCTTGCATGTAGTCCGTCATCTTGGCCCATTGGCAAACATTTTGTCATGAACGCACGCGGGAGGGGGCTAAATAGCGCGGGAGAAGCCCCTTTGGCTGTACGTTCGCGCGTCCTAAGCAAGTTCGGTTATTTGTTCGGACTGGCTTTTTTTTTGCGGGGAGACTGACTTGTTACAATCACTTGACAAGATGTTGTTTAGATCATCCGGAACTGCACCTAGCTGGAAGAAATCTCCTCTTTGAGCCCTGGCTGCCATGCAGTGAGCCACTTTGTTCTGGTCCCGCTTTGTTCATTTTTTCTTTTGAGGAGAAGGGCACATCCCGGCCCCATTGCATTAACAATGAAACCAAAACATCCAAGTCCATTACATGCTATCAAAGCAAGGCAGCAACTAAAAACTAAGTATAAAAAAAAGGCGAAGGAATACAAATTCCAAATCTAAACAAACGAAGGAGAAACATATCATCCCCACGGCTATCAAGATTATGGGCGTTTGCAGGCTGAGAGCCATGTAGCTGAGGCCGAAATTGAAGAAGGAAGCAACACATCTCGCTCCTTCTGCATCTTGAGTCCAGGGTGCAGACGGGTGGAGTGGCATTTGAGGAGCGGAGGAGGGTCTCGAGCCCGAAATCATTCTGGGAAGCTTACGCACCCCGGTCGCGTTATCTTGGCCGCCCGTACACGCGTAGATCCGTGCCGTCGTCAGCCGCTAAAACAGGTCACGGGCATTGCGGCAGTGTGATTACCAGCTGCCACAGGTCTGTGATCATCCTGGTTCCAGTAGGCTACTGTACATGAAGTCTAGCTGGGCACCACGGCTAAAATACATGCGCATTGTGGACTAAGTCAACAACGACACAGCTTCACATACTCGTGACATGGTTTTTAATTTTTTCACTGCGCTTTTAGGGTACACGGTTGGGAGAGGGTTCGCTGGCACTGCCTGGTGGCCATGACTCATGTACGATGGACATGTTTTAGGACATGGATGAAGTACACGATGAAAAGTCACAGTTCATGTACAGTACAATGTATATTGTTTGGTAAGGCCCAGACACTGAAAACATGGACGATGCATGGTTGGACCTAGTCAAAGCATTAGGGCAAATCCAATGCCGTGCCTCAAATGATTCACAAATGTTCGGACCTCATAGTTTGGACATTTTTCATCATTCAACGTCGTGCGACAAACGTCTGTTGCATTGTTTGAATGTCTGAAATCTCCCAAACTCGGCACGGTAGCAACGACATGGACGGAGACGAGCACGGGACGCCGTGGATACAACGATTACAATACACGAGTCGGCACGGACGTTGGCACAGTAGCAACACGGACGCGGAGGCAGGCATGACGCCATGAATACAACACTTAAGGTACACGACTCGATGCGAACGTCGGGACGGTAGCAACGACGGAAGCGGAGACGACCGCCATGGATACAACAGTTAGGGTACACGACTCGACACGGACGTCAGGACGCACTAGTAGAAAAACAACGTTTAGTACCGGTTCGTAAGGACATTTAGGGTTTTTTTTTTGATTTTTTTTGAAATAAAGCAAAAACAGCCCGTCTACTGGGCCGCCACGGCCTGCATACGACTAGAAAACCAACTTCTAGTCGGGCCAGGATGCAGGCCCGTACAACCCAGTAGGCCCCACAGGGCATCACAGGTTTAATAGGCCCACAAAGGCCTGCTTAGAGAGGAGCTCGACACGGTAGCCGCGACGGGGCTTATAAACCGGTGCGAGCTCCTCTCAACTAGCGAGGTGGGACTAAACATTGTGCATTGCGGGTGACAGCGCACCACCTTTAGTACCGGTTGGTAGCTCCAACCCGTACTAAAGGAGGGGGGAGGGGGTCTTTAGTACCGGTTGGAGCCACCAACCCGTACTAAGGCCATCACCCATTTAGTACTGATTGAAGTCACCAACCGGTACTATAGGTTACAAATGAACCGGGACTAATACATAGCCGTTCAAACCAGAACTAATGGTATCATTAATGCCGGTTAATTTACAAACCGGGACTAATGTGTCTCACGTAAAGTAGTTTTTCTACTAGTGACGGTAGCAGCGACGAACGCGGAGACGAACACCCGACGCCACAAATACAACACCTACGGTACACAACTCGGCGCGAACACCGGGACGGTAGAGACAACGGACATAGAGACGAGTACGTACGCGAGTCGATACAGATGTCTGCACGGTAACAAGAACGGATACGGAGAAAAGCACGGGACATCTAAGATACGTCAGGAGCATTGTTGTCATTTTTGCATTCAGCTGGTGCATATTTTTGATTTAAGGTAGACGGTCTGATGCACAGTTAAGGATCCATGAGGGGTAGAATAAGTTGTACGTTGAAAGACCCAATTAGGCCCCCGCGTCGCCCCGCAGGGGCGGCTCGGGCGGAACCCTAAACGCCGCCGCCGCCGCCGCCCCCTTTCCTGCTCGACCCTCTCCGCCGCCGCCCGAGGTACTCACCGGCGCCGCCGCGTGGTACTGGTGAAGGTGGCGGCGGGGATCCAGGCGTCTCTTCCTCGGGCAGGGAGCCTCGGATCCATAGTGGCGGCCCTGGCTGGTGGCATGCGGCGCAGCTTGGCGGCGGGCGGCGCCGGCGTGGACAGGTGGGCCACTTCCCTGGCCATGTGGATGGCGGGGAGGTGGTGGGCTTCGGCTGCGGCGGCGGTTCTTCGCTGGATGTTGGTGGCCATGGTGATGTTCGTCCTCGACCCCGATCTACTCCGATCTGTAGCGGATCCGGCCCTTGGTGGCTTCGGTCACCGTTCTTGGGTGCTGGCCTTGCAGATCCGGTGGCTGGAAGGGTTCCGGGGAAATCTCTTGGCCGGCGTGGCGGCCACTCCGATGGCAGTGCCTTTGGCTGTTGCTTCCCTCGTTGGAGGCTTCGGAGAGGACCTCCTTCCTTCCACCCCTCCCAGGAGCTCAGGTGAAAACCTCAGCCCCCCCTGTTCCAAGCAACGACGACACCACAGTGGCGTGCTCCTTCCTGAAGGCGTTGCTCGGGGGCTGCTCAAGCGGCGGTGGAAGTGGTAGCGGTTCGGTGTCGACACATGCATTCTGGTCAGCTTCATCTTGGTGGCTGCGGCGACGTAGGCGACGCTCGTCTGGTGGAGCTACTGCCGATGGTCGAGGCATCGTCGGCAGTCTGCGACATCAGGCTCGGGGTGCTCAGGGGGAAACCTCAGATCTGGGTCTTCCGGATCGGATGATGATGGCGTTCTATCGCTTTCCCTTCTGGGGGCATCGTTTTGGAGCAAGTGCTGGCTGGAGGGATGGTGGAGCGGTGCTTCATCTCACACATTGATGGCGGCGGAGATCGATGGCATGGCGCTGTGGAGACTCGGCGTCCGATGCGCGGAGATGGGCTCGCGCAGGAGGAGGTTGCTGTCTGGCGTCATGGTGACGTCGATGGCAGAGTGGCCAGACAAGGTAGAAGCCTCAATATGATCTGAAGACCTGTGGAAGATGGCGGCGACAACAAACGAGTGCGTCTGACCGGATTGTGCCCTAGACCCGGTATGTGGCTCGGCTGGGGCTTCCGAATGAGTTTCGGCTTCCGGCTTTTGATGTTAGTCTTAGGTGAGTGGTTTGGGTAGTGGCCCAGCTAGCACCCCCTCATCATATTGGATAGGAGTAGCGGCATATGTTGCCAAGTTGGTGGATTCAGACACATTGTTGTAATACTTTGTACGGTCCTCGAGAATAATCAATAAAGTGGCCGTATGCATCTCCCAGATGCAGAGGCCGGGGGTCATCCTCCTTTTCTAAAAAATAATAAGTTATATAGTCACGAGTTGGAGTTAAAGACACGCCTACGCATCGAGCGCACGCACACAGATGGATGGGAAGATAAATATGTGACCGTCTTTGAGTCACGAGACGGAGTAGGGACGGCGCGTATGGTTGAGTAGAGACGAGTACGTATGTCTGCACTTGATTATTATAGCTTCATATTTTTTTGATATTTTGGTTTAGTTTGGTCAACTAGATTGATTTATCTTACCATGGCAAGATGTGCTTTGTAATGGTTTCGGTCTTGCATTACTTAATCTCAGTAACAGAAAAAGATATGACACATATGTATCATTGCTATTAAGAATAACAAGATGAGGTCTATTCATACATGAATAGATCTTGTCTACATCATGTCATCGTTCTTATTGTATTACTCCATTTTTTCATGAACTTAATATACTAGATGCATGCTAAATAGCGGTCGATGTGTGGAGTAATAGCAATAAATGCAGGCAAGAATCGGTCTACTAATCTTGGACGTGATGCCTATAGTCGGTAGCAACGACGCACACTCTTGTAGGATAGTAGCTCACGAGCGCCTGTGGGAGTTGCACATGCACTGCAACTACCAGACAGTTGGCCGGGGCAACCAAGAAATTGCATATTTCATTGTTTTGGGGGTAGTATGGGAGGGAGCCATTAGTGAAAACTGCATGTCCACAGATAGAGGAAAAGTTGCACATCGACTTTCATGTAGTTGCACATCGTTTGCTAGACAGTTGCACCAATCGGGGACCAAATTGCACATAAAAAGCTCATCGAAACATATTCATGTGGGATCTAGTTTCGAAGTGCATATCGCGAGGATTCCTACGACGAAAGCGGATCTTAACTTTGATTTTTAATTCAAAAGTTATGACTTTTTTAGAAAAATAAAAATCTGAATTAAATACATTAACACATGTTCACATCAGTGAAACTGCACGTCCACGACTAGGAAGAAAGTTGTAGATTGACTGCAGCTAAACGGTTGCACCAAACGGACGCTAAATTGCACACAAAAAGTTTGTCAATAGATATCTATGCGAGATCTAGTTTCGAAGAGCACGTCGTGAGGATCCCAACGGTGAAAACAGATCTTAGTTCCGACGCGCGATTTAAAAGTTATGGCTTTTTTATAAATTTAGAAACTTGAATTAAATGTGTTCACACCTCCCTCACATGGATGCTTTTCTAATTCCCTTTTCTTTTTCCAGTTTACATGCTCCTTTGCCTAATATGGAACAAAATTTCCTTATATATGAATTAGGGTGGTAAATTATTTCCCTCTATAGATTAGAGGACCAAACAATTTCTTTTTGGGCCGGCCGCTCCGGACTACTAGGGAGCAACCACCCGCCGCCTAGACTTGTCCAAAAAAATATAGAGAGGAAATGTTTTTTTTTAGAAACACACAAACCGAAATTCTGTCTGGTTACAATCTTTTCTCAGGATATCACTAAGCTCGTGAGAAACACACAAAGCGCCAACTTAAATATATCACCCAGCTTACACGCAAGAGCAGCCAGCCCATGGGCAAGCTTGTTCTTCACCCATTCGATCTAGTGAGATCTAAAAGAGCCCAACCAGATCGATTTGATGTCAGCTATGATTGGGAATAAGCAAGATTGGTTGCCTGCACCTGGGATGAGCGCCTTAACCAGAGACATAATGAATTGGCCCATTGTAATATTTCCCCATAGTCGAGATCTTCTGCTTCTTCCACAGTCAAGCATTAGACAAGCCTGGGACCTCCTATACGACGCCATTCTGCGTCATACAGAAGCTGGACGCACAGGGGCGACGCGTGACTGGGCCGGCCCACTTACGCGCCCGTTTGTTTTTTCCTATCACGCGACGCAAAAAATACCTGGAAAACCGACAAGTACGACATGTTTCGATCCCGCGCCGTCGCACACAACAGATTTCTTAATGCGAGCCTTTAGCCACTACGCCATATAGTGGCTGCTGAAAATAAAGGCACAAGACAATATAAGAATACACAGCAAAGTTGAGATTTGGAAAATATTCCTTTAAAGTTGCGAACAGTTTTGAAATGTCATAATTATTTTCTACAATACAAAATGTTTCTGAAAAGGTGATATTTTATAATTCAACTTTTCTGGGAATTCCTAAATATTTCCGAGATCACAAATTGAATTTTTGAACAAAAATTGAAAATAGAGACATCTATTTAATTCAGAACAAAAAAAGTTGTAAGACAAAATTCTTTAAAATGCGAACAAAACTTGTATTTGTATGTTTTTTGGAAATGAGAACAAAAAACATGGGGATATTTTTTGAAATTGCGAACATCTCTGGAAACATCAACATTCTTCTGAAATACTGATTTTTTTTTTCTGAAAACGAGAATATTTTTTGAAATTCACGAACATTTGCTGAAACACGAACATTTTCCTGAAATTGTGAACAAATTTCGTAAAGGACATTTTATGAAACGTGAATATTTTTTGGAATTGTGAACATATTTGGAAAACAAGAACAATTTTTGAGATTCTGAAGAAATTTCGAAAATGAGAACATTTTTAAAAATTTTCCTGAACATTTATTGAAATTGTGAACCAATATAGGAAACATGATTTTTTTCCAAATACGAATATCTTTTTGAAATTCTTAACATTTTTTGAAATTCTGAACACATTTGACAAACCAGACCATTTTAAAAAATTCCTGATTTTATTTTCAAAATGTGAAATTTTTTAGAAAGTGAGAATATTTTTCGCAATTTCAAACAAATATTTGAAATTTTCGAACAAAAGAAATAGGGAAAAAAGGAAACAGAAAGAAAAAGAAGAAGAAAAAGAAACTGAAACAAAAAAGAATGGAAAATGGAAAGTAAAAACAGAAACAAAAGATGAACTATTTTTGAAAAGTCCGACAATTTGTTGGAAATGCAAAATAATTATGAATATTTTGAAGTTGTAAACAAAATTTGATAACTAGAACAAATTTTTGAAAAAAAAAAAGAAATTTAGATAACGCGAACATTTTGGAAAATTGAAGAACAAATTTTAAAACGGAGAACCTTTTCAAAAATCTCAAACAACTTTGAAAATGCGAATATTTTCTGAATATATGAACAAATTTTTTGAAATCCGGAATTTAACAAAGCCTCTGTCCCAGCAAGCGGCAAATAGGATATTCCGACAAGCCTCTGTCCCATCAAGAATAATGGGACGCCCTGATCGTTTCTGGCAACTGCTCGGCTTGCATTCTCACAAGTCGCCGCAGGAAATGATGCATCAGTGTTCAATTTGACCACTCCGGCAGCATGGGGCGCCATTGCAATCCGTCAGCTTTGGAGGGAGGCTCGGCCTAATCCCCAAACAGATTCATGCTGAAAGTACCCTTCTCAACCTCTGATTTTCCTTGCACAATCCAGACTTCTTCCTCATACATAAGCATGAAAGCAACGATAAACTCCTTTCCATCACTGTGAACTATGTTATCCTAGAGAAACCAAGCACGCCATAACATGAGCAGGATTTTGTTTCGGGTGTCAGCATCACAATGGTTCATCAAAGTTTGGAGCCAATCCTCCTCGGTGAATCAAATAAAATACAATCTTTGTACTTAGGGTACAAGGCCCTTATCCTCACATCTACCCAAAACGGGCCTGTGACAGAGTTTGTTTCCTTATCAACTGTTTTTGCATACTAGAATTGAGGATTCTCAGCTTGCCACGTTTTAAAGTACTCAACTGTCATATGTCCATGTCGCGGAGATTTAGGGTTTGTCGCAGCTTGGAAGGAACATTTGAAACATCCCTCTTCAAATATGGTAGTATCATGCTGTCTCCACCACGGACCCTCCCAAGCATTCCCATGCATGATGAAGTGGAGAAGTTTATATCATGAATTGTCATTATGAGATCCAAATCTTCTTGCGGAATGTTGCAGTGTGACCGGTAGCATTGTTCATGCTCCGACTGCGACATCGGAGGGTGGGTATGCTCTGCAACAAAATAATCCCTCTGTTCCTAAATATTTGTCTTCTGGACATTTCAAATGGACTACAACATACGGATGTATGTAGACATAATTTAGAGTGTAGATTCACTCATTTTGCTTCGTATGTAGTCACTTGTTGAAATCTCTAGAAAGACAAATATTTAGGAACTGAGAGAGTATGATACAACCCATTTATCGCCCCTTAGTCCAATTATCAAGTGCGCTTTGCAATCATGACGCAACAATCTATTTTTTACGCATGTTTGTGACATCAATTCAAACCAAGCCTCTCTGCTTGATGAATGTTGTTTTGTCGAGATTGCTTCCGAAGCACTGCTACTATCACTCTTACTCTCTGGCTTCCCTGCATGGACACACTAGAATACTTTCTTGATTAGTATCGGGGGACTTTGTCTCGAACCCCATACCCCTATAATGATGGTAGAGTCAGGGGTGGCCCCAAAGCGGAATTGACCGGTGGTAGTTGGTCGAAGCTCCAGTGGGTAGCCACTCCCAGATATCCGTGTGCCAAAGTCCATTTTGAAGGCATAGTCGTTGTAGATCTGTTTAGCATCATCAACTGAGTCAAACTCCATGCCAACATAGGGTGCAAATGGCTGAGATGAAACCTCATCATCTTCTACGTCATCATACATTGTAGCTCATGAACTCATTCCGAAGTTCGATGCAAACCGATGTTCAGTGTAGCTTTCCTCACCTCCTGTTCCACCGTGGGTATCCTATCAACAATGCAAACAAAAGCGTTAGCTGGTCCATCTGTAAACAAGCAGCAACACAGAATGTAAACGCTTCATACAGTTCAACAAGTATAACGTAATTGCAGAATGTAACAATAGAGTTCAGCATCAAAATCATTTTCGGGAGCTGCTGAATTTGAAGGAATGCTTCATAGCACTTAGTAAATTTAAGTTCAGTTTCAAAATCATTTTCAGCATTAAAACAGTTTTGAAACATTTTTTTGATTTGTAAATGCTTCATACTACTTAAACATCAAGCAAGTACAACTTAATTTTTTTCCTCTGCTGAATGCAACACCCATCCTTTTCCGTGTATTAAACTGAATTCAATCAAAATATTGTACACTAGTAGTTCAAAACAACATTTAATTTCTGCTGCAACCATCCTTCAGTTAAAAATAGTCAAAGCAACACTAACCATCCTTTAGTTTACACCATGCTCTTCCCTCATCCCAACAACCATCCTTTTTGTTTGTTTGTTGCAACTTACTGAATTTGTGGTTCAAAGCCTACTTTTGTTTTTTAGTAAAAAAATTCAGTAAGTCTACATGTACCCCCTGGATCATGGTTTGTGCTCAAGCTCAAGTTTGAAGGTCGAATCACCGGGTGCTAAATGCAACATTCAATTTCTGCTGCAACTAATTTGTTAGGTTCTTTAGGGATCTTACCCAATTCATAGCAGAAGTAGATGTGGTAGCCTCTGGGAAGACCATCGACGGGTTACGATAGATGCTTGAAGACCACTCGCCTAAGTTGGATCAATCCGCCAGGATGCAACAGAGCCACCGGAGCTTCGATAGTAGGCGGATGCGAACATGTCCATGGTGATGTGCACCATTGGATGAAAGTAGGGAAGGCAAACTTGAAGTTTCAGGGTAGGGATGGGGGAGGGGGCAGCTGGCGTTTGCAGGGCTTTTTGTTGCCACGGTGGTGTTGCGGTGGCAGAACGACGGTGGATCGTGGGCAGACGGCGTCGTAGTCGGCGCCACCGCGCCATTCGCGGGGATCAGGTGGGAGGTTTCTGCGGGCGTTTGCTGCATTGCAACAGACCGCGCATTGCAACGATCACTCGGGACGAGCGGTCGCGCGTGGATAAGTCGCACGCGTGATCTGATGGCTGTGCGCGGGTTGATCCGATGGCTGCGGGGTGGTTTAATTTTCTAACAAATCAGCCGGCTGCTGATTTGTAGCACGCTGCACAATGAAAATGAATGCAGACGACATGTTTTTCTTCTTCTTCTTCCAGTTTACTTATGCAAACGAGCTAAAACATCCTACACCACTTTTATGCAAGTTGGATAGGAGTACAGGACCCACCAGCTTGTTTATTCAGAAATCATATTACCAACTTTCTAGCAATCTCAGTAATCATACCTATCCCTCGAGGCATTGAACGCGCTAATGGTTGTGATCTTTTATTTAATCAAGAGTGTTACACCAAACAGTGAGTGAGAAAACACCACCTTTACATGATTTTGTTACAACTTACAAATGAACAAACTCCTTGCATTGTTTGTAATAAAAATGCGTAGCATATTTACCATGCTCGCAAACAAATTTACACAATGCTCCAAAACCATATTAGTCACTCTTATGAACAAATAGTCACCTTTAGATGTTTATTAGGGTGGATCTTTGCAGCCTCCTTCACTGCAGCATAGGTCGCCGTGGTGCCTCCACCATGGTGCGAAAATTCAAGGAGAACATGCTCCAGGCTTAGCAGATGCTCTATGCCAGACACACCAGCTGACTCCTCTGGGTGTCCCTTCTCGAAATTTAGCTCAAGCACTTGGACATTTGGCAAGGCACCGATTTTAAAGCTCAGAGATGGAAAGCTGCCTTGTATATGCAGCTTGTTAAGAGTTTGAAACCCATCTCGCATAAATACGACTTGTTTCTCATCGTCGGGCATATGTTTTTTGTCCCCTGAACTTTGAGTAACCTCACAAAATAATTCCAGTTCTCTTAAGTTGGCAATTTCACCCAGCTCTTTCAGGACACTCGCAGAACTCCCCCAACTCCTGTTGTTGGCGCACGACAATGTTACCAGCGCCTTCATCTTGCTTATCTCATGGGGTAACTTGGCGTTTCCCGCCAGCAAATGCATAAGATTTTCCAGTCCGACAATGCTTGGAGGTAGCTCTTTTACCTTTGTGGATCTCACGTCCAGTGTTTGCAGGTATATAAGTTCCGCAATCTTTTCCGGGAGCTCACTGATATCTGTTCCCCGAAGGCTCAAGTACCTCAGGTGCAGCAACTCCCAGAGGCCATCAAGGAGCACTGCACCTTCACAGCCTTCGAGGTCTAGCACTCGCAGTCGCTTTGAACTCAATTTAGTCTGTGGAGGCAAGGCACTAGCTTTACCCAAGACGGTGACTGAGCGAACATAAGATAAGTCCGCTCCAATATCTAGTTTAGTGCTGTTCTGCAGAGATAGCCATCGGACAGCGGGGTTGCTGGGTGAGAGTGAGGCACCTCGTTGCTCCGCATGTATCAAACAGACAAATTTATTTTTCGTGGCCTGCCAAACAATGAATTCGTGTATTACTCGATGAACTGTGCAACTCCTAGGGGTGCCATCATGGCTCCACTGCGATGGCTTGATAAGTTTTCTGGCAATGAGCTCGTGGATGTGGCATCCTGCTGTATCCTCCATGGAATGGTTTTCCCGTCTTCGGATGAACCCATTTGCAAGCCATAGCCTCACAAGACGCTCTATGTCAATCTCATGGTTCGCTGGAAATATGCTTAGGTACAGCAGACATGCCCTGAGATCTGGAGATAGGCTATTGTATGTAACTTTGATGAATTGTTTCATCTGTTCTAGTTCCACCCGTTGCAGTCCTGACCGCTCACATGCATCTTTTGTTTGTGGCTTGTTGTCGAAAACGCCACTCATACTTCCAGAAACTTTGCGGGAAAACAAAGTTTCCACCTCGGCTTCAACAGGAACAGGGCCACCAGCCTTTGCAGCATCCTCAATTCTTGTCGTGATAATTATCCGACTACCCAGATTGTTCTCCGGAAAACAAGACTCCATTGCCATCCATTGATCAGTACTCCGTAAATCATCAATCATAACAAGATAGCTGCATGAAAAACAGAAAGGAAATGCATAAACAAGTAGTATATAAAGTCGTAGAGACCTTTTATGTGAACCAAACAAGCAAGAGGGGACTAAGGAACATTGAAGAGTTTGAAGCCCTTTAAATAGAGAAAAGTCCACTTTACAACACCAAACTAATAACCACTCGGTTTTAAACTCAACCCTCAGCTTCAAAAACGGCAATCCGACACCCCGAATTAATCACCTGGTTTAACATCCAACCCCAGTCCGGATTTCACTCAGTGGAGTGGTTTAACCGCGTTGACTGACGAGTCAACCCGCCAGCTGCATACCGACTCTTTTTTTTACTTGTTTTTGTTACCCCCACTCTTGCTCTCCGGACCGACGGCAGCAGTAGCGTCCAGATCGGGCCGGCCCCCCAAATCAGGATCTACTCGAAGGTGCCCTCCCTCCGACGTAGAGACGGCAGCTTCGGGCTGCTCCTCAGCGAGCACGAGCCCATGTCCAACGAATATTTTGCACCGCGCAACGACTACCTCCAATAGGAGCCATGCTGGGCGGCGTCACTGGGAATCCGTCGGCTGGCAAAGCGCTGGTGGCTAGCCGGTTGAATTCTGTCAGTTGGGAGGGACGCTCGGGTTCATCTCGCCAAATTTCGTCGGTCGGTTGGGAATGCGCTGGGCGCCTGGCCGCTCGGGTTGGGAGGGACGCTCGGGTTCATCTCGCCTGTATACATCAGCTAGGAGGCGCATGCGGGCGGCGCCTCTCTGATTCATTTGCAGTGGCAGTATGGGGAGAGTTGCAGTCACGTCGGCGCGACATTGGGTAGCAGTGTGTATGGGTCAGTGGCAGCAGACTTTTCTCTTAAATGCTTGAAGTTCTAGGTTTGTCCTAACTCCTAAGTGGAATTATTTAAAATTTATCTTGGACAAATCTAAGTAGAACTGTAGAACTACAATTATTTCAAAGTGGAGGGAATGTCTGAGCAAATAAGGTTACCTGTGATTCTGCAAAAGCTGCTTCAGACTCTTAGTCAATTGATCCACATCGCCAGCATCACCTGTTCCTATGTGCTGGCTGTCCACTTGTTTTATCATATTCATGATCAACTTGGGCATGTCTGGCTTCCAGCCTGCCGACACCGACACGTGGCAACTGAATTTCCCTTTGATGCGCTCACATACCTCAAAGGCGAGCTCCGTCTTCTCGAGGTCGTCCATCGGAAAGATGCATACCACCTCGCGTCTCTCGGTGCCCGCACCAGCCATCATCTTCTGTAAATAGTATTTCCTCTGTTCGTCCAGGCTGCAGCTGTCCGTGTAGAGCCCCGTCAGCTGCGGGTTGGCGTCCGGCGGTAGTATATGCTCGGTCACCTCGTCGGTCACCTTGTCGAAGCCTGACTGGACTTCATGAATAAGCTCGGCGTCGTGGTGTTGACTTGCTTGTTCAAACCATTCCTTGATACCCTGGTTGTGCGCTGTCGCGACGTCGACGTTATTGGCGTCCGCATGTTCAGAGAAGCGGTGGAGCCAATACACGATGCCGTTCAGTGTGACACGGATGAAGGGGAGGTCCAGGGAGACAATAATATCCTGCGGCATCAGCTTGTTGAAACTTTTATCCACTACATCAACCCTGCCCTGGAGCATGCTTATGTCCGGGGTCAAGCGTGGCCTCCTCTTATTCTTGATTTGTAGGTGTTGATTCCATTTAACTCCTGGAATGTTCTCAGTATATATAGCCAGCAGCGTTAGCACTATGGCCAGTATTGACCCGAAAGCTTCCCTCCAAGGTTCCTGCATCTTCTCCTCAAAATCTAACAAAAGATCCTCCACGTTCTCCCAAAGAATTAACAAAAGATGCTGCATCAGCCGAGAAGTAAACATAAAATGTGCTGCAGCCATCGACTCATGCAGGATCTGTTGATCAAAGCACAGCATACTGGCTGCTACATACAAGCTGATTTCCGAACAAAACTTTAGCAGATGGACTAGTCCGTTAGAGTCTGGTGTGCTCGCTGGCCATTGATGTAGCAGCCACAGGTGTAAGTAACAAAGAGCTGACGAGCAGCTAGCGATGCAAAGCACCCTTCTGAGCATAGACGTCAGAATTATCCTGTCCTCTGCATAGAAGGAGGCCAAGCATATCAGAATAGCTCCAACTGAGCCGAGAACGATGACGCACGATCTGCGCGACGTGGCAACTTTTATGCTCACCCCATGCTCAGGATGACAAAGATAAACATTGAACCATGCAAGCAGTGCAGCAAGCTCCGGCACGCAAACAAATACGATATCCTCCCGAAGCCATTCTGCGGCCATTGCGTGAGCTGTCATCATGAGCATTATAATGCTGGTCTTATGCATCACCGGCAGCACCTGTACTACAACACCAGGGTTGAGTCCAATGGGCGGTGAGGCCATCATCACTGTTAGTGCACATAGTGCCGAACTGAAGAACAGAAGAAAATTGGAGACAATAAAAATGCCGTCTTCTAGTTGTCCTTTGGATTGAAACCATACTCCCAATGACAACTGTATAAAATGAGGTACCATTGCTACTTTCATCAACTCCCATTGTGTGCATTTTTCTACGGGATCCTCTCCACTTCCATTTTGGTCCTCGGTCTGTGTATTTTCTTCCAAGGGGACCTCTTCACTTTGGTACTGGCTCTGTGTATCTTCTTCCCGGTTAACCTCTTCACTTTGCTTCTCACCCTGTGTGTCTTTTTTCAAGAGACTATCTTCACTCTGGTACTCTCTATGCATTGAAGGAAGGTGATCTTTTTCTAAGGAAATCTCTCCACTTTCATACTCGCTCTGTGTATATCCTTCCAAGCGAACCTCTTCATTTTGGTCCTTGGTCTGTGTATTTTCTTCCAAGGGAACCTCTTTACTTTGGTACTGGCTCTGTGCATCTTTCTTCAAGAGATTCTCTTCACTTTGGTAGCTGCTTTCTTTCTCTTTTTCCAATGAAATCTCTCCACTTCGATACTCATTCTGTGTGCCTAACTTCGGCACAGGGAGTGTGAACCAAAGTGCAGCAATGAAGGCAAAGATCATAAGCGGGATGGTAACCATTTCGATGTACCTTTTGTTGAGCGTTGTTAAGAGAACATAATCTTCAAGCACTACAGCAGCAGCCCTGAAGTAGGTCTCCAGACCAGCAAATATGGACTTCCGAGAGCACATCCACACTAATGAATTCATCAGCCCCATAACAAACAAGAGTATGTTGAAATCTGCAAGAGCTGTCTTAAATCCCACCATTCCTTCAGATCGAAGGACAGCTTGTAAAATAACAGACGTGCCGAATGCCAATATCAAAAGCAGCAGGTGGTACTTGTGCAGTAATTTCACGGGGTTATGTGGCATAAGCTGCATGTAAGGCATAACGAATAGTCAATTTTAGTTTACAGTTTTCCAATACAGACTAATCTAGTCCTGTACTAAGCATAGTCCTGAATTCGTGGCATCCTAAATTAAAGAACATGTTCAATGTTATTTGTAACGGTACAACTATTTTGGCTGTCGTAGAATAGCATGAAGCGTACTCACTCACCCACCTGATAATATAATTGAAATAAGCACGTATAGAACAGAGGCAAGCATGCACTCCCTCTTTTCCTGTATTTTCAAGAATACGCCAAGGGCATATCATATTTTTTATAGAAGACAGACAAGAAAGTCAGCGTAATTGCAAACAATGCAGTGGGCGTTTACACGGGCCCAAACCACCAACACCCTAAGCATGCTAGGCTACTCTAAAATGTAAGTCTTTTCAGGGATTCCAATATGTACTACATACGGAGCAAAATAAGTGAATTTACACTCTTAAATAAGTCTATATACATCCGTATGTAGTTTATACTAAAATCCCTAAAAAAACTTGTATTTAGAAGCGGAGGGAGTACTACTTAAGATGCATTAAGCTTGAATATACCACAGACGCATTCACTGCTGCCCTGTTCAAGCAACATGTAGTAGGGATAGATACTAAAAAAAACTGTCTGCATCCTAGGTGGCGCAAAGGCAGGAGGAATGCAACTCTTTTTCAATTTTAGAGGAAGCACGATGGCCAAATCTCCAAATTTGGATAAGATGAACCGCACACATCTTCCATCTCCCACCCATCCGCCGCCAATGTCTTCAATCAAAGACACCTTCTCCCTCATACCATCTCTCCCTCCCGGAAGAGAAGGCTGTGGGCCATAGTGGGGAAGAGGAGCTAGAAGATGCCGCGTCTCACTAAGCACCAACGCGGGGCCGATGCTTCGAAGTGTCGTTCAGGGGTCGCCAAGTACCACCAAGAGGAGGAAGAGGCATCCATGCTCGCATCCATCAGAGCATGGTTAACAGTATAACCAACGGCTGGTTATATGATCTTGCCACATCATCTATAGTCAAGTTTATAGTCGGCAAGTACAATAGTTCCATATAAATATGTACTACTTTATTGATACATGGCCCACCTCCCACTCTCAAAAAGTGTCTAGGAGTGCGTGCTACAGCCGGCTGTTAATCAGTATCCCGTTTCTCTTCTCTCTCATCTCGTCTCTCCTTCAACTCATCAAAAATATAATATTTAAAGTCTTACAGCCCGCCTACGTCACCCCATTGTAGTTGCTCTCAAGGCCAAGCTCCTCCGATTTCTCGTAGCATCAATGATGGTTGTGGCGGCAGGAGGATCGAGGGCGATGTCCTTTAGCGTGTGGTTGCATGGAGCGAGCTCCGATGCAGGGTCAAATCCTGCAGTGGTAACCACCATCGGCATTGTCCCTGTGCGGGCGCATGCTGGATCCGGTGGGGTGGCCTACTGCCAAGGAGCCTGATCCTGCCAATGAGCCAGGGCGCCGCCCGCATCGCCGGCAGAGATGGAGGGTAAGGGGAAGGGGCTAGCAAAGTCAAAGGGAAAGGGGAGAGGTATATTTCTATAAATTTTAGTAGTAGTACTTTTTAACCGCTTGGAATATTCTTTTGAGGATCACATATATTAATGTGTATTAACTGTTATGGCTATGCATACAAAAAATTACTTAAGAGTTTGCCCCACCTTAAAAAAAACTTATTCTCCACCACACACACGCGCGCGCGCACACATGCTTCTATTGCGAGTGTACGCGTCTCTTTAATTTAAAGAGAGAAACTTTGGGAGTTCTTCATCTTGTTCCTCAGTATGTGCACTGTGGAGAAGATTAACCGAGAGAAGAATAAGGTGGCCCACGAGATTACTAGATTTACGGAAAAATATCCTATGAGACCAGGTCTCATAGCCCATCACGTGAGACCCAATCCAAAAGATGACACGTGGCTAGCACCCATCTCAAAGCATTTTCTTCCCCAATTGAATCTGACCTTCTTCCTCGCAACGTTTGAAGAACACATGATGCAGCTTGATAAACTTGCACAAGACGAGACGTACTGCCATCTAGCGGCTAGCCCTACCTCATCGTCGGCCATAAATATAGATGAGGTCGGCTCACTATCCAAATATGAAATATCCCCAGCCAAAGCGAATCAATCTGTTTATGAACTGTAGGAGGCTACCTTGGTACTCCCTCCGTCCGGAAATACTTGTCATCAAAGTGAATAAAAGAAGATGTATCTAAATGAATTTTAACTCTAGATATATTCCTTTTTATCTATTTTGATGACAAATATTTTCAGACGGAGGGAGTATTTTATAACTAGCCACAGGACGTTCCTTGTTCAATCAACACATGAGTTGTTAGTTGGGGATGTTCTCTCACAAAGTGTGTAAGGGACGACTATAATCTTTTGCCTTAATCAATATATGGAGTGTTTAAAAAAGATTAAATGTTAACTATTTATCTTGTAGCAGAGTAAGGATCGATCATTTGTCTGAATTCAAGTGTTCAATCACATTACAACTGAAAGAAATAACTATAGGTACCAATTTGCTATGAGTTCAAGTCCGAGTTTACCTCGTCATAGCCTTGATCATGCTCTTGATATGTGTCGCCAATAATTTCTTCAGTCTCCCGTTCTGCCATCTATCCTTCTGGTAATAACTAATCCCGTTCAGCTAAATGGAGGAGTAATGGAGTAGTATGTACTGTAGAGTACTTTGGGACTATCGAAGGAAGGAGCGCCTGAAAGACGCAGATGGGTGAGCTTTGTTACCTTGTGATATCACTGAGGATCGCGGCTGACGGCAGTCAGCCTCGTGGGGGCATGTATGGGCACAGATCGAAGCGGCTTTTCAACTACCGCGGGGAGGAAGATCGTTGGTGGTCTCTCCGCTCCTAGGAGAGGGGCCGCGGTGACTTCGCGCGGGCAGGATCAGGATTGTTACCGTAATACCAGAAGAGGCGCTAGCTATGGGGTCAAATTGCTATCCCTGCCTGTAGGTGGCGGTGGTGGCGATCGTGGCATGATTGACCAGGAAGCAGAATCCCCTAACGAGTAGGCTCAAAAGGAAAAGCTTACCCAAGATGAGGCCAAGGAGTCGCGTAACAAAGCAGAAAAAAAGAAGGTTGATACAGGCAGGAAAGAATGCTTTGGGTTTCCGCAAAAAAAACAAAAAAAAAAAAACTCGGGGTTTCCGCCACAAGGGCAGTCAACAGGGGCAAGATTGCACAAATCTCCCTGTATGTTTTTCTCTTTCCAGCCGCCTAGGGGCCTGTGCGAGGACGCAAGTCTTCGGGTGGATGTGTCTAAAGGCAAGTACAATAAGATGACGTAGGCGGGCTGTAAGACTTAAAATAGTATATTTGTGTTGAGTTGGAAGAAAGAGAAGAGAATAGAGAAAACAAATGGGCTACAAACAAACAGTCGGCTGTAGCACGTGCTCCTAGAGACTTTGTGAGAGAGAAAGGTAGGCCATGTATCAATAAAGTAGTACTTATTTATATCTAACTTATACTTGCCGGCTACAAGCTTGGCTATAGTTACTCGAAAATGGCTTTTGCCTGGCTTTATATATAAAGCAACAACCATACAAAAAGTACATGGCCGAACCATACAAAGTGGTGAGATAACGCTCTTACAAAGCCGATCCTAGGATAATCAGGAACGCAGACAGCAGGAGACTATGAGACCGAAAGATAACACAGGAAGACCTGAGAACGCCGCAACACTACACCCTAGAACACCTAAGGACCGCTGCCCCGGCATCCAAGCCGTGAGACATCGCCCCCGTCCGCTTCATAATGCACAAACAGTGGCAGGAGAAGCCCGACATCAGCCACCGAGCCAGGGTCAGCGCTACCATCGTCGGGGCGCCCACGCCTGCAGTCCCACCAATCCCAATGTACCGTGGGCACATGACTCTGGCTGTTGACGGCCATCGCCGAGCAACCCGCTTTAGACGATGCCAAGTCTGCAGCTTGAGGCATTGATCCAACCGCCGGCACACGGATGCCCCGACCACCACTACCACAGACCTCCACAGACACTATAACGCGAGGACGCCTCTCCAACTGGACCACAAGCACCCACCTTGACCTAGCCAGCGGCGACTCAACATTGCGTAGGGAGCAACAAACACTGGGCAGGAGACCAGGTCAAACTCCTGCCCAGTGGCTCGTCCACGTCGCCGGCCTACTGCCAGCGCCACGTACCCAGTGAAGACGGTAGCCAACCCAACCCAACCCATGGGGGCTGCAGATGGCGGCCCACCTAGCAGCCATTCCGGCAACCCCGCCCCACCTCGGCTCCGGGCACAGGGTTCCATCACCGCCGACCACGCCGAGGCCATCGCCGGTCGACCACAACCCCGCCACCATGGCCGGAGGGAGAACCCGCAGCACAACCACCGGCCCCGGGCCCTAGCCCATCGGCGCAGCAGCAAGCCGCGCCACCGAAGCCAGCCGGGCCCAGGCCAGCCCGCGATCGATACCGATGGCTCCCCCGACGGGAAGCTCGGATCCGCTGGGGCAACCGTATCGCCCTCTTGCAGCCGTCTGGAGGCACCCCCGATCCAGATCTGGATCGAGATCGAGAGGCCCACCATAGCCGCCCCGCGCAGGCACGCTCCACCTAATCCCGGCTACGCAGCCACCCGCGCCACCGCCCCTCGGAACTGCCGAACGGCCGCCTCGGCCGTAGCCGCGCTGCCTAGTCGCGTGCCTCACTAGAGGATGTTGTCTCGCGCCAGCAGACACCACAAGGAGGGGAGAGGGGCCCGCCGCCACCGACGCCGTCCGCTCTTTGCCCGACGGCGAGGGAAGGAGGGGAGCCGAGGGAGAGTTGTAGGCAACATCATATAGCCAACTAGTTGTCCTATTAACCGTGCTCTAAGGAGGCGGTGATTCCAACTTCAGTTCCAGGCATAATTAATGAGTTAATGACTGTGCCAAAGGTGGGCTACCAAGACCTTCAGAGCTTCTCTAGCTGATCCCTTAAAAGTGCATCTTTGAAAATAACTTCAATTCTTTACATTGGTCATAATTTTCTGATATATGGAAACACCTATATTGATTGCAATGGAAATAGATTTCAGTTGCAATTTCGCGCATTGTTTGGTCGAGATCACTATGATATATATAATCAAATAAACACAACCCAAGATTTGCTATGCGGAAAAAACACAACAATGTACTCAAATCTAACCGTCCTTGGAAACACAGGCTACCCAAAAGGAGGATTGCACAATCCTTGTATTGGTATGCTGTTATTAGTGGCCAATAAAAATATAAAGTGCTACATGATTGATATGGATCCCAATTTTTTAAGACACATGGGTAAGAATTCAAATTAAGTGCTGGCATTAACTAAAATTAGTTGTTATATATGACAGACTTGGGAACTAAATCTGAAATGGAATCGACCGGGTCCCTTCTCAATGTCTCCAACGCGATGTTGACAATTATTGTGTCAGACCTCTCAATTGAGTTTAGTTTGTTTAGATGTGCTTTTATAACTGACGGTGGCTACTTATAAAGTCACAGTTGCTCAACTTATTGAGTTTGGTAAAAAAAAAGTTCATAGAAAAATAATGACAGATTCAATGTCTAGCTGTCTATTCCAGTAATTCAAATTATTATTGTGATAACTTGTTTGACCGGACTTCCTAGATACAGATCATCAAATACAAAGTAATATTATAACCTTGCAGGAACGTTAGCTATCACATGGTTTAAGCAATGATCTACGTGCCCCACCTAACACAACCAACTCTAAATATAAATTCAAATGGAAAAAGTAAATCGTGGCTGGGTTTAGATTCTAGACTTCTTATTCTTTGGGCATCTGCGTTACCGGAAAGCAGGCATTGGTTTTGTCCTCTGATCTGCCCGACGAGCTACACACTCCTATTTTTCTGTCTTTCAAATTTTCCCTTGCTCTATAATTTTTCTAGACGAATCCTTACGCTTCTATATACCGATGGGCCATAATGTTGCCACACGTACGTTTCCATTGTTGTTGAGTTAGGACCGTCTGCGGGAGTGCGGGTAAGTGACAAATGTTGCGACCTAGCTCATAGGGATTTCGCTTGCATTGGATACATGATTTTCTTCATAAACAAACCTTACTCTTTGGTTGCTGACAGAGCGCCCCTTTTTATTTGAACTTGCTGACCGAGCCTTATTGGTTTATCCCTAAAAAAAGGATGTTGCTTTTTCATTGACTTGGTATAATAGACAGGCAGTTCCCCTGCCTACTCTCTAAACAAGTAGACAATAAACAACATCGACTTGCTGACAGAGCACCCCTTTTTTATTTGAACTTGCTGACAGAGCCTTACTGTTTTATCCCTGAAAAAAAGACGTTGCTGTCTCATTGACTTGGTATAATACACAGGCAGTTTCCCTGCCTACTCTCTAAAGAAGTAGACAATAAACAGCATCGAATTGACCTACAGATCAATGGCATGCTAGGGCAACTCCAATGCGGTACACCAAATTGCCCCTAAATATCTGGTCTGGACACTTTTAACCATCCAATGCGAGTCACCAAATGCCCGTGGACAAATCCAGAAGCCCCTAATCCCACAAATCAGGACCAAATCTAAAAGTTGTTAGGACAAGTCCAGACAGTTTGTCAGTATAATTCGAGGTCACCGTCGATCCGTTGAGGAAAAGAAATCAAACAAGCATGAACAATGACATCTAGATTTGTTAACGAGGTTCATCAATACGGCTACATCCTCGGAGCATGATTAAGGGCGGACCTCCCAAAAATCATATGATACAATCGATGATAAGCCCTCCAAGACCGTATACCAGATACCAGACGTAGTGCAACTGTAAATTCGGACCGTATACTAGATGTAAGTCCGTGTTTTAACTATCTCACTACTCTTTAACTCTACACGTACAACAATCTCTGATCTTGAAAACCACATAGATCCTTTGCAACAAGATGAGTGCCGACCCGCTGCCAAGATCTGGCTTGCTCTATATTAGGGACATTGTCTCCCAGTTCATCAATCAAGTCATTACCAATGATGGCATTTTCACTTCACCTCATGCAAAATAAGTATGGTATACATTATTGTTGGCGTGTTTGGTTATGAACATTTATCCATGAAGTTGAGTGCTCCATGCTATGTATGATTGACATGAGGTATACGACCATTAAATTTGTGTGCATACTTTATATGTATCGGCGAATAATGATATGACCATTAATTTCATCGGCAGTATTTGTTAGAATGCATATTCTGGCGTATTTGCATTTTGCAGAGAAAATTAAAATTTGGTATTTCCCATGATTATGCTAATCCACATTGCACACGGTTCTAAACAAAACACCGTGTGGACGGAATATAAAAAACACACATAAACGAGAAAAGTAACGTGTGTGATGCACTAATCATCGCATACGGTAGAAACAATGATACATGTGTGACCAGACCCTGCACACCGACCCAATCGCTTTGAACCATGTGCACTATCTCCACTTCCGTCGGCCCCCACCCCCGCCCCGCGCGCGGGGGCGACTGAGGGGACCCAACCCTCCGCCGCCGGCTCCCCTCCTCCTTCCTACTCTCCCTTCCGCCGCCGCAGTGGTCGGCACCGGGCTAAGCCCACGCGTGCGATGGTGGCGGCGGAGGTATCGACCTCTCACTGCGGGCTCGGTATGTGCGGGATCCCCAATCTCGAGGATGAGGCCCCGATCAATTGCAGCGGCGTCGATCTGACTCTGATACGTCTCCAACGTATTTATAATTTATTAAGTATTCATGCCGTTATATTATCATTCTTGGATGTTTTACAATCATTTTATAGCAACTTTATATCATTTTTTAGGACAAACCTATTGACCCAGTGCCCAGTGCCCAGTGCCAGTTACTGTTTTTTGCTTGTTTTTTACATCGCATGAGATCAATATCAAACGGAGTCCAAACAACGCGAATTTTTTTGTGGATTTTCTGTGGACCAGTACACTTCCAATGGGCCAGAGCAACCCATCTTGATGAGTCACGGGCTTTGTTAATATAGTCGGATCATCTGGTGTTTTCCCTTCTCTATCTTGTTGTGATGAATTGATTTTTTCCCTTTGAGATTTCGTTGTTATCGGATTGAATACTTTTATGGATTTGTAAGCATTTGATATATGTCTTGCATATGAATACTCGTGGTGACAATGGGGTATCATATTGATTCACTTGATATGTGTTTTGGCACTCAACTTGCGGATTCCCGCGGTGACATTGGGGTAATCTATGCATAGGGGTTGATGCACGTTCTCGTTTTTTGTTTCTCTGGTAAAAATCTTGGGGTACTCTTTGAGGTTCTTTGTGTTGGATTGAGTATTATGAATCTGAAATTATTTGGTGTTATTTTAGTACGAACTCTTGGATAGATCGATCGGAAAGAATAGTTTCGAGGTGGTTTCGTACCCTACAAACGATTTCTTAGTATGTTCTCCTCTAGATAGGAACTTTGGAGTGATTCTTCATTGCACGTTGATGGATGGTTATATGATCCAATTATATTAGCATTGTTGAGAGATTGCACTAGCGAAAGTACGGACCCTAGGCCTCATTTTCAAGCATTGCAATACCCTTTTTGTGCCCGTTTACTATTTGCTACCTTACTGCTTTTATTTATTCAGATTATAAAAATATATTTCTACCATACATATTACACTTTTATCACCATCTCTTCGCCGAACTAGTGCACCTATACAATTTGCCATGGTATTAGGTGTGTTGGGGACACAAGAGATTTCTTGTATTTGGTTGCAGGGTTGTTTGAGAGAGACCATCTTCATCCTACGCCTCCCACGGATTGATAAACCTTAGGTCATCCACTTGAGGGAAAATTGCTACTGTCCTACAAAACTCTGCGCTTGGAGGCCCAACACGAGTCTACACGAATAAAGTTGCATAGTAGACATCAAGCTCTTTTCTGGCGCCGTTGCCGGGGAGGCTAGGTAAGCGGCACTCACACCCCGTCAACGAAGCTCTTTTCTGGCGCGTTGCCGGAGAGGTGAGTGCTTGAAGGTATATCTTTAGATCTTACAATTGAATCTTTTATTTTCTTGTTTTATCACTAGTTTTGTTTATAAAAGAAAACTACAAAAAAAGGAATTGAGGTTGCATCATATTATTCATCTTTATAATGTCTTTCGGGAAAATGATGGAAAGGAAAATTGTGCTCAATTGATAGAAGAAGAATTCAGTAAAATGTTTGGCATAGATGATGAGCATGATTGCAATGTCGTTAGTATGAATTCTTTGAATATGCAGGATGCTAATGATACGCAAAGCCATAAGCTTGGGGATGGTATATTTGATGAAGATGATATTTTTAGTCCCCCAAGATTTGATGTGCAAATTTGTTATAATGATAGCATGCCTCCTATCTATGATGATTATGGTGATGACATGTATGCCATAAAGAATAATTATAACCATGAAACTTGTCATCATGATTTTAATTTTCAATCACATGATAGTCATTTTGTTGAGTTTTGAAAGTGCATTATACCGACTAGAGGGGGGGGGTGAATAGGCGATTTTTATGAATTCTTCACTGAGGAATTTGCCGGTGAGGAAATTCCTTAGCGAAGAACTACTAGCAGCGGAATAAGTACTCAAGAGTAAACATAACAGAGCACAAGCATAGTAATCATGATGAGATGAAGACAATCACAGAGTACAGGAAGGGTAATCACATGATAACACAGGATGAAGACGAACAGACTGAAGAAGTCGAACTAAGGAAATTGAGAAAGTCTTCAGTCAAAGCCTTCAAACACAGATATGAGGAAATGAAAGAGTTGAGGAAATGGAACCAGTAAGCTTGGTGAAGATAATGATTTGGTAGACCAGTTCCAACTGCTGTCTCAGTTGTACATCTGGTTAGGGCGGCTAGGTATTTAAACCTGAGGACACACAGTCCCGTACACCCAGTCGAGGACACGCAGTCCAAGACACTCAGTCCTCACCGTATTCCCCTTGAGCTAAGGTCACACAGACCTCGCCCAATCACTCATGGTAAGTCTTCAGGCGACTTCCGAACCTTCACAAACTCGGTCACTCAGCGATCCACAATTCCTCTTGGATGCTCTAGACCATGACGCCTAACCGTCTGGAAGAAGCACTGTCTTCAAAGGTAACAAGCATCGGATCCACGCAGGATCAATCTCTTCAGTGATGCTCAATAACTTTGGGTTTGTAGGTGTTTGGGTTTGGGTTTTTCCTCACTTGATGATTTTCGCTCAAAGTCCTCGGAGGATGGGTTGCTCTCATCGACAAGTGTCAGTTTCTCTCGGAGCAGCCAACCAGCTAGTGGTTGTAGGGGGCGACTATTTATAGCCTAGGGAGCAGCCCGACATGATAAGACATAAATGCCCTTCAATGATATGACCGTTAGGTGGGTAGATATTTTGGGACAGCTGGCGCGTAGCACAGCAACGGTCGGAAATTTGAGGTTCAAATTCCTAAGGGCTATCATGTTCCTCACTGTAGGCAATCCGCACTGGCGAATTCTTAACTCCACAGTCAGAACAAATTCCTCAGAGACCAGAAGAACTTCGTCTCTGACACTGAAGAATACGACTGAACTGTATGAGATTTCCAATGGCTTCACTCTAAAGGATTGGTAGGTGTAGGATTTTGAGTTGAGCATCACATGGAAATTTTTCCTTAGTATTTCCTCGACCCCTTTAACAGTACGGTGTTTCCTATGACTCAAGAAAGAGAAAATGAAACTACGAAAACAAAAGTCTTCACGCTTCATGTTCCTCGAATGAATACCATGTCTTCAAAGTCACACCAATTTCTTCACTTTCAAAGTCTTCAGAAATCCAAAGTCTCCAGTCGAAGAACTTCATTTTTAGGGGTCGACTTTCTCTGTAAATATCAAACTCCTCATAGACTTATAGTCCTGTGTACACTCATAAACACATTAGACCCTTAACCTATAAGTCTTCAATACACCAAAATCACTAAGGGGCACTAGATGCACTTACAATCTCCCCCTTTTTGGTGATTGATGACAATATAGGTTAAGTTTTCAACGGGGATAAACATACGAAGTGTAAATACTGATATTGAGGAATTTGATTGCAAGATATAGAAGAACTCCCCCAGAAGATGTGCATAGTGAGGAATTTGCTTTTGAAGCAATGCACATTTGAAGAGTCGAATCATGGAGATCTCCCCCTATATCTTGTAATTCATACACACATTTGATATATAATATGAAGAATTTGAAATGCATGATGAAATATGGTGAGTGATGTAATTCAACATGCGTGCATTAATATTAATGAGAAATAAGCATGCAGTAAATCTCAGCGAAAGTATCAGGTCACCATAGAGTTTAAGATTACAACTCGAGCAGCAAAGTCAGTAGAAGAACGAGAGTTGTAACTTAACGAAAAAATGCCCATATAAGATAGACCCGCTTGATGACTAACTCAAATTTCTCCCCCTTTGTCATTGAATGACCAAAAGGATCGAAAATGAGGACTAACGCCCCTGAAGAATTTCAAGTCGATGGAGGAGCGCCAGCGTTGTTGGGGTCGTTTGTTGATGTCGGGCCTGCCGCAGTGTCGTCCAAATCTTGATGCTCGTCGGTGTCGCGCGATGAAGAATATGAGCTTGCCACCAAGGAAGGAACGTTGGCTTTCTTGTATTTCTTTGGTGGAGGAGCAGACTAGTCAAAATCTTCCTTGAGACCCAGTTTCTTCAGATCTTCTTCACCATATACACGGGAGAGAGTAGCCCAGGTGCGACCGAATATTTATGGAGGTAGTAATGGTTTTTCTTCACAGCATTATGTGTAGCAGTCACGTTGTGAAGAATTGAACCAAACTGACGCTTGACCCATTTGTGGTTTCGATCCACCTTCTGGTGAAGACTAAGTAGAAGCTCACGGTCAGTCATCACTCTTGGAGCAGTGCCTTGAGGATTTTGCTTGGGAGCGTTGGCGGCAGAGTCATGAGTGGCAGAGTCATCATTGGTGGAATAAGATGCAACCTTGCGAAATTGACCATCGAATGGACGAATGCCTTCATCAATAACAGCAGCGGCCTTGCCCTTGTCATCAGCTGAGGAGTATGTCCGTTTGAGGACTTCAATCGGGGGCAAGTAGCTACAATGATTCAGGGTATCAGCTTTGTAGTTGAGTGAAGACCTTGTTCTGATGAATCTCATAATCCAAGGTGCATAAGGCTTCTACTCAAATGGAGAGAGTGCAACATTTGACAGAGTCCTCATGAAGAAATCGTAATAGTTGACGGGGATGCCATGAATGATGTTGAATAGTAGATTCTTCATGATGCCAACAATTTTCTCATCAGATGAGTCGTGGCCTTTGATAGGACTCATACTCTTCGTCAGAATGCGATAGACTGTTCGCGGCACATACAGCATGTCCTTCACGAGGAATTTGGTCCTTGGGGCTTGACCTGGCTTCAGAGGCTTCATAAGTACTTGCATGTAATGAGCAGTGAGTTCTGGCTCTTGGTACAGGCAGAAAGCTCCTTCACTGGGTGGACTAATGGGCAGGGCGTGAACCAATTCAGAGGCCGGTGCCTTATAATGAGTGTTTTCAGTCATCCAGTCCAACACCCATGAGTTGATATCATTAGCATCGCCTGTGATGTGCAAGGTTGCATAGAATTGAAGAATGAGCTCTTCATTCCAATCGCAAATATCCGTGCAGAAGTTGAGTAATCCTGCATCATGAAGCACACTGAGGACTGTAGTAAAACAAGTATGGACTCCATGTCGACGTGAGGAATATGCGCATGGTCGAAGACTTTGTCCTTGTTGAAGAGCAGTGAAGAATAGAAATTTGCTTGGCTGGCGGTCCAGAACCGCTTCCTTCTAAGACGAGCAGAGTCATATGGGTTGTAGTCAGTGAAGAACACATGCTCGCTGAAGAAGTCATTAGCCTTGAATTTCTGCTACTTCGAGAAAGGGTCCTTTGGCTGGGGCTGAGGAGTATCAATTAATTGCATCACCACCTCAGGAATCACAATCTCAGGTTCCACAGGCTGAGGAATTTCAGGTGCTTCTTCAGTGACAGCCTTGGTCTTCAGTTCTTCATTAACAGTTTCTTCAACACTAGTGGCTGGAGTCTCTTCATGAACAGACGGGGTTGCACTAGGTTCGTCAGATCCCGTTTGAGATTCAGTGTAGACTGGGGACTGAGGAACTTGTTGTAGTGGAGTGAAAAGAGGGGAGTTGGGGTGCTGACTTTCCCAAAAGTCATCATTTAGCACTGGTGTTGCACACCCAATGTCCACATCGCCATCCTCTTCTTCAGCGTCGGCCTCTTCAGCAGTGAACTGAGGCATAGGCGATGAAACTATGGTGGTTGAAGGGATTTCATCCACTTCAAGTTCTTCATCCAACTGCTCTGACGCAGCAGCAGAAGGAATGTCTTCATTTGGTTCGCTAGGAATCACATATTCTTCACCAAAAGGAACAAGGTCCTTTGATGGCATGGACGAGACAGGAATAGCATCGATAGGATTCTCAAAGGAGCTAGTCAGTGGCTTCATCTTCTTCGGAGCGGAAGATTCTGATGAAGGTGATGCTTTCCTTTTCTTCACCGCTGCTCGCTCCGCAGCCTTGGTCTTCTTCACATCTAATGCAGATGGAAGGATCGGAGTTGGGGTAGGCGCAGGAGGGGTAGAGGAATTTGGTTCATGTTCTTCAGGCACTACTGATGCAGTAGCTCTGACTTCTTCAGTTTCTACAGGCACAACGGTTGAAGCTTGAGCTGTCCTGGCAGTTTCCTCAGGCGCAATACTAGAGGTTGCCTTGGCAATTTCATCAGCAGCTGGAATGCAGTCATCAGCTCTGGAATTCACATTTTCTTCAGCACCCCGATTTTCATCAGCGGTGCTGGCATGCTCTTCTGTTGGTTGAGCAGATGCTTCAGCATGAAGAATTTCTGGTTGTGATGGAGCTGCAACATTTGAAGTGAACATTTCAGTCAGTTTCACAAACCTGACTTTGGCTCCTTGCCAATCAGCATAGTAAGCATTGAAATCATCGCTGAGGACTTTGATTTCAGACTGGAGCTTCACCAGTTCTTCAGTTGTCATAGAGACAACGTGTTTCCTCAGAAAGCGCTCCTTCTTGTACTGTGCTTTCTTAATCTGCCTGGACATTTCAAATTTCCACTTTTCTTCAGTTATAAAAGCGGTCAACATATGACTTTGGCCAGGAGAGAGATCCAGTTCAGGGAGGGGAGTGTTGGGATCTTTGTGCCACAGATCAATGTAGTCAAGGATCTTCCTTGGATCCAGCAAAAGAGGCACAGCACTGCCCTTGGCACTAGCGGCCCTGATGTGACGCCCGGATAATTGAGCTACAGTAATCCCACGTTAACGATGCCACGTCACCCCGTTTACTGTTGATAAACTCTCGATAGTTTAGAACCGAAACAAATTCAAAAAATAAATAAAAGCAAATAATAAAAGTTTACAAATATTAAAACTAAAATGTTCGGAGTGAGCCAAATAGTCCATATTAAATATTGGTGAAGAAACCACACTTTTGTAAAGTATTTGACTGCACTATAGTAAGTAAAAACAGCAGCAAAATAATTATTTAAATGCTTTTAAATACTAAACAAATGTTAATCTAGTTTATATAATCACCAAACTTTTTGGAGTAGGTGGCCTATGTTATTATGCTAATTTAGGAGTAGGGGTTGTATTTTTGTAAAACTGTTTTGCTAACTAAAATAAATAAAACAGAAAACAAAATAAGAAAAAGAAAAAAAAGAGAGAAAGCCCCCTGGCCAACTGGACAAGGCGGCCCAGCTGGCCGACCCACCTGGCCCAACCGGCCAGCCCACCTACTCCCCTCCATAACATACCCCCTCGACCGAACCCTAGCTACTCACCTGATCCCCCACTCCCCTTGTTCCCACTCCCTCCCACGATCTGGATCGAGGGCACGACCCCATCGTGCTCGCCCCTCGACCCCGCCGCTGATCTTCGACGCCGGCGCCCCGCGGCGCACCTCGCCGGAGAACCCCCCCTCTCGCCCGACGACTCGTCCTCCTCCCCGGACCCCTCCCACTCGCCTGGTTCTGGATCCGGGAGGGGCTCGATCCCGCGCCACCCTGCGCCTCCGACGTCGGCGCCCATCCCCGGCGCCGCCTCGTTACTGCCGTGCTCCGCCACCTAGTCGGCGTCGCCCCATCGCCTCTCCCTCACCGATGCCAACGCGCCCTGTCGCCCCCCTTCCTTGCTCGCAAGTGAGCGCCACCGTCCCCCTTCGCCCCCTTTCTTCCTGGGTCGCCACGGTCACCACCCCCCACGAGTGGTCGACGCGCTTCGGCCGTGCCCGTTGCGCACTCACCGTCACCCCGTCTCCTCCGCCCCGTCGTGCCTTCCCGGCCAGCCGTGGCCACCGACCGCGCCCTTGGCCGTCCTCCCTGGCCTCGCCCGCATGCCCGCCGTTCGCTCGCCGTCGCCGCCAACCGCGGCCCCGGCCGGTCGGCGCCCCGTTCCGGCGCCCCGGGGCTCTGCCCGCCGCGCTAGGGTCAGCCCCGACGGGCGCCCATGCCCGTTTCCACGCGCCGGCCCCGGTCGGCCTCCTGGGCCACTGTCGGGTGGGGCCCGATGCCTCTGGGCCAGTGACGTAGGGGCCCCACACCCCTAAAACGAAAATAAAAAGGAAATGAAAATGTAATTAATAAAATTATTAATTAGTTAATTAATTAATTAGTAAGTTAATTAATCCTGTTTAAATTAATCTAATTAATTAGTTAATTTAATTAAACAGTAATTAATCAGCTAAACCCTAATTAAACTAAGAAGTGTATGACATGCGGGACCCACACGTAGTTGACCCAGTCAACTGCACAATTGACTGCTGACGTCAGCATGATGTCATGCTGACGTCATCTTTTACTATTCTGGATAATGTTGATTAAATTAATTAAATAAATCCTAAAAATGATTTAAATCTTTAAAAATTAATATAAAATAATCCGTAGCTCGGATGGAAAAACTTTGTACATGAAAGTTGCTCAGAACGACGAGACGAATCCGAATACGTAGCCCGTTCGTCCACCACACATCCCTAGCATAGAGAACATGCAACTTTCCCCCTTCAGTTCATCAGTCCGAAAACGCGAAACACCGGGGATACTTTCCCGGATGTTTCCCCCCTTCGTCGGTATCACCTCCTACCGCGTTAGGGCATACCTAGCACCGCGTTTTGCCTCCTTATGTTTTGTGATGCTTTGTTTGCTCCGTATTTACTGTTTCTTCCCCCTCTCCTTCTCCGGTAGACTACGAGACCGACGCCGCTGCTACCCAGTACGTCTACGGTGTTGACGATCCCTCCTTCATGCTAGAGCAACCAGGCAAGCCCCCCCTGATCACCAGATATCGCCTATTCCTTCTCTATACTGCTTGCATTAGAGTAGTGTAGCATGTTACTGCTTTCGGTTAATCCTATACTGATGCATAGCCTGTCATTGTTGCTACAGTTGTTACCCTTACCTGCTATCCTACTGCTTAGTATAGGATGCTAGTGTTCCATCAGTGGCCCTACAGTCTTGTCTGTCTGCCATGCTATCCTACTGGGTCGTGATCACTTCGGGAGGTGATCACGGGTATATACTATATACTTTATATACATGACACATGGGATGACTAAAGTCGGGTCGGCTCGATGAGTACCCGCAAGTGATTCTGATGAGGGGGCTGAAAGGACAGGTGGCTCCATCCCGGTAGAGGTGGGCCTGCGTTCCTGACGGCCCCCGACTGTTACTTTGTGGCGGAGCGACAGGGTAGGTTGAGACCACCTAGGAGAGAGGTGGGCCTGGCCCTGGTCGGCGTTCGCGGATACTTAACACGCTTAACGAGATCTTGGTATTTGATCTGAGTCTGGCCATTTGGTCTATACGCACTAACCAACTACGCGGGAACAGTTATGGGCACTCGACGTCGTGGTATCAGCCGAAGCTCTTCTTGACGTCAGCGACGGAGCGGCGCGCGCCGGATTGGACTGGAACGCCTGCTAGGCTAGGTCTGCTTCCGGCCGCGTACGCAACGTGCAGGTGTGCAATGGGCGATGGGCCCAGACCCCTGCGCGCATAGGATTTAGACCGGCGTGTTGACCTCTTTGTTGAGCCTAGGTGGGGCTGCGACGTGTTGATCTTCCGCGGCCGGGCATGACCCAGAAAAGTGTGTCCGGCCAAATGGGATCGAGCGTGTTGGGTTATGTGGTGCACCCCTGCAGGGAAGTTTATCTATTCGAATAGCCGTGTCCCTCGGTAAAAGGACGACCCGGAGTTGTACCTTGACCTTATGACAACTAGAACTGGATACTTAATAAAACACACCCTTCCAAGTGCCAGATACAACCCGGTGATCTCTCTTTAACAGGGCGACGAGGAGGGGATCGCCGGGTAGGATTATGCTATACGATGCTACTTGGTGAACTTACCATCTACTCTCTCCTACATGCCGCAAGATGGAGGTGGCCAGAAGCGTAGTCTTCGACAGGATTAGCTATCCCCCTCTTATTCTGGCATTCTGCAGTTCAGTCTACCGACATGGCCCTTTACACATATACCCATGCATATGTAGTGTAGCTCCTTGCTTGCGAGTACTTTGGATGAGTACTCACGGTTGCTTTTCTCCCTCTTTTCCCCTTTCTATACCTGGTTGTCGCAACCAGATGCTGGAGTCCAGGAGCTAGAGATCCCGAGGATGATTCTACATGGAGTTCGGCTTCGAGGAGTAGTTAGGAGGTCCCAAGCAGGAGGCCTTGCCTCTTCGATCGTTGCTACTTTTGTGCTAGCCTTCTTAAGGCAAACTTGTTTAACTTATGTCTGTACTCAGATATTGTTGCTTCCGCTGACTCGTCTATGATCGAGCACTTGTATTCGAGCCCTCGAGGCCCCTGGCTTGTATTATGATGCTTGTATGACTTATTTATGTTGTAGAGTTGTGTTGTGATATCTTCCCGTGAGTCCCCGATCTTGATCGTACACATTTGCGTGCATGATTAGTGTACGGTCGAATCGGGGGCGTCCCAAGTTGGTATCAGAGCCGACTGCCTGTAGGAATCCCACTTCCACACTCCTTGGCCGAAGTCGAGTCTAGACATTGCAAAACTTTTACTAACATGGTTGTGTGGCTTACGGGCCCACGTCGCCATTGGGTGGTATTAGGATCTTTTACTCCTTGTCTATACTCTGGGACTCTGATCTCTCTTCTATTCGGGTTAAGTGAATTTTGCTAAATCTAACATTAGGATCTCGTTATCACTTTCACCCGGAGAGCCCCTTATTACTGATGATCGTCTGCTGCACTTGAAGACCCTGAAGATACTCTCCGCTGATAACCCGAGAACTTTTGTTCATCGCTTTTGCAATTCCCTTCCATCGATAAACTCCTATGGATAACCACGTATACTCGCCCTTCATACAATGTTTCCCCGTTGATCTTGTTATTACAAGATACCCCGAAATTCTCTCTGTTGTTCTGAGAATCCTTTGAGCTTACTGCCTTGCTGTTCCTTGTCACCTGAATACCCCTACGGATAATTCTCGCACTTACCGAGTATCCACTCGTCCCCAGTTGATTCAAGTAATTCACAAAAGTCTTTTAAATACTATTTGAACTTCCGAAAATCCTGAGCAGCCTATTGCTCTTGAAATTCTTGCTTACTTGCATTATGATTAATCTTAAGTCTCGTAATCTTATTGGCATCTCTTGTCATTACCATTTTGAGTCCGTTGATTCAATTTGTTGCGAATGCTCGCAATCCTCAATCAGATCCTAGAATTCATCCTTCCGGCTCAGACGTCATTTGAAACGTGAGCTGGTTCTCCCCCAATCAAATTGTCGTCGATTGTGCCCCTATGTCTATTGAACTTATCCATCCTTGATCAGAGCGTCTATTTCTGATCCTTCGCCTTGTAAATCATAATTCCTTTGCAATTGAGCTCTAAGTTACTTAGTTGTTTCTATAATCCAAGGTCTTTGCATTGATTCTTCCTCTGGTTGTGTGCCGATACTCACATCAGCTCCGCTATGGACCGTCGGATCCTTTGTTGGAATATCATCCGACAGTATCTTTCGTATGCAAAAACCTCGAGAAGTTCTTTCCTTGATACACAATGCCTTCAGTAAATTGTATCCTCTGCTTTCTCAACCATGCTCTGCCTTCGAGCTTGAGTTAATTACTCCTAAAGATTGTGGTGTATGATTCTAAGATGCCCCGATGGGTTGAACCTATACCTTTTCTAATCTGTGTAAACTCGGAAACTTCTACGGGTCATACTCTACTGGTGTTATGCCAGATAAAATTTCAACACTGCAACTTCGTCGAAAACGAGAAGTGAATGAAAGTTTATGCATTGAAAAAGTGGGAGTCGACCTTGAACTTTGTGTTCATGCCCATGGACACGATGTAGATCCTATCATGGAAGCTTCTTGTAATAATAACTATTTCCTTGATATAATATCATCTGATATCGGTGAATTGCCCCCTTGCAGTCGTGGTTCCGACCATGTTCTCCTTTAAATACCATTTCTCAAACAAGTTAAAACACTTGTCTTCTGCAGATCAATACCTCTCCGCAACCCCTATGTCGATCTTCCTTCGAGTAATACCCTCCAATATCTCGAGAATATCAAAGAACTGTGTTGCTTCCAATGAGTCTTCATCTAGTATTGCTTCTCACTGATTTCAGATTTCCCCCGGGTTCTGAGTTAATTCACTCGAGAACACCGATATGTGAATCAACTCCGCACTCCGATTCAATAACTCTAAGTAATTTTCGTTGCTTACGAGTTTAAAAATCCTTCAAGTCATTCCTAGCCTGATCAACTATATCAATATCGTGCAACTTTTCAACTGTGTGCTACCTGGTCCTTAATCCCGAAGCACGACTTTTGACGATGAGCTAAGCTTACGTCGATCTTTCTCGTCATATCATTTCACCTTGAACAACAAGCTTGATTTCGAGTTTGTGTCGTACCCATGGTTCCAATAACCTTTTGCTTCATAATTCCTTTGACTTGATGTCATCGCCGATAGATTACATCTTCATGAAATCTCTCGACAAATGTGTCGTGATCAACACCAACATTTTGAGCTCTTCCAGGATATCAATTGAATTCATAATGAGAAATACCATCCTTGCCCTCGATGATTTGTGTTATCATCGACCACTTTCTTGCCTTCCCCCAACACAAACTTGTTCATGTTATGGATGCAACTTGCTATCCAGCTTTTATGATGTTCTACCTTGAAGTATTAACGTACTTGATGACAAGTATGTTGTGAGGATTGCTCCACCTTTTAAGAATTCTTGGTATAGTGATACTTATCACAATTACCATTCTTTATTGGTCCCCGTGTTGGTTCTAACCGGGATACCTACACGCCAACGGTGCAGCTTGGATTCTGCCCTTCTAGCAACCCTATTGCTTTGAAGTTATTGGTCGCCGTTCATTCTTAGATTAATGGTTATCGAATCACCATTCTAACGTTGATCATGCTACCTAAGCCCATATTACGGGTGCACCTTTCAACCAATGGTTAATTTCGTATGTTTTCCTCGAGCACACATCATTATATCATTTGATCTGACAAATGTTATCTCCTTATCCACATAATTGTGGAAATCCATCTTTTTGGAAATTTTGATGATATGTCGTCGAGTCCATCAGCCACCTCCTCATCCTCTCCTTAGTTTAATGATGAACTCTTGTTTCGGAACTCACTCCCATAGTTCATTCCCCGAGAATCTTACCATGCCATTTCGTCAAATTGTGTTGCACCTTTTCTTCTCAGGCATCCTGAGTCTGAGGTATCCTGACGCCCATCGGATCTGAACCATGGTCAGAGACGATGGCTGGAACATATTTCCAAGAGTTATAACATTGGTCTTTATATGACCCGGTAAGGTGATGTCATGCCTAGCACACCTGGCCGAAGGGCCTATTGTTATAGTTTCCTTTTTAACAAGGTTAACCATTTTTCCATTAGGAAATTGACTGCCTTGTTTAATAAGTTTATCCTGATGGATCCTTTGTGTTTCCAGTAGTCTGACCTTTGCTTGAAGACCATGTCAATGCTATCCCAAAGCATGTCTGTGGTACTCCGATTTTCGACAAGAACATTTGAAGCCCAATGCTAAATGTTTTCTTGGTCAATTATCCAAACACCGTTGTATGGGTAATGTCATGAAAATTCTCTCCCCTTACCTAGAGGGTTTTCTATATAATATCCTATCATGGTTATCATGCTCTGCTTGTCCTTGGGACGGATATACCCCTGAAATATGTGTTTAAACACATTTTCCTTTCCATTGTTCTGTTTAATCTGATGATCATACTATCCTTTCCATTGTATTATTTAACCTTTCCAGTAGTCTGACTTAACTGAGCAGTGACATTTCCCTGCTTAGGTAAGCACCTCCGTGTACCACTCTGTCAGTAAGACGCTGTTACTATTGTTGATGACATTCCGTTAGCCACCGATGGACGAGAACTTTGCCTATTGGTCCGCCTCGTTCAACGAGCAGTAAAATGGTTCTCTTCGTCCCTCGCCCTTGGTACCGACGTTGTTGCCGACATAACTGGCAGGCTACCCTCTGACATGCCTTGCTATCATGACCGGGCAAGATGTCACTGTTCCTCCTACTTTTAATCCACATGGTGGGCCCATAACCCACAGTTCCACAGGATCGAGACCTGACTCTCCTGTACACCATGTTATCAAAGTTATTCCTCACGCTTGACTTCGTATGTGATTCACGGGCCACCTGCCTAGTGATCTATTCTGGTACCAAACACAATACTTTCCCATTTGCTCTGAACCCCTATCACATTTCGTATCAGGCAACGAATGATTGTCTATGCGCTTGAAACTTCTATTTTGCACCTTCTTACTTGCTCTCGATAATGTCTTAAGTTTCAATTCGAGGGTTACCTCCCGCCACCCTCCCTGATGTTATCTACTAGATAAACAAACGTTGTAGCGGCCCGTTTTTCCGTAATGTCCCCTTATCCTTTCGTAAGTACGATGGAGTTCCCGAAGGAAGGACGACGACTTCATGATGATGCTTTGGAATAAAGAATTGAAGACATCAAACAAAGGATTAACTTCTTCGAGAAGATCCGTTAGAATATCGTAACCAGAACTTTCCCCCTTACTCCCCTCTTAAATCTCGGGACGAGATTTCTTGTAGTGGAGGAGAATTGTGACGCCCGGATAATTGAGCTACAGTAATCCCACGTTAACGATGCCACGTCACCCCGTTTACTGTTGATAAACTCTCGATAGTTTAGAACCGAAACAAATTCAAAAAATAAATAAAAGCAAATAATAAAAGTTTACAAATATTAAAACTAAAATGTTCGGAGTGAGCCAAATAGTCCATATTAAATATTGGTGAAGAAACCATACTTTTGTAAAGTATTTGACTGCACTATAGTAAGTAAAAACAGCAGCAAAATAATTATTTAAATGCTTTTAAATACTAAACAAATGTTAATCTAGTTTATATAATCACCAAACTTTTTGGAGTAGGTGGCCTATGTTATTATGCTAATTTAGGAGTAGGGGTTGTATTTTTGTAAAACTGTTTTGCTAACTAAAATAAATAAAACAGAAAACAAAATAAGAAAAAGAAAAAAAGAGAGAAAGCCCCCTGGCCAACTGGACCAGACGGCCCAGCTGGCCGACCCACCTGGCCCAACTGGCCAGCCCACCTACTCCCCTCCATAACATACCCCCTCGACCGAACCCTAGCTACTCACCCGATCCCCCACTCCCCCTGTTCCCACTCCCTCCCACGATCTGGATCGAGGGCACGACCCCATCGTGCTCGCCCCTCGACCCCGCTGCTGATCTTCGACGCCGGCGCCCCGCGGCGCACCTCGCCGGAGAACCCCCCTCTCGCCCGACGACTCGTCCTCCTCCCCGGACCCCTCCCACTCGCCTGGTTCTGGATCGGGGAGGGGCTCGATCCCGCGCCACCCTGCGCCTCCGACGTCGGCGCCCATCCCCGGCGCCGCCTCGTTGCTACCGTGCTCCGCCACCTCGTCGGCGTCGCCCCATCGCCTCTCCCTCACCGACGCCAACGCGCCCCGTCGCCCCCTTCCCTGCTCGCAAGTGAGCGCCACCGTCCCCCTTCTCCCCCTTTCTTCCTGGGTCACCACGGTCACCACCCCCCACGCGCGGTCGACGCGCCCTCCGCCCCGTTGCGCACTCACCGTCGCCCCGTCTCCTCCGCCTCGCCCGCATGCCCGCCGTTCGCTTGGCGTCGCCGCCAACCGTGGCCCCGGTCGGTCGGCGCCCCGATCCGGCGCCACGGGGCTCTGCCCGCCACGCTATGGTCAGCCCCGACGGGCGCCCACGCCCGTTCCCACGCGCCCGCCCCGGTCGGCCTCCTGGGCCACTGTCGGGTGGGGCCCGATGCCTCTGGGCCACTGACGTAGGGGCCCCACAGCCCTAAAACGAAAATAAAAAGGAAATGAAAATGTAATTAATAAAATTATTAATTAGTTAATTAATTAATTAGTAAATTAATTAAGTTAATTAATCCTGTTTAAATTAATCTAATTATTTAGTTAATTTAATTAAACAATAATTAATTAGCTAAACCCTAATTAAACTAGGCAGTGTATGACATGCGGGACCCACACGTAGTTAACCCAGTCAACTGCACAATTGACTGCTGACGTCAGCATGATGTCATGCTGACGTCATGTTTTACTATTCTGGACAATGTTGATTAAATTAATTAAATAAATCCTAAAAATGATTTAAATCTTTAAAAATTAATATAAAATAATCCGTAGCTTGGATGGAAAAACTTTGTACATGAAAGTTGCTCAGAACGACGAGACGAATCCGAATACGTAGCCCGTTCATCCACCACACATCCCTAGCATAGCGAACATGCAACTTTCCCCCTCCGGTTCATCTGTTCGAAAACGCGAAACACCGGGGATACTTTCCCGGATGTTTCCCCCTTCGTCGGTATCACCTCCTACCGCGTTAGGGCATACCTAGCACCGCGTTTTGCCTCCTTATGTTTTGTGATGCTTTGTTTGCTCCGTATTTACTGTTTCTTCCCCCTCTCCTTCTCCGGTAGACTACGAGACCGACGCCGCTGCTACCCAGTACGTCTACGGTGTTGACGATCCCTCCTTCATGCCAGAGCAACCAGGCAAGCCCCCCCCTTGATCACCAGATATCGCCTATTCCTTCTCTATACTGCTTGCATTAGAGTAGTGTAGCATGTTACTGCTTTCGGTTAATCCTATACTGATGCATAGCCTGTCATTGTTGCTACAGTTGTTACCCTTACCTGCTATCCTACTGCTTAGTATAGGATGCTAGTGTTCCATCAGTGGCCCTACACTCTTGTCCGTCTGCCATGCTATCCTACTGGGTCGTGATCACTTCGGGAGGTGATCACGGGTATATACTATATACTTTATATACATGACACATGGGATGACTAAAGTCGGGTCGGCTCGATGAGTACCCGCAAGTGATTCTGATGAGGGGGCTGAAAGGACAGGTGGCTCCATCCCAGTAGAGGTGGGCCTGGGTTCCTGACGGCCCCCGACTGTTACTTTGTGGCGGAGCGACAGGGCAGGTTGAGACCACCTAGGAGAGAGGTGGGCCTGGCCCTGGTCGGCGTTCGCGGATACTTAACACGCTTAACGAGATCTTGGTATTTGATCTGAGTCTGGCCATTTGGTCTATACACACTAACCAACTATGCGGGAACAGTTATGGGCACTCGACGTCGTGGTATCAGCCGAAGCTCTTCTTGACGTCAGCGACGGAGCGGCGCGCGCCGGATTGGACTGGAACGCCTGCTAGGCTAGGTCTGCTTCCGGCCGCGTACGCAACGTGCAGGTGTACAATGGGCGATGGGCCCAGACCCCTGCGCGCATAGGATTTAGACCGGCGTGTTGACCTCTCTGTTGAGCCTAGGTGGGGCTGCGACGTGTTGATCTTCCGCGGCCGGGCATGACCCAAAAAAGTGTGTCCGGCCAAATGGGATCGAGCGTGTTGGGTTATGTGGTGCACCCCTGCAGGGAAGTTTATCTATTCGAATAGCCGTGTCCCTTGGTAAAAGGACGACCCGGAGTTGTACCTTGACCTTATGACAACTAGAACTGGATACTTAATAAAACACACCCTTCCAAGTGCCAGATACAACCCGGTGATCGCTCTCTAACAGGGCGACGAGGAGGGGATCGCCGGGTAGGATTATGCTATACGATGCTACTTGGTGAACTTACCATCTACTCTCTCCTACATGCTGCAAGACGGAGGTGGCCAGAAGCGTAGTCTTCGACAGGATTAGCTATCCCCCTCTTATTCTGGCATTCTGCAGTTCAGTCTACCGACATGGCCCTTTACACATATACCCATGCATATGTAGTGTAGCTCCTTGCTTGCGAGTACTTTGGATGAGTACTCACGGTTGCTTTTCTCCCTCTTTTCCCCTTTCTATACCTGGTTGTCGCAACCAGATGCTGGAGTCCAGGAGCTAGAGATCCCGAGGATGATTCTACATGGAGTTCGGCTTTGAGGAGTAGTTAGGAGGTCCCAGGCAGGAGGCCTTGCCTCTTCGATCGTTGCTACTTTTGTGCTAGCCTTCTTAAGGCAAACTTGTTTAACTTATGTCTGTACTCAGATATTGTTGCTTCCGCTGACTCGTCTATGATCGAGCACTTGTATTCGAGCCCTCGAGGCCCCTGGCTTGTATTATGATGCTTGTATGACTTATTTATGTTGTAGAGTTGTGTTGTGATATCTTCCCGTGAGTCCCCGATCTTGATCGTACACATTTGCGTGCATGATTAGTGTACGGTCGAATCGGGGGCGTCACACTTGACTTGCCTATCCCTGATGATTTCAGCTAGTTCTTCATCATCAGCCTTGTCATCATCAGAGGGAACATGGAAGACGACCTGCTTCTCGTGAGGACTTTGTTGAGTACCTCGTCCAGCAGTGGCCTTTTTCTTCAGCAGTGAGGGACTAGCAGAGGAACTTGGTGCAGCTGAAGAACTTGCAGAGGCTCCAGAGGCAATAGAGATGCCAGCTGTCCTTTGGCATGTGGCGAGATGCACAGGTGTAGAGGATTTGGTCGGAGCAACCGAAGACTTTGATGGAGGAGCTAAGGACATTGGAGTGGGTGCAGCATGAGGAGTTGGCCGTGAGGGCTTTGAAGATTCTGGCCATGAGGGCATTGCCGAGGAACTTGGCTGAGAAGGCATTGAAGCTGAAGCACTTGGCTTATGCGCAGGCTTCTTTGCCATGGCCTTCTTTGGCTTGCTAGCAGAGGCCTCAGCAGTGGCAGCAGCAGCAGCAGCAGAGTCTTCATTGAATTTCCTCACTGCTTCTCTTGCTTGTCTGCCCAACTTGGCTTGGCGCTTGGCCCATTCATCAGGATAATCCTCACCGCGCTTGAGGCTGGTGGGATCTGCTTCTTGGCCAGGTGCCAACGGAGGTCTTGGGCATGGAGGATTCAGAGCGAATTTCTTCATGTACTTAGGAGTGACATATCTGTACTCCCTCCATTCCCGTGCCCATCTCCTCTCAATCCTTTGTATGCGCACCTTGCGCTGATTTTTGTCTTCTTTTCCGAATTTTGCCTCATCAGGAGTGCAGTAATCAGCATATACGTCATCAGGGATCTCAAAAGCAGTGTTGACCTCTGCCCTCTTTCCTCCCTTTTGTGGCTTCTTTCATCAGCCATTTTCTTCAGATGAGGAATTTGAACAACAGAATTCTCTGAAGATGCATGCAACTTTTCTTCAAGGAACACTGCAAATGAGTTAAGTTGATGAGAACCTAATGATTCAGCAGCAGACATGTGTACCTGTGAATAGAGTATAGTTGCGAGGAATTTGAGAGGTCATATGCGTTCTCAGAAAGTTTTGAAAAATGAACAGGTTTGAGGATTTTGACCAGATGAGTCTTGAAGAATTTCACTAAGAGTTCTTTGTCTTAGGTTCCAGAGTTGTATAGATCAAAAAATCCACACAATTGAGGAATCTTGAAGAAAAATGTTGCTTAGAGAAATGAATCAAGAACAGATGACATGTGAGGTGTTTAGTGTGTGAGGAATTTGAAGAATAAAACACCTTTGAAGATTTTGCAGAAAGCATTTGAATCAAGGAGGGTAGTAAAAGCAACTTTTAATTTACCCTTGACAAAGAACACGACGAACTGGGAAGTGTAGATGTGACGTTCGTCTGTTCAGATCTTCCACGCCCGAACTTGGCAGAGGAAGACAGCTACGGCGGCGGCGGAGTGAAGAAATCCGCGGCCGGCGTGAGTACGACGACGAAGAGGTCAAGGCAGTGAAGCTCTTCCTCACCGGCGACGATGAAGTAGGGACGACGCTAGGGTTTGGGAAGCTCGAGCTGGAGTGAGGTCGAGCGGAGTAAACGAGAAGTGAAGAAGGGGAGGGGGTATTTATAGCCACGGTGAAAAACTGTTCGCCCGAAGAATTTGGGATGAACGTGCCCCTGACCCTTCTCATTCGCTTGACTGTTGGAAATATGCCCTAGAGGCAATAATAAATGGTTATTATTATATTTCTTTGTTGATGGTAATTGTCTATTGTTCATGCTATAATTGTATTGTCCGGAAATCGTAATACATGTGTGAATACATAGACCACAACGTGTCCCTAGTAAGCCTCTAGTTGACTAGCTCGTTGATCAACAGATAGTCATGGTTTCCTGAGTATGGACATTGGATGTCATTGGTAACGGGATCACATCATTAGGAGAATGATGTGATGGACAAGACCCAATCCTAAGCATAGCATAAAAGATCATGTAGTTCCGTTTGCTAGAGCTTTTCCAATGTCAAGTATCTTTTCCTTAGACCATGAGATCGTGCAACTCCCGGATACCGTAGGAGTGCTTTGGGTGTGCCAAACGTCACAACATAACTGGGTGACTATAAAGGTGCATTACGGGTATCTCCGAAAGTGTCTGTTGGGTTGGCACGGATCGAGACTGGGATTTGTCACTCCGTGTGACGGAGAGGTATCTCTGGGCCCACTCGGTAATGCATCATCATAATGAGCTCAATGTGACTAAGGCGTTAGTCACGGGATCATGCATTGCGGTACGAGTAAAGAGACTTGCCGGTAACGAGACTGAACAAGGTATTGGGATACCGACGATCGAATCTCGGGCAAGTAACATACCGATTGACAAAGGGAATTGTATACGGGATTGATTGAATCCTCGACATCGTGGTTCATCCGATGAGATCATCGTGGAACATGTGGGAGCTAACATGGGTATCCAGATCCCGCTGTTGGTTATTGACCGGAGAGGCGTCTCGGTCATGTCTGCATGTCTCCCGAACCCGTAGGGTCTACACACTTAAGGTTCGGTGACGCTAGGGTTGTAGAGATATGTGTATGCGGAAACCCGAAAGTTGTTCGGAGTCCCGGATGAGATCCCGGACGTCACGAGAGGTTCCGGAATGGTCCGGAGGTGAAGAATTATATATAGGAAGTCAAGTTTCGGCCACCGGGAAAGTTTCGGGGGTTACCGGTATTGTACCGGGACCACCGGAAGGGTCCCGGGGGTCCACCGGGTGGGGCCACCTATCACGGAGGGCCCCGTGGGCTGAAGTGGGAAGGGAACCAGCCCCTAGTGGGCTGGGCGCCCCCCATGGGCCTCCCCCCATGCGCCTAGGGTTGCAAACCCTAGGGTGGGGGGGCTTCCCACTTGCCTTGGGGGGCAAGGCACCCCCCCTTGGCCGCCGCCCCCACCCTAGATGGGTTTGTCCGGCGCCCCCCCTCCCAAGGGGGCCTATATAAAGGGGGTGGGGGAGGGAGGGCAGCAATAACACAGCCTTGGGCGCCTCCCTCCTCCCCTGCAACACCTCTCTCTCTCATATAAGCTCGGCAAAGCCCTGCCGACATCCCGCTGCATCCACCACCACGCCGTCGTGCTGCTGGATCTCCATCAACCTCTCCTCCCCCCTTGCTGGATCAAGAAGGAGGAGACGTCGCTGCACCATACGTGTGTTGAACGCGGAGGTGCCGTCCGTTCGGCACTCGGTCATCGGTGATTTGGATCACGGCGAGTACGACTCCGTCATCCACGTTCATTGGAACGCTTCCGCTCGCGATCTACAAGGGTATGTAGATGCACTCCTTTCCCCTCGTTGCTAGTATACTCCATAGATGCATCTTGGTGAGTGTAGGAAAATTTTAAAATTATGCTACGATTCCCAACAGTGGCATCATGAGCCAGGCCTATGCGTAGTTACTATGCACGAGTAGAACACAAAGAAGTTGTGGGCGTTGATGTTGCCAATTCCTCTTGCCGCTACTAGTCGTTTCTTGTTTCGGCGGCATTGTAGGATGAAGCGGCCCGGACCGACCTTACACGTACGCTTACGTGAGACAGGTTCCACCGACTGACATGCACTAGTTGCATAAGGTGGCTAGCGGGTGTCTGTCTCTCCTACTTTAGTCGGAACGGATTCGATGAAAAGGGTCCTTATGAAGGGTAAGTAGAAATTGGCAAATCACGTTGTGGTCATACGTAGGTAAGAAAACATTCTTGCTAGAAACCTACAAACCACGTAAAAACTTGCAACAACAATTAGAGGACGTCTAACTTGTTTTTGCAGCAAGTGCTATGTGATGTGATATGGCCAGAAGATGTGATGAATGATATATGTGATGTATGAGATTGATCATATTCTTGTAATAGGAATCACGACTTGCATGTCGATGAGTATGACAACCGGCATGAGCCATAGGAGTTGTCTTTATTATTTTGTATGACCTGCGTGTCATTGAATAACGCCATGTAAATTACTTTACTTTGTTGCTAAACGCGTTAGCCATAGAAGTAGAAGTAATCGTTGGCGTGATGACTTCATGAAGACACAATGATGGAGATCATGATGATGGAGATCATGGTGTCATGCCGGTGACGAAGATGATCATGGTGCCCCGAAGATGGAGATCAAAGGAGCATAATGATATTGGCCATATCATGTCACTATTTGATTGCATGTGATGTTTATCATGTTTTTGCATCTTATTTGCTTAGAACGACGGTAGTAAGTAAGATGACCCCTTATAATAATTTCAAGAAAGTGTTCACCCTAACTGTGCACCGTTGCGAAGGTTCGTTGTTTCGAAGCACCACGTGATGATCGGGTGTGATAGATTCTAACGTTCGAATACAACGGGTGTTGACGAGCCTAGCATGTACAGACATGGCCTCGGAACACACGCAATACACTTAGGTTGACTTGACGAGCCTAGCATGTACAGACATGGCCTCGGAACACGGAGGACCGAAAGGTCGAGCATGAGTCGTATAGAAGATACGATCAACATGGAGATGTTCACCGATCTTGACTAGTCCGTCTCACGTGATGATCGGACACGGCCTAGTTAAACTCGGATCATGTTTTACACTTAGATGACTAGAGGGATGTCTATCTGAGTGGGAGTTCATTAAATAATTTGATTAGATGAACTTAATTATCATGAACTTAGTCTAAAATCTTTACACTATGTCTTGTAGATCAAATGGCCCACGTTGTCCTCAATTTCAACGCGTTCCTAGAGAAAACCAAGCTGAAAGATGATGGCAGCAACTATACGGACTGGGTCCGGAACCTGAGGATCATCCTCATAGCAGCCAAGAAAGATTATGTCTTAGAAGCACCAATCCCAGAGAACCAAGACGTTATGAACGCTTGGCAGCAGCGTGCTGATGATTACTCCCTCGTTCAGTGCGGCATGCTTTACAGCTTAGAACCGGGTCTCCAAAAGCGTTTTGAGAAACATGGAGCATATGAGATGTTCGAGGAGCTGAAAATGGTTTTCCAAGCTCATGCCCGGGTCGAGAGATATGAAGTCTCCGACAAGTTCTTCAGCTGTAAAATGGAGGAGAATAGTTCTGTTAGTGAGCACATACTCAGAATGTCTGGGTTGCATAACCGCTTGTCTCAGCTGGGAGTTAATCTCTCGGATGACGCGGTCATTGACAGAATCCTCCAGTCGCTTCCACCAAGCTACAAGAGCTTTGTGATGAACTTCAATATGCAGGGGATGGAAAAGACCATTCCTGAGGTATATTCAATGCTGAAATCAGCGGAGGTGGAGATCAGAAAAGAACATCAAGTGTTATGGTGAATAAAACCACTAAGTTCAAGAAGGGCAAGGGTAAGAAGAACTTCAAGAAGGACGGCAAGGGAGTTGCCGCGCCCGGTAAGCCAGTTGCCAGGAAGAAGCCAAGGAATGGACCCAGGCCCGAGACTGAGTGCTTTTATTGCAAGGGAAGTGGTCACTGGAAGCGGAACTGCCCCAAATACTTAGCGGACAAGAAGGCCGGCAACGCCAAAGGTATATGTGATATACATGTAATTGATGTGTACCTTACCAGTACTCGTAGTAGCTCCTGGGTATTTGATACCGGTGCGGTTGCTCATATTTGTAACTCAAAACAGGAACTACGGAATAAACGGAGACTGGCGAAGGACGAGGTGACGATGCGTGTCGGGAATGGTTCCAAGGTCGATGTGATCGCCGTCGGCACGCTACCTCTGCATCTACCTACGGGATTAGTTTTAAACCTCAATAATTGTTATTTAGTGCCAGCTTTGAGCATGAACATTGTATCTGGATCTCGTTTAATTCGAGATGGCTACTCATTTAAATCCGAGAATAATGGTTGTTCTATTTATTTGAGAGATATGTTTTATGGTCATGCCCCGCTGGTCAATGGTTTATTTTTGATGAATCTCGAACGTGATGTTACACATGTTCATAGTGTGAATACCAAAAGATGTAAAGTTGATAACGATAGTCCCACATACTTGTGGCACTGCCGCCATGGTCACATTGGTGTCAAGCGCATGAAGAAGCTCCATGCAGATGGACTTTTGGAGTCTCTTGATTACGAATCATTTGACACGTGCGAACCATGCCTCATGGGTAAGATGACCAAGACTCCGTTCTCCGGAACAATGGAGCGAGCAACCAACTTATTGGAAATCATACATACTGATGTGTGCGGTCCAATGAGTGTTGAGGCTCGCGGAGGATATCGTTATGTTCTCACTCTCTGATGACTTAAGTAGATATGGGTATGTCTACCTAATGAAACACAAGTCTGAAATATTTGAAAAGTTCAAGGAATTTCAGAGTGAGGTTGAGAATCAACGTGACAGGAAAATAAAATTCTTACGATCAGATCGTGGTGGAGAATATTTAAGTCACGAATTTGGTACACACTTAAGGAAATGTGGAATCGTTTCACAACTCACGCCGCCTGGAACACCTCAGCGAAACGGTGTGTCCGAACGTCGTAATCGCACTCTATTGGATATGGTGCGATCTATGATGTCTCTTACCGATTTACCGCTCTCATTTTGGGGCTATGCTTTAGAGACTGCCGCATTCACTTTAAATAGGGCTCCGTCAAAATCCGTTAAGACGACACCGTATGAATTAAGGTTTGGGAACAAACCTAAGCTGTCGTTTCTAAAAGTTTGGGGATGCGATGCATATGTCAAGAAACTTCAACCTGAAAAGCTCGAACCCAAATCAGAAAAATGCGTCTTCATAGGATACCCTAAGGAAACCATTGGGTATACCTTCTACCTCAGATCCGAAGGCAAGATTTTCGTTGCCAAGAACGGGTCCTGTCTGGAGAAGGAGTTTCTCTCGAAAGAATTGAGTGGGAGGAAAGTGGAACTTGATGAGGTGATAGTCACCCCTTCCGAACCAGAAAGTAGCGCAGCGCGGGAAAATGTTCCTGTGGTGCCTACACCGACGGGGGAGGAAGTTAATGATGATAATCATGAAGCTTCGGATCAAGTTACTGAACTTCGTAGGTCCACAAGGACACGTTCCGCACCAGAGTGGTACGGCAAGCCTGTCCTGGAAATCATGTTGTTAGACAACGGTGAACCTTCGAACTATGAAGAAGCGATGGCGGGTCCGGATTCCGACAAATGGCTAGAAGCCATGAAATCCGAGATAGAATCCATGTATGAAAACAAAGTATGGACTTTGACTGACTTGCCCGATGAGCGGCGAGCCATAGAAAACAAATGGATCTTTAAGAAGAAGACGGACGCAGATGGTAATGTGACCATCTACAAAGCTCGACTTGTCGCTAAGGGTTATCGACAAGTTCAAGGGGTTGACTACGATGAGACTTTCTCACCCGTAGCGAAGCTGAAGTCCGTCCGAATCATGTTAGCAATTGCCGCATACTATGATTATGAGATATGGCAGATGGACGTCAAAACGGCATTCCTTAATGGCTTCCTTAAGGAAGAGTTGTATATGATGCAGCCGGAAGGTTTTGTCGATCCTAAGAATGCTAACAAAGTATGCAAGCTCCAGCGCTCAATCTATGGGCTGGTGCAAGCATCTCGGAGTTGGAACATTCGCTTTAATGAGATGATCAAAGCGTTTGGGTTTACACAGACTTATGGAGAAGCCTGTGTTTACAAGAAAGTGAGTGGGAGCTCTGTAGCATTTCTCATATTATATGTGGATGACATATTATTGATGGGAAATTATATAGAATTCTTGGAAAGTATAAAGGCCTATTTGAATAAGTGTTTTTCAATGAAGGACCTTGGAGAAGCTGCTTATATATTGGGCATCAAGATCTATAGAGATAGATCAAGACGCCTCATTGGTCTTTCACAGAGTACATACCTTGACAAGATATTGAAGAAGTTCAATATGGATCAGTCCAAGAAGGGGTTCTTGCCTGTATTGCAAGGTGTGCAATTGAGCACGGCTCAATGCCCGACCACGGCAGAAGATATAGAAAAGATGAGTGTCATCCCCTATGCCTCGGCCATAGGGTCTATTATGTATGCCATGCTGTGTACCAGACCTGATGTAAACCTTGCCGTAAGTTTGGTAGGAAGGTACCAAAGTAATCCCGGCATGGAACACTGGACAGCGGTCAAGAATATCCTGAAGTACCTGAAAAGGACTAAGGATATGTTTCTCGTTTATGGAGGTGACGAAGATCTCGTCGTAAAGGGTTACGTCGACACTAGCTTCGACACAGATCTGGATGACTCGAAGTCACAAACCGGATACGTGTATATTTTGAATGGAGGAGCAGTAAGCTGGTGCAGTTGCAAGCAAAGCGTCGTGGCGGGATCTACATGTGAAGCGGAGTACATGGCAGCCTCGGAGGCAGCACAGGAAGCAGTCTGGATGAAGGAGTTCATTACCGACCTAGGGGTGATTCCCAATGCGTCGGGCCCGATGACTCTCTTCTGTGACAACACTGGAGCTATTGCCCTTGCGAAGGAGCCCAGGTTTCACAGGAAGACCAGGCATATCAAGCGTCGCTTCAACTCCATTCGTGAAAGTGTTCAAAATGGAGACATAGATATTTCTAAAGTACATACGGACCTGAATGTAGCAGATCCGTTGACTAAACCTCTCCCTAGAGCAAAACATGATCAACAAGGACGCAATGGGTGTTCGATTCATCACAATGTAACTAGATTATTGACTCTAGTGCAAGTGGGAGACTGTTGGAAATATGCCCTAGAGGCAATAATAAATGGTTATTATTATATTTCTTTGTTCATGGTAATTGTCCATTGTTCATGCTATAATTGTATTGTCCGGAAATCGTAATACATGTGTGAATACATAGACCACAACGTGTCCCTAGTAAGCCTCTAGTTGACTAGCTCGTTGATCAACAGATAGTCATGGTTTCCTGACTATGGACATTGGATGTCATTGATAACGGGATCACATCATTAGGAGAATGATGTGATGGACAAGACCCAATCCTAAGCATAGCATAAAAGATCGTGTAGTTTCGTTTGCTAGAGCTTTTCCAATGTCAAGTATCTTTTCCTTAGACCATGAGATCGTGCAACTCCCGGATACCGTAGGAGTGCTTTGGGCGTGCCAAACGTCACAACGTAACTGGGTGACTATAAAGGTGCATTACGGGTATCTCCGAAAGTGTCTGTTGGGTTGGCACGGATCGAGACTGGGATTTGTCACTCCGTGTGACGGAGAGGTATCTCTGGGCCCACTCGGTAATGCATCATCATAATGAGCTCAATGTGACTAAGGCGTTAGTCACGGGATCATGCATTGCGGTACGAGTAAAGAGACTTGCCGGTAATGAGACTGAACAAGGTATTGGGATACCGACGATCGAATCTCGGGCAAGTAACATACCGATTGACAAAGGGAATTGTATACGGGATTGATTGAATCCTCGACATCGTGGTTCATCCGATGCGATCATCGTGGAACATGTGGGAGCTAACATGGGTATCCAGATCCCGCTGTTGGTTATTGACCGGAGAGGCGTCTCGGTCATGTCTGCATGTCTCCCGAACCCGTAGGGTCTACACACTTAAGGTTCGGTGACGCTAGGGTTGTAGAGATATGTGTATGCGGAAACCCGAAAGTTGTTCGGAGTCCCGGATGAGATCCCGGACGTCACGAGAGGTTCCGGAATGGTCCGGAGGTGAAGAATTATATATAGGAAGTCAAGTTTCGGCCACCGGGAAAGTTTCGGGGGTTACCGGTATTGTACCGAGACCACCGGAAGGGTCCCGGGGGTCCACCGGGTGGGGCCACCTATCCCGGAGGGCCCCGTGGGCTGAAGTGGGAAGGGAACCAGCCCCTAGTGGGCTGGGCGCCCCCCATGGGTCTCCCCCCATGCGCCTAGGGTTGCAAACCCTAGGGTGGGGGGGCTTCCCACTTGCCTTGGGGGGCAAGGCACCCCCCCTTGGCCGCCGCCCCCACCCTAGATGGGTTTGGCCGGCGCCCCCCCCCCTCCCAAGGGGGCCTATATAAAGGGGGGGAGGGAGGGCAGCAATAACACAGCCTTGGGCGCCTCCCTCCTCCCCTGCAACACCTCTCTCTCTCGTATAAGCTCGGCGAAGCCCTGCCGACATCCCGCTGCATCCACCACCACGCCGTCGTGCTGCTGGATCTCCATCAATCTCTCCTTCCCCCTTGCTGGATCAAGAAGGAGGAGACGTCGCTGCACCGTACGTGTGTTGAATGCGGAGGTGCCGTCCGTTCGGCACTCGGTCATCGGTGATTTGGATCACGGCGAGTACGACTCCGTCATCCACGTTCATTGGAACGCTTCCGCTCGCGATCTACAAGGGTATGTAGATGCACTCCTTTCCCCTCGTTGCTAGTATACTCCATAGATGCATCTTGGTGAGCGTAGGAAAATTTTAAAATTATGCTACGATTCCCAACATTGACGTGTGTCACCCACGTAGTAGAAGTGGAGATCGCGTGAGATCGTGGGAGAATAGATAAGTGTTTCGTGGGATGCGGAACGGTTTGAGCGGCAAAACAGTAGTTTTGGATAAGATAAGTTAAAGATTCCGTTCGCAAATTATTCAGCTGACAAGGACACAGTGAAGATTTTGAACGAGTTTCAAATAGAACGCACATGAAGAATTTGTGAATAGACTTGGTTGAGTATAGCATAGAGGGGGAAGGGTCCGATCACATTCACTTAGCAGAAAACGCAACTTTAAGAATTAGCAATAAGTGAATGCTGTAGCCAATGAAGACAAACGACGGAAACAGTGAAGACAATGCAAGGTTGAAGAATATGAACACCCGAGGAATTTCAAACTGAGGAAAAACTCAAATTTAAGATTTTCAACTTTTGGTGGTGGCGTGACCCACCGTATAAGAATGATGATTTCAGACACCGCGTACAATTGTCGTAGGGTTCTGAGAATCAAATTCTTCGTTAATTTCTTCACACTTGGAGTGTTAGTCTTCATTGATTTGAAGAAAAACGTTTCTTCATGTGTTGCACATCTAAGTCATCAATTTTGCATAAGTGTTAGGATTTGTGTCCTTTTCAAAGAACGTTCGAAGATTCTAAGATATTTAGCTCACACCGCAACTTGCTAAATCTCTTCTCATCCAAGGGCTTAGTGAAGATATCGGCTAGCTGTTCTTCAATCTTCACATGCTCAATGGAAATGTCGCCCTTCAACACATGATCACGAAGAAAATGATGACGAATCTGAATGTGCTTTGTCTTCGAGTGCTGAACTGGGTTGTGAACAATCTTGATGGCACTCTCATTGTCACAGAAGAGAGGCACATTCTTCATGTTGACGCCGTAGTCCTTGAGAGTTTGCTTCATCCATAGTAATTGAGCACAGTAGGAACCAGCAGCAATGTACTCAGCTTCAGCAGTAGACAATGATACGCAGTTCTGTTTCTTCAAGGACCAACAGACCAAAGATCGTTCGAGGAAATGGCATGTGCCAGATGTTGACTTGTGGTCCACACGATCACCAACATAGTCAGAGTCTGAATATCCAATGAGATCAAAAGTCGAGCCCTTGGGATACCATAATCCAAGTGTGGGTGTGTGAGCTAGATATCGAAGAATATGCTTCACAGCCTTATGGTGTGATTCATTCGGTGTAGCTTGAAATCGAGCACACATGCAAACACTAAGCATAATATCGGGCCTAGATGCACATAAGTACAATAAAGAGCCAATCATGGAGCGGTATACCTTTTGATCGAAGTCAATACCATTTTCGTCAGTGCATAGATGGGCATTTGTGGGCATTGGAATTTTGACGCCTTTGCAATCTTGCATGCCGAATTTCCTCAGTACATCCTTGAGGTATTTCTCCTGAGATATGAATATGCCATTGTGCTGTTGACGAATTTGAAGACCTAAGAAGAATTTCAATTCTTCCATCAGACATTTGATATTCTTCACTCATCATATAGGCAAATTCATCACTATAACGTTGGTCAGTACAGCCAAAGATAATATCATCAACATATATTTGGCACACAAACAGTTCACCTTCATAGGATTTAGTGAAAAGGGTAGGGTCGAGTTAACCGGGTTTGAAGCCTTTCTCCATGAGGAATTCCTTCAAAGTATCATACCACGCCCGTGGGGCCTGCTTGAGGCCATAGAGGGCCTTATTGAGTCTGAAGACTTTGTCAGGATGCTTTGGATCTTCAAAACCTGGGGGTTGAGCAACATATACTTCTTCCTCAAGGTTACCACTGAGGAATGCACTTTTCACATCCATTTGATATAGAGTGGTATCATGATGGTTAGCATAAGCAAGTAATATGCGAATAGCCTCAAGTCTAGCAACAGGAGCAAAAGTTTCATCAAAATCAATTCCTTCAACCTGTGTGTAGCCTTGAGCTAAAAGTCGTGCCTTATTCCTCACCACAGGGCCATTTTCATCTTGCTTGTTGCGGTAGATCCACTTTGTGCCGATGATATTATGCTTGCGAGGATCTGGACGTTTGACCAGTTCCCAGACATTGTTGAGCTCAAATTGATGCAATTCATCTTGCATAGCTTGAATCCACTCAGGCTCCAGAAATGCTTCATCTACCTTAGTGGGCTCTGTGATAGAAGCGAAAGCAAAGTGCCCACAAAAGTTAGACAAACGTGAAGCTTTTGAGCGTGTGAGAGGACCTGGAATGTTGATGTCGCTGATGATTTTGTCAATCTGCACTTCGTTTGCAACGCGAGGATGAGCAGGTTGTCGTTGAAGAATTTGATCAACATTTTCTTCAGCACCATTTTCTTCAGGTGGCTTTTCTCGACTATCTTCACGTTCTGGAATGAATTCTTCAGCAGATTCTTCGGTAGGAATAACATCCTCAGTAGCCTTGTGCTTGATAGATTCCTCAGGAGGTATTTCATCTAGCACATGAGGTAGGTGCTATCTTTGCGAGCCATTAGTTTCATCGAACCGCACATCTACAGTTTCAACAACCTTGTGAAGAACGTTGTTGAAGACTCTGTAGGTGTGCAAGTCCTTTCCGTAACCGAGCATAAAACCTTCGTGTGCTTTCGGTGCAAATTTAGAATTGTGATGAGGATCTCTAATCCAACATTTTGCACTGAAGACTTTGAAATAACTCACATTGGGTTTCTTGTCAGTGAGGAGTTCATATGCAGTTTTCTTGAAGAATTTGTGAAGATATACCCTGTTGATGATGTGGCAGGCAGTATAGATTGCCTCAATCCAGAAGCGACGAGGCGTCTTGTACTCATCAAGCATTGTGCGAGCCATCTCTACAAGAGTCCGGTTCTTGCGCTCCACAACGCCATTTTGCTGAGGAGTGTAAGGAGCAGATAACTCATGAGTAATACCAAGTTCATCAAGATAGTCATCAAGACCAGAATTCTTGAACTCAGTTCCATTGTCACTCCTGATGTGTTTAATCTTCACATCAAAGTTGGTTGAAGCCCTCGAGGAAAATCGTTTGAAGACTTCCTGCACTTCATGTTTGTAAGTAACAATGTGTACCCATGTGTAACGAGAGTAATCATCAACAATGACTAAACCGTATAGAGATACATCATTTGTAACAGTAGAATAATGGTTAGGACCGAAGAGATCCATGTGAAGCAATTCAAATGGGCGAGTGGTAGTCATGATAGTCTTCACTAGATGCTTGGCCTTGGTCATCTTTCCAGCTTCACAGGCTCTGCATAGGTGATCCTTGAGGAATTTGACATTCTCAATGCCAATGACATGCTTCTTCTTTGCAAGCGTGTGCAAATTCCTCATGCCTGCATGACCAAGTCGTCGATGCCATAGCCAGCCTTCTGAAGCTTTTGCCAGTAGACAGATAGCTAGTTGTGGTCCTGTAGAGAAATCAACAATATACAGATCTCCTCTCCTAAAGCCTTCGAAGACTTTGGAATGGTCAGCTTCCATAATCACAACACAACGATACTTGCCAAAGACAACAACCATATCTAGATCACAAAGCATCGAGACAGACATGAGGTTGTATCCTAAGGACTCGACAAGCATGACTTTGTCCATGAGTCGATCCTTTGTGATTGCAACCTTACCTAGACCCAATACCTTGCTTTTGCCTTTGTCAGCAAAGATGATATGCTTCAGATGTGATGGAGATAAGGGAGCATCCGTCAATAGATTCTTATCACCAGTCATGTGGTTTGTGCATCCACTATCAAGGACCCACTCAGTAGCTTTGGGTTGATCATCCTGCAGATGAATTAGTGCAGCTTACGAACTCATATACTTCATCAGTGAAGAATATGATATCAATTCATCAGATCAATTTCATCAAGCAGTAGAATACATAAAGCAGTATGAGGACGTGAGAAATGAAAGTTCATTTCTTCATGATTAGCCTGCGTCCTTTCAGGCATTTTCAGGTGTCCAGCAAATTCTTCAGACGTTTTAGCATGTCTGGAGACCTGACCCTGCATAAGAGATTAGTTCCTTTTTTTCACCACCCACATCTGAAGGGGTGGCAAAGAGTTCATCACTCTGCGAGCTCCATACGAGAAGGGTGGCATAGAAGCCAGTCCATTACGTTTCACATAGGAGGAGTTAGGATAAGCATATGAATAAGCATAGAAATTGTTTGAGGACTTATGAACATAATGATTAGAAGAATAATGCCCATATTCATAGCCCTTAGCTCTTTCCTGCGAAACAGAGGGGTTAGCATGATGATGATCATGTGAAGAATTTGGTCCATATGAAGAATTTGATCTGGGGTTCCTATTCTTCACAGGTGGTGTCATGAGGACATTCACCTGAAGACTTTCAAGGCATCTTTTGGGAACCCAGATTTTCTTCATAGGGGAATCGTTCCTGCAGTTAGTGCCAACATATCTAGCAAATACTTCACCATTCTAATTTTTGAACAGTTTATAGTTTGAGTCAAATGACTCGTCAGAAGAATGAGAAGATTCACAAGTAAAGCCAGATAAATTGGATGGATCAACTTGAGGTCCCTTTGCAGCAACCCATGAGGTTTTGGGGTACTGCTCAGGCTTCCAATATGTACCATCAACATTGAGTTTCCTTTCAAAGGCAATTCCCTCTTTCCTAGGGTTCCTGTTGAGGATCTGCTTTTTAAGCACATCGCAAAGTACCTGATGCCCTTTGAGGCTTTTGTACATGCCTATCACATACAATTTCCTTCAGCCCTGCATCGTTAGTGATACTAGCAATGTCCTCAGATGAGGAATTAGAGATGACAGAGACAGGTAAGGAATTTGTAGCATTAGAAGCATTTGAACATTCAGTGAAGAATTAGCAGATTCACGTTCAGTGCACTTCAAACATGGTGGAATGAATTCAACCTGAGCAGCTGTGATTTGTTGAGCTAGCAATGAATTGCGCTCTTTCTGAAGATCATCATAACTTTCCCTTAGCTTTTCAAGATCTTGCTTTCTTTGAAGAAATTCATAAGAAAGCTTCTCAGGATCGGATAAGTGAGTGTTATGATTTCTCTGAAGGTTATCAAACTTAGACTGAAGTCTCTGAAGATTATCAGTCAAGGTTTGAGTGCGATCCATTTCTTCACCCAACATATCATCGCTTTTGTCTAGCATATTTTGAACCTTTTCTAAAGCCCTTTGTAGTTTCACAGCAATTTTAGCAAGTTTAGAATAGCTGGGCTTAAGGTTGTCATCAGATTCATCCTCACTTGATTCAGAGGAGGGGTATTTGAGTACCTTGGCACCTTTTGCCATGAAGCAATAGGTGGGAGCGTAGTCATCATCGCCTTCATCAGCCTTGTTGGTGAGGTCATTTTCTTCAAAGTTGAAGATAGACTTGCTGACGAATGCAGTAGCGAGGGCTAGGCTCGCCACACCAGACTCGGACTCCTCAGATGCCTCCTCTTCCTCATGTTCCTCAGATTCAGCCTCAGAGTCCATTTCCTTGCCAATGAATGTCCGAGCCTTCTTGGAGCTGCTTTTCTTGTGAGACAAAGACTTGGAGGATTTTGATGATTTCTTCTTTTTCTTCACATCATCAGAACTGTAATCCTTGTATTTCTTCTTCTTTGATTCCTTTTCCCACTAAGGACAATCTTGAATGTAGTGACCAGGTTTCTTGCATTTGTGGCAAAGCCTCTTCTTGTACTCACTGGATGAGGAATCATTGCTCCTTGAGGATTTTCCAAAGCGACCACGGCTTGAGAACTTCTGGAATTTCTTCACGAGCATTGCCAGAGCCTCGCTCAATTCTTCGGGGTCACCAACGCTGCTGCCAGAATCCTCACAATCAGATTCAGAGACAGCCTTGGCCTTCAAAGCGCGAGTTCTGCCATAGCTCGATCCATAGAGACCTCTCTTCTCAGCAAGCTGGAACTCATGAGTGTTTAGCCTCTCGAGGATATCAGCGGGATAAAGTGACTTGTAGTCAGCACGCTCTTGTATCATCAGTGCCAGAGTATCAAAAGGGGAATCAAGCGATCTCAGCAATTTCTTCACCACCTCATGGTCTGTGATGTCAGTGGCGCCAAGCGCTTGAAGCTCATTTGAGATGTTAGTGAGGCGATTGAAGGTTTGTTGAACATTTTCATTGTCAAGTCTTTTGAAGCGGATCAATAGACAAATTTCTCACGTCCACCAATTTATTTTAGAATTTTTGGAGTTACAGAAGTATTCGAAAGTGTCAGATTACTACAGACTGTTCTATTTTGATAGATTCTGTTTTCTTTGTGCTGTGTGCTTATTTTGATGGCTCTATGGTTTTCTTTGATGAGTTTTTGCCATATAAAAGTTGGAATACAGTAGATATAATACAAAAACAAAATATGAATAGGTTTGATACAAAAATTATACTAGTGGTTTGCTTTCTTTTACAAACGGATCTCACGGAGGTTTTGTTGAGTTTTGTGTGATTGAAGTTTTCAAATTTTGGGTTATCTTACTATGGATGAAAGAAGGATAGAAGGGCCTAAGCCTGGGGATGCCCCGGCATCCCAAGCTACTATCCAAAAATGAGCAACCAACTAAACTTGGGGATGCCCCCGAGTGGCATCCCCTCTTTCTTCTAAAACAACTATCGGTATTTTACTCAAGGCTATATTTTTATTCGTCACGTAATATGTGCTTTGCTTGGAGTGTCTTGTATGATATGTTTCTTTGCTTGTTTTATATTTTAAGTCATCAATCCTTGCTGGACACACCTATTTGGGAGAGCCAAAATTAATTCATGACTTGTTAGAATTGCTCTTTATGCTTCACTTAAATCTTTTATGAGCTAGGACTTGCTCTAGTGCTTCACTTATATCTTTTTGAGCACGATGTGCTTAGTATTTTTGAAGAAATGCTCTCTTGCTTCACTTAGATTTATTTGAGAGTTAGTAAATTTTGAAGAAATTCTCTCTTGCTTCACTTAAATTATTTCGAGAGAAAGAAAATTTGTTGTGCTCATGATCTTCACTTATATTTGTTTGAGCTTATGAAAAGCAACACATGAATATTAGTATCAAGGTGATAGATATCCAAGAAGGATAAAGAAATAAAATATGTCATGAAGATCATTGGACAAAATAAGCTTGATTCTTAGTAATAGTTTTGAGATATGATGATGTGATATATGAGTTATGTTGGTGAGTAATTGTGCTCTAGTAGGAATATTGGTGTTAAGGTTTGTGATTCCCTATGCATGCATGGAAGTCAATAATCATGCAATGAAAATTATATCCTACATGTGGTGCATTATTCGGTGTTAGTTATGCTTAATGCTTGTTTATGAGATTATCCGTTTCTTAGCTTGGTCGCTTCCCAATCTTTTGCTAGCCTTCACTTTGCACCAAGTATGATCTCTACTTGTGCATCCAAAATCCTTTAAACCAGTTTTGCCACATGAGTCCACTATATCTACATATATGCGGTATTCTTTTGCCGTTCGAAGCAAATTTGCATGTGCCATCTCTAATTTTCAAAATAAACTTCTCTTTTGTGTGTTTGTTTCGCTCACAGAACGGTAACGAGTGGCTAATATTTTCCATACTGGATGTGTTATTCTCAAAGATGAGTGTTTATTTACTTGTCATTGCACGAGAGTAAGGCAAAGGTCTTAGGGATGCCCAGTCCCAAAATGCATTTTTTTACTTTATGTTGTCAAATAATAATTTCCTTGGAAAGTGTTCGTATGGAGGGCACCCGTGGATACGGCTAGCCATGGAAAGTGAAAGTATGGTGGAAAAAGGAATAACCTTTATTTTCTGTTTGGGAACCGCCTATGGCATATCTAGAATGGAAAGTGTTGGGAACTCTACGTCATTTTTGTTGGTGGGATGGATACACCTCTCAAAATGTTCTCTATTTTTTCGCTTTGAGGTCTGGCACCTCTACAAATCCCTACTTCCCTCCGCGAAGGGCCTTTCTTTTACTTTATGCAATTTTTATTTTGAAATTTAACTCTCCATCTCCTCTCATAAAAAGCACCAACTAGGAGGCAATATGATCGTACTTAAGAATTTGGTATAGCTAATATTCGAGTGTGTTTCGTGAATGGATCAATGTTTGAGCATGATGGGCTAGGGATAGCTTATTTTAGTGTTGATATTTTGAAAGACATGGTTGCTTGTTGATATGCTTGAGTATCTAAATTACTGTGTCAAAACTAAACTATTGCTTTGAATCACATAAAAAGTCCAAATGTCCATGCTATAAAGAAAAGAATATGATATGACATGATAGACAGCACTCCACATCAAAAATTCTATTTTTATCACTTACCTACTCGAGGACGAGCAGGAGTTAAGCTTGGGGATGTTGATACGTCTCCAACGTATCTATAATTTTTGATTGTTCCATGCTGTGTTATTGTCAATCTTCGATGTTTTATAATCATTTTATATCATTTTTTGGTACTAACCTATTGACATAGTGCCAAGTGCCAGTTGTAGTTTTTTCCATGTTTTTTACATCGCAGGAAATCAATATCAAACGGAGTCCAAATGCCACAAAACTCCACGATGGTTTTTTATGGGCCAGAAGGAAGGCAATGGGCCCTGGTTGCACCTGGGGGTGTCCCGAGGAGGGGACAACCCACCAGGGCGCGCCAGGAGGCCCTGGCGCGCCCTGGTGGGTCGTGCCCACCTCGGGTACCCCCCGGACCGCCTCTTTGCTCTATAAATACCCCAAAAATACCAGAACCCTAGGGTAGTCGAAGAAATATTGATCCAGCCGCCGCACAGTCCAGAACCACCAGATCCAATCTAGACACCATCACGGAGGGGTTCACCACCTCAATTGATGCCTCTCCGATGATGCGTGAGTAGTTCTTTGTAGACCTTCGGGTCCGTAGTCAGTAGCTAGATGGCTTCCTCTCTCTCGCTGAATTCTCAATACAATGGTCTCTTGGAGATCCATATGATGTAACTCTTTTTGCGGTGTGTTTGTTGGGATCTGATGAACTTTGAGTTTATGGTCAGATCTATCTTTTTATATCCATGAAAGTTATTTGAGTTTCTTTGATCTCTTATGTGCATGATCTCTTATAGCCTCATATTTCTTCTCTGATATTTGGGTTTTGTTTGTCCAACTTGATCTATTTATCTTGCAACGGGAAGAGGTGCCCGGTAGTGGGTTCGATCTTACGGTGCTCGATCCCAGTGACAGAAAGGGAAACGACACGTATGTATTGTTGCTACTAGGGATAAAAAGTCGAGATCTATATCTACCGCCATATAGATAAATGGATCTTGTCAACATCATGTCATTGTTCTTATTGCATTACTCCGTTTTTCCTTGAACTTAATACACTAGATGCATGCTGGATAGCGGACGATGTGTGGAGTAATAGTAGTAGATGCAGGCAGGAGTCGGTCTACTAACCTTGGACATGATGCCTATGTAATGATCATTGCCTGGATATCGTCATAATTATTTGAGGTTCTATCAATTGTCCAACAGTAATTTGTTCACCCACCGTTTGCTATCTTTTCTCGAGAGAAGCCACTAGTGAAACCTACGGCCCCGGGGTCTTATTTCTCTTATATTTGCCTTGCGATCTATTTTATTTGCTCTTTTTATTCAGATCTACTAAACCAAAAATAAAAAATTACCTTGCGGCAATTTATCCTTATTTATTTTATTTGGCGTTCGATCTATCAAATTACTACAAATTCCTCACGTCCGTTTTGCCTATCTTGAGGCGCCGTACCCCGAAAGGGATTAACAACCCTTTAACACGTCGGGTTGCGAGAAGTTGTTCTTTGTGTGCAGGGGCTGTTTACATTGTGTTGCTTGGTTCTCCTACTGGTTCGATAACATTGGTTTCATTTCTGAGGGAAATACCTACCGCTGCTGTGCTGCCTCATCCCTTCCTCTTTGGGGAAAAACCGACGTAGCTTCAAGCGACATCATCCAGTGATCCACTCCTGGATTACTTTGGTACCTCCTTGCTATACTTATAGCAAGGCACACATCAGGTCTGGTACATAGCATTGCATACATGATAGAACCTATGGTTGAGGCATAGGGAATGACTTTCATTTTCTCTCAATCTTCTGCAGTGGTCGGGCATTGAGTCTGACTCAACTTCACACCTTGTAACACAGGCAAGAACCCTTTCTTTGACTGATCCATTTTGAACTTCTTTAAAACTTTATCAAGGTATGTGCTTTGTGAAAGTCCAATTAAGCGTCTTGATCTATCTCTATAGATTTTGATGCCCAAAATATAAGCAGCTTCACCAAGGTCTTTCATTGAAAAATTCTTATTCAAGTATGCTTTTATGCTATCCAGAAATACTGTATTATTTCCAATCAATAATATGTCATCCACATATAATACTAGAAATTTTACAGAGCTCCCACTCACTTTCTTGTAAATACATGCTTCTCCATAAGTTTGTATAAAACCATATGCTTTGATCACACCATCGAAGCGTATAATCCAGCTCCGAGTGGCTTGCACCAGTCCATAAATGGATCGCTGGAGCTTGCACACTTTGTTAGCACCTTTAGGATCGACAAAACCTTCTGGTTGCATCATATACAACTCTTCTTTAAGATATCCATTAAGGAATGCAGTTTTGACATCCATTTGCCAAATTTCATAATCATAAAATGCGGCAATTGCTAACATGATTCAGACAGACTTAAGCATCGCTACGGGTGAGAAAGTCTCATCATAGTCAACCCCTTGAACTTGTCGAAAACCTTTCGCAACAAGTCGAGCTTTCTAGACAGTAACATTACCGTCAACTTCAGTCTTCTTCTTGAAGATCCATTTATTCTCTATGGCTTGCCGATCATCGGGCAAGTGAACCAAAGTCCACACTTTGTTCTCATACATGAATCCCATCTCAGATTTCATGGCCTCAAGCCATTTCGCGGAATCTGGGCTCATCATCGCTTCCTCATAGTTCGTAGGTTTGTCATGGTCAAGTAACATGACCTCCTTAACAGGATTACCGTACCACTGGTGCGGATCGTACTCTGGTTGACCTATGAGGTTCGGTAGTAACTTGATCCGAAGTTTCATGATCATCATCATTAGCTTCCTCACTAATTGGTGTAGGAATCACTGGAACTGATTTCTATGATGAACTACTTTCCAATTCGGGAGAAGGTACAACTACCTCATCAAGTTCTACTTTCCTCCCACTCACTTCTTTCGAGAGAAACTCCTTCTCTAGAAAGGATCCATTCTTAGCAACGAATATCTTGCCTTCGGATCTGTGATAGAAGGAGTACCCAACAGTCTCCTTTGGGTATCCTATGAAGACGCATTTCTCCGATTTGGGTTCGAGCTTATCAGGTTGAATCTTTTTCACATAAGCATTGCAGCCCCAAACTTTAAGAATGTCCTTGGAATTAATGAATTTTTTTTTGCTGGGAGCAATTAAACGACAGTTTAGGTTTCGTGCTAAACCACAGTTCATATGGTGTCCTCTCAACGGATTTAGATGGTGCCCTATTTAACGTGAATGCATCCGTCTCTAAAGCATAACCCCAAAACGATAGAGGTAAATCGGTAAGAGACATCATAGATCACACCATATCTAATATAGTACGGTTACGACGTTCAGACACACCATTACGCTGTGGTGTTCTAGGTGACGTGAGTTGCAAAACTATTCCACATTGTTTCAAATGAAGACCAAACTCATAGCTCAAATATTCTCCTCCACGATAATATCATAGAAACTTTATTCTTGTTACGATGATTTTCTACTTCACTCTGAAATTCTTTGAACTTTTGAAATGTTTTAGACTTATGTTTCATTAAGTTGATATACCCATATCTGCTCAAATTAATCATCTGTGAAGCTCAGAAAATAACGATACCCGCCGCGAGCCTCAACACTCATTGGACCACATACATCAGTATGTATTATTTCCAACAAGTCAGTTGCTCGCTCCATTGTTCCGGAGAACAGAGTCTTAGTCATCTTGCCCATGAGGCATGGTTCGCAAGCATCAAGTGATTCATAATCAAGTGATTCCCAAAGCCCATCAGCATGGAGTTTCTTCATGCGCTTTACACCAATATGACCGAAACGGCAGTGCCACAAATAAGTTGCACTATCATTATTAACTTTGCATCTTTTGGCTTCAATATTATGAATATGTGTATCACTACAATCGAGATTCAACGAAAATAGACCACTCATCAAGGGTGCATGACCATAAAAGATATTACTCATATAAATAGAATAACGATTATGCTCTGATTTAAATGAATAACCATCTCGCATCAAACAAGATCCAGATATAATGTTCATGCTCAACGTTGGCACCAAATAACGATTATTTAGGTCTAAAACTAATCCCGAAGTTAGATGTAGAGGTAGCGTGCCGACGGCGATCACATCGACTTTGGAACCATTTCCCACGCGCATCGTCACCTCGTCCTTAGCCAATCTTCATTTAATCCGTAGCCCCTGTTTCGAGTTGCAAATATGAGCAACAAAACCAGTATCAAATACCCAGGCGCTATTACGAGCATTAGTAAGGTACGCATCAATAACATGTATATCAAATATACCTTTCACTTTGCCATCCTTCTTATCCGCCAAATACTTGGGGCAGTTCCTGTTCTAGTGACCAGTCCCTTTGCAGTAGAAGCACTCAGTCTCAGGCTTACGTCCAGACTTGGGTTTCTTCCCTTGAGCAGAAACTGTCTTGCTGTTCTTCTTGAAGTCCCCCTTCTTCCCTTTGCCCTTTTTCTTGAAACTAGTGGTCTTGTTCACCATCACACTTGATGCTCGTTCTTGATTTCTACCTCCGCAGCCTTTAGCATCGCGAAGAGCTCGGGAATAGTCTTTTCCATCCCCTGCATATTATAGTTCATCATGAAGCCTTTATAGCTTGGTGGCAGTGATTGAAGAACTCTATCAATGACACTATCACCAGGAAGATTAACTCCTAGCTGAGTCAAGTGGTTATGGTACCCAGACATTATGAGTATGTGTTCACTAACAAAACTGTTCTCCTCCATCTTGCAGCTATAGAACTTGTTGGAGACTTCATATCTCTCAACTCGGGCATTTGCTTGAAATATTAACTTCAACTCCTAGAACATCTCATATGCTCCATGACATTCAAAACGTCTTTGAAGTCCCGATTCTAAGCCGTAAAGCATGGCACACTGAACTATCGAGTAGTCATCAGCTTTGCTCTACGAGACATTCATAACGTCCGGAGTTGCTCCTGCAGCGGGTCTTGCACCTAGTGGTGCTTCCAGGACGTAATTCTTCTGTGCATCAATGACCATAATCCTCAAGTTACGGACCCAGTCCGTGTAATTGCTACCATCATCTTTCAACTTAGCTTTCTCTAGGAACGCATTAAAATTTAAGGGAACGGTAGCACGGGCCATTGATCTACAACAACATAGATATGCAAAACACTATAAGGTACTAAGTTCATGATAAATTAAAGTTCAATTAATCATATGAATCAAGAACTCCCACTTAGATAGACATCTGTCATCTAAATGATCATGTGATCCATATCAACTAAACCATGTCCGATCATCACGTGAGATGGAGTAGTTTTCAATGGTGAACATAACTATGTTGATCATATCTACGATTCACGTTCGACCTTTCGGTCTCAGTGTTCCGAGGCCATATCTGCATATGCTAGGCTCGTCAAGTTAAACCCGAGTATTCTGCACGTGCAAAACTGGCTTGCACCCGTTGTATGTGAACGTAGAGCTTATCACACCCGATCATCACATGGTGTCTCGGCACGACGAACTGTAGCAACGGTGCATACTCAGGGAGAACACTTATACCTTGAAATTTAGTGAGGGATCATCTTATAATGGTACTGCCGTACTAAGCAAAATAAGATGCATAAAGGATAAACATCACATGCAATCAAAATATGTGACATGATATGGCCACCATCATCTTGTGCCTTTGATCTCCATCTCCAAAGCACCGTCATGATCCCCATCATCACCAGCTTGACACCTTGATCTCCATGGTAGCATCGTTGTCATCTCGCCAACTATTGCTTCTACGACTATGGCTGTGCTTAGTGATAAAGTAAAGCTTTTACATGGCGATTGCATTTCATACAATAAAGCGATAACCATAAGGCTCCTGCCAGTTGCCGATAACTTTTACAAAACATGATCATCTCATACAACAATTTATATCTCATCATGTCTTGACCATATCACATCACAACATGCCCTGCAAAAACAAGTTAGACGTCCTCTACTTTGTTGTTGCAAGATTTACGTCGCTGCTACGGGCTTCTAGCAAGAACCGTTCTTACCTACGCATCAAAACCACAACGATTTTTCGTCAAGTGTGTTGTTTTAACCTTCAACAAGGACCGACCCTAGTCAAACTCGATTCAACTAAAGTTGGAGAAACAAACACCCGCCAGCCACCTGTGTGCGAAGCACGTCGGTACAATCAGTCTCATGAACGCGGTCATGTAATGTCGGTCCGGGCCGCTTCATCCAATAATACCGCCAAATCAAAGTAAGATGTTGGTGGTAAGCAGTATGACTATTATCGCCCACAACTCATTGTGTTCTACTCATGCATATCATCTACGCATAGACCTGGCTCGGATGCCACTGTTGGGGAACGTAGTAATTCAAAAAATTTCCTACGATCACGCAAGATCTATATAGGAGAAGCATAGCAACAAGAGGGGAGAGTGTGTCCAGGTACCCTCGTAGACCGAAAGCGGAAGCGTTATGTTAACGCGGTTGATGTAGTCGAACGTCTTCACGATGCAACCGATCCAAGTACCGAACGTACGGCACCTCCGTGTTCAGCACACGTTCAGCTCGATGACGTCCCTCAAACTCTTGATCCAGCAGAGGGTCGAGGGAGAGTTCCGTCAGCCCGAAGGTGTGGCGATGGTGATGATGAAGTTGCCTGTGCAGGGCTTCGCCCAAGCACTACAACGATATGACCGAGTTAAACTGTGGAGGGGGGCACCGCACACGGCTAAGAGATTGTCTGTTGTGCTTTGGGGTGCCCCCTTGCCCCCATATATAAAGGAGGGGAGGAGGAGGCCGCCGGCCTAGGGGGCGCGCCATGTTGGGGAGTGCTACTAGGACTCCCAAGTCCTAGTAGGATTCCCCTTTCCTTTTCGGAGCAGGAAAGAGGGAAAGGGAGAGGGAGTAGGAAAGGGCAAGGGGGGCGCCGCCCCCTCCCCTAGTCCAATTCGTACTCCATGGGGGGGGGGAGCGCCAGCTCCCCTTGGCCTGCCTCCTCTTCTCCCCTATGGCCCAATAAGGCCCATTACTTCCCGGGGGGTTCCGGTAACCTCCCTGTACTCCAAAAAATACCCGAATCACTCTGGAACCATTCCGGTGTCCAAATATAACCTTCCAATATATCAATCATTACCTCTCGACCATTTTGAGACTCCTCGTCAAGTCCGTGATCTCAGCCGGGACTCCAAACAAACTTTGGTCATCAAATCACATAACTCATAATGCAAATCGTCATCGAACGTTAAGCGTGCGGACCCTACAGGTTCAAGAACTATGTAGACATGACCGAGACACATCTTCGATCAATAACCAATAGCGAAACCTGGATGTACATATTGGTTCCGACATATTCTTCAAAGATCTTTGTCGGTCAAACCGCATAACAACATACGTCATTCCCTTTGTCATTGATATGTTACTTGCCCGAGATTCGATCGTCGGTATCATTATACCTAGTTCAATCTCATTACTGGCAAGTCTATTTACTCGTTCCGTAATGCATCATCCCGCAACTAACTCATTAGTCACATTGCTCGCAAGGCTTATAGTGATGTGCATTACCGAGAGGGCCCAAAGATACCTCTCCGATACACGGAGTGAAAAATCCTAATCTCGATCTATGCCAACTCAACAAACACCTTCGGAGACACCTGTAGAGCACCTTTATAATCACCCAGTTACGTTTTAATGTTTGATAGCACGCAAGGTGTTCCTCCGGTATTCGGGAGTTGCATAATCTCATAGTCAGAGGAACATGTATAAGTCATGAACGATCATAATGCTAAGTTAATGGATGGGTCTTGTCCATCACATCATTCTCTAATGATGTGATCCCGTTCATCAAATGACAACACATGTCTATGGTTAGGAAACTTAACCATCTTTGATTAACGAGTTAGTCAAGTAGAGACATACCAGGGACACTCTGTTTTGTCTATGTATTCACACATGTACTAACACTAGTGGAAAAAGGGTCAAATGTGAAGCACATTAGTCCCGGTTTGTAACAAAACTAGCACTAATGTTACCATTAGTGCCGGTTCCAACGGCTAGGCGGGCTGAGCTCATTAGTACCGGTTCATGGCTAACCATTAGCACCGGTTGGTGCCACGAACCGGTACTAAAGAGGTTGTGGCAGGCCGTGGCCAGACTGGGGCGCCACCAGCACCTTCAGTACCGGTTCGTGGCATGAACCGGTACTAGGTTTTTTTAGTTGATTCCTTTTCCAGCTGTTTTTTAGTCCCACCTCGCCAAGCGAGAGGCACTCCCAGCGGTTTATAAGTCCTGAGTGCATAGACGATGAAGGAGAGGCGCAATGCTCACCTGCATGTTGTTTAGCTTCAGGCCTTGAGGAAGTAGTGTAGACTGCACGGAGCAAACTGCATGGAGCAAACTGCTGTAGTTTGCTCCGTGCAGTCTACACTACTTCCTCAAGGCCTGAAGATAAGCAACATGCAGGTGAGAATTACGCCTTTTAATAACTTATATTAACTTCGGACTTTTTGTGACTTCATTTGCTATTTTTCATGCATTTACTGATTTGTTTCGAGCTAAATGACCCTGAAATTGAAAAGCACTACAAATGAACCCTGAAAATGTTGAAACTTGGCATGGTATCATAATTTCACCCACATAGCATGTGCAAAAAAGTACAGAGGGTTACGACCAAAACTGGATGCACTTCGTGTACAAACTGCACACTCTCTTTCGAAGTATCAGGGTTTCGGACGAAAACTCATCTGTTACAAAGGCACTTCATTTTTTTAAACTCATTACAACTCCAGCCTTTTTGTGCGTTTATTATGCACCATTCAAAGCCACGTCATCAACTTTCAACCCTTTGTGCCTTCATTTGCTATTTTTATGCATTTATTGATTTGTTTTTGAGCTAAATGACCCTGAAATTGAAAAGTACTACAAATGAACTCTGAAAAGGTTGAAACTTAGCCATGGTATCATCATTTGACCCACATAGCATGTGCAAAAACGTAGAGAGGGTTACAGAAAAAACTGGATGCACTTCGTGTACAAACTGGACAATCTCTTTCGAAGTATCAGAGTTTTGGACAAAAACTCATTTGTTACACTGGCAATTCAAAATTTTAATAACTTATTACAACTCCGGACTTTTTTGCGTTCAACATGCACAATTCAAAGCTAGACCATCAACTTTCAACCCTTTCTGACATAATTTGCTATTTTTAATGCATTTACTGATTTGTTTTGAACTAAATGGCCCTGAAATTGAAAAGCACTACAAATGAACTCTGAAAAGGTTGAAACTTGGCATGGTATCATCATTTCAGCTGCATAGCATGTGCAAAATAGTAGAGAGGGTTACGGCAAAACTGGATGCACTTCGTGTACAAACTGGACAATCTCTTTCGAAGTATCGGGGTTTCGGACGAAAACTGATCTGTTACACCGGCACTTCAAAATTTTAATAACTTATTACAACTCCGGACTTTTTTTGCGTTCAGCACGCACAATTCAAAGCCACGTCATCAACTTTCAACCCTTTCTGACATAATTTGCTATTTTTAATGCATTTACTGATTTGTTTTGAGCTAAATGACCCTGAAATTGAAAAACACTTCAAATGAACTCCGAAAAGGTTGAAAGTTGGCATGGTATCATAATTTCACCCACATAGCATGTGCAAAAAAGTAGAGAGGGTTACGGCAAAAATTGGATGCACTTCGTGTACAAAATGGACAATCTCTTTGGAAGTATCAGGGTTTCGGACGAAAACTCATCTGTTACAAAGGCATTTCATTTTTTAAAGTTAAGTTATTCACAAACTAGTGATTCACACAAATTTCAAATAATTCAAAATTTAAACTATTCAAATTTGAAAACTACCGGCACTAACAAAAAGTTTGTAATTTTTTGTACCTAAAGCAAAAATATTCACAAAGAAACTCTAAATAGAGCAAAAAAAACATCTAAAAAATAAATAAAGCAGAAAAGGAAAAAAAGAAAAAAACTAAATGAAAAAAGCCCACCTACTGGGCCACAGCGGCCTGCATACGACTAGAAACCCAAATTCTAGTTGGGCCAGGATGCAGGCCTGCTAGCCCAATAGGCCCAACAAGGCATCGCAGCAGAGATAGGCCCAGAAGGCCTGCTTTAGAGAGGAGCTCGAGACAACAGCGGCGGCGGCGCTTATAAGCTGGTTTGAGCTCCCCGGCCAGCAAGGTGGGACCAAACATCTGCGACGCTCGCCTGGCAGCGCACAACCCTTTAGTACCGGGTCATGGCTCCAACCAGTACTAAAGGGTGGGTCTCTAGTACCGGTTAGAGCTAAGAACCGGTACTAAAGGGGGCCGCTTCCCGCTGCTTGGCCTGGCCAAAATTGGCCTTTAGTACCGGTTGGTGGCTCCAACCGGTACTAAAGGCCCCTCCTATATATATAGCACATACGAAAAATTCAGTTTCATCTCCCCACTTCTTCTCCAACTGCTTCGCGACATCGCCGCCGCCACCGCGCCGTCGCCCATCGCGCGCTGTCTCGCCCTCGCGCCCCCGCCGTGCGCCGTCGCCCCCGCCGCCCGTCGTCGCCGTCCCCGTCGTCGCCGTCTCGCGCCGCTGTCTCGCGCCGTCGCCCCCGCCGCCCGTCGCGCCGTCCCCGTCGTCGCCGTCTCGCGCTGGAGCCCGTACGCCGCCGCCCCCGCTCGTACACACACACACACACACACACACACACAAACACACACACACACACACATTTTATTTACTTATTTTCTGTTTTCTGTTTTTTAGATTAATGCATGTCAAATTGTTAATTAGATGATCGAATTAGATGAATTACCTAGATAAGGATGTTAGAGTGCTAGAATGTTAGATCGAATTAGATTTGAACTAGTTGAATTAATAAAACTAGTTTATTTTTAGTAAGAAAATTTAGGTATCTGAGATTTGATGATCTAATTAAATTATTACTATATAGAACTAGCTACTTTATTTTAGTAAGAAAATTAATAGAACTAGTTTATTTTTAGTAAAAGCTTAGTTGAATTAGTTGAATTAATAGAACTAGTTGAATTAGTTGAATTAATAGAACTAGTAAGTTTTTAATATTTCACCTATATGAACATAGGAAATGTCGTCTGACGACGAAAAAGATTTCATTATGTGCGAATACTGTGAAGACCAGCGCGGCCTGTGCGAAGAAAAATTTCCTTGTTGATGATAGGCGCTTCAGCATCAAGCCGGACGAGACCTTCGAAGTGGATACAGTAAGTCACAACGACAAGTCTTTTTTCGTAATTAAGCATGACTTATGCTTCATTTGCTTCAACTTATAATTTTAAATTTTCACTATTCTACTAGCGCATCCGCTGCCATGCAAGAATTTTTGTCTTGGATAAGATAGGTTTCAGTGCTATGGAAACTATGGAGGTAAAGAGAGTTTACCTGAAGACCAAGCATGGTTATACTTTCAACGTCAAATTATACAATGCAGACACATAAACCTATTTTGAATGCAAAACTTGGCAAGCACTATGCAAGGCTTATGCATTTGAGCCTGATATGTTTATCACCTTTGATATTCGTCCGGAAGATGATATTGAAGGTAATAGAGACATCTGGGTCGATGTGCAGATGCCTCCAGTTCTACCATTATGTGAGTTTCTCAACCATATTTATGTCTTCGATATTGTTTATTCGAAAATAGTTGACAACTAATTTCTATTGACAGCTTATTTCCATTCAAGCAAACATGTCCGGCGCTTGGTAGACAGGACCGTCCACTGTCCCGGGGCTGAACTAAACTGCGAGGAGATAAGTCATTATGTTTCATGGCTTGAGGATCTTGATGCTGTCAAGAGAAATTATTTTCCTGAATTTGAAAATCTTATTGAACTACGGTCACATCTATTTAGGAAAGATGGTAAGATTTTTACTATATTTGTCCTCAGTGCATCTTTTGCATACATTATTTTTCAAGCTAAACTTTCATTGCTAAGTATATTAATTACTATACGATGTTCTCCAACAGGGACTCCCGATGACAGATGTACCTCAGTGGATTGAGACTAAAGGTCGCATGTCAATGGTTAGCTTACGGCCAAGACTTCCTACATTGCACATGAGTGCATTCAGGATTTCTAAAAGCGATGAATGCTTAATAGTAAAAGATTGGAGCAAAATTGTTAACGATCGCAGAGAAGTACTAGGGGGCAGCAATCAGAAGCGCAGCCCACGATTAGGAGACAGGTTCGTCTGCATGCTCCAATATGATGGATCAGGAGAGCTATACATGTTCTATGCTATTTTACCTGAGAGAGAGAGCAACATGAGTGATTAGCTAGTTCATGCTCTTAGTACTTGTCCTCTCATGTCCGTGTTCTTCGTCCTGAACTTAATCTCAAAGAGTGATTTGCTTTTGTGGTGTTATGAACGCATATAATATCATGACCATGTTGAACTCGATGATATCTTTGCTTCTGGTACAAGTAAATGTTTCTTCTTTAAGCTAATGTTGCTGGTGATTAGATAGCGGTAATGACTATAATGATTAAATAGTGGTAATGACGACTATGATGATTTTTAGCTAGCTAGTATACTGTTGTTGGTGATGATATGATGCAAGAGTTTTTATATGAATATGATGATGATGATGAGCTATTATATCATTTATAAAAGAAACCGCAGATTAGTTTCAACTAGATGGATTCTAGCTAAGTGATCATGTATATGCCATATCCATATTACTTGATCACCTAAGTGATCAAGTAATATGGATATGGCATATACTTGATCACTTAGCTAGGATCCACATGCATCCAGTCGAAACTAATCTGCGGTACTTTCACCTAATGATTTAAAAACTCAATTTAATGTAAAACAATCACTAAATTAAATTGAAAACACAAAATGAAAGGAAAAATAAAAAAATAAAACCAAACCCCCCAAACATTTAGTACCGGTTGGTGTTATCAACCGGCGCTAATGGTCTACCCGCACCCGGGCCTGGCTCGTGCCATGTGGTGGCACTTTAGCCGGTTCGTGCCGAACCGGTACTAAAGGGGGCGGACCTTTAGTCCCTACCATTTAGTGCCGGTTACGGAACCGGCACTAAAGGCCATTACGAACCGGGACTAAAGCCCGGTTCTGCACTAGTGTAAGTTTCCGGTTAATACAATTCTAGCATGAATAATAAACATTTATCATGATATAAGGAAATATAAGTAACAACTTTATTATCGCCTCTAGGGCATATTTCCTTCACTAAACTCGACCTTAACTTGTAGAAATTAAAAAACTGCAACTTTACTTGTTAAGGGTCTAATTCCCCCTCTAGACCCCTCTACTCGATCCTTTCAATTTGTATGAGAGCATTGGTCTCTATTGCTTTGGTTTAATCACCATTGGAGGAAGATGGATGATTCTACGTTCTGGAGTACTAGACATAGAGTGCTTATTATTGATGGGGAGTTTTATGGTTCTTGGAAAAATGAAATGGTTGCGATCTTCAATCAATATAATTTGAGAAAGTATACTCTTAGCCCTTATGTGCCTCCCATTGATCCTTTGCATCCTACCCCCGATGAGTATCTTGCCATGGTTCGCAATCTTAGGACTGTTAATCTTATCATTAGAGGATTGTCTAGAAATGTGCTTGTTTGTTTGCAAAACTTTGAATGCGCATATACTATATGGAATTATCTTGAGGAACGCTTTCCAAATTATACCTTGAAAAATCTAATGAAATTCTTCAGAAGTCCATTGCTTTTCAAAAGATGAGGCCTAGTGATAGCAAGTTTGATGAATGTATATTTGAGATCCGTGATCTTATGCATGCTAAGGGTAATGTTGGAACCATTAGTAGCATTATTGCGGAAACTATTAGAATTCATAAACTTGCACATTGTCATGGTCAAAATTCTAACGAATCACTTGAACTAGGTGATGATCATATGGATGATGATAATATTGAGCATGGCTATTATGATGAAGGCGGAGAAAGTGACATTGAATATGAGAAGGCTATGATGAATCTTTGTCTCATGGCGAATCTTCACAATTACATATCCGGAGGAAAGGAATGGGTTCTTGATAGTGGATGTACCGATCACATGACCGGATATAAAGACATGTTCCGAGATCTTGCCAAAAATGATGGTCCAGGCAGGTTTGTAACTTTTGGAGATAACTCCTAGGGTAAGGTACTTGGCCTTGGTAAGGTGGTCATATCCAATGACAGCTCTATTCAAAATGTTACGCTTGTTGAATCTCTTGGTTACAATCTTCTTTCTGTATCTAGACTAGTTGACTTTGGTCTCAGTGTCCTATTTACCGAAGTAGATTGCCAAGTGTTTCGTCGAGATAATGATAATATGGTTGTTACCGGCATCCGTAGAGGTGATCTATACATTGTTGATTTCATTAAGAAAGACCAACCTCGTACTTGTTTGATTGCTAAATTTTCTAAAGGTTGGTTATGACATAGAAGGTTAGGTCATGTGGGCATGTGAAATCTTGATAAGCTTATTAAAGGTGATCATATCCTTGGTCTTAAAGATGTTCTATTTGACAACGATAGACTTTGTAGTGCTTGTCAAGCAGGAAAACAAGTTGTAGCTGTTGGGGAACGCAGTAATTTCAAAAAAATTCCTACGATCACGCAAGATCTATCTAGGAGATGCATAGCAACGAGAGGGGAGAGTGTGTCCACGTACCCTCGTAGACCGAAAGCGGAAGCGTTTAGTAACGCGGTTGATGTAGTCGAACGTCTTCACGATCCAACCGATCGAAGTACCGAACGTACGGCACCTCCGTGTTTAGCACATGTTCAGCACGACGAGGTCCCTCGAGCTCTTGGTCCAGTTGAGGACGAGGGAGAGTTCCTCCAGCACGATGGTGTGGCGATGGTGATGATGAAGTTACCGGCGTAGGGCTTCGCCTAAGCACTACGACGATATGACCGAGGTGTTAACTGTGGAGGGGGGCGCCGCACACGGCTAGGAACAATTGATGTGTGTTCTAGGGGTGCCCTCCCCACGCTTATAAAGGAGGGAGAGGGAGGGAGGCAGCCTAGGGCGCGCCGAAGTAGGAGGAATCCTACTTGGGCCCCTAGTCCAATTCGCCCCCCTTGCCATATTTGGACAAGGGGAAAGGAAGGAGGGGGGAGGGAAGGAAGTAGGAGTCCTACTTCATACTTTCCTTTCCCTCCTCTCATTTCCCTTTCTCCCCACGTGCTGGCCCTATAGGGGGCGCACCAGACCCTTGTGGGCTGGTGTGTTCCCTTACTTGGCCCATTAAGCCCATATCTTTGTCGGGGGTTGCCCGGAACCCCTTCCGGTGACCCGATATCACCCGGAACACTTCCGGTGTCCAAATACCATCGTCCTATATATGGATCTTTACCCCTCGACCATTTCGAAACTCCTCGTCATGTCCGTGATCTCATCCGGGACTCCGAACAAACTTCGGTTCATCAAATCACATAACTCATAATATAAATCGTCATCGAACGTTAAGCGTGCGGACCCTACGGGTCCGAGAACTATGTAGACATGACCGAGACACATCTCCGGTCAATAACCAATAGCGGAACCTCGATGCTCATATTGGCTCCTACATATTCTACGAAGATCTATATCGGTCAAACCGCATAACAACATGCATTATTCCCTTTGTCATTGTTATGTTACTTGCCCGAGATTCGATCGTCGGTATCATCATACCTAGTTCAATCTCGTCACTGGCAAGTCTCTTTACTCGTTCCGTAATGCATCATCCCGTGACTAACTCATTAGTCATATTGCTTTTAAGGCTCATAGTGATGTGCATTACCGAGAGGGCCCAGAGATACCTCTCCGATACACAGAGTGACAAATCCTAATCTCGATCTATGCCAACTCAACAAACGCCATCGGAGACACCAGTAGAGCATATTTATAATCACCCAGTTACGTTGTGACGTTTGATAGCACACAAAGTGTTCCTCCGGTATTCGGGAGTTGCATAATCTCATACTCAGAGGAATATATATAAGTCATGAAGAAAGCAATAGCAATAAAACCGAACGATCATTATGCTAAGCTAACGGATGGGTCTTATCCATAACATCATTCTCTAATGATGTGATCCCGTTCATCAAATGACAACACATGTCTATGGTTTAGGAAACATAACCATCTTTGTTTAACGAGCTAGTCAAGTAGAGGCATACTAGGGACACTCTGTTTTGTCTATGTATTCACACATGTACTAAGTTTCCGGTTAATACAATTCTAATATGAATAACAAATATTTATCATGATATAAGGAAATATAAATAACAACTTTATTATTGCCTCTAGGGCATATTTACTTCAGTCTCCCACTTGCACTAGAGTCAATAATCTAGTTCACATCGCCATGTGATTTAACATCAATAGTTCATATCACCATGTGATTAACAGCCATAGTTCACATCGCCATGTGACCAACACCCAAAGGGTTTACTAGAGTCAATATTCTAGTTCACATCGCCATGTGATTAACACCCAAAGAGTACTAAGGTGTGATCATGTTTTGCTTGTGAGAAAAGATTAGTCAACGGGTCTGCCACATTCAGAGCTGTATGTATGTTGCGAATATTCTACGTCTACAATGCTCTGCACGGAGCTACTCTAGCTAATTGCTCCCACTTTCAATATGTATCCAGATTGAGACTTAGAGTCATCCGGATCAGTGTCAAAGCTTGCATCGACGTAACTCTTTACGACGAACTCTTTTATCACCTCCATAACCGAGAAATATTTCCTTAGTCCTCTAAGGATAATTTTGACCGCTGTCTAGTGATCTACTCCTAGATCACTATTGTACTCCCTTGCCAAAAACATGCTAAGGTATACAATAGGTCTGGTACACAACATAGCATACTTTATAGAACCTATGACTAAGGCATAGGGAATGACTTCTCATTCTCTTTCTATTTTCTACTGTGGTCGGGTTTTGAGTCTTTACTCAACTTCACACCTTGCAACATAGGCAAGAACTCCTTGTCTGACTGTTCCATTTTGAACTACTTCAAAATCTTGTCAAGGTATGTACTCATTGAAAAAACTTATCAAGCGTCTTGATATATCTCTATAGATCTTGACGCTCAATATGTAAGCAGCTTCATCGAGGTCTTTCTTTGAAAAAATCCTTTCAAACACTCCTTTATGCTTTCTAGAAAATTCTACATCATTTCCAATCAAAAATATGTCATTCACATATACTTATCAGAAAGGCTGTAGTGCTCCCACTCACTTTATTATAAATACAGGCTTCACCGTAAGTCTGTATAAAACCATATGCTTTGATCAACTCATCAAAGCGTATATTCCAACTCTGAGATGCTTGCACCAGTCCATAGATGGATCGCTGGAGCTTGCACACTTTGTTAGCACCTTTAGAATTGACAAAACCTTGTAGTTCCATCATATACAACTATTCTTTAATAAATTCATTAAGAAATGCAGTTTTGACATCCATTTGCTAGATTTCATAAAATGTGGCAATTGCTAACATGATTCGGACAGACTTTAAGCATCCATACGAGTGAGAAAATCTCATCGTAGTCAACACCTTGAACTTGTCGAAAACCTTTTGCGACAATTCGAGCGTTGTAGATAGTAACACTACTATCAGCGTCCGTCTTCCTCTTGAAGATCCATCTATTCTCAATGGCTCACCGATCATTGGGAAAGTCAATCAAAGTCCATCCTTTGTTCTCATAAATGGATCCTATCTCAGATTTCATGGCTTCAAGCCATTTCGTAGAATCTGGGCTCATCATCACTTCCTCATAGTCCGTAGGTTCGTTATGGTCTAGTAACATGACTTCCAGAACAGGATTACTGTACCACTCTGATGCGGAACGTACTCTGGTTGACCTACGAGGTTTGGTAGTAACTTGATCTGAAGTTTCATGATCATCATCATTAGCTTCCTCACTAATTGGTGTAGGCATCACAGGAACTGATTTCTGTGATGAACTACTTTCCAATCCGGGAGAAGGTACAATTACCTCATCAAGTTCTACTTTCCTCCCTCTCACTTCTTTCGAGAGAAACTCTTTCTCTAGAAAGGATACATTCTTAGCAACAAAGATCTTGCCATTGGATCTATGATAGAAGGTGTACCCAACAGTTTCTTTTGGGTATCCTATGAAGACACACTTCTCCGATTTAAGTTCGTGCTTATCAGGCTGAAGTTTATTCACATAAGCATCGCAAGCTCAAACTTTAAGAAACGACAGTTTAGGTTTCTTGCTAAACCATAGTTCATACGGTGCCATCTCAACGGATTTAGATGGTGTCCTTTTTAACGTGAATGCAGCTGTCTCTAATGCATAACCCCAAAATGATAGTGGTAAATCAGTAAGAGACATCATAGATCACACCACATCCAATATAGTACGGTTACGACGTTCGGACACACCATTACGCTATGGTGTTCCAGGTGGCGTGAGTTGTGAAACTATTCCACATTGTTTCAAATAAAGACCAAACTCATAACTCAAATATTCACCTCCACGATCAGATCATAGAAACTTTATTTTCTTGTTACGATGATATTCCACTTCACTCTGGAATTCTTTGAACTTTTCAAATGTTTCAGACTTATGTTTCATTGAGTAGATATACCCATATCTGCTCAAATCATCTGTGAAGGTTAGAAAATAACGATACCCGATGCGAGCCTCGACACTCATCGGACCGCATACATCAATATGTATTATTTCCAATAAGTCAGTTGCTCGCTCCATTGTTCCGGAGAACGGAGTCTTAGTCATCTTGCCCATGAGGCATGGTTCGCAAGCATCAAGTGATTCATAATCAAATGATTCCAAAATCCCATCAGCATGGAGTTTCTTCATGCGCTTTACACCAATATGACCTAAACGGCAGTGCCACAGATATGTTGCACTATCATTATTAACTTTGCATCTTTTGGCTTCAATATTATGAATATGTGTATCACTACGATCGAGATTCAATAAACCATTGGGTGTATGACCCTAGAAGGTTTTATTCATGTAAACAGAACAACACTTATTCTCTGACTTAAATGAATAATCGTGTTGCAATAAACATGATCCAATCATATTCATGCTCAATGCAAACACCAAATAACATTTATTTAGGTTCAACACTAATCTCGAAGGTAGAGGGAGTGTGCGATGATGATGATTTTATCAACCTTGGAATCACTTCCAACACACATCGTCACCTCGCCTTTAACAAGTCTCTATTCATTTTGCAACTCCAGTTTTGAGTTACTAATCTTAACAACTAAACCGATATCAAGTACCCTGGGGTTACTATGAACACTAGTAAAGTACACATCAATAACTTATATATCAGATATACCTTTGTTCACTTTGCCATCCTTCTTATCTGCCAAGTATTTGGGGTAGTTCCGCTTCCAATGACCATTCCCTTTGCAGTAGAAGCACTCAGTTTCAGGCTTAGGTCTAGCTTTGGGTTTCTTCACGGGAGTGGCAACTTGTTTGCCATTCTTTCTTGAAGTTCCCTTTCTTTTCCTTGCCCTTTTACTTGAAACTAGTGGTCTTGTCAACCATCAACACTTGATGCTTTTTCTTGATTTCTACCTTTGCCGATTTCAGCATCTCGAAGAGCTTGGGAATCGTTTTCGTCATCCCTTGCATATTATAGTTCATCACGAAGTTCCAATAACTTGGTGATAGTGACTAGAGAACTTTGTCAATCACTATCTTATCTGGAAGATTAACTCCCACTTGATTCAAGCGATTGTAGTACCCAGACATTCTGAGCACATGCTCACTAGTTGAGCTATTCTCCTCCATCTTGTAGGCAAAGTACTTGTCAGAGGTCTCATACCTCTCGACTCGGGCATGAGTCTGAAATACCAATTTTAGCTTTTGGAACATCTTATATGCTCTGTGGCGTTCAAATTGTTTTTGAAGTCCCGGTTCTAAGCCGTAAGCATGGTGCACTAAACTATCAAGTAGTCATCATACCGGGCTTGCCAAATGTTCATAACGTCTGCATCTGCTCCTGCAATAGGTCCGTCACCTAGCGGTGCATCAAGGACATAATACTTCTGTGCAGCAATGAGGATAATCCTCAGATCACAAATCCAGTCCGCATCATTTCTACTATAATCTTTCAACATATTTTTCTCTAGGAACATATCAAAAATAAACGGGGAGCTATAACGCGAGCTAATGATCAACAACATAATTCCCAAATACTATCAGGACTGAGTTCTTGATAAATTAAAGTTCAATTAATCATATTACTTAAGAACTCCCACTTAGATAGACATCCCTCTAGTCATCTAAATGATCACGTGATCCATATCAACTAAACCATGTCTGATCATCACGTGAGATGGAGTAGTTTTCAATGGTGAACATCACTATGTTGATCATATCTACTATATGATTCAAGTTTGACCTTTCGGTCTCCAGTGTTCCGAGGCCATATCTGCATATGCTAGGCTCGCCAAGTTTAACCTGAGTATTCTACACGTGCAAAACTGGCTTGCACACGTTGTATGTGAACGTAGAGCTTATCACACCCGATCATCACGTGGTGTCTCAGCACGAAGAACTGTCACAACGGTGCATACTCAGGGAGAACACTTATACCTTGAAATTTTAGTAAGGGATCATCTCATAATGCTACCGTCGTACCAAGCAAAATAAGATGCATAAAAGATAAACATCACATGCAATCAAAATATGTGACATGATATGGCCATCCTCATCTTGTTCCTTTGATCTCCATCTCCAAAGTACCGTCATGATCTCCATCGTCACCGGCATGACACCATGATCTCCATCATCTTGATCTCTATCAACGTGTCGTCACATGGTCGCCAAGTGTGCTATTTTAACCTTCAACAAGGACCGGGTGTAGTCAAACTCGATTCAACTAAAGTTGGAGAAACAGACACCCACCAGCCACCTGTATGCGAAGCATGTCGGTAAAACCAGTCTCATGAATGTGGTCATGTAATGTCGGTCCGGGCCGCTTCATCCAACAATACCGCCAAATCAAAGTAAGACGTTGCTGGAAAATAGTAAGGCTATTATCGCCCACAACTCTTTATGTTCTACTCGTGCATATAACATCTACGCATAGACCTGGCTCTGATACCACTGTTGGGGAACCTAGTAATTTCAAAAAAATTCCTACGATCACGCAAGATATATCTAGGAGATGCATAGCAACAAGAGGGGAGAGTGTGTCCACGTACCCTCGTAGACTGAAAGCGGAAGCATTTAGTAACGCGGTTGATGTAGTCGAACGTCTTCACGATCCAACCGATCCAAGTACCGAACGTACGGCACCTCCATGTTCAGCACATGTTCAGCACGACGACGTCCCTCGAGCCCTAGAGGCAATAAAACTAAACGATCATAATGCTAAGCTAACGGATGGGTCTTGTCCATCACATCATTCTCTAATGATGTCATCCCATTCATCAAATGACAACACATGTCTATGGTTTAGGAAACGTAACCATCTTTGATTAACGAGCTAGTCAAGTAGAGGCATAGTAGGGACTCTCTGTTTTGTCTATGTATTCATACATGTACTAAGTTTCCGGTTAATACAATTCTAGCATGAATAATAAACATTTATCATGATATAAGGAAATATAAATAACAACTTTATTATTGCCTCTAGGGCATATTTCCTTCAGGAGGAAGTCATCCAGTGAAGAACATCATGACCACGAGAAGAGCACTTGAGCTGCTTCACATGGACCTCTTTGGTCCCAACGCTTATAAGAGTCTTGATGGTAACTCTTTCGGTTTGGTCATTGTTGATGATTTTTTTCCAGGTTTACATGGGTGTTCTTTATTGATGATAAATCACGGGTCCAAAAGATCTTCAAGAACTTCTCTAGGGAGGCCCAAAATCAATTTGAAGTGAATATCAAGAAGGTTCGAAGTGATAATGGAACAGAGTTGAAGAATGCCAATGTGGACACCTTTCTTGACGAAGAAGGGATTTCACATGAGTTCTCGGTTACATACACACCTCAACAAAATGGAGTTGTTGAGGGGAAGAACTGGACACTTTTCGAGATGGCGAGAATGATGCTTGATGGAAACTAGACGCCAAGACACTTTTGGGCCGAAGCGGTTGAGATAGCTTGCCATGATACAAATCGATTATATCTCCCCAAGATTCTTGGTAAAACAGCATACGAGCTACTCACGGTAACAAACCCCAAGTTGGATATTTTCGAGTATTTGGTTCAAAGTGTTACATTCTTGATAAACATCGTTGCTCAAAATTTGCTTCTAAATCTCATGATGGTTTTCTACTCAGTTACGGCTCAAACTCTCACACTTACAGTGTCTACAACAATTTCACCCGAAAGGTTGAAGAGACGGCAGGTGTGAAGTTTGATGAATCTAACGGCTCGCAAGTAGAGAAATTGCCAACTGATGTAGGAGACAAAGACCCCTCGTAAGCAATTCAAGATTTATCTATTGGTAAGATCCGTCCAATGGAGGCGAAGGAGAGTACGTCGTCTATTCAAGTGGAAGCCTCAACTTCACGTCAAGGTGAACCACAAGTTGACATGGAGGCATCACAAGTGAAACACGTCAAGACAAAGAGAATGAGGAAGTACACCAAGATGATCCACCTCAACCTCCTTCTCCACCTCCACAAGTGAACGACAACACGAAAATCAATGAAGAAGAAGATGAATATGATGAGGATGTTCCACCACAACCCAAGCAAAAGCTCTCATGAGTTAGAGCAATAGTTTCAAGAGATCATCCCGTTGAACAAATCTTCGATGACATCAAAACTGGGAGAATCACTCGCTCTAAAAATCATTTGGCTAACTTGTGTAAACATTACTCATTCATTTCTAGCATTGAACCTATGAAGGTATAAGAAGTTCTTGAGGACCCGGATTGGATAAACGGTATGCACGCAGAGCTACACAACTTTGAGAGAAACCAAGTGTGGACATTGGTCAAGAATCCCAACAATGATCAAAATGTCATTGTAGTCAAGTGGGTGTTTCGGAATAAGCAAGATGAGGATGGACAAGTTGTACGCAACAAGGCCTGTCTCGTTGCTCAAGGCTACACTCAAGTCGAAGGTATGGACTATGGTCAGACATATGCCGCCTTTGCTAGACTTGAATCCATTAGCATTTTACTTGCTTATGCCATTCACCATAAAATCACCTTATACCAAATAGACATTAAAAGTGCCTTTCTGAATGGTGAACTTGAGGAGGAAGTTTATGTTAAACAACCTCCCAGCTTTGTTTATCCCAAGAAACCTAATCACGTGTACAAGCTTCACAAAGCTCTTTATGGTCTTAAACAAGATCCTAGAGCGTGGTATAAATGCTTGACAAAGTTTCTTATTGAAAAAGGCTTCAAAATTGGGAAAATTGACTCTACACTTTTTGCTAAAAGGGTTAATGGAGAATTATTTGTTGGCCAAATTTATGTGGATGATATCATATTTGGATCTACTAACCCACAGTTTAGTGAAAAGTTTAAAAGGTCAATGTCGGAGAAGTTTGAGATATCTATGATGAGTGAACTAAAAATTTTCCTTGGTCTGCAAATGAAGCACAAAAATTAAGGTAACTTTGTCTCACAAACAAAATATACCAAGGATCTTTTCAAGAAGTTCAACATGCAAGAAATCAAAGGTACGAAAACACCCATGCCTACTGGTGGACATCTTGAGTTGACCAAGGATGGCATCCCGATTGACCAAAAGGTTTACTGATCTATGATTGGTTCATTATTATATCTTTGTGCCTCCCGTCCCGATATTATGCTAAGTGTGTATGTGTGCACGATATCAAGATGATCCTAAAAATGTCATCTTAAGGCTGTGAAAAGGATAGTGAGATATTTGATTTATACACCAAATTTTGGCATTTGGTACCCTAATAGGTCATCTTTTGATCTTGTTGGCTATTTCGACTCAGACTATGCCGGTGACAAGGTTGAGAGAAAGTCCACATTGGGTACATGTCAATTTCTTGGTAGATCCCTTGTCTCTTGGTCCTCCAAGAAACAAAACTCGGTATCCTTATCCACCGCCGAAGCGGAATACATTGCCGCTGGATCATGTTGTGCCCAGTTTGGATGACCCAAACTCTTAAAGATTATGGGATATATGTGAAACATGTTCCATTGCTTTGTGACAATGAGAGTGCTATTAAGATTGCTCGCAATCCCGCGCAACATTCTCGAACTAAGCATATTGAAGTTCGTCACCATTTCATTCGAGATCATGTCGCTAAAGGAGATATCAATCTTAAGCATGTTCATACCGACAAGTAATTGGCAGATATTTTCACTAAACCGCTTGATGAAAAGATATTTTGTCAATTGAGATGTGAATTGAACATCATTGATGCCTCAAATTTGGAGTAGAGACTCGTTGGATACATGCAAGACTCGAGCCTTTGTGACTAATCGTTGATATTTCTATTATGATGATGATCATGTGTCTTGGACATATATTTGCATCCTTGTATGTTATCTAACCCTTGAAGGTACTTGGATGAGCCTAAATCCATGAGATTGCAAATCACTCACATCTTAAGCAATTTCTACATCACCAAGTATCTATGCTCTCGTTGTTGATATCAAGGAACAAGCCTACACTCAACATATCCTTTGAGAATATTCATATGATGAATTTCACTCTTCTCATTTTGGATACATAAGAGTCATTCCTTGCTAGACTAACCCATGTAGGAAGATGAGCTTCACATTCATAAGGATGCTCCCAACTCTTGATGACCTACATCAACATTGAGCATTCACAACAAGTTCAACTACATGATCAAGATCAACAACAAACCCAAGGAATGTATTTTCCATCCTTGAGAAGCTTTGCTCCAAGTCATGGGTTAAAGAAACTCAACAATATGAGAATACATCAAGACGCATAAATGAAAAAAATGGCAACCCCATTTTGAGCTTGACGATGAGTATGACCTATGATCAAGCGATCTCACTTGACTCCTAAGTCAATATACTCCAACATAGGTGACTTTGTCACCGACCCCCTCCTCTAGATGAAGTTCTCTTTGTGTTTTCTTCTTAGTTGCATTTACTTTGATATCCTTTTCTAGAGTGTTTCTCTTTTAATAAAAACAAAGAAAAGAACTTCATCTAGATCTTTTCTGTTGTGTGTGTTTCTTTTCATTTTTCTCTAAGGTTTAATTCATTGCGAACTCTACCAAATTCCTTGAAAACCTTTGTGAAATTTCATTTCCAGCAAGCTGAGTTGACAAATCCTTCTCTCTGCGTTGAACTTGGTTCCACCGATCCAAGCCTAGCTATCGGGCAGACCGAGACACAAGGTCTACTTGCACACAGTTCATCGGTTCTACCGAAACGAACTCACTCGGAGTCACCGATTGAAATGGATCGACGCCACTGATTTCACTACTGAGAAAAACTTTTTGCCATCTTATATTTCCTATTTCTTTCAGCTCCACGCAATGATTCTTTCACTCTACCTGCATTTTAAGCTGCACTCTGCCTTGATTGTGTCTCTCCAGGACTATACTCACTTGACTCATATCCATGAAGGACCCTTCTTGGAAATTGATGTCAAAGAGGGAGAGAAATCTCTGAAAGAGAGAGAGCACATCAAAGCTCATCCTTACAAAGCTATTCTAGATGCACTTTCACAAGAGGAGAGAATCTGCATGTCTTTTAGAGGGGAAAGACATGTCAGCTATCATTTAGTTATTTTGCTCCTAGCTTGAGCTTGCTCTGATTGTTTCTCACCCTACCTATTCCCATTATCCAATGTTAGATTCAGGGGGAGAGGAGGTTCATGCTCAGGGGAGAACAATCCTTGGAATTCATTGCAAATTCTTAATTCTTTGGGGACATGTCTATATCTTAATGGAGTACTCACTATGTGATACTCACCTATTATATGCCATCCCTGTCTTGGTATTCTTGTGGGTCTTTAAATCTTTCTTGTTTGGAGTTTTCTTGTGTTATTTAACTTTGTTTTCTCAAGTTTGCTTCTTCAAGAATCAGTTCAAGGACCACATGGTAAGTATATGCGTCTCACTCATGTGCATGATGATCTCTAGCTTTTTTGCTCACACTGTTTGCAAGAGAGATTCATAAACATGGAAGTACATGAAACATTACTTTTTGCTCTGATGTATATGGCCAAGATACATGTAACTCATTACTTATGGTGCCATGTTGTGCATTCACATATTGTTCAAATTTCATTATTACTTGATTGCACACATATAGGGGGAGCTCATGCATGTTACATGTTCTTCCAAAGCTTTGCTTACTACTCTTCACATTATCTACTTGAAGCTTTGATGTATGTTGTCATCAATTACCAAAAGGGGGGGATTGAGAGCACAAGTGCTCCCTAGGTGATTTTGGTAATTAATGTCAACATATCTTTTGTTGGACTATTAGTTTTATCTAGTATATTTCTGGAAAGCTCAACAATGGCATGCTAAGGACAAGAGGATGTGGAACCCCTAAAATGCTAAAGACAAGGATTGGCAAAAGCTCAAGACTCTTCATTTTTGTTTAAGTCATCCAAGATCACATTGAGTCTATAGGAAAGCCAATACTATTAGAAGATGATGAGGTGTTGCTTAATGATCTGGTTGCTCAAGTGCTTAGTGATATTGCTCCAAAACACTCTGCCACTTTCTCTATCCGACTATGTCAAAACCCTAAATTCCAAACTCAGCCCCACCGATATTTCCTACCCGGTGATGTCGCTTGAAGCTACGTCGGTATTTCCCCAAAGAGGAAGGGATGATGCAGCACAGCGGCGGTAGGTATTTCCCTCAGATGTGAAACCAAGGTTATCAAACCAGTTGGAGAACCAGGCAACACAACGTAAACAGCACCTGCACACAAATAACAACTTTTTGCAACCCGATGTGTTAAAGGGGTTGTCAATCCCTTCCGGGGTACGACGCCTCAAGGTAGGCAAACGGACGTGAGGTAAATTTGTAGCAGATTGAAAGATCGAACGCCAAATAAAATAAATAAGAATAAATTGCAACAAGGTATTTTTCTATTTTTTGGTTTAATAGATCTGAAAATAAATGCAAAGGAAAAGTAGATCGCAAAGGCCAATATATGAGAAAGAGACCCGGGGGCCGTAGGTTTCACTAGTGGCTTCTCTCGAGAAAAATAACAAACGGTGGGTGAACAAATTACTGTTGGGAAATTGATAGAACTTCAAATAATCATGACGATATCCAGGCAAAGATCATGACATAGGCATCACGTCCAAGATCAATAGACCGACTCCTGCCTGCATCTACTACTATTACTCCACACATCGACCGCTATCCAGCATGCATCTAGTGTATTAAGTTCATGGAAAAATGGAGTAAAGCAATAAGAACGATGACATGATGTAGACAAGATCTATCTATGTAGAGATAGACCCCATCGTTTATCCTTAGTAGCAACGACACATACGTGTCGGTTCCCGTTCTGTCACTGGGATCAAGCACCGTAAGATCGAACCCACTACAAAGCACCTCTTCCCATTGCAAGATAAATAGATCAAGTTGGCCAAACAAAACCCAAATATCAGAGAAGAAATATGAGGCTATAAGCAATCATGCATAAAAGAGATCAAAGAAACTCAAATAATTTCATGGATATAAAAAGATATAACTGATCATAAACTCGACGTTCATCAGATCCCAACAAAGACAATGCAAAAAGAGTTACATCATATGGATCTCCAAGAGACCATTGTATAGAGAATTCAGCGAGAGAGAGGAAGCCATCTAGCTACTAACTACGGACCCGAAGGTCTACAAAGAACTACTCACGCATCATCGGAGAGGCATCAATTGAGGTGGTGAACCCCTCCATGATGGTGTCTAGATTGGATCTGGTGGTTCTGGACTCTGCCGCGGCTGGATGAATATTTCGTCGACTACCCTAGGGTTCTGGTATTTTTGGGGTATTTATAGAGCAAAGAGGCGGTCCGGGGGGTACCCGAGGTGGGAACAACGCACCAGGGCGCGCCAGGCCTCCTGGCGCGCCCTGGTGGGTTGTCCCCTCCTCGGGACACCCCCCAGGTGCAACCAGGGCCCATTGCCTTCCTTCTGGCACATAAAAAATCATCGTGGAGTTTCATGGCATTTGGACTCCGTTTGATATTGATTTCCTGCGATGTAAAAAACATGGAAAAAACAGCAACTGGCACTTGGCACTATGTCAATAGGTTAGTACCAAAAAATGATATAAAATGATTATAAAACATCGAAGATTGATAATAACACAGCGTGGAATAATAAAAAATTATAGATACATTGGAGACGTATCACCCGGCACCACCGAGTTCATTTGAGATAGCCACTGCCAGAAACCCTAACAAATCGGTCCGACCGATAAGGATCTCGGTCTCACGGAGATGGCCTTATCAACTCTTTGATTCTTGGTGCAATTATTTCGGTCCCGTCGAAACTTGCAATCGATCTCACCGAGATGGCTTGACCAACTCTTTGTTGCCTTATTACTTCACTTCGGTCCGACCGAGTTGATGCAATCGCTGCCACTGAGACGTGGTTTGCCCTAAGACCGAGCATATCGGTCCCATCAAGTTGTTTCACTCGGTCTCACCAAGATTTCTAACATTCATATTTTTCCACAGATCGGTGCCACCGAGTTCACTAATCGGTGCCACCGAGATTGGTCAAAAGTGTGGAACGGTTGGATTTTGTGTGGAGGCTATATATACCAGTCCACCCCCTTCTTCTCATAAGAGAGAGCCAACGGAACATGCCTACACTTCCACCATTCATTTTCCGAGAGAGAACCACCTACTCATGTGTTGACATCAAGAGATTCCAATCCTACCATTTGAAGCTTGATTTCTAGCCTTCCCCAAGTTGTTTTCAACTCCAAATTCTTCTTCCACCATATCCAAATATGTGAGAAAGAGTTGAGTGTTGGGCAGACTATCATTTGAAGCACAGGAGCAAGAAGTTCATCATCAACACACTGCTTATTATCTTTTGGATAGTGGTGCCTCCTAGATTATTTAGGTGTCGCTTGGGAGCCTTCGTCCTGATGTGAGTTAAACCAAAAAGTTTGTAAGGGCAAGGAGATCGCCTACTTTGTGAAGATCTATCCGAGTGAGGCAAGTCCTTCATGGGCGATGGCCATGGTGGGATAGAAAAGGTTGCTTCTTCGTGGACCCTTCGTGGGTGGAGCCCTCTGTGGACTCGTGTAGCCATTACCCTTCATGGGTTGAAGTCTCCATCAACGTGGACGTACAATAGCACCACCTATCAGAACCACGCCAAAAATCCTCCGCGTCTCCATTGCGTTTGCACACTCCAATCCCATCCATTTACATTCTCGCACTTGCATGCTTTACTCTTTCCGCCGCTTATACTCTTGTCATGCTTGTGTAAAATGTATTATGAGCCTATTAATATGTGCTAAACTCAACCTTAACTTGTAGAAATTAAAAATTGCCACTTTTACTTGTTAAGGGTCTAATCCCCCCTCTTGACCCCTCTTCTCGATCCTTTCACTTCGGGCTCGGTTGGGAGCACAGAGGAGCTGCAGGTGGAGGGGATGGGACCAGTGGCAGCAGGTGGTGGTCGCGAAGGAGGTGCAGTGTTGCATCTGACACGTTGACAATGGTGGGTCCCAGCGGCATGGAGCAGACGGGTCTCGCTGTTGGGCATGTCTTGAGGGATGAGCGCAGGATGGCGGCGTTGTCTGGTGTCGTGGTGGTGTCGACGGAAGCTAGACCGGGCAAGGTTCATGCGTTATTATAGCTCTTAAGATGGATTGGTGGCAGTTGGCGGCGACGGCCTCTGAGTGTGCGCCGGACCGATGGGTGGCCTATACCCGGTAGGTGGCTTGGTTGGCCTCAGGTCTTAGATGTTAGGCTTGGCTGCGAAGTCTGTTTGGTATTAGGCCCAGACTATCAGCATCCCTTCAACTAGATAGGAGTAGCGACAGATGTTGCCTAGACGGTGGCTTCAGTCTTACAGTTATATTACTTTGTAAGGTCTTTTGTAAATAATTAATAAAGTGGCTGCACCCACTAGCAAAAAGGTCTGTGCGTTGCAACGGGAGAAAAAATATCAGCCACTTTAATTTAAAAAATGGTCTATAATCTAAGAATTTGTAGCTACGGCACAAATAAAGATGGTCTTAACTTACAAAAGTGCAGTATATCTACATGTGTTCTGTTTCAACATGGCTTGCATGTAGATTTAATCCATACAAAAAAATGGGCAAGTGATCATGCATTTATTCATGTCAGGTTGAATGGGGTGTTTGTTACGGGCGAGTAAAGAAAAACGACAAAAACAAACGATGACACATTAGCACACTACGAAGACATGTGTGCATCAATAGCAGTTTTTAGTTTAAGAATCACCAACTCAGGGTAACACTTGAACATTTTTTTCACATGGATATTTCTTAAATACTAGCAAGATGCCCGTGCGTTACGCGGAACATCAAGATGCATTTGTATGAATAGTTTATCTTGTGGGAGAAAAGGATGAATGAGGAAAGGCCTTATTTGCAAATGTGGAGAGGGGTGTGGATATCTTTTTGCCAAATTGCTATAGATTCCTTCCTATCCGTCAGATATAAATCAGACGACCTATATTGCAGGATGGCAGGCACACCATTATCACCAACTCTGTTTTTTATAACAGTAGAGAATACATGAACAGTTGTTAAATGGTTGTTAAAAAGATACATGATTTTTCTAATCATAAAAGAGATTTTTTTTTGTCTGGAAAAGAACACCTTTGTATGGTCTTCTGTGGATGCAGGTAATTGCGCCCCTATTTCATCACTATTTCTTGCCATACATGTCATAGGTATTGGTCCCTGTTTCATCAGTATTAATATGTTATCGAACTTGTGTTTATTTTACTTTTTATCATGCATGCCTTCTTTTTACTTTTTTTCATGCATGTCCTTTTTTCTTCTTCTTATATATAGGAGAATAGTGCACCATCTCATCTTTATGGATCTTCTCTGCATTTTCTTTTTTATTTCTTTTAAAGCGGACATTCCATATTTATTGGGTCATTCTTTTATTTTTTTTTCATGCATGTCCTTATTTATTAGGTTTCTCTAGCAAATTTATCTCCAATTTCATGGCCAATCCCGATTTGCTGAGGTGTTCATCCCCAATCTGAATCAGAACTGGTATGAAAAAAAATACGGATAATGAAATGTTGATTAACATTACAGCCTAGATAGTATATTTAAAATGTTAACAGGTAATATAATATGTTATTCAGATTCTACATATTTTTCCAAACAAATTCCATATAGTACATGTTAAATTTAGAGTTACGGTTCAGAAGATATGACTATTTTAAAAAACATTTGATATGTACTACGGGTTTAATGTCAAAAACAGTAGGAAGTTTTCTATAAAATGGCAAAACATACTAAGAATACCTATTTCTTTAATTAGTATTAGTAGGTATAGATACGCAATACGTATATAGCTAAGAGAGTTATTTCCACTAACTTATTTATTTCAACATGCAGTCATGTCATCTCATCGTATAATTATGAATACGATAAGGAACAACAGAACATGCAATCATGCATGGGAAAAACTCCACCAGAACATTGAAACATGCTTGGGAAAATATTTTCTATTCAGTTATTCTACTTATTCAATAAATATTTTTAGCTATATATAATCATATATGACAAGTCATATGTATTTTTTATTTTGGTTCTTCATGTTATCAACTCAACTTTTCGTCAACCAATTCTGCATCAATGTGCAGGGTATCCTATAGTTATTAAATGTGTGTGACACTAGTAGAAAACAGGGTATTAGTCCCGGTTCCAGAGGGCCTTTAGTCCCTGTTCTGGAACCGGGACAAAACTAACGGTACTAAAGCCCAAAGCCTTTAGTCCCGGTTTGCTTACGAACCGGGACAGAAGGGGCTCCATGTGGCCGCTGCGGGGCTCCATGTGGCCGCTGCGGGGCGCCCAGCCAGGAGGACATTTAGTCCCGGTTGGTAACACCAACCGGACCAAAGGAAGCTGTTTTTAAAGGGGGTGTTTAGGGGTTTTCTAGGGTTAATATAGGGGTTTCATATTGTGTTAGCTAGCTAATAGAGACAAGTGACCTCTCTTTCTCCGTGCTTGGTCGACGCTAGCTATTATACGTATAGAGAGAAGTCGACACGCTAGCTAGTAAGCAAATGAAGGAACCATTAATTACACAAGATCGTCATGAACATATACACAGAGAAGTGACCTCTCTTTCTCCGAGATTGGTCGAACAACAAGTTTTCGTATATATCTATCCGACGCTACTACATATATACAATATAACATCTCTTACAATCCCTAACATCTAAAATCAATTTCAACTTCCACATGGCATTCTCCGTCTTCATGTATGACGTGGTCAAGAAAGAATCCCGCCAATTCCTCTTGAATTCCTCGTATGCGATCATGTGGTAGGAATTCATCCCGCATCTGCCACAACTAATTGAAAGAAGGGTGTCAATACATATATATGAATGAAACTCAACACAATTGATGGTAATAAAACAAAATTGTGCATATTGTTTACGTATTTCATATTGTTTGTCAGAGTAGCCCCGCTCAGAGGTCGAGTGGCGGATGAACTCGCAAACGTAGTATCCACATAAATTATTCCCGCCTTCCTGCCACAAGCACTTTACGAGAATATAGTTCAATCAAACAGATAATGAAGCATGATAATGGTATTGATGAAACAAGAATCAATGAGAGATGCACAGAACTAGCTAGTACTACTTACTTTGGGGTGTGTAAATCGCAGCTCCTTCTTTAGTCCCGGAACCATTCCGGTGAACCGTTCCCAAACCCTGCCAGGCAAAGGAAATGATTACTTGATATCAGCAAATGAACGAAATTTGCCGATATGGTGCGATAATGATGGATTGAACTTACTTCTGGAGCATTGGAGTCATGTCTGCATACTCCTGGGGATCTTTATGTCTCGAGTCTAGGACAGTTACTACTCCTCGGTCAAGCTTAATCTCTAGTGGAATAAAGTAGAAGTTGCGCACGCATAACTCATAAATTACATTACTGTAACCTCGAGTAAGCGAAACCGAATATGCACAAGACAGGAACACTCACTTGAAGTTGTAAGGAAAGAGTATTTTTAATACAACGGACACAGTTGGAATCCGGTGGAGGCGGTGGTGGTCGCTTCAGGGCATCCAGAGTGCGCTTCGCTTTCACCGGATCTACCATTTCCTTCGGAGGTGGAGGTTTCTTTGCAAAATGGTCCCTCACTTCGGCAACACAGATGACTGTGATTTTCTCGTCGGTCCTCTCATATGGTAAATTTTATGGAGCCTTGAGACATGGACCGTATTATAATTTCTTCCCGCCTTTGCTTGTACTGCTAGCCGCTGGAGCGGCAACGCCTCTCTTCTGCCGTTGCTGACACGGCGGAGTCCGCTGACACGCCGGAGGAGGCGGAGGAGGAGGCAGAGTGCTCTGATGCGGCAGAGGGGGCAGAGGAGGAGGCGGAGTGCCCTGATCACTTGCCGAAGGAGGAGGAGGCGGAGTGCCCTGACTCGCCCGAGGAGGAGGAGGAGGCGTCCAGTTTGGAAGCTTGATGTACTCCTTCCTCCATAGACATGTATTCCTTAAAGATTTTACCAGATGTATATCCCCTTCACCTGTAGGGTAGTCAAGCTCCAGCTCCTCAAATCCCTCCATTATTTCATCCATCGTTACAACAACATAGCCATGTGGAATCGGACAGTAGTGAAAAGTTCCCTCAGCTTGAGGACGTACAAAGGAGCCGACATCCGCCTTCAAATTCAGGTTCTGGCATTTCGTCATTAGTTCGCAATGTTGAGCCTCTGTGATAGTATCCACGGGGTAGCGAGGAGCGGTGAAATCAGGCTGAACGAGCTCCATGGAAGCCACGCTGCTTCTCTGCTGAGATGGTGGGGTAGCTTCTGGGGTAGCGTCGAAGCAAGGATCTTCGTGCCGCTGAGATGGTTTGCCGGTAGCTCGCTGGCTCTCAAGTTCCTCTAGCTTTGCTATTCTTGCATTGAGCTTCTGCGTTGAGCTAGCTTCCACTTTCCTCTTTCTCTCTCGGCTTCTCTAACCACCGCTGTCGGGAAACCCAACCACCCACGGAATGGAGCCTGGTGTGCCTCGTGTTCGTCCAGGGTGCTCAGGATTACCAAGGGCCTCTGTCAGCTCGTCCTTCTCTCTGTCGGGAATGAATGTCCCTTCCCGCGCTACCTTGATTGTTGCCTGAAGCTTCTTGATGGGTATTACAAGTTGCTCATCCGTCCAACGACGCTCCCCTATTTGTAGGTCCAAAGTTCCCCCGACCCCGAAGAACCAAGTCCTTGAATGATCTGGCCAGTTCAATGTCGCTGGTTGGACCCCTTTAGCAAGCAGGTCTTGCTCAGCTTTGTCCCACAACGGCCTAGCTTTGTAGTAGCCACCTGAACCCATGTGATGGTGATACTTCTTCTTTGGAGCATTTTTCTTGTTTGTCAGTGACCGTTTCTTACCCTTCTCCGATTTATTGTAGGCCACAAATGCGGGCCAGTGATCTCTTATCTTCTCATATCGACCGGTGAATTCTGGAGTCTTCCCTTTGTTGACAGACTTTGTGTTCAACTCTTTCTTCCAGTTCTTGAATAGATCTGCCATCTTCTTAAGAGCATACGCCTTGACCTTTGGCTCTATAACTGGGTTATTCGGATCCTCCTCTGGCGGTAGGCTGAAATTTGTCATCAGCGAGGTCCAAAGAACATCTCTTTGTCTATCCTGGACATAAGATACACTACTGGAATCAGGATCTTTGCCGTCAGCTAGCTGACGGCAAAGAACATCTTTTCCGTCATCTTAAAGAAAACTAATGGCAGAGAATGAGCTGACGACAACGATCATGTTTGTCATCAGCCTGCTCTTTGCCGTATGCTAGCTGACGGCATAGAAGCTTCTGAAAGTGCGTTAAGTCGACTAGAGGGGGGTGAATAGTCGATTTTTATGAATTCTTCACCGAGGAATTTCAGGGTGAGGAAATTCCTAAGCAAGGAACTACTAGCAGCGGAATAAGTACTCAGATGCATACATAACAGAACAGACGCATAGACATCATGATGAAATGAAAGCGAACGCAGAGTACAGAAAGCGTAACACAGGATAAGCAGGATGGAGACAAACTGACTGAAGAAATTGAACTGAGGAAATTGGGAAAGTCTTCAGTCAAAGTCTTCAAACAGTAACGATCAAGTACACAACACAGTAATGAGGAAATGGAAGGGTTAAGTAAATAGAACCAGTAGCTCGGTGAAGACAGTGATTTGGTAGACCAATTCCAACTATTGTGACAGTCGTACGTCTGGTTCGAGCGGCTAGGTATTTAAACCTAAGGACACACAGTCCCGGACACAAAGTCCTCACCGTATTCTCCTTGAGCTAAGATCACACAGACCTCGCCCAATCACTCATGGTAAGTCTTCAGGTGACTTCCAAACCTTCACAAACTCGGTCACTCGGTGATCCACAATTTCCTCTTGGATGCTCTAGACCATGACGCCTAACCGTTTGGAAGTTGCACAGTCTTCAAAGGTAACAAGCATCGGATCCACACAGGAACAATCTCTTCAATGATTCTCAATCACTTTGGGTTTGTAGGTGTTTGGGTTTGGGTTTTCCTCACTTGAAGATTTTCGCTCAAAGTCCTCATAGGATGGGATGCTCTCAATGACAAGTGCCAGTTTCTCTCGGAGCAGCCAACCAGCTAGTGGTTGTAGGGGGCGGCTATTTATAGCCTAGGGAGCAGCCTGACATGATAAGACATAAATGCCCTTCAATGATATGACCGTTAGGTGGGTAGATATTTTGGGACAGCTGGCGCGTAGCACAGCAACGGTTGGAAATTTGACTATCAAATTCCTCAGGGCTATCATGTTCCTCACCTATAGGCAATCCGCACTGGTGAATTCCTAACTCCTCAGTCAGAACAACTTCCTCAGAGACCATAAGAACTTCGGCTCTGTCACTGAAGAAATTGACTGAACTGCATGAGTTTTCCAATGGCTTTACTCGAAAGGATTGGTAGGTGTAGGATTTTGAGATGAGCATCACTTGGAAACTTTTCCTTAGTTTTTCCTCGACCCCCTTTAAGAGTACGGTGTTTCCAATGACTCAAGAAAGAGAAAAACAAAACTACGATAACAAAAGTCTCCATGCTTCATATTCCTCGCATGAATATAGAGTCTTCACGGTCACACCAATTTCTTCACTTTCAAAGTCTTCAGAAAGCCAAAGTCTTCAGTTGAAGACATTCATTTTTAGGGCTCGACTTTCTCTGTAAATATCAAACTCCTCATAGACTTATAGACCTGTGTACACTCACAAACACATTAGTCCCTTAATCTATAAGTATTCAATACACCAAAATCACTAAGGGGCACCAGATGGACTTACAGCTTCGCCTTCTGCTAGCACACGGCAAAGAGGGTGGGTGGCCCACTAACGAGAACGACCTAACGGCCACTTTCTTTGCCGTCTGGTAGCAGACAACAAAGAATGTGGCCAATCTAACGGCTGTTTGCCCCGGCCCCACCCCAATAGCTACGCTCTTTGCCATCTGCTAACCATAAAGTGGCTCGCGCTCGCGCCATCTTACATTTTACTGGCTGTAGCACTAACAATTTTAGTGCGTCCATTTTACTGGCTGTAAAATGCCAAATCTGGCATTATTGCTGCTTTGATGTTTGATCTTCATACATTTTGCTTCTGCAATATCCTGTTGTAGCATCTGATAGTGGAATGCTTTAACACTAACCTTCCTGAAAGATTCCAAATGTGGTGGCAGGTTATTCTTATTGTTTAATCACTTGATAGGCTCATGTATGTTGAGTTTGTGCAACTGATTTATATGTGACAATGCAACAGTTTTTTTGAGGCATCAATCCATGATAACTGGGCATATCTGTTTATGCTTAGATATAAAGAAACCAAATATATATTCTGTCTTATTATACGGAACCAAATATATTTAATCCATGTTAAAATGATTATGCATTTATCATGTTAGTTTTGTAGTTGCTCTTTCTCCCCTGTTACTTTTCTTTACTTCTTTTTTGGAACACGTGGAAATACTAATGTCGCTCACTTTGTCGCAGGTCTCCGCCAGTGAGTTTTTGGAACCTCTTTGTCAAGCAATTCTCCGCCAGTGAGTTTTTGGAACCTCTTTGTCAAGCAAGTCTCCGCCAGCATTGGGATGGCACTGGCACACATTGATGTATGGATACTTTCTGGTTGCTTGCCCCGTTGTACGTCATTCTCCCTTTTTAAGGATCCATTCACCAAGTTCCTGTTTTTATGGCTTTTGATCTGTTTGTTTATAGATCAAGCCGGTCATTGCCTTTACCATGTTTCTTAAAGCCTTTGGTGGTCTCCTTTTCACCATCAGCAGCTCGTTCAGAGCTGTCGTACTGGTGCGTACTCTTCTTGTGCATGCACTATATCTAGAATTATGTTATGTTAAGGGGGCTTCTAGATGCATACTATTGTGGCTGCCATTAAATGCATGTCTTCTCAAACTATTTAAAAGGAAGTGTTGTTGTCGTGCCATTTAGGTAGTTTTACAAGATATGATGTGCTTGGTTGTTAATGTTTTAGTGTGTGCTTCTCACCTGTTATAGAGGGCCAATTCGGGCATTGTAGTTGCTTCAGTATTTGATCTGCATATATTTTGCTTTTGCAATATCTTGTTCTAACATCTGAAAATGGAATACTTTAACAATATAATCTTCATGACTTTGTGCAACTGATTTTTGTTGTAGTTAAAAAATTATATGTTTATGTTTATTCTGCTCATATGATATTGCTCATCTTTTGTTTTCTGTCCTGATGCCTCCTGTATTTAGAGTAGAAATATTCTTAATTTAGTGTTTCTTGAACATGGCCAGGGCAATGGATAAAATACACTCCCTCCGTAAACTAATATAAGAGTGTTTATAGATCACTAAAGTAGTGATCTAAACGCTCTGATATTAGTTTACAGAGGGAGTACATGCTAAGCTGACTTTTTTCCTATGGATTTCCTTATCGTGAAGATGCTTGTAAGGATGCAGAGGGAGCAGATCATTTGGAGAGATAGGATGCCACTGTTTGGTGTTTTTATGCATTTTGGTTTTCTTGTAACTGTGTTTGCACTAGCTTGGAATAAGTGGCTTGGCAAGAAGTGTAGGTGTTTTAATTGAAGGCATGAAAAGCCATGACAATTCTGTATGCTCTTACATGATGTGCTCTAATTTTGCTGGTTTATTATAAATCTTGGATTAGTAATGATGTGTAATGCTGCTGGTTTATTACAAATATGTGTTTGTTATAGTTGTTGGAATTGTATGCATAGAATCGAATTGGTGGATTTTTTTTATTTCTAATGAGTTAGTAGTAGCGTGGGAAAAAACCAGACGCGCTACTACTATTTCATTACTAGTAGCGTGGGTTGCACCCTGGCTACTACTAACTTTATAGTAGCAGCATAGGAAAAAACCTGACGTGCTACTACTATTTCCTTAGTAGTAGCGCGGGTTGCACCCACGCTACTGCTAAAATGTTAGTAGTAGCGTGGGTTCGTGATAGTAGTAGCGCGGGCACCCGCGCTACTGCTAGCCAAAAAACCAGCGCTACTAGTAGCCTTTTCCCTAGTAGTGCAACCTCATCCTATTCAAAGGGGATCTCGCACGAGCCGATGCTTCTAATTCCTTAACATTGGATGTCGAAGAATGGCGGATCATTTCGTTGTATATCTTGAACAACCTAACAAAAGTGCGGCCGTACATCGAGTAAGTTCTCGGTAGATTGTTTCGCAACTTCTAATTCCTTTGAACTGCTCTTATTCCTTGATAAATTTGATAGGGTCGATACGTTGCCAAATTTTCGTATGGAGCAGTGATCCAAAAGGATTTCGTCGAGGAGTATGAGCTTCTGGCAAAGCATGGAGGCGGCTATCCCAGTTTCATCTCTTGGTTCAAACAAATGGTAATTTCCATTGGATCATTTCATATCTTCATCTAATTTGCGGCTAATGCAACAATCCCTTTCGTATTAAACTTGTAGGCTAATTCAGAGTTTGTGGACGCAGAATTGAGACAAGTCGCTAATGGTTTTGAATTTAAGGTCCGTTCATTTGAAAAATACGACATCAACGGGTATCGCTTTCGTACCTGTGGCAAAGAGCTATCTATGGCCGGCCGAACTTCCACAAATTGTTGTGTCTCTGCTATCGGCGAAGGAGATACCGAGTATTATGGAAGAGTTCAAGCAATTTATCAACTTCAATTCTATGGTGCAAACCCACCAAACATCGTAGTCTTCAAATGTTATTGTTTCCAGCCGAAGGAGACTAGAAGGACTCATGAACATATAGGGCTAGTGTGTAACACCCACGATGCGGCTATATCTCCCACGTGTCGAGGCACGACTTAGAGGCATAACAGCATTGTGGTTTTGTCGCAAGAAGGGTCATCTTCACACAATCCCATGTAATGAACAAGAATGGGATAAAGAGTTGGCTTACAATCGCCACTTCACACAATACATAAACAAATCATACATCAATCAGAGTACGCACATAGACCGACTACGGTCAAAGCCAAAAGAAAAGAAGACAACCCAACTGCTAGATCCCCGATCGTCCCAACTGGGCACCACTACTGATCAACATGAAAAGAAATAACACAACGAGCAAGATCTTCATCGAGCTCCCACTTGAGCTCAGTTGCATCACCTGCATTGGTATCCTCGGCACCTGCAACTGTTTTGGAAGTATCTGTGAGTCACGAGGACTCAGCAATCTCACACCCGCGATCAAGACTATTTAAGCTTATAGGAAGGAAAATGGTTAATGAGGTGGAGCTGCAGCAAGCAGTAGCATATATGGTGGCTAACATACGCAACCGAGAGCGAGAAGAGAAGCAACAGAACGGTCGTCAACTAGTAATGATCAAGAAGTGATCCTGAACTCCTACTTACGTCAAACATAACCCAAAAACCGTGTTCACCTCCCGGACTCCGCCGAGAAGAGACCATCACGGCTACACACGCGATTGATGCGTTGTAATTAAATCGAGTGTCAAGTTCTCTACAACCGGATATTAACAAATTCCCATCTGCCACATAACCGCGGGCACGGCTCTCAAAAGTTTATAGCCTGCAGGGGTGTCCCAACTTAGCCCATTATAAGCTCTCACGGTCAACGAAGGATAAACCATCTCCCAGGAACACCCGATCAGTCTCGGAATCCCGGTTTACAAGACATTTCGACAATGGTAAAACAAGACCAGCAAAGCCGCCCGCTGTGCCGACAAATCCCGATAGGACCTGCACATATCTCGTTCTCAGGGCACACCGGATGAGCCAGACGTCGGGTTGGCATAGAACCTGGTTGCCCAAGGGGGCGCCGGACATCGCTCGGTTTGGACCAGCACTCGAAGGAGAACTGGCCCGGGGGTTAAAATAAAGATGACCCTTGAGTCTGCAGAACCCAAGGGAAAAAGGCTTAGGTAGGCAAATGGTAAAACCAAGGTTGGGCCTTGCTGGAGGAGTTTTATTCAAAGCGAACTGTCAAGGGGGTACCACAAATCACCCAACCGCGTAAGGAACGCAAAATCAAGGAACATAACACCGGTATGACGGAAACTAGGGCGGCAAGAGTGGAACAAAACACCAGGCATAAGGCCGAGCCTTCCACCCTTTACCAAGTACATAGATGCATTAATAATATAAGAGATATAGTGATATCCCAACATAAACATATTCCAACATGGAGCAATCTTCATCTTCTCCTGCAACTAGCAACGCTATAAGAGGGGCTGAGAAAAAGCGGTAACATAGCCAAACAATGGTTTGCTAGGAAGGGTGACAAAGGTTAGAGGTGGTTTCATGGCAATTTGGGAGGCATGATATAGCAAGTGGTAGGTAGCGCGGCATAGCAATAGAATGGACAACTAGCAAGAAAAGATAGAAGTGATTTCGAGGGTATGGTCATCTTGCCTGAGATCCCGCTAGGAAGAAGAACGAGTCCATGAAGAAGACAAACGGATGTAGTCGAACGAATCCTCACAACTCCGGAACGAAACCGAAGCTAACGAAAGAAGCAACCCGGAAAGAAGCAAAACAACATAGTAAACAACCACCACATAAACATGGCATGATGCACAATCAAGTATGATGCATGTCCGGTTTAATGAGCATGGCATGGCAAAGTGCAACAAACAACACTACAAATTAAGTGGAGCTCAATATGCAACGAGTTGCATATTAACGAAACACCACATCCAAGTTATTTAGTTCTCACGGTTATGTACCCAACAATATTAAATGTTGATTAACATGGCAAGAGGAGAAGCATAAGTAAACTAACTATTTAGGCAAGTTTAAATGAGGCCGGAACAACCAACAACAATTCCGGAAAATCCTCATGTGCATATTTTAGATTTGGTAATGTTCTGCCCTAAACACAATTTTAATGTTGTTAAACAGAAAAATGAAGTGCACCATGTTAATCTATGCATTTTTCTACCCCATTTACATATAAAGTTTATTTAAATCCGAGCTACGGTTATTTAGTTATGAAATAAATCATTTTAACATGGCATTATGCAAATTTAATCAAACAGCAAGTTTAAACATTTTAAACATGGATGAGAGTGACATATTGTGAAACTAGACAAAAATCCAAGCATCTTTCATATATAAATTATTTACATAAGATGCACGATTGTGGAGTTATTAAATTGATGAAGTCTAGGGGTTTTTCTGGAAAACTGGCGTCGCTGGAGGGAAGGAGATGGGGATTCGATCGGGCTAGGGTTTGGCTTAGGTGGGCCGCGGGGATGGGCCGGCTTGGAGTTGGGAGGCCCAGCTGGGCTCTCTTCTCTCTCTCTCACTCTCATACTCTCTTTAACAGAAAAGAAATAGAGAGGAGAAAAGAAAGAGAGGGGTTAGGGAAAGATTTGCGCATGCGGTTAATTTTGCCGGGCTCATAAAAATGTGCTTGTTCCGACAAAATAGAAAAAAAAACCAGATTGAAAAATACAAATTCAAATGCATTTGAATTTAATTCAAATGATTTGAATAGGAAGTGAGGGTTGGGAAGGTCCAAAAATGTTCGGAATTTTGGTGGAGCTCCGGAATATGATGAAATAATATATGGCAAGGTTGGATACCAAGAATTAAGATAACAAAGGCATTGGAATAATTTGCAAGTGCGTTATGGTGATTCCCAAAGAATGGAATACTTTGTTATAGCTCCCTAATAATATTGGGAGGATATATGTTATAAAGAGAAATCACCATGTGCATTTCCCTCGATTTAAATGGATCGAAGATCCATGCAATTTACTTAGTTGAGTTTAAAAAAAATTAATGACATGATGGCATGATGACATGATGCAAAGAAAAAATAAAAGAGCAAGCACAAAAGAAACACACGGTGATCACAAAAATATGGAAGTCTTCTGAAGCGTCGGTCTCGGGGCGCTACAACACGCCACCACTACAAGAGGATCTCGTCCTGAGATCTAGGATGGCACCGGAGAAAAACGGGAGAGGAAAAGAAGAGGTAAAACTAATTGCTTCTTTGACAAATGAGTGGAACCAAAGAACCTTGCGGGGTTGAACAAATCGAAAGAAATGACACAACGGAGATAAGCGAATTGAGAGCACTCCGTAGTAAACGGAAAAAGGAACACCATGAGAACCTTCAGGTTAAGTGACACGATAGATATTTAAACCACTCCGGTTAAAACAAGATAGGGAAGGAATAAGAACGATATAATTTGGGCAGCACTCCGACTGTAAATGGAAGGAATTGAACATGAACTTAACAAGATGAGAGGATACTTAATGAAATCAACAGCACACTGCCTCCGGAACTATTAAAAGAATGGTACAAGGGGTAAGAAAGATTTCAAACAGCCCTCCGGTTGAGGAAGGAGAAAAAACTTGATAAGATGAGAGAACTCGAATGAAAACACGACACTCCGGTTAAATGGATAAGTAAGAAAAGAACACGATCCTCACAATTCGAGATGATGAGCGAAGAGAGCAACATCACCATGCCTCCGGAAGAAAAAAAATAGAAGATAGATCATTGGAATAAAGAATGGAGAAGAAAATGACAACTTCCGCCACAAATGAACTTGGAAAGCATCCTTGCGAAGAATGATTTAACGGAGTTGTTCAAAATTAAACCACAAAAGAATAAGGTTGTTGTGGGCTTATGACAAACATCTCAAAATTATGAGGTGACAACCCGCCACTAACGGAAACAATTGCTTGCTTGAGATCAACAAAGAGATGAAAACTTCTTCCACCAAGAGGATAGGAGAAAACTTGGATCATTGATAAACACCACAAATAGCTACATTCCTTAGGGAAGGCTATAGTTGAAATATAACCCAATACAACTCCAACAAAAAGATTGATTGGACGAAAAGATCTCTTGAACAAAGAGAAAATGATGTATTTAATTATCTCATTCCTGACAACTTGTGAATCATGAAACATGAACGAAATTGTCAAAAATGACATAACACCATCCCAAAAGATAAGGTAGAGAGAATTGCACTTCGGAATGCAAGATGAAGAATGCTTGAACTCCTCAACATAAAACATGTGTTGAGCACCATGTTTATTTAAGAGTATAGCTCGGTGGATCTTAACTTCAAGAGAAATCTTGAAGAACAATTGAAGAATAAAAAGAACCTTTGATGAACCACCATGTAGAGCCTCCATGAAGAACTCCGGTAATAAAAGGATGATAAAAAGAAAGAGAAGTTGACAACACAAGGTGAAGCCTTGCAATGATTAGATGAAGGTTTGAAATGATATAATTGAAATAACTTGCAGCTCCGGAAAGAAAAGATGAACAACTTGGAACCGAGAATTTGATATCATGAACGAACTCCGGAAGAAGGAATTAATCACTTGGAGGAAACAAGAATAAGAATTATGTTATGCATATCCTTCACCAATTAAATTGATGACAAGCAATGGATTTGGCATACTACTTATTCTCGTAGACAAGATTAAGATAGATATTGCGCAAACTTGTGAAGGTCTTCATCGAACCACCGGTAGGATTGAAACAACGAATAAATTGATATGATAACGAAGGAAGAGAAATCCTTGAACGAACCACCGTAAAAATTGAAAACGAATGAAGTAAAGGGATGAATCACTGGTAAGAATTTGAAAATGAACGAAGATACTTTGGGAACTTTAGATACACGAGAACGAATAGATCACGAGCTGACTAGAGGATACTTGAACGATGCACCGGGAGAATATGGATGAACGAAGAGACATCAATTTAGAATAATTGGAGAACGAAGCTGAAAACTTAGAACGAAGAAATCTTCTGAAAACATGGCCTTTGGATGATCAAGAAACGAAAACAACTCATGAAATGCTCCGGATGGGTATGAGATGAATTATCACAATCGAAAACAATTATGAGAGGATGGCATAAGCTAGAACTATGAATCTTCAAGAGAACGGACCAAGATTTGAGAGAAACTCTTCTTCGGTCTTCAAATGTTGAGAATGACGATGAGAAACACCACCATGAATTGTGGAGGCACTCCGGAATGATAATTAGAAAGATTGAACCAACAATGAAAAGAATTTGAAAGATCTTGGAGAAAGACATTTGACTGATGATAATTCATTCTTACGTCAACCTTTGCAATGAATTTGAGAATAACTCCGAAAAGAATTAGAAGAGTCAGGTAAGATCCTGGAAAAAGACCTGTGGGTTAGGGCCCACTCAGAAGATACACCGTTGAAATGATTACTTGAAATGGAGATTGCACCGGTTGAATTAAATGGCTTGAATGAGGTAACAACCTCGAGATAGTTAGAATTGATGCGGAGTGGAAATGCGAATCTTCTGAGATATCTTCAACACTCCGGAACACATGGAAAGCGAGAGGTCAATGATTAAGAGATACACCGACATGAGAAAACATTTGAAACAAGGAAAATAATATGATCAACACTGAAAGCTTGACTTGAGTCCACCGGAGAAGAAAAAGAATGAAGAATGATAAACTTGAAGAACATCTTCCTGAGAATCACCGGATAAGAACATTGACGGAAAAGGATGGAGAGGCTTCCCATCAATAAAATGATACTTGATTAAGAAATCTGAATCCTTGAAGAAAAAGGGTGGGAGGGCGGGAAAACAAAGCAACTTGGGGCAGATGAAACAAACAGCGTTGAGAAAACTCATTATTGATCTTCCGAATGGGGAGAATGATGGGATCATCTCGAAGAGAAACACACCGGTTGGAAATAGAATTAAGATGGCAAACTCGATGATCAAGAAGGATTAGTATCCACATAGCAATATGAGAACACCGTTTAGGAAAAATATGGATTCAACATTTGACTTCGAAGCAACTCGAATACCACAAATAAAACAAAACAAAAAACCAAGGATTTGGCTTGCAGAATAAGCCGGAACAAACATATGATAGAGATTTCGTCCGAAGTTTTTGTGGTGGGGCCCACACGGGCTCGACCGTACAGCACCATCATGTACAAGGCAGTGCACATGACATACGAAGCGTCCCCGAGTCGGCATAGCCAAGGACTCTTTAAGACACTACGAGACCACTTTAAAACCAACCGTGGAAAGGCGGACCACTAGACGTCGAACCCCAATCTCATATCATGCATCTGTCGGAAAGATATCCTAGGAGCTACTTGAATTCCCACTTATAAACTCCTGAAACTTTCTGCTTATGCAATCAGGTGTTGGGGATACAGGGGACACAAAATATATCACCCAAACTAACAATACCTAGATCCAGCTGTATCCATCCTTCAACACATAACCAAGAAATCTCCGGAAATCGTGTACCTCAACCTTCGAAAAGCATCCGTTATACGAGTTATGGCACTACTCCCGAACTCCCGCCCCAGTACTGGGTGGCGTCGAGGTAAAAGAGATTTCAATGTCGGCGAAACTCAGGTATTCCGGAACTGCAACGATAAAATTGTGACGACAACACCTCGGAGCTCAACTCCCCGGGACACTGCCACAACCCCTCAATGTCAGGAGGCACCAAGAACAATGTTCTCGTCACAAAACCATCGGAACGATTCTAAGATACCCGCGTGATCCTAAAATTTTTTTAGTGAAATTGAGGAGAGAAGAGTCAAAACTTCTATGTCAGGAGGCTTCACCAGAGCGACGAAGGGACTGAGGAGTAAAAAGAATCCTACTCTCCGATATATATAATCCTAAGACTCAAAATTTTTTTTTCTAGACTCAACAACGCCAGCGATTCGATCAAGCAGGGGGCTCCTAAGTCGGGGATGGCTCTGATACCAACTTGTAACACCCACGATGCGGCTATATCTCCCACGTGTCGAGGCACGACTTAGAGGCATAACAACATTGTGGTTTTGTCGCAAGAAGGGTCATCTTCACACAATCCCATGTAATGAACAAGAATGGGATAAAGAGTTGGCTTACAATCGCCACTTCACACAATACATAAATAAATCATACATCAATCAGAGAACGCACATAGACCGACTACGGTCAAAGCCAAAAGAAAAGAAGACAACCCAACTGCTAGATCCCCGATCGTCCCAACTGGGCACCACTACTGATCAACATGAAAAGAAACAACACAACGAGCAAGGTCTTCATCGAGCTCCCACTTGAGCTCAGTTGCATCACCTGCACTGGTATCCTCGGCACCTGCAACTGTTTTGGAAGTATCTTTGAGTCACGAGGACTCAGCAATCTCACACCCGCAAGATCAAGACTATTTAAGCTTATAGGAAGGAAAAGGGTTAATGAGGTGGAGCTGCAGCAAGCAGTAGCATATATGGTGGCTAACATACGCAACCGAGAGCGAGAAGAGAAGCAACGGAACGGTCGTCAACTAGTAATGATCAAGAAGTGATCCTGAACTCCTACTTACGTCAAACATAACCCAAAAACCGTGTTCACCTCCCGGACTCCGCCGAGAAGAGACCATCACGGCTACACACGCGGTTCATGCGTTGTAATTAAATCGAGTGTCAAGTTCTGTACAACCGAATATTAACAAATTCCCATCTGCCACATAACCGCGGGCACGGCTCTCGAAAGTTTATACCCTGCAGGGGTGTCTCAACTTAGCCCATTATAAGCTCTCACAGTCAACGAAGGATAAACCTTCTCCCAGGAAGACCCGATCAGTCTCGGAATCCCGTTTTACAAGACATTTCGACAATGGTAAAACAAGACCAGCAAAGCCGCCCGATGTGCCAACAAATCCTGATAGGAGCTGCACATATCTCGTTCTCAGGGCACACCGGATGAGCCAGACGTCGGGTTGGCATAAACCCTGGTTGCCCAAGGGGGCGCCGGACATCGCTCGGTTTGGACCAGCACTCGAAGGAGAACTGGCCCGGGGGTT